>NC_053040.3:183679147-184929147 GCF_002575655.3 Aegilops tauschii subsp. strangulata
TGCCACATCGAAGTTGCATTTGGTATTTGAACATCAAACCACCCTTTTCATACATATATTTGGTCCACATGCAAGTGTGTTCGTGTTCTGACCCTCTCTCGCGTCATGTTTCGCCAAATTTATGAACATTAGACAAGTCGGATGACGCAACACACACGCTTCACTCAAACTAACCATGTGCCACGACCGTGCCCTGTCACGCACATCCGCATAGTACATTGGGCTCCACGAGGCTTCCCCTCTCAAAAATATATACCCGCCTGCAGCTTTTTTCTATTTGATAACACACGGTTATTATGTTTTGACCGTGTGTGATGTTTCTTGTTCCCGCTCCTACGTGCATCCCTCGAAAATATCTGCCCGCCTTGAGGGTTTTTCTGTTTCATAACACACGGTTGTTATTTCCGGACCATGTGCGATGCACCATCATCCAAATTTTCAATAGCCCCGGCATTTCACTCCCGCGTAGTAAAATTTTCAATAGCCATGTCATTTCCTCAAACACACCACCCGCCCCCTCCACACACACAAACACACACACACACACACACACACACACACACACACACACCAAGACCTCCTCGGGCGCGCGCGCGCGTGCACACACACACACCCTCCCTCGCTCAAAACCCTTGCAAGGTCGCTGCCGCCGCAAGGCCTCCATTGTCAACATCTGCCGGTTTGCCCATGCAGCTTACCCACCGATATCCATACCGAGGCCGCCCAGAGTTTCTTAGATGACGCTTGCCTAACGCCCCCTTTCCCACAGATCCCCATCCCCATCCCCCGCTCCATAGCGTCGCAGCCTAAGCCTAGCTACGCTTCACGTGGAGTTCGAGGAGCGACTGGCCCAAAAGAGGTGTATCACGGTCTCTTCGCCCGACGTCGCTGAGGAAGCTGACGACCATTACTTGCCGCAGGCACTCAATCAGCGGGCTAGAGTATGCGGGTATGTCGCGGATGATGGCTACGACATCGAGGTCGTCTACAGCGATGACTTGACACGAGCTATGTCTCAGGTTAAGTGGGCCACCCCAACCCCTCGGGTTCAACCGTCGTCGATCTCATCCATGGCCCTGCCGCTGATCTCCTCTGGCTCGCTGTCAAGAATTTGCCATCGATCCCCTTTTGTCATTTCTGAAGGACACGTTCTGCGACGCTGGCTTAGGATCCAAAGCTTCCTAGTCAGACCTCATCGACGGCGACCACGAGGAGGGCACCCTCTCCGGCTCTTCCAAGGGGAAGGAGCCCATCTGCGACAACATGGATCGCATCTAGGGTCCGTGCTCTTCCCATGGGAACGAGCCCATCTGTGACGAGTGAGGAAACCCATGATTTGTTTTGTTGGGCCTCTTCACAGGGGGGAACCCATGATTTGTTTTGTCGAGTCCCTTTTGTAGTGTAGTGAGAATATGTCCAGTTTTAATTGCTATATTTGGGTTTTTGCAGTATGCCTTGTTTATTTCAGTTGTTCACAGTGTGATGCTCTATATGTGCAATTATTTACTGTGCAGTACATTTCATCAATCCAGTTTTAAACATACCGATAGGAATGCATATATTTGCTTGCCGTTAAGCCTGTTATAGCTAGCATATGCCTCTTTTAAAGTTTTTTGATTGTTCGGTTGTTTGTAGTTTGCATGTGTCCAGTTTCAAATGCTATCTTTGGTTGTTTGTAGTATGCCTTGTTTATTCCAGTTATTAACAATGTGATGTTCTATATGTGCAAGTATGAACCGTGCAGTTCAATTTCATCAATACCAGTTTCAATAATACCACTATGAATGACTACATTTGGTTGCTGCATCTTGTAGTTAACACACCTTTCCATTTTTATTTAATAATAACCCATGTACTTAGACCGACACAATACCAATTTGAATGACTATGTTTGCTTGTTGCTAAATGTTAGGCCTGTTGCAGTTAACACACCTTTCCACTTGTTTTGCTTTACTAGCGTGCTTAAACCTGCACACTGAAGCTATCTTTTGGAGATTATTTTGTCTGACATGGATATATTTGGTTGATGTTTAGCCTGTTGTGCTTAACATGCCTCTCGACGTACCTATACAGGACAATTTTTGGAAAGACTAATGTTTTCCATCGAGGTTAGTTTCATCCCATGGCTTATATATACTCACCGTTCAGGATATCGGTAGCTGGTACCATATAGGCCGAGGTCTGATAAGGGACTAACCGGTGAATCGGACTTTTAACAGAATATATCTGTAACCCATTTATCATTAGGTTAACTAGGGCCATATGTAATATATCTAAGGCTACATAGCAACATGCACTGTACTTAATGTCTAATTATGCAATCCTAGGCTACATAGCAACAAGGAAGAGTGTTACCTTAATGTTCTGATGATGTCCAGATATACGTAGAAGAGGAGCAGCAACAACAACAACACAGCCATGTTTGGATACTCAACTTAGCTAGAGGTTAAAGTTAGTTTCTAGCTCATTACTAACCCTGAACTAACTCCATCCGAAGAGGTGTTTGGATGACAGGGTTAGATTGACAATAAATACACTAGGAGAACTAGCTCCAAGTAGCACCTCTTGGGTGGGATAGTTTTTTTGGGTGGGTTAGATGCAACTAACTCAAACTAGCCCTCATATTTGGATATACTTTAGGGCTATTTGAACCTGAACTAGCTCAAACTAACTCAAACCCATGGATACAACAACAATTAATCAGCTGATAATTTGTAAAAATGCAATAAACTCCTTCCGGCCCATAATATAAGATGTTAATTCATCTAATATGTGAGTATATTTGATGTTATAAGATATTATAAAAGTGTGTTGTACTAAATCATTGTGCAATTGCTGTTTAGCTTCTAATATTAACTTGGTGCTTTTAGGTACATATGTCATTGGTAAAGATCCATGCTTCGACCCTTTCTGCATATGGGCAACGAGATATCGATGAACTAGCATCAAGTGAGGAAGCTGATAAAGATTGTTAGTAACATGGGTCAAAAGATGGCAATTAAACTATTTGTTTACACTTTATCCAAGACAACAGCGAACTGCAGGATGGTGAGTAAGAACTCTGCAGCCTTCTTTTTACTGCCCATAATGAGTTGTGTTAGATGACAATGTCTGAATCTTTTTCCTTTATAGTGGTTCCCAAAGAAGTTTACTCAAGATTACCTCTCAAACTACATGATTGGTGGGCATGCAAAGGTTAAAGTATTTCTACTAGAACAGGAAGATTATCTAGATGTTTTCATGAAGACCGTGAAGGATGGGCGGTCGACCATCACAAGGGGTTGGACTAGAGTCGTGTGTGCCGTCTGCATGGAGGAGGGCACAATATGGGCATTACACTTCACCTTGTTCAACAACCAGAATGTATTTCGCCTCTTTCTTTACAGTCTTTAATAGTACAAGTATACAACTGTGGTTCATCATTCTTTATTTTGTTCTTATGTAATTCTTGAACATATGTACCTATGAATCGAATAATGCATTGGTTGTTTGAACCTGATGGATATGAATAAAGTTATAGCATACATTAAAATTCAAATCCGGTGCAATTTGAAATTGCAGCAATTAAATTACGATGAAATTACGCTCTCCAGGTCGTTACGGCACACACGGTTGGTAAAACACAAACGTTTGTGATATACACCATAATCCGACACGGCTCACAGAGAGGAAACGTGTCCAAGCATGCACACAGTTGCCGTTTGCAAAGTGTGTGCGATGTCAGACAATATCACAAATGGTGCTGTCAAACTAAACATTTGTGATAGTTGCCTTATCGTACACGATTCACAACCATGAACTGTTTCTGATGTGGTATGCATCGTAAATGTTGCACCACAGAATAGCGTGTGCGATAGTTGTCGTGTACGACGATGTTACGATGGTCCGACGTTTCGTAATCCTATCTGACACTCGTACAACGATTAGCTAATCTTCTTAATTAGTTATCACATATGGTTTGGGAAAAGTGAATGTGTGTGATTGTCTGCTTATCATACACGTTCTATAATCGTGAACCTTTTGTGATGGGCCACGCATCGTATAACATAGCACCACAGAATACCGACTGTGATGGCAATGCGAGCACAAACGAGTAGCGAGTACTGTATATGCATCAAGGATCCCTATCCCCGACGGTTTTTGGGTCGTGTGGGAAGGACCCCCTATCACAGTCACTCACTTGGCGACGGTTTCAAATGCCGTCGCGGAAAGGGGTTAAAAATTGTTTGTATAGCACCTCGTTTTACCAGTGACCGCTAGGTGGCTTACGGTGGCACTACCACTCCTTGGACGGTGGAAACACGTCACCCGCCTTCTCCACCACAGGGCACCTGTCACAATCTGTGGCACACCAAGAAGAAGTATCTATGATTATGTAGCGGCCTTGGGACGTGCGTTCGTTCCTGCATACTCGCCCTAGCTAGACACCCGTCCTCACATTTAATGCGGTAGGTGTAGTAACTACGATGTACCTACGATAATCCCGATGCCATCGCAAGTACTGTGGTGACCGCTTGGCATATAAAGGAGGGCCAAGCTGCGACATCAGGTGAGAAGACCGAATGACACCACATGAGGCAAGATAGGGAGAGATCCTAAGGTAGGTTAGGATAGACACAAAGTGCTGCTAGCTCCCTTTCTGGGACTTGCAGCGCCACACAAGTTGTATCCATCCACCACTAAATCCACCTAAAAGGCCGAAGTAGGGTATTACGCACAATGCGACCCAAACCAGGGTAAAATCCTCTTGTATCCAAACCTCTCAACAGTGAGGGGATCATACCAGCGGCTGTGTCCACCGAGTCGCCCCATCGAACCAAAAAGGGGAGCAATCTCTTGCCCCCAGTTGTCGCAAGTGCCCACAAGCACGCACCCAACAATTGGTGTCGGCAATTTCAGAACAAAAGAATTGCTGGTTCTGAACTGTTAAATCTGGGTTTGATCTCAAACCATGAATAACTCTAAGTGGTTTGGTAGTATCTGAAAGTGCTAGTTATCGACTAGAGGGGGGGGGTGAATAGGTGATTTTTATGAAAGTCTTCACAACACAGGGGCTTTGAAGACAAACACAACAATTGGACCTATTGATATGCAGCGGAAGGTAGACTACACTAGACAAGCCATACTCAAGTAAGCAATGAAGTGAAAGCACGAAGACTATTAGCAGCTAGGTAGTATAGATCAGGATGGAAGATAGTATGAAGCCAAACAACAATAGTCGTCACACAGTGAAGTCAAACAGACCAGGCAAGCAGGCAAATGACTTCACGAAAACAAATAGTAAGTAAAGAGAGATAGGAGATAGAACCAGTTGCTTGGTGAGGACAGGGATTTGTTGGACCAGTTCCAGTTGCTGTGACAACTGTACGTCTGGTTAGGGAGGCTGAGATTCAACTCAGAAGACCGCATCTTCACCTTATTCCCCTTGAGCTAAGGACACTTAGTCCTCGCCCAATCACTCTGGTAAGTCTTCAACGTAGACTTCCAAACCTTCACAGACTTCGTTCACCGGCAATCCACAATGACTCTTGGATGCCCAGAACGCGACGCCTAACCGGCTGGAGGATTCACAGTCCTCAAGTGTAACAAGTCTTCAGGTCACGCGGACAGAAAGACTTCAGTGATGCCTAACACTCTTTGGCTCTGGGTGTTTTGGGCTTTGTCCTCGCAAGGATCTCTCTCTCAAATGCTTCGGAGGCGGGTTGCTCTCAACCGACAAAAGCCGTGCACTGACTCTGAGCAGCCACCAATTTATGGTGTAGGGGGTGGGCTATTTATAGCCACTGGGCAACCTGACCTGATTAGTCCGAAATGACCTTGGGTCACTAAGGAATTGACACGTGTTCCAATGGTCAGATTTCAAACACACGCGGCAGCTTGACTTGGGCTACAAGTAAAGCTAACTCATCCAGCTCTGGATAAGATTTGCTCTCATTGTCTTCGCTCGAAGACATAGGATTTGGTTGAGCATCACTTCAGTCACTCTGACTTTGTTCACTTGGACCCTACTTAACAGTACGGTGGTTCCTATGACTGAACAAAGAATAAAAGGAAACTACGAAACAGCTATGTCTTCGCACTCCATAGTCTTCACGTGAATGTCTTCTCGAGTCATAATCTTCATTGTAAATATCTTCACATACCACCATTGTCTTCAGTGTCTTCACACATTTTTAGGGGTCATCTCTGGTAGGTAAACCGAATCAATGAGGGACTACTACCTGTGTTATCCTGCAATTCTCACAAACACATTAGTCCCTCAACCAGGTTTGTCGTCAATACTCCAAAACCAACTAGGGGTGGCACTAGATGCACTTACAATCTCCCCCCTTTTGGTGATTGATGACAAACTGGTTGAAGTTTTCAACGGGGATAAAAGTATGTGAAATTGTAAAGGATTGGGGTATTGTCTTCGTAAGTAGCAAAAGGCTCCCCCTGAAGATGTGCATATAAGTGTTTTGCTTTTGAATGAAAATGCACATGGCAGGTTGTACTTGTGGAGATCCTCTTCAACTTATGAAGACAATTCATCATGCATGAAAAGATATACTAAAGATAATGATATGCATAATGAAAAATGGACGTCTGTGAAATCACTTCGTGCGGAATTTATCGTCGCACGTGCGGAATTTATCATCACATCACATAGTTGACAGAAAAGGTAGCAGACGACCATCAAGTTTAAGTGTTACAACTCAAATAACCAAATGTATCAAAAGCGAGAGTTGTAATGTAATGCCCACGATGCGGCTATATCTCCCACATGTCGAGGCACGACTTAGAGGCATAATCGCATTGTAGGTATTGTCGCAAGAAGGGCCATCTTCACACAATCCCATGTAATGAACAAGAATGGGATAAAGAGAGTTGGCTTACAATCGCCACTTCACACAATACATAAATTAAATTCATACATCATCCAAAATCCACACATAGACCGACTACGGTCAAATCCAAAAGAAAGGAAGATAACCCCAAATGCTAGATCCCCGATCGTCCCAACTGGGCTCCACTACTGATCATCAGGAAACGAAACATAGTAACGACCATGTTCCTCGTTGAACACCCACTTGAGCTCGGTTGCGTCATCTGCACTGGTATCCTCGGCACCTGCAACTGTTTGGTAGCATCTGTGAGTCGCGAGGACTCAGCAATCTCACACCTGCAAGATCAAGACTATTTAAGCTTATAGGAAAGGATGGGGTAATGAGGTGGAACTGCAGCAAGCACTAAGCATATGGTGGCTAACATACGCCAATGAGAGCGAGAAGAGAAGCAACACAACGGTCGCGAAGCTAGAAATGATCGAGAAGTGATCCTGAAACTACTTACGTTCATACATAACCCATACCGTGTTCACTTCCCGGACTCCGCCGTAAAGAGAACATCATGGTTACAAACACGGTTGATGTATTTTAATTAAGTCAAGTGTCAAGTTCTCTACAACCGGACATTAACAAATTCCCATCTGCCTCATAACCGCGGGCACGACATTCGAAAGATAATACCCTGCAGGGGTGTCCCAACTTAGCCCATTATAAGCTCTCACGGTCAACGAAGGATAAACCTTCTCCCGGGAAGACCCGATCAGTCTCGGAATCCCGGTTTACAAGACATTTCAACAATGGTAAAACAAGACCAGCAAAGCCGCCCGATGTGCCGACAAATCCTGATAGGATCTGCACATATCTTGTTCTCAGGGCACACCGGATTGTCCAAACTTCAGATAGGCGAGCCCAGAGTTGCCCCTGGTGGCCACCAGCGGCTGACAGGTTGGACCAACACTCAGAGGAGCACTGGCCCGGGGGTTTAAAATAAAGATGACCCTCGGGCTCGCGAAAACCCGAGGGAAGAAGGCTTAGGTGGCAAATGGCAAAACCAAGGTTGGGCCTTGCTGGAGGATTTTATTCAAGGCGAACTGTCAAGGGGGTCCCATAAATCACCCAACTGCGTAAGGAACGCAAACTCAAGGAACATAACATCGGTATGACGGAAACTAGGGCGGCAAGAGTGGAACAAACACCAGGCATAAGGCCGAGCCTTCCACCCTTTACCAAATATATAGATGCATTATTTAAATAAGAGATATTGTGATATTCCAAAAAAAATCCATGTTCCAACATCGAACCAACTTCAACTTCACCTGCAACTAGCAACGCTATAAGAAGGGCTGAGCAAAAGCGGTAACTTAGACAAACAACGGTTTGCTAGGAAAGGATGGTTAGAGGCTTGACATGGCAATATGGGAGGCATGATATAGCAAGTGGTAGGTAGCGCAGCATAACAATAGAGCGAACAACTAGCAAATCAAAGATAGAAGTGATTTCGAGGGTATGGTCATCTTGCCTGCAAGGTTCTCAGAGTTGTCGAAAGCTTGATCCTCGTAAGCGTTCTCAACAGGCTCCTCGTAAGCGTACTCATCTCCCAGATCTACCCACAGCAAGAACACAAGCAATGGAACCACAATCAATCATGGGAAATGCACAAGCAACATGATGCAATATGCGATGCATGTGCGTGCTCCGGAAGAAAAAGGATGAACAAGGCATCAACATGGCAAACCAAGTATTCCACTGGAAAGATGAGATGATTTCGGTCGAAATCGATATAAAGATCACCGGAAACGGATGCACGGTTTGCAAATGGCAAGCAAAACAAGGATGACACGATTCTGCGATTAACAGCATGATAGCACTTAGAATACATCAAGTAACTATGCTACAGCACCCCAACATAGCAACCAAGCATATGGCAGTGATCTACAAGAGATGCTTGAAAAAATAAAAACACTGAGCTACAGCTAATTTACAAAATAACAGGTTCAAACAAGCATGGCAAAAGTGCAAAAGATATCAGCTTCACAGACTTGGTGAAAATACTGAACATGCCAGAAATAACATCAGGAAGCAATGTTCAGAACAAGCAACCAACATGCTACAGAAACTTATCATAGCAAAACAAGGCATGACATGAATCTACTAAACGCATAGAACAAAAGTCCCTTACTGACCATGAGCCAAAAAGGAGCAGAAGATAAGAAGGCACCCATGTAAACATAGCAAGTTTCGTTAACAGGTTTCAGACTTAGCAGAAAACAAAGCATGGCATTAACAGAAATATGAAGGCATCTTTGTGAGCTAGATTCACTCATCACAAAGCAATGCATGACAAAACAAGCATACCAACAGAAAGATGGCATGTTCATGAAGCTAAACCTAGCAAGATCAAGTTCATAGCATGCATGGATCACTAGCAACATCCATGGCAAAATTGAATATCATGTTAACATTCTGTCAGGAACATTTTGTAGCAAAAGTAGAGGAAGATTGAGACATACTATGGTACTCCATAATTGTAAACAGGGGCATGGATGGATAGAGCACAACTATATGTCCAAAACATCCTTACTGAACATACTCAAAAAAAGCATGGATCTCACTGTAGACACATGGATACATGGCATCAAAATAACAGCAGATAAAGGACTTGGCAAAATCCAGTCCCTGAAAACAGAAACATCACGAAGCCTAATATGCATGCTTGTTTTAGTCACCACATAGATCACAAAAATACAATGCATACACCCCTGTAAAGATGGCATGGCATATATCAAAACACATGTAGAGCTCATGCTCATAAGATGCACACATCAAACGCAACAAAAATAACAAAACATCAAGTTCTGATAAGTAACAGCAGTAAACATCATATAGCACTCTTGCATCAGAGATTTGGGCATCAAGATGAACTCACACGAGCATGGCACAATGGAACAAAATGAAGAGCATCTCATGGTGAACATTTCGATATATCATGCGCATGAAACGGATCAGTATGCAAGGAGATATGATGCGATGAACAGAGCCACATAATATTACAAATCCGGGGACTTGGAGGAATTTCACCTCGCGGATCTGGGGTTTACTTTGGCACGGATGCCGAGGCGGGGCTGGATCTCGCCGGAGATGGAGAGGAGGAGGCCAGAGGGGACGAGGCTCGCCGGAGAGGGAGGAGGCCGGCCGGATCTGGCCGGATCCGGCGTGGACGGAGGCCGCGCGGCGCGGGGGCGGCGACCTGGGCGACAGCGGCGGCGGCGCACCGGCGCGGCGGCGAACTCGGGCGGCGGCCGGAGCGAGGCGGCGGGGTCGCTGGAGATCGCCGGCGGGGCGGCGAGGCCGCGGGAGGCGCGGGACCTGGCGCGGCGGAGATGGGCTCGGGGGACCCATCGTGGGCTCGCGGGCCGGCGGCGGAGGAAGGCAGCGGTGCGCCACGTGGCAGGCTCTGGTTGGCGCGGGCGCAGCGGCGGACGTGTCCGGCCCGATCCGGACGTGTCCGGCGGTGGAGAGAGGCGCGGCTAGGTTTTCGGGACCCGGGATGGGGGAGATGCACATATTTATAGGTAGAGGGAGCTAGGAGACTCCAAATGGAGTGCGGTTTTCGCCCACACGATCATGATCGAACGACCGAGAGCATGGAGGGGGCTTAGATGGGTTATAGGGCTGTTCGGAGGGGTGTTTGGCTGCAACACACGAAAGGCCTATGCGGTTACCCGGTTAACCGTTGGAGCATCAAACGACCTCCAAATGGAACGAAACTTGACAGGTGGTCTACCGGTGGTGTACCAAGGCCACTTGGCAAACCTCGGTCCATTCCGAGAATGTTTAACACCCGCTCACGAAAAGAGACAAGAGGGGTGCGCCGGTGCAAGTGGGAGTGTCGGATTGCAAAACGGACAACGGGGAAAATGCTCGGACGCATGAGACGAACACGTATGCAAATGAGATGCACATGATGACATGATATGAGATGCATGACATGAACAAAATGCAAAACGAAAGACAAAACCCGACCACGAAGGGAATATCATAACACATAGCCGAAAATGGCAAGAGTTGGAGTTACAAATATGGAAAGTTACATCCGGGGCGTTACAACACTCCACCACTACGAGAGGATCTCGTCCCGAGATCTAGGACTGAAAGAACTCCGGATATTCGGAACGGAGGTGGTCCTCGCGCTCCCAGATGGCTTCTCGGTCGGAATGGTGTGACCACTTCACTTTCAGGAATTTGATTGACTTGTTGCGAGTCTTGCGCTCAGTTTCTTCAAGAATAGCAACGGGGTGCTCATGATAAGACAGATCTTCTTGGAGGTCAATCTCTTCAAAGTTGATGGTGCGCTCAGGAGTCTTGAAGCACTTGCGAAGCTATGACACGTGGAACACATCGTGCACATTCGCAAAATTGGAGGGAAGCTAAAGTTTATAGGCGAGGTCGCTTCTTTTGCCGATGATCTTGAAAGGACCCACGTATCTAGGGGCAAGCTTCCCTTTGATACCGAAGCGACGAGTGCCTTTCATTGGAGAGACACGGAGGTAGACATGGTCTCCGATCTCGAAAGCCAAGTCACGGTGCTTGCTATCATAGTAACTCTTCTGGTGCGATTGCGCGGCTTTGAGATTTTCACGGATGACTTTACACATTTCTTCAGCCTCTGTGATTAAGTCATTGCCAAGAAGTTGTCGTTCACCAGCCTCTGACCAATTGAGAGGAGTACGGCACTTTCTGCCATAGAGAATCTCGAATGGGGCCTTGCCCGAACTCGCTTGGAAGCTGTTGTTGTAGGAGAACTCGGCATATGGAAGACAATCTTCCCACTTCATGCCAAAGGAAATCACACAAGCCCTGAGCATATCTTCAAGGATTTGATTGACTCGCTCGACTTGGCCACTAGTTTGAGGATGGAAAGCTGTGCTGAAGCGAATGTTGGTGCCCATGGCCTTCTGGAAGGAGTCCCAGAACTTAGAAGTGAAGATGCTTCCACGATCTGAAGAAATCAATTGTGGAATGCTGTGCAAGGAGACAATCCTGGAGGTGTATAGCTCTGCCAGCTGAGCTGCTGTGATAGATTCTTTGATTGGAAGGAAATGAGCCACTTTAGTAAGCTTGTCGATGACAACGAAGATAGCATCATTTCCGCGCTTGGACTTAGGAAATCCAGTCACGAAGTCCATTTTGATATGATCAAACTTCCATTCTGGAATAGCAAGAGGTTGGAGGAGACCAGCTGGTCGTTGGTGTTTTTCTTTCACCCTTCGACAGACATCACATTCATTCACGAATTGAGCGATTTCTCGCTTCATTCGAGTCCACCAATACGATTGCTTGAGGTCATGGTACATCTTCGTACTTCCAGGATGAATGGAAAGAAGAGAATTGTGCGCCTCGTTCATAATGACTTTCCTTAGATCACCTTTAGGAACCACAATCCGGTCCTCGAAGAGTAAAGTGTCTCTGTCATCAATGCGATAGCACTTGTATTTGGAAAGACCCTTGTCAATACCACGTTTCACCTTCTTCACCATGGTATCCAGGAGTTGTGCCTCATGAATTTGATCTTCCAAAGTAGGAGAGACTAGGAGGTTATCAAGAAAGCCTTGAGGAACAACTTGGAGATTGAGTTTGCAGAAAGCTTCACAAAGGTTTGGTTGGAAAGGCTTGAGAATTAAGCTGTTGCAATAAGCCTTCCTGCTCAAAGCATCTGCAATGACATTGGCCTTGCCTGGAGTATATTCAATACTCGGATTGTACTCTTGAATCATCTCGACCCATTGAGTTTGCCTGAGGTTGAGGTTGGGATGAGTGAAGATGTACTTGAGACTCTTGTGATCGGTGAATATGTTCACTTTCCTTCCCAACAAGAGATGTCTCCATGTTATTAATGCATGAACAACTGCCGCCAACTCAAGATCGTGAGTGGGGTAGTTCTTTTCGTTGGGCTTCATTGTACGAGAGGTATAGGCCACAACTTTCTTCTCTTGCATTAACACAGCACCGAGACCTTGAAGAGAAGCATCACAGAAAACTTCGAATGGCTTGGATTCGTCAGGAGGAGTCAAGACAGGAGCTGTGACGAGTTTCTCTTTGAGAGTGTTGAATGCAACGTCACACTCAGGAGTCCAGACATACTTCACATGCTTCTGGAGGAGGTTGGAAAGAGGCTTTGCAATCTTAGAGAAATTCTCAACGAATCTTCGGCAATAGCTTGCAAGACCAAGGAAACTGCGGAGCTACTTGACATTCTGAGGAGGTTCCCAATTCACAATTGCAGACACCTTCTCGGGATTAACAGCGATGCCCTTGGCAGAGATGATATGACCAAGGTAAAGAACTTCATCAAGCCAAAAATCACATTTGGAAAACTTCGCATAGAATTGATACTCTCTGAGCTTGTCGAGCACCAATCGCAAATGTTTGGCATGATCCTTCTTATTCTTGGAGAAGACCAAGATATCATCGAGATACACCAGGACGAATTCATTGGTATAGGGGTTGAAGATGAAATTCATCATTCGAGAGAATGTTGGAGGAGCGTTGACAAGGCCGAAAGACATGACAGTATATTCATAAGAACCAAAGCTTGTTCTGAATGCTGCCTTGGGAATATCTTCTTCACGAATGCGAATCTAATGATAACCCATTCAAAGGTCAAGCTTGGAGAATACTTTAGCACCTTTAAGTTGCTCGAATAGCTCATTGATGTTGGGAAGTGGATACTTGTTCTTGATTGTCTTCTTGTTCAATGGACGGTAGTCGACACAAAGTCGGTCCGTGCCATCCTTCTTCTGGACAAAAAGAACACCACAACCCCATGGAGATGAACTCAGTCTGATGAAACCCAGACGCTCTTGTTCATCGAGCTGTTTCTTCAATTCTTTCAGCTCCTTGGGTCCAAGCTTGTAAGGACGCTTGCAAACGGGTTCCGTGCCAGGCTTAAGATCGATAACGAACTCAACTGGCCAGTGAGGAGGCATACCCAGAAGCTCTTCTGGAAAGACATCTTGGTACTCACACACGACTGGAATCTGAGAAATAGCATCCAACTCACCCTTCTCATTGAGAGAAAACAACCGAATGGTTTCATCACGAGCGGCATAGATGATAACATCCTCAGAAGAGTGTGTCAATTGAATTTCCCTAGCAGCACAATCAAGTTGAGCCTTGTGCTTAGAAAGCCAGTCCATCCCGAGAATTAGATCAATATCAGAGTCGCCCAGGACAATTGGCTTAGACAGAAATTTATAGTCCCCCATCTTGATGGAAACATCCGGAACCATGTAGCTTGTGCTCATGCATTTGCCCGGAGAGACAACTGCTAACGTTCTAGGAAATTCTTGGAAATGCAACTCATGCTTAGATGCAAAAGGTCTAGAGATGAAAGAAAGCGATTCACCAGTATCAAATAAAACTTTTGAAGGAATATCATTAACTGAGAGATTACCCATTATCACATCAGTAGATTCCTCCGCTTGAGCTGCATTCATCATGTTCACCTTTGCAGACTTGGGATTATGCTTGACCACTGCATTGCTGGAAGATCTCACAGGAGGAGGAGGCGGAAGACGCCTTTGGTTGAAGCACTTTTTAGCATAGTGACCTTTCTGCTGACACTTGTTGCAAGTCACCTCTGAGAGTGGACGATGATAAGGAGCATTCGACTTTGGAGCTTGATTCTGAGACTTGTCCTGATAGCCAGGGTTGGGTGGGTTGGAAGATCCATGGCCACCTTTGTTCTTCTACTGGAAAGGCTGACGAAACGGAGGAGGAGGAGGCAACCAGAACTTCTGTTGCTTAGCAGCCACTAGTGAGGAAGAAGAAGACTGAACTGCGTCCCTGACTCTCTTCTTAGAAGCCTCACACTTGAGCTGAGTAGCCTCTTGCTTCAGTGCCATGTTGTAGAAATCATCATACTTGGTCGGCTCAAAAAGCACGAGAGGTAATTGCAGATCTTCTCTAAGGCCACCTCTGAATTGATAGATCATGCTCTTTTCATCAGGAACGTCTTGCTTAGCGAAGCGAGCGAGTTTCTGAAACTGGGTATTGTATTGATACACGGACGTGCTGCCTTGCTTGAGATTGCGGAACTCCTCACGCTTGCTCTCAACAACACTTTGGGGAATGTGGTAAGCTTTGATGTCTCGGCGGAAATCATCCAAGGTAATCACACGGCCTCCTCTGGAATCTTTGTATTGTTGATACCACTCGGCACCTTGATCCTTGAGTTGAAAAGAAGCGAACTTGACAAAGTCCTCAGGCCTGACATTGCTACATTCAAAATGCTTGTTGATGTCCACGAGCCAATCATCGGCGTCTGTGGCCTCGGCACAGTAGCTGAAAGACTTCAGCTGATTTGCGAGGAACTGGTTGAGGGTAGCGAAGTGAGGCTGATTATTGCCTTGGCCTTGATTTCCTTGGTTGCCTTGCCCTTGGGTGCGTTCTTGCAAGAGTTGCAAAATCATCTGAGCATTGGCGTTGGTGGCTGCCATGATAGCTTGCCATGCCTCCGGAGGCAGAGGTGGTGGCGGAGGGTTCGCCTGACTCCCATCATTGTGTTCCGGATTCTGACGCATTGGCGGAGCCATCCTGAAGAGGGTGACATCCGTTAGCATCTTGATAGACAGATAGACAAGTTGAATCAACGGATAGAAATTGCAACATATAGTCTTCAAAATAAACATTCGAACGAGGATGAACGAATGAATTCCATAGTAAATCATCACACTTCCATTAAGGTGAGAAACCACTTGATAAGAGATTGATGAATGAAATAACAAGGTGCAACTGGAACAAATAAGTGGTAAGGATTGCCCAATCACAAACCAAATATCTGCCGAAAGAAATGCTAAGAGCTACTTGAATCCCACCTATAAACTCCCGAAACTTTCTGGTTATGCAATCTGGTGTTGGGGATACAGGGGACACAAAATATATCACCCAAACTAGCAATCCCTAGATCCAGCTGTATCCATCCGTCAACACATAACCAAGAAACCTTCGGAAATCGTGTACCTCAACCTTCGAAAAGCATCCGTTATACGAGTTATGGCAATACTCCCGAACTCCCGCCCCATTACTGGGTGGCGTCGAGGTGATCTCACCAACAACTGCATAAAAGAGATTTTTGATGTCGGCGAAACTCAGGTATTCCAGAACTGCAATGATAAAATTGTGACGACAACACCTCGGAGCTCAACTCCCCGGGACACTGCCACAACCCCTAAATGTCAGGAGGCACCAAGAACAATGTTCTCGTCACAAAACCATCGAAACGATTCTAAGATACCCGCGTGATCCTAAAAAAAAATTAGTGAAATTTGAGGAGAGAAGAGTCAAAACTTCTACGTCAGGAGGCCTCACCAGAGCGACGAAGGGACTGAGGAGTAAAAAGAATCCTACTCTCCGATATATATAATCCTAAGACTCAAAACATTTTTGTTCTAGACTCAACAACGCCAGCGATTCGATCAAGCAGGGGGCTCCTAAGTTGGGGATGGCTCTGATTACCAACTTGTAATGCCCACGATGCGGCTATATCTCCCACGTGTCGAGGCACGACTTAGAGGCATAATCGCATTGTAGGTATTGTCGCAAGAAGGGTCATCTTCACACAATCCCATGTAATGAACAAGAATGGGATAAAGAGAGTTGGCTTACAATCGCCACTTCACACAATACATAAATTAAATTCATACATCATCCAAAATCCACACATAGACTGTCAGGGATATACCGCTCGGTATGACCCGGCCAGACTTGGTGACTCACGAGAGACCTGGCCAGACTTGGCGACTCACTAGAGACCTGGCTAGAGCTTGGCGACTCACTGGTGATCCGCCCGAACATGGCGATTCACAGGTAACCCGCCTGGACATTGTGACTCACTGGAGACCCGGCGGGCGAATCAGACGGACGACAAGGCCCAAGGCCCAGCAGGCTAGCTTATACTCTGGTGGGCCGGCTTAAGGAGAAAGGGATGACGAATATTTCTTTTACGAGGAAGCAAGACCCGGACTTGTATTCAACTTGTAAGAAAAGATAGACTAGTCCTAATCCTACTAGGACTCCGCATGTAACCCGCCTCTCTAACTTATATAAGGAGGGGCAGGGCACCCCAAAGAGGGACAAGCAACAAGAAACAATCTTTAAGGGTAGACACAGAGAGCCGGCTTACCGGCGACTCTCTCATGAGAATAATGAGACCTAGCCTCAAACAGCATGTAGGGTTGTTACCGGATGATGTTTCCCGGGGCCCGAAGCTGTCTAAATCCTTGTCTTGTGTTGCGTCTCTCGATTCCGCTCAACCCCTCTCAAGCTACCACATAGATGCGTTGGCCTCGCGACTAAGTCCTGACACTAAGGACATCTGCCGTGATAATTCCACGACAGTTGGCGCCCACCGTGGGGCCTGCGCACGGTGGTGTTGAGGTCTTGGAGGGATCTCTTCAGGGATTGAGGAGCTCGTGATTAGACAGATGGAAGTTTTGAGCTCAAGAAAATTAAGATGGCGTCGGATGCATCGCCGCCGCTGCAAGATGAAGACCGATCAGTGCAAGGATCACGTCGCACGGACCGATGGGAGATTTCTTGCAGCGTGTTAAATTACAAGTCGCCGAGAACGTCGATTTCCTGTTACTGCGTGTTTCTTGGGTGCGTCAAGTACAGATGAGACACGGAATTGCTGCTATTACTTTTGCCAAAAAAGCGTTGCTGGGCATTGTGATCTCTGCCACAAGGAAAGAAAAAAAAATCAAGTATGACCATGACCCGAAGAAGGACACGGGTTCTGCGGTAACCCTCGCTCCGAGTCATCGCCTGTGATTGTGCTGCGCCGTCCCGGTTTACCCTGTCTGGTTTGACCCGCCCGAAGTTGTCAGCTACGGGACTGGCTTGCTCGGCCTCTCCTCGGTCCGCTGAGCCACGGCTGTCGTAACCCGCCGCCGTCGCCCTGTGTGATCTATAAAACTTAGCAGGTTCTGTTGACCCAATCAGTTGTGTTAAGCTAAATCCATGAAGATCAGTGCAATCCACGAATCGCCGTACTGTATCACGAGAAGTAGTCTGATACTATATGTCTGATTTCAAGGGCTCAAGACCCGAGGCTGCCTATGAGTTAAACCAGCAATCACGTGAAAGCTCACATTTTGGGAAGGAGTAATCTATACAGGAAGATCCAGATTCGTTTTTTAATCATTCCTTTGATCAAACCAGCCACGAGTACTAGTACGTGAATCTAATAGTAGTATTTGTTCAGTTCTTTCAAAGGGAAGAAGACCACAATCCGGATTCTGCTCCGTTGCCGAGTCGCCTGCGGCGTCCAAAATCACCGTCAAGCCACCTCCTATGCGACGGGTACCTACGGAGTGTCACGCACCTGACCCAGAAGCAAATTATCCTCAGATTCGGGTTATTCCATTGACCCCCATTCAGAACCGCCTGGGCCTCAAACTGACGTCTCTGTTGGTCTCTGAGCCGCTGTCACCGGATGGGTCTCTGACTGTCGCTCGGTCGCGGCCCCGCTGCACCGGCGCTTTTCAAACCCGCCGCCGGCTCGGCCGCACTTCACTACCTTTCCTTGAGCCGCTACGATGAGCTGCCGCCGCCCGCGCCGGTCCTCCGAGCCAGCCACAGACCCGTCTCATTGAGCCACTACTTCGAAGCCGCCCCTGCACGGATTGATTATGACCCCGTGCCGCCTTGAGCCGCTGTTGCAAACCCGACCTCAGTCTGTCCTGCTATGAGTGAGTAACCGTCATGATCTCTGCCTTTGTCGCGGCTGAAGCCGCCTTGCTACTGCCGTTTACCTAGAGCCAGCCTGCTACCTCATCCATTCGACGCCGCGCCTGGGAGCCGCCCTCAGCCTTGCTCCACCAACTTCTGTCGAGCTGCCGCCTTAGAAAGGCCCTATCACGGTTGCCATCTCTGTCTCACTGCTGGAGCGTGCGCCGAGCCGCTGTTTCCACCTCATCCACAGCTGTGACCCGCCGCGGTTGAGCCGCCCCCGCGCAAATCCACCCCCGAGTCACTGGCCTTGGTGTTGAACCGCCGTCATTGAGTCGCCCTGTGGTTTCGCTTGAGCCGCCGTCCACCTTCAGAACGCTGAAGCTGTTGTCCGCCTCCGATGTGGCCCGCCTCTACCGGGTCGCCGTGCGCTCGTGTCAGCCTATGGTCGTCACCCACCAGCACGCCTTGCCTCTGGCTGTGCCCCTGCATGCTCGCCTGAAAACGGCTGGCTGTGGCCTGAAGAAAGGAAAGTGGTAGAGTGTGGATTTTAAACTAAAACTAAAACGGGGGAGAGTGCAGCAGGTGCTATTCCAAGGAATTAACAAGGCTTTGCATCATGGCCGAATATTTTAATGGCCAAGTGGACCTAGAGACAGGGTCTGCGTACGGAGCTATCACCTAAATAAAATCAGGTGATATTTATCCTATATTTTTTTTTGGTTAAGTACATGTTGATTTCTTTCGACAAACAACTACTTCGGCCTGCTGTATTTTTTGTACGCAGGACAATCATGTTTATACTGCGGGTATGGGGCGCGAGCTGGCAACATTATGTACCAGCGTTTGTCTGTGGCATACTGCCCGGGGAATGGACGTGCATAAATCGCCGCCCATGCGGCCTAGTCTACATCGACTCATCGGGACCGCGCCTGCAGTCGGTTCATTCAACCGTACCCGCGCCGACTCAACTGTCCGCACCCACGGCCGACTTGTCTGTCCGCACGGCTTGGAATGCCACGGCTGACTCACGCGTCTGCTCCATCTTCTAAATGTCGCGGTTGACTCCGATATATATATCAACAAATCAGAGCCACGTCTGTTCACACAAGCTGTCCAATGGACATATGCGAGCCGTCCCCGCTATGTTGAGCCGCCGGGGTCACGTTCAGCCGCCTCTGTCGCGATAAAACAGATCATCCGTCGTCCAAACAAATCAGGTGATATCCATCCAAGTTTGTTTTATTAGCACATGTTGTTTTTTGTCAAAGAACAAGTTTATCTTTGCCTTAGTCTGCAATATTGTTTATGCAGGGCAATTATTTATGACAAAAAGTGATATTATACCGCGGAGATGGAGGCACGCCAACATCTTTTGGCACATGTGGTCGTCGTTACTCAACGGACTCCCGCACCGGCTTACAACGCAGTGGCCGTCTCTCACGACCGCGCCGGCTTACAACACCGTGGCCGTCTCTCACGACCGCGCCGGCTTACAACGTCGTGGCCGTCTCTCACGACCGCGCCGGCTTACAACGCCGTGGCCGTCTCTTACGACCACGCCGGCTTACAACGAAGAGGACAACTTGCTCGTCCACACCGGCTTACAACACTGCGACCGACTCATCTGTCTGCTCCCGCGGCCGGCTCGGACGTGATTGATTTCAGCTTCACCATGGTGATCATCAACTCCGCGGTGATAATTACTGACCTGACGCATCAGATGAAATTCATCCAGTATATTTTATA
Organism: Aegilops tauschii subsp. strangulata; assembly: GCF_002575655.3. Lineage (NCBI taxonomy): Eukaryota > Viridiplantae > Streptophyta > Magnoliopsida > Poales > Poaceae > Aegilops > Aegilops tauschii. The sequence goes on from NC_053040.3 coordinate 183,699,454, forward strand.
TTATATATTGCTTTCTTTAAAAGAGCAATTACTCTGGCTTGCAAGTTCTCCAGTGCAGGACAAGTTATATCACTGAGACGTTAAATGACTCGTACCGGTTTATATCACGGTCAAATATGGAGAATCTCAAGACAACTCCTCGAGTCGTCTTAAGACTCGGGGGCTACAATGACATGACTCGGGTACTCCGGGTCATTGGAGGGAATAATAACCCGGTTCCGGAGGACACCGCCATATTGATGAAAATTTAAAGGCCGTCAGAAAATTGTCGGTTCAAAATAAAGATTCTGGTTTAAAATCCGGCTCAAGAGACATCTTTCTCCCGCAAAGCTTTGAAGCTCTCAAATCCGGTTCAACATCCGGCTCAAGGTAAATTTGTCTCTTACAAAGCACTGAAGCTCTTAATCATCCGGTTTAAAATCCGGTTCAAGGGAAATTTATCTGCCACAAAGTTTTGAAGCTCTCAAATCCGGTTCAAAATCCGGCTCAAGGTAAATTTGTTTATCACAAAGCTTTGAAACTCTCAATATCCGGTTTTTCCGGTTCAAAAAGAATTTATCTCTCGCAAAAGTTTGAGTTCTCAGGAAAATTTGAAGGGACCAAAAAGAGTCGGTTACAAAGCACAACTCACATATAGGTACCCTGCTTTAATGACCATTGGGAGCTGATCGTATTCGAATTAAGCTTAACCCTTTGGGTGTGACCCTGATCGTATTCGAATCAGAGTCGTTAAATATTCTCATGATCACTAGGGGGTTTCCTGTTCAAACATAGGTCGTATTCGAACCAAAGAGAACATAGCCGTCGGTACCCTCTTGATCGGCACACTGCCGAGCTCACTAGGGGGCTTCTTGATCGTATTCGAATCATAGCTCAACCCCTTTTGGGAACCGACGTGGATCGTATTCGAATCAGCGTCGTTAAACAACTCTCAAGGTCATTTGGGGGCTTCTTGTTCAAACATAGGTCGTATTCGAACCAAAGAAAACATAGCTGTCGGTACCCTCTTGATCGGCAACGCCAAAGCCACTGGGGGCTATATGATCGTATTCGAATCTTAGCTTAACCCCGTTGGGACGGTTTTCTGATCGTATTCGAATCAGAAGCCTCAAATTTTTTTGAAGTCTCTTTTTGCAAACAATTTTTGGATTTTATTTGAAGTTCTTTTGATCATATCTAAAGTGTATATGAGTGGTTGCTATTTAACCCGGTTTGACTTTGGATGATAAGTCGCCATCATATGACAATCATAAACATTTGGAAGTCTTGATTTCTAAAGATTGGGTTATCACCCTTACTGCACAGGTCACATAAACCGGCAGTGAAAATTCAATATCACAGGTATAATATTATTATTATAGTTATGTTTCAAAGTTATGATTCATAATAGGCTTATCTGTGACTCCTTGTTACACACCAATGGTTATATGTGTGATATTATGACCCGCCCTGCGGTAAACCGCCAAGGGATCTTGTGATCTAATTATGTGCAGGATAAGACTACATTTGGGTGGTTACCCGCCCTGGTTTTTGACGTTAAGTCGCCAGGGCCTATGTTATCTTGAAATTGGTGTCTCAAAAGGGTTATCAATTCTTGATTTCCTCAAAGGCTATAAGCCCCCGGGTTGGACAAATTCCGGCTTACAATGGAGGCGTATTAAATCGCCATCGGCCAAGAGCCGCTGGTTATTTAAACTCCGGATTGATTTATCAGCAGATGAGGTATTCAAAGTCGCTTTGGCGCAATGGCTATTATTTTATCAATGGATATGATTTATTCTACAATGGAAAGAATAGTCCCGAGTCGCTGCAGGATTACGACCCGGCACTTGGGGGCTACATTATTTAAATTGAGATCACATCAAATATCCAAGTCCCATGTCACTGCCAGCATGCACCATGGCACTTGGGGGCTAATGTAAAGACATTTTTTGCTCAACTTATTGATGACCCGACTCATCACATTGTAATGAGCCGGCCCTTGGGGGCTACCAATTGCTCCTGTCAAAAATTCAAGGTACACAAGCCTCAGTCCATTACATTGAAAGATCCACTACTCAGTTGGTAGAGTACAAAGCTCTTAACCTTATGGACGTGGGTTCAAGCCCCATGGTGGAGATTACATCATATGATGTTATTATCAATGAATTATTTACAAAGTCCCTGCTCAGTATTGCATAATGACCCGGCCCTTGGGGGCTACACTGGTTGAAGTTTTATGAGCATAAGGCAATTACAAGTCCCAGGTTGCTGCAAGCATGACAACCCGGCACTTGGGGGCTACAAGTGATATATATATATATAAGGGGGGAGAATCTTCAAAATTCTCAGTTTGGAGAAGATCAAGTTGACCCGGTGTTTGCAACAAGCATGACCCGGTGTCACCAATAATAATGACCCGGCGTCGGCAACAATTATGACCCGGTGTTATCAATATTTACAAGACGGTAATTTTGGCAATTATAACTAGCCAGCCTCTACATCTTTAAACTGGCGGATCACCAGATGAATCTTGAGTCTAAGATGTTTATTAAGCCGGAGTTTTGGAAACCGACTCAAATGGATTATTTCGTATAATATTTCTTCATAAGAGCCAATGTCAGCAAATGGATTATGAAGCTGGCCTATTGACCCGGATATTCCAGGAGAAAATGTCAAGGACTTAAGGATGATCACGTGCCGGCTTACAAGAATATTTAACCCGGAGCACAACCTGTCAAATTTGTTCTTCAGTTATTTTGCAGGATCAGTTTAACATGGATAAATCCAAATTAAACTGGGGGCTAATGTCGGGGATATACCCCGCGGTATGACCCGGCCAGACTTGGTGACTCACGAGAGACCTGGCCAGACTTGGTGACTCACTAGATACCTGGCTAGAGCTTGGCGACTCACTGGTGATCCGCCCGAACATGGCGATTCACAGGTAACCCGCCTGGACATTGTGACTCACTGGAGACCCGGCGGGCGAATCAGACGGATGACAAGGCCCAAGGCCCAGCAGGCTAGCTTATACTCTGGTGGGCCGGCTTAAGGAGAAAGGGATGACGAATATTTCTTTTACGAGGAAGCAAGACCCGGACTTGTATTCAACTTGGAAGAAAAGATAGACTAGTCCTAGTCCTACTAGGACTCCGCATGTAACCCGCCTCTCTAACTTATATAAGGAGGGGCAGGGCACCCCAAAGAGGGACAAGCAACAAGAAACAATCTTTAAGGCTAGACACAAAGAGCCGGCTTACCGGCGACTCTCTCATGAGAATAATGAGACCTAGCCTCAAACAGCATGTAGGGTTGTTACCGGATGATGTTTCCCGGGGCCCGAAGCTGTCTAAATCCTTGTCTTGTGTTGCGTCTCTCGATTCCGCTCAACCCCTCTCAAGCTACCACATAGATGCGTTGGCCTCGCGACTAAGTCCTGACACTAAGGACATCTGCCATGACAATTCCACGACATAGACCGACTACGGTCAAATCCAAAAGAAAGGAAGATAACCCCAAATGCTAGATCCCCGATCGTCCCAACTGGGCTCCACTACTGGTCATCAGGAAACGAAACATAGTAAACCCCACGTTCCTCGTCGAACTCCCACTTGAGCTCGGTTGCGTCACCTGCACTGGTATCGTCGTCACCTTCACTTCCCGGACTCCGCCGTAAAGAGACCATCACGGTTACACACACGGTTGATGTATTTTAATTAAGTCAAGTGTCAAGTTCTCTACAACTGGACATTAACAAATTCCCATCTGCCTCATAACCGCGGGCACGGCTTTTGAAAGATAATACCCTACAGGGGTGTCCCAACTTAGCCCATTATAAGCTCTCACGGTCAACGAAGGATAAACCTTCTCCCGGGAAGACCCTATCAGTCCCGGAATCCCGGTTTACAAGACATTTCGACAATGGTAAAACAAGACCAGCAAAGCCGCCCGATGTGCCGACAAATCCCGATAGGAGCTGCACATATCTTGTTCTCAGGGCACACCGGATTGTCCAAACTTGCGATTGGCGAGCCCAGAGTTGCCCCTGGTGGCCACCGACGGCTGACAGGTTGGACCAACACTCAGAGGAGCACTGGCCCGGGGGTTTAAAATAAAGATGACCCTCGGGCTCGCGAAAACCCGAGGGAAGAAGGCTTAGGTGGCAAATGGTAAAACCAAGGTTGGGCCTTGCTGGAGGAGTTTTACTCAAGGCAAACTGTCAAGGGGGTCCCATAAATCACCCAACCACGTAAGGAACGCAAACTTAAGGAACATAATACCGGTATGACGGAAACTAGGGCGGCAAGAGTGGAACAAAAAACCAGGCATAAGGCCGAGCCTTCCACCATTTACCAAATATATAGATGCATTATTTAAATAAGAGATATTGTGATATTCCAAAAAAATCCATGTTCCAACATGGAACCAACTTCAACTTCACCTGCAACTAGCAACGCTATAAGAAGGGCTGAGCAAAAGCGGTAACTTAGCCAAACAACGGTTTGCTAGGAAAGGGTGGTTAGAGGCTTGACATGGCAATATGGGAGGCATGATATAGCAAGTGGTAGGTAGCGCAACATAGCAATAGAGCGAACAACTAGCAAATCAAAGATAGAAGTGATTTCGAGGGTATGGTCATCTTGCCTGCAAGGTTCTCAGAGTTGTCGAAAGCTTGATCCTCGTAAGCGTTCTCAACAGGCTCCTCGTAAGCGTACTCATCTCCCGGCGCTACCCACAGCAAGAACACAAGCAATGGAACCACAATCAATCATGGGAAATGCACAAGCAACATGATGCAATACATGCATGATATGCGAGATGTGATATCCAATACATGTGCGTGCTCCGGAAGAAAAAGGATGAACAAGGCATCAAGTTGGCAAACCAAGTATGCCACTGGAAAGATGAGATGATTTTGGTCGAAATCGATATAAAGATCACCGGAAACGGATGCACGGTTTGCAAATGGCAAGCAAAACAAGGATGACACGATTCTGCGATTAACAGCATGATAGCACTTAGAATACATCAAGTAACTATGCTACAGCACCCCAACATAGCAACCAAGCATATGGCAGTGATCTACAAGATATGCTTGACAAAAGAAAAACACTGAGCTACAGCTAAGTACACAATAACAGGTTCAAACAAGCATGTCAAATGTGCAAAAGATATCAGCTTCACAGACTTGGTGAAAATACTGAACATGCCAGAAATAACATCAGGAAGCAATGTTCAGAGCAAGCAATCAACATGCTACAGGAAATTATCATAGCAAAACAAGGCATGACATGAATCTACTAAATTCATAGAACAAAAGTCCCTTTTTGAGCATAAGCCAAAAAGGAGCACAAGATAAGATGGCACCCGTGTAAACATAGCAAGTTTCGTTAACAGGTTTCAGACTTAGCAGAAAACAGAGCATGGCATTAACAGAAATATGAAGGCATCTTTGTGAGCTAGATTCACTCATCACAAAGCAATGCATGACAAAACAAGCATACCAACAGCAAGATGACATGTTCATGAAGCTAACCATTGTAAGAGCAAGTTCATAGCATGCATGGATGAGTAGCAACATCCATGGCAAAATTGAATATCATGTTAATATTCTGTCAAGAAAATTTTATAGCAAAAGTAGAGCAAGATTGAGACATGCTAGGGCACTCCATAATTGCAGAAGGGGCATGGATGGATAGAGCAGAACTATATGTCCAAAACAACTTTACTGAATATACTCAAAAGAAGCATGGATCTCACTGTAGACACATGGATACATGCATCAAAATAACAGCAGGTAAAGGACAGCACAATCCAGTCCCTGAAAACAGAAACATCACGAAGCCTAATTTGCATGCTTGTGCTAGTCACCACATAGATTACAAAAATACAAGGCATACACCCCTGTAAAGATGGCATGGCATATATCAAAACACATGTAGAGCTCATGCTCATAAGATGCACACATCAAACGCAACAAAAATAACAAAACATCAAGTTCTGATAAGTAACAGCAGTAAACATCATATAGCACTCTTGCATCAGAGATTTGGGCATCAAGATGAACTCAAACGAGCATGGCGCAATGGAACAAAATGAAGAGCATCTCATGGTGAACATTTCGATATATCATGCGCATGAAACGGATTAGTATGCAAGGAGATATGATGCGATGAACAGAGCCACATAATATTACAAATCCGGGGACTTGGAGGAATTTCACCTCGCGGATCTGGGGTTTACTTTGGCACGGATGCCGAGGCGGGGCTGGATCTCGCCGGAGATGGAGAGGAGGAGGCCAGAGGGGACGAGGCTCGCCGGAGAGGGAGGAGGCCGGCCGGATCTGGCCGGATCCGGCGTGGACGGAGGCCGCGCGGCGCGGGGGCGGCGACCTGGGCGACAGCGGCGGCGGCGCACCGGCGCGGCGGCGAACTCGGGCGGCGGCCGGAGCGAGGCGGCGGGGTCGCTGGAGATCGCCGGCGGGGCGGCGAGGCCGCGGGAGGCGCGGGACCTGGCGCGGCGGAGATGGGCTCGGGGGACCCATCGTGGGCTCGCGGGCCGGCGGCGGAGGAAGGCAGCGGTGCGCCACGTGGCAGGCTCTGGTTGGCGCGGGCGCAGCGGCGGACGTGTCCGGCCCGATCCGGACGTGTCCGGCGGTGGAGAGAGGCGCGGCTAGGTTTTCGGGACCCGGGATGGGGGAGATGCACATATTTATAGGTAGAGGGAGCTAGGAGACTCCAAATGGAGTGCGGTTTTCGCCCACACGATCATGATCGAACGACCGAGAGCATGGAGGGGGCTTAGATGGGTTATAGGGCTGTTCGGAGGGGTGTTTGGCTGCAACACACGAAAGGCCTATGCGGTTACCCGGTTAACCGTTAGAGCATCAAACGACCTCCAAATGGAACGAAACTTGACAGGTGGTCTACCGGTGGTGTACCAAGGCCACTTGGCAAACCTCGGTCCATTCCGAGAATGTTTAACACCCACTCACGAAAAGAGACAGGAGGGGTGCGCCGGTGCAATTGGGAGCGTCGGATTGCAAAACGGACAACGGGGAAAATGCTCGGACGCATGAGACGAACACGTATGCAAATGAGATGCACATGATGACATGATATGAAATGCATGACATGAACAAAATGCAAAAGAAAAGACAAAACCCGACCACGAAGGGAATATCATAACACATAGCTGAAAATGGCAAGAGTTGGAGTTACAAATATGGAAAGTTACATCCGGGGCGTTACATGTAAACACTTGGCAAAAAGTATAGCAACCACCCATAAGGACCCGCTTGAATACTATCAACTCATATGCTTCTCCCCCTTTTGTCAGTAAGGACCAAAAAGGTTTGAAGACATAGAGGTTCTACTCGTTCCCATGAGGAGTAGGTGAAGGTGCAGGGTCGGCGTTGGAGTCCGGTGGTGCAGAAGAACTTGGCGCAGTGTCGATACACGGCGAAGTTGTAGTCGGTGAAGTAGTATCATCTTCATCATCTATGACTCTGGCATTGACAGTGGCCGCTGAGGAGGAGTACTCAGAGTCTTCGAGAGAGGGAGTCTGACGCAAGACAGCGTTCCTGGGAGGAGTGGAATCAAATTTGAATCGCTCTGTGAAGCCATCTTGTTGAAGTTCATCTTCAGAGCTCAGTAATGTCAGACTCTTCCATGACCGCCGACAGGTTTCATGAGTGACAAATGCATACTTGGTGGCAAGGTTGCGAATACGATTAACATCCACCAAGAGGCTTTGCATTTGACGCTTCAGCCAGTCATGATGCTTATCCTATTTTTGATGCAGGGCGACGAGAAGCTCTCGGTCATTGAGAACACGAGATCGCTTTTGAGGCCTTTGAGCAATAGTGCTTTAAGTGGCTTCAGTAGTTGCACGATGAGATGCACGTGTAATACCAGCCAGAGGATAAATGCGAGTTGCAGCAAGAACTCCTGCAATAGGTTGCGTGAAGCTTTGGTGATCTGCGTTGTGAAGATATATGGGCTCCTTGGCAGGTTCAGGGTAAATGGCTTCGACTGACATATCAACCTCTGGCAAGAATATAAGATGGTTGCGCGCAGAGGGCTGATAGTTGATAGAAGAGTGAAGCTTGATGAGGCAAATTACCCATGGAGCATAAAACTTCAGACCAAAGAGATCAGAGCCAGATGCAGCCAGTTGCCTGATGAAGAAATCCTGAGCATTGAAGCTGATGCCATTTAGGATATAGAAAACCAATGTCTTCATTGCACCTTCAAGCTTGGCTGCAGGAGAGTGTCCTTTGATAGGCCATAGAGTTCGCCTTATGATGTGATAAATGGTGCGGGGCAGATACTCTAGGTCTTCAACAAAGAATTCCTTTGGATATTCAACATCTTGTGGCAGTGGCTTCATCATGCTCAGCATTTGGCTCATGTTTGGCTCAGGCTTCTGGAATATGCTCTCCAATGCATTTCGGTGAAGCTGACAACCAGGTTCATAGAGTTCACCTAGACTGGGTAGGTGTTAAGGCATATCTCTCTAGATGTATTTTTGGTGATTGATGACAGCATGTTTGCGGACTAATCGTGTGCTTTGAGCATTTCAGAGATTCATCCTTTGGCACAAGACGATTTCTTTCCCCTTTGAGTGTTATTCAAGACGGTGTAGCTCTTTCATTTCTATTTTGGTGAACTAGTTCCCTAGGAGTCATTGTACTATCAAGAGAGGGTCCGCTTTGGTAAGGCTAGGGTGGAATCAACACGTACACATCCTTTTCACACCCTCTGAGCCTTTCCGCTTCAATGGAGAGCTCATTCCCCTTCCTATGTGCTTCGTTTGGTCCCAGCGGTAGTACCGCGGTGCCCAGCGGTAGTACCGCTTAGGAGTCACAGGCGGCAGTACCGCTCGGCAGTGGTAGTACCGCCGGTGGGTCCTCAGCCATAGTACCGCTGCGGTACCAGGCTCCTACCGTGTCGACTCGAGGAGGTCGCTTCTCGTGTCGGATTGTGCGGCACTAAGCAGCGGCAGTAGAGCGGCAGTGCCGCTCATGAGCGGTAGTACCGCCCTACCACCGCGGCAGTACCGCATTGGGTCCAACTCCTGCTCTCTCGCCAGCCCTCCCAGACTGCACTGTAGTACCGCGAGGGGGAGCGGTAGTACCGCTAGCCACAGCGGTAGTACCGCCCACACCTGCAGTAGTACCGCCCTCTGCGGGGCTGTTTAGGGGGGTAACGGTTGGATTGTTCCCCCTCTATAAAAGGGGTCTTCTTCTCCAAAGTTGACTCACCTCTTCCCCCAAAAGCTCCATTGTTGCTTCAAGCTCCATTTTCGCCCGATCTCTCTCCCTAGCCAATCAAACTTGTTGATTTGCTCGGGATTGGTTGAGAAGGCCCCGATCTACACTTCCACCAAGAGAAATTTGATTCCCCCCACTAATCCCTAGCGGATCTTGTTACTCTTGGGTGTTTGAGCACCCTAGATGGTTGAGGTCACCGCGGAGCCATAGTCCATTGTGGTGAAGCTTCGTGGTGTCGTTGGGAGCCTCCAATTAAGTTGTGGAGATTGCCCCAACCTTGTTTGTAAAGGTTCGGTCGCCGCCTCCAAGGGAACCAATAGTGAAATCACGGCATCTCGCATTGTGTGAGGGCGTGAGGAGAATACGGTGGCCCTAGTGGCTTCTTGGGGAGCATTGTGCCTCCACACCGCTCCAACGGAGATGTACTTCCCCTCAAAGGGAAGGAACTTCGGTAACACATCCTCGTCTTCACCGGCTTCACTCTTGGTTATTTCGTGCCTTTACTTGTGCAAGCTTATTTGTGATATATCCCTTGCTTGCTCGTGTGCTTGTTGTTGTTGCATCATATAGGTTGCTCACCTAGTTGCATATCTAGACAACCTACTTTGATGCAAAGTTTAAATTGGTAGAGAAAAGCTAAAAATTGTTAGTTGCCTATTCACCCCCCCTCTAGTCAACTATATCGATCCTTTCAATTGTTATCAGAGCCTCGTCTCTTGATTAAGGACTTTACCGTCCGAAGAGTATGGTTGACGTCGTAGACGGTGTGGAGGAGCACTCCGGTGCGAATCCGGTCTCGTCTACGGGAGATAGGGGGAACCGCGGTCTCTCGTGAGGAACTCAATGTGGCGTTGGACACATTGAAAACCTCCATGATGACCGAAGTCGAAAGCATGTTTAATAAATGCATAGAAGGGATTAAACTTTCCACCACACCGTTGAAAGTGGGTGATCCCGCTAACAAGGTGACGGATGCTACCTCCGACAAGCGGGAAGCTACTAGCGAGAAAGCTCCTTCTTCTAGTGGTAAAAATGGCACCGGCATCTTTGCCCATGTGGAACCTCCACTTGTCTATGGTGGACCGCTTCCTTCCACTCATTTGAATCATGCCGGCCCGGCCCCTAAGATTGAGAAGAATGTGGAATTTGATTCTTGGGTCTATCTCTTTAAGCGTCATTTAAATCATGTGAACACTAACCTTTGGAGAATCATTGAAGAAGGTTTCTATCCGCATGACTGAAGCAACTTCACTCCTAGAGAAGCCGTGGATAATCAATTCAATGAGAATGCTCTCTTCATCATACAAGAAGTAATCCCACCCGAAGATCTTCCTCATCTCCGCCCCTACTCCATGGCCAAAGATGCTTGGCACCAAGTTGTTTCCCTCTACCGGGGAAGCGCAAGCATTCAACGCTCCAACTATGAAGTGGTGCAAGATGAAGCCGATGAGTTTGCAATGAAAGAAGATGAAGAACCTCGTGAGCTTTATCGGTGGGTAACCAAGCTCGCGGTCTCACTCCGAGATCACGGAAGTAAAGACACGGATGACAATTGGATCAAGCGCAAATTCCTCAAGGCAATTATGCCCTACCACAAAGCCAGGCCCTCCGTCATTCGTCAAAGACCGGACTTCCACACCTTGTCCTCAAGTGAAGTGTTGTATGAGTTCGTTGCTATGAGCATCTTGGACAAGACCGCCGACAATGCGGTACTACGCTCTCAAAGAGTAAAGAAGCCCAACCTTGCACTAAAGGCCAAGGTTAGTATGGAGGAAGAGGATGAAGAGGAAGAAGAGGAGAGCAACCTCAAAGATACGAAGTATGCCTATCATGAACACATGGCTCTTGCTTCAAGGCAATTTTGGAGCAAGAAGAACACAAGGCCCAACTTCAACAAGAACAATTCAAGTGGCGCAAAGGGCAAGCAACGAGTGAGGACTTGCTTTAATTGTGGCAATGTGAGCCACTTTGTTGCGGAGTCCTCTTATGAGAAGAGGGAAGACAATGGTGGCAAGCTCATCCGAAAGGACAAGGCCAAGTCCTTCCCCAACAAGAGAAACTTCACCAAGAAGACTGCTCCCAAGGCATTGGTGGTACAAGAAGAGTACAATGAAGATGATGATGATGAAGATGGTGAGTCGATTGCCATGGCCTCCGTTGCCATTGCGATGACTCCACGGGTGTCTCTCTTCGACTCACCCAATGAGAGCATCACCGCCAAGTGCCTCATGGCTAAAGCCACCAACAAGGTAACCCCCAACATCAAAACTACCATCATTAATCATCCTTCTTTGATGGATGGCATTGATGAACATGAGGGAACAAATGTGGAGGAGAATGAGTTTGAGACCTTTATGGGTAAACTCAAGGGTAAATCCAAGAAGCACTTCGTTGCCCTCTTGGAACAACTTGGTGAAGCCAATGACATGATCGAGGCTCACGAAGATACCATCTCTAAGATGGAGGGGCATAGTCGTGACTATGCCGACGAGATCTCGGATCTTTCCAATGCTCTTGAGGAAGAGTGTGTCTTCGTTTGGCTCTTGAGGAGTCACACAACGATGATCATGCTAAGTTAAAGAAAGATCTTGATCATGCTCTTGTTGTTTCTCGTGTGCTCAATTCCGAGAAAGCCAAACTTGGGGTTGATCTTGCTAGACTCAAGGAGGAGTTTGATATACTAGACAAGGCTCACAAGGCCTTGAAAGGTATTCATGCTAGCCTCAAGGAGTCTCATGATCAACTCCAAGTGAAGCTAACCAAGGATAAAGCCACCTTTCCTAATATGGTGTTAATTGATAATGCAAATGCTACTAACCCTTGTTGTGAGCATGTGCATCTTGTTGAGGAGAATGCTAAGTTGAAGGAGCAACTTGAGAAAGGCCTTGTGTCGTGCATTCAAGGTGAGAAGAACCTCAACGACCTTTTGAGCCATCAAAAGGAAGTTGTGGGCAAGGAAGGGATTGGGTTCGCACCCATGCCCAAGAACAAGAAGAAGAATGACAAGACCAAACGACCTCCCCCTCTCAAGCAAACCTTTGTGAAGGAGGGAAAGGGTGCTTCCAAGGAGAAGAAGAACAATGTGAAGGGTGGTGGTGTCAAGAACGGCAATGCCACCCCTTCCAACAAAGTCGACGACTTTATCCCTTCTTATGTTTTATGCCGTGCTAGTGATGGGCATGTTTATGCCAAATTTGTTGGTTCTCCTCATGAGTATATTGAATGGTCTATTTGGGTTCCTAAGACCCTTGTTACTAACATCAAAGGACCCATTACAAAACGGGTACCTAAAACCAAGCTTTGATCTCTTGTAGGTGTTTGCTTCCGGTGGGGGATCATGGTTGCTCGATAGTCGAGCTACAAATCATATGACCGGAAGCAAGGACTTGGTGGTGGACGTGCACAAGATTCCATCTATGCCCACCAATGTCGAGTGGGGTGATCCCTCATCTTCTAAGGTATTGGGACTCGGCAAGGTTGTCATTTCTCATGATCTCACGATCGAGAAGGTCATGCTTGTTTAGTCCCTTGCATACAATTTACTTTCCGTTCGTCAACTTGCAATCATGGGATTTGCCACTTCCTTCGATATTGATACCGTGGCCCTCTTGTGGAGCAAGACTCTTAAAGTAGCCTTTGTTGGGCATGTCGAGAACGGTCTATATGTGATTAACTTTTCGGAGCAACCCTCTAAGACCGCGACATCCCTAATGGCTAAAGTTGACGTGGGATGGCTTTGGCATCGCCGTTTAGCCCATGTCAATATGAGATCTTTGCAAAGTCTTCTCAAGGGGGACCATGTCCGTGGACTAATGAATGTTAGTTTTGCTAATGATCGTGCTTGCAGTGCTTGTATCGAAGGAAAGCTACATGAGAAGGCTCACCCTCCCACGACTATCATTTACTCGAGGAGGCCTTTGGAGCTCCTTCATTTGGGTCTCTTTGGGCCTCCATCCTTTGATAGTCTTGGGGGTAGGAAGTATTGCTTGGTGATTGTGGATGACTATTCAAGATACACTTGGGTGTATTTCTTCAAGTGGAAGAGCGAGACCCAACAAACCGTCATTGACTTTGCAAATGAAGCCCAACGTCAACACAATGCAAAGATCTTGACTATAAGAAGTGACAACGGCACCGAGTTCAAGAACTACACCTTGGATGAGTTTCTTAGTGATGAGGGGATCAAGCATCAATATTCCGCACCATACACCCCTCAACAAAATGGTGTAGCGGAGAGGAAGAACCGGACGTTGATGGATGCGGCAAGGACCATGATGGCGGAGTTCAAGTCTCCCTACAACTTTTGGGCCGAAGCCATCAACACCGCGTGTCATGCATCTAATCAGCTCTACCTCCGCAAAGGCTTGAACAAGACTCCATATGAGATACTCACCGGCAACAAGCCCAACCTCAAGTACTTCCGGGTGTAAGTGTTTCATTCTCAAGAAAGGTGTCCGTTTGTTTAAATTTGAGGCTAGAGCTTATGAGGGCATATTTGTTGGTTATGCTACAAACTCTCATGCTTACCGTGTTCTCAATAAATCCACGGGACTTATTGAGGAAACGTGTAACGTGGAGTTTGATGAGAATAACGGCTCCCAAGTGGAGCAAAGTGGTACTTGTGATGTAGGTGATGAAATTCCTCCCCAAGCCATAAGAAGAATGGGTGTTGGTCATATCCTACCCATTGAGGAACCCCTTGTGGCCGAAGGAGAAGGACAATGTTCCACTCAAGTGGAACCATCACCAACCCAAGACCCACACGCTTCCGAAGAACATAGTGAAGGCCCTCAACCAAATGAACAAGATCAAGGGCAAGATCACCCTCAAGATGGTGGTGAACCACCACATGACGCCCAAGGTCAAGTTCTCACCACCGAGCAAGTTCAAGATCAAGAGCAAGCTCAAGATCAAGAACAAGCTCAAGAAGGCGCTCAAGATGATCAAGTTTCCTCTCCTCATCTCACTTCCGAGGAGGAATTGGAGCATCGTGCCGCCAAGATTGCTTCCAAGCTCACCACCAGAGGGCACATCATGGAGAATGTGCTTGGAAGCTTAACTAAGGGGGTAAGCACTCGTAGACAATTAGCAAACTGTTGTGAACATCATGCGTTTGTCTCTTGTGTGGAACCCCAAAAGGTTTATGAAGCGCTCGAGGATCCGGATTGGCTTAATGCAATGCATGAAGAACTCAACAACTTCGAGCACAACAAGGTGTGGAGATTGGTGCCAAGGCCAACGAGGAACCATAGTCATTGGGACCAAGTGGATATTCAAAAACAAGCAAGATGCTCATGGAACTATCATTCGCAACAAGGCTCGTTTTGTGGCACAAGGCTACTCCCAAGTCGAGGGTATCGACTACGGTGAAACCTTTGCTCCCGTTGCTCGCCTTGAGTCCATTCGCATGTTAATTGCCTATGCTTCTCATCATAACTTTAAGTTGCAACAAATGGATGTGAAGAGTGCTTTTCTTAATGGTCCCATTAATGAGTTGGTCTATGTCAAACAACCCCCTGGGTTCGAGGATCCCTACTTTCCCGATCATGTGTATCAACTCGATAAGGCACTCAATGGCCTTAAACAAGCCCCACGTGCGTGGTATGACCACCTTACCGAGTTGTTACAAGATCGTGGATTTGAAGTTGGGCTAATCGACCCCACTCTTTTTACTAAGAAGGTCAAAGGGGAGTTGTTTGTGTGCCAACTATATGTTGATGATATTATCTTTGGTTCCCCTAACAAAGCTTTCAATGAGGAATTTGCCGCTCTCATGACCTCAGAGTTCAAGATGTCTTCCATGGGAGAGTTGAAGTTCTTCCTCCGGTTCGAAGTGAAGCAAAGAAGAGAAGGAACCTTCATCAACCAAGCCAAATACACTCAAGACATGCTTAAGATATTCAAGCTAAGTGATGTCAAGCCGGCTTCGACTCCAATGCCCACCAAGTGCCAACTTGACATTGATCCCAATGGTAAAGCAGTGGATCAAAAGGTATATCGCTCCATGATTGGCTCCTTGCTTTACCTTTGTGCATCTAGACCGGATATCATGTTGAGTGTGGGAATTTGTGCACAGTTTCAAGCCGCACCTAAGGAAAGCCACTTTGTGGCGGTCAAGCGAATCTTTCGTTATTTGGCTCATACCCCAAACTTTGCATTATGGTACCCAAGAGGAGAAAACTTCAAGCTTGTAGGATATTCGGACTCTGATTGGGTGGGAGACAAAGTGGATAGGAAGTCCACTTCCGGAGGGTGCCAATTCCTTGGTTGCTCTTTGGTGAGTTGGTCTTCCAAGAAGCAAAGTTGTGTGTCTCTCTCGTCCACCGAAGCAGAGTATGTGGCGGCCGGTAGTTGTTGTGCACAACTATTATGGATGAGGCAAACTTTAAAGGATTACGGGGTCATTTGTGACAAAGTGCCTCTTCGGTGTGACAATGAAAGTGCCATCAAGAATTCTCTCAACCCGGTGCAACACTTCAAGACGAAGCATATTGAGATTCGGTATCTCTTCATCCGGGTTCTTATTAGGCGAGGGGAGATCGAGCTCAACTATGTCAACACTCATGATAACCTTGCAGATATTTTCACGAAGCCTTTGGATGAAGCAAGATTTCGTGAGTTAAGGCATGAGCTAAATATCATTGATTCGAGCAATGTTGCTTGAACCCTTGCACACCCCACCATACTCAACTTGTTGTCTTGTTTAGGTGTAGGCATGGACATAGGGGGAGTGTTGTTCTCTCAATAAAATCTCCCTCCCCCATTATGCATAAATTGATCAAGTCTTTCACATTAGCCATTTTTGATGGTACTTGTGCTTCAAAGATGAGTTTTGGTCATGGGCCCAAGGTTAAAATCTTCGCGGCGCCATACCTCTGGACTCAAACATAGGTGGCCTCGGCCACCGCCGTCTCTTGGAGAGGCGTGTGCTTCCCTTGTGCTGGTTTTGTGTGTGTGTTTGCCCTCGTTTTATTTTAGTCGGTTTCTTTTCTTGAGCTTAGCTGTGTTGGCCAGTCTTTTTGCGGCTGAGCGGTACTACCGCTGGGTGTGCGGTACTACCACTTGGGATCGTCTAGCGGTACTACCGCCCACCCCAGCGGTACTACCGCCGCGGGGCGGGCGATGGGGGGTTATGTCGGGGCAGGGGGAGTTGTTTTTCTCCCCCATACCCATTCGCTCCATTCGCCCGTCCTCTTCGTCGCTCCAGCGACGTCTCGCCGCGGGAGGGCTTCGGTCGGCCGCCGTCCTCGTGCCGTCCCTCTCCATTTCTTCCGGTGGAGTCGATCCCCACCGCGTGCTCTTGCCATGGATGCCGGTATTGCCCCCTTTCCCGTTCTCTCTTTGCCTAGATCTCACATCTAGTTGTTAGGGGCAATAGGCATTGTTCTTCTCAATTTTTGGCTAAGTCGAGGCTTGAGTAGGATGGAGAGGGCTTCTAGGCCGTTTGGATTAAGTTTTGGTAGGTTTATTTTTGAATTTGGCATCCCCGGTAGTGCCGGATCTGTTCACGGTAGTAGGGAACCGCCGTTCCTCGTCTAGAGCGGTACTACCGGTCACCTCGCGCGGTACTGCCGCGGTTAGGTCACGGTACTACCGCTGCATGCCCAATTCCATCTTTTTCCTACCACTTTTTGATCCATGTTGTTTTGTTTGGAGGCTTATGCTCTTTCTTTCGTGTTGTTTCTTCTGCTCGTGTGTTTGGCTCCAGGTGATGAACATCCTGAGCAGCAAGTCCGCCGTGTCAACCCCGGACATGCAACGTCAAAGCGCTACCGCACCTCTGAGTCAGCGGGTGCTTCCTCAAGTGTGCCACCTCCGCCTCAACTCCAGAAAAAATCTGCCAACAGGCCGAAGCCAAGGGGCAAGACTGTGACTGAGTTGACTGCCAAGGAGTTCTGGGAAAGGCGTCGCCGCAACCCCTATGCGGAAGACCAAGAACCCAATTTGGTCAACCGCCCGTTCTGGAACCGCTTTCAATTTGCCATCTACTTTGATGTGATCAAGGCTAAGAAGAATCTCTATGTTGATGTACACTCCATCGACACGGATGCTATGGAGAAGGACCCTAAGTACTTTGGCGAAGCCCTTCAGATGTGTTCTCAGCTGAACATTCTCAGAATCATGCAGTTCAACAAGGATTTTGATGCAGATTTGGTGGCTCAATTCTATGATATTGTCCATCTTGGAACTGATGCAGAAAGGACTCTGACTTGGATGACAAATGGCAAGCTGCTTTCTGTCAAGTGGAAGGCCTTCATGGAGTTACTTGGGGTGGAAGATCACGGGCTTGAGACTCCAGTCGGCTTCCGCCCTCACCGCAATGCTTCCTCCACTCACAAGCAAGCCCTCTGGCCCTACTGTTCTGTGAAGGTTCACCCTGTGACTAAGAAGGAAACCTATGAGTTGTCTACCTTTCTGGACATCCTTCATCGTGTCTTCCGAGAGACTCTCTTCCCTCGCATCGGGAATCTGGATATTGTCCACTCCTATCTCGTGGACATGCTTCTCTTCTGCCAGCATGAGAAGGAAGCAAACACTGGCGAGTCCCTGGACATTTCTCATGTTATGTGGTCTGAACTTCTTTCTGCCGTTTCTGAGCGCAAGTGCCCGATCTATGGTCCGTTCATCATGCTGCTCATTGAGAAGGCCTGGGCACGTGTCTATCCCAAGGTTATGCTGGAAACTGGAGAATTGGTTTCTCATGAGATCAAGCGTCTGAGGAAGAAGGACAATTGGGGCACCCCAGCTCCTAAATCCGGGGGTCCATCTACTGCTGCTGACATGGAGACCGAGGGCGGGGCTGAGGACGATGATGACGATGAGGACCATGAGCCTTCTGGAGCAGAGCCCTCTTGGGCAAAGAAGCTCAAGCGCAAGATGAAGAAGCTCTTCTCCATGGAGTCTCATGGTCAGTACATGACTCATGTTGCTGAGAAGCAGGCCAGGGGGCGTCACAAGGAGCTCATGCGTCAGCTGGGTGTGACCGTTGCCAGCAGTTCTAAGGGCCAGATCGCTGAGGAGGAGGAGTGGATTCAGTAGCACTGTCCGTGGACCGATTCAGACACCGAGCAGTTTCCGACTGAGGATGGCAGTGCGGATGACCCTGCCAGGATGTGATGAGAGAGCTCCTCAGTTTGCTATCACCTGGAGCCGTAGCAACACTCTTTGCCCTTTTGGTGTCTCGATGCCAAAGGGGGAGAGAGTTTATGGATTTATGCTTTGTGGTGTCGTCGTTTCTTTGTGGTGTCGTTGTGTTTTCTCACCATTAGCTTTGTTTGGTTTTGTGCCAGTGAGACCTAAGTTCCAGACATAGGGTGTGAGACATATGCTACCTTATCTTTATCTATGTCTATCTAGTACTTTGGTATCTTATGAGTTGCTTGCTTATCCTGTTATATACCCTGCTCTCATGTATCCTTTGCTTAGGTTGTTGGACTATAAAATATAGGGGGAGTGTTGATCCTAATGTGTGTGTCTTGCATTCCAAAGGCACTACTAACTAGGTGCACACATTCAGGGGGAGCCCGTCTATATTTTGTAGTTCTAAGTATCTTTACCTTCATGTCGTATCCTTGTGCAAATCCCTGGTTGTCATCAATCCACCAAAAAGGGGGAGATTGTTAAGGCATATCTCTCTAGATGTAGTTTTGGTGATTGATGACAACATGTTTGCGGACTAATCGTGTGCTTTGAGCATTTTAGAGATTCATCCTTTGGCACGAGATGATTTCTTTACCCTCGGAGTGTTACTCAAGACGGTGTAGCTCTTTCGTTTCTATTTTGGTGAACTAGTTCCGTAGGAGTCACCGTACTATCAAGAGGGGGTCCGGTTTGGTAAGGCTAGGGTGGAATCAACACGTACACATCCTTTTCACACCCTCTAAGCCTTTCCGCTTCAATGGAGAGCTCATTCCCCTTCCTATGTGCTTCGTTTGGTCCCAGTAGTAGTACCGCGGTGCCCAGCGGTAGTACCGCTTAGGAGTCACAGGCGGCAGTACCGCTCGGCAGCGGTAGTACCGCCGGTGGGTCCTCAGCCATAGTACCACTGCGGTACCAAGCTCCTACCGTGTCGACTCGAGGGGGTCGCTTCTCGTGTCGGATTGTGCAGCACTAAGCAGCGTCAGTAGAGCGGTAGTGCCGCTCATGAGCGGTAGTACTGCCCTACCACCGCGGCAGTACCGCATTGGGTCCAACTCCTACTCTCTCGCCACCCCTCCCAGACTGCACGGTAGTACCGCGAGGGGGAGCGGTAGTACCGCTAGCCACAGCGGTAGTACCGCCCACACCTGCAGTACTACCGCCCTCTGCGGGGCTGTTTAGGGGGTAACGGTTGGATTGTTCCCCCCTCTATAAAAGGGGTCTTCTTCTCCAAAGTTGACTCACCTCTTCCCCCAAAAGCTCCATTTTCGCCCGATCTCTCTCCCTAGCCAATCAAACTTGTTGATTTGCTCGGGATTGGTTGAGAAGGCCCCGATCTACACTTCCACCAAGAGAAATTTGATCCCCCCCACTAATCCCTAGCGGATCTTGTTACTCTTGGGTGTTTGAGCACCCTAGACGATTGAGGTCACCGCGGAGCCATAGTCCATTGTGGTGAAGCTTCGTGGTGTCGTTGGGAGCCTCCAATTAAGTTGTGGAGATTGCCCCAACCTTGTTTGTAAAGGTTCGGTCATCGCCACCAAGGGCAGCAATAGTGGAAGCACGGCATCTCGCATTGTGTGAGGGCGTGTGGAGAATACGGTGGCCCTAGTGGCTTCTTGGGGAGCATTGTGCCTCCACACCGCTCCAACGGAGATGTACTTCCCCTAAAAGGGAAGGAACTTCGGTAACACATCTTCGTCTTCACCGGCTTCACTCTTGGTTATTTCGTGCCTTTACTTGTGCAAGCTTATTTGTGATACATCCCTTGCTTGCTCGTGTGCTTGTTGTTGTTGCATCATATAGGTTGCTCACCTAGTTGCATATCTAGACAACCTACTTTGATGCAAAGTTTAAATTGGTAAAGAAAAGCTAAAAATTGTTAGTTGCCTATTCACCCCCCTCTAGTCAACTATATCGATCCTTTCAGCAGGGCAGTAAGCTCAATAATATCTAGAGCTTTGGCTTCGTGGTGTACATTGCGTGTCATCCACTCAAGGACCCAAGTCTTCGGATCCCTGTTGTAGCCGCGAATGTGAAGAGTTGCATGGAATTGTAACAGAAGCTCTTCATTCCAATTCTCTTTGTCGGTCACAAACTGTAGAAGGCCAGCGTCTCTGAAGCAGTCGAGGGCTTCTTCCAAGCAGGGCAAGCCAGCAATGGCTTCGCAGTCTAGACGCATGTGGGGAAAGATGCGCCCTTGATTGTATAGGACACAAGAATAGTAACTGCGCTGCTGATAGCTCCAGAACCGACCAGATGAAATTCTTGGCTTCGAATATGGGTTCTTGGCGCTATCAAAGAAGGTGTTGTGTGCTATGAATCCATTCACATTAAACGATCCTGGTGAAGTTGCAGTACCTGGAAACCCTGGCAGCCTGGGTTTTGGCTTCTGGACCTGAGGCCTGTGCTCCACATGGTAGTCAAATTGTGGTCCGGGAGCAGGAGGAGGAACCAGAATAGGCCATCAAACCATGACAGGTTGGCCGCGATCAAATGCCAGCTCAATAGTGTGAGGCCTTGGAGGTGGTACAGGAGCATTGGCATTGACATGGGCTTCAAGTTGTACAATGGCTTCAGGTGCAATATTGGCTTCAGGTGCCACGTTCACTTCAGGCGCCACATTAGCTTCAGCCATGACAACGTCATTGGCTAAGTGTTATTGTTGGTGGCCGCCTCAGTATTTTCAACCTCCACTTGAGTTGCTGGAGGGTCGGACACAGACTCGTTCTCCTCGAGAGCAACTTCTTGGTTGGTTGGGGGTGTGGCAACACACTCTTCTTCTTGACGGGGTTCTTGGTGTTCTTCGGCTGATGCAGCCGATATGTCTTCAGCAGCTTTGGCTTCAGACTCAGAGACGTTCGGAGTTGGAGTGGCTTCTGGAAACACTTTTCGTGTGACTGAACTTTGTTGCACTTCTCCTTCTTGAACGCTCGATAGAGTGACTTGTGGCCTTGGTCCTTTGCGAAGCCTGCGGAATGCGGACGACGCTTTTGGAGAGGGAGTTGGCTGGACCACATAGTCGTCATCGTCAAGCACCGGAGTGGTGACTTGAGGTGGGGGAGTACTTGGTGATTCTTGACTTGGTGTGTCTTGGGGGTGATCAGCCCATGATGCATCCTGAGCAATTGGCGTCAAGGGACGACCAATGCTGATGAGTTCGCTGTTCATGAGAATAGGCGATGATACCGTTTGGTGCTCGATCTGAGGAAGGACTTCATCATCAACTACATTGTCTTGGGGACCAATGTCTTCAGCTGCGGTGGGGTCAACAGCTGGAACTTCTTCAGCTTTAGGAGCCTCTGTGGAAGCAGGCTCGTGAACTACTAACTGACGCTCTTGGTTTTCGGTAGTAGGATGAGCAACTGAGATTGGCTCGACAACAAGGGGCTCTGAGGGAGCAGCCCGATCTTTCTTCGAAGACTTTGTCTTCCGCTTCTTGGTCTGTGGTGCATCATCGGTGGCATTGTTGTTTTTGCGCTTCCTGGCTTTGGCCTCAGCTGCCCTTGTCTTCTTCAGTTCTGAAGCAGCTGTGGGGACCTTAGGCTTCGAGCCTGTCATGCTGGCAGGGAAGACAATGCGAGGTGCTTCCCGCCCTGATGCTTCAGCTTGGGCCATAGCTGGCTTCTTCTTTGCAGCCATCTTGGGGTCGATGCCAGGACGCCCAAGTGCCTTGCGCTTTTCAGCTTCATTATGAACTTGAACACATTTGCTGGCGGAGAGCTTCATCCGTTCTCTTGATCCTTTTGCTGTTTCACGTTTCTGTTGAAACTGCTCTTTGAGCTCATGCAGCATCTTCTTGAAGCGTTGAACATCAGCCACACTGAGATTGGCCATGTTCTTCTTGAATTGGGCTTTCTCATGATCAATCTTGTTTTTTAGTTCAACGATCTTCTGAGCCAGAGCCAGCTCATTTGCAATGGCACTGTGGAAAGAGACACTGATGCCAATGGGAAGCTCAAGATCATTGATGCTGACGCTTGGGTTGTCAAACCATTCATCAATGAAGTTATTCAATATTTCCACATCAAAGAGGGGCAGATCTTTGAAGATCTCCGCCTCCTCCTTACTCTTTATGAGCATCTCCAGAGCATCATCACCAAAATCGTTGTCGGTAGACAGATCAATGGTGGCTTCTTCATTCCGCAAGATATCAGCCGGGGTCAGTTCTTGCCCAGAACTCTGGATGGGCTTCTTCTTCTTTGAAGACTTCTCGGTCTTCTTGGAAATGCGAGAAAGATCTTCAGACTGCACACTTGCCTCAGATGCCAGTGGCTTCGCAAGCGAAGCTTTAGGTGCAGCAGGGGGCTTTGAAGCCTTAGATTTCTTCTGCTTCTGTGCTTAGGTGGAGCAGGCACTTCATCAGTATTAGCATCATCATC
The DNA here is from genome assembly GCF_002575655.3 of Aegilops tauschii subsp. strangulata. NCBI lineage: Eukaryota > Viridiplantae > Streptophyta > Magnoliopsida > Poales > Poaceae > Aegilops > Aegilops tauschii. The sequence goes on from NC_053040.3 coordinate 183,722,230, forward strand.
AGAGTGCTCCACTGCTGCCCCCTAAACAGCAATGTGAGCGAGAAGACCTTCGAGGTTGTAGAAGGGCCCGATGACATTGGGTTTAGCATCACGTGTGCCATCAGCCCGAAGAGCAGATGGACCAGGGTTGAAGTAGAGTCGAAATGCTTTCTTGTTTTTCACAGCAGAATCCTTGGCAAACTTGTAGTTGTGCTTGAACAGATTGTCGTCACGACACCATAACAGAGAATATGGGTCGACATTAGTAGGATGTAGTCCACGGACCATGCAAGGGTAGAAACCCTGAGCAATGGCTTCAGATTCGGTCTTGGGTTGAAGATTTTTATAGAGAATATCACCCCAAGGACGCTTGATGGCATTCTTTTCAGCGTATTCCTTGGTCATGAATCTGTACTTGAACCATTGCTCGGCCCAATATCTGCGAATCCATTGGATTCTCGTTTTGCGTTGGCCATAGCTCTCTTCAGGATCTGTTTTATATAACTCATAGAGATCTTCGGACAGATCCTTTGATGTGCCCCCACGGCGCTGCCTGCCGCCCTTTCTTGCTGACTTTTCTGTGGCCATGAAGTTCAAACTGAATGGCTTCAGAACTTGCAAAGGCTTCCTTCTGCTGGTCAGACAGGAACTGGCTTCTGGTGAATGTATGTGATGCTGTAAGAACTCTGCTAATGAATGCAGACTATGAGAACCAAGGGATTCTCCCACGGACATGTACCTGTGACAGCATTAGAGATGCGAGGGAAGGGGAAGAGGTCATATGCATTCTCAGAAGATTTTGAAGATAAATCTGTTTTGAAGACATTGACCTCATAGCGCGAAGAACTTCACTTATTCATTGAGAGTTGGTTCCAGATTTGTACCAATCCAAGAATAGGTACAAGTGAGGAATCTAACTAGTTGTGAAGGATAAGTGAATATGCTAGGCATGATATGAGATGCAGGACATGATAGATCCAATTTTGTACGCACAGAAACCACTTTTGGTGGAGAAGGATGAATCTATCGGATCAAAAAGGCAGTAAAAAGTGAGTTTTAATTACCACTTGAAGAACTGCTAGACGGAGTGGAGTGGGAGGCCGAGCAGTTCAATCTTCCGTGCCCTAACTTGGCGATGGAAGACACCTATGGTGGCGGCGCAGGAGACGAGGTCCGCAGCCAGCGTGAGGACGGCGTCGGTGAGGTCGCGAAAGCTAAGCGCTTCGTCGAGAGCTAGCGGTGGCGCTAGGGTTTGTGCGAGGTGTAGAGGTGGAAGAAGGATTTTGACCGCGATGTGATGTGTATATATAAGGAAAGGGACAACACAGCGTAATTACGCAGGTTCCCCTGGCGGTTCACATCTGAGGGACACGTGGCAAACATGCAACACATTGGAAGATGTTCCATGTTCCCACGCACGCCTGGACTGTCGGGTGGTCGTTCTGGTTTCTCCGGGTTTCAGGCAATAAGGATATAGCATTTAAAATAGATTCAACTTTTGTCTCTATATCTTTTGCTGACAAGGACGCAGAGAAGACATTTGACAGTTTCAATAGAATGCATATGATTTGGATAGATAGAATTTTGAGGTAGAAGCATAGAAGAGGTTAGGGTCCGATCACATTCACTTAGACCAAAAGATTCAAGCAAGAAGACTTAGCTATAAGTGAATGTTGTAGTGGACAGAACACAAATGTATGTTTATATCTGAAAGAGACCAAATCAGCTTTGTGAAGAGAAACATGAAGTCAAATCAATGTTGAAGACAAAACAAGTGCGAAGACTTTGCAGATGAGACGCCCAATGAAACACTTCAAACAAAGATTTGGTGGTGGCGCTACCCACCGTATAGGAAGTATTAGACCCAGACACGGCGCACAATTATCGTGGCGCTCCGAAGTGAAATTCCACATTAATGTATTCACACTTAGAGTGTATGTCTTCATTGATTGAAGATATACTTTACTTCGTGTGTTGCACATCTAAGTCATCAATATGCATAAGTGTCAGGATGTGTGTCCAATTACAGGACATTTGAGGATTCTAAGATATTTAGCTCACACCGCAACTTGCAAAACCTTTTCTCATCCAAGGGCTTTGTGAAGATATCTGCCAATTGCTCTTCAGTGTTGACGTGAATGATATCAATATCTTCCTTCATGACATGATCTCTGAGAAAATGATGACGAATTTCAATGTGCTTTGTCTTCGAGTGCTGAACTGGATTGTTGGCAATCTTGATGGCGCTTTCATTGTCGTAGTAGAGTGGCACTTGCTTCAGATCGATGCCATAGTCCTTGAGAGTTTGCTTCATCCGTAGAAGCTGAGAACAGCAAGATCCCGCAGCAATGTATTCAGATTCAGCAGTGGAGAGAGACACACAGTTCTTCTTCTTTGAAGACCAACAGACAAGTGATCATCCCAGAAAATGACATGTGCCTGAAGTGGACTTGCGATCAACCTTGTCACCAGCATAATCAGCATCTAAGAATCCAACTAGATCAAACTCTGAGCCCTTTGGATACCATAATCCTAGTGTTGGGGTGTAAGCCAAATATCGAAGAATTCGCTTCACAGCTAAGTGATGCGATTCCTTTGGTGCCGCTTGGAATCGGGCACACATGCAAACACTTAGCATTATATCTGGCCTAGATGCACATAAATAAAGTAAAGAACCAATCATGGAGCGGTATACCTCTTGATCGAACTCTTTACCATTGGCGTCAGGACTTAGATGACTTTTGGTTGGCATTGGCGTCGTGTAACCTTTGCAATCTTGCATTCCAAACTTCTTCAGGCAGTCTTTGAGGTATTTCTCTTGAGATATGAAGATGCCATTGCTTTGCTGACGAATTTGAAGACCTAGGAAGAACTTCAGCTCAACCATCATGGACATCTGATATTGCTCTTGCATCATGTGCCCAAACTCATCACTGTATTTCTGATTAGTGCAACCGAAGATAATGTCATCCACATAGATTTGGCACACAAACAGTTCACCATCATATGTCTTCGTGAAGAGTGTGGGATCCAGGGAACCAGGTTTGAAGCCTTTGCTCTTCAGGAAGTCTTTGAGTGTGTCATACCAAGCATGAGGGGCTTGTTTAAGGCCATACAGTGCCTTGTTGAGCTTGTATACCATATTAGAATGTTTTGGATCTTCAAAGCCATGTGGTTGTGCAACATACACTTCTTCTCCAATCTTGCCGTTGAGAAAGGCACTCTTTACATCCATTTGATACAGAAGGATGTTGTGATGGTTGGCATGGGCTAGCAGTATGTGAATGGCTTCAAGCCTAGCCACTGGAGTGAATGTTTCATCGAAGTCAATCCCTTCAACTTGAGTGTATCCTTGAGCAACGAGACGAGCCTTGTTTCTGACGACTTGACCATGCTCATCTTGTTTGTTGCGATAGATCCATTTGGTGCCAATGATATTGTGCTTGCGAGGGTCAGGACACTTGACTAATTCCCACACATTGTTTAGTTCGAACTATTGAAGCTCTTCTTGCATAGCTTGAATCCATTCAGGTCGAATGAAGGCTTCAGCAACTTTCTTGGGTTCAGATATAGAGACAAATGCAAAGTGCCCACAGAAATTTGCTAGTTGTGTTGCTCTTGAACGAGTGAGTGGACCAGGTGCATTGATGCTGTCGATTATCTTCTCAATTTGTACTTCATTTGCAACACGAGGATGATCTGGACGAAGATTTTGCTCTTGCTGATCATTGTCTTCATTTTGGGCATTGGCTTCAGGCTGAGTATTGTCTTCAGGTTGATTAGGTGCTGAAATGATAAGTTCCTCTTCAGCCTGTGCCTCAGAAGGTATGATCTCTCCAGTACCCATAAGCTTGATTGATTCACTAGGAGGGACTTCATCTAGCACATTTGGCAGGTGCTCTCTTTGCAAGCCGTTAGTCTCATCGAACCGAATATCCATAGTTTCAACCACTTTATAGTGAAAGAGGTTGAAGACTCCGTAGGAGTGCGAATCCTTTCCATAACCAAGCATAAAACCTTCATGTGCTTTCGGTGCAAATTTTGAAGTGTGATGTGGATCCTTGATCCAGCACCTAGCACCCAATACTCTCAAGTAGCTTACATTTGGCTTCTTACCAGTCAGGAGCTCATAGGATGTCTTCTTCAGAAGCTTGTGAATATAAACACGATTGATGACATGGCATGCAGTATCAATGGCTTCGGGCCAGAACTTCCTTGGTGTCTTGTATTCATCAAGCATCGTCCGAGCCATCTCAATGAGTGTCCTATTCTTGCGCTCCATGATGCCATTCTGTTGAGGTGTATATGGAGCAGAGAACTCATGAGTGATACCCAATGTATCAAGATAAGTGTCGAGGCCTGTGTTCTTGAACTCTGTGCCATTGTCACTTCTGATGTGCTTGATCTTGATGCCATAGTTCGTCATGGCACGATTGGCAAAGCGTCTGAAGACATCCTGCACTTCATTCTTGTAGAGGATTATATGCACCCATGTATATCTTGAATAATAATCAACAATGACGAAGCCATAGAGGCAAGCAGTGGTAGTAAGAGTAGAGTAGTGAGTAGGGCCAAATAAGTCCATGTGAAGCAGCTCGAAGGGTTGGGATGTCGTCATGATTGTCTTTGAGGGATGCTTGGCCCTAGTCATCTTTCCAGCTTCGCAGGCACCACACAGATGATCTTTCTTGAACTTGACACCTCGATGCCTACGACGTGTTTCTTCTTTGCGAGAGTGTACAGGTTCCTCATGCCAGCATGCCCTAGCCTCCAATGCCAGAGCCAGCACTCTGAAGCTTTTGCTAGAAGACATACGGCCAACTGTGGTCCTGCTAAGAAATCTACCATATACAGATCATCTTTTCGATACCCTTCAAAGACTAGAGACTTGTCAGATTCCATCAGAACAAGGCAACGATATTTCCCAAATATCACAATCATGTTCAAGTCACAAAGCATCGAAACAGACATTAAGTTGAAACCAAGGGATTCAACAAGCATCACTTTGTCCATGTGTTGATCCTTTGAGATTGCAACTCTACCTAGACCCAATACCTTGCTTTTACCAGTGTCAGCAAATGTGATGTGACTCTTGTCAGATGGACGTAAGGTTGAGTCCATGAGAAGACTTTGATCACCAGTCATATGATTAGTGCATCCACTGTCCATAATCCATTCTGAAGCATGTGGTGTCATACGCTTGGCACCACGTGCCACGAAGCAGTAGGTGGGGGAAGAGTCGTCCTTGTCATTAGCATCAGCGTTGGTGACGGAGCCATTGTCTTCACTGTTGAAGATGGACTTGGCAACGTAGGCTGTAGCCAGAGCCAGACTTGCAACGCCAGAATCGGACTCCTCCTCAGACTCCACCTCTGCCTCCTCAGAAGCAGACTCCTCTGAATCCATCTCCTTACCAACAAAAGCACGAGCCTTGCCAGATGAGCTCTTCTTGTGGGATGAAGACTTGGACGAAGACTTGGAAGAAGACTTTGAGGATTTCTTCTTCTTCTTTTCATCAGAATCATATTCCTTGCTCTTCTTCTTCTTCTTCTTCTTCTTCTTCTTCTTCTTCTTCTTCTTGTTCTCATTGTCCCATTGAGGACACTCAGAGATGTAGTGACCAGGTTTCTTGCACTTGTGGCATGTTCTCTTCTTGTGGTCATGAGTAGAAGCTTCATCATTTCTTGAGCTGGATCTTGAAGACTTTCTGAAGCCTTTCTTCTTGGTGAATTTCTGGAACTTATTCACAAGCATAGCAAGCTCCTTTCCGATGTCTTTAGGATCCCCAGAACTGCAGTCAGATTCTTCTTCAGATGATGAAGCAGCCTTTGCTTTAAAAGCGCGAGTACGTCCATAGCTAGGACCATAGATATCTCTTTTCTCAGATAACTGGAACTCATGTGTGTTGAGCCTCTCAAGTATGTCAGACGGATCGAGATTCTTGAAGTCAGGGCGTTCTTGTATCATCAGGGCTAGTGTATCAAATGAGCTGTCAAGGGATCTCAAGAGTGTCTTGACGATTTCATGCTTGGTGATCTCAGTAGCGCCGAGTGCGTGAAGCTCATTTGTGATATCAGTGAGGCGATCAAACATGAGCTGGACATTCTCATTGTCATTTCTCTTGAAGCGGTTGAAGAGGTTGCAAAGAACACTAATCCTTTGGTCTCTTTGGGTTGAGACGCCTTCGTTGACCTTGGAGAGCCAGTCCCAGACTAGCTTCGCAGTTTCCAGAGCACTCACACGGCCATACTGTCCTTTGGTCAGATGACCATAGATGATGTTCTTGGCAGTTGAATCCAGTTGAATGAACCTATTCACATCAGCAGGAGTGATACCTTCACCAGCCTTGGGAACGCCGTTCTTGGCGACATACCAGAGGTCGACATCAATGGCTTCAAGATAGATACACATCTTATTCTTCCAGTAGGGGTAATCAGTGCCATCGAAGACAGGACACGCAGCGGAGACTTTGATTATCCCTGCAGTCGACATAGCTAAAACTCCAGGTAGTTAAACTGAATCACACAGAACAAGGGAGCACCTTGCTCTGATACCAATTGAAAGTGCTAGTTATCGACTAGAGGGGGGTGAATAGGCGATTTTTATGAAAGTCTTCACAACACGGGGCTTTGAAGACAAACACAAAAAATTGGACCTATTGACATGCAGCGGAAGGTAGACTACACTAGATAAGCCATAGTCAAGTAAGCAATGAAGTGAAAGCACGAAGACTATTAGCAGCTAGGTAATATAGATCAGGATGGAAGATAGTATGAAGCCAAACAACAATAGTCGTCACACAGTGAAGTCAAACAGATCAGGCAAGCATTCAAATGACTTCACGAAGACAAACATTAAGTAAAGAGAGATAGGAGATAGAACCAGTTGCTTGGTGAGGACAGGGATTTGTTGGACCAGTTCTAGTTGCTGTGACAACTGTACGTCTGGTTAGGGAGGCTGAGATCCAACTCAGAAGACCGCGTCTTCACCTTATTCCCCTTGAGCTAAGGACACTTAGTCCTCGCCCAATCACTCTGGTAAGTCTTCAAGGTAGACTTCCAAACCTTCACAGACTTCGTTCACCGGCAATCCACAATGACTCTTGGATGCTTAGAACGCGACGCCTAACCGGCTGGAGGACTCACAGTCCTCAAGTGTAACAAGTCTTCAGGTCACCGGATAGAAAGACTTCAGTGATGCCAACACTCTTTGGCTCTGGGTGTTTTGGGCTTTGTCCTCGCAAGGATCTCTCTCTCAAATGCTTTGGAGGTGGGTTGCTCTCAAACGACCAAAGCCGTGCACTAACTCTGAGCAGCCACCAATTTATGGTGTAGGGGATGGGCTATTTACAGCCACTAGGCAACCCGGCCTGATTTGTCCGAAATGACCCTGGGTCACTAAGGAACTGGCATGTGTTCCAATGGTCAGATTTCAAACACACGTGGCAGCTTGACTTGGGCTACAAGTAAAGCTGACTCATCCAGCTCTAGATAAGATTTGCTCTCATTGTCTTCGCTCGAAGACATAGAATTTGGTTGAGTATCATTTCAGTCACTCTGACTTTGTTCACTTGGACCCCACTTAACAGTATGGTGGTTCCTATGACTCAACAAAGAAGAAAAGGAAACTACGAAACAGCTATGTCTTCGCACTCCATAGTCTTCACGTGAATGTCTTCTCGAGTCATAATCTTCGTTGTAAATATCTTCACATACCACCATTGTCTTCAATGTCTTCACACATTTTTAGGGGTCATCTCTGGTAGGTAAACCGAATCAATGAGGGACTACTACCTGTGTTATCCTGCAATTCTCACAAACACATTAGTCCCTCAACCAGGCTTGTCGTCAATACTCCAAAACCAACTAGGGGTGGGACTAGATGCACTTACAGTATCATAAGGATTTCTTCAAAAGTACCAAGCCTTAGTGAAACTCTTATAAAGATGGATAGGCAGTGGATTTGGGATGCTTCATCTTCGGATCTATTATTCAAATTCAAATTGAAGACTTTGCTTGTGCCCCTTTTCGAGTATGGTTGTTCTAGACTCAATGTGAAGCTTGGATTCACCAAAATACCTAGAAAAATATAAATTAGATGCTCAAGGATGGCAACTAGAAACATCATTTGTAGAGGGGTTACCAATTAATGTACACTTGTAGCTAGATCCTATAATAATAACATGACATGCTATACCTGAAATAAGATTGATTAAAACATTATTCCTCTCAATAGTTTTGCCATTAGTAATGAGAACCAACTAGGGTAGTGTGGAACTACAATTTTCAATTGGATGCTGGTTGGGGCCTATAACAAATGTATGTGCATGGCATTATTTAATATACTCTAAAGAAAATCAGCAGTTAGACCAAACAAAAGAGGGTATAAAGGATCTGCTTGCATCACTCAATTTCTGCATTTCAAATTATGGCTATGGGCGTTGTGTTGATATTTCTAGTCTTTAGAAACCCATATTGGTTGACATGGACGAGTTATAAGATGATGGATTAGTTGGCTAGATGTTTGGTAACTAACTTGATTGTGCATATTAGTAAGGATATAATTCTACAATCAATAACACCAATGCATGGCACCGTCCCTCTTGGGTTAGAAAAATTAAAGAGTTGTTGAATTGATCACACATATCGTCAATCTTTTCCTGATATGGGCCATTATATTTCATAAAGTCAATTTGAAACCATTAGGGCTTGTTAGAGGGTACATCATAAATAATAGAACCAATCTCCTCAGTAGTAAATGGTTCATTTAAAACTTCTATACCAGCACGTGGTTCCAATAAATTGAGCATCTGCTCACGAAAGGAAATATGCTCAGTGTGACCTAATGATTTCCCAAAAGGTTCAAGAAGCAAAGAACCTTTGGCTTCATGTGTGGTAACTATATTACTTTAAGGCCTACTCAGTGAGGAAATACTTTTATCATGTGTTTAACAATAGCTATAAAGTGAAAGAACTTTGAGTCCTCACTTCCCAGGGTTGCCAATTTGATTTTTGCCCCTTTATTGCCAATAAATCCTTTGCTTGTGAAGAAGGTTTGTTAGGTGACTCTTCAAATCTCTTTCGAGGAGCATGTCTTATGGATTAAGGTTTCTGGATTTCACCTTGAGTCTAGTAGAGCAATAATAACTTTGGCATCTAAGACATCCTCCTTCAATCCTGATAGTGATGGCCCGTTTCTTTAAATCTTTTCCTAGAATATTCCTTAGTGTTAATACTCTTGGTAGCATCTACATAACGAATGGATTGATGCAAAAAAATAGTTGACTAATGGCATAATTTTGTCTTGTTCCATGCACCAATTTTCAAACCTGACGATGTTTCTTTTGGGCATAGAAGTATATAACATTAGTAACACATGGGACATAGTCAAGAGTCGGTATAGATAGAGAGGGAATGACAAAGTGTTAGGATAAGATGCAGCCAAGAATAGGATGTAGAAAACTAGTCTAGCCTTTCTAGGAGAGGACAATTGTGCATATTGTTCCTTGTGAACTTTCTGCTTTTATGTTGAATGTCCACTAGACTTGATTTACTAATGACATCATTGAACCGCAACATGACACCTCATTGATAACCCTTGGTTTACTTCTATCACCTAAGCTCCTTATGAGCTTAAAGCATCAACTAGCATCAACCAAATGCCATTAGGAATATGGATGACTAAAATTGAATTTTTGAATAGGAGCGCAAATGTTGGTGGTAGTCCAATAGCTCCCACACTTATTTGATTGTATAAGAACAAATACATCAGGCTCATCTTAAGAACTAGATCTCCCATTGAATTGAGAAACACTCCAGTCAATCAAAATCTCACATGATCTACCATTTGATGGCAGGTAAGCAAAAACATCAAACCTATGGGGGCAAAATTTTGGTTGAGAGCATGATCAAAATGTTCCTTTTTGCCTTGTAGAAACTTGTTCGATGTCAGATTTTTTCCTTTGATGGTTATTCTTTTGGCAATTGGGAAAAATTTGCATTTTAAATTAAATATTCCTAAAACAAGGTGTGTATAATTCCATAAAATTCAATATTGCAGTATTGATGTCGGATAACCATCGAAAACAACACTTTCGATGTATCTGTTAATATGCAAGGTATATATGTTCTAATTAAGATGAGATATGCAATGATTACATGTTAAATTCTACTTATAAGATAAAACCAGATGAGTAGTTCAAGTTGGTTCTTGTTCCCGACTTCCAATGCTCATGCCTAGAACAAAAATTCACATTGAAAAGGATATATGAAAATAATTACTCTGCATCAGTATGTAAATATTGCAACAATATGTGAGCTGAAAAAAAATAGGTAGCAACCGTTTTTTTGTTATTTTAGCACCTATGTTTCTCACAGTTAGCTCACAAATATAGGAAAACCTTGTTTTTTATGTTTACTACTCCCTTTGATCCATATCAATTGTCGCTGATTTAGTACAACACTAAATCAACGATAATTAATATCGATCAGAGGGGGTACTATTAAATTTGTTAAAACAAAAAAAATATAACTCAAGAAGAAAGATCTAGAATATTTCTGAATGTGTGTGTCTATGTATTTAAATTGTGTATTTATAGGTAATGTAATCCTTCTTATTCACGATAATGCGCAGATCATAGGCCCATAGTATATAATTGTGTACATGCGATAATTCTAGACTTGCGAACTAGACAAGTCATCCCATAAGATTAATCTGTAACAAACATAAATGTAGATGTAACTTTAGTCTGCATACTCATGGGAAAAATGGGAACTTCTTCAAACTTGAGAATGCAGTACTCACAATTATAAAATTATGAAGAGCAAACTAGCTTTATAGGCAAAATCTAAATCATGTCCCATAATCACATTCACTACATGTGATTTGTTGCTAGCAAGAAACTCACCCTCCTCTCACCCTTGTCGGATCCCAGCGTCAATACCGGGCGGCGCAAACCCAAGTACCGCCTCTCTCACCCACCTCCAGGTGGTTGGGGGAGTTCACATTGCTAGTCATCTACCTCGGCTGGGGTGTTGGTACATACACTCCTGCATTGGTGCGCTGATGAGTCCCTTTAGTGATCCGGTAAAGAAGAAAAAAGGATTCGTGCACGTGGATTTTTTCCTAGAGGTGGCCCTGAGTTATCAAACCTATGAGAGGAAGTGCACCTTGAAGACAAGTGTTTCTAACAAGCTTTGGAAGAATATTGAATTCTAGTTTTCAGACCGGGTCATAATCAAGTTGCAAAGTGAACACTTACAAAAAAATAGGGATGGTATGAGGATATGCCCTAGAGGCAATAATAAAATGGTTATTATTATATTTCCTAAATCATGATAAAGGTTTATTATTCATGCTAGAATTTTATTGACCGGAAACTTAAATACATGTCTGGATACATAAAGAAATATCGTGTCCCTAGTGAGCCTCTACTAGACTAGCTCGTTGATCAAATATGGTTAAGGTTTCCTAACCATAGACATGTGTTGTCACTTGATAAAAGGATCACATCATTAGGAGAATGATGTGATGGACAAGACCCATCCGTTAGCTTAGCATATGATCGTTCATTTTATTTCTATTGCTTTCTTAATGTCAAATACATATTCCTTCGACTATGAGGCCATGCAACTCCCGGATATGGAGGAATACCTTGTGTGTTATCAAACGTCACAACATAACTGGGTGATCATAAATATGCTCTACAGGTATCTCCGAAGGTATCTGTTGAGTTGGCATGGATCGAGATTAGGATTTGTCACTCCGTGTATCGGAGAGGTATCTTTAGGCCCTCTCGGTAATACACATCACAAGAAGCTTGCAAGCAAAGTGACTAAGGAGTTAGTTACGAGATGATGTATTACGGAATGAGTAAAGAGACTTTCTGGTAATGAGATTGAACTAGGTATGAAGATACCGACGATCGAATCTCGGGAAAGTAACATACCGACAGACAAAGGGAATTACGTATGTTGTCATAAGGTTCGACCGATAAAGATCTTCATAGAATATGTAGGAACCAATATGGGCAGCCAGGTTCCGCTATTGGTTATTGACCGGAGAGGCGTCTCGGTCATGTCTACATCATTCTAGAACCCGTAGGGTCCACACACTTAACATTCGTTGACGATATAGTATTATATGAGTTATGTGATTTGGTGACCGAAGGTTGTTCGGAGTCCCGGTTGAGATAACGGAAATGACGAGGAGCTCCGGAATGGTCTAGAGGTAAAGATTGATATATAGGACGATATTATTTGGTTGGAAAGGTTTCGGAGTGTATCGGGTAGTCATCGGATCACCTGAAGGGGTTCCGGGAAGCCCCGGGAGGTTAATGGGCCTTATGGGACAAGAGGGGGGAACACACCAGCCCACAAGGGGCTGGCGCATCCCTTCCCTTGGCCGCATGCCCTATGGAAGGAAAAGGGGGAGGGCTAGCCCCTCTTTCCTTCCCTCCACCTAAGAGGAAGGAAGGGGGGCCACCTCCTCCTGCCTTTCCCCCGCAGACAAACAAGGAAGGGGGGGAGGGGGCGCCAAAGGGCAGGTTCCCAAGGAGGCCGGCCGGCCACCTTGGGGTGCACCCAAGGCTGCCTCCCCTCCACATATATATATATATGAGAGGGAGGGGCGCCACACAACCCACGACAATATCTTAGCTGTGTGCGGCGCCCCTCTCCAAAGTTTAGTCCTCCGTCTAATTTTCCGCAGTGCACGGCGAAGGCCTCCGGGAACAAGTTCACCATCACCATCACCACGCCGTCGTGCTGCCGGAACTCAACTACTACTTCGCCTGTCTTGCTGGATCAAGAAGGCGAGGAAGTCATCGAGCTGAAAGTGTGCTGAACGCGGAGGTGCCGTACGTTCGTACTTGATCGGTTGGATCGGCGAAGGTGTTCGACTACATCAACCGCGTTGTTAAACGCTTCCGCTTAATGGTCTATGAGGGTACGGAGACACACTCTCCCCTCTCGTAGCTATGCATCTCCATGGATAGATCTTGCGTGTGCGTAGAATTTTTTTGTTTTCCATGCAACGTTTCCCAACATCTCAAATGTATTTATAATTTTTGACTGATTCATTGTGCCATATTATCATTTACATATAATTTTATTATCATATCAACTACCACTATTAATTAATTAAATACCAACTACCACTTCCTGTTTTCTGCCTGTTTTTGGTTTCACAGGAAATTAATATCTACAAAGGTCAAAATACGCTGCCGATTTAACCTGATTTTGTTGGGCAACGAGAAACAATAGAAGCTTCGGGAGACGTCGAGAGGACCCACCATTCACCCACAAGGATAGGTGGTGCAGTCAGGGGGTGGCCGTGCCACATGGCTTGTTGACCCCCGGTTACCGCCTTGACCTGATTCCACCGCCAAATATATCTACAAATACCGATAGCATGTTGTTCCCCCAGAAGAATTTTATCGCTGTTGCAAGCCTCTGTTCTGAAGAGATTCCATTTGGAGCCCTGTTTCCAAGTTTTGCTAAAGGGGTAATCCATTGGAGGAGGCCTCTTCATCAACCTTGCTGCCTCCATGAAGATGTGTGAGTAGTTCCTTTAGGACCTATGGGTCCATATCAGTAGCTAGATGTTTCTCTCTCTCCCTCTCTCTCCCTTTGGATCTTTTATACCATGTTCCCCATCTTCTTTGTGTGATTGGGGTCAATCCGATGTAACCCTTTGGTGTGTTTGCTGGGACATGATGAGTTGTGAGTTTATGATTAGATTGTTCATTGAATATCATTGAATCTTTTGGAGTTTCTTTGTTGTATATTTAAATAGCTTTGTATGCTTTCCGATATATTTGTCTTCTCTGGCCAAGTTCGATGAGTAATTCTTCGGAGGGAGTGGTTCATACTAGTGGGTTCAATCTTGCAGTGTTCTATATCCCAGTGACGGAATGGGGAAAATACACATATTTGTATATCTACCACTATGGATAAAATGACGGGGTTTAATATTATTGCTAGATTTCTTTCTATCTACAATATGCCATCTTGCTTATTGCAATGCTCTGTTTCTTGTAAACTTAATACCTTGAGATGCATGCTGGATAGCGGTTTCAGGGTGTAGTATTAGTACTCGATTCTATTGGATTAATAGTCTACTTATCACGGACATAATGCCTATATAAGATTATATCATGAATGATCATAGTTAGAAAGATTGCTATTCTTGTCAATTTTCCAACTGTAACTTGTTATCATGCCAATTTCCTGCTTTTGATAGAGATGCCTCTAGTGAACCTATGGACCGGGGCCCATTCTTCATAAATACCTTCTTCCATAAAGATTGTCTTTTTATTTTACCTTTATTATTTACAGTTTTACTATACAACCACCTAACTATCTATTTGCTTTTAATCTTGTAACTACCAAGACAAGGGGATTGACAACCCTCTTCCCGTGTTGGGTGCAAGCATTTATTTTGTCTATGTGTAGGTGATATTTATCTTGTTAGCTTGAAGCTCCTAGTGGTTCGATAAACCTTCCTCTTTGGGGAAACCAAACGACTCCTACGGGTGTAGCAGGACTTCATGCTTACAACCATATATTTGCGAACGTGAACATTGTGATATTAATTTGTGCCCTGGAAGACACACATCAAGATGTGCTTAAAACGTATCGAAGTGGGGAATATGTACAAATTGTGTCTTGACCGAAATGCGCCCTTCATCAAGAGTCAATTGTCCTACCAATGGCCCAATCCGTCGCGTAGGGTTGCCTCGGTTATTAAGATAGAACCAGACAAAAGCACTGGACTCTTAATGACTACACCTCTTGTATCACCACACATAGGATTCATGATACCATACTAGCCTTTCTATCACTTGTGTTCAGAATAGCACTTCATGATCTCTTTGCCCTTAGCCTTGCTACTTGTGAGCTATCTTGGAATTTCCTCGAAGAGGAGAGGACGATGCAGTACAATAGAGATAAGTATTTCCCTCATTTAAGAACCAAGGTCATCAATCCAGTAGGAGAACCACGCAACACCTTGTTAGTAGTAGCTACACACAAAATAACAAATACTTGCACCCAACGCAAACAAGGGGTTGTCAATCCCTTGGTGGTTAATTACAAGGATCAAATCTCGTAGTGATAGATAGATAAACAAAAACACAAAATAAAATAAAAGTAAATAAATCGCAACAAGGTATTTTTGGATTTTAATATATGATTAAAATAGACCCAGGGGCCATAGTTTTCACTAGAGGCTTCTCTCTTGAACATAGCATATGGTGGGTAAACAAATTACTATTGGGCAATTGATAGAAAAGCGAATAATCATGACAATATCCAAGGCATTGATCGTGTATATAGGCATCACATCCAAGACAAGTAGACCGACTCCTGCCTGCATCTACTACTATTACTCCACACATCGACTGCTATCCAGCATGAATCTAGGGTATTAAGTTCATAAAGAACGGAGTAACGCCTTAAGCAAGATGACATGGTGTAGACAATGTAAACTCAATAAATATGAATAAACCCCATCGTTTTATCCTTAATGATAACAATACAAATACATGTTTTGTCCCTTTCTGTCACTGGGATATAGAACCCACATGGGATATAGTCTTTTCTGAGCACCGCATGATTGAACCCATCACAAAGCACCTTTCCCATTGCAAGATAAATCAATCTAGTTGCCCAAACCAAACAGATAGATCGGAGAGACATACAAACCTATAACAATCATGCATAAAAGTGTTCAGAAAAGACTAAAACAATATTCATGGATAATCTGATCATAAACCCACAATTCATCAGATCCCAACAAACACACCGCAAAAAGAAGATTACATCAAATAGTGTCGGATGTGGGGTTCCGGCAAACCCTTAAGGTTTGAACACTGGGGTGTGCGCGAAGTCTTTCCCCCCTACCGATCTACGCCCTAGCTCGCTAAGATCTCGCGGACGAACTCGACGAACTCGCAAGACAGAAGGACACAAGGTTTATACTGGTTCGGGCCACCGTTGTGGTGTAATACCCTACTCCAGTGTGGTGGTGGTGGATTGCCTCTTGGGCTGATGATGAACAGTACAAGGGAAGAACAGCCTCCTGAGGTTGAGGTGTTCTTGTGAGTAGGCTCTTGATCGGGTTGGATCAAGCTAAGATCAGATGAGATGAGATGCCTCTACTATGGTGGCTAGCTCTACTTATATAGGCCCTGATCCTCTTCCCAAATATCGAGCGGGAAGGGAGCCAACAACGGCGGGCAAATTTGAAGGGGGCAGCTAGTACAAGCTATCCTGACAAAAGTGGTCTTCGCCTGCGAAAAGCTCTGGTGATGACGCTGCCTTGGGCTCCACAATGACCTCCGCCTTGCCGTCCTCCTGGTCTTGGTCTCGTTGCACCAATATAGCAACCTTTGCCTGATGCCTCGGTACTCTTCGCCTACGGTGGCGTCCTTAGCACCAAAGAGGAAATAAGGACGATGCGCTCGCTGGCGCACGCTTGGCGCCCGCCTGGTGTCGTGCGTCATGGCTCACGTCACGAGAGCCTCGTGAGGTTTGCCCCGCCTTGATATCTCCGCTCCTCGTGAGCCTGCCTGGCTCGGCGACTCCAGAGGAGGTCTTGCATCGTCCGCCTCATGAGGCCTGGACCCTCGCGAGGGTCTTGGATGCCTTGTTGATGAAGATGGGCCGTATGGCCTGTTGGCTTAGCCATGCTGTGGGCCGCAGGCAGGCAAGTCTGGGGACCCCCGTTCCCAGAACACCGACAAATAGATCTCCAAGAACATGGAGGAGAACACTGTATTGAAGATCAAAGAGAGAGAAGAAGCCATCTAGACACTAGCTACAGACCCGTAGGTCTGTGGTAAACTACTCACACATCACTGGAAGGGCAGCAAGGTTGGTGTAGAGGCCTTCCATGATCGATTCCCCCTCCGGTAGAGTTCCAGAAAAGGTCTCCAGATGGGATCTCCAAAGAATAGAAACTTGCGGCGGCAGAAAAAGTATTTTGGGTGGCTCTCTGATGTATGGGGAATATTTGGAAATTTATAGAGCTGGAATTAGGTCAGGAGGTGCCACGAGGGGCCCACCAGACTGGGGGCGGGCACGCACCTGGCAGGCTTGTCGCTGCCTCGTGGCACTTAAGATCTTCTCCAGAAGCTTCTAGGGTCCCTTCTGGTCCAGAAAAAGTCATCAAAAAGTTTGGTACTGATTTTCTGAAAAGCCAAAAACAAGCAGAAAACAACAACTGACACTTGGCACTAGGTTAATAGGTTAGTCCCAAAAAATGATATATATATTTGCATAATAAACATCCAAGATTGATAGTATAATAACATGGAACAATCAAAAAATATAGAAACGTTGGAGACGTATCAATCATCCCCAAGCTTAATTCCTTCTCGTCCTCGAGTAGGTAAATGATAAAAACAGAATTTTTGATGTGGAATGCTACCTATCATATTCGTCTGTAATCTCTTTTGTGGCATGGATATTAAGATCCGAATGATTCAAAGCAATAGTCTATAATTTGACATAAAAATATTAATACTCAGGCATACCAACAAACAATCATGCCTTTCAAAATATCATTGCTAAAGAACGTTATCCCTACAAAATCATATAGCCTTGTCATGCTCCATCTTCTTAACAGAAAATATAAATCATGCACTACCCCGGTGTTAGCCAAGGAATTGGTTCATACTTTTTAACGCGCTTCATCTTTTTCAACTCACACAATACATGAGCACAAGCCATGGATATAACACTATGGGTGGAATAGAATATAGTGGTAGAGATTAATATGGAGAAGACAAAAAGGGAGAAAGTCTCACATCGACGAGGCTAATCAACGGGCTATGGACATGACCATCAATTGATGTCAATGCAAGGAGTAGGGATTGCCATGCAACCGATGCACTAAGAGCTATAAGTGTATGAAAGCTCAAAAATAAAACTAAGTGGGTGTGCATCCAACTTGCTTGCTCATGAAGACCTCAGGCATTTGAGGAAGCCCATAATTGGAATATACAAGTCAAGTTCTATAATGAAAAATTCCCACTAGTATATGAAAATTAAAGCATAGGAGACTCTCTATATGAAAAACATGATGCTACTTTGAAGCACAAGTGTGGAAAGGATAGTAACATTTCCCCTTCTCTCTTTTGCTCTCATTTTTCTTTTTTTTGTTAGGCTCTTTTTGGCCTCTCTTTTTATCGGCTCTTTTTGGCCTCTCTTTTTTCCTCACTTGGGGCAATGCTCTAATAATGAATAATTATGATCATTAGGGATGAAAACAGAGCAGAAACGGACAGAACTAAGTGCTATCATATTTGTTTTCACATTTTTTTGCAGCAGAAACAAATACAGAAAGCCTAGGAATTAATACGGAAACAAATATTACCGGAAACAGAAACGGAGCGAATACAAAGCGGATACGGAAACAGAAAAAGGCATTGATCGGAACTTAAAACCCCTTGAATCATAGAGAAATACACACAAAAAACAAACAAATTAAATGAGTTGTTAACATGGCTACAAAATAATATCATTATGTTAGTAACTTAGCATAGTATTGTAGTAGTACCGGGCAATTGCGTATAATGTCAAGCTGAGTACATGTGTGGTAGTAGAAGTTGGGCCTCAGATCTATTCTACTAATTGTGTCATTGTGTTCTCTTTGCTGGTTGGGCTACAAAGCAGCTATAGGTCTATAGTAAAAACAGAAATTCCATATCCACAGAAACGAAAAGTTCCCTTTCCATGCATATTCCACCGGAAAACACCGTTCCATTTTTGTTTCCGTTTCCGCATAAAAAATTCCATTTCCACTTCCATTTTGCAAATTTCCGTTTCCATTTTCATATTTCCTCTCCGTTTCCATCCCCCCCGGAAAAACGGAAAGTTTCCACTCCATTTTCATCCCTAATGATCATCACACTTCTATTTACTTACAACTCCAAATTACAACTTGATACTAGAACAAAATATGACTCTATATGAATACCTCTGGCGGTGTACCGGGATGTGCAATGATCTAGCGTAACATGTATAAAAAATGATGAACAATTGTTGAACCACAAATACTATGTCAGCTATATGATCATGCAAAGCAATATGACAATGATGATGTGTGTCATAAAAATGGGACGATGGAGGTTGCATCACAATATATCTTGGAATGGCTATGGAAATGCCATAATAGGTAGGTATGATGGCTATTTTGAGGAACATATAAGGAGGCTTATGTGTGATAGAGTGTATTATATCACGGGGTTTAGATGCACCGGCGAAGTTTGCACCACATCTCGAGGTGAGAAAGGGCAATGCACGCTACCGAAGAATCTAGAAAATTGCGGAAAGGTAAGAGTGTGTATAATCCATGGACTCACATTAGTCATAAAGAACTACATGCTTATTGCAAAATTATATTATCCCTCGAAGCGAAGTACTACTATGCATGCTCCTAGGGGGAGGTTGTTAGGAGTTAACCATCGCGCGCTCTCGGCCTTCATGCAAAGGAAGACACTCAATAATAAACCGTGTGCAACTTCTTAGCATAACGAGAGACTATACGTGCATGCTTTGGGAATCAGAAACCTTAACACCAATTTTCTCACTAAACCACAATTATTCACTAGTACCTCCCACATATTACCATCTTTATATCGCAAAACTATTGCAAGGAATCAGACTTATAATATTCAGTGATCTACATGAAAGTTTTTATTGTATCCCCCTTGAATATGTACCATATTAGGACCAAATTCATAACCTATGAAAATGACCATTACTATTATCAACTCTCAAAATGATATAAGTGAAGCATGAGAGTGCAACTATTTATTTAAAACATAACAGCCGCCGTGCTCTAAAAGATATATGTGAAGTACTAGCACTACTGTAGGATGCTGCTAACGTGACACTACGATCAGAGACCCTTTGACGAAACTATGTGCGATGCATTAATCACAAACAGGGAAGTAAAAAACCCGTCAAAAAGGTGCAAAACGTTTGCGATGGCGGAGCCATCAAACACGGTTCAGATTTTTGTTGCGTGTGCAATTCAAGGCACACAGTTAACCCGTTCGGACAGTTTGCGATGGGGCGGAACAACAGAAACGGGCAACCATATCAATGTGTGTGCGATATATGGCATACAGTTCGCTCCGATGAACTGTTTGCTATTAGGGAGTGTGAAAGGATCGATATAGTTGACTGGGGGGGTGAATAGGCAACTAACAATTTTTAGCTTTTCTTTACCAAATTAAACTTTGCACCAAAATAGGTTGTCTAGATATGCAACTAGGTGAGCAACCTATATGATGCAACAACAACAAGCACACAAGCAAACAAGGGATATAACACAAATAAGCTTGCACAAGTAAAGGCACGAGATAACCAAGAGTGGAGCCAGTGAAGACGAGGATGTGTTACTGAAGTTCCTTCCTTTTGAGGGGAAGTACGTCTCCGTTGGAGCGGTGTGGAGGCACCATGCTCCCCAAGAAGCCACTAGGGCCACCGTATTCTCCTCACGCCCTCACACAATGCGAGATGCCATGATTCCACTATTGGTGCCCTTGAAGGCGGCAACCGGACCTTTACAAACAAGGCTGAGGCTCTCTCCACAACTTAATTGGAGGCTCCCAACGAAACCCTGGAGCTTCACCACAATGGAATGTGGCTCCGAAGTGACCTCTTCCGTCTAGGGCGCCCAAGCACCCAAGAGTAACAAAATCCACACAAGAATGTATGGGGGAATCAAATATCCTTTGGTGGAAATGTAGATCTAGGTCTCCTCCTTCAATCCCTAGCAAATCAACGAGTTTGAGCGGCTAGAGAGAGAGATCGGGCAAGAGAGCTTTAATGGCAGTAATGGAGGAGAGAGAGAGGTAAGAGGTAGGTGGGAGCACTACTAGGAAAACGGCTATAGCTAATATGGACATTAATGGCGCACCATGTGTGTGGTGCGCCACTGCTATATGGCAGTGGCGCGCCAGATATAGGTGCGCCATTAGTGGCCATATTACTAATGGCGCACCTTGTGTGTGGTGCGCCACCGCTAAGTTTCTGCTGGGCACACCCCCTCCCCAGACTTACCAGTGGCGCACCCTGGTTTGGTGCGCCATTACTAGTTTTAACTAGTAATGGCGCACCACACCCACGGTGCGCCACTACCAAAAAAAACTCATTTTTTTTTCAAAACTAGTAATGGCGCACCACACCCCAGGTGCGCCATTAGTAACCTGGTTACCAATGGCGCATTTTTAGGAGGTGCGCCATTGGTAACCTAAGAGCAGCTAGATATTTTTGACAGCCACCTACCACACTCACTTTCCCTACTTCATTCTCTCCACCTCTACCAAGCTTGGTCTCGGCTGCCTCCTCCTCCTCACCTCATTTGCACCATAGATTCACCCAAATTAAGTGGTTAAATTACCTTTTTTGATAGGTAAGTAAGGGGAAAACTTTCTTTATGTTCTAGATCTACTTTTTTCTCCCTCCAACAACGTACACACTTTTTATGGCCTAGATCTACGTTTGTTTGTGGTGTTGCATATGTTTGTGTTTACAGGTACCAGTATTTGAGATGCGATAGTGTAACGCCCACGATGCGGCTATATCTCCCACGTGTCGAGGCACGACTTAGAGGCATAACCGCATAGTGGTTTTGTCGCAAGAAGGGTCATCTTCACACAATCCCATGTAATGAACAAGAATGGGATAAAGAGTTGGCTTACAATCGCCACTTCACACAATACATAAATATAATTCATACATCATCCAAAATACACACATAGACCGACTACGGTCAAAATCCAGATGAAAATAAGACAACCACAAATGCTAGATTCCCGATCGTCCCAACTGGGCTCCACTACTGATCATCAGGAAAAGACACATAGTAACGACCACGTTACTCATCGAACTCCCACTTGAGATCGACCCCATCATCTGCACTGGCATCGTCGGCACCTGCAACTGTTTTGGTAGAATCTGTGAGTCACGAGGACTCAGCAATCTCACACCCGAGAGATCAAGACTATTTAAGCTTATAAGAAAGGATGGTGTAATGAGGTGGAGCTGCAGCGGCAATAAGCATATATGGTGGCTAACATACGCAAAAGAGAGCGAGAAGAGAAGCAACGGAACGGTCGTCATCTAGCAATGACCAAGAAGTGATCCTGAACTCCTACTTACGTCATACATAACTCGGACCGTGTTCACTTCCCGGACTCCGCCGAGAAGAGACCATCACGGCTACACACGCAGTTGATGTATTTTAACTGGGTCAAGTGACAAGTTCTCTACAACCGGACATTAACAAATTCTCATCTGCCTCATAACCGCGGGCACAGCTTTCGAAAGATAATACCCTGCAGGGTGTCCCAACTTAGCCCATCATAAGCTCTCACGGTCAACGAAGGATAAACCTTCTCCCGGAAAGACCCGATCAGTCTCGGAATCCCGGTTTACAAGACATTTCGACAATGGTAAAACAAGACCAGCAAAGCCCACGAATGTGCCGACAAATCCCGATAGGAGCTGCACATGTCTCGTTCTCAGGGCACAACGGATGAGCCAGACGTCGCGTTGGCATAGACACTGGTTGCCCAGGGGGCGCCGGACATCGCTCGGTTTGGGCCAGCACTCGAAGGAGCACTGGTCCGGGGGTTAAAATAAAGATGACCTTCGGGCTCGCGAAAACCCGGGGGAAAAGGCTTAGGTGGCAAATGGTAAAACCAAGGTTGGGCCTTGCTGGAGGAGTTTTATTCAAGGCGAACTGTCAAGGGGGTCCCATAAATCACCCAACCGCGTAAGGAACGCAAACTCAAGGAACATAATCCCGGTATGACAGAAACTAGGGCGGCAAGATTGGAACAAAACACCAGGCATAAGGCCGAGCCTTCCACCCTTTACCAAGTATATATAGATGCATCAATTAAATAAGAGTTATTGTGATATCCCAACATATCCATGTTCCAACATGGAACAAACTTCAACTTCACCTGCAACTAGCAACGCTAAAGAAGGGCTGAGCAAAAGCGGTAACTTAGCCAAACAACGGTTTGCTAGGAAAGGATGGTTAGAGGCTGACATGGAAAAATGGGAGACATGATATAGCAAGTGATAGGTAGCGCAGCATGGCAATAGAGCGAACAACTAGCAAAGCAAAGATAGAAGTGATTTCGAGGGGTGGTCATCTTGCCTGCAAGGTTCTCAGAGTTGTCGAAAGCTTGATCCTCGTAAGCGTACTCAACAGGTTCCTCGTTCACGAACTCGTCTCCCGGCTCTACCCAAGACAAGAACACAAGCAACAGAACCACAATCAATCACGAGAAATGCACAAGCAACATGATGCAAAACATGTATGATATGCGAGATATGATATGCGATGCATATGCGTGCTCCGGAAGGAAAATGATGAACAAGGAAGTAACTTGGCAAACCAAGCATGCCACTGGAAAGGTGAGATGATTTCGGTCGAAATCGATATAAAGATCACCGGAAACGGATGCACGGTTTGCAAATGGCAAGCAAAACAAGAATGACACGAATCTGCGATTAACAGCATGATAGCACTTAAAATGCAACAAGTAACAATGCTACAGCACTCCAACATAGCAACAAAGCATATGGAAGTAATCTACAGGAGATGCTTGGCAAAAGATGAACACTGATCTACGGCTAGTTCACAACATATCAAGCTCAAACAAGCATGGCAAAAGTGCAAAAGATAACAGGTTCACAGACTTGGTGAAATTACTGGACATGGCAGAAAACAGCATCAGGTAGCACTGTTCAGAGCGCGAAATCAACATGCTACAGGAACTTAACATGGCAAAACAAGGCACGGCAGTATTCTACTAGATGCATATGACAAAAGTCCCTTACTGACCATAAGCCAAAAAGGAACAGAAGATATGATGGCAAGCTTGTAAACATAGCAAATTTCGTTATCAGGTTCCAGACTTAGCAGAAAACAGAGCATGACAGAAATAATAATATGAAGGCCTCTTTATGAGCTTGATGCACTCACCACAGAGCAATGCATGAAAAAAATAGCATACCTACAGCAATATGGCATGTTTATGAAGCTATCCATGGCAAGAACAAAAGCATATCATATATGGATCAACTGCAACAAGCTTGGCAAAAATGAATATCATGTTAAGAATCTGCCAGAAATATTTTATAGCAAAAGTCGAGCAAGATTGAGTCATGCTACGGCACTCCATAATTGCAAACAAGAGCAGGAATGGATCAATTACAACTATAGCTACAAAACGTCCTTACTGAACATCTCCAAAATATATACGGATCTCTCTGTAGCATCAAGTTTACATGGCAACAAAATAACAGCAGACAAAGACGGAGAAATCACTAAGTCCCTGAAATCAGAAACATTACGGAGCCTAGTTTGCATGCTTGTGCTAGTCACCACAGAGATCACAAAAATATATGGCATACACCACTGGACAGATGGCATGACATACAACAAAACACATGTAGAGCTCATGCCCATAAGATGCACAGATTAAATGATACAAAAATGACAAATCTCCAAGTTCTGTTAAGAACCAGCAGAAAACAGCAACTAGCCCTCTTGGAACAGAGATTTGGTAATCAAGATAACCTCTAATGAACATGGTGCAATTGAACAAAATGTAGAGCATCACGAGTCGAACAATTTGACATATTAAACGCGCGAAACGGAGGTATATGCAGAGAGTTATGCAATGTTGAACAGGGGTATATGCTGTCAAAATCATAGGACTTGAAGTTTCGGGGGGGTTTCGGGAAAGTCAACGCATGGCAGTACCAGATCGGATCGAGGCCCGTCGAGGTCGGGGCGGCGGCCGGAGCTGCGGGAGGAGGAGGCCGGCGGCCGTCGACGGGAGAGGAAGGAGAGGTGGCCGGCGGGGCGGCGGCGGCGGCTCAGCTCGCGGCGGCGGCGGAGGTTCGACGGCGGCGGGCGACGCAGTCGCCGGCGGAGAGCGCGGGCGGCGCGGGGAGGCGTCGGGCAGGCGCGCGGAGGCGGCCGGGCCGGGAGGGCCCGCGGCGGGCCTGCGGGCCGGCGCGGTGGAGATGGCGGCGGTGACACATGGCGGCTCCGGATTGGACAGTGGGCGGCGGTGAACGCGTCCGGCTCCGCCCGGACGTGTCCGGCGGCGGAGAGGGAGGGGGTCTAGGGTTTGATCTGCGGGATTTTTCGGGGGTCTCACATATAAATAGGTAGAGAGAGCTAGGAGGCTCCAAATGAGGTGCGGTTTTCGCCCACACGATCGTGATCGAACGACCTACAGCATGGAAGAGAGTTTGGTGGGTTTTGGGCTGGTTTTGAGGGGGGTTTTGCTGCAACACACAAATGGACATTGCGGATGCCCGGTTAACCGTTGGAGTACCAAACGACCTCCAAATGGAACGAAACTTGACCGGTGGTCTACCGATGGTATACTAAGGCCACTTGACAAGCCTCGGTCCATTCCGAGAAAGTTTGGCACCTGCACACGAAAGAAAACAAGAGGGGTGCACCAGAGGAGATAGGAGCGCCGGATTGCAAAACGGACAACGGGGAAAATGCTCGGATGCATGAGACGAACACGTATGCAAATGCAATGCACATGATGACATGATATGAAATGCAAGACATGAACAAAATGCAAAACGAAAGACAAAACCCGACCACGAGGAGAATATCATAGTACATAGCCGAAAATGGCAAGAGGCGGAGTTACAAATATGGGAAGTTACATGCGGGGTGTTACAGATAGTTGCCAATATTTTGCCAGAATGTTGATTCATTTACGTTTCGGCGAGAATTTGGCACTATGCATTCTTTTTGGTCCTATTTTTAGGCAAAGTCATGCCAAATTTTTTTTTGGTTCTAAAATATCGTTTTGCTCTACCCCGCAGGCGACCATGGTCCGCACGATGACCGAAGGCTTCGTGAATAAGTTTTTGAGCTCAGCGAAGGCCGAGATGCTTCAAAAGAACGAGACGGAGATAAGATGTCCATGTCGAAGATGCAAGCTGAAGAGCCTTATGGACGCGGATTCCAGACAGGTGCGGGACCACCTGCTCTTGCGTGGTTTCAAGGATGGCTATCGGTGGCAAGGTGATGAAGATGATTATGAAGTCGTCCATGGGGGTCGGGCAAGAAATAAGGAAGGGCAGCAAGACAATAGCGGCGAGGGCGGGCGAGAAGACGAAGAATCTCCAGGACATGATCACGAAGTAGATGCAGGACACAGTCATCATGTAGAAGATGCCGGACATGATGATGAGGAAGATCAATACGAAGCGCATGATCATGAAGATGAAGATGTCGGAGCAGACGACGATGGACCATCGATGGGCTGGGTGCAGGACCCTCATATTAAAGAGCTGTTTCTCAAGCAGACGGGTAACACAAGAGCTGCCGGCCGAGAGAAAGCCAAGCTGGATCAACTGGAGATAAACACGGCTACTCCATTGTATGAAGGATGCAGGCCCGAGGATACCCGCCTGAAAGTAACGCTCATGGCTATGGAGATGAAGGTAAAACACAAAATGACCGACGCATGCTTCGACGAGAACATGTCATTCTGGCACGAACGTCTTCCCAAGGGGAACAAGTCCCCGACCAGTTTCAAGGAGGCGAAGAAAATTGTGTGTCCACTGGATTTACTGCACGTGAAATACCATGTGTTCATGAACGATTGCATCATTTATCGGGACGAGCATGCGGAGTCTACCATATGTACGGTGTGCGGCGTCACTCGATACAAGAAGACGAAGAAAGCTCCTCGAAAAGTGGTGTGGTACTTTCCGATCACTCCTCGTCTGCAACAGTATTTCGCGGACTCTAAGCTAGCAAAGCTCCTGCATTGGCACGCGGATAGGGAGGAGAAGAAGCGAGAAGATGACAGAAATGATCCGGAGATAAATAAAAAAGACAAGATGCTGAGTCACCCTAAGGATGCGAGCCAGTGGCAAGCGTTGCACTTCGAACACCCAGAATTTGGGGACGACCCAAGGAACATTGTGCTGGGTGCGAGCACCGATGGAGTCAATCCATTTGGCAGCCAGAGAAGCACACATAGCACCTAGCCTGTGTTTGTGTGGATATACAACCTTCCCCCCTGGATGTGCATGAAGAGGAAGTACATTCACATGAGTATGCTAATTGAAGGGCCGAAACAACCAGGGAACAACATCAATCTGTATCTGGGGCTGCTGAAAGAGGAGCTAGACACGCTGTGGAAAACGCCAGCCAATACGTGGGATGTCGCAGCGAAAGAATATTTCCCTATGAGAGCCGCACTGCTCACGACGGTGCACAACTATCTCGGTTACGGATATGTCGCGGGGCAGGTGGTCCACGGATTTTGTGCATGCGTCAGGTGCATGGATGACACAACGTATCGCCAGCTAGATAGAGATCCCGGGTCTTCGAAAACCGCGTTGATGGGACATCGAAGGTGGCTTCGCGACGATGACGCATGGAGAAAACGCAAGGATCTGTTCGATGGTGACATCGAACCCCGAAGACACCCGCGTACGAGGAGCGGCGAGGAAATAGACGAGGTATTGAAAAATTGGAAAGAGTGCCCACTGCCGGGAAAGAAGCGAAAGGCGCCAGAGCCGCTCCTGATGGTATGGAAAACAAGGTCTATTTTCTGGGACTTGTCGTACTGGAAGATCCTCCGTGTGCCTCACAGCCTTGATGTCATGCATATCACGAAGAACGTGTGCGAGAGTCTGCTTGGTACCCTGCTCAACATGCCAGAGAGGACCAAAGATGGGCCGAAACCAATGGCAGACTTGAAATCAATGGGCATCAGGGAGGAGCTTCACGCAAAACGCCCTAATGATGATGATGATGATGATGATGAGGCGAAGGACACGGAAATTCGTCGCAAAGCCAAAAAGGCCAAGAAGATCGAATATGACTGCCCTCCCGCGTGCTTCACTCTAAGTCAGGAGGAGATCGAGCAGTTTTACACCTGCCTCGTAGGAGTAAAACTTCCTTACAGTTACGCGGGGAAGACAAGCAGATACCTAGACTCAGCGAAGCAGAAGTTCAGCGGGATTAAGTCTCACGACTGTCACATGCTGATGACGCAGATACTTCCAGTTGCAATCCGTGGGATCATGGATGCGCACGTCCGTGAAACGCTATTTGGCCTATGCAACTTTTTCGACGTCATCTCTCGGAAGTCGGTTGGCGTGAGGCAACTCAGAAGGCTACAGGAAGAGATCGTGGTGATACTATGCGAGCTTGAGATGTACTTCCCACCCGCATTCTTCGACGTTATGGTGCATCTGCTGGTCCATATCGTGGAGGATATCATCCAACTCGGGCCGACGTTCCTGCACAACATGATGCCGTTCGAAAGGATGAATGGTGTCATCAAAGGATACGTTCGCAACACGACACGTCCAGATGGAAGCATAGCCAAGGGCTTTCTGACCGAAGAGTGCATCTCCTACTGCACGAGTTATCTAGGCATCGAGAACCCCATTGGTCTGCCCGTCAACAGGCACCTCGGCAGGCTCGCTGGATGGGGTCACCGCGACGGTCGCCGAAAATGCATGTCGACTTCAAGGGTCGACTCACCGACTTTGAAAGAGCAAACCTAGTCGCGCTACAACACATAGACATGGTCGATCCTTGGGTGGTAGAGCACAAAACCTTTATTGAGAAGACGTACAATGACCGAGGCCAATAGAGGACGGACGGAGATATAATCAAAGAGCACAACTCATGTTTCACGCGTTGGTTCAAGGAGAAGCTTCTGTCGTACCCTTTACATGAGGATTCTTCCGTGAAAGAAAATCAACGAGTTTGAGCAGCTAGAGAGAGAGATCGGGCAAGAGAGCTTTAATGGAAGTAATGGAGGAGAGAGAGAGGTAAGAGGTAGGTGGGAGGTAGGAGAAGCACCTCCTTAAATAGGCCCCCCAAGATCCAACTATTATGTGTAGAAACGCAAAGGAGCGGAACTTCCGGTGGCGCACCCGGTAGTACCGGTTTATTGGAACAAACCGGAACTACCGCACTACCACCGCTCAACTACCGGGCCACATACAGAAAGAAAATTCCTCAGGCCGGTAGTTTGAGCGGAGGTTGGACCGGAACTACCGCTGGGCCATCAGTTCCCGGATGGTGGGGTCCGAGGCGGTACTATCGCCCTGGGCACCGGTAGTACCGGTTTTTCAAGAAACACCGGAACTACTGTTCCACTACTGGTCTACTACCGCACCCGGTACAGAGGGGACTCACCCCTGAGTGGTAGTAGGGGCGGCGGTAAGACCGGAACTACCGGCCAGCGGTACAACCGCTCATCGGAGCGGTACAACCGCCAAGAGCAGGACTGCACAGAATGAGGATGGGGAACCTCTCTCTTCTCGAACGGAGGGTATATGGTGGGTGCAGAAAATGTGTACGTGAAGGATTCACCCAATACCTTCCGATGTGGATTCCCTCTTAATAGTACGGATATCCTATGACCAAAGGAAATAAAAGGTCGGAAACTCCGTCTTCGATCTTTTCCGCATAGAGGGAAAACCTAACCGTCTTGCGCCACACAGTGTACCTGAGAAAACTATGGCCCATGATTAGTCCACGTGTGTTGTCATCATCACCAAAACCCTAAGGCAAAGGATGCCCTTACAATCTCCCCCTTTTTGGTGGATGATGACAACCACACGATTAGTCTGGGAGTTCTAAAAAATAAAGGAGGGGCTCCCCCTGGTGTGAGCACTATTTAAAGTTTGCTTTTGGAATGCAAAGTGCGCACACTAGGGAATGCTCCCCCTAGATTTTATAGACCAACCAGAGACAGCAAAACAACCATAATAAACAAGGTAGTAGAGACAAGGGAAGGGAAACCAACAACATATAATAAACTCTACTGAAAGAAGAGTGCATAGATAAAAGGAATGACGCATGTCTTACACCATGCACGAGATCACAACATAGAAAGTCCATAGAGCACCAAGCAAATAAACTAGAAAGACCAACTGCAAATAACCACCCATGCAACTCCCGTGACCTAATGGAGCTCTCTCCCCCTTTGGCATCGAGACACCAAAAAGGAAAAGAGCGAAGCTAGCGCCCCGGGGCTCAGTAGATCTCCTCGCCAGTAGCCGCAGAGCTGTCAGATGCATCATCATCAATATCATCGTCGGGATCCTGAGCCTCATCAGACTCCTCAGACCTCGCAGTAGCTGCCTCAGGAACACGGAGACAGGAAGAAGCAGGTGCTTCATCAGACCACTGACAGTTCTCCAAGCACCAAGTATCCTCAGGAGTGATGGTCTTCTCGGAGCCACTCTTCACATCTGTCACATTGAGGTGCCTCATCAACTGAATCTGCCTGCGACGCGCCATCTTCTCAGCAACGTGGGCCTTGTAAAGCTTCTTTTGAATATGGGTCTGCAAGCAAAAGGTCTTCTTGATCTTGGAAGTCAGCTTCTCAACCCTGCTGGGCTGGACCCCAGGCTCCAACTCAAAGTCCTCGTCATTCGAGGTAGCATACACATCCTCCTGATTGCCCATAGAAAAACGGGGAGTCTTATGCTTCTTCTTCCTTAGCTCCTTGACCTCATGCTCCGTGAGGTTGGCAGGAGTGGTGAGAGGCTCTCCTGGCCTATGGACTGCGCAAACGGTGCTCAGAAACTGCATCACAAAAGGAGCATATATCGGTACCTTGCGGTACAACATCAAGTTGTACATCTCCTCCCATAGCCACTTGGAGACATCAAAGGTGGCACCGGATCCCCTCTTGGTCTTCATGGCCACAAGCAAATCCACCAGATAACCATAGATATCATCTTGATTCCCAACCTTGGGAAGCAGCACAGAACGGAACACACGATGCATAATGTCATAGACTGGCAGAAGATCATTGGACATGCCCACAATGCCATGTCCAGGGATGTATAGAGGGGCGAGCTTACCTTGCCCATGGGGTGAGCATGGTCGTGAGGACGAATGCCACCTTGACCCTCAATCCCGGTATCCTCATAAGCAAGAGCATTGCAGAAGGCTCTCCACGGGACATGAAAGAACTCATCACGGCCATAAAGGAGAGATGGCGTTCCACATCAGAGCCGAAGTGGATTGTAGCATAGAACTGATGGAGGAGCTGCACATCGAAATCACAGTTCACGGACGTGAGCTTGATCAAGTCAAACTCTTCACGGATCTCCAAAGCTTCTCCAAAGTAATCAAGGTTGTTCTTCCAGTGATCGATGTCAATGGACCACATCCGGGTGAACTTGTTCTTGTGATGCTCAAAAACTTCTGACACAATCCTCAACTGTAACTCATTCCTGAACTGCGGGTTGTTCCACCGGGGATTCGGTGCAACAGTGTAGGAATCCTGGAAATGAAACTTTTGACAGTCTGGCATCTTACATTTGTGCATGGGCACCGCAACACGTTGCTTGGCAGCAGCAGACTTCTCTCGACGAGTGGCCTTGGTAGGAATCACCACTTCATGACAGTCCTCGCCGTGACCGGAAGGTTTGCCTCTACGGGCCCTCTTCTTGGTGTTTTGAGGCTTCCGAGTAGCACGGGAACTAGAACCACCTGCAGACGCACACAGAGAGCACATAGAAACCCCAGCAAAGATGAGAGGAATGTACACAAGAGCAGAGGAATATGTTTCATATACGTGGGTAGAAGATAAACAGGGTACATAGATTCAGAGAAACCGGTTGTTCCGGTTGGACCACCGGTAGTACAGCCCGGGCGGTAGTACCGCTCGCAAAGAGCGGTAGTACCGCTGGGGGCGAATCCACCGAGTGGAAGAATGGGAACCGCCCGTTCTCGAATCTATATGCTCTATTCCTCTTACTACATATGCACAGGAAGCAGAAGGAGTCTATACGGATCTCTCCCACCAACCATTTGGCCAAAA
This sequence comes from Aegilops tauschii subsp. strangulata, assembly GCF_002575655.3. Taxonomy (NCBI): domain Eukaryota; kingdom Viridiplantae; phylum Streptophyta; class Magnoliopsida; order Poales; family Poaceae; genus Aegilops; species Aegilops tauschii. The sequence goes on from NC_053040.3 coordinate 183,754,094, forward strand.
AAGTGGGAGTACAAGCAATGCCCTAGGGTTGGATTCAAACGAGGAACCCTAAGAAGGAGAAGAACAAGGCATTACCGGTATCCATGGAAGAGATCGAAGAGGAGGCTGCCTCCACGGAGCGGATCCGATGAACGGTCGACGGATCCGGAGAGCCTGAGGGAGCTCTAGGGTGAAGGACGAAGCAACCGGTGGCGAGGGATAGTGGGAGGGACGAGCACGAAGGGGAAAAGAAAAGACCCCTTCTGCCCGCTTCCCTTCTATAAGCCCCAGAGGTCAACCGGTAGTACCACTCCTAGGAGCAGTAGTACCGGTCTTGTAGCTACCTGGTGGTTGAGAGCGGTACTTCCGCTCCAGAAGCAGCGGTAGTACCGCGTCCAAACACCGGTAGTACCGGTCAGAGATACTGGTACAGGCAGGAGCGGTAGAACCGCTCATGAGGACCGGAAGTACCGCTGAGACTATACAAACAGAGGGGAAGACCGGTAGAACCGGTCGGACCATCGGTTGTACTGCCAGGTTGCAACAGCCCAAGCACAAGGGAAGATCAAACTTGTGTACATTTGGAAAAGATGGCTTGGGAAGGGGAGGCTTAGGATGGAACGAAGACACTGTAATATGATGAAGAAGACTCTCCAGAGTGCAAGAAGCAAACAAGAAAAACCACTCTTTAGAGAATTCAAACATCTAGGAGACCGAAAAGAGCCAGGCACCAAGAAACACACGACAAGGAAAAAGACCTAAGCTCAAGGGCGGTGGTCGGAGCCACCTATGTTTGAGTTAAAATAGTATGGCACCGCCAAGAATTATCCTTGGGCCGATGACCAAAACTCGTCTTTGAAGCACAAGTACCATCAACAATGGCTAATGTGAAAGAGTTGATCACTTTATGCATAATGGGGGGAGGAAGAGTTCATTGAGAGAACAACACTCCCCCTATGTCCATGCCTACACCTAAACAAGATAACAAGCTGAGTATGGTGGGGTGTGCAAGGGTTCAAGCAACATTGCTCGAATCAATGATATTTATCTCATGCCTTAACTCGCGAAATCTTGCTTCATCCAAAGGCTTCGTGAAAATATCTGCAAGGTTATCATGAGTGTTGACATAGTTGAGCTCGATCTCCCCTCCCCTAATGTGATCCCGGATGAAGTGATACCGAATCTCAATATGCTTCGTCTTGAAGTGTTGAACCGGGTTGAGAGAAATCTTGATGGCACTTTCATTGTCACACCAAAGAGGCACTTTGTCACAAATGACATCGTAATCCTTTAAAGTTTGCCTCATCCAAAGAAGTTGTGCACAACAACTATCGGCCGCCACATACTCCGCTTCGGTGGACGAGAGAGACACACAACTTTGCTTCTTAGAAGACCAACTTACCAAAGAGCAACCAAGGAATTGGTACCCTCCGGAAGTGGACTTCCTATCCACTTTGTCTCCCGCCCAATCCGAGTCCGAATAACCTACAAGCTTGAAGTTTGCTCCTCTTGGGTACCGTAAGCCAAAGTTTGGGGTATGAGCCAAATATCGAAAGATTCGCTTGACCACAACAAAGTGGCTTTCCTTAGGTGCGGCTTGAAACCGTGCATAAATTCCCACACTCAACATGATATCCGGTCTAGATGCACAAAGGTAAAGCAAGGAGGCAATCATGGAGCGATATACCTTTTGATCCACCGCTTTACCATTGGGATCAATGTCAAGTTGGCACTTGGTGGGCATTGGAGTGGAAGCCGGCGTGACATCACTTAGCTTGAATATCTTTAGCATGTCTTGAGTGTATTTGGCTTGGTTGATGAAGTTTCCTTCTCTTCTTTGTTTGATTTCGAACCCGGGAAAGAACTTCAACTCTCCCATGGAAGACATCTTGAACTTTGAGGTCATGAGAGCGGCAAATTCCTCATTGAAAGCTTTGTTAGGAGATCCAAATATAATATCATCAACATATAGTTGGAACACAAACAACTCCCCTTTGACCTTCTTAGTAAAAAGAGTGGGGTCGATTTTCCCAACTTCAAATCCACGATCTTGCAACAACTCGGTAAGGTGGTCATACCACGCACGTGGGGCTTGTTTAAGGCCATAGAGTGCCTTATCGAGTTGATAGGCATGATCGGGGAAGTAGGGGTCCTCGAACCCGGGGGGTTGTTTGACATATACCAACTCATTAATAGGAACATTAAGAAAAGCACTCTTCACATCCATTTGTTGCAACTTAAAGTTATGATGAGAAGCATAAGCAATTAACAAACGAATGGATTCAAGGCGAGCAACGGGAGCAAAGGTTTCACCGTAGTCGATACCCTCGACTTGGGAGTAGCCTTGTGCTACCAATCTTGCCTTGTTGCGAACTATTGTCCCGTGAGCATCTGGCTTGTTCTTGAATATCCATTTGGTTCCAATGATATTGTGGTTCCCCGTTGGCCTTGGCACCAATTTCCACACCTTGTAGTACTCGAAGTTGTTGAGTTCTTCATGCATGTCATTGAGCCAATCCGGATCTTCGAGCGCCTCATAGACCTTTTGTGGTTCAACACAAGAGACAAACGCGTGATGTTTGCAATAGTTTGCCAATTGTCTACGAGTGCTTACCCCCTTTTGAATGCTTCCAAGCACATTCTTCATGAGATGACCCTTGGTAGAGAGCTTGGATGCAATCTTGGCAGCACGACACTCCAATTCCTCCTCGGGTGTGAGTTGAGGAGCGGTCACTTGATCATCTTCAGCGCCGTCATGAGCTTGTTCTTGATCTTGAGCTTGCTCTTGATCTTGAACTTGCTCGGAGGGGAGAACTTGACCTTGGGCATCACTTGGTGACTCAACACCGTCTTGAGGTTGATCTTGCCCTTGGTCATGTTCATGAGGTTCAGGGCCTTCACTTTGTTCTTCGGAAGCGTGTGGGTCCCGGGTTGGTGATGGTTCCACTTGAGTGGAACATTGTCCTTCTCCTTCGGCCACAAGGGGTTCCTCAATGGGTAGGATATGACCAACACCCATTCTTCTTATGGCTTGGGGAGGAATTTCATCACCTACATCACAAGTACCACTTTGCTCCACTTGGGAGCCGTTATTCTCATGAAACTCCACGTTACACGTCTCGTCAATAAGGCCCGTGGACTTATTGAGAACACGGTAAGCATGGGAGTTTGTAGCATAACCAACAAATATGCCCTCATGACCTCTAGCCTCAAATTTAGACAAACGAACACCTTTCTTGAGAATGAAGCACTTACACCCGAACACCCGGAAGTACTTGAGGTTGGGCTTGTTACCGGTGAGAATATCATATGGAGTCTTGTTCAAGCCCTTGCTGAGGTAGAGCCGATTTGATGCATGACACGCGGTGTTGATGGCTTCGGCCCAAAAGTTGTATGGAGACTTGAACTCCGCCATCATGGTCCTTGCCGCATCCATCAACGTCCGGTTCTTCCTCTCTGCTACACCATTTTGTTGAGGGGTGTATGGTGCGGAATATTGATGCTTGATCCCCTCATCACTAAGAAACTCATCGAAGGTGTAGTTCTTGAACTCGGTGCCGTTGTCGCTTCTTATAGTCAAGATCTTTGCATTGTGTTGACGTTGGGCTTCATTCGCAAAGTCAATGACGGTTTGTTGGGTCTCGCTCTTCCTCTTGAAGAAATATACCCATGTGTATCTCGAATAGTCATCCACAATCACCAAGCAATACTTTCTAACCCCTAGACTATCAAAGGATGGGGGCCCAAAAAGATCCATGTGAAGGAGCTCCAAAGGCCTCTTCGAGAAAATGATAGTCGTGGGAGGGTGAGCCTTCTCATGTAGCTTTCCTTCGATACAAGCACTACAAGCACGATCTTTAGCAAAACTAACATTTCACGAACATGGTCCCCCTTGAGAAGACTTCGCAAAGATCTCATATTGACATGGGCTAGACGGTGATGCCAAAGCCATCCCACGTCAACTTTAGCCATTAGGCATGTCGCGGTCTTAGTGGGTCGCTCCGAAAAGTTAATCACATAGAGACCGTTCTTGACATGCCCAACAAATGCTACTTTAAGATTCTTGCTCCACAAGAGGGCCACGGTATCAATATCAAAGAAGGTGGCAAAACCCATGAGTGCAAGTTGACGAACGGAAAGTAAATTGTATGCAAGGGACTCAACAAGCATGACCTTCTCGATCGTGAGATCATGAGAAATTACAACCTTGCCGAGTCCCAATACCTTGGAAGACGAGGCATTACCCCACTCTCCATTGGTGGGCATAGATGGAATCTTGTGCACGTCCACCACCAAGTCCTTGCTTCCAGTCATATGATTTGTAGCTCCACTATCGAGCAACCATGATCCCCCACCGGAAGCAAACACCTACAAGAGATCAATGCTTGGTTTTAGGTACCCATTTTGTAATGGGTCCTTTGATGTTAGTGACAAGGGTCTTAGGAACCCAAATAGACCATTCAATGTACTCATAAGGAGAACCAAGAAATTTGGCATAAACATGCCCATCACTAGCACGGCACAACACATAAGAAGGGTTAAAGTCGCCGGCTTTATTGGAAGGGGTGGCATTGCCCTTCTTGACACCACCACCCTTTGCATTGTTCTTCTTATTCTTGGAAGCACCCTCTCCCTCCTTCACAAAAGTTTGCTTGAGAGGAGGAGGTCGTTTGGTCTTGTCATTCTTGTTCTTGTTCTTGGGCATGGGTGCGAACCCAATCCCCTCCTTGGCTATAACTTCCTTTTGATTACTCAAAAGGTCGTTGAGGTTCTTCTCACCTCGTATGCACGACACAAGGCCTTTCTCAAGTTCCTCCTTCAACTTTGCATTCTCCTCAATAAGATGCACATGCTCACAACAAGGGTTAGTAGCATTTGCATTATCAGTTAAAACCATATGACAAAAGGTCGCTTTCTCCTTGGTTAGCTTCATTTGAAGTTGATCATGAGACTCTTTAAGACTAGCAAGAATACCATTCAAGGCCTTGTGAGCCTTGTCAAGTATATCAAACTCCTCCATGAGTCTAGCAAGATCAATCCCAAGTTTGGCTTTCTCGGAATTTAGCACACGAGATACAACAAGAGCATGATCAAGATCTTTCTTTAGTTTAGCATGATCATCGTTGTATGACTCCTCAAGAGCCAAACGAAGACCACGCTCTTCCTCAAGAGCATTGGAAAGATCCGAAATCTCATCGGCATAGTCACGACTATGCCCCTCCATCTTAGAGATGGTATCTTCGTGAGCCTCGATCATGTCATTGGCTTCACCAAGTTGTTCCAAGAGAGCAACGAAGTGCTTCTTGGATTTACCCTTGAGTTTACCCATAAAGGACTCAAACTCATTCTCCTCCACATTAGATCCCTCATGATCATTAATGCAATCCGTCAAAGAAGGATGATTAATGATGGTAGTTTTGATGTTGGGGGTTACCTTGTTGTTGGCTTTAGCCATGAGGTACTTGGCGGTGATGCTCTCATTTGGTGAGTCGAAGAGAGACACCCGTGGAGTCGTCGCAATGGCAACGGAGGCCATGGCACCCGACTCACCATCTTCATCATCATCATCATCCTCATTGTACTCTTGTTGTACCACCAATGCCTTGGGAGGAGTCTCCTTGGTGAAGTTGTTCTTGTTGTGGAAAGACTTGGCCTTGTCCTTTCGGATGAGCTTGACACCATTGTCTTCCCTCTTCTCATAAGGGCACTCTGCAACAAAATGGCTCACATTGCCACAATTATAGCAAGTCCTCACACGTTGCTTGACCTTTGCGCCACTTGAATTGTTCTTGTTGAAGTTGGGCCTAGAGTTCTTCTTGCTCCAAAATTGCCTTGAAGCAAGAGCCCTGTGTTCATGACAGGCATACTTTGTATCTTCGGGGTTGCTCTCCTCCTCTTCCTCTTCGTCCTCTTCTTCCACATTAACCTTGGCCTTTAGTGCAAGGTTGGGCTTCTTTGCTCTTTGAGAACGTAGCACCGCATTGTCGGCGGTCTTGTCCAAGATGCTCATAGCCACGAACTCATCCAACACTTCACTTGAGGACAAGGTGTGAAAGTCCGGCCTTTGACGAATGACGGAGGACATGGCCTTGTGGTATGGCATCATTGCCTTGAGGAATTTGCGCTTGATCCAATTTTCATCCGTGTCCTTGATTCCATGATCTCGGAGTGAGACCGCGAGTTTGGTTACTCTCCGATAAAGCTCACGAGGTTCTTCATCTTCTTTCATTGCAAACTCATCGGCTTCATCTTGCACCACTTCATAGTTGGAGCGTTGAATGCTTGTGCTTCCCCTGTAGAGAGAAACAACTTGGTGCCAAGCATCTTTGGCCATGGAGTAGGGCCGGAGATGAGGAAGATCTTCGGGTGGAATTGGTTCTTGGATGATGAAGAGAGCATTCTCATTGAATTGATTATCCGCGGCTTCTCTAGGAGTGAAGTTGCTTCGGTCATGCGGATAGAAACCTTCTTCAATGATTCTCCAAAGATTAGTATTCACATGATTTAAATGATGCTTAAAGTGATAGACCCAAGAATCAAAGTCCTCAATTTTCACAATCTTAGGGGCGGGGCCAGCATGATTCAAATGAGTTGAAGGAACCGGTCCATCGTAAACAAGTGGAGGTTCACATGGGCAAAGATGCCAGTGCCATTTTTACCACTAGAAGAAGGAGCTTTTTCACTAGTAGCTTCCCCCTTGTCGGAGTTATCATCCATCACCTTGTTAGTGGGATCACCCACTTTCAATGGTGTGGTGGATAGTTTAAGCCCTTCTAAGAATTTATTAAACATGCTTTCAACCTCGGTCGTCATGGAGGTCTTCAATCTGTCCTCACGAGAGACCGCGGTTCCTCCATCGGCCGTAGACGAGATTGGATTCACACCGGAGTGCTCCTCCGCACTGTCTACGGTGTCAACCATACTCTTCGGACGGCAAAGTCCTTAATAAATAGACGAGGCTCTGATACTAATTGAAAGGATCGATATAGTTGACTAGAGGGGGGTGAATAGGCAACTAACAATTTTCAGCTTTTCTTTACCAAATTAAACTTTGCAACAAAATAGGTTGTCTAGATATGCAACTAGGTGAGCAACCTATATGATGCAACAACAACAAGCACACAAGCAAGCAAGGGATATAACACAAATAAGCTTGCACAAGTAAAGGCACGAGATAACCAAGAGTGGAGCCGGTGAATACGAGGATGTGTTACCGAAGTTCCTTCAGTACGTCTCCGTTGGAGCGGTGTGGAGGCACAATGCTCCCCAAGAAGCCACTAGGGCCACCGTATTCTCCTCACACCCTCACACAATGCGAGATGTCGTGATTACACTATTGGTTCCCTTGAAGGCGGCAACCGGACCTTTACAAACAAGGTTGAGGCTCTCTCCACAACTTAATTGGAGGCTCCCAACGAAACCCCGGAGCTTCACAACAATGGAATGTGGCTCCGAAGTGACCTCTTCTGTCTAGGGCGCCCAAGCACCCAAGAGTAACAAAATCCACACAAGAAAGTATGGGGGAATCAAACATCCTTTGGTGGAAGTGTAGATCTAGGTCTCCTACTTCAATCCCTAGCAAATCAACGAGTTTGAGCGGCTAGAGAGAGAGAGATCGGGCAAGAGAGCTTTAATGGCAGTAATGGAGGAGAGAGAGAGGTAAGAGGTAGGTGGGAGCACTACTAGGAAAACGGCTATAGCTAATATGGACATTAATGGCGCACCATGTATGTGGTGCGCCACTGCTATATGGCAGTGGCGCACCAGATATAGGTGCGCCATTAGTGGCCATATTACTAATGGCACACCTTGTGTGTGGTGCACCACCGCTAAGTTTCTCCTGGGCACACCCCCTCCCCAGACTTACCAGTGGCGCACCGTGGTTTGGTGCGCCATTACTAGTTTTAACTAGTAATGGCGCACCACACCCACGGTGCGCCACTACTTTTTTTCAATTTTTTTTCAAAACTAGTAATGGCGCACCACACCCCAGGTGCGCCATTAGTAACCTAGTTACCAATGGCGCATTTTTAGGAGGTGCGCCATTGGTAACCTAAGAGCAGCAAGATATTTTTGACAGCCACCTACCACACTCACTTTCCCCACTTCATTCTCTCCACCTCTACCAAGCTTGGTCTCGGCTGCCTCCTCCTCCTCACCTCATTTGCACCATAGGTTCACCCAAATTAAGTGGTTAAATTACCTTTTTTTGATAGGTAAGTAAGGGGAAAGCTTTCTTTATGTTATAGATCTACTTTTTTCTCCCTCCAACAACGTACACACTTTTTATGGCCTAGATCTACGTATGTTTGTGGTGTTGCATATGTTTGTGTTTGCAGGTACCGGTATTTGAAATGCGATAGTTGCCAATATTTTGCCGGAATGTTGATTCATTTCCGTTTCGGCGAGAATTTGGCACTATGCATTCTTTTTGGTCCTACTTTTAGGCAAAGTCATGCCAAAAAATTTTTGGTTCTAAAATATCGTTTTGCTCTACCCCGCAGGCAACCATGGTCCGCACGATGACCGAAGGCATCGTGAATAGGTCTTTGAGCTCTGCGAAGGCCAAGATGCTTCAAAAGAACGAGACGGAGATAAGATGTCCGTGTCGAAGATGCAAGCTGAAGAGCCTTATGGACCCGGATTCCAGATAGGTGCGGGACCACCTTCTCTTGCGTGGTTTCATGGATGGCTATCGGTGGCAAGGTGATGAAGATGATTATGAAGTCGTCCATGGGGGCCGGGAAAAAATAAGGAAGGGCAGCAAGACAATAGCGGCGAGGGCGGGCGAGAAGACGAAGAACCTCCAAGACATGATCACGAAGTAGATGCAGGACACAGTCATCATGTAGAAGATGTCGGACATGATGACGAGGAAGATCAAGACGAAGCGCATGATCATGAAGACGAAGATGCCGGAGCAGACAACGATGGACCATCGATGGGCTGGGTGCAGGACCCTCATATTCAAGAGCTGCTTCTCAAGCAGACGGGTAACGCAAGAGCTGCCGCCCGGGAGAAAGCCAAGCTGGATCAACTGGAGATAGACGCGGTTACTCCATTGTATGAAGGATGCAGGCCCGAGGATACCCGCCTGGAGATGAAGGTAAAACACAAAATGACCGACGCATGCTTCGACGAGAACATGTCATTCTGGCACGAACGTCTTCCCAAGGGGAACAAGTGCCCGACCAGTTTCGAGGAGGCGAAGAAAATCGTGTGTCCACTGGATTTACCACACGTGAAATACCATGTGTGCATGAACGATTGCATTACGCGGAGTCTACCATATGTACGGTGTGCGGCGTCACTCGATACAAGAAGAGGAAGAAAGCTCCTCGAAAAGTGGTGTGGTACTTTCCGATCACTCCTCGTCTGCAACAGTATTTCGCGGACTCTAAGCTAGCAAAGCTCCTGCATTGGCACGCGGATAGGGAGGAGAAGAAGCGAGAAGATGACGGAAATGATCCGGGGATAAATAAAAAAGACAAGATGCTGAGTCACCCTAAGGATGCGAGCCAGTGGCAAGCGTTGAACTTTGAACAACCAGAATTTGGGGACGATCCAAGGAATATCGTGCTGCGCGCGAGCACCGATGGAGTCAATCCGTTTGGTAGCCAGAGAAGAACACATAGCACCTGGCCTGTGTTTTTGTGGATGTACAACCTTCCCCCTGGATGTGCATGAAGAGGAAGTACATTCACATGAATATGCTAATTGAAGGGCCAAAACAACCAGGGAACAACATCAATCTGTATCTAGGGCTGGTGAAAGAGTAGCTAGACACGCTGTGGAAAACGCCAGCCAATACGTGGGACGTCGCAACGAAAGAATATTTCCCTATGAGAGCCGCACTGCTCACGACGGTGCACAACTATCTCGGTTACGGATATGTCGCGGGGCAGGTGGTCCATGGATTTTGTGCACGCGTCCGGTGCATGGATGACACAACGTATCACCAGCTAGATAGAGATCCCGGGTCTTCGAAAACCGTGTTCATGGGACATCGAAGGTGGCTTCGCGACGATGACGCATGGAGAAAATGCAAGGATCTGTTCGATGGTGAAACCAAATCCTGAAGACGCCCACGTACGAGGAGCGGCGAGGAAATAGATGAGCTGCTGAAAAATTGGAAAGAGTGCCCACTGCCGGGAAAGAAGCGAAAGGCGCCAGAGCCGCTGCTGATGGTATGGAAAACAAGGTTTGTTTTCTAGGACTTGTCGTACTGGAAGATCCTCTGTGTGCCTCACAGCCTTGATGTCATGCATATCACGAAGAACGTGTGCGAGAGTCTGCTTGGTACCCTGCTCAACATGCCAGAGAGGACCAAAGATGGGCCGAAACCAAGGGCAGACTTTAAATCAATGGGCATCAGGGGGGAGCTTCACGCAAAACGCCCTAATGATGATGAGGCGAAGGACACGGAAATTCGTCGCAAAGGCAAAAAGGCCAAGAAGATCGAATATGACTGCCCTCCCGCGTGCTTCACTCTAAGTCAGGAGGAGATCGAGCAGTTTTACACCTGCCTCGTAGGAGTAAAACTTCCTTATAGTTACGCGGGGAAGACAAGCAGATACCTAGACTCAGCGAAGCAGAAGTTCAGCGGGATGAAGTCTCACGACTGTCACATGCTGATGACGCAGATACTTCCAGTTGCAATCCGTGGGATCATGGATGCGCACGTCCGTGAAACGCTATTTGGCCTATGCAACTTTTTCGACGTCATCTCTCGGAAGTCGGTTGGCGTGAGGCAACTCAGAAGGCTACAGGAAGAGATCATGGTGATACTATGCGAGCTTGAGATGTACTTCCCACCCGCATTCTTCGACGTTATGGTGCATCTGCTGGTCCATATCGTGGAGGATATCATCCAACTTGGGCCGACGTTCCTGCACAACATGATGCCGTTCGAAAGGATGAATGGTGTCATCAAAGGATACGTTCGCAACACGACACGTCCAGATGGAAGAATAGCCAAGGGCTTTCTGACCGAAGAGTGCATCTCCTACTGCACGAGTTATCTAGGCATCGAGAACCCCATTGGTCTGCCCGTCAACAGGCACCTCGGCAGGCTCGCTGGATGGGGTCACCGCGACGGTCGCCGCGAAATGCACGTCGACTTCAAGGGTCGACTCGCCGACTTTGAAAGAGCAAACCTAGTCGCACTACAACATATAGACGTGGTCGATCCTTGGGTGGTAGAGCACAAAACCTTTATTGAGAAGACGTACAATGACCGAGGCCAACAGAGGACGGACGGAGATATAATCAAAGAGCACAAGTCATGTTTCACGCGTTGGTTCAAGGAGAAGCTTCTGTCGTACCCTTTACATGAGGATTCTTCCGCGGAAGAAAAACTCATATTCGCCTTGTCACAGGGCGCCGAGCACAACCTGATGACCTATGAGGCGTACAATATCAACGGCTACACATTCTACACCGAGGAAAAGGACATGAAGAGCGATGATTATCAGAACTCCGGGGTAACGATGGAATCCTACACCGGTAACGACAAGGACAGATACTACGGAAGGATCGAGGAGATCTGGGAGCTAAGCTACGCTGGAGAGAAGGTTCCGATGTTCCATGTCAGATGGGCCAAGAGCGTCCTAAAAGAAGACCGGTATTTCACCACCATGGTTATACCTGAAGCCAAATCCAAGACCGCGGGCGCAAACGTCATTGCGAAAAATGAGCCATGGGTACTGGCTTCCCAAGTGGACTAATGCTTCTTCATTACCGACCCGTCAAAGCCCAGTCGTGTTGTCGTGAGGAGAGGCAAAAGGAACATCATCGGAATGGATGGAGTCGCCAATGAGCAAGACTTTGACAAGTACGGCGACGCGAAGATGGAAGATGACGACAACGATGAAGTACCATACACCACAAGAAGAAGCAGGACCACCCTACCTAAAGGATGTCCGTTCAAGAGAAGAACTCCATTTGCGAAAAAGAAGGGCAAGAAGATTTTGAAAAGATAGCTAAGATCGAATCACGACGTGTCGGCCGCGTGTGTGTGTCAGTGGCAAGCTCAATTATTACATGCAACTAAATTATTACATGTATCACTTGATTTCAACCATGTCATCTAATTCTAAATCTTTGCACAATGGTTTTATCACTCCATTTAAATTTTCCTTTTCTTTTATCTCAAATCTTAAATTATTACATGCAACTAAAAATCCAAAAAAATAAAAAAAAGTTAGTAATGGCGCACCAGGAGAAGGTGCGCCATTGCTATCACGGTATTTATGGCGCACCCCTAAAAGGTGCGCCATTGATATACCATTTTTTTATGGCGCACCCCTAAAAGGTGCGCCATTGCTAACCCTCCCCCCACTAAAAGATCCCAAATCCCCAATCCCAAATCTCACACCTCTCTCAGCCCTCGACCTGCTACCCCCGACCTGCGTCGCCGCCCCGACCCACTGCGCCGCCGCCCCTACCTGCGCCGCTGCCCTGCCTCCTCGGGCCCCCCTCCCCACTTGCCCCCTCGCGCTTCCCCTCGCCCTCTCCGCCTTCTCCTCTCCCCCAGATCCGCGTCGACAACCCGCACGCGACACGCCTGTCGCCGGCCACCTCGCACCGCCGTGGCAACCGTCGACCTCGTGCCACACCGATGTGCCCAAGCACTCCACCTCCCTCGACTACGTCTCCCCAGACAAGCCGCAGGACGCCGGACACCCCCGCGACGCCTTCCCCGCCATCGGCGGACTCCGTCGACAATTCGCTCCGACGAGCTCTCCCGCGAGCCCGCTTTGCTCACCTGCAGGTCACGGTGAGCTCCTCTGTCGATCCCCTCCTTTTCCCCTTCGGTTCGTCGCCGTTTGCCGTCGTTTCCGAGCTCGTCCGAGCTCCCGAATACGCATTCGTACGTGTGTGTGTGTGTGTGTGTGTGTGTGTGCATGTTGCGGCTGCTTCTGTGCGTGCACGCCGGCCTCGCCGCGGTCTTCTGCTGCTCCGCTACGGCTGCGGCTTGCTGCTCTATTGGCCGCCGCGGCTCCTGCTGCTGTGTGTTGCTGCTGCTACTGGTGATTGTTTTAGTACCAACTAAAGGTTATTCTAATGTTGCCAGTAATTGCTGCTATCCCTTTAGTTGCTCCTATGGTCATGCTCTTGCTTTTGTATGTGATTTGGTGTTCTGGTTTGTGTAAGAACTTGGATAATGCCACTATGTTATTGACATCCTACTGTATGTAGTTCAAGTGGTTCTAGGTTGTTTCTACTCTTGTTGGCACTATGGATATAGTTGCTGGTTTTTTGTAGTATTAATTGTGGTATTGTCATCAGTTTTGTAACACTGTTAGGATAAAAGGCATGAATTACTAGTCTAAGGCTTTACTGATTGTGCTCAGTACTACTGTCATGAGGCATGCTACTTTTTTAGTCAGTATGCTACTGCTTTATGTCACATGTACATACAGGGGTCACTTGACAGCTTGTTTATACTGTTATATAGTTTTGAAGTTTATTTAGGTGTGAACTGTAACTCCTGATTATGGGCAATTATCAATCATGCTTAGTATTGTTTCATTACTAGTGTCATATAATTTCTTATACTTTAATTAAATGTTGAATATGACTGCTGGTTGTTACTGCAGTTTGGTCATGACATATTTTGTATTTCTCTGCTATGTTCCACTTATTAATGACGGTAGTACTGCTATTTTCCTTATGAGCACACAAGCTGTATCCTTCATTTTGTTTGGCTGTAATTTTACGGCATCTACTTTCCTCCGGTTCACACAACAACATGTTTATAATTGACTTGGGAACTTAAATAAATTTCTCATCTGAAGAATATTAATACATTGTGTTTGTTCACAAATTCTGGAAGACATTGATATATGACAACAGTCGAGTCTTTGTTGGTTAAGTGGTTAGCACAGCTGGGAGCATTAGTGTATGAGGTGTACTAATTACAAAATAGTAGCAGTGAGGCAAGGCCTAATAACTATAGGTAAACATGACCCCTTGCTTGTACATATTTGCTAGGTTGCCTGGCATGTGCTGGATGAAGCTTATGGTGTAGTATCTTAATTGACTGATGTTGATGAACCTTTCCTGTACATATTTGGTTTGGTTGATTGCCTGGCATGAGCTAGATGAAATGATCCGTTTGCTCTATTGATTCGAGTGGATGTGGATGCTTGATAAAATTATCTTATGAAATGATTCCAATGCTGGCAGCTTTTGATGTTCCAATGCTGGCAGCTTCTGATTCCAATGCTGGCAGCTTCTGATGTGAAATGACCCCTTTCTCCTGAAATGTTGATTAATTTCCATTTCGGTTGAGAATGGGGCACTCCTCAGTTAAGAAAATTAGCAAAGGTCATGCCCAATTTTCTTGACCTAGAAGGTGCCCGATTCTCAACCGAAACGGAAATATTCCTCTAAATCTAATAAGAATAGATACTACCCTGATCTCATCCAATAACTCTAGTAGCCTTTTTTCCTATTTAGAGCGAACATGGCTGACAACGATGAGGCCGGCGGTTCGGGCAAGCCATTCTGGGAGCTGTGCCAGGAGATGGAGGAAGAACCTCACCGCTATGAGGACGCTGCGGAAGACACCGATCCCGACTACACAACCCCTAGTGGCGTCGGGGATGACACCACTGATGGTGCCACCAGGGATGCCACCACTGATGATGGCAGCGAACGCACAAATGGCAGCCAACCGAAGAGGCAACGGAAGGACCGGCGCCCGAACGTGCTCGACACCGTCTAGGAGGAATTTACTGAAGTGTCCTCCAGTGGGCATCCAACGGCGCCCAAAGAATTAGTCAGTGGGTACGCGGGACAACTCGGGTGCATTCTCCGGAGCACCATCTCGATCAACACCGAGAACCTAAGGCATTGTGACCGAGGGAATTTGCGCAACCTCCTCTTCACGAAGCTGCACGAACGATACAAGTTCCCCGGTGACTTCGCAAACACACGCCTCTCAGGGAATAAAGTGAACAGTGCCGCCCTCACGAAGATGAGCACGACCCTGGCTACTTGGGGAGCCGCGGTGAAGAGAAGGATTCTAAGTGGTGGTAGTTATGAGAAGATCAAGGAGACAAATCCTTCGATCAGCGAAGCTGACTACCTGGAGTTCAAGATCAAGTGCGAGAGCAAAGCATCCGCGGAATCAAGTCAGTGGGGGAAAGATATGCGGGACTTGAACTTAGGGGTCCACAAACTCGGTCCCGGTGGTTACAGAGTGGCGGAACCTATATGGGACAAGGAGGATGCAGAGCGTGCCGAACAAGGCCTACCGCCCCTCTTCGATAAATACCATGAAAAGCAGACCAGGAACTATGTCAGGGCCCGGTACAAGGTGGACCCGGTAACAAAGGAGCTTACCACGGATCCGAAGGTGAAGGTGCTTGAGCTTGTTCTGGTAAGGAATACACCCCCGCGTAATTAGCTCCATATGGTTGCATTCTAATTAATGAAGCCAAATTTCTAAATGGTTCACGTTCCTTCTGCAGGAAACTGAAACAGAAGCGCGGGGTCTCAGAGCTCCCCGTCTGCCCCTTGGGACACCACTTTAAATAGGGTGTTGAATGTAATGAAACACAAGGATAAGTTCAGTAAGCCGTCGTCAGCTGGTCGTGTGGCCGGCAAAGGCTTGTCCACGAAATGGTCGGAATACTATAAGGTTGGGCGAAAGGAGGGAATGACCAGCTCGGAAAGCCAGGAGCGTGAGGTTAAAGAACTCAAGGCACAAGTGGCGCGGATTCCGCAGATAGTCCAAGAGCAAGTGCGAGACAAACTGGGAGCGACGATCACCGCCATTATGCCTACCTTGCTTGAGGGGCTGCAGGCGTGGATTGCGGGCGGCCAGCAGGGGCCGCCCCCGATTCCCAGCTTCACGGGCAGCAACTCGCACAACGCGCCAGCATTGGTGTCTCTGGCGTCGGCGCCGGCATTGGAGCTTAATGCACCCGGGTGTGGGAAGAATACGCCGGCCGACACCTCGGCAGCAAGCGGCCCGTCTGTCACTTGCACGCCCGCCGTTGGCGGTGCCTCGACATTAGCCGAGCTCGACGCCATCACGGTAACTAAGCCTCGGCCGACGACTTCATCTCCTTGCCTTTGACTGGGCATCCCTGACGCCCTACATGTTTTCACAGGGCGCCGCCAACGTTCCATGCACTCTCCTGCACTTCATGGACGGCAAGTTGATCGATGTCACCAAGGCCAAAATTGTTGAACCGGGCAACCGCGTGTTCCACGATAATCTGGTGCCACCCACCGTGTATAGGGTTCAACTGGTTCGGGTGCTGCGAGGCTGCGACGACTTGTTACCTCCGTATCGACACCCTAGGGCCGATGAAGATGATGTGATGACCCTCAGCTCCTGCTTAGGCTGGTCCATGCTTTGGCCGAAGAGCCAGATTCGTTTGGGGGCGGGGGACACCACCCCACAGACAACACCGCCAGTCGTGCCGGCGCCAAGCCATGGCAAGACCGCCGCAATGCTACCGCCGCCAGCTGATCCGGACATGCATATGGCACAGGATCCGGACGACAACGCCGGTACATTTTCCAACGTCGATAAGTACTTCAACGAACATGGGTACGGTGACGAATTCTTGGGGCCTCCTTCTCAAGAACCCAACCCTGCAAAAGACGATCGCGATCTAGCTGGTACCGCGGAGAAACCCAATTGCAACAGGCGTCATCTGGCGTTCAGTTCTCAGGAGACGCCTCCAGCTGCCGCCTTCACCGAGACTCAAATAGCCGAGGTGCGAAATATTATCAGCCCCAACACACTCAAGAAGGTGTTCTCTGAGCAGAACTCGATCCCATTACAGCAGAAGAAGCAGAAGGGACGGGAAATAAAAAATAACAAGGGTGCGAGCCAGCCGGCACCGAGTACGATCCGTGCTCAGGACGGGCCACCAATACCTAAGGATATCTCGAGGAGGGTGCATGTGGCGGGTAGGCTGATGCTACCGACTAATCTGCTCAATGCTGCAACCGGTGCTATGCGGAGTCTGCATGACAGTGTTCTTTCTATGGAGAAGCAGCGTCTCTCCGAGAATGATGTGCCATACCCGGTTTTCATGGCCAAGGTGCTAGAGGGCAAGGGCTTTGTCGATAGCACCATCGGGCGTATGATCATCCTGCGGTTTGATGACATCTTCGCTATGTTTAACCTTCATCCACTGCACTACACCTTCATTTGGCTATTTTCACTCAGTATGGAGATGCGGATCATTAGAGACAAGACCCCGGACATCGTGATAGTCGACCCCTTCTACATGTGTGCCAAGATCTTGGGCAGCGCTGGGGACAGGCAAGTCGCGAGTTCATACCTCGAAGGCGTCATTCTGGCGAACCCAGATAAGGATAACTTCCTCGTGCCTTCCTTTTCCGAGTAAGTCGTCCCCTCACCGCCCCGTAATATATGATTTCTTAGATTTCGATCGTTCTTTTTTCTAACATTCCATGTTTTGTGCAGTGACACACATTGCACACTCATCCTCTTAAGCCCGAAATATTCCATGGCCACGTATTTCGACTCGGACCGTCAGTCGAAGAAAGACTACACAAATATCAAGAAACTTCTTGATGATGCTCTCCCCGGCTACGCCAAACCTGGAGGCACCTTCAGGAGGCCAATTTGTAGGTACGGCAAGCACGTGTTCACCCACGTAACGACGTTCCCTGCGTTAAGTAGCCGCCTGGCAGTCGGAAGGATGCCTACTATGCCCTCCATCACATGCGGGCGATCGTACGGGGCCATAATCACCTTATGCTACCAAATAATCTCAAAGATTGGGCCGCACACTTGTCGGCAATCCAAGACGAGGACATCAGACAAGAATTCTTTCGCATCCAGTCGGAGTTTGCGGAAATCATCTATCAAGATGTCCTTCGTACCTCGGGGCAGTTCTACCTCAAATATCAATCGTCCAACAGTGAAATAGAAACAACGCTACAAATGCAGGCTGACAACGACCGCACATTCATGACCATCATGAAAGATGGCGGCTTCATCCACGCTCCGGTCCCTGAGTCGAGTCGAAAGTATTGATGCTATGTAGTTCTGAAATATCGATTAGCTCATGTTGTAATTAAACTTTAATGAACTAGTATGTCTCTTTAGTTTGGACAGTCGTTCAACTTATATGTAATCGATGCTATTTATTAGTAGGACCATGAATCGTGCTATTAATGTGTTGCTTTTCTCTTCTGATCCTTTTGTTGCATACTTATATATTGCTTATATATTATCTGTGAATTGCTATTAACGTTTTGTTCTCTAGTGCATAGAGATGCCGTCGTATGTCGTGTACAAGGTTAAGGTTCCCGGAGTCTACGACGACTGGGAGGAGTGTCGGAGACAGATTCACCGTTTCAGCGGTAATAGTTACAAAGGGTACACCACTAGGGCAGAGGCGAAAGCTAGATACGCGCGCTATCTAGCGGGAGAGAGGAGGGAGCGGAGGAGGAACCGGATGAAGACCAGTTTCATCGCGATGATGCTCATCGTGACCGCAGCTCTCTTCTATGTGATGGTAGTTTAGATGATCGATATCGACTTTGTAATGTGACGACAAACTCGGCTAATATGATGAACTTTGCTAATGTCTCGAGACCTAAACTTGGCTAATGTTTGAACTTTGTTCGCTATTTCGAATTTGGAGACTAATATGATGAATTCTATTGTGTGATGTTTATATTCTGTGCTGTAACGTATTTTGTAACCTGTGCAAATACCAGAAAAGCAAAAAATAATAATTCCTAATATTCATAGTAGTGGCGCACCATATTGAGAATTAGTGGCGCACCAAGATAAATACCAGTAGCGCATTATCGGGCATAGTAATGGCGCACTTGGGGCATAGGTGAAGGCAAATATGGCCCCCAGTAGTGGCGCACCATATTGAGCATTAGTGGCGCACCAAGGCTAAATACCAGTGGCGCATTATGGGGCATAGTAATGGCGCACTTGGGGGCATACGTGAAGGTAAATATGGCCCCCTAGGAGGCATAGTAATGGCGCACTGTTGGACATAGTAATGGCGCACTATGTGGTGTGCCACTCTTATCTAGGATACTAATGGCGCACCAGAGCTACGCCATTACTATTTGTTACTAGTGGCGTGTTAATAGTGGTGCACCTATAGTGTGCCATTAATAGCAAAAACTGATGCGCCACTAACAACCTTTTTTCTAGTAGTGGAGGTAGGAGAAGCACCTCCTTAAATAGGCCCCCAAGATCCAACCGTTATGTTCAGAAACGCAAAGGAGCGGAACTTCTGGTGGCGCACCCGGTAGTACCGATTTATCGGAACAAACCGAAACTACCGCACTACCACCGCTCAACTACCAGGTCACATACAGAAAGAAAATTCCTCAGGCCGGTAGTTTGATAGAAGGTTGGACCGGAACTACTGCTGGGCCATCAGTTCCTGGATGGTGGGGTCCGAGGCGGTACTACCACCCTAGGCAACGGTAGTACCGGTTTATCAAGAAACACCGGAACTATCGTTCCACTACCGGTCTACTACCGCACCCGGTACAGAAGGGACTCACCCCTGAGTAGTACTAGGGGCGGAGATAAGACCGAAACTACCGGCCAGCGGTACAACTGCTCATAGGAGCGGTACAACCGCCAAGAGCAGGACTGCACAGAACAGAGGATGGGGAACCTCTCTCTTCTCGAACGGAGGGTATATGGTGGGTGCAGAAAATGTGTATGTGGAGGATTCACCCAATACCTTCCGATGTGGATTCCCTCTTAATAGTACGGATATCCTACGACCAAAGGAAATAAAACGTCGGAAACTCCATCTTCGATCTTTTCCGCATAGAGGGAAAACCTAACCGTCTTGCGCCACACAAAGTGTACCTGAGAAAACTATGGCGCACGATTAGTCCACGTGTGTTGTCATCATCACCAAAACCCTAAGGCAAAGGATGCCCTTATAGAGTGCAACAGAAACGGTTAGCCAGATCAAGGTGTGTGTGATATAGGGCATAGGGTTCACTCGGACGAACTGTTTTCCATTAGCGAACACAATAGAAACGGTTTAACTTACCAAGATGTGTGTGATACATGACAAACAGCCGACTCAATGGCGAGCAACAACATGGTCAATCTTCTGCCATCAATAAATTTTGACCTTGTTTCTCGTCACATTGCAGATTACAATGTAATAAGTAATTGCAAATCTGTTCACACCTATCAAACTAATATGTGTTCACACTTAGCACCGGGCTATAAAAACTACCCACTCAAAAATTACTTCACAGTTCCTCTCCTCATCACCCACAAAACTGGTCTTTCCTGTCAAGTCGTTCCGCCATGACTGGTAGGAGGAGTTTACGGTGGACATATAACCACGCAGCAAAGACCAAGGCCACGGAAGCACTAGAGAGGTCCCGCCGCGAAGCCGCAGCCACAGCAGAGATGTCCCGACGCGCTGCGGAGCCCTCGAACGAGCTCCACATGCTCGCGAGGGCTCTCACAAGTGCATTCGCGGCGTCGACCATCGGGACGAGCCCGCGTTCCTGAAGTCCTTCGCCGGCGATGACGACATTCTCGCTGGCGTCACTACGCAGCAGGAGCTGGTCGACGGCTTGATGAAGCTGCTCAATATTAGCGATGCCTCGGTTGACAAGGCAACCGGCCTCGTCGAGCAACTCATGGGTGATAATGCGAATCTCCTCAAGTTGGTCGCCGAGAAGGAGGAGGAGGCCGCCGGCTGGAAGATGCTGGATGAGCAGAGCAGTGCCTCAGGGATGACGCTGAAAACGGTCGTCGAGGATCTGATGGGTGGCTTGAGGAAGCTCTGGATTCAGCGCGAGCAGGAGGTGGAGGAATCTGCGGCTGCTTTCAAGCAAAGTCATGAGGAATTGAAGAAGGAGCTGGAGGATTACGTCGCCCGGCGATCCATCGACGACTAGAGACAGTAGCGACCCAAATCGTTGTCTGCAATTTCCTTCTTCTCTTGCCCCCGTGTCTTTCGAGCTTTGCCGCATGTGGCATTTTAAATTATCCAGAATATGTAAGACAATTATTATCTGCGCCATTGTAAATTTGTCGTCGTACTACTCGCATGCGTCCTGTCGAGCCTGCACGGCGGACTTCTCACGCTCGTCCCGTCTAATCAAACAGCTGCACGCACGCCATCGAGTATGGTTAAATTTCGACACGGTTAATATAATACAATTGTTTGTGATATTAACGTGTCAGCTTTTTGTTTCAAAAAGGACTTCGTTGGCTACTAATGTGTGCGCCTCTTCTCAAACTGGATGATTTTTTTACCACGGCATACATGTGCCATGTCATGAAACCGTGCCAAGTTTCATGTTTTTTGGGTGAGTTTTTGATTTACTGGGATTGAAAAACCAAGATTCTCAATGTTTCAGGACGACGACAAGTTTGTAATTCATTCCCATTCCTTAAATGAGACCTAAACATGCACCCAATGACACATGTATGATTTCCCACCCATTTTGCTTCACTGGAGCATGTGCTTGTAGTTCAAATTTGAATTATGGACTACTTAAATGGGTATAAAACTTAGTAATTAGTAATATATATACAATGGCCAAACGGACCCTGAATAGTTTCATATTTCAGCCCGACACTCCTGTTATTCTATGTTGCCTGTAGAAAACAAAGTTCAAGGCGAGAAGAGGCAACGATTATCGTTTCGCCCACAAGAGGGGCATGTTTCCCTACCGGAACCACGAGGGTTGCGACAAGCTCAGGTTTTGTAAGAGGCTTGTAATATAGCTTCACCCAAATTGGAGAATTATATGTACCATGTAGTGATACCATGCCGAGTTTCATGATTTCCTGGTGAGTTTTGGATTTACAGAGATTTAAAAACCGAGATTCACAATGTTTGTGGCCAAGCCAGGACGGCGAGACGGTTGAATTTGTTCCCATTCGTTCCATGGGACCTAAACATGCACCCCAAGGAAACATGTACGTTTTTCTAGCTATTTTGGTGCACTGGAGCATGTATTTGTAGTTCAGATTTGAATTATGGACATTAAATGCCTAGAAAACTCAATTAACGAATAAAAAGGTCAAATGAACCCTAAATAATTTCAAAGTTCAGCGCGAATCTCCCATTGTTCCGTGTCGCGTGTAGAAGAAAATACGAGGCTAGAAGAGGGAGTGATTATCATTTGGCCTACAAGGGGACATATTTCCCTATCGAAACCACGAGGGTTCTTGCGACAGGCTCCGGTTTGTAAGAGGTTTGTAATAAAGCTTGGCCCAAATTGGCAAAGTTTTTACCACGAGATATATGTGCCATGATGTAACACCATGCCACCTTTGATGACTTTCTAGTGTGTTTTGGATTTATGGGGACTTAAAAACCAAGATTTGAAATGTTTGAGGATGAGCCAGGACACCGGTACGGTTGTAATTCGTTCCCATTCCTGGCATGGGACCTAAACATGCACCCAAGCACACATGTATAATTTTTCTAGCCATTTTGATGAACTGGAGCATGTATTTGTATATCAGATTTGAATTATGAACATTGAATGCCTAGGAAACTCAATTAGTGTATAAAAAGGCCAAACGAACCCTGAATAAGTTTAAATTTCAGCACGGATATCATGTCGTTCCATGTTGCCCGTGGAAGAAAATACAAGGCGAAAAGAGGCAGTGATTACATTTCGCCCACAAGGGGAACACGTTTCCCTATTGGAACCATGAGGCTTCTTTGAGAGAAGCTCCGGTTTTTGTAAGAGGTTTGTAATAAAGCTTGGCCCAAATTGGACAATGTTTTTACCACGACATATATGTGCCATGATGTGACACCATGCCACCTTTGATGACTTTCTGGTGAGTTTAGGATTTACGGGGATTTAAAAACTGAGATTCCAAATGTTTGAGGACGAGCCAGGACGCGGGTACGGTTGTAATTCGTTCCCATTCCTGGCATGGGACCTAAACATGCACCCAAGGACACATGTATAAATTTTCTAGCCATTTTGGTGAACTGGAGGATGTATTTGAAGTTCAGATTTGAATTATGGACATTAAATGCCTAGAAAACTCAATTAGTGTATAAAAAGGCCAAACGAACCCTGAATAAGTTTAAATTTTAGCACAGATATCCTGTCGTTCCATGTTGCCCATAGAAGAAAATACAAGGCGAAAAGAGGCAGTGATTACGTTTCACCCACAAGGGGGACACGTTTCCCTATCGGAACCACGAGGCTTCTTTGAGAGAAGCTCCAGTTTGTAAGAGGCTTGTAATAAAACTTGCGCCACAATGGACGAAAAAATTCCTTGACATATAAGTGCAATTTCGTGACACCATGCCAGGTTTCATGATTTTCGGCTTAGTTTTGGATTTACGGGCATTTAAAAACCGAGATTCTTCTCACGAAATGTTTTCAAATAGCACAGGTTCACTCACGAAAGCCGGTATTCAATGAAAACTTCATGGAAACCATATTTTAAAGTTTCATAAAAATCTGAAAAAATGAGGGATGTTAAGAAAGTGATGTTTTATTGCGACACAAAATTTCAAGTTGAAAAACGTTACGAGATGTGAGCTATGAAAAAGACTAATTCAGCCCTGAATAGTGACATTACTATTCGGCACTATTCAACGCTGATTTTGTCTTTTTCATAGCTCACATCTCGTAATGTGTTTCAACTTGAAATTTTTTGTGGCAATAAAACATCATCCTCTTAACAACCCACATTTTTATAAATAAAAATTGAAACTTCAAAACATCTTTTTCTCGTGGTTTTCATCGGTTTCCATCGAATGTTGGTTTCCCTATGCTATTCTTCCCACCTGTTGCGCGCGCGATCTGAGTCGCGCGTTCTGATTGGCCAGAACCCAGACCCCACGGATCGTACGTGTGCACCGTTGGATGCTCCCAGATCGAATGGCAACCCTGAGCCCTTTCGACAACACATGCAGTACATGGGTAAGCACTGTGCGCATGCGTCGTGCTAGCTCGCGCTTCCTTCTCTACTAGGTTTTCAAAACAGGCTACCGTTTCTCGCCACTCCTCTCATTGGTTTCCCACCTCTTCAACCATCGTTTCCCGCTACTAGTGTTAGGGATCATTGAAGGCTAGCAGCGACACACTGGCCATGTAAAATATCCCACACAGTTTCTAAAAGCACAAATGTGTGTGATAGGAGGGAGTAGGTCCCATTGGGTGACCAGCGTGAAATGCCTTAATGGCAAGGAGGCAATTCTTATTAGAAAGGGCCGGCTTCCCATCCGCTAGCCTAGTCGAATAGAACGCAGAAGTTAAGCGTGCTCGGGCTGGAGTAGTTCAAGGATGGGTGACCCGGTGGGAAGTTGCATATCTCAAGCTTCATTTAAATGCCATGACACGGTCATTATAGAGATATATTATATCTCTATAGTGACCTATCATGGAAATTATATAAACCTTGGGATCCTTGTTTTGCTAATTTGTAGACTATGTTTTTATGGGTTATTTTTTGCTCTAAAAAATTAAAGAATGGTTGACTGGACCTGTCATGGTGATTATATAAACCTACTATTTTCTATGGGTTATTTTATCCTCTAAAAAATTAAAGAATGATTGACTTGACCAGTCATGGCGATTATATAAACCTTTTATAGGTTGCATGCAGGGTATAGGAGGCAGGGTGTTCTTCTTGAGCATGTCTCCCTTGTGCGGCTTATAGATGCGGCATATATCTGTGCGCTCCCCGAGGTATATATACTATCCTTTACCGACAATTAGGGGGCCCCACACAATATATCCCTTTGACCAACAACGAGAAGGGTTTGACCATGATGGTTTCCTATTGATACTAGTAAGGTACACGTGCATTGCACGCATGAGATTTGGTAACCAAATTATGAATAAATACCACACTATAGCATGTAAGCTTTGAGTCATATATGCATGATGTAGATGTTCGTTTAGTTCTTATAGTTCATCTCATCCAAAATCAATTATTTTTATAAAAAAAATCTATTTTAAGATTCATGGAATTGTACATTGTAAAGGTAAAAACAAAAAGTGACAATTCATTTAGAAAAAAAAGTTTGGGCAATTAAGATATGGAAGATTCTAGAGAACAAAGGAGAAGTGCTTGTGTTTTGAGGTTTGTGCATTATGCTCAAGTTCAACCATGGAGTCTTCTAGATTGTACATGCGGTAGAATCTGGTGGAATGTAGATGATATCCAACAGCCAGTAGTGCTCGGATTTGCCATATCTGTACCGTCGGATTGGCTTCATCCAACGACCAACTTTCAAAGTTATTCGCACACTATATAGGTGTATAGATGTATAGATATATGTAGATGTGTCCCATGCCAGACCAAATAGAGTTTGAGCACATGCGTGGGACGACCCCCCCCCCCTCCGCCGGCGCTGCCTCGAAGTTGGGAAACTGACATCGTACGTATTGAACCAGGCTTGGAGTCGGGTACGGTGTTCGGTTTGTAATGTAGTTGGTGGCCCATCGAGGTTGTGCATTTGGGATTTAAACACATCACACACCACCGTACCCATACATATTTTCGGGCCGCATGTAGTGTATACGGGTCTTCTGATCGACCACGTCTCCCTTGTGCGGTTTTTGTGATGACACGCATATCTATGGGCTCCCCAAGTGTATATATATCATCCCTTTGACCGATAATGACGGGTATGTGTTGGTCATGAATGGATTCCTCCTAGTTCGTGTTAGGGCCGGTCACCGTCACATGTCGCTCAACCAAAGCTCGAGCTCATGTGTTGTCAGGATTCCCTCCCACATGCTCGGATTCCTGGGTTCGACCTACATCAAACCCTGTGTATCTTGTCCTTAACTACCTTGCCTTTATGGTTGTTGTCTGTATCGAGAGGTGGGCACCACATCTAAATTGTACATCATCCTATCTTGAAAACACACATCACCCCTTCCAAACGTACACATTTTGGGCGGCATGCAAGTGGTGCTGGTTTTGTGGTCCCCCTTGTGCGATTTTTATGATGGTTCAATCTATTGGCCCAAGCAGTTTATCGACAACAACAACTGTCGTTCGACCAAACAATAGATTCATTGGTCCGTCTTATGGTAGGTCATGGCGGCATGCAAATGTATGACCAAAGTATCGATCATTACGTGCATCCGCCCCGCTAACGCGAAGTGGGAGGTGGTGGGCCAAGCATCCTAGCTAGGTACGACATTATGTCATTATATACATATATATATATATCAAAAGGGTGCTTTCGGGTTTGCGAGGCAGGTGCCACCAAAGTTATGCATTGTGTATTTAAAGTTTTAAACATACCCAATGTTCCTACATATATTTGTCCACTTCCAGGTGGTTCTTGACTTCTGGCCCCTCTCATCGATCTTCGACGACGCGCCCAACCATGGGCCCGCACGGTCAAAGTTGTGCATTGGAATTTTGAACATCACAGACCACCCTTTTCACTCATATATATTTGGGCCACATGCTGGGTGGCTGTCTTCTGACCCTCTCTAACGTTATTTTTTGCTGCAAAGACTCTGATGACGCTCAACGGACATGGGTCTAATATCTTAACCGTGTGCAATACAAGTACGCTATGAATCACCGCGCCTGGCAAGCGTGAGCAAAGGTGGAGGTACTGGCTCAACCGTGTGCGATGCAAGTGCGCTGTAAAATCACTACGACCGCGCAAGCGCGACCAAAGGGTGGAGGTACTGGCTTAACCGTGTGCGATGCAAGTGCGCTGTAAAACCATCACCTGTGCAAGCTAAAGGCGGGTAAGTTTATTTGGAAATTAGGACGAACCGTGTGCGATAGACCAGCTAGCTAGAAATATGAAAACAAACTACCCGCCTTGAGCGTTGCAAAAATCGTCGGTTCCGCGCCATTTTTCCTTATTATCATACACGCATATTGTTATTGGACCGTGCGTGATCCTGGGCACTCTCGCACCGCATCAATTCCTTTACCCAAATTTTAGTAGCCGCCGTACTTCAACCGTCGCCCACACTCCTCCAGCACCGACCTTACAGTAAAATTGCAGTAGACAAGGCATTTGAACCGTTGCCCTCCCTCGTCCACCACCATCTCCACCCACCATTACTAAATTTTTCAGTAGCCGCAGCGTATCCTCAAACACCAACCCCCCCTCCACAGTCCCCCACCCGCCCCCTCCCCCCCTCAAACCCTACCTCGTCGCCGCCTACCCCTGCCGATCTGCCCGTTCCTCCTAGCTTAGATAATAAAGTTTAGGTTACCTAGCGATTCCCATACCGTCGCCCTACTCCCCTGCGTTTTCAGATGAGGCTTGTGGTGTCCCTCCCCACCAGATCCACATCCCCTGCTCCAGAATGTCGCAGCCTAAGCTTGACCATGTATCCCGAGGAGCCCGACGAGCATTCGGCCAAGAAGAGGTTTATCATGGCCTCTCCGTCGGATGTTGGCAAGGTGGCCGCCATTCGCCCCGACCTGTCGATCCCGGAGCAACACGTCACCACGGAAGCCAGCGAAGATGTTGACTATGTTGCCATGCCGAAGGCTTCATGTCGGCGGGCTAGCGTATTACTGTATCTCAGGAAAGCTGGCTACGACATCATGCTCGTCCACAGCGACGGCTTCACGCGGGCCATGTCATAGGTTAAGTGGTCCATCCACAACCCCTCTGGTTCAACCGCCGTCGATCTCTTCGACAGCCCTTCCGCTGATCTCCTACGCCAAGCGGTCAAGGATTTGCGAGCTTTATACGCCATCGAGCCCATTTTGTCATTTCTGAAGGACACGTTCTATGGCGGTAGCTTGGGATCCTCAATTTCCAAGTCAGATCTCATCAACCACGACCACGACCATGAGGAGGGCACCCACGAAGTTTCTTCCAAGGTGAAACAGCCCATCTATGACATCAGAGAGCGCACCATGGGTTTGTGCTCTTCCAACTGGAAGGATCCCGTCCATGAAATGTGAGGCAACATTCTATCAGCAAATCTTACCTTTTCTAGCTTGCCAACCCGTACCCTTTGTTGTAGTAGCATTTGCCGTGCGGTGCTTTAACTGTGCCGTGTTTATTTATTTCAGTTATGCAAAAATGTTGTTCAATAGGGCTATGTGATGTTTAAGTATTAATTGTCCACTTCAGTTTCACGAATGGCTATATTTGGTCATTTATAGTGAGTATATGCCTTGTTTATCTGTATTTGGTTGTTAGGTTGGTTGGAGTGAGCATTTTTTCAGTTATCGAGCAGATGCCTTGTTTATATGTATTTGGTTCTTAGTTTGGTTGCGGTGAGCATTTGTCGAGTTATCAAGCAGTGCCTTGTTTATCTGTATTTGGTTATTAGGTTGCTTTTTTAGCATTTGTCCAGTTATCAAGCAGATGCCTTGTTTATCTGTATTTGGTTGTTAGGTTGCTTTTTTTAGCATTTGTCCAGTTTTCAAGCAGATGCCTTGTTTATCTGTATTTGCTTGCTAGGTTGGTTGCAGTGAGCATTTGTCCGGTTTTCAAGCATATGCCTTGTTTATCTGTATTTGCTTGTTAGGTTGGTTGCAGGGAGACTTTGTCCAGTTTTCAATGGCTATATTTGGTTGCTATACTGGCCATTTATGCCTTGTTTATTTCATTCATTCACAATGTGTTGTTCATTATGTGCAAGTCGGAACTGTGCCGCTCAACTACATCAATACCAGTTTGAACGGCTATATTTGGTTCCAGTTATTCCTGGTGTAGTTAACACATGCCCTTTATTTCAGTTTTACACATTTATCCAGTGTGATGTTTAAGCATTACCTAGGTTCTATTCATTTTCAACAATACCAGTTTGAATTGAAATATTTGACGGATGTTAAGCCTGTTGTCGGTACCATTGCCTTCCATTTTATATCTGCCTTCACAACATGCTGAAACCCACACATTCAAGCTATCATTTGGAGATGATGTTGTTTACCTTTGCTATATTTGTTTGATGTTAAGGTTGTTGTACTTCTCATGCCTTTCCACTACTTATGCAGGACAACAACGGAAGTGGCCACCATTTTCCGCCGAGGTTAGCTTCATCCCTCGGCTTGTACTGCCCCGTCGTTCCATAATGTAGTGCATATAGATCCAGGCCTGGACATTTGTTAGCTTCTAATATTGACTTGTTGCTTGTAGTTACCTATGCCCTTGGCAAGGATCCACGCATCGATCCTTTTTGTGTATGGGGCAATGAGATATTCATGAACAAGCATCAAATGAGGGAACTGATAAGGATTATTAGCAAAAAGATACGAATGGTGGCAAGCAAATTATTTGTTTATGATCTATCCAACACAACAGTGAGTTGTAATATGGTAACTACAAACTCTGCAGCCTTCTCCTTTACTGCCCATAATGAGTTGTTAGACAACAATATCTGAATCTTTTTCGTTCCCAGTAGTTCCCGAATTAGCAGTTCACTCAAGATTACCTCGCAAAGTACATGATTGGTGGACACACAATGAAGGTTAAAGTATTTCATCCAGACTACAATGAGCATCGAGAAGTCGTAATGAAGACAGTGAAAGATGGATGGGCAGCCATCACAAGGGGTTGGCCTAGAGTCGTGTGCGCATTACGCATGGAGGAGGGCACAATATGGGCATTCCGCTTCACCTTCTCCAGCAACCAGAATGTCTTTCGCCTCTCTCTTTACAGTCTTTAGTACAACTATGGTTCATCATTCTTTACTTGGTGCTTCTGTTGTTCTTCAGTATATGTACCTGTGCCTCGAATTATGCATTCGTGATTGAACCTATATTTGTAACAAACATGGTTGGATATGAAATAAGTGATTGCCTACTTTCAAATTCAAAACATGTGATTTTTAAATTAGGGATTACACTGCACACGGTTTGTGAAAGAGAAACGTCTGCGATAGACGTGGAGATCAGAAATGTTTCTAGGATCCACTACGTGTGCGATCAATCTCCACTGCATACACGACATCCTCTTGAAAACTGTTTGCGTTAGGCCACCTTGCGCAAACGTTTACCACATAAAAACTGTGTGTGATGGACAGCCTTTGCCACACTGTTTCTTCTACGCACCGTGTGTGCTGCAATCAATAACGCAAACGATAAAATTGTTAATATCGTGTGCAATGGCAACGCTATCACAAACGATTTAACAGGAAAAATTGTGTGTGATGTACCTGTGAACGGAAACGTTTTCCTTGGATCGACTGTGTGGGATGTGCATACGAACATAAACGTTTAGCGGAGACTGAGTGTGTGGGATGTACTTGCGACCGGAAACAATTTCGCATGTATAATTGTATTTTTAGCTCTACTATACGTATTTTCGTATTTGAGCGCTCGCCGGTCATACACGAGCTCATTTTGCCGAGTGTGTGTGCCAGGAGGGCATATCCCCGACAGTTTCTGGGTCGTGTGAGAAGGACCCCCATATCGCCGTCACTCACTAGGCGATGATTCCAAATGCCGTCGCAGAAAGGGGTTTAAAACCGTTTGTATAGCACCGACGCGTACTAGTGTAGAGCAACTGCCTAGTTCAAAAGATATAAGTGAAGCACATATTCTAACAAATCACGAATAATGTGTGTCCCTCTCAAAAATGTGTGTCAAGAAAATATGATTGTGGCAAACTAAAATGAAAACAAAGTAAAGACTCATATAATACACGATGCTCCAAGCAAAACTCATATCATGTGATGAATAAAAATATAGCTCCAAGTAATTTACTGATGGTTGGTAGAAGAAAGAGCGGATGCCATCTGGGGCATCCCCAAGCTTAGATGCTTGATTGTCCTTGAATATTACCTTGGGGTGCCTCGGGCATCCCCAAGCTTAGGATCTTGCCACTCCTTATTCCTTCATCCATCACTATCTCACTCAAAACTTGAAAACTTCAGCACACAAAAATCAACAGAAAACTCATGAGATCCGTTAGTATAACAAGAAAATCACCACTTTAGGTACTTATGTAAACCCATTCATATTTTATTATAGCATAATACCTACTGTATTCTAACTTCACCATGGCTTATACCACCTGATACAATCTGTAGATTCATCAAAACAAGCAAACAAACAATGAAAACAGAATCTGTCAAAAATAGAACAGTCTGTAATGATTTGAACAATGATCATACTTCTGTAACTCCAATAATTCTGAAAAATTAGTAACACATGGGCCATTTGTATATCAATCATGCGTAAAAAAATCAGAATTTATTATGTTCCAGTGAATTTAAATAATTATGTTACTGGGCGCAACAGTTTCTGTTTTATAACAAAATCAAAGCAACTATCATCCAAATCATCCCAAAGGCTTTACTTGACACAAACACTAATTTGAACACAAAAAACACATCCATAAAGATAGCTATTGGGTTGCCTCCCAACAAGTGCTATTGTTTTACGCCCCTAGCTAGGCGTAATGTAGTTTCAAGTGTTGCCATCCTTCAAATTAATTCCATAGTGGCCCTCATAATAGATTTGTATGGTGGCTTAATTTTATTTCTAGGGAAGTGTTCCATACCCTTCTTTAGTGGGAATTGAAACTTTATATTTCCTTCTTTCATATCAATAATAGCACCTATGGTTCGTAGGAAACGCCTACCAAGTATTATGGGAACAAGACGGATTTGCAACCAATATAAAGCACAATGAAATCAACGGGAACATAATTCTTATTTGCAGGAATAAGAACATCATTTATTCTACCCAAATGTTTCTAATGATGGAATCCACTAAGTGCAAATTAAGAGAACATTCATCCATATTGGTAAAACCTAGCACATCACATAGAGATTTTGGTACTGTGGAAACGCTAGTACCCAAATCACATAAAGCATTTCACGCATATATTTTAATCTTAACGTTAATGGTAGGTTCCCATTCATCATATAATTTCCTAGGTATTGAAACCTCCAATTCTAGCTTTTCTTCTAAAGCTTTCATCATAGCTTCTACGATATGTTTACTAAAAGCCTTATTTTGTTCATAAGCATTGGGTGAATTTAGCATGGATTGCAACAAGGAAATACACTCAATTAAAGAAAAACTATCATAATAAAAATCCTTGAAATCCAAAGAAGTGGGCACATCACTATTTAAAGTTATGACCTCTCCAAACCCACTTTTATCAATTTTTGCATTAAGATTTAACCCTCCAAACAATGGTGGCGCCTTCGAGCTGAAGTTGAATCTTCTTCAGGTCCCTTTTCATCAAGTTTTATATTGCTAAACAAATATTCAATGGGTGTAACACCGATCATTTTAATATATTCATCATAATTGCGATAAAAACCGGGCGAAATCGCTTTTTCTAAGAATTCTCGCTTAGCCCTCAACCTAGCGGTTCTTTCTTTACTCTCATCAATGGAAACATAAAGAGGATGGACTCATTAATATCAAGCTTGGGTGGAAACAAAATTAGTTTTGAGATTTTCCACATCATGAACAATTCTATCCATGCTCCTAGACATATCTACCAGTTTACTCAATTTTTCCTGTATCGTATTAGTGAAAACCTTTTGAGAATTAATGAATTCTTCCATATTACTTTCAAGATCAGAGGGTATCCTATTATTATTATGATAAGAATTGCCATAATTATTAGAGGAATTTCCGGGAAACAGCCTATGATTAGAATTAACTTTATAAGCATTACTATGGAAGTTGTTTCGCGAGACAAAATTCACATCTACGGGATCATTATTTTGCTCAATCAAAGTATATGATACGTCTCCATCGTATCTACAGTTCCAAAAAGAATCAATAGAGGGGGGCCCACCTGCTGTCCACAAGGGCGGAGGGCGCGCCCACCCCCTAGGGTGTGCCCCCTGCCTTGTGGGTCCCCTGGACCTCCACCGACCTCAACTCCAACTCCATATATTCACGTTCGGGGAGAAAAGGTCCAGAGAGAAGGATTCATCGCGTTTTATGATACGGAGCCGCTGCCACCTCCTGTTCTTCATCGGGAGGGCAGATCTGGAGTCCGTTCGGGGCTTCGGAGAGGGGAAATCGTCGCCATCGTCATCATCAACCATCCTCCATCACCAATTTCATGATGCTTACCGCAGTGCGTGAGTAATTCCATCATAGGCTTGCTGGACAGTGATGGGTTGGATGAGATTTATCATGTAATTGAGTTAGTTTTGTTAGGGTTTGATCCCTAGTATCCACTATGTTCTGAGATTGATGTTGTTATGACTTTGCTATGCTTAATGCTTGTCACTAGGGCCTGAGTGCCATGATTTCAGATCTAAACCTATTATGTTTTCATGAATATATTTGTGTTCTTGATCCTATCTTGCAAGTTGTAGACACATATTACGAGTTATGCCTGAGGGTTATGTTATGGATGGAGAGGTAGCTAGGGAGTTTCTTGCTTGTAAGGATAGAGACGGTCTTAAGAAATTATTATGCAAGTGGAAAGAAAAATCTTTGAATGCTAGAATGCAATACGATCCTAAGTTTGGTACTTCACGTATCTTTGTTACTGATAAGGACTATGGATTCTCTGTCGATCCTGAGTTAATTACTTTGGTTGAATCTGATCCTTTTCATGGTTATGAATCTGAAACTGTTGTGGCACATCTTACTAAATTGAATGATATAGCCACCCTATTTGCTCATGAGGAAAAAAATAACTATTACTATATTCTTAAGTTGTTTCCTTTCTCGTTAAAGGGTGTTGCTAAGTTATCGTTTAATTATCTTGCTCCTGGTTGTGTGCATAGTCACCAGGATATGATTTACTACTTTTTTGAAAAATATTTCCCTGCTCATAATAAACAAGCTGCTTTAAAGGAAATATTTAACTTTGTGCAAATTGAAGAAGAGAGTCTCCCATAAGCTTGCGGGAGGATTCTCCCATTACTTAATGCTTTGGCTGATCATCCTGTTAAGAAAAATGAAATACTTGATATCTTTTATAATGGACTAACCGATGCTTTCTAGGGACCACCTAGATAGTTGTGCTAGTTGTGTTTTCAGCGAAAGAACTGTTGAGCAAGCTGAATTGCTATTGAATAATATATTGAGTAATGATAATGATTGGACACTTCCTGAACCAACTCCTAAGCCAACTCCGAAGAAAAGAGGTATTCTGTTTCTCAGTCCTAAAGATATGCAAGAGGCAAAGAAATCTATGAAAGAAAAAGTTATTAAAGCTGAAGATGTTAAGAATCTACCCCCCTATTGAAGAAAATACATGGTCTTAGTAACCCAACACAAGTAGTAGAGGTAAATTCTCTCTATAGATTTGATGAAGGTGATATTCCTCATAATAAGTCTGCTAGTCAATGCTTGGATGAGTTTGATAATTTTGTTGTTAAACAAGAAAATTTCAATGCTTTTGTTAGTAGACAATTGAAACATAATGCTTACATGCTTGACTGCTTGGCTGATTATATGAGTAGAACTGTTAATGATCTTAAGCTTATTAGTAAGCATGCTTCCATGGTTAAAACTCAAGTAGAACAAGTACTTAAGGCACAGGATGATTTGCTCAATGAGTTGAATAGTAAGAACAATGATAATGTTGTTAGGGTTATGACTAGAGGTGGTAAAATGACCCGGGAACCTTTGTATCCTGAGGGTCATCCTAAGAGAATTGAGCAAGATTCTCAGAGAATTAATACTGATGCACCTAGTCCTAGTAATAAAAATAAGAAAACTGATAGGACTTTGCATGCTTCTAATGAACTTGTTGTAGACACACCTCAGAATCGCAATGATATTTCTATCTCTGATGCTGAGATAGAATCTGGTGATGAACATGAACCTAGTGATAAAGTTAATGATGATGTTCATGTTGATGCTCAACCTAGTAATGATAATGATGTGGAGATAGAACCTGATGTTGATCTTGATAACCCACAATCAAAGAATCAACGTTATGATAAGAGAGACTTTGTCGCTAGGAAACATGGTAGAGAAAGAGAACCATGGGTACAGAAACCCATGCCCTTTCCTCCTAAACCATCAAAGAAAAAGGATGAGGAGGATTTTGAGCGCTTTGTTGAAATGCTTAGACCTGTCTTTTTGCGTATGCGCTTGACTGATATTCTGAAAATGTCTCGATATGCTAAGTATATGAAAGATATTTTTACAAATAAAAGAAAGATACTGGAAGCTGAAATTTCCACCGTGCTTGCTAATTACACTTTTAAGGGTGGAATACCAAATAAACTTGGAGATCCAGGAGTACCTACTATACCATGTTCCATTAAAAGAAATTATGTTAAAACTGCTTTATGTGATTTGGGAGCCGGTGTTAGTGTTATGCCTTTCTCTTTGTATCGTAGATTTGATTTGAATAAGTTGACACTTTGCAAATGGCTGATAAATCAACTGCTATACCCATTAGTATTTGTGAGGGTGTGCCTGTTGTGGTTGCAAACGTTACTATCTTAACGGACTTTGTTATTCTTGATATTCCCGAGGATGACAGTATGTCGATCATCCTTGGAAGGCCCTTTCTGAATACCGCAGGGGCTATTATTGATTGCAACAAAGGAAATGTCACTTTTCATGTTAATGGTAATGAGCATACAGTACACTTTTCGAAGAAACAACCTCAAGTTCATAGTATCAATTCTATTGGAAAATTTTCAACTATTACTATTGGAGGTTTTGAATTCCCTCTTCCTAGTGTCAAAAAGAAATATGATATTCTTATTGTTGGGGACGTGCATATCCCCAGAGGTAACCTAGTGTTATTCGAAAGTTCTTCGGTTTCTTGTTATTCGAAAGAAGTTTGTTAATAAGACTTGATCAACCTTGTTAATGGATTCCTTTTGATGAGCATGCGATGTATGAATTTAGAAAGCACAACTTTCTGTACCCACCTTTTACTTTCTGTTATTTAGGTTAAATAAAGCAAAATTAGTATTATCTATCTATTTTGTGTCTGTGCAATAAAAAATGTCCCGAAAATAAAAGTTCTCCAAATGCCCTGAAAATTTAGTATGATTTTTTATAGAATATTTGAATTTTTTTGCACTGAGAACACACCAGGGGGCTGCACCAGTGGTCTGTGTGGAGGGCGCGCCCTACCCCCTGGCATGCCCCCTGCCTTGTGGGTCCCACGTGGGTCCCCCTCACTTATTCCAGCACCCATCCACTTCGTCTTCCGCCAGAAAAAATCATCCTGTTGCTCAAACCCGTATTCTAGCTCATCTTGCTACCATTTTCGATCTCCTTGTGCAAAGCTCCATTTGCAAAACTGTTTTTTGTTCTTCGGTATGTGACTCATCCAATGGTCTGATTAGTTTTTGTTCTAGTGCTTTATATATTGCAAATTTTTGCTGCTGTGGTGACCTTGTTCTTGAGCTTGTATGTCAAATTTATATGGTCCAAAGTAGTTTTGATGCATGATATAGCCTCTATACACTTGTAGGAGTAGTTTCTATCAACCTTGTTGAGTTAGGTTCAGTTTTATTTTGAGTCACTAAAAATTTCAGAAAAAAAATTCAGAGGAAGAAAAATGTTTAGGAAAATGTACCAAGGTGGTTCCTCGAGGAAGCAAGCACCTAGGAACGCGATACGTGACCCGGACCTTGAACCACCAAGGGAAGCTCAAGCGCGGCCTTGTGAATGGCTGTCGGATGAATTTATGATTCATGCAGGTTTCAAGGATGAGTTTGATGCATACGTACAAAATGCTAGCCTTGAGGACTTCGTGTCAGATAAGTGCCGACAATACTATCACCTCACTGATTCATTTGTGCGAAGATTTAGATTTACATCCCAGCGCAATACTCATATTGTCCTGTTTGATCTTTATGATAAATCTTATACCATGGACCTAGAAGATTTTAGTGATGCATGCAAAATCCCACAAAGGGGTATTCTTAGTGAGCCACGCAAAACTGAATACAATGATTTCCTTGCTAGCATCATTGTAGGAGAAACTAGAAATATCACACAAGCCTCCATCGGGAGCATTCATTTTCCTGCCATACATTACTTTGCTCTCTTCATAGGCAGATGCATTATTGGTAAACATGATCATAGCCACCTTTGTGCATTGGATCTTAGTGTCCTCAAATGTGCAGTGTTGGCTGATAAGGGATATAATTTAGGGGCTATTATTGCGAGGAGATTACACCTTCATGCTAAAGATGGACATTTATTTGGTGGAATCTATGCCACCCATTTAGGTAATTATCTTGAGGTGCCCATAAAGGGGAATGACATTGAGTTACCACCTGCTTTTCTTGATTATAATGATTTGGTACGCTATCAGTTTCTTGTGAGGAACGAGCAGTCCCTCCTGTACCGACTAATCTTTGACCGACAGCGTGCTGTCCAGATTACTCTTCCTGCTCCCGCCTTCTTTAACTTTCAGGTCAGGGGGAGATATTTTATAACCAGAGAGGAGACGAACGAGTTTGAGAGAGAGGTGGAGGCCGCTCGCCTCCATGTTGCAACCCTTCAGGCAGTAGCTGTTGCATCCTAGTACAACCCCGACTACAACAATGGATATCCGCCAGGCCAGCCGTGGCCATAGACCAACTTAGGCCAAAAGCCTAAGCTTGGGGGAGTACGTATTTCTCACCGACACTACATTCATGTTCACCCACTCATTTCAGTTGTCGGTGCTCATACTTTTTCATTCTATTATCAATGCTAGTCTATTTTCTTTTTCCCACTTTCTTCTTGTGTGTTTGAAAGAACTTTGAGAACATAAAAAATAGTTGTAGCTTCTTTTTAGTTTCCTTTCCATGTTTAGTAGTAGTATTAAAGAAAACCCAAAAATATTTCTCGTTCTTCTTTTGCTTGTTGGGAGCTTTCCCGTGTAAATAGTTTTCTCGTTCTTGTTTTGCTTTCTTCAGAAAACAAAAACTCCAAAAATATTTCAGTGTGTTTCTTTGAATTTCTTTTTCTTTTTCTTTGGGTCGAGATGAGAAGACCACGATGGAAATGTTGAGTGGCTCTCCTATGCATTATTGTTGATCTAACAGAGAGCCCATATTACCTTGTCTTCTCCTTTGAATAAATGTTTGCAGATCCCAGCTTAGTCCAATGCACATGCAATATTATTATTATTCACACCGTTCGGTCGTGCAAGTGAAAGGCAATAATGACGATATATGATGAAATGATTGAGATGAGGAAAAGCTGTATGAATTCAACCTATCTTGTTTTTGAAAATATGATTAGTTCATTGTTCCTGATTCAGCCTATTATGAATGAAACATGTTTGCAATGACAATTAGAGATTATAGTTACTCATGCCATGCTTAATTTGCTAGGATTTTATAATGGTTTACCTTGCGTGCCAACATGCCTTTAAAATGGTTGAGATGTAGTATGATAGGATGGTATCCTCCTTTCGATGATTCGAGTGGCTTGACTTGTCACATGTTCGCGCATGTAGTTGAAACAAAATCAACATAGCCTCCATGATATTTATGTTCATGGTGATTTATATCCTACATTCTTGCACTCAATGTTGGTTAATCTCAATGCATGTTTATGACTGTTGTCGTTCTCTAGTTGGTCCCTCCTCAATCTTTTGCTAGCCTTCACTTGTACTATGCGGGAATGTTGCCTGTGCATCCACTTCCATAAACCCAAAGTTGTTCCATATGAGTCCACCATACCTACCTATATGCGGTATTTACCTGTCGTTCCAAGTAAATTTGCATGTGCCAAACTCTAAACCTTCAAATGATAATCTATTTTGTATGCCCGAATCGCTCATGTAGCTACTGGGGCTGTCGGTGTCTTCCATGCTAGGTGGGTTATTCTCATGATGAGTGGACTCCGCTCGTCATTCACGAGAAAATGGCTGGTATTCGGGATGCCCAGTTCCATGCTCAAATCAAATCAAAATTTAACTTCAAACAAAACTCCCCTAGGATTTTTGTTAGTTGGACGGTACCCATTGTTTCGGACCAGCGGTGGAATGTGCTTGTTGGTGGAGGGGGAGTATAAGCTTTACCATTCTATTTGGGAACCAACTATAATGTATCTAGTATGGAAGATACCGAGATCTCTTGGTTGTTATGTTGACAATGAAAGCATACCGCTCAAAATATTATTCATCTCTATTTTAAAAGGTCGAGCTCTGGCATCTCTGCAAATCCCTGCTTCCCTCTGTGAAGGACTATCTATTTACTTTTATTGCCGAGTCAGCATCCTCTTATAAAAAGCACCAGTTAGAGAGCACCACTGTCATTTGTATGCGTTGTTATTAATTGATATATAGTATGACTGTGACTGGATCTCTTTTACCATGAATTACAATGTCTAGTCAGTCCTTGATCTTCAGGGGTGCTCTGCATTTATGTTTTACGGTCTCAGAAAGGGCTAGCAAGATACCATTTTATTATATCATATCATGATTGTTTTGAAAAAGTGTTGTCATCTGAGATTTATTATTATTGCTCGCTCGCTGATTATGCCATTGATATGAGTAAATGTGAGACCTAAATGTTATTGTGAATATGGTTAGTTCATAATCTTTGCTGAAAATATGAATGCTGGCTATACATATTTGCAACAACAAGATCAAACAGAGTTTGTAAAAGTTTTTCTTTATCACTTTCAGTTTCTCAACTGAAT
The DNA here is from genome assembly GCF_002575655.3 of Aegilops tauschii subsp. strangulata. Lineage (NCBI taxonomy): Eukaryota > Viridiplantae > Streptophyta > Magnoliopsida > Poales > Poaceae > Aegilops > Aegilops tauschii. The sequence goes on from NC_053040.3 coordinate 183,793,572, forward strand.
TACTTGAGGACAAGCAATGGATTAAGCTTCGGGGAGTTGATACGTCTCCATCGTATCTACTTTTCCAAACTACTTTGCCCTTATTTTGGACTCTAATTTGCATGATTTTAATGGAACTAACCCGGACTGACATTGTTTTCAGCAGAATTGCCTTGGTGTTATTTTTGTGCAGAAATAAAAGTTCTCGGAATGACCTGAAAATTTACGGAGAATATTTTTGGACTAAATAAAAAATATTGGCGAAAGAATCAACCAGAGGGGACCCACCAGCTGACCACAAGGGTGGAGGGCGCCCCCTACCCCCTGGGCGTGCCCCCTGCCTTGTGGGTCCCCTGGACCTCCTCCGACCCTAACTCCAACTCTATATATTCATGTTCGGGGAGAAAAAACAGAGAGAAGGATTCATCGCGTTTATGATACAGAGCCGCCGCCACCTCCTGTTCTTCATTAGGAGGGTAGATCTGGAGTCCGTTTGGGGCTCCGGAGAGGGGAATCGTCTCCATCGTCATCATCAACCATCCTCCATAACCAATTTCATGATGCTCACCGCCGTGCGCGAGTAATTCCATCGTAGGCTTGCTGGACGATGATGGGTTGGATGAGATTTATCATGTAATCAAGTTAGTTTTGTTAGGGTTTGATCCCTAGTATCCACTATGTTCTAAGATTGATCTTGCTATGCTTTGATTTGCTCAATGCTTGTCACTAGGGCCCGAGTGCCATGATTTCAGATCTGAACCTATTATGTTTTCATGAATATATTTGTGTTCTAGATCCTACCTTGCAAGTTGTAGACACCTATTACGAGTTATGATCCGCATAACCCAAGGTGACAATAATTGGGATTCTTTCTGGTGATTACCGTAGTTTGAGGAGTTCATGTATTCACTAAGTGCTAATTCATTGGTCCAGTTCTCTATTGAAAGGAGGCCTTAATATCCCTTCGTTTCCATTAGGACCCCGCTGCCACGGGAGGATAGAACAAAAGATGCCAGCAAGTTCTTTTCCATAAGCACATATGACTATATTCGGAATACATGCCTACATTATATTGATGAATTGGAGCTAGTTCTGTGTCACCCTAGTTTATAACTGTTGCATGATGAATGCCATCTGACATAATTATCCATCATTGATCCATTGCCTACGATCTTTTCACATATTGATCTTTGCTACGTTACTTTGTCGTTTCCACTGTTACAATGGCTACAAAACTGTTACTGTTACTGTTGCCACCGTTACCGTTACTTCCATACTACTTTGCTACTAAATATTTTGCTGCATATATTAGGCCTTTAAGGTGTGGTTGAATTGAAAACTCAGCTGCTAATACTTGAGAATATTCTTTGGCTCCCCTTGTGTCGAATCATTAAATTTGGGTTAAACACTCTACCCACGAAAATTGTTGCGATCCCCTATACTTGTGGGTTATCAGCATACAATGTCACATCATTAGGATCAATCTGAGCACTTTTACTAGCAACCATTTTCATAAGCGCATCTACTTTATCACTCAAAGTACCATATTCTTCAACATAATTCACTTTTTTACTAGTAGTTCTTTCAGTATGCATTGTGTGTAATTTGCCATAATATTGTCATGAAATTTTGTTGCTTCTCCTAATGTTATTTACATTAAAAGTACCACCCGCGGCGGAATCTAAAAGATTTCTAGAAATAAAGTTCAATCCTGCATAAAAAATTGTATGATCATCCACAAACTTAAGCCATGAGTAGGGCAATTTCATATCATTAGTTTCATCCTCTCCCAAGATTGGGCAACATGTTCATGCTCCAGTTGCTTAAAATTCATAATTTTATTTCTAAGATAAATAATTTCACGGGAGGAAAATACTTGGAAATAAAAGCATCCTTACACTTATCCCAAAAATCGATACTTTAGCGACCCGACCTCAGACGGTCAAGTCTCTGTGCTTAAGTGTCATCCCTGGATCGGTATTGCTGACACACACAGTACTCGAGGATTTATAACAGAGTTCAATCACACACTTAATACATCGAGTGTCTAAAAATAGAGTACTTATTACAATAATACGGCTGAAGAACATCTAAATAAGCTAACTGCGGAAGCATCGAAGATAATTGAGTCCATCCAACTCCACGGCAAAACTGAGTGCACGACAACGACTTAGCGCATCTTACTCTTCGTCTGAAAATTCTGCAACATAATACATTGCAGCCGTTTAGGTCAGCACATGGAATATGCTGGCAAGATAACACTACAGAGCAATAAACAAGTAATGGCTATCACTACATGCATATATGGCTGGTGGAGGCTCTATGGCTATCATTTGCATAAAGCTAGTTTTTCCCTACAACAAAGGAATATATTTTATTTAACTACAAAGTTTGTTGAATAATATTGAGAAGGTAACCTCAACTCAATCCCAAAATAATATTAACAACGCAACAAGTTAATTAGGTAAAGTGATGAGACCAAATCAATAATTCTAGTACCAGATACTCAAGATGTCCATAACCGGGGACACCACTAACCATGATTAGTTCGTACACTCTACAGAGGTTTGCACACTTTTCCCCACAAGACTCGATCTCCTCCGTTGTATTTCTCGCACTGCATGATGTTTGAGAAACGGATGACGGAGACACAGTCTTTCCGAAGAGGCCCCCTTAACCGATAGATAGGCCGGTACACCTACAATCCCCTACATCTGCTAGCCCATCATGGAAAGGATTACCACAACTTACTCAACTATGCCAGAGCCCATAATGGCTTGTGGCTGCACACGGAAGTTTCTAGCATGAATAATCTCATGATCCCTTTGAGCCTGGGTGTTAAACCATAGGATGATCACACGGGTTCCCCGGGATCTCCTTGGACAACACTGGTATAACCCCAGGTGCCCACAACCAATCCACCCAGATGTGTATTAAAGTAGCCACCTTAGGTTAACCCTAAATTGAAATATAACTCTCACATCTTGCATGGATCCCTCAAACCAAACCACGTCTATGAGCATAGCCTAGCAGTATAAGCATAATGTAGTAAATAATACCCTGGGTTTGATACAAGACAATAGGTTCCTACCTCATCAACTACCTCCCAGTCCCCACATGTTAATTAGATCCTACTCATGCAATGTTTGATGGGTTGAAATAATGCATAAAAACTGAGTAATAAAGGGATATGATCAAAGTGTTACTTGCCTTGCTGACGATCGGAAAACCCTAGAGATTCGTAGTAGCAAGCCTCGCACTCCGGAAACTCTATCGTGAACAAACAATGACATACATAAGCACTCAAGCATAATATGCAAAGGTAAAACCCAAAAGAAAAGATCTAAACATAAAGTACAAGCGAAGAGCTTCGATTTGCAAAAAGAATTAATTGAATCGGAGCTACGAAACTCAAACTACGATCAAAATAAGTTCAAATTTAAATCTGCTTGTTTTTAAACTTTCAAAATCATGTTCAAGTTGATTATCTGAACAAAGGGGATCGAGACGAAGATTTTGGCATTGGTTTCACTGGATTTGGACAAACGAGCAAAACGTAGCGAAGTTTTGAAGATCAGGGACTAATCTGCTATGAAAATAATTATGGATAGGTCCTTGGCCGAAAATAAACAGAAAAAGAAAAATCTATCGGACGAATGTCCGTTAACAGAGACTAACGAACGAATTCGTTCGCTAACAGAGAAGATCGGGTGAACGTTCGCTAATTAGCAAACCCTAAAAAAATATAAAACCGATCTAATCTAATAAACCGAAAAACCAAAAAAACTGGAATCGATTTGTACCGGTTCAGCAGCGGCGGTGGTCAACGGCGACGTCGACGAGGTGGGCGGCGGCAGCGGCGGCGCAGACGGAGTGCGGAAGCAGCGACGTGCAGCGGCGGCACGGAATGCGGCGCGGCAGCGGCGGCGTGCAACGGCGACGGCGGCGCGGCTGGAGGCGGGGCTGCGGCGGCTGCTTGATGAGGAGGGGGAGGGGGCGGCGGCTCGGCTTATAAAGCCTGGGGGCGGCGGCTTGGGCAGGGGACAAGGCGAGGCGGCGGCGGTCGCAGAGTCCGGCTCGGACTCTGCCGACGGCGGCGGGGCGGACCCTCGCGAGGGGAAGGTGGCAGCGACTGGGCCTTGGCCCGGCTCGGCTGGGCCGGCCCAGGAAGAAGTTTTTTTAAATAATTTCGTCGAAATGGAAAAATCAAAATAAAATAAAATTCCTAAAAATCCCCAATGTAATTTTTCTGGGCCATGTGAACATTTTCCTCGGCTAAAATGCAATTTTTAAAAATACAAATTTTTCCTAATTTAATCAAATAAAATCTCAAATAAAATAAATATTTCATTTAAAATTAAATTTCCATTATTTCCTCTGTTTTGAAGAAGTCCTATTATCTTCTCTCATTATTTATTAATTTTGAAATAATTGAAAAAATAATTTCAAATAAAAACTCTTTGATCCAAATTACCAATTTTGAAATTAAAAAATGGATTTTTTATGAAACCTCCAACTCTCTCAAATGGTCCTTGAGTTGCTTAAGGTCTCTTAGATCAAAATGTCCAAATAAAAGCTATTCAAAATGCAAGAATCATGGATGCATATGATGACCTAATGATTAACATCCAAATTGAAAATTGGGATGTTACAAGCCTACCCCCCTTAAGATGAATCTCGCCCTCGAGATTTGGGTTGGCTAGAAAATAGGTGTGGGTGGTCTTTCCGTAGGTCTTCTTCTTGCTCCCAGGTGGCTTCTTCCTCGGTATGGTGGCTCCACTGAACTTTGCAAAACTTGATGACCTTGCTGCGTGTAACTCGACTGGCAAACTCGAGAATCTTGATGGGTTTATCCTCGTAGGTTAGGTCACTCTCCAACTGAATTGTTTCCAGGGGCACTGTATCTCTCAGAGGAATATCGGCCATCTGCGCATGGCACTTCTTCAACTGGGAAACGTGAAACACATCATGAACTCCTGACAATACTTTGGGTAATTCCAACTTGTAGGCCACCTCTCCCATATGTTCCAAAACTCGGAATGGTCCTACAAATCTTGGGGCTAACTTCCCTTTGACTCCAAATCGTTTAACTCCTCGAAGTGGTGACACACAAAGATATGCTCTATCTCCGACTTCATAGACTACCTCCTTGTGTTTAGTGTCAGCATAACTCTTCTGTCTGGACTGAGCTACCTTTAGTCTATCGCGAATCAACTTGACTTTCTCTTCAGATTCTCTGATTAAATCTGGTCTGAACAACTGACGGTCTCCAACTTCATCCCACATCAACGGTGTCCTGCACCTCCTTCCATACAAAGCTTCGAAAGGGGCCATCTTCAAACTAGCTTGGTAGCTGTTGTTGTACGAGAACTCTGTGTAAGGCAAATTATCATCCCAACTAGATCCATAATCCAGCACACAAGCTCTCAACATATCCTCCAGAATCTGATTGACTCTCTCGGTCTATCCATCTGTCTGCGGATGAAAGGTTGTACTGAACTCTAGCCTGGTACCCAAAGTCTGGTGCGACTGATTCCAAAACTTCGAGGTAAACTGTGTTCCTCTATCTGATACGATGGTCCTCAGAACTCAATGCAGACATATGATCCTGGTCATATATATCTTCGCCAACTTCGCGCTCGTATAAGTGGTTTTCACAGGGATAAAGTGAGCCACTTTGGTCAAGTGATCAACTACTACCCAAATAGAATCATGTCCTGATCGTGTCCTGGGTAATCCGGTGATGAAATCCATGCCAATCTTATCCCACTTCCACTCGGGTATCGGCATAGGCTGTAGTAATCCTGCTGGCTTCTGATGTTCTGCCTTCACTCTCTAACATACGTCACATACGGCTACATAATCAGCAATATCCTTCTCCATACCTGTCCACCAGAAATGTTCCTTCAAATCCAAATACATCTTGGTGTTTCCGGGGTGAGTCGAGTATGGTGAGTCATGAGCCTCCTGAAGTATTAACTTCCTGATCTTTGGGTCATTGGGCACATATGTACAATCCTCAAACCATAAAGTTTCATGCTCATCCTCACGAAAACCTTTGGCCTTTCCTTTACTCATCTTCTCCTTTATCTCCGCAATCTCCTTATCAGTCTTCTGGGCTTCTCGAATCTTTCCCAACAATGTGTACTGAACCTCCAATGCGGCAACAAAACCTCTCGGAACTATCTCCAAACGAAGTTCTTTGAGATCGTCGGCTAACTCCAGAGGTAATCCTCCGGTCACGATAGTATTGACATAACTCTTGCGGCTCAAAGCGTCTGCTACAACATTGACCTTTCCTGGATGATAATGCAGCTTCATATCATAATCCTTTATGAGCTCCAACCATCTCCTTTGCCTGAGATTCAACTCCTTCTAGTGAAAATATACTTCAAACTCTTATGATCCGTGTATACATCACAACGGTTTTCCAATAAGAAAATGTCTCCAAGTCTTGAGCGCATGCACAACGGCTGCCGACTCCAAATCATGTGTGGCATAATTCAACTCATGAGGTCGAAGATGACGTCAGGCATATGAAACAACTCTTCCGTCTTGCATAAGTACACCTCCAAGTCCTTGGCGAGAAGCATCGCAATACACTTGGAAATCCTTGCGTATATCAGGAAGAATTAGCACTGGGGATGTAACCAAACGTTTCTTCAACTCCTGAAAACTGGCCTCACATTCTTCGGTCCACTCGAACTTGGTGTCCTTCTTCAACAACTCCGTCATTGGCTTCGCAATCCTGGAAAAATTCTCAATGAATCTCCGGTAATATCCTGCGAGTCCAAGAAAACTGCGTGTGTCTCCAACTGAGGTGGGTGCCAACCACTCTGTGACTGACTGAACCTTGGTAGGGTCTACTGCTATACCTTCTCCAGATATAACATGTCTGAGAAATCCAACTTGTTTCAAACCAAACTCACATTTGCTGAACTTGGCATATAGCTGATGTTCCCCGAGCTTCTCGAGAACTAAGCGCAAATGCTCCTTGTGTTCCTCTTCATTCTTCGAGTACACCAATATATCATCAATCAACACCACAACAAACTTATCCAAGAACTCCATGAACACCTTATTCATCATACTCATAAAATAGGCAGGGGCGTTAGTCAATCCAAAAGACATGACCGTGTACTCATATAGTCCATACCTTGTGGTAAAAGCTGTCTTAGGTATATCCTGTTCTCGGATCTTCAGCTGGTGGTATCCTGATCGAAGATCGATCTTGGAGAATACTTTAGCTCCCTGCAGCTGGTCAAACAAATTGTTGATCATCGGTAGTGGGTACTTGTTCTTGATCGTCACCTCATTCTGTGCACGTAATCAACAACCATTCTCAAGGATCCATCCTTCTTCTCAACTAAGAGCACTGGGGCTCCCCACGGTGATGAACTTGGTCGAATATAACCTTTCTCCAATAACTCCTTAATTTGCTTCTTGATTTCCTCTAGATCATTTGCGGGCATCCGGTACGGTCTCTTTGATATTGGTCCGGTGCCTGGGAACAGCTCTATCAAAAATTATATATCTCGATCTGGTGGCATGCCTGGTAATTCCTCTGGAAATACATCAGGATAATCCTTCACAACTGTCACTTCTTCCTAAACAACTCCCGAGAGTGAATTTACTTGGGTCCTCCTTGGCACATGCCGAGACACATACTTGATCCGTTTACCTTCTCGGGTGGTAAGGAGAATTGACTTGCTAGCACAATCGATATTTCCTCTATACATCGATAGGCAATCCATGCCTAGTATCACAACCAATCCTTGTGACTCCAAAATTATTAGGTCTGAGGGGAAAACATGCCTACCTATGGTCAATGGCATCTGAAAACATCCTCTGCTTGCCATATACTCCGCTCCAGGTGAGCTTACTAACATAGGTGTTTTAAGGGCTACGGTGGGCAACTTAAACTTATCCACAAATCCCCTTGATATGTATGAATGCGATGCACCAGTGTCAAAAAGAACAATTGCAGTAAATGACTTAATCAAAAACTTACCAACAACTGCATCGGGCTGCTCTTCAACTTCCTCTATGTTGACGTGGTTCACCTGCCCTCTGGTGAAAGGGTTGGGCTTCTTCCCAGAGCTTCCATTCCCGTTACCATTCTTCACCTCAGCACATTCATTGGCGTAATGTCTAGTCTTCCCGCACTTGAAATAGGTAACGTGACTTAGATCCTTCTTAGTGGGTGTTGCTGGGTTGGAACGGTTCTGGTTGTTGTTTCCTCCACTCCCATTGCCATTCTTAGGGCCACTATGGTTATGTGAACTTCCTCCATTGTGAGTATGGCCTCCATGGTTATGATGGGTATGCCCTCCCGAGTTTGGGGTAAAACGGGGCTTCTGCTGAGCTCCGGAGTTGTACTTCCCTTGTCCATACTTCTGTTTGCGGCTCTCTATCTGCTGCTTGGCTTCAATCATGAGGGCTCTGTCTACCAACTCCTAATAGTTGGTGAATGTTGCCACCATTAACTGCATACTTAGCTCATCATTCAGCCCTTCCATAAACACCTCCTGCTTCGCGGCATCTGTGGCCACATCATCTGGGACGTAGCGAGCTAACTTGCTGAACTCATCCACGTACTGCGCCACAGTACGATTTCCCTGGCGTAAGTTGCGAAACTCACACTTCTTCATACTCATAGCTCCAGCGGAGGCATGTGTAGTGCGGAATGCTTGCTGAAACTGATCCCAAGTGACATTGGCCACGGGGAAAGTGGCAGTGTAGTCCTCCCACCATGAGGCTGCGGGTCCATCCAGTTGATGTGCGGCAAAGCACATCTTCTCAGCATCTGTGCAACCTGCGGTGGTCAGCTCCATTCCAATCTTACGGAGCCAGTCGTCAGCAACAATCGGCTCGGTGCTACTAGAAAACACCAGCGGATTCAACCTTAGAAAACGGGCTAAGTTGTCAACTGGAGGTGGTGGCAGTGGGTTGTTGTTGTTGTTGTTGTTGTTGTTGTTGTTGTTGTTGTTGTTGTTGTTTTTGTGGCCTTGGTTCTGGACCAGCAACTGCGTGAAGGCATTCTGCTGTTGGATCAACTGAGTGAGCTCCGGTGGTAAAACGAATGCGGTGTCACGTCTCGGAGGCATTTGATTGGTTTAGAGGGGTGACAACAGAATAGAGTGGGGCCTAAAGAGAATTCACTACCCATATGCACATGAGACAAACACATTCATTTCACACCACTCAATTTCAAACAAGATCATACAATCGATCTAAGCTACCGTTTCAAAAACTCGCGGACTATTACTATATACATGGGAGAATACTAATGGTAATATGGTGGTCGACTAGAAATTTTGATCGGTGGAAGACTCCATAATATCAGCTCCAGCTTCGTCTTCATAATCATCACTGTCTTCATCATTGCTATCGGGGTCGGAGACCGTGTCGTCTATAATGATGTAGTCCTCAGAATGGATGTCCTCTTCAGGTTCAGTATCACCCACAAATACTCCTAGTTTCTTCTTCAGGTCTTCATTCTTCTCAAGTAGTACAACAATTTCTTCTTCATATCCATCGCGCGTAGACTTGAGTTCCTCCTCCAGCTCCAAGTTCTGGGTCATCACCTTCTTCATGTCTATCATATTGGCGCACATTTGTCCACCTGGCAACGAATGTGCTGATTTAACTCCTGGATGTAGGCTGCAATGGATTTATCCCTCATGGTGCAAATCATCTCCCATTGCTCTTCTCGGCGTCCACAGATCAGGTAGATGATGTCCTTAAGATCCTTGTTGCACACCTCGCCGACGCGTCCCTTGGTGATGTGGGCGGCCATGCTCTTTCCTATACTCCAGGTTGGTGCATCAAAGGAAAAGTCTATGGGCTCAGTAACTGGCGTGAACGTCCTTCCTGGAACCTGAACTCGAATCATCTAGCGCTCCTTTTGTGGTAAAGTGGTGGTGTAGGTTCCGGTGAAGCTTGGTATGCCGATGCTCAGGTACCTAGTGACTTCCTTCAAGTGTCGTCCGAAAGGGGTGGCGTCATCCGGTTGAGTGAACTTGTTCCTTGGGTCCGCCATCTATAGAGTAGAAATGGAGAAGAGTCAGAAATGAGTAGAGAAGAGTATCCTGTGGCTTATCCTAGTGCTCGCGTCCTACAGTCAGCGTGTGCTCTGATACCATCTTGCAGCGACCCGACCTCAGACGGTCAAGTCTCTGTGCTGAAGTGTCAAACCTAGATCGGTATTGCTGACACACACAGTACTCGAGGATTTATAACAGAGTTCAATCACACATTTAATACATCGAGTGTCTCAAAATAGAGTACTTATTACAGTAATATGGCTGAAGACGATCTAAATAAGCTAACTGCGGAAGCATCGAAGATAATTGAGTATATCCAACTCCACGGCAAAACTGAGAGCACGACAACGACCTAGCGCACCTTACTCTTCGTTTGAAAATTCTGCAACATAATATGTTGCAGCCGTGTAGGTCAGCACATCGAATATGCTGGCAAGATAACACTATAGAGCAATAAACAAGTAATGGCTATCACTACATGCATATATGGCTGGTGGAGGCTATATGGTTCTCATTTGCATAAAGCTAGTTTTTCCCTACAACAAAGGAATATATATTATTTAACTACAAAGTTTGTTGAATAATATTGAGAAGGTAACCCCAACTCAATCCCAAAATAATATTAATAACCCAACAAGTTAATTAGGTAAAGTGATGAGACCAAATCAACAATTCAAGTACCAGATACTCAAGATGTCCATAACCGGGGACACGGCTAACCATGATTAGTTTGTACACTCTGCAGAGGTTTGCACACTTTTCCCCACAAGACTCGATCTCCTCCGTTGTATTTCTCGCACTGCATGATGTTTGAGAAATGAATGACCGAGACACAGTCTTTCCGAAGAGGTCCCCTTAACCGATAGATAGGCCGGTACACCTACAATCCCCTACATCTGCTAGCCCATCATGGAAAGGATTCCCACAACTTACTCAACTATGCCAGAGCCCATAATAGCTTGAGGCTGCACACGGAAGTTTCTAGCATGAATAATCTCATGATCCCTTTGAGCCTGGGTGGCAAACCATAGGATGATCAAACGGGTTCCCCGGGATCTCCTTGGACAACACTGGTATAACCCCAGGTGCCCACAACCAATCCACGCAGATGTGTATTAAATTAGCCACCCTAGGTTAACCCTTAATTGAAATATAACTCTCACATCTTTCATGGATCCCTCAAACCAAACCACGTCTTGGAGCATAGCCTAGCAGTATAAGCATAACGTAGTAAATAATACCCTGGGTTTGATACAAGACAATAGGTTCCTACCTCATCAACTACTTCCCAGTACCCACATGTTAATCAGATCTTACTCATGCAATGTTTGAGGGGTTGTACTAATGCATGAAAACTGAGTAATAAATGGATATGATCAAAGTGTTACTTGCCTTGCTGACAATCAGAAAACCCTAGAGATTCATAGTAGCAAGCCTCGCACTCCAGAAACTCTATCATGAACAAACAATAACATACATAAGCACTCAAGCATAAGATGCAAAGGTAAAAACCAAAAGAAAAGATCTAAACATAAAGTACAAGCGAAGAGCTTCGATTTGCAAAAATAATCAATCGAATCGGAGCTACGAAACTCAAACTATGGTCAAAAGAAGTTGAAATTCAAATCTGCTTATAAACCACATTTTAAACTTTCAAAATCATGTTCAAGTTGATTATCTGAATAGAGGGGATCGAGATGAAGATTTTGGCGTTGGTTTCACTGGATTTGGACAAACGAGCAAAAAATAGCGAAGGTTTGAAGATCAGGGACTAATCTGTGATGAAAATAATTACGGATAGGTCCCTGGCCGAAAATAAACAGAAAAAGAAAAATCTATCGGACGAACGTCCGCTAACACAGACTAACGAACGAATTCGTTCGTTAACAGGGAAGATCGGGTAAACGTTCGGTAATTAGAGAACCCTAAAAAATATATAACCGATCTAATCTAATAAACCAAAAAACGAAAAAATACCAGAATCAGCTTGTACCGGTTCGGCGGCGGCGGCGGTCAACGACGACGTCGACGAGGTGGGCGGCGGCTCCGGCGAGGCGGCGGCAGCGGCGTCGCTGCGGCGGGGAGCGGCGGCGCGGGGCAGCGGTGGCGCCGGCGCGTTAGCAGGCGGGACTGCGGCGGCGGCTTGATGAGGAGCGGGAGGGGGCGGCGGTTCGGCTTATAAAGCCTGGGGCGGCTGCTTGGGCGGGGGGCGAGGCGAGGTGGCGGCGGTTGCAGAGTCCGGCTCAGACTCTACCGGCGGCGGCGGGGCGGACTCCCACGAGGGGAAGGCGGCGGCGACTGGGCCTTGGCCCGGCTCGGCCAGCCCAGGAAGAAGTTTTTTTTAATAATTTCACCGAAACAGAAAAAATCAAAATAATATAAAATAAAAATCCTAAAAATCCCAAAAATAATTTTCATGGTCCTCTCCTAATATCTAGGACCACGTGAACATTTTTCTGGGCTAAAATGCAATTTTTTCCTAATTTAATCAAATAAAATAAATATTTTTATTTAAAATTTAATATCCATTATTTCCTCTAATTTGAAGAAGTCCTATTATCTTCTCTCATTATTTATTAATTTTGAAATAATTGGAAAAATAATTTCAAATAAAAACTCTTTGATCCAAATTACCAATTTTGAAAATTCAAAAATGGAATTTTTATGAAACCTCCAACTCTCTCAAATGGTCCTTGAGTTGCTTGAGGTCTCTTAGATCAAAATGTCCAAACAAAACCAATTCAAAATGCAAGAATCATGGATGCATATGATGACCTAATGATTAACATCCAAATTGAAAATTGGGATGTTAAAGATACTATTTCATAGCAAGGATGAAAACCAAGTTTTAGCGCGATCTCGTAGTGAGAATGGAAATTTTAATTTGAAATATCATTATCCATATCTTTTTTCTTTTGCATATCACACAAATCAATGAAAGTGTTAAGATGGGATGCACCATCTTCATTAGGACTAGAAGAAAATTGTTCTTTCATAACAAGATTTAGCAAAGCGCTTTAATATCACAGGACTCCGCACTAGTGGCGGGAGGAGCAATAGGTGTACTAATAAAATCATTATTATTAGTATTGGAAAAATCACACAACTTGGTATTTTCTTGAGATATCGCTACAAAGCAAGCAAATAAGCAAAAAAGCAAACGGAAAATATTTTTTGTGTTTTTTGTGAAAACATTTAAGAAGTGGGGGAGATGAAAATGAGAGGCAAATGGCAAATGAATGTAAATGCAAGGAGATGAAAGTTTATGTGATGGTACTTGATAGATGTTGATGATCTCTCCCCGGCAACGGCACCAGAACAAGAGAGGATAACACGTCAACGACAGTAGGACACAGCAGTGTAATCCTCCCCCGTCTCCTCGTGATGAGGTGCAATGACATGCTGCGTGCCAGTGGATTTGGGACTCATGCATTTATCTTGTGGGTGTAGGCTGTCGCCATGTTGCGGCCTCCAACAATGGTGTTGGACACTCTGGGTCCTGTCGGTGTCTAGGTGGCGATATGTGGTGGCGTGTCAGTGGCTCTGGTCGGCTTGTGGACATGTCTTGAGTTGTTTCTCTCAATCTTCCTGGCTGGCGGTGGCTGGATGGTGGTGCTCGGATGAGGCAGCATCCTAGTGAGGTAGCACTGGCATGGCGGGCCTAATCTTGGCCAAGATGGACATGGCCGAGGCAAACAATGGTGCTGGTGGCCTTGAGGCATTGGTTAACCGACGACAGGTTGAGGCATTGGTTAACCGGCGATAGTTTGCCGCAGCTGTGATTGTTCTATCTGTTGGAATGGTGTGAGCTCTAAGATGTTGCAGTGGTCGTGGTGGTGTCCTCTCTGTTCCACGTGGTTCTAGTTTATCGGTGTAGCTGTGAGGCTCGCCTTGATAGTTGGCGGCGACTGTGCTCCATCCTAGAGGATTGCTAGGTGGAGAAACTTAAGGTCCTGAAAGTTTAGTCTTTGATGGGGTTCTATGCGGGTGATGAGGGTGCCATTATCCTCCTTAGAGGCATTTTTGAAGAGTGCTTGCTCTCTCCTGGATTGTGTCCATTTGGTATTGAGGCTACTGTGCGAGATTTTGGGTGTGGCCATACCCTTACTCAAGGTTTGGCAGTGAGGTTGTGGATGGTACTGGTCTAAATACCAAGTCTTTGATGGGGGTCGATGATGTCACCTATGGGCTTCATATTTTCTTCTTGAAGATGTCTCTAAAGAATCCACTTGCTACTCTCCGGGCAGTGGAAATGTTGGTGGTGAAGCTCGTGTTAGGCTGGCGGAGACCTAGTCGTTTTTTCTAGCTTGCCTCATTTTTATGAAAAGTAGGATTACCACAGGCCTCTGCATCAAGCTATGCACACAACCATCTTTGTTGAATTATTCAATAAGGCCTTACAAAATTAATACATAGACCAGCGCAAAGCCACCATCCTGACAAAAATTGTCGCCCTACCTACAAGATCGATGATGACCAACAAATCTGGTGGCCTTACCAAGCCGCCAGCTGGCAAGCCGAGAGCACCAACCGGTCTAGCAGACCCTCAATATGCACCGCATGCGCAAGCTATAGAATCTATCGCCGCCTTCTTTCGCAATGTCATCTTCGGGAGGAACCCATGCATTCACTCCAAAATTTGCTCTATTCAGTCAGTGACAAAAACACTCGTGAAGAAACATGAAATATCGCCAAAGATCATTTTCTGTGACGGCCCACCGTCACGAGCCCCCCCCCCCCTCGGGGCAGCACCCTTGGCAACTTTAGCGACATTCTGGGCTAATTTTTGGGGAAATATTCGGTTGTCATTAGGCATGTCCATTTTCTGCAACAGGTCTCAGTGTCATAGAAAATAATTTGAAACCTTTACATTTTCTGAGATCTCATTTTCTTAAAATAAAATTATCTATGTGGGGTGAAAACACAAAATATATACTTGCAATTACACTTATCACCTCCGCTGGTGGGGCCACTTGACAGGGACAAAAATAACCCGTTAGCAGAAATAAAAAATTGAGCCCATGGATTCGAGCCATGGAACTGATGCCTTTGTCGTGGTGACCGCCCGAATAACATGACGATGGCGTGGTCACCTCCTGAACTGCATGAAATGGTAGTGCTTGTCACGATTTAGACTGAAACTAGACTAGACATGAGAGGATTCAGGGGACAACTTCATAAAACATAAGGATAATACTTAATATGGTTATAAGATATGCAGAAGTTCATACATAATTAAAATACATATTTTCTAAAACCTAACAGAACTACTTGAACTTATTCATCGTCATTGCTGCCATCCTCCTTGTCCTCACCGGCCGAGTTGTCGCCATCGTGATCCTAGTTGCTGTTGTTGTCCACGTCGGACATCAACGCTTCATTCGTTGCCCTACATTCAGCCCTTGTCTAGAGAATAATGTCTTCTGCATAGGACGTGGCCACAGAAACCTTGATGTCGGCCATAATGGTGTCCTCTTCAGCAGCTCATTCTGCCTCGCAGATGGTTTCTTCGGCGCGCACCATCGCATTGGAGATCTTGTATGCCACCTTGATCTCCTCTTTGGTGACGGCGCGACGGAGCTCCTGTAATCTTGGCTCGAGTTTGTCCATCTCGCCGTGCATGTCTACCACTTAGTGGCGGGCTGCCACCTAGAGCTTGTCGACTCGCTCCAAGAGGCGGTCGCACTCGTGGCTTACCTCATCTTTCGACGAAGGACCTTGACGACACGATCCTCCTATGGGCCACTGAGGCGCCGTTGCTGTGAGGCCCGTTCACAGTCGTCGTCACCCATCTCCTTGGCAATGGGTTTTCACTTCCTTGACAATGAGCCAAGTGCCTAACCCGGCGCCGTCAATGTGGGGGGTCGTGACCCACAAGTATAGCGGATCAATCATAGTCCTTTCGATAAGTAAGAGTGTCGAACCCATCAAGGAGCAGAATGAAATGACAAGCGGTTTTTAGCAAGGTATTTTCTGGAAGCACTAAAATTGTTGGTAACACATAGTTTGACAGCAAGGTAATTTGTAACGAGCAAATAATAGTAACGGTAACAAAGGTGCAGCAAGGTAGCCAAATCCTTTTTGTAGCAAAGGACGGGCTAGAACTTTCTCTTATAGCAAGTAAAACGTTCTTGAGGACAAACGGGAATTTCATCTAGTCACTCTCATCATGTTTGTTTGATTCGCGTTCGCTACTTTGATAATTTGATATGTGGGTGGACCGGTGCTTGGGTGATGTTCTTACTTGAACAAGCCTCCCACTTATGATTAACCCCTCTCGCAAGCATCTGCAACTAGGAAAGAAGAATTAAGATAAATCTAACAATAACACTAAACATATGGATTCAAATCAGCCCCTTACGGAATAACGCATAAACTAGGGTTTAAGCTTCTGTCACTCAAGCAACCCATCATCTAATAACTACTCCACAATGCAGTCCCTTAGGCCCAAAGATGGTGAAGTGTCATGTAGTCGATGTTCACATAACACCACTAATGGAATCACAACATACACATCATCAAAATATCGAACGAATACCAAATTCACACGATTACTTATGACAAGACTTCTCACATGTCCTCAAGAACAAAAGGAACTACTCAAAAATCATACTCATGTTCAAGATTAGAGGGGTATTGAATCGCATAATGGATCTAAACATATAATCTTCCAGGAAATAAACCAACTAGCATCAACTACAAGATGTAATCAACATTACTAGCAACCCACAGGTACCAATCTGAGGTTTTGATAGATAGATTGAATACAAGGTTTGAGATGAGATGGTGTTGGTGAAGATGTTGATGAAGATTGGTCCTCCCACGATGAGAGGGTTGTTGGTGATGCCGATGGCTTCGAATTCCCACTCCCAGAGGGAAGTTTCCCCGGCGGAATCGCTCCGCCGGAGAGCAAAAGTGCTCCTGCCCAAGTTCCGCCTCGAGACGGCGGTGTTCTGTCCTGAAAGCTCTCCCCTAATTTTTTTATAGGGAAAATGGGGTTATATACCAGAAAATGGGCCCTAGAGGCCTACCGGGATCACCACAAGCTCGGGGGGCGTGCCCAGGGGGGTGGGCGCACCACCAGGCTTGTGGCTGCCTGGTGGGGCCCCCTCTGGTATTTCTTTCGCCAATAATTTTAATATATTCCAAAATAATTCTTCGTCAATTTTCAGCTCATTTGGAGGTGTTTAGAGAAGTTGCCTCCAATATAGCCCTTTTCGGTCCTGAATTCCAACTGCCGGCAATCTCCCTCTTTATATAATTCTTGCAAAATAAGAGATAAAAGGCATAAGAATTGTATCATAAAGTGAAATAAGAGTCCATAATGCAATAAATATCATCATGAAAACATGATGCAAAATGGACGTATCAGGGGACGGATCGGACGCAGCACCGGCTGGTGCCGGTTCGGAGGCAGGAGTAGGGTGGGTTTGGTCGAGCTCGCCATTGGGTGGTCCTGGTGACCTATGCGGCATGTCGTCGACCATGGAGACGTAGGGGTGGTAGGGGCATGTGCACCATCGTCAATGGAAAGGGGTTTGTGGGGTTTTCTCTAGGATTCGTTGGTATTGTGGATGGAATTGTTCCTTATGTTCAGCGTTTGCGTAATGTGTACCAGTGTGAACTTGAACCAGTGGGAACGTAGTGGAGGTGGTTGACAAGGGATGCGAAGAGGAGGACATATGCGAGACGTCCATCATCCGAATGACAGTCGAAAGGGTACTGAATTAGCTACGTCCTTAATATGCATTACAATCCCAGAAAATCAACACTCAATTATATAGCATGGATGGATGTGCCACTAATGCTACAAATGTAATGATCATGGCTTCGTTATCCCAGGGTCTCATGTTTTTCACTTTTTTCACATTTGTATTTTTTGTCAATTTTTTAATATCTCTGTTGATTAATAAGATTATTGTAACATGAAAAATCAGTGGCACAATGCATGATCAACACCACTGTTCTAACCTCATGTCAAAGTGTACCTTGTTTTTTTACATGCAGAGGTTCATTTATTTTTCCATCAAAGATGATGTGCATGCACCCATAACATGACACCATGGCATGGTGTATCTATTATTTAGATGTGCCAGAAAGAACATTTTGCTGTCACCGAAAATCTCGGATGGATTAGAGAAGGGAATATAAATATAAATAATTGAGTCTGTGAGATTCATAAGCATGAGCTTTGGTTTCCATACGCGTTAGACTAAGAAGCTTACCGGTGGGACAATGTTTGATTAGTGATAATACTTTGCAGCTTTATTGTTTTGTACTCCCTCTGATCAAAAAGAAATGTGATGGATTTTGTTCTAATTGGAATTGAACTAAAGCCACCAGACTTTTGTGGATGGGAGGGAGTACTATGTTTAGTGCACTACATGTACATTTCAGTAGATGAAAAAATTAAGAAAAAACATGTTTAATTCCCTCTAGCATAATACTTAGATTGATCAAACAATAGATTTCATTCAGCCATGCTGTGACTTTACATTCATATGAATGAACTACAATATTTAAACGAAAAAACTAATGATGGCAGCGTGGCGTCTTGCATCGGCATTGACGTAGTCTGGGACGTCGGGCCAAGCTTCAAGTAAGGCCAGAAAGTTCTGGACTTCCGGCTCTAGTAGCCAGTCCCATGCAACCTGATGAAGCCAATCACATTCTGCTTAGGACAATGTTGTGGTGATTGGCGGCATTACAAGGAAGCGGACGAGGGTGGCATCCCATGACATTGAGGCTGTCACTGGCACCGGCACGGTGATATTCGCGTGCACGAGCACAAGCGATTAAAGCAAGCGGTCAACGGAAGCATCCCATGTCGCTGAGGCCGGCACTGGCAATGGCACGGGGACAGGTGCGTGCATGTGCACAATGATGCAAGGTAGCGCTCGACGGCGGCATCCCATGCCGCTGAGGCGGGCACTCACACCAGCGCAGGGACAGTCGTGTGCACGGGCATAAGCGATGCAAGGTAGCGGTCGAGGGCGGAGATCCATGTAGATGAGGCAAGCACTCGCACCGGCGTGGGGACAGGGGTGGGCAGTACTGCAAGCATTCGTGTTGGCACATCCTGGAGCTCATTGCGTTCCTGCTCCTCCGGCTCGAGGTATTCCTTTAGAATCTTGAAGATTGGGGAAAGACCATCGTGATGCACCATGGCATAGGGTGATTTTGGCTAATTAGAGGCAGGCAGGAGGGGAATCGGAGATGGGGACAGGATTGTAGAGGGGGATCGGCGAGTATGCAGCCTATTATATAGCGGCTCAGCCACCATTAAGAGCATAATTGAGAGGAGGGCGGCCAGGCTATAGAGGGTGGTCAAAGGGCTCATCTCCCGGTGAGCATGTGCAATGGCGTGCTCACACGCATCCGTCCACTCGCACGACACCTCCTGGCCTACGCAAAGCGGGACGTGTGCCGCCTCCATTTGAATCGTTTGTGACACACACAAGATAGATGGACTATCCATTCATTTACATCACTCAAATACAGCATCACAAACTTCAAGTTATATCATCTATCTGTAAACACTCATAAAAATGACATGCAAATTATTTAGAAGTATTGCATCACAAACTTCTTAGATTCAACTTGAACATGTGGTGAAACCTCTAAGATTCACCTTGAACATGAGGTGAAGCACGTAAGAATCACGTTCAACATATGAAGCTTTAGTAAACACATTTAAAACCCATTAACTTAATAGGCACCTAACACAATTGTTTAGAACAATGAAATGCACAACTTCATCATAATTTAAAATATGTAATACATGTACTGATCTGTCCAAATTTATTCCTGTCGCGACCCGACCCGAATGGGTCAAGTCTCTGTGCTTAACTGTCATCCCTGGATCGGTATGCTGACACGCACAGTACTCGAGGATTTATAACAGAGGTAAATCACATGTATAAAGTAACGTAAATACTATTACCTCAATCCAAATAGCAGAAGTAACAACAAGGTTGTGGAGTTCCCAACAACGCCAACAACAAAGTTGAGTGTAGACAACGTAACCCTAACGTATCACTTACTCGTCGTAAGATTCCTACAACATGAGATGTTGCAGCCATGTAGGTCAGTACATTGAATGTACTGGCAAATTCACACCATAGAGCAAATGATGAAAATGGCTATCACTACATGCATATTTGGCTGGTGGAGGCTCTAAGTTTAATTTTGCATAAAGCCAATTTTTCCCTACATCAAAGGAATAAGTTTTTTTACCAAGTTGATGCCGTTATTGAGAAGGTTCCTCCAACTCAATCCCAAATCATTAATAACCCAACAATTTCATTAAATAGAGTGATGAGATCAACCAATAATTCAATTTCCAGATACTCAAAGATGTCCATAACCGGGGACACGGCTAATCATGATTAGTTTGTACACTCTGCACAGGTTTACGCACTTTTCCCCACAAGACTCAATCTCCTCCGTTGAATTTCTCGCACTACATGATGTTTGAGAAACGGATGATCGAGACACAGTCTTTTCGAAGCATTAACTCTTTACTCTGGGTAGACAGTACCACCTACTTTCCCCTACATCTGCTAGCCTACCACTGAAAGAGGTCACACAACATACTCAACTATGCCAGAGCCCATAATGGCTTGTGGCTACACACGAAAGTTTCTAGCATGAATAATCTTATGATCCCTTTGAGCCTGGGTGGCATTCCATAGGGTGATCATACGGGTACTCCAGGATCCCCTTGGGCAAGCACTGGGTTCTCCAAGTGCCCGGGCAAACCACTGGGTGCTCCAGGGTGCCCCAACCATTCCACCCAGATGTGTATTAAAGTAGCCACCTTAAGTTTCCCTTAGTTAACAATAACACTCACATCTTTCATGAATTCTCTCAAACAATCCACGTCTACGAGCATAGCATAGCAGTATAAGCATAACGTAGTAACACCCAGGGT
Organism: Aegilops tauschii subsp. strangulata; assembly: GCF_002575655.3. NCBI lineage: Eukaryota > Viridiplantae > Streptophyta > Magnoliopsida > Poales > Poaceae > Aegilops > Aegilops tauschii. Next base: position 183,814,530 of record NC_053040.3, read on the forward strand.
TTGAATATAAGACAATAGGTTCTGCCTCATCAACTACTTCCCAGTACCCACATGTTATCAATTCCTATTCATCCAATGTTTGAGGGATAAAACTAATGCATAAAAACATGGTAATAAAGGGATATGATCAAAGTGTGAACTTGCCTTGTACTGTTGATGAAGATGATTCACACTCATAACTCCTGATAGTTGTACTCGTCACACTCCGGTCAATCTATCGTAAGGAAGCAATAGTAACCACACATAAGCAATCATGCAAAAGAATCGAAGAAAAGATCTCGGAAAACTTCGAAAACAAGCAATTAACTCTTGCAACAGAAAACAATTTCTAATAGTACCAAAACTAGGTGGATTTGGTCTTATCATAAAGTTTAGGTCAAGAGCTCTGACTTGCAAAAAGAATCAATTAAATCGGAGTTATAAAACTCAAGTTACGATCAAAAGAAGATTCAAATTTAAATCGGCTTGAACCAAATTTTAAATATTTCAAAATTATGTTTAAGTTGGATTACTAGATAGATGAGATTGCAACGAAGAGATTGGCGCTGGTTTTGTTGGATTTGCATAAACGGTGTAAAAGTTGTGATCATTTGAAATCCAGGGGTTAAACTATAAGAAAAGTAATCACGGATAGGTCCCTGGCAGAAAATTAAACTAAAAAGAAAAATCTAATGAACGAACGTTCGCTAACAGAGACTAACGAACGAAAACTGTTCGCTACCGAATACTAACGAATGAACGTCCACTAATTAAACTAACCTAACTAAATAAGAAAACCGGGTTTTACAGAAAACTGAGAAAACCAAAAAAATAAACTGGAACGGGGCGGTTTATTACCGGTTCGGTGGTCCAAGTGGGAAAATCCGACAGCGGCGGGCTCCGGCGAGTGCGGCGGCTCCGGCGAGTGCGGGCGATGACGAGGTGGCGCGGCGCGACTTTGGATCGGGGTGCGGCGGCTCTGGTGGGCATTGGCGGCGGCGAAGCAAGCGGGGAGGGGCGGCGCGAAGGCGGCAGCGGCGGATCTCGACGGCGATGGCGGCAGTGGTTGCGGATCGAGATGCGGTAGCGGCGCATTGGGGAGAGAGAGGGGCCAGGGTCGGGGCCTTATAAAGGGGCGGAGACGGGGCGGCAGCGGCGGCGGCTTGGGGAAGGGGCCGGCCGGGGCCGTGTCGGTGCCGGACTCCGGTGGATTCGCGATCGGCCACGACGGGGAAGGCGGCGCGGGAGCGGGCCGACGGTTGGGCTTCGGCGCAGCTAGCCCGAAGTTTTTTTAAACAATTTTACAGAAAATAAAATAAAACCAACAAAAAAATATACTGTAGGCATATTATATATCAAAATTTTCAGAAAAAGATTTTCTACAACAGGAACATTTTTCTAACGTCAAATAAAATCCACAAAAATTTAAATAAAGCAAAGAGTGCTACTGGTGCAATAAATCCCCACAAAAAATCATTTTAAAAATACCAAAATGATTTCAAATTTATTTCTCTCCAATTTTCTGATGTAGGGAATCATTTTCCCCTGTTTTCCATATATTTTATTTTTGGAGAAAAATAATTTGAATAAAACCCCAAATAACTCCAAATTGAAAATAATTCCACAGGGACTTTAACTTTGATTCTTTTAAACTCCCAACTCATATTTCATACCATTTGAAGAAGTCATTTTATTTTCTCTCATGAAAATCATTGAGTTGCATAAAGTGTCTGAATTTGAAGTATTTCCAAATGGAATTCAAATTTTTTCAAAACCCTTTTCATTTATTTAAATGGAAGAAGTCATTTCATCTTCTCTCTAGGGTTTTGTATTTGAAAAGAATTTGAATTCATCTATATCATAAATGCAAAATGAAAGTTTGGGAAAGTCCTTTTATTCCCTCTCATTTACCTTTCATAAAGTTTTGAATTTCACTCAATTTCACACAAGCAACCACACCACAATCAAACAATCAATCAAAACTATTTATTTAATATAACGTTGCACCTTCTCCAGTTTGAGTTTCTTCTTTTCTGTCTTCTTGATCCTTGCATGAATAGCCCTCATCACTTGTCTATCTCTTGCTTCTAGCATACCCTGCTTGATGAGATCGATCCGACTCCATACGGTGTAGCATGCATATGTGTCCCTGCATGCATATTCGATCTGCTCGTCGCACAGTTTCAAAGCCCAGCTTTCATGACATGTCGTATCAAAACATTTCTTCTTGCCAAGGTAGTACTCATGAACGAGCAACCCGGCGATGTCAGCGAGCAAATCAAAAGCCTTGGTTCCGTCTGGCTCAACCCATTCGACCTGGATGTCCTTGTAATTTCTAACCCTAATGTCCCATTGCTGCATCAGTCTATGTCGCCCTGGATGCAAAAAACGAACGAAGGTGTATTTGTCCTTGAGGAGAAACTGTCAAAGAGAAGTGCTCACACCTTGAGACCGGCATACCTAGTAAAGGAGACAATTCATGCCATACAAGATTTGGATGAGGGCTGCCTTCTGTTCTTCGACAGGAAACTGTCCCTTCGTCGGCTAGCAGGTGTACTCGTCGTCTATGCCGATAAACGATATCCGAAAGATATCCAGAAAGTGCTCGTCCTGTGATGTCCAGCGCTAGATGGCGATGTTGTCATTGGTGTACACGCTGTGGATGCTATCGCCACCATGTATTGGGATGCATTGTTCCTTCGTGAACGGGGCTAGCAAGCCTTAATGCACCATCTTGTCGCCACCGAGGTGGTCGAAAGATCATAGCGAGATATGGTTGCTCATGATAGGAAGAAAAGAGATTGAGAGAGAGAGAGATAGTTGAATGAGGAAGATGATGGGTTGTTTGTATTAGAGAGGGGATTTGGAAACTGCTGAAATCATGGTTGGAGACGAGGAGGTTACCGAAAATATTTAAAGGACGCACCATACCAAGTGTGCCCTGTGTTGTCCAGAGCTGACGACAACACGAAGATGTGACTGTACATTGCTTCCATTTGCTTTTTTGTTATACTTTAAAAAAATAACTACAATATGTCTGTGTTCATCACTTGTGCGGTGTCGCAATAGTACTATAAAAACATAGGACATTTTACGTACCAGAAGTTACTTCACAAATTAAATTATTTTTCATAGGAAAACTGTACACCATGTGGTCGTTGCATGCAAAGTGTCTCCTTCATAATTCTGATGACTAACAATGATGGACCTAGTTCCCATATTTCAAACAGTTCTCACACTATTTTTCAAATGAGTACTCAAAGTTCTTACATCGCTAAAGTATTTTGAAAAGTCGGTCATGAATTTTCTGAAAGCCATCACACTATTTCTGAAAGTCCTTTCAAATATTTTAAAGTGTTCACACCATTCACGAAAAGCATTTACAGAAAGTTAACAAGGATACAAGCACATTTTTTACATAAAGTACAATGCATTTGTACATCACCACACCACTATGTTCAACGTAAAAAAGTAATACCGTACACACGGCATCTTTGACCTACTACAATCATAGTTAGAACGTATGTTCGCTCAATCTAAATTAACATAGTGTTGGTTGAATATCCCTCGTTGTTTCAATTCACCACCCATTGTTTCGCTTCCGGCACTTCTAGCCTCTCGAATATCCCTCGTCTTTGTTCTTACGGAGGCGGAGGCGTTAACTCAATCTTAATGAGTAGGATCCTACGGTACAATTCATAGCTAACATACTCGTATTTTGCTGCGTACTCAAGGTGCAGGAGAAAGCGGCTTCCACTCCCATTACCGGTGCTTGTCCTTTGGGAATGATTTCTTCATGTTCTTGTATGAGGGGTCAATGATGGTGTTGCAAGGTCACTCATGGAGTCCCTTTCTCACCACCTTTGATACAGAACTACTTTTGGATGTCAACGTGGTGCTCATCTAGAATTCTGATCCATGCATGGGCAAGCATGATATTGCCTCCTCTGGTGTCCACGCTAGCGAAACTTAAGGCCTGGCACCTCTGCTACTTGTGAGCTGCGTTGGGATTTTCCCCAAAGACGAAGGGTGAAGCATTATAGTAGCGGATAATATTTCCCTTAGTTGAGAACCAAGGTTATTGAACCAATAGGAGAACCACGCAAACACCTGACAATAGTAGCTACACACACAAGAGCAAATACTTGCACCCAACACGAGGAAGAGGGTTGTCAATCCCCTTGTACTTGTTAATTGCAAGGATTAAATCTGATAGTAGTACATAGATAAATTACAGAGTGAAATAAAAGAAGAAAATTGCAGCAAGGTATTTTTGGTTTTTGTAATATGATTAGAATAGACCCGGGGGCCATAGTTTTCACTAGAGGCTTCTCTCTCCTAAAAATAGCATACGGTGGGTAGATAAATTACTGTTGGGAAATTGATAGAAAAGCGCATAGTTATGACGTCATTCATGGTATGATCATGTACATAGGTATTACATACGTGACAAGTAAACCGACTCCTGCCTGCATCTACTACTATTACTCCACTTCGAGAGTGCTTCTATGCTCGCCTCTCTACGTATTAAGTTCATAACAAACAGAGTAATGCATGAAGTATGATGACACATTGTAGAAAAAATAAAACCAAGCAATATGATTAAACCCCATCATTTTCCCCTTAGTAGCAACAATACAATACATGCATCGCTACCCCTTCTGTCACGAGGTAAGGACACCGCAATATTGAACCTACTACTATGCACCACTTCCACTGAAGATCAACAAATCAACTTTGGCCAAGGAAAACCCATACATCGGAAAGCATTACATAGCTATAACAATCATACATAATAAAGTTCAAAAAAGACTCAATTACTTTCAATGAATAATCCAATTATAAACCCACAATTTATCAGATCCCAACAAACACACTGCAAAAGAAGATTACATCGGATAGAACTCCAAAGATAACATTGTATTGAAGATGAAAGAGAGAGAAGAAGCCATCTAGCTAATCACTGCAAAAGTCTGTGGTAAACTAGTCACAGATCATCAGAGGTGTAGCAAGGTTGATTAGAGGCCCTACGTGATTGATTCCCCCTCCAGTAGAGTACCAGAAAATGGCTCCATATGGGATCATGGAAGAAAAGACGCTTGTAGCGGCGGAATAATTGTTTCGGGTGTCTCTCTGGTGGTTTTCGGATTTATGGGAATTTATAGGCTTGGGATTAGGTCAAAAAGAGGTACGTGGGGCCCACAAGCTCAGGTGGCGTGCCCTCCTAGTGGTGCACCGTGTGAGCTTGTGGCTCTCCCCTACGTCTTCTGGCCTCCTCCCGAAGCTTCTAGGATCCCTTCTACTCCAGAAAAATCACCATAAAGTTTCATCATGTTTGGACTTTGTGTTTTCTACGAAATAATAAAATAGGCAAAAACAGGAACTAACCCTGGGCACTAAGTTAATAGGTTAGTTCCAAAAAATGATATAAAATTGCATATGAAGTATCTAAGATTGACAATATAATAGCATAAAACAGTAAGAAATTATATATACGCTGGAGACGTATCAACCACTCGGACCTGCAGTAGTGGTACACGAGTACATGCTCGCACATGGCAAGTTGCACAATGGCGATGCCTTCTCGTCTGTAACTGCTCCTACATGTGTACTTGAGGTTGAGGCCGACAAACTTGTTCTTATCCTTCTGGAGCCATTGCTCGTACATGCCGATGACTCTCTCCACAATCTTTGGTTCGTTGGTGTACACCACCTCTAGCATGGTTGTACCATGGGTAGTGATGTGGTGGGTTTCCATTATTAGTTTCTTGTCTTCCATGGCTGCAGGGGGTGCGGTGGTGGTTTGTGGCGGATGACAAGGAACGACTAAAGAAGAAGATGCAAATGGATGCGGTAAAAGGAATGAGATCGTTCATTTCTCATGCAGAAAAGGTAACCGACCAGAGCAGTTGGGACATCGTCTGGCAGTTCCACGAGTCACGTGAATTAGGCGTCTGTTAGAACAAAAAAATTGACTGGTTGGAACAAAAGACGTTGTACAGTGGCAACATTGCACACTATTGAATTCATGCTCTAGCCACTTGCTTCAAAAGTATGATTTGATGGAGAGAGACAGGCAATATATTTTAACACCCTCCCTCACGGCTAGGCTTAATTAGTCCTTAGATGTGGGATTTATTTAGGCTGCAAAATCATTTTTTAATACTGCGTTGGTAGGGTCTTGAACTAAAGACCTCGTGGCTCTGATACCTAATACATCTCCAACGTATCTATAATTTTTTATCGATCCATGCTATTATATTATCAATCTTGGATCCTTTATATGCATTTATATGCCATTATGTATCATTTTTTGGGACTAACCTATTAACCTAGTGCTCAATAACAGTTCCTGTTTTTTGCTTGTTTTTGGCTTTTCAGAAAATTTGTACCAAACGAAGTCCAAATGCGATGAAACTTTAAGATGATTTTTATGGACCAGAAGGGACCCTAGAAGGTTCGGGAGGAGGCCGGAAGAGCCATGGGTGAGCGACAAGCTCACAGCCCCCCCCCCCCCCCCGAGCTTGGGCCACGTGTGGCACCTCTTGACGTAAGTCCACCTCTATAAATTCAGAAATATTCCAAAACCACCAGTGAGCCACTAGAAACACTTTTTCCACCGCCGCAAGCTTCTATTCTTCCACGACCCCATATGGTCACCTTTTTGGGAACTCTGCCGGAGGGGGAATCACTCATGGAGGGCTTCTGCATCATCATTGCCGCCTTCCGATAATGCATGAGTAGTTTACCACAGACCTACGAGTCCATAGCTAGTAGGTAGATGGCTTCTTCTCTCTCTTTTATCTTGAATACAATGTTCCCCTCGGTGTTCTTGGAGTTATATCCGATGTAATCTTTCTTTTACGGTGTGTTTATTGGGATCCGATGAATTGTGGGTTTATGATCTGAATATTCATGAGAAGTAATTGAGTCTTTTCTGAACTTTGTTATGCATGATTGTTATAGCTTTGTATTTCTCTCTGATCTATCCATTTGGTTTCGCAACTAGATTGATTTATCTTCAGTGGGAGAGGTGCTTTCTGATGGGTTCAATCTTGCGGTGCTCTATATCCTAGTGACAGAAAGGGACAATACATGTATTTGTATTGTTTCCATTAAGGGTAAAACGATGGGGTTTACTCATATTGATTGAGTTTACTTTGTCTACATAATGTCATCTTGCTTAAAGCATTACTCTCTTTTCATACTTAATACCACAGATGCATGCTGGATAGCGGTCAATTGGTGGAGTAATAGTAGTACATGCAGGCAGGAGTCAGTCTACTTGTCTCGAACGTGATGCCTATATACATGATCATTGCCTTAAATATCGTCATAACTATGCGCTTTTCTATCAATTGCCCAACAGTAATTTGTTCACCCACCATATGCAATGTGTTCGATAGAGAAGCCTCTAGTGAAAACTATGGCCCCGGGTTTACTTTAATCATATTATGAAAACCAAATTTCATTTTCTGCAATTTTATTTCTTTTATTTTGTTTTGCAATTTATCTATCTACCACTACGAGATTCGATCCATGGAATTAACGAGTTCAAGGGGATTGACAACCCTGTTGCCCGCGTTGGGTGCAAGTATTTTCTTTTGTGTGTGCGGGTGCTGTTCACGAGGCTCTGCATGATTCTCCTATTGTTCCGATAAACATTGGTTCTCACTAAGGGAAATACTTATCTCTAATGTACTACATCTCCTCTCCTCTTTGGGGAAATACATAGCTCACAAGTAGCACGCAGAATTTCTGCCGCCGTTGCTGGGAAGAATTTCTGGCGCCGTTGCCGGGGAGACATCATCAAAACCTACCAAGTACCTTCGCATGAACTAGCATCTACTTGCTCTAATTTTTATTTTCCTTTACCTCTCATTTTCGTCTCCCACACTTCTCATAAAAAATATAAAAACACAAAAATATTTTTGTTTGCTTGCTTTGGTTGAAATTGCTACCATGTCTGAATTTGTTATCGCAAAGGGTGAATAGTATGACTCCTAAGATGGAAATCCCTGTAAATTTGGATACTAAAACTTTTGTGACGGGAAGTGGGAATATCATAGGAAAGAGTATTGTTCAAGAGTTCTTCACTTGTACAGGAACATTGGTTTGTGATGATACTCCTATTCTTAAAAGAACTAGTAGTTATGCCCAAGCTACTTTTGCACTCCTTATTAAACTTGAAAGAAGATTCATGCGTACTCGTCCCACTTTGCAAAGATTGTTCTATGAGCTATCTGTCATAAACAATCCTAAGGATAAAAAGATAGCCGGTCTTATTCTCATGAATGAATTTGACTATATAGTGCGAGAAGGTAGAGCAATCTTTGACTTTTACAATGTGAGTTATGAAAGTCCTATGATAGAGATTTTATAAGATATATGCCTCGTGATCATCATGCTTTTGAGGAAAATGCTAAAAAGAAAGTTCCTAATTTGCATTTAATCCAACAAATGTCCAATGGTATTAATAATCTATATTCTTGGATCGTAAAAGGGAATCAGCAAGGTTTTGAAGAAGGTTGTCTTGAAAATGCTAACGTTTTAATAGATGATGAGTTCACCATTACTTATGAGAAGTCTCTCGATGAACACGTATCTGAAGAAGTTAAAACTAATGGTGCGACAATTACTTAGGATAGCCCATTCCACCATTTGAGTTCTCCTAACAGAAAGGCTATGTATGAAAAAAGGAGTTAGTGAGAAGTCTTTATGATGATGCTATGCATAAGGAAATCATGAAAGATAAAGATGACAACACTTGAAACAATGCCTTAGTCCTAGCTAGGGGCATAAAACAATAGCACATGTTGGGAGGCAACCAAATAGTTATCTTTAATTTTCCTTTTTATTTTCTATGTTTGGTGTGTTGACACAATTATTCTACTGTTATGATTGTGTTTTTTTAGTTAGTGTTTGTGCCAATTAAATTCTTTGGGATGATTTGGTTGATAGTTGACTTGATTCTGTGAAACGACAGAAACTATTGCGCCCAATACTGGAATTTTAATAATTAACAGGAACCTGATAAAATTCCGATTTTTTCCAATTATTGATATACAAATTTCCATGTTTTCCTAATTTTTCAAAAAAATGGGGTTACAGAAGTATGGCATTTGTTCAGATCATTACAGACCGTTCTGTTTTAGACAAATTCCGTTTTCATTGCATAGTTTGCTTGTTTTAATGATGCTATGGATTATATCGGGGGTATAACTCATGGAGAAGTTAGAATACAGTAGGGATTATGCAATAATAAAATATGAATGTGTTCATACTATTACCTAAAGTTTATGATTTGCTTGTTATACTAACGGATCTCATGGAGTTCCTATTGAGTTTTGTGTGCTTAAGTTTTCAAGTTTTGGGTGAGATCACGATGGATGAAGGAATAATGAGCGGCAAGACCCTGAGCTTGGGGATGCCCAAGGCACCATAAGGTAATATTCAAGGAAGACCCAACTGTTTAAGCTTGGGGATGCCCCTGATGGCATCCCCTCTTTTGTCTACAAACCTACGGTATAGTACTTGGAGCTATATTTTTATTCATCACATGATATGAGTTTTACTTAAACCGTCTTGTGCCTTAGTAGTTTTTTCTTTGTTTGCCTTTTAGTTTTCCACAATCATTGTTTGTTGCACACATATTTTGAGAGGGACACACATTTATTTGTGATTTGTTAGAATACTCTATGTGCTTCACTTATATCTTTTGAGCTAGGCAGTTGCTCTAGTGCTTCACTTATATCTTTTAGAGCACGGTGGTGGTTATATTTTAAAGAAATAGATGCACTCTCATGCTTCACTTATATCTTTTTGAGACTCTAATAAATAGTAATGGCAATATGCACATGTTATGGAATTGGTCCTGATATGATTGGTATTCAAGAGGGATATAATAAAGACTTTCATGTAGATCACTAACTATGATATGTTTGATTCCTTGCAATAGTTTTGCGAAATTAAGATGTTAATATGTGGATGTACTAGTGAATGATTTTGTTTTAGGAACAATATTGGTGTTAAGGTTTGTGACTCCCGAAGCATGCACGTATAGTCTGTAGTTATGCAATGAAGTTGGAGCATGATTTATTATTGAGTGTCTACCTTTTGGGTGGCGCTCTGGGACGAGCGATGGTCTTTCCCTACCAATCTATCCCCGTAGGGACATTGGTACGTGTCCAACGTATCTACAATTTTTGATTGTTCCATGGTGTTATATTATCATTCTTGGATGTTTTATAATAATTTTATAGCAACTTAATATCATTTTTTGGGACTGACCTATTGACATAGTGCCCAGTGCCAGTTGCTATTTTTTTCTATCTTTTAACTTCGCAGAAAATCAATACCAAATGGAGTCCAAATGCAGCGAAACTTTTTGGGGATTGTTTTTTGACCAGAAGACATCCAGTGGGCCAAAGAAGTACCAAAGGGGGCTCTGAGGGGAGCACAACCCACCAGGGCGCGCCCAGAAGCCCAGGCTCACCCAGGTGGGTTGTGCCCACCTTGGTGGCCTCCCACACCGCCTCTTCGCCCTATAAATACCCAAATATACCAAAAACCCTAGGGGAGTCGATGAAACACAATTCCAGCCACCGCAAGTTCCAGAACCACGAGATCCAATCTAGACACCATCATGGAGGGGTTCATCATCCTCATTGGTGCCACACCGATGATGTGTGAGTAGTTCATCATAGACCTACAGGTCCATAGGCAGTAGCTAGATGGCTTCCTCTCTCTCTTTTGATTCTCAATATAATGGTCTCTTGGAGATCTATTTGATGTAAATCTTTTTGTGGTGTGTTTGCTGGGATCCGATGAACATTGAGTTTGTGATCAGATCAATATCCATGAATATTATTTGAGTCTTCTTTTGATCTATTATATGCATGATTATTTATAGCCTCGTATTTCTTCTTTGAATCTTTGGCTTAGTTATGCCAACTAGATCGATTTTTCTTGCCATGGGAAGAGGTGCTTTGTGATGGGTTCGGTCGTGCGGTGTTCTTTCCCAGTGACAGAAGGGCAGCAAGACACGCATGTATCGCTGCTATTAAGGATAACAAGATGGGGGCTATTCCTACATGAATAGATCTTGTCTACATCATGTCATCGTTCTTATTGCATTACTCCGTTTCTCCATGAACTTAATACACTAGATGCATGTTGGATAGCGGTCGATGTGTGGAGTATTATTAGTATATGCAGGCAGGAGTCGGTCTACTAATCTTGGACGCGATGCCTATATATTGATCATTGCCTTGGATATTGCCATAACTATTTGATTTACTATCAATTGCCCAATAGTAGTTTGTTTACCCACCGTGTGCTATTTCTTGAGAGAAGCCACTAGTGAAATCTACGGCCCCCGGGTCTATTCTTTATCATATTTGCTTTGAGATCTATTTTTATTCGCGTTTGTTTTTAGATCTATTATTTTAAAAACCCAAAAATACCTTTCTGCACTTTTTTGTTACTTATTTTTTTCCGCATTTTATCAAGATCTATTTATCCAATCTATCACAAATTTCATCCCATCAACTTGACAATTTTCGGCGCCATTACCCGTATAGGGATTGACAACCCCTCATAAGCATCGGGTTGCAAGTATTTGTTCTTTGTGTGCAGGTACCGTTTACATAGTCTTGCTTGGTTCTCCTACTGGATCGATAACCTTGGTTTCATAACTTAGGGAAATACCTACCGTAGCTGTACTGCATCATCCCTTCCTCTTTGGGGAAATACTGACGTAGTTCAAGCGACATCAAAAGGAATTTTTTGGCCTCGTTGCCGGGGAGACATCATCAACATCTATCAGGTTTCTACTCACAAATCTAATCTCCTTGCAATTTACATTATTTTCCATTTGCCTCTCGCTTTCATCTCCCCCACTTCAAAAAATTTGCCGTTTTATTCACCCTCTTTTTCGTTCACCGTTTCCTCGTCAGGTCTGTTTTTGTTTGCAATCTTACTTGCATAGTCACGATGGCTCAAGAAAACACCAAGTTGTGTGATTTTTCCGATACCAATAATAATGATTTTATTGGCACTCCGATTGCTCCTCCACCACTAGTGTGTAATCTTGTCGTATTAATGACACTTTGTTGAATCTTGTTATGAAAGAGCAATTTTCTGGTACTCCTAATGAGGATGACGCGTCACATCTAAACACATTCGTAGAATTAAGAGATATGCAAAAGAAGAAAGATGTGGACAATGATATTGTGAAGTTGAAATTATTACCGTTTTCTTTGCGAGATCGTGCAAAATTTTGGTTTTCTTCTTTGCCTCGCAATAGTATCGATTCTTGGGATAAGTGCAAAGTTGCTTTTATTACTAAGTATTTTCCACCCGTGAAAATTATTTCCCTTAGAACTCAAATCATGAATTTTAAGAAACTTGAGCATGAACATGTTGCGCAATCTTGGGGAAGAATGAAATTGATGCTAAGAAATTGTCCTACTCATGGTTTAAATCTTTGGATGATCATACAAATTTTTTACACGGGATTGAATTTTGTTTCTAGAAATCTTTTAGATTCCGTCGCGGGCGGTACTTTTATGGAAATTACTTTGGGTGAAGCTACTAAATTGCTAGACAATATCATGGCAAATTATTCACAATGGCACATTGAAAGAGCACCTACTAGTAAAAAAGTTAATTCAGTTGAAGAAATTAGTACTTTGAGTGAAAAAGTTGATTCTCTTATGAAATTGGTTGCTAATAAAAGTGCTCCTATTGATCTTAATGATGTGCCTTTGTATACTACCATTGAGCAAAATAGCGATCCCGTAGATGTGAATTTTGTCTCGCGAAACAATTTTAATAACAATTCTTATAGAGGTAATTTTAATCCTAGGCCTTTTCCAAGAAATTCTTCTAATAGTTATGGTAATTCCTATGGTAATTCTTCTTAAAATAGTAATAGGAACACCTCTGATCTTCAGAGTAATATTAAAGAATTTTTCAGTGCTAAAAAAGCTTTCAGCACTACGATAGAAGAAAATTTGAATAAGATTGGTGATATGTCTAGAAGCATTGATAGAATTTCTCATTATGTAGAAAATCTCAAGTTGAATTTTTTTTATTCGCGTTTGTGTTTAGATCTATTATTCTAAAAACCCAAAAATACCTTGCTGCAATTTTTTTTCACTTATTTTGTTTCACGTTTTATCGAGATCTATTTATCCAATCTATCACAATTTTTATCCCGTCAACTTGACAATTTCTGGCGCCGTTACCCATAGAGGGATTGACAACCCCTCATAAGCGTCGGGTTGTAAGTATTTGTTCTTTGTGTGCAGGTACCGTTTACATACTGTTGCTTGGTTCTCCTACTGGATTGATAACCTTGGTTTCATAACTGAGGGAAATACCTACCGTAGTTGTACTGCATCATCCCTTCCTCTTTGGGGAAATACCGACATAGTTCAAGCGACATAAGACATAAGAGTAGTACTTTGCTTCGAGGGCTAATAAACTTTCACAATAAGTATGTGAGTTCTTTATGACCAATGGGAGTCCATGGATTATACGCACTCTAACCTTTCCGCCATTTGCTAGCCTATTCGGTACCGTGCATTGCCTGTTCTCACCTCGAGAGTTGGCGCAAACTTCGCCGGTGCATCCAAACCCCGTAATATGATACGCTCTATCACACATAAGCCTCCTTATATCTTCCTCAAAAAAGCCACCATACCTACCTATCATGGCATTTCCATAGCCATACCGAGATATATTGCCATGCAACTTCCACCGTTTCGTTTTTATGACATGCACACTCATTGTCATATTGCTTCTCATGATCACATAGTTGACATAGTATTTTTGGCTCAGCCACTGTTCATCATTTTTTATACACGTTACGCTAGATCATTGCACATCTTGGTACACTACTAGAGGCATTCATATAGAGTCATATGTTTCAGTTTTGTTGAGTTGTAATATCGAGTTATAAGTAAATGGACGTGTAATGATCATCGTTATTAGAGCATTGTCCCAGTGAGGAAAGGATGATGTAGACTATAATTCCCGCACAAGTGGGGTGAGGAACCGGACGAAAAAAGAGGCCAAAAAGAGCCCAACAAAAAAGAGGCCAAAAAGAACCCAGCAAAAAAGTGATGAGAGCAAAAGAAAAAAGGGGCAATGCTACTATCCTTTTTCACACTTGTGCTTCAAAGTAGCACCACATAGAGAGTCTCCTGAGTTGTCACTTTCATATACTAGTGGGAATTTAATGTTATAGAACTTGGCTTGTATATTCCGATGATGGGTTCCTCAAATGCCCGAGGTCTTCATGAGCAAGCAAGTTGAATTCACACCCACTTAGTTTTCAGTTGATCTTTCATACACTTATAGCTCTTAGTGCATCCATTGCATGGCAATCCCTACTCCTCACATTGATATCAATTGATGGCTCTCTCCATAGCCCGTTGATTAGCCACGTTGATGTGAGGCTTTTTTTTGACTTCCCCATATTGATCTCTATCACCGCATTCTATTCCACCCATAGAGCTATATCCATGGCTCACACTCATGTATTGCATGGGGTTGAAAAGGCTGAAGCGCGTTAAAAAGTATGATCCAATTGTTTGGCTTGTTATCGTGGTAGTTCATGATTAATATTTTGTGTTAGGAAGACTAAGCATGACAGGATATATGATTTTGTAGGGATAGCGTTCTTTAGCATTTTTATTTTTAAAGACATGATTGTTTGTCGGTATGCCTGGGTATTGATGTCTTTATATCAAATTACAGACTATTGCCTTGAATCATTTGTATCATAATATCCATACTGTAAAATAGATTACATGATAAACACGTTAGGTAGCATTGCACATAAAAAGTTCTATTTTAATATTTACCTCCTAGAGGACGAGCAGGAATTAAACTTGCGGATGCTGATACGTCTTTGCTACTTGTGAGTTGTGTTGGGATTTCCTCGAAGAGGAGAGGATGATGCAGTATAGTAGAGATTAGTATTTCCCTCAATTAAGAACCAAGGTTATCAATCCAGTAGGAGAACCATGCAAGACCTCGTGAACAGCACCTACACACAAAAGAACAAATACTTGCACCCAAAGCGATCAAGGGGTTGTCAACCCCCTCGGTGGTTAATTGCAAGGATCAATTCTGATAGTGGTAGATAGATAAACAAAACACAAAATAAAGGAACAATAATAAATTTCAGCAAGGTATTTTTGGATTTTATATATGATAAAGATAGACCGGGAGCCATAGTTTTCACCAGAGGCTCCTCTCTCAAACAAAAAGCATAGGGTTGGCGAACAAATTACTATTGGGCAATTGATAGAAAAGCGCATAGTTATGACGATATCCAAGGCAATGATCATGTATATAGGCATCACGTCTGAGACAATTAGACCGACTCCTACCTGCATCTACTACTATTACTCCACACATCGACCGCTATCTAGCATGCATCTAGAGTATTAAGTTCATAAAGAACGGAGTAATGCCTTAAGCAAGATGACATGGTGTAGATAATGTAAACTCAATCAATATGAATAAACACCACTGTTTTATCCTTAATGGCAATAATACAAATACGTGTTTTGTCCCTTTCTATCACTGGGATATAGAGCACCGCAGGATTGAACCCATCACAAAGCACCTCTCCCATTGCAAGATAAATCAATCTAGTTGGCCAAACCAAACGAATAGATCGAAGAGAAATACAAAGCTATAATAATCATGCATAAAAGAGTTCAGAAAAGACTCAAATAATATTCATGGATAATCTGATCATAAACCCACAATTCATCAGATCCCAACAAACACACCGCAAAAGAAGATTACATCAACCAAGAACATCGAGGAGAATATTGTATTGAAGATTAAAGAGAGAGAAGAAGCCATCTAGACACTAACTACGGACCCATAGGTCTATGGTAAACTACTCACACATCACCGGAAAGGCAGCAAGGTTGGTGTAGTCCCCCTCCAACAGAGTACTGAAAAAGGTCTCTAGATGGGATCTCCGAAGAACAAAAACTTGCGGCGGCGAAAAAAGTATTTTGGTTGGCTCGCTGTTGGTTTCCCGATTTTAGAGGATTTATAGAGGTGGAATTAGGTCAGCGGAGCCACGAGGGGCCCACAAGGTACTTGGGCGCTCCTACTCCCCTGGGCGCGTCCAAGTGCCCTGTCGCCTCCTCGATTGCCTTCTAGTCTCCTCCCGAAGCTTCTAGGGTATCTCTCATCCAGAAAAAAATGTCAAAAAGTTTTGTGGCATTTGGACTTCGTTCGGTACAGATTTCTTGGAAAACCAAAAACAGACAAAAAAGAACAACTGGCACTTGGCACTAGGTTAATAGGTTAGTCCCAAAAAATGATATATAATTGCATATAAAACAGCCAAGATTGATACTATAATAGCATGGAACAATCAAAAATTATAGATACGTTGGAGACGTATCAGTCTCCAATGTATCTATATATTTTTATTGTTCCATGCTATTATATTATCAATCGTGGATGCTTTATATACTATTTTGTATCTTTTTTTTGGACTAACCTATTAACCTAGTGCCAGTTCCTGTTTTTTTTTGCTTGTTTTTGGCTTTTCAGAAAATTTGTACCAATTGAAGTCCAAACGCGATGAAACTTTACTATGATTTTTTCTGGACCAGAAAGGACCCTAGAAGGTTCGGGAGGAGGTTAGAAGAGATAGGGGTGAGCGACAAGCTCACAGGGCGTGCCCTAGGGGGCGAGCTTGTGGGCCCCCGTGGCACCTCTTGACCTAATTCCACCTCCATAAATTCAGAAAGATTCCCAAACCAACAGAGAGCCACCTGAAACACTTTTTCCGCCACCACAAGCTTATGTTCTTCCACGATCCCATCTGGAGGCCTTTTTAGGTACTCTACCGGAGGGGGAATCGATCACAGAGGGCTTCTACATCACGCTTGCTGCCTTCCGATGATGCGCGAGTAGCTCGCCACAGACCTATGGGTCCATAGCTAGTAGCTAGATAGCTTCTTCACTCTTTTTGATCTTCAATACCATGTGATCCTCGACCTTCTTGGAGTTCTATCTGATGTAATCTTCTTTTACGGTGTGTTTGTTGGGATCCGATGAATTGTGGGTTTATGATCTGAATATTCATGAGAAATAATTGAGTCTTTTCTGAACTTTATTATGCGTGATTGTTATAGCTTTGTATTTCTCTCTGATCTATCTATTTGGTTTGGCCAACTATATTGATTTACCTTCAGTGGGAGAGGTGATTTGTGATGGGTTCAATCTTGTGGTGCTCTATATCCCAGTGACGGAAAGGGACAAGGCATGTATTTGTATTGTTTCCATTAAGGGTAAAACGATGGGGTTTATTCATATTGATTGAGTTTACTTTGTCTGCATCATGTCATCTTGCTTAAGGCGTTACTCTGTTTTCACACTTAATACCATAGATGCATGCTGGATAGCGGCCGATTGGTGGAGTAATAGTAGTAGATGCAGGCAGGAGTCAGTATACTTGTCTTGGACGTGATGCGTATATACATGATCATTGCCTCGAATATAGTCATAACTATGCGATTTTCTATCAATGGCCAACAGTAATTTGTTCACCCATCGTATGCTATGTGTTCGAGAGAGAAGCCTCTAGTGAAAACTATGGCCCCTGGGTCTACTTTAATCATATTATAAAACCCAAAATTCTTGTGCTGCAATTTTATTTCTTTTATTTTCTTTTCCAATTTATCTATCTATCACTCTGAGAGTTGATCCTTGCAATTAACGAGTCCAAGGGGATTGACAACCCTCTTGCCCGTGTTGGGTGCAAGTATTTGCTTTTGTGTGTGCAGGTGATGTTCACGAGGCTTTGCGTGATTCTCCTATTGGTTTGATATACCTTGGTCATGTGTTTTGCCTGCCACAGTTAGGCTATTAGCTGTGGCGAGAAGATTTTTGTACCCGCCACTGCTTGTTTTCAAAAATAGCTGTGGCGGATGCCCCGTCTCGCCCGCCACTTATTGGGGTTCACATATAAGCCCTTTCCCAGTAGTGATCCACTACTTGTTAGCTTCCAACTTGTATATGATTCATCTTGCGGTGAATGATTGCTCACCGCAACCCATGGGACTTTCCCACAAATTGTTTCTGCGTAAATGCTCATGCCCCCATTCATTTGTTAGTCTTTTGTTATATTTGTTTTTACTCACGTTCTTGCTTGCTTTGGTATTTATTGCTCAAGTTTGGTGTTGCTTGGGGGCTTTGATATTGGACGCACAACATATATGGGCTCTTTGACATGTTGACATTTTTTTAGTATTGATGATGTAGTAAGCAACTATGGCAAAAAAAAATTGATGATGAACGTTGCATCCGTGAAATGTGCTTGTTTGTAGAAGCACTGGTTTTCTGACATGAGCCACACAAATATTCACCTTGCGCTACACGTAGTCAATGGTTAGAGACGACCATATATAAGGCTCCATTTGGTAACCTTAGATGATTTCTCATTACTTCATTATTAAACATTATGTCTTAGATCAATTAAATATACACTAATTATCATGTGTATTGGTCTTAAAATAGCCTCTCGCTATGCGAAATCATTTCCATTTTTTATCGAAACGTGCTTACATGAGGACTTTCCCCTATAGATTGCTCCAGCTGTAGTAATTATTCCAGTTATGGCTTCACATTTTACGCCGGCTCTCAATTACTTTGTAAATCTACATGTTGAACGATATTATATTAGGATAAATTAGCCCAAATTGTGTTGCACCTTGCTACCTTTTTATGCATGTAGTGATAGTAACATATACATCTAGAATGTTCATTCCCCCTCATGGCAGAAGATGTGCTTGAAAGAGTAAGAACATCATGCTCACAACAAAGGGAAAGGGGGTGAAGCCACGACAACGTAGGTGAGAGAGAAAGAAGTGGTGGGGGAGAGGGCGCTAAGAGCCTCTACAGCCGGACTGCTCAAACACTCCCTGTATGTCCGGGCAGACGGCCCGTCCACTGACCATTCACAAATCATGACCCAGTCAAGCGCCTCAAACCGGCCCTTTACATCTAGGCTGACCGACACCCCCAATATCCAGCCCAAATCTGGGGTAGATATGGGGAGGCTCAGACGCGCCTGGGCGCGTGATACGTCCATTTTCGCATCATGTTTTCCTACCGTTATTTATAATGTTTTTGGTCAATATTTCACTTTATGATGCAATTCTAATGCCTTTTCTCTCTTAATTTGCAAGATTTACATGGAGAGGGAAATTACCAGTAGCTGAAATTCTGGACCTAAAAGAGCTACGATAGAGATAGTTATTCTACGGAGCTCTAAATGACCTGAAACTTCACGAGGATTTTTAATTGAATATATAAAAAATACTAGAACAAAGAAAAACCAAAGGGGGCCACCTACTGCTCACAAGGCAAGAGGGCGCACCCACCCCCAGGGCGCGCCCTAATGTCTTGTGGGGCCCACAGCTGGCCTCTGGTGCCCATCTTCTGCTATATGAAGGCTTTTACCCTATAAAAAAAATAAGAGAAAGACTTTAGGGATGAAGCACCACCCTCTCTTGGCGGAACCTGGGCAGGAGCACTTTTTCTCTCCGGCGGAGTAATTCCGCCAGGAAACGTCCCTCCGGGAGGGGGAAATCGAAGCCATTGACATCACCAACGATCCTCTCATCGTGGGAGGACCTTTCATCAACATCTTCACTAGCACCATCTCCTCTCAAACCCTAGTTTATCTCTTGTATTCAATCTTTGTCCCAAAACCTCATATTGGTACATGTGGGTTGCTAGTAGTGTTGATTACATCTTGTAGTTGATGCTAGTTGGTTTATTTGGTAGAAAATTAAATGTTCAAATCCTCAAGCATATTCAATACACGTCTGATCTTGAACATGAATATGATTTGTGAGTAGTTACTTTTGTTCTTGAGGACATGGGAGAAGTCTTGTTATAAGTAATCATATGAAGTTGGTATTCATTCAATATTTTGATGATATGTACGTTGTTCTTCCTTTAGTGGTATCACGTGAACGTCGACTACATGTTCACCATATTTGGGTCTAAGGGAAGGCATTGGGGAGTAATAAGTAGATGATGGGTTGCTAGAGTGACAGAAGCTTAAACCCTACTTTATGCGTTATTCCATAAGGGGCTGATTTGGATCCATATGTTTCATGCTATGGTTAAATTTATCTTAATTCTTCTTTCGTATTTGCGGATGCTTGCGAGAGGGGGTAGTCATAAGAGGGTTGCTTGTTCAAGTAAGAACAACATCCTAGCACCGGTCCACCCACATATCAAATTATCAAAGTAGCGAACTCAAATCAACTAAACATGATGAACGTGACTAGATGACAATTCTCATGTGTCCTCGAGAGCACTTTGCTTTATATAAGAGAACTTTCTGGCTTGTCCTTTGCTATAAAAAGGATTGGGCCACCTTGCTGCACTTTTGTTACTATTGCTACTTGTTACTTGTTATGAATTATCGTACTTTAAAACTATCTGTTACGGCTACTTTCAATACTTGCAGAGTATACCTTGCTGAAAACCGCTTATCATTTCCTTCTGCTCCTCGTTGGGTTCGACACTCTTACTTAACGAAAGGACTACGATTGATCCCCTATACTTGTGGGTGATCAGCGCGTCCATCATGTCAGACCCGACCAGCAATGGCCCACCCCGAACACACATATATTCGTCCCCATCCGCATCCCGGACCAAACCCTAGCCACCCCACTCCACTCCGCCCCAAGCTCCCTTCCGGCGATCTTCGTCATGTCGGGTGGCGGATCCGACTCCGAGATCTCACGATCCTTCGACTAGAATCATCCCATGCGGGGACGAGGAGGCGCCAGCAATGGCTGTCCGCATGGCCCTCCGCCGCTCCTGGGAGGAGTGCGCCCAACTAAGGTCTGAGCCGATCCGACGGGAGTCCATTTGCGTCGGCACAACTGCCGCTCGGATACCCCAAGGCTAGAAGCTCGAGGGGCACCCTTTGCCTCGTCGGATGCGGTGAGTTCCGCC
This sequence comes from Aegilops tauschii subsp. strangulata, assembly GCF_002575655.3. Classification (NCBI taxonomy): domain Eukaryota; kingdom Viridiplantae; phylum Streptophyta; class Magnoliopsida; order Poales; family Poaceae; genus Aegilops; species Aegilops tauschii. The sequence continues at coordinate 183,835,536 of NC_053040.3, forward strand.
TGCCGCCCCATCTCTGGTGCAGAGGTGTAGGAATGTTATATGGACCGGTGTGCCTGCCGTGTGAAGCACAGGGCGCGGGAGGCCAAGGCCCGCCTTGCCGCCGACATGGTGGGGGCAATATCGTATGTTGTCTTGGACGAGGAAGCCATCCGTGCCCGCATCCTTCAGAAGAGGGAAAGGAGGAGCATGCACGCTCTCTCCCGAGTGCAAAGCCGGGTTGTCTGTGCCATGGCCGGAATGCCCCCCAAAGAGGAGAAGGAGGACACTGACAAGTCGGATAGCCTCGGTGATGAGCAGATCAGGTTCGATCCATATTGCGTCTTCGAATGTTACTTCCGCGACAAAGACGCCAATGGCAAGGGCAGTCATGGATGATCTTTGTCCATAGCTTTAGTATGTATGTAGAACATGTAAAAAAACTATAGTCCGATGGCATGTATTGATTTAGTAGCCAGATGCTATATGTGGGATTACGGTAGTTTACGATGCATTTGGTTGTATGAATTTGAGGATTTGCTAAATCAGGTATCCGGTTGTGGAAGCAGACATTTGAGGGGTGACCGATCATGGGCACGTCCTCGGATGTTTAACGGAGCAGATTTGCTAACTCCGGCAGTACTTGCCAGTGAGGTGAGGGAGGGGGGGAGGGGGGGCTAAACTTAGTTTTCTAGAACCCGTTTAGAATAGATACGCAATGGCAAGATTTTATGAAATCAAATACGCTATGAGCCAATGCTCGAGGCCCTGAGTTCCTACATTTTTGTTTGTGTCCAAATTTGCCCTACAAACAACTAGTTAGCTAATTTTTACTTAGTTGATATTTTGCTCTGCCGGTCTCAAAGGAGCATTAGCGCATGCTAAGACGTTGGCAATCATGCAAACAAGAACCAATATATTGGCTACGGCCAAATAATTGGTAAGGTAGATTTGGTGGCAGCGCCAACGCCTCTCTCGTTTTTTGGCACAACATGCGGATGCCTTGGCCCTTGAGCACTGTAGAACCATGTATGTACGCACCTCTTTTTTTTTCTATATAATGCAGAAGAGCTGGTCACTCTCCAAGACCAGCTACAGACCAGCTACAGCCTAGAGCTGAGCATTGCATTTGGTGTTAGACTAGCGCTTGCCCACCCTGCCATGACGTCCAAGGTAGCCAACAGCTCCGGCAGCAACAATGCGGATGCCAAGCTATCGCCGTCGGGGCTCCCCGTCCGGGAGGTCCCGGGCGGCTACGGCGTTCCCTTCTTGTCGCCGCTGCGCGACCGCCTTGACTACTACTACTTCCAGGGCGCGGAGGAGTACTTCCGCTCCCGCATCGCCCGGAACGGCGGCGCCACCGTGCTGCGCGTCAACATGCCCCCCGGGCCGTTCATCACCACCGACTCCCGCGTCGTCGCCTTCCTCGACGCGCGCAGCTTCAGCGTGCTCCTCGACGACGCCAAGGTCGACAAGACCGACACGCTCGACGGGACCTTCATGCCCTCCCTCGCGCTCTTCGGCGGCTACCGCCCGCTCGCCTTCCTCGACGCTGCCGACCCCCACCACGCCGCGCTCAAGCGCGTCATGATCAGCCTCGCCGCCGCGCGGATGCACCACGTCGCGCCGGCCTTCCGCACCGCTTTCGGCGCCGTGTTCGACGCCGCCGACGCCGGCCTCGGCGACGGCCCCGTCCAGTTCAACAAGCTCAACGAGCACCACATGTTCGACTTCACCTGCTCCGCGCTGTTCGGCGGCACGCCGCCGAGCAAGGCCATGGGCGACGGCGCCGTGACCAAGGCCATCAAGTGGCTCGGCGTGCAGCTGCACCCGCTCGCCAGTAAGATCATCAAGCCGTGGCTGCTCGAGGATCTCCTTCTCCACACCTTCCGCCTGCCGCCGTTGCTGGTTCGCCGGGACTACGCCGACCTGACAGCCTACTTCGCCGAAGCTGCCGCCGGCGTTCTCAACGACGCCGACAAGGCTCAGTCCGGCATCTCACGCGACGAGCTCCTCCACAACCTAGTCTTCACCGCCATCTTCAACGCCTACGGAGGCTTCAAGATCTTCCTGCCGCACGTCATCAAGTGGCTAGCCCGCGCCGGCCCGGCTCTGCACGCCAGGCTCGCCAGCGAGGTCCGCGCCGCCGTGCCCAACGGCAGCGACATCACCGTGCCCGCCGTCGACAAGATGCCGCTGGTGAAGTCGGTGGTGTGGGAGGCGCTGCGCATGAACCCGCCGGTGGAGTTTCAGTACGGCCGCGCGCGCCAGGACCTGGTGGTCGAGAGCCACGACGCCGCCTACCGGGTGCGCAAGGGCGAGATGCTCTTCGGGTACCAGCCTCTGGCGACCCGCGACGAGCGCGTGTTCAAGCAGGCCGGCGAGTTCGTCCCTGACCGGTTCGTGGGCGGCGAAGGGCGGCTGCTCGGGAACGTGGTGTGGTCGAACGGGCCGGAGAACAGCGAGCCGGCGGAGGGGAACAAGCAGTGCCCCGGGAAGGACGTGGTGGTGGCGGTCGGGAGGCTAATGGTGGCGGAGCTGTTCCGGCGGTACGACACATTCACCGCCGACGTGAAGGAGATGCCGCTAGAGCCGGTGGTGACGTTCACTTCGCTGACCAGGGCCAAGGCAGAGTGACCTATAGTAGAGCAGTACTGTACTACTATAGTGCCAAATGGCGGCAGCGCTGCCACAATCCACAATAATTGCTCGTGCTACTGGCCGGATGTCTGTTGCATCTCTGGTCAAATCTGCATGATTTGGTTTTTACATACCGTTCAGTGTAAAAAGGTTCTTATATTATGGGAGTGCGGAAGTAACTTGGAATTGCATGTGATGTGCGTGTGTTGACGATTATGTAAAGTCCTTTGGGGTGTGGTCGTTTGAACTGTCTTATAAAAAACTTTATTTACATTCAAGATTTGAGAGGATGCACTATCTTCCTTATTTATTTTTGTTTGGAAAATATGTAGTGATCTAAACGATTCTTATATTTGTTTATGGAGGGAGTACTAGACTTTGATGATGGGAGACCGCGAGGGGCATCGAGTGAAGATCCACACTTCTGTCATAAGTAACAGGAAAGAGAGATCATTTGTCTAGCGGGGCTAGTACCATAATTTAGGGATCAAACTTGCATGTGGAAAACTAGACCAAACGCAGAGTACGTTGACATTTTACGAGAGAGAAACCACACCTCTGTTGTTAAAACACATTTATAAGCATGCATTCCACATTACCCACTCTTGTTTTATGTAGCATCTCACAAAGCCTCACTCTTGACATGCAACCACAAATGTCTTCCAGAAACAAACTGTGGTTAGATGGTTAGAGGAACAGTGGTATCATCAGCCCATATTATTTCTGAATTTATTTAGGATTTTCGACGATGCACGTTCACTGGGGTAGACGGCCCCGTCGACTGCGAAGCGCTTGTAGTGACTTCGTCAATTTCAAGATGATATGTCGTATGTGTTGTGTTCTAAAGCCCCTAGCGATCCCCTCCACCTCCCGTCCGCCTCCCCTCCCCTCCAAATCCCATCCAATCTCCTCCGCCTCCCCTCCCCTCTGCCTCCCCTCCCGTCACCGCCGGATCCCGGCTGGGCAAAGCCCGTGCGGGGGGATGATGGCGGCGGCGGGGCGTCCCTCCGTCGCGGCTTGGAGGCGTGGCTATGACGGTGGATCTTGAGCGGGCGCCTCGGGACGACATGTGTGTGGCCATGGCGCCGGTCACGCAGCGATGTGACCCCCTCTACCTTTGAATGTCTTCATCGTCGGTCCAAAGGGATCTGGTCGGTGGGTGTTTCCTCGCGGTGGCTTCCCGGCGACGGATCAACTGGAGGAGGAGATGGTGGCCTAGCTGTTGAATGGCTGAGGATGCACCATTGTCGGCGGCGCCCGTGGGTGTCGTTTTCCTCATTGGAGGCGATGGTGGGGCGTCCCTCGCTCCATTGTTTTCAGGGGAAACCTCAGATCTAGAGGAGGCTACCATTGACGACGGTGCCCGCGGGCGTCGTAGCCCTCGTTGGAAGCGTTGAGGGGCCTCTTAGATCGGATGATGGCGACATCTTCATCGTCACCCCCATGGGGGCATCATCTTTGGAGACATTCATCAGTTGGACGGACACGTGGACGGCTTGGTGGTTGGGCGTCGGTAGGTGGTGGAGCGGTGCTTCATCCTACACATCGATGGCAGCGGATCTCGGCGGCGTGGTAGAGTGGAGACTCGGCGTCCAATGGGTGGTGATGGACTCGCACAGGAGAACGACGTTGTTTGGCATCGTGGTGGCGTCGATGGTAGAGAGGCCTGGCAAAGTCGATGCGTTAGTATCTGATCTGGGGATGGATCGATGGATGAAGGAGCTATTGTGAAGGCCTTTGCAGTGTACGCATGTGGTGCACACTGAAAGTGTGCCGGACCGGTGTGTAACCTAGTCCAAGTATTGTGGCTTGGATGAGGCATCCGGCATTAGATGTTAGGTGTTGATGCAATGTCTGTTTGGTATTAAGCTTGGACATTCGTAGGAGTAGTGACAAGTGTTGTCAAGATGATGACTTCAGACTTATTGATATATTATCTCTTTGTGAATAATTAATAAATGGATGCATGCATCGCCAGATGCAGTAGCAGAAGATACATCCTCCCTTTTTAAAAAATGTACTGTGTTCTAAAGAAAAGAACCACGAGCATGCCTTTTTGACACGACATTTCACAAATTCACACTTCGGTTCAGGAACGACACCAACACACTTTTCTTTTTCGGGGGGAAACCAATGCACTTTTTTGACATCACATGTCACTAACTACACTTTTAGCTGTAGCTGTGAATATTAGGCCTACTAAAACATTTTATATTTTGAAATGGAGGTAGTATTTGATGGCAAAACAGTGTGCTTAGTGAAATGCATGATACACCAATTTAACAATGTTTAGTTGACTTTTCTTGCCCTAATAGTCAAAACAAATTGGGATGTCAAGTTACACAGTCGCTATTTAGCAACAATACAAGCACTAGTTGTTGTGTCGCTGCCTATACAGTAATGGAGTTTCTAAACACGGCGTAAAGTTGGTGATAAAATGATTGCTAATAAAATGCTTACATGAATCTTCACATAAAATTAATGGTTGAGGAGTGCGGCGGCCTCATACCCGGCAGACGTCTTAATTGAGGAGTGCGCCGGACTGGTAGGTGCCCCATACCCGGCAGGCGTCCTGGTTGGGACCTCACGTCTTAGATGTTTAGGTTTGGCTGCAATGTCTGTTTGGTATTAGGCCCAGGCTATCAGCGCCCCTTCATCAATTGGATAGGAGTAGCGACACTTGTTGCTTAGACGGTGGCTTTAGTTTTACTGTTGTATGACTTTGTAAGGTCTTATGAGAATAATTAATAAAGTGGCCGCATGCATCGCCCAGATGCAGAGGCCCGGGGTCCTCCTCCTTTTCTAAAAAAACATAAAATCAATGGTATAGGACTTAGATGTGCAATATTTAGGATATATCGAGATGTGCTTTAGCAAACTGTTTTTTTAATAGGCGTTTACAACACAAAGCTAAGATAAGGATTCGAATAAAAACAAGTACATGAGGAGTAAGTCCTTGACTTTTACAAGGACCCTAAACCGTAATATGGAAATGCAATGAGGTGCAACACAACTTTCACCCAGATCGAGCCTCGCCGTTGTTGGAGATGAACCACTTGGGACGACGAGACATTCGTAGTTGTAACAACATGTTGAGCAAAAGTTTACCACTCCGTCCCATACGGCATCTAGGGCGGGAGAATGAGTCGGCAGCCCACCAGCCACAAGCAGTGGCACGAGGTGTGCTCATGTTGTCGAACTGGCCAGAAAACAGCGAGCCGGCAGTGGGAAACAAGCAATTCTAGGGAAAGGACATGGTGGTGGCGCTTTAGAGACCGTGGTGATGGAGATGTTCCGCTGGTACCATGTGTTTGCCACTGAAATGAAGAAGATACGCTAGAGCTGGCAGTGACATTCACTTCACTGACGAGGGCCAAGGCGGAGTGACTAACTATAGTAGTGTCAAGTAGGGTGGTGGCATTATTAAGTTTAGGATGCCGCTATAATTAGTACCGTTGGCTAATGTGTGTTGCCTGTGGGGTCTAATTTGCATGGTTTAGTTGCATTTGCATGTGATGTGCTGCCACTTGTGTGTGTGTGTGTGTGTGTGTGTGTGTGTGTGTGTGTGTGTGTGTGTGTGTGTGTATGTGTGGTGTGTGATTGTGAGGTTTGGGATGTGGTTTGAACTGTGCAATAAAAGAGCCTATTCATGAGTTGCCAGAATGTACTCTCTCCCTAATTGATTTACATTTCGTAAACAAATATTGTTAGGTTTCATTTTGTGGTAGCAATCCTTTTTTTTCTTTTTCTTTCTCGGTGTTGTGTGGCAAGAGAGGCCTTTTATTGGGCGCTCGATAATATCCGTGGGTTGGCTGTTAACTTTCAGCCATCAATATTTAGGCAGTCTCTTGAGTTATTTGGGAGCAACTAATTAAGGGTGCCTTGGATGAGCTTTTTCAGAGGGTGTTCTCGTGCACAATGAGGAGCACTCCCCATTTGACACATGTCGTGTGTGGAAAGCAGTCTTGGGCGGGAGTTTTTTTCTTCTTATTTTATTGGTTTTCCTCCTTTTTTTCTTGTTTTCTTGATTTTCTTAAGGGTTTTGTTTCGATGTTTCATTGGTTTTCCCGATTTGTTTCGCTTGCCGCCTTTTTTCTTTTTACATCGATCCAAAGCACAATTTGTGTTCCCATGGGGAGCACAAGTATGCTTCAAGTGAACAGTTATGCTTCATCCCCCAGGGAAGAACAAAGCTAGTACTCTTGGAAGCACAAGTGTGCTTCACCTCTATGGGAGGACAGGTTAGTTTACTTCGGAAGCATATGTTAGTACAATTTGTAAGCATATGTTAGCACACTTCGGGAGCACCAGTTGCGTCAAAAATCTTCATAAAAAATTATTAACATGAGGTCTAATTTCAAGTATCTCTGCGTGAGGAATGCAACGGTAAAAATAGTTTGTAATTTAGACGCACGGTTCAGGAGATTTTAATTTTGAGAAAACAGATCTAGAAAAAAACATGTGTCCAAACCTCTTATGCCCTCTCGTGAGGAAAATCACACCAAAACTCTCATGACGACAAGTAGCGCACATGCTTCACACCACGTGTCATCACCAGAGGCGTTCGGGGGTAACCTTTTCAAGGGGTGCCCCTTAGCTAGTGATTTTGGAGTTGTTTGGTGTTCAATATGAGCTGATACATACCTCCCGCAAATCCCACATCAATCAAGTCGAAGCCAAGCAGTATGGCACGAGAATAATCTGGTTGTATGAGAGATATAGAGCACACTCCAAAAAGTTGCAAAGGGCATAGTTTTGTCGATTCACCGACATCAATAGTGTGATATCACCTCACTTATCAACAACACAGACGTTGACCGAGACAACAAGGCATCCTTAGATAGATTTGGCAAAGAAACAACGAGGATGCAAAGTGAAACTTGCTGTTTGCCACTTCACATGATTTCTAAATGGCTTAGAGTATGTGCTTATTTTAAGTATGATCTTTGAAATTATTATTTTTTGTAGGTGCATGATAATGATAGTTTATAGTATGAAAATATGTTTCAACTGGTCTAGCACTAATAGGCCATTTGTTTTGCTTTACTAGCGTAAATATATGTGTATCTATTAGCATTAGCAGTTAGAATAGTTTGATTGCATGATTCCCGTTAAAGGCGTCTATATACAAACTAAGAAATAATGAGTACTCCTTCACTGTTAGAGTTTTCACACACTTGCATTTTTGGTTATTGTAGGAAGATGCCATGCCGCCATCACACAAATGCACCATGCACGCCTGGGGACACACAAACACACACAATTGTAGAACATGATAAAACCCTGAATATGTGTTGAGATGTAAGACAAGTGAGCAATATTGGAGTCGTTGATGGCCTCTACAATAGGAACATCATCAAGCCGAGCATTATAGTTTGTTATTATTAGACGGCTAATACATGCTTATCGGGGGAATCTAGTGATATAAATCAGCCATCTATTATGGTTGCACTGCCTCCACCTCTTCCCATGCAGCCACACCCCTTGATCACACTTCGTATGAAAGGAAACCACGATAAAATTGTGAATCTCTCTAAAGTTATATTGAACATATTTATATTTGTGTAAATACAAGTGTGAGTGTTAAAACTCTTGTGGTTGCATCAATCCCCCATAAGTCCACCACTCACAAAGTTTATCAATGGTTCTTGAAACTTCTAGTTTCAGTATCAATAAAATAAATCTTTTAAATATTGACTACCAATATATATTTTAGCATACATAATATTCATATGTTTTTGGCAAAGGAGAACATATCCAATATCTGCATCGGTTGATGCACACAACCATCAATTATTATGAAGTAACTAGTCATTTAGAAAAAATGAAACATTCGACAAGGCTTAGAAAATCATAATAGGAATTCATGCAGCCGTGATTCTATTGCTAGCCCAACATCCAAAAGTCGTCATTCGAAAAGCATAATTTGAAGACTTCGGAAAATACAAAGATGCATTTCACATACCTCAATTTTCGAATGCATTTCACATAACTACAATTTTTCAGCAAATGTTTTCTAGAACCAAGATCAAATTTTTCACATGATATTGGACAAAATTACAGTTCTGAATATGCAACACCCTATGCTCACAGTTCAAGACCCACCAATGCTCTTTTTCACATGGCATTTCAAAAATGACACTTTTTTGTCGGAAGGGATCCGGATATTACAAAGTTTCATCAAAAGTACAAAACACCTCAGACATAACCAAAATTAGATTGAGGTCCCTAAACCATCGAACGACCAGTACCGCTGCAAGAACGAGTCATCGATGCGCCGATGTTGCTGCTTCCCTACCGGGGCCGACTTGACCTTGTCGATGATAGCTGCGTGCACGGGCCCCTAAGGACCAACACCCTCGAGCTGCACTCATCGCCATTGAATCATTGAATAGATCTGAAACACCTGACATCAGATCTTATCTTGCACCCACAACGAGAAACCCCAACCTCGTCGTCAAAAGGAAACGATTGAATCTACGCTGGACCTACATATAGACTACCTCCTAGAAAATGTGAGATTTTAAGAAGGAATCCTTTTTAGATCATTGTCTAAATTAAAATTTAGCCAACCAAATTCACACCATGTACTATGGATGCTCTTAGGGCTTTCTAATAATTTCTATCAAAGGAGTGTGGTTGAGCGAAATGCATGCTTGAAAGTGCAGACTTTACAGTTCTTCAACAAATAAAAAGTGTGGTTCCAAGAATTTACTCATCTCGTCGTTCTTGGCAACAACACTTTGCAACAAAAGGAAAAGGGTACATTTGTTGGTCTTCGCCACCTTCAGGCATAGTTTTAAAACCCACAACGGTCATCGAATGGTGATGCCACCGGTTCAGGTTTTACTAGTCGGACCGCTCGTTCATCAGTTTATTTGCTGGCTTTTAAGCCATAAACTTTTTAGCCAAAGAAGTAAAGTTAGAAGAGCCAGCAAGCAATGGAGACTGCGATGCCTAGCGAGTAGCGGCAAATTTTCGTGTTTTGACCCTTTTGTTGGAGTTTAACCGGATCTGACCCTGGTTCGATTTTTTTTGACATTTGACCCTTTTCCTACCGCTGCAACCTCTGGCGATAGCATTGCATAGCCTACCGCCGCAACCTTAGGCGGTAGGGTAACGGCAGCTGCCGTCATGCCAACGGCCAGGTGCTGACCTGGCAGGCAACCTACCGCCAGAGCCCACAGCGGTAGGGTGTGCAGTCCTACCGCCATGGCTCTTGGTGGTAGGGTGTGCAACCCTACCGCAGATCAGGTGACACTTTTGGTCACAGAACGCAGGGGCGTGGGATGAGGCCCCCTACCGCCAGAGGCTCTAGCGGTAGGGTGTGCAACCCTACCGCAAATCAGGTGACACTTTTGGTCACAGAAGTCAGGGCCATGGGGTGAGGCCCCCTACCGCCGTAGGCCCTGGCGGTAGGGTGTGTAAACCTACCGCCACGTTCCCCGGCGGTACGGCCTGATCATAGTGCATTTTTTGCACGTAAATTGTATTTTATCTTCAAGTTTTTGCCATAACAATTTCATATACTTAAAAACAATAAGCATATTTATCACATATATGAAGAATAGCTTTCGGGCAAATGGTTCAACTAAGAAAGATGATTTACATAGCAAGCACACATCCACAAATCGTTCACGAAGTTTTACATAGCAAGTTCAACATGCCGGATTCAGGGTTCTGCAGACCCTTGAGAGGTTCGAACTCTGGGGTGCGTGCGAAGAACTCTCCCTTCCTAGCCTGCCTGCTCAATGATTCAACGGCCTAGCTCGACGAACCCAAGGGACAAGAGACACAGCAGTTTATCCTGGTTCGGACACCTTGCGGTGTAATACCCTACTCCAGCTTTGTGGTGGATTGCCTCGAGGGGCTGAGGATGAACTAGTACAGTGGTTGAACAGCCTCGGGAGGTGAGGTGTTCTTGAGCTTGATGAGTTGGTGAGATGGTCAGGGTGGAGTCGATCCGTCCACCTCTATGGTGGTGGCTAAGTCCTATTTATAGTGGCCTTGGTCCTCTTCCCAAATGTAGGCGGGAAGGGATCCCACAACGGCCAAATTTGAAGGGAGACAACTATTACAAGCTATCCTGATAAAAGTAGTCTTCGCCTGCAAAAGGCTCTGGTGGTGACGCTGTAGTGGGCTCCGCGATGACCTCGTCCTGCCGTCCTAGCGGTCTTGGTCTTGTTGCACCGATATGGAAACCTTTGCTTGACTCCTTGGGACCCCGCGCCTGCGCTTGCCTCCTTAGCACCAAAGAGGAAACTGGTACACTGCATCCGCTGGCGCCCGCCTGGCCTTGGTCGTCATGGCTCACATCATATGAACCTCGCGAGGTGCATCTTGCATAGATATCTCCGCTCCTCGGGAGCCAACCTAGTGAGGCCGCCCCCCAGGGAGGTCTTGGTGTCGTCTACCTCGCGAGGCTTGGCCCCTCACGAGGGTCTTGAGTTGTTGTTGCTGAAGTTGGGCTGTACCGGGCCATTGACGGAGCCACACCGTGGGCCATAGGCAGGCAAGTCTGGGTGAGTCCAGGATGCCGACGGTAGCCCCCGGGTCCAAGGCGCGCTCGAACTTGGCTTCGAGGTGAAGCCAAAGGGCCAGTGCGGAGCGCCGCGGGCCAACCGCCTGCGACCTCGGTTGACGCGTGGCGATTGATGGGATGTGGGCGCCTCCGCTTCCCCATGCTGCCTCGGCAACCGTTCGACTTGACGAGACTCTGCTGCATGCAAAGAAAAACCATCATTACGTGCGATCGTGGAGGCCGGTGGTTGGCCTCCTCTTGGCTAAAACTGAGGAGAGGGGCGGAGCCCCCTTTGCTCGTCTCCTTCCTCCCGTCGCTCGCTCCTTCTTCCTCCCCTTGGTCTTGCCATCTTGTTGTAGTGCCCATGGCACCGATCAGGAGGTTTTCCACAGCGGAGAAAGGAAAAACCCCCCGCGAGGAGCAGGGGCCGCTCCCGCCGAAGAAGAGGCTGAGCCGCCCCCACGATGCCGGCGATAGGCCAGAGGTGACGCGGCCTTGGTACGAGCGACCTTCGCCCAGCTTCCCGCTTTCTTTGTACGCCCAGGCGCAAGGCTCCGGAGGAGGCGGCAGCGCCACGCCAGCCACGGCTGTGGTGGCCAGGTTGAGATCGCGCGGGCTGCAGGCCCGCGCACCCACGCTGAAGGCTCTTCGCGTGAGTTTGTGGTGTGGGCGGCGATGCCCCCGCGCACATGGATTCAGCTCCCGCGGTTCTTCACCGAGGAGATGCCGCCGTGGGGGCCACTCGGGATGTGGCTGCAGCACGCCGGGTGCTGCAGCCTGGCCACGGGGGCAGAGGTCGAGGTCACCCCCCCCCCCCGGGCAAAATCTTCATGACCCGAGGATGGGGCGAGGTCGCCCGCGCTTGCCGCGCAGAGGGGGCCCTCGCCATCCATTTTGAGTATGAGGGCGCCTCTACGATGTTCTTCAAGGACTTCAACGAGGAAGGCCGCCGCCTGGAGTGCTGCCCCAGAGGAAGCCGCCAGCATGACGCAGCAGCGGGCATTGAGTCTGCCCCCGGTCATGCCGATAGCTCCTCCAGCAGCAGCGATGACTCCTGGGGGTCCAGCGACTCTCCCGAGCCTAGCGAGTCCCCGAAGTCGAGCGACGACAGCGACGTGCCTCTGAGCTCTCGCCGTGCCCGGAGCGTGGCAGCAGCATCCGCTCGGCGTCGTCGATGACCTGGATGGGGTTGGCATCGGCCTCTTGTGGCCCGCTGTTGATGATGGCGTCGATGGCGACGCATGTAGTCAGGGCTCCTTGAGGTTTTTCTTCTTTTGTTCCCTGCGAGGAATCGAGACAAACCCCGTGGGGGTGTGTAAAGAACCTTTAATGCTTTTGCTCCAATGTTTATTATTCCTATTATAAGATTTCGGCTGCGTATCTTGCTTCGGCATTGTTCCCCCTTTTCGTCCTCGCGATAGCTTAGCGCTCTACGCCGGCAGGTCCCAGTCCCCAGGCAAGCTTCGACCGTCGCTGGTATGCCAGGTTGCAATGTCGTGGTCAAGGCCAGGAGGTGAGCGGCCCAAGGTCCGGTAAGAGCTCCTGAGGTGCGATGCTCAAGAGGTCCCCTTTGGCGTGCAAGCAGCTTCCTGAAGACAGAAAAGGAAGGCGACATTGCCGAAGCAAGGCTGCGATAGTTGAAAATTCCAGACAGCGGCATCGCGCTAACTCGAATAGGTGACTTATCTTAACGATGCTGAGGTGATTCCTTGCGTGGCGCCCGATTCGCGTTTCAGCGGCGGTGCTACTAGGTAGGGCTCACACCGGCCTCCCCTTTTCTCGCTCATCTAAATGCTCTGCGTCCTCGGGTGCCGACCCTCGAGTGAGGCTCAGCCGCCACTGGTATGCCAGGTCGCGATGGCGTGGTCCAGGCCAGGGGGTGAGGGCTGGAGAGTCAGTAGGAGCTCCTGAGACGCGATGCTCGGGAGCCCCCCTTTAACGCGCAAGCGAATCGCGTGAAAAAGGGGCAGCTGGCGGGGCCACCCGTAGTTAAGCTCTGGAGATTCCTGCGAGTTAGTCCGAGGGGAGAATATAACTCATAATCGCGTTTGCTCTCCTGCCGCTGATCTTTCCGCAAGAAGATGAAGGCACTGAGGATCTGGTGAGGTGACGTGCGCGGGACGGGCCGCGAGCCAGAGCTCGATCTCCCAGGTTTGTCAGCGTTGCAGGGATGGACCCGAGCACAAGCGCCGTGCGAGCATGTGTAGCCCCCGTTGCGGGATGAGCAGGAGGCCGGTCAGCAACGCAGGAGGCCGCGAATAGGCAAGCAGGTGACAACATGAATCATCTTCTGGAATGAGGTAACGTTAGTTCTGATAGATGCAAGAACGATACATGCCGCAGGGACAGACCCATACGGCCTGGGGATGATGCAGCCGGAAGGGCACCCCCAACAAAGTAAATCAAAGACACGAAAGGATACATGTCGCAGGGACAGGACCATGCGACCTGGGGATAATGCAGCCCGAGGGGCGCCCCCAACTGAATGAACCAGAAAATGTCACATGGCACCGTTGCTGAAGAGATGTTGAAGTAGTTGAAGATGCGTGCTGAAGAGGTTGCTCCTCACGAGCCACCTGGGTCCTGAACCTCGGGAGGCCCTGGAGGCCCGGGGGGCTCCTGAAGAACCATCGCCATCTCCGCCAGGACCGCCTGGTGCCTGGCCTCCTGAGCCGCCAGAATGCTCTGCAGGCGATGCTGGAAGGTAACAGCCGCATTCGGCAGGCCAAAAGGCATGCGAACATAGCTGTGAGGGGGGCCCTCACACCGACCAATGTGCGATGGCCAGAACCGCTCCTCGGATGCGGCCCTGTTGAGCCCTGGAACATTGACACAGACGCGCAGCTCGTCGTCCTCGCCAGGACAAGGAGCCGCGCCAGGTGATGGGCGGCGGTCGCCACACATGGCTCTCGCCTCTTGAAGCTCCTTGGTCGCCATGGTGATGAACTCCTGAGCACCTAGCACCCCGTGCCTTGTGCCCTCGTGAGGGAAGCGTGCGATGAAGCATGCCTCCACGTGGTGCCCGAGCGCCTCCCTCATGACATTGGCTAAGTCAGAGGCCCTCCAGAACAGAGCCCCCGAGCCCAGCCTGAGGAGGGCGCCGGGCGCGCCTTCCTATGAGAGAGAGGGAGGCGCCCCATCCATGGGCACAGGTCCTGAGGTGGTGCCGCTGGAGACACCGCTCTCATGAGGCTCTTGGCGGAGCAGCTGCTTCTTCTTCTTGGGGACGGCCTCAGGAGGGTAGACGGCGCCTTCGTTGTCTGGGTCCTCGACCGCTGCCGCCTGGTAGGCGCGCTCGAGAGAGCACACCGCATCCTTCTCCTCGCAGGCGATCGTGATGATGTCGCGGTTCCCTGGCATCTTGAGGACATTGTAGCCATGATGAGTCACCGCCATGAACTTGGCTAGGGCTGGGTATCCAAGGATGGCATTGTACGGAAGGCGGATGTGAGCGACGTTGAAGTCGATGAGCCCGGTGCGGTAGTTGTCGCGTTGACCGAAGGTGACAGGGAGGCGGATCTGCCCTATTGGGGTGGTGGAGCCGTCGGTCACCCCTGAGAAGAGCTTGGTGGGTTGCAGCTGATCATAGGGTACTTGGAGGCGTTCGAATGTCTTGAGGGAAAGAACATTGAGCCCCGCACCACCATCGATGAGGGTCTTGGTGATGATGACGTTGCTGATGACGGGAGAGCAAAGCATCGGGAGGGCGCCGGCGGTTGCCGCGCACTTGAGCTAGTTGGACGAGCTGAAGGTGATGGTGCACTTGGACCACTTGAGAGGACGTGTGGCTTCGAGCCTGGGGAGGGCCGCGTTCACCTCACGAGCGAACTGCTTGAAGATGCGCTGGGAGGCTGGGGCCTGAGCGCCACCCAAGATGCAAGCGATGGCGCGTGGCTCTTGGAAGCCCCCAACCCCCTCATCCTGGTGGTGATCATCGTTCCTTCTTGGTGGTGCTGGCAGCGGAGGGAGGCCGGCGTTGCCCTGAGGACGGTCCTCACGAGGCTGATCTCGCCACTCCCGGCGGGGGCCGCGGTCGTCCCAGCGTCCTCCACTTCGACTTCCTCCGCAGCCGTAGCCTCGATCGTTGCACTCGGGGCGTCGACCGAGGTGCCCGTCGCGTATGGCCCTGAGCTCTTGATAGTCATTGGTGTTGTTGCTGTGTACGTTGTGGTGGACGCAGAACGGACGGCTGCCCTTGGATGACTCTGGGTGGTCGCAGCCGTGCTTCATCTCCGGTTCAGCCGCGAGCACGGCCACCCCCTTGCACCTCACGTCCTTTGCCTTGGCCTTCTTGTCTTCTGGGTCGGCCGCTGGGAGCTCGAGGAGGGAAAGGCGCCCTTCCTCAGCTCTCGCGCACTTGGTCACCATGTTGAACATCTCCAGAGCCGTGCACATGTCCTCATGGATGGCGAGCTCCACCTTCATCTTGACATCGCGGACGCCATCGGAGAACACCGTGATGATGACCTCGTCCGAAACCTTGGGGATCTTGAGGCGGACGCTATTGAAGCGCTGGATGTACTTCTGCAGGGTTTCCCCTGGCTGCTGCTTGATGCGTCGTAGGTCACCCGCAGCAGGCGGGCGGCCGTGAGTGCCCTGGAAGTTGGCGATGAAATGTGCGCGCATCTTGCCCCAGGAGGAGATCGATCCCACGGGCAGGTTCAGGAGCCACGAGTGCGCGCCATCCTTGAGAGCCATGGGAAACCAGTTCGCCATGACCTTCTCATCACCGTTGGCCGCCTCGATGCTCAGCTCATAGAGCTGCAGGAACTCTGCAGGGTCAGGGGTGCCGTCGTAGCACGGAGGCAGGTCAGGCTTGAACTTGCCCGGCCAGACGACGCTGCGTAGCTCGGGAGTGAAGGCTCGGCAGCCTGCGGTGGTCACGAGAGCCTGTCGTGGAGGTGGAGCCTGGTCTTGGCGCCCACGCGCCGCCACCGCGGGCGGCGCGCGGTCTTGATGTAGTGGTGCGGGGAGCGCTGGAGCACCTTCTTGCAGCCGCTAGACCTCCTGGCAGCTTTCTTCTTCGTGCGCGGGTGCCCTGCACGGCGGGTCATGCCGTGGGGCCGCGCGCCTTGGACCAAGGGCGGCGTCCTGACGAGGAGGTGGCGGAGGCGCTCCATGGGCTACGTCGCCCGCGGCAGGCGGCGGGCGAGGTAGCGAGAGGGATGGTGCAGGCGAGCCCCCGCCACGCTGACAAGCTCGGCGATGTGGTCCAGCCAGTCCTCGTAGAAGTCGTCAACGGGGAGGTAACGCAGGAGCTCACGCGCCATGAGCAACGCAGCCTGCGCGTCTGCCGGCCCGCGACAAGCGTGATACGATGAGCCAGCCGGAGTCAGCGACGGGGTGGCGGTGCGCCCATCTCGCCGCACGAAAGGGTGCAGCGATGAAGGTTGTTGCTCGTGCCCCGCCAGGTCGGTGGCGGCGTTGGCGGCAGGTGATGGAGAACGACGGGGAGGCCCGCCTCTGGGCACCTCTGGGCGACGCGAGCGGCGAGAGCAGCTCGACGCTCGGCACAGGCTCGACGAGCATCAGCCATGGAGGCGGTGGAGCCGTGGTGAGTCGACCGATGGAAGAGAGGCCTCGACGCACCCCTACCTAGCGCACAAAATGCCGGATTCAGGGTTCCGCAGACCCTTGAGAGGTTCGAACTCTGGGGTGCATGCGAAGAACTCTCCCTTCCCAGCCTGCCTGCTCAACGATTCCATGGTCTAGCTCGACGAACCCAAGGGACAAGAGACACATCAGTTTATCCTAGTTCGGGCCACCTTGCGGTGTAATACCCTACTCCAACTTTATGATGGATTGCCTCGAGGGGCTGAGGATGAACTAGTACAGTGGTGGAACAGCCTCGGGAGGTGAGGTGCTCTTGAGCTCGATGAGCTGGTGAGATGGTCAGGGTGGAATCGATCCGTCCACCTCTATGGTGGTGGCTAAGTCCTATTTATAGTGGCATTGGTCCTCTTCCCAAATGTAGGCGGGAAGGGATCCCACAACGGCCAAATTTGAAGGGAGACAACTAGTACAAGCTATCCTGACAAAAGTAGTCTTCGCCTGCAAAAGGCTCTGGTGGTGACGCTGCAGTGGGCTCCGCGATGACCTCCGTCCTGCCGTCCTGGCGGTCTTGGTCTTGTTGCACCGATATGGAAACCTTTGCTTGACTCCTCGGGACCCCGCGCCTGCGCTTGCCTCCTTAGCACCAAAGAGGAAACTAGTACACTGCGCCCGCTGGCGCCCGCCTGGCCTTGGTCATCATGGCTCACGTCATATGAACCTCGCGAGGTGCATCTTGCATAGATATCTCCGCTCCTCGGGAGCCAGCCTAGTGAGGCCGCCCCCCAGGGAGGTCTTGGTGTCGTCCACCTCGCGAGGCTTGGCCCCTCACGAGGGTCTTGAGTTGTTGTTACTGAAGTTGGGTCGTACTGGACCGTCGACGGAGCCACGCCGTGGGCCGCAGGCAGGCAAGTCTGGATACCCCGTTCTCAGGACGCCGACACAACAAATACGAAATAGTTTCACGAGCAAATGGTTCGAAGCAAACATAAAATGTTTAACTAGTTCAACGTTAGCAACTTCACAGCCTCCTTCCCCTCTTCGAGGTATGGTCCTCGTTGGTCTTTGATTGCTTCTCGGTCGCCTTCTTCTTGCGCTGAGTAGGACGCACTCTTTGAAACGGGGATGGACTTGCCCAATCCTTCTTCGGCACATTCCTCTTCTCAAGCTGGGTTGTCTGAGTTGCTGGAGGTCCGTCATCGTCATCGTACTCCTCCTCCTCATCTCCTTCTTCCTCTTCTTCCCCATGTTCTTCTTCTGCTCCCTCCTCATCCTCTTCTTCATCTTCACCTTCTTCGTCCTCGTCCTCGTCCTCTTGAACCGTCCTAGATGCCGAGGCGGCCTGGCTCGATGAAGCGAGGCTATGCATCGGTGCTGCAGGAGCAAAAGCATCAGCAGAGGAGGTAGCGCACCCAAGCAGGCCCACAAGCTTGCGACATTTGTTGACGAACTTTCTGGAATGAGAATGAAACAATAACATAGTATGGATCAAGTTTATGGTTTAAAACAAAAATGAAATTAAGAAAATGAACTCGATGTTACCTTCACCGTTCCCCTTAACTTGTTCTTACTAGCTCGAGTCCCGGGAATAGAACTTAGCGCATCAGAGGCTTCAAAAATGGTTTTGTTCACCTCCGACACAAAAGAGCCCCCCTCCTAATTCACTAATTTGTAGGAAGGTACTGAACTTTTGGATTTGTAAAAAGTTTCAGAAGATATATCTAATGTAGATGGTGATTGATAGAGCAATTCTTGCTCATAAGTTCCTGTATGAGTACTGCGCCTAACATAAAGCTTGTGACTGGTAGTAAAACATCTATTTTATTTTGAGATAGAGTTCGATCCTCAACTAAGCAGTAAAATGAGTCACTCTCATTAAAGTATATTTCATCCGACCGTCGGTTGAAAACAGATAAAAACAACTTACCACTCTATTCACGAGGGGTCCGTACTCCCTAAATCCGCCTTTAAGCTCTCTGATGCTCTCATTATAGGCTTCATTCTCTGAGGCGTCATCGTACAGATCTTCGGCATCTGCTATCGTCCACTGGGACCTCAGGCGCAAACGACGCTTGATGCCATCGTCGTACCACAGCATGTGATCCTCGTACTCATTCCAGTCCATCACTTTCCTCTCCACATCTTTGCGAGTTTTCACTAGTTTCATTCCTGCACGTATCTCGCATGATGCTCTTCCCAATCTATGATGGACTGATTCTTCTGCCTGCTCATCCTACAAGACATAAGAAAGTATGTAAAACACCCTAAGAACGAATGTAAAACATCAAAACAAAAGTTGTTATCGATGAGATCGCCTGGTGGTACTCACAAGTGTAGGTCGTAGCCACTGGTATCGGTGACGATGCCGGCTGATGGTGCGCCTTACCAAATTGCGCGGCAACGTGTTGTGGTACTCGACGGCATAGACACAAATCATGGGCATGATGCACCGCCAGAGAAGTCGGTCCTGCTTGCACATCATGTTCAACTCAAACCCCCACTCTCGTTCATCATCATACGGCCACCAATTAACCTAGTACCAAACAATGGTAAGCTCAAGTGAAAGTTTAGTCGAAACTATTCGAAATATACTTCTTATACCTGGAAAACCGTCAGAGCATCAAGCTCATTACTGAAGACCTTGTACAAGGCCTTGGATTCGCTAGCGTATACACCCACCATGTCCCAAGCGTATGCGACGTCGGGTACCGATCATCTTCGTCATCTTCGCCATAGTCCGTCCATGCACGCGAGCGCAGCTTCTCCGGCCGCACACCGAGATTCGCTCCCACATCCAAATGGAGAGGCCCCATACACATCCACACATACCGGACGTATCTTCCGCCCTCTGGGTTGCGTCGTCAAGCTACAAAACAAGTATATATGATAAGATGACATAATCTAAAGCAGCATACGTCCATGATATTTGAAACAATGTGATATTCACTTACCGAACGGTATAGGTAGGCGAGGCCGGCGGGCCCCCAGCTGTACCCCGCATCCCAGTCCTTCAGGAAGTCGAGATACATCCATACGGCAGTGTCCCCAGAGCAGTCTGGAAACACCACCTCCGTGAGAAGATATCACAGATAGGCCCTGACGTATTGCTCCACCACCCGGGGTTCGGCACCTTCCGGGCACTTGCTCCGATACTTCAGGAGCCAGGGCAACGGTACGCCGGAAGTCCGGTTATTCTTAGCGGGCGGGCAGTCGCCGATGAGGGAGATAACCCTGTTGTGCCAGTCCTTCCTCTCCACTCGTCCTGTGAGAGCACGACCCTGGAGCAGTAGGGATGTAATCATCCCCCAATCTTGGAGGGTCACTCTCATCTCCCCACATGGAAGATGGAAGTTGTGCATCTCTGGCCGCCACCGGTCGATCAAAGCCGTGAGAGCTGAGTGGACGAGCATCGACGACTTACACTTGAACTGCAGGACGAAACCCAATAGTCGGGCTCTCCTGTAGAACGGTCTGTACCGCTCGTCGTACTCCATCTTAACGGTCGTCTTGTGAGCCCTCATCCGCAGTGGCGGAAGCATCTGTGAAAATGAAGAACCAAAGCGTAATTAGCATAAACATAATAATTAGCAACTTGTTTTCATCAATTCGAAAGATTTGGTTTAAGAATGGTACGGGCACAGTGACCCTTGTCGAACTTAGTGTCAAGCATGGTATATTTAATGTCGATGTCGTCCGCAAGAGGTGGCCTCCTAAAAAATTGCATAAACATAAGCATAAGCATATAAAAAGAATAACCTATGAGATCACAAAGGTTCATCACATCCCAAAAAACCTATAGATACATAAGCATAAGCATAACTAGGGCTCATCATGAACTAGGAAAGACATAGATGCATCACAAAGGTTCATCACATCCCAAAAAACCTATGAGTTCAATCTTTGAATAAGCATATGAATATATTTTTTAACATTAACATGAACTAGGGTTCATCATGTGGCTAAAAAATAAATAAATACATATATCAAGATGCAATCACCAAGGTTCAAATGCATCATATCATATCATATTTCTCCAACAACATCCAACATGCATCATATCATATATTTTTCAAAAACAAAAAACATGAACTAGGGTTCATCTTAAGCATATTTCCTCAAAGACCATCCACTATACATCATGCATCATATGATATTAACATGCATCATCATATCAAAATAAATTCCTCCAACATGCATCATATCAAAACAAATTCCTCCAAGAAAAAATATGAACTAGGGTTCATCTTCATACTACCATTCCAACTAGTGACTAGAGTTCATATCTAACACAATACAACGTCTAGAATCAACCTAAATCAATCCAAGGTAAACAAATTGAATCTAATTCAAAAAGGGGGAGTGATTTGAATCAAATATGCGACGAATCAGAAGCTATTTGACTAAAACTAATTGAAGGGATCGGAGGGGCTTACTTTTCTCTTTTTGGGGCCATCTCGATCCGCAAAAACGATGAAGAAACAAAGAAGATCCGAGGGAGAAAGTGGAGGAGATGAGAGAGGGGGCGAGAGGAAGAACTCCTATGTTCTTGGGATGGCTAGGTGGGGGAAGAAGGGGGAGGAGCGGGCGGGCGGCGGCTTATAACTGCCAACACCCTACTGCCGGGAACCCTGGCGGTAGGATCGGACAGGTTACCGGCAGGACCAGCGGTGGTAGGGTGGGACGAAAGGAGACGGCGGCCGTTTACGCTGCTGACGTGGATAAGTTTTCTACCGCCCGAGGTTGCGGCGGTAGGCTCTGCAATCCTACCGCCGGATGCCCTAGCGGTAGGGAAAAGGGTCAAATGTCTGGAAAAAATTGAACCGGTATCAGGTCGGGCTAAATTTCAACAAAAGGGTCCGAACACGAAATATAGCCGCGAGTAGCGAGGCATACCCAAAGGGCCAGGAGTGACGATGCAACCGACAGTCGAATTTGGTTGGACTAGAGCAAGAAAAGTCAAGCTAAGAGTACCAAATAAATAAACAAAAAATAAGGTGAGTCAGGAGCGTATCCTGTGCATGTGATTTTTCAGTGACCGTACCGACCGCAGGCTGTCGGAATCGACGCATGTCGAGGATCGATTGGCCCAAAGAAATCAAGCATAAATTTAGTACTATATATGCACGCGGATCGCAGGACCAGCACTCCTGGCGGCAGTATACTACGAGCACAAAGTTATCTGCTCGCGAGTAAGTAAATGTTGATAGATTGACAAACACCCGGTATTTCTGAAAAAAAAACTAACACAATACAAACGCTGACAAAGTCGGTACCAGAATTTGAGCATAGGGCACCCAAAAATTCAACGACGGAGGACCAAGAAGCAATGATGGTATAAGCGAATTAATGTAGAAATATGACAAATTTTGTGTTAGGATTCGTGAGAAGGGCGATGGGCGTGAGTCTCCGCCACCGCCGATCCAGCCGGAGCCACCGCCGCCGCTCTCGCCAGCCGATGGGGAGGGCTTGGGGGCCGACGGAGGGGGGATTTCACCGCCGCCGATCCGCCTCGTGGAGTGACGACTCCGCCTCAGCCGCCGCTGCGGTTGTCGCCGGATCCGCCTCTTCCTTTGGATGAGGTGCGGCCGGAGCTCGTGGTGGCTCCCGTGGCGGCGCTCGATCTGCCCTCTTCCCCGGCTTCTCGTCGAGATCCCTCGACGGAGGATCGGGATCGGGGGTTTTTGAATCCTACGAAATGGTATGTGTGTTTTGAAGATGCTCGAGAGGTGGGGAGATGGATCAATGGCCTGATCTACTCGCACCCGTCTCGTTGGATGACGATCCGAGATGAAGAAGGAGAAATTTTGGCCGGACGACATCTCAACATTGACGAAGAGCTTGATATCGGTAAGCGTTTAAAGATTGATTTTTTCCATATCGAGGTTCTTGAATGTGTGCAGGTCCCCATGGAGTGCGAAGAACAAACTGTCGTAGTTGATCTTACGGAGGACGACGATAGACCAAAGCCTTCGCAGCGGTTTGGGGGACGTTTCTGGATTCTTGCTGATGACGATGAAGACGATGAGGATCTGCCGAAACCGACAGTTCGGCCGCCATCTACGAGTGGCTTGGTAACATCTATCCCTATGACTAAACCTGTGGTGAGTTGCAAGAAATCGTTATCGCTCGGTACTGCGGTTCCATCGCAGAAGTCAAAAGTGAAACCATGGAGTGGTCCGTTGCCGAAGGAGGGGCCGCCGGCTATCACCTTGTCCGAATTTTTTCGTCCCGAGTGTTGGACGAGAGTGACTAGGAGAAAGAAGAAGGGTGGTCGGATGGTGTCGCAGCAATTGCCCGTGGTGACCGGTACGCGTGATATTCGGGCGGCCAGATCGGCGCGTTTGAATTCGCTTTTGGGTATAGTTGGGCCGCAAGCGAGCGATGGCGATGTGGGTTTGGCTAGTACTGGGCTAGAGGCACAGGGAGCTGGCCAGGCCTGCGTTGAGGTGGGTGTGGGCGACGTGCATGTGGTGGCCTCGGGTCGGTCGCCCCCGCATGCACGTTCTCCCTCCTCCTCTCACCCCGTTCATGCTAGGGTTCGCCGCCGCGGGAGGCCTGGTTTTCCGTCCGCGTCCTTGCGCCGTCTTGCTCCGGGGATCGCCGGCGTTGGCCGCCGCCTGCCACCTGGACTTTGTCCGGCTGCGATGCCGCCAAAACCACCTCCGCCGCGGGTCGCGCCCGTGGTGAGGAACCCGACCGGGGCCGTGGGGGTCTCCGCTGCTCAGGCTGCGCCTGCTGCCGCGCCGGCTCCCGCGCGGGCAGCGCCTCCACCTCAGGGGGCTCCGCCGCCGCCTCGGGTGGCGCCTCCGTCTCGGGAGGTTCCGCCGCCGCCTCGGGCGGCCCTTCCCCAGCCGCTAAGGGCTGCGCCTCCACAACTCCAGCCTAGGGCAGCCACGCCGCTGCCACCTAGGGCCGAGCTGCCGCCGCCGCAACGGCCGTGGCCGAGGCAGATGGCGGGTGGTAGCGGTGCCTCGGGCCAAGGCTCGATCGGCCGCGGGGCGGGTGCATCTGCGGGCGATGATCGTAACCCTCCGCGTGGCCAGTGGGGCAATGATGGATATGATGCTTATGGTTCTGGTCTGCATCGGGGCTCTTCGTCTACCGGAGGTGGCCGTGGCTATGCTTGGGTGGACAAAGGCAATGCCAACCAGGGTTTTCAAGGGCCGCCCGGGAACTTTGTGGAGGGTGCGGCTGGCCCCAATAACCGCTCTTTCCGGGGTCGTTTCCGCGAAGGTCAGGGCGGGAACCGGCGTCACTTTCCGCCAAAGCACCCGAAGACTTGTGCCGAGCCGGAGGTGGCTGACGGTGGATCGGCTTTACCGCAGGTGGCGGTGGAGACGGTTCAGGCACTGGCTGCAGTCACGTTGCCGGAGCCCATGCAGACTGGAGACTCTGTTTCTGAGCAAGGTACGGAGAAGTCCGAGGTTGACAAGGTGTCCAAGTGGGCGGCTGCAGTCATGTTTCCGTTGTGGTGAACCGGGACACTTTATGGTTGAATGCACTGCGGAGTTATGTGACTTGTGCCGGAAACCTAAACATTCAGCTGCCGAGTGTCCTCTTATGTTGGGGCCTAAACCTTCCGTTCAGATATACGGGGTTTGCTACTCGGAGTTGATGTTTTTCGAGTCTCCCAGTGTGGAACCCTTGACACCCGCGGTGGAGACCTCCTTCCCCGGTGTGGTGAAGGTGGTTCATGGACCGTTGACCGAGGCGCAGATCATTCAGCAGTCGAGGGAGCTCGCTCCGGGTAATTTTCAGTGGTCGTTGCTCAAGCTCACAGATACAACTTATAAAGTAGATTTCCCGTCTAAGGAGGATCAGTTGAGAATCCTCAAGTTCGGTATGAGCAGGGTCACGGGCACTAGTTTTGTGTTGCGGTTTGATGAGTGGAAAAAGAAGGAGCCGCAGGGCACGCCGTTAACTCAGATTTGGGTTTGTTTCTCTAGGGCGCCATCTGAGCCACTGGATAGCTTTTTGGTGACATGGAGCCTGGGTTCGTTGATTGGCAAGACTGAGCATGTGGATATGCAGTTCACACGTGCTCACGGGGTGGCGCGTCTACTTGTCAGTGTTGCTAACATTGAGTTCCTGCCAGACGTGGTGCCTTGGACATATGAAGGCGTTCTGTATCAGTTGGATGTTGAGTATGAGGATCCTAACCTTTTCAGTGAGTTTGAGGATGATAACCCCATGGACACCTCTGAGGGAGGAGGTGCTCCGGAGAACCAGGATGATACTGCTAAGAGTGATGATGATAAGGCCAAGGGGCCTTCTGGTCCGTCTGATTCTGGACACTACTCCTGTTGGGTCAACTGGTGCGGTCCCGACGAGCACCTTGCAGCTTGGTTCCTTGGGGGCGTTCTCGGCTCCGCCTAGGCTTTGGGGTGACCGAGTTGATACCGTGAGCCATGTGGTGAGTCCGTGCGTGACGAAGCCTGTTGAGGTGGGAGGTGCCGAGGGGCAGGAGGCCCCTCCCTCTTCTCTTACCTTTCCTCTGGCTACGGTGGAGGTGGCTGCGACGGTGGTTTCGGTTGGAGGTGTTGGTCAGGAGGCCCTGCGCTCTGAGTTGCCGTCACCGTCGGCGCCGAGGGCGAGCTCGGCGTTCCCTCCCTTGAGGCCGGCTGCTTGTGGAGGGGTGGGCGTGCAGGAGGCCGCCGTATCCCCTCTGGTCAGGACGCGTTTGGCCTCGGAGGGCGGGTCATGTGGAGTGGCCGTATCACCACACTCCCCGGATCGCCCTAGGCTGGTCTCGCCGGTCTCGGCTGTCGGTGGGACTTCCGTGGATAGGCCGCGGGAGTTGGCGTCGTCCTGTGGTGTTGCGCCGGTCGTCCCGGCCGAGGTCACCGCTGTTGGGGGACGGGCAGGAGGCCTTTCCCCTAGCAGAGCTTCGCGCGAGGAGTTCGTCGCATTTGGTGGGATCCCGGATCCTGTCTCTGAGGGGAGGCGGATCAGCGGGAGGCTGTAGGAGCAGCCGGACATTGATGACATGCAGCTGAGGTGTGCTATGAGGGCGGCCAAGCTGCGTGACGTCGAGATCTCCACTGGTATGTCTGTTATTAATTCGAATTCAATTTTGCATTTTACCAATGATGAGATTGTTCACAATGCAAACCAACTAGGAGTATCACTTGGTAATAATGATATAGAGATATCTAGGTCTGTTAATGACATTCTTGATTTGGAAGCTGAACGAGCGTTAGAAATGATTCGTCACATAGCTGCCGTTAAGCCTATGAATGAGTCAGAGATTGATGCGCTTGGGGTTAGAGTTCTTGATGGTTTGTGTGCCGATCTTGACCCTGTGGTACCGGAGACGAAGGAGGAGGAGGGGTATGCCTACCCTGAGATCTCTAACCGTGTAGATGAGTCTTTGGTGATTGCGGCAGAGCCCGAGTGTGGTGTCCAATCTGATGATCGCATTAAGCCTAAACGAACTTGGAAACGGAAGGTTTATCCGGTTTCGGCTGTGCGTAGAAGTGCTAGGATCCGTACCTCTAAAAAATTTCATGATGAAATATGAGAGGCGTTTTCTGGAATAGCAGAGGTCTTAAAGACTTGGCTAAAAGAAGGTTTCTAGCGGATGCTTCTCTTGAACATCATTTGGACTTTATTGCTCTGTCTGAAACTGGAAGAGGCAACTTCACTCCACATTTTCTTAGTACTTTATATGGGGGTAGATTTCGACTCGCATTGCCTCCCCCCTCGAGGAAGATCCGGTGGGATTTTACTTGGGGTTAAGTGTGAAACTTTGGAAGTTCGGAGTGTAGTTTTGGGAGAGTTTGCGGTAAAGTTTCGGGTCAGAACTATGGCCGATGGATTTGATTGGGCTTTGGTCACGGTTTACGGAGCCGCGCAACCAGCACTCAAGCCAGATTTCTTGGACGATCTAGTCCGTGTCTGCGGTAATGAGCAGCTCCCTATTTTAGTGGGGGGTGATTTCAACATTATTCGAAGAAGGGAAGAAAAGAATAATGAGAATTTTGACGGCAGATGGTCGTTTATGTTCAATACTATCATTGAAAGCTTGTATCTCAGAGAGATAGAGCTCTCGGGTAGGAAATTCACTTGGGCTAACTCGTTACCGGTACCGACTTTTGAGAAGCTTGACCGGGTTTTAGCTAGTGTCGAATGGGAACAGAAGTTTCCCCTGGTAACAGTGCAGGCGTTGACTCGAGGGATCTCAGATCACACGCCGCTACTAGTTGACTCGGGAGCTCAAACTCATGTGGGTAACAAGAATATTTTCTCATTTGAACTTGCTTGGTTTGAAAGAGAAGGTTTCCTCGAGTTGTTAGCTAGAGAGTGGGCTAAAGACTCAGGAGGAAGGTCACCCATTGAGAGATGGCAATGCAAGATTCGTCATCTTCGAAGGTTCCTTCGTGGATGGGCTAAGCATACACATGGGATATATAAGGCGGAGAAGGAGCGACTCCTTCTAGTTATCCAGACCCTTGAAGTAAAAGCTGAAACTTCTATCTTAGGTACCAGTGAGCTGGAAACTAAGATGGAGGCTGAGTTGCGGCTGAAAGAGCTTCTCCGTGAGGAGGAATTGAAGTGGGCATTGCGCGCTAAGGTTCGCAAAAATCGTCCAAGGCGAGGATAATACTCAATTCTTTCACATGATTGCTAATGGGAAGCATCGTAAGAAGAGAATTTTACAATTAGAACAAGACGAAGGAACGATAGTTGGTCAAGAGAACCTGAAAGTTTACATTACCAACTATTATAAGCAGTTGTTTGGATCTCCGGAAGAGAATTTTGTGTCTTTGGACGAGTCAAGGGTTGAGGATGTTCCTCAACTTGAGACCGTCGAGAATGAGATTTTGACCGCTCCCTTTATGGAGAAAGAGGTGTTTGAGGCCATCGCACAAACGAAAAATAATAAGGCTCCAGGACCGGATGGATTTCCGGCGGAGTTTTATAAAAAGTGTTGGCACTTCATTAAGGGAGACCTGATGCCGATGTTTCATCAGTTTTTTAATGGTCAGCTTCATTTGTTTAAGCTGAATTTTGGAACGATAACTCTTCTTCCTAAGAAGACAGAGGTCGTTCGCATTGAGCAGTTCATGCCTATATGTCTGCTTAATGTTAGTTTCAAAATATTCACCAAGGTTGGGACGAACAGACTTACGCAGATTGCGCATTCAGTTGTGCAACCATCCCAGACTGCTTTCATGCCAGATAGAAATATCCTTGAAGGGGTTGTCGTCTTGTATGAAACGCTCCATGAGATTCACTCAAAAAAACTAGATGGCGTTGTTTTTAAAGTGGATTTTGAAAAAGCATACGATAAAGTTAAATGGCCTTTCCTTTAACAGGCTCTGCGTATGAAAGGATTTGACACGGCCTGGAGAAACCAGATTGAATCCTTTACGCAAAAAGGGAGTGTTGGGATTAAAGTGAATGACGATATAGGTCACTATTTCCAGACTCACAAAGGGTTAAGGCAAGGAGATCCCATGTCACCGATCCTATTCAACATAGTGGTTGATATGCTGACTATTTTAATAGGACGGGCTAAGGATGCGGGGCAGGTAGGTGGCCTGGTTCCGCATTTAGTTGATGGCGGTATCTCCATCCTTCAGTATGCTGATGATACTATCATCTTCATGGAGCACGACTTGGCGAAAGCGAGAAACATGAAGCTTCTGTTATGCTTATTTGAACAATTGTCCGGGCTCAAAATTAACTTCCACAAGAGCGAATTGTTCTATTTTGGAAGAGCTAATGATGACCAGGAGGCGTATAAACAATTGTTCGGATGTGAGTTGGGCACGTTACCGTTCACGTATTTAGGTATACCCATCCATCATCGTAAGCTGACTAGCAAAGAGTGGAAATGCATCGAGGATCGTTTCGAGAAGAAACTGAGCTGTTGGAAAGGGAAGCTCATGTCATATGGAGGATGATTAATTTTGATTAATTCGGTCCTCACCAGTATGCCTATGTTTCTTCTATCCTTTTTCGAAGTCCCGGTGGGTGTCAGGAAGAGGCTAGACTTCTATCGATCTTGATTCTTTTGGCAGAGTGATGAGCTTAAATGAATGTATAGGCTTGCTAAATGGGATATAATCTGTAGGCCGAAGGACCAAGGGGATCTAGGTATTGAAAATCTGGAAGTCAAAAACAGATGTCTCCTTAGCAAGTGGCTGTTTAAACTTTCGTCCGAGACGGAGGCTACTTAGGCTCAGATTTTGCGAAATAAGTATCTTCAGTCTAAAACCGTGGCCCAGGTGACAGTGAGGCC
The DNA here is from genome assembly GCF_002575655.3 of Aegilops tauschii subsp. strangulata. Lineage (NCBI taxonomy): Eukaryota > Viridiplantae > Streptophyta > Magnoliopsida > Poales > Poaceae > Aegilops > Aegilops tauschii. Next base: position 183,864,470 of record NC_053040.3, read on the forward strand.
GACTGACTCACCATTTTGGAAAGGATTGATGAGAGTCAAGCCACTCTTTTTAAACAGGACAAGGTTCTTAGTCGGAAATGGAGCTAATACGAGGTTCTGGGAGGATACGTGGCTTGGGGGGACTCCCCTTGCACTTCAATATCCTTCTCTGTACAACGTTGTTCAACGTAGAGAAGCTTACGTTGCAACCGTTCTACAATCCACTCCCCTCAATATTAGTTTTCGGAGGACGCTAGTTGGAAATCGTTGGGAGGCCTGGCTTCATCTTGTAAGACGTTTGATGGATGTCCAGTTGTCTCAGCAGCCAGATCAGTTGTATTGGAAACTAACTAAGAACGGCGTGTTCTCGGTCAAATCCATGTATCTGGACGTCATAAACTCTAGCGTCATTCCTTCCTCGAAGCACGTTTGGAAAGTAAAGGTACCTTTGCGAATCAAAGTGTTTATGTGATTCGTGCATAAACAAGTTATTTTGACTAAGGATAATCTGGCAAAACGCAATTGGGTGGGTTCTGCTAGATGTAGTTTTTGTGACCATAACGAAACTATCAAACACCTCTTTCTTGATTGTTCGCTCGCTAAGATTCTATGGTGGTCGATTCATATTGCTTTTAATATTAATCCGCCTACGTCCATCAACATGTTATTTGGAACGTGGCTTGATGGGTTTGACTCCGATACAGCGAGGCACATTCGCGTTGGCGTCTGTGCTTTATTATGGGCAGTCTGGAACTGCAGAAATGATTTGGTTTTTAACAGATCAACGAACATTCATTTTTGCAGGTTATCTTCAGGGCCACGACGTTGATCTGTATGTGGTCGCTACTCACTCCGACGGAGGCCAGGGAGCGTTTGGTTACTGCGTCTACCCGATGGGAGATGGTAGCTCGGGATATTTTCAACCGGTTTGGATGGCGGTCATGTAATAGGATAGGCATGTAGTGCTCCTATTTTTTTTGCTTGCCGGTTGTGGCTTTTCTGTTTAGCTCTTATGAGCGTTTTGATTTTTTTTCATACTTCGAGACTTGGAGACTTGTTGCTGGTTTTTATTAATAATATGAGCCGTATGCATCTTTCTGATGCAGAGGCTGGGGTAAAACCCCTTTTCGAAAAAAATATCTTATGCAGAAAAAATAATCTTATGTAACAACTTATGTCTTGTAATCCAATGGAAAAAGCTATGTCAGCATATGTCTAGAGACCCCTCGCATAACCCCTCGTACTCCTCGCGCCACCCTCCCTGGGCGGCGCCAGGGGCCCAAAAACCTAGTGCCACCAGCCTTTCTTCAGTCATTCTCCTGCAGCCGGCGAGGTTCGCAGTGATGGAGGGACCGGTGCCCAAAGCACTAGGGCAAGTGATCGCAGCGGGTTCCTCTGAGGTGATAGGGGTGCCTCTTTTGGTGCGCCCAGGTAAGGCGGCGCCCCTAGCCTGTGCGGCAGCGGTCGATAATTCATGGCCGACGGGGTGGGCTTCCCTGCATGCATTGGTGGCGGCGGTTGTCGGCACTCCATGGACAACGTGGTGGACAGCTCTGCCTGGAGATGCGTCGTGGCGGCCGTGGATCTGGCGTCCCATCCAGATTTGTCGCGGTGTGGTCTTGGCCGGTCGGCGGCGCGTGGAGGGGCCGGTGAGGGGCGACTGGAGGCCCTCTGCCGGCGTTCTGGCGGCAACATTCATCTTCGCATGAGGCTCCAAACGGATCCAGTCAGTTGTGAGATCGAGGCGACGCAACTTCTATTGAAAATCATGCCGACTGCGATCATGGCGGATGATAGTGACATCTTTGCCGTCGTTTCTCACTTGAGGCATCGTCATTGCAAGTTGCGTCAACATACTCGGGATGTTTCAGGGGAAACCCTAGATCTACGTCTTCCAGAGCGAACGATGACGGCGCCTTTGGTGTCACTCTCCCTCCTAGGGGCATCATTTTGGAGTAGGAGCTGGCTGGAGGAGACAAGAGGAGGAGCAGTGTTACATCTACCGCAAGGCCGACACCGGGTCTTGGCGCGTGCCGCAGCGGAGTGTCGCCGAGGAGCATGTATGGATGAGCGCGTGCAAGATGGTGGCGTTTTCTGGCGTCACGGTGACGTTGATGGCAGAATCGCTGATCGCTCCACATGGGACAGTGGAAGATGACGGTTGCCGATTCTAGAGCATGCGCATGCGGTGCACACAAAGGGTCAAGCTAGACTGGTTGGTGCTCTCAACTTGCAGGCGGACGGTTCGGTGATGCCACTGGAATATTTGATGTACGTTGATATGTGGTAGGGGCACATCATCAAGTGTGAAGGTATAGCGACAATAGTTGCCAGGAAGGTGGCTTCGAGTTAATCTATGTATTTGTTTTGTTGGGCTTTGTTGAATAATAAAATAAAATTATTGTGTGCATCGCCAGATGCAGACGCCGAGGGTCATTCTTCATTTTGGAGAAAAAGGTTACGGACAAGGTTGCGCTTTTGGTAGATGGTCTTTCTCAAGTGTGGACTGCACTACAGCGGCGGGCATGATACTTTGGAAACATGACGGGACAATAATCTTCGCGGCTTGTATTTGTTTCACTGCAATTATGCGTTAGAGGTAGAGATTCATGCTATGATGCAGGGCATGGCGCTAGCCCTACAACACATGGAACTTCCAGCCATTGTGCAGTCGGACTCGTCGACGGCCCAAACTATCTTCAGTCATGGGTCACTAGTTCGGTCTCCATATAGACATCTGGCATTGGAGATTCTTGCCTTACGAGAGGTTCGGGAGTTTATTCTGCAAAAGCTTCATCGTTGTGAGAATAGGGTGGCAGATTGTTTAGCGAGGTATAGTCGTACTTAATGCAGTGTTGTTTGGCTACCTAGAGGGCCTCCATGTACTGAGAAATTCTCGCCTCTGCACTGTAACTCTATAACTTCGGAATAAAACTTTTTTCACCTCCAAAAAAACTATAGTTCTGTGGCCATAACAAGTCAATAATTTGTGCCCAAAGATTCAAAAGCCTGATTACAGCGTCTCATGATTTCCTTTTCTCTTCATAACCATTGAGGTAAGAATCTGTTAGAACTAGCATCTGATGTATAACTTTGACACAGAAGGGATGAGAACTAAGCGAGATTATTAGACGGTATCGAGATAGATTACTCGGTAGTGTTCGCATGTTGGATGCTGATCGGGACGAACTAGAGATCGATATGGGGTAGCAATCACTCTCTCAAATTTGAATTCAGTGGCGATACAAGAGGAATTACAGAAATGGTCTAGGGTTCGTGCGAGACAGAGGAAAGGGGAATGGAGGTAGGTAGCGGCGAGCCGTTTCCGTGATCCTTTGGATGCCGCCGTCACCCTCGCTTGGGGCTTCAAGTAGTCTTCATGTCGTGGGCTTCACTTGACCCATTCTGTCCCGACGCACCTTGGGTTGGGCTTCTTGTGCCTTGGTGAAAGAACATGCGGTGCCCCCATGTTTGGTTTTGGTAATTGATGACAATCTCTATGGACTAATGGTTGCCTTGAGTTATATTTGAAGGATTTGTCCATAGGCATTTCTTGAAGTCCATGTGTTGGTTTCAAGGAGTTTATGTGGTGACCAAGGTGTTATTAAGGAATTATCCAAAGATTGGTCATGTGAGAATTGAGCTTATTGCAAGCATGTCTTGAAGAAGAAGATTGTGTGATCATTCATGTTTACCTTCAAGACATCATCCAAATGAAGAGAGTTGGAAAGAGTCAAGGTTGATCAAGACTAAGTCAAGAGTGAATCAAGTTGATCAACACACAAAGCGCACAAGATGTACCGAGGGATCAAGCGATCCCATGGTATGGTAAGCATTGTCAATTACGCTTTGTGTACTAACCCATGGTCTTTGTGAGAGTTCTTTGTGGGGTTAGGTTGTGGTGTGCAAGTTCAAGTGAAGCGGGCAAGTTCAAGTAAAGCATCACGAAGAGATCAAATGCTTGAAGCCAATGTGGTGACAATGGACTTGTGAAGATGTGCGGAAGGGTGGCTCACCCATAGTGGAGTATGGGGGAGCAATCAACTAGTCTTCATCGAGCCAACGCAATCAAGAAAGCTGGTCCATCTTGAGGGAGTCAAGATCGTCATCATCTATCTCAAGTGGACCTTGTGCAAGGCAAAGGTTTGCTCTTGATAGGTTTTCTATTTTACCGGTCTCATGATGGTAGTTGGGAGACCGGGTTATAGGATCGATTGCCGTACTATCAAGGGGGGCTCTCGATGAGTAGCTTGATCGTATCGTTCATAGAGAGCTCAAACCATTGCATCCTTGCATCATCTTTATTGGTTCTTGTTTGGTTCTTCTCTTTGTGAGTTTTGGAGCTTATGGTCATCTTGATGACAAGCTCGAGTTCATCGAAACGGAGTTCACTCGCATCTTCTATGATGTTTTCGATGTTGGAGGTTCTGCCGGTTCTTCTCTATTGGAGGTTTCACTCCTCTATTTGTTGGCATACCTCCCCTGCCTCTATTTGCTTGAGGCTGTTTTGATGCTACTCGTCGTCTTGTATCCAACAAGCTTGAGTTTGCTCAATTCGGAGCTCATATGAAGAAGTTTTGGCAGTTCTGTTTTTCTCCCTGCGGTAGTACCGCGGTGGCAGCGGTAGTACCGCTTGTAGCGTCAAGCGGTAGTACCGCTCCAGTACCGCTCTACTACCACCTCGATTTTGGGTCTGCTCTTTTCGTGTCGGGTTCAGCGGTAGTCGCGCGGCAGTAAGGCACGGTAGTTCCGCCTATAAGCGGTAGTACCTCTCCGGTCGAGCGGTAGTACTGCTACTGCACTACTGCCACCGTACTCTGCTCTGTCCTGCCTCCTTTTGTCCCGTGTTTTGCTCCTCCAGCGGTAGTACCGCTCGGGTGAGCGGTAGTACCGCTTATCGGCGGTACTACCGCCCCAAGGTTCTTGTTTTGTTGCTCCTTTTCACTGCTTCTTCCGCCCGAGCAGTAGTACCGCTCGTGGAGCGGTAGTACCGCTCATGTGGGGGCTGAGCACTTAACGGTTGGATTTTCCCCCTCCTATAAAAGGGGGTCTTCTTCCCCAATGAACCTTATCCTTTGAGCTCGTGTTCTTCCCCCATTGTTGGCCTTCTTCGAGCTTGCTATCTCTCAATCCCTCCATGGATTCTTGCTAGTTTTTGGGGGAAAAGAGAGAGGAGATCTAGATCCACATTTCCACCAATCACTTTCTCCTCTAGGTGAGGGGAACCCCTTGGATCTAGATCTTGGAGTTCTTGGTGTTCTCCTTCTTGTTCTTCCTCTCTTTTCCCTCCCTAGCATTAGTTGCTTTGGTGGGATCTGAGAGAGAAGGACTTGGGCACTCCGTGTGCCCTTGCCATTGCATTTGGTGCATCGGTTTGAGTTCTCCACGGTGATACGTGGAAGTTACAAGTTGAGAAGCTTATTACTCTTGGGTGCTTGGTACCCTTGAGCTTGTTCCTCTTGGGTGCTTGGGCGCCCTAGACGGTTGGTTGTGTTCGGAGCTCAATCATTGTGGTGTAAAGCTCCGGGCAAGCGTCGGGGTCTCCAATTAGGTTGTGGAGATCGCCCCGAGCAAAGTGTACGGGTTCGGTGACCGCCCCCAAGGGTTGCCATTTGTATGGGTTTAGTGACCGCCCTCAAGGGTCCCTTAGTGGAATCACGGCATCTTGCATTGTGCGAGGGCGTGAGGAGATTACGGTGGCCCTAGTGGCTTCTTGGGGAGCATTGTGCCTCCACACCGCTCCAAACGGAGATTAGCACCCGCAAGGGTGTGAACTTCGGGATACATCGTCGTCTCCGCGTGCCTCGGTTATCTCTTACCCGAGCCATTTACTTATGCACTTTACTTTGTGATAGCCATATTGTTTCTTGTCATATATCTTGCTATCACCTAAGTAGTTTTCTTGCTTAGCATAAGTTGTTGGTGCACATAGGTGAGCCTAGTTGTTGTAGGTTTTGTGCTTGACAAATTAACCGCTAGGTTTATTCCGCATTTGTTCAAGCCTCAACCGTAATTATTTTAAAGCGCCTATTCACCCCCCTCTAGGCGACATCCACGATCTTTCACTTGGCGTCTTACTGGCAGCGACAGGGGGCTGGTTGTCGCTCCCGGTTGTGGCCCTCTTGTCAGCACTGCCTGCTGGGTCTTGCGTGTTGGAGGTGCTGACATCCCCTCCTCCTTGGGAAGAGGCTTGCCCCCAAGCCTCAGCAAATGGGAAATGTGCCATGAGCTCCGCCTTGTCTTCCCATGTCGTGCCCAAGGCCGCGGAGTTGGACCACCGTAGCTGGACTTGCTCACATAATCCTCCATTCTTCTTGCGCCAGCGGGTGTTGAGAATGGCCGTGGACACCGCCAAATCATCAGTGCAACTGGGAAGAAAAGGTTCGACAGTCATACCCGGAAATATGGCGCGCCGGAGTTGGGAGACATGGAAGACGGGGTGCACTGCCGCTTGCGGAGGAAGTTGTACCTTATAAGCCACCTTGTTGATCTTTCTGATGATGGGAAATGGCCCATATAACTTGTACGCTAGCTTGTGGCTGGCACGCGGTGCCACCGACGTCTGAACGTACGATTGTAGCTTGAGGTATACCTAATCATTGATCTCGAACACACGGAACAAGCGCTTCTTGTTGGCCTGTGTTTTCATCAGCTGCCGTGCACAATTTAGATTCTGCTGCAAGAGGTCCTAAATGACAGCGCGCTCTTCCAGCTAAGACTGCAGTGCTGGAACGGAGCATGATGTAGCAGCAGTGATCCCCCAGTGCTTGGGTTCATGACCAAACAGAGCTTTGAAGGGTGACATGCTAATGGAAGAATGATAGGAGCTATTATACAAGAATTGAGCGAGGGGAATCCAAATGCTCCAACACTGAGGACATGCTTGGGTGAAGCAGCACAAGAAGGTCTCAACACATTGATTGACTCGCTCCATATGGCCGTCAGTTTGAGGGTGGTGTGATGTGCTCATTCACAACTCTATTCCTGCATGCTGAAATAGTTCTTTCCAAAAATGGCTGGTGAAGACTGGATCCCTGTCCGAAACTATCGCTCCTAGGAACCCATGTGTCTTGTAAATCTACTGCATATAAAGCTAGGCCATCGAAGATGCAGTGTACGGGTGGGCCAAAAGACAGTTGAATCTGCTGGACTACTGTAGGCCATCGACAAAATCCATGGAGATCATCTCCCAGGTCTGTGAAGGAATTGGAAGAGGCTGGAGAAGACCTGGGGAGGTAGCACAATCGAGCTTGGCCTATTGGCAGACCGAGCAGCAGCGCACATAGTGCAGGATGTGTGTGTTCATTTGGGCCAAGCAAACAATCACTACTAGATATCCCGTTTTAGCCGAGGGTCCAATTACCGTCGGATATGTAAGTTCACCGTCAGATACACTTATAACCGACGATGAACCGTCGGCCATCTCCCGTCGGCTATGCCTCGTCGGCCATTACATTAATAGCCGACGGTACTCTTAGCTAATATCTTTTCCCACGGTATTAAGCCGACGGTGAGCCGTCGGATATGTTTAGGCCACGGTTGGCTCGCACTAGCTTGACGACTCATATAGCCGACGGTGCCCCTTCAATTATTATTCTTCCGACAATAACTGATTCCCGTCGAGTTTGTTATTAGTCAACTGTATGTTTGACCCGTCGGGGTTAATCATAACTAAGAGTAGAGCCAAACCGTCGATTAGTATGATTACCGACGGTGCATGTAACCCTTCGGAGATTCCTTTAGTTGAGAGGCTGGCAAGCAATGCCAATTTACGAAGGCTCATCGTACGCATATTGTGTACCCAAGATGTTTGCTACGCTATAAGACATAGTCACCCCGAGATCTTTTCTACGCTCCATAGGCAGTAGTGTGATACACCAAACTGTGTTTCCGAATATTGGCATATCAAATAGGTCTCAAGATTACACGAGCATACATGACCCAAAAACATATATTATATTTTGCATATCTAAGAAAGTACTACAAGCCTAATGAGTTCCATACGATTTACATTAACCCTAGCGATCCATCTAGGGAATGTAGAATGCAAAACAAAATAGTAACTATGCATGATATAATGGTTCAGGCAATTTGCATAAGCTAAATTGCCCTCAATCTTCAAAACTTCGCTTTGTTGCGTGCCTTGAATAAGATTGTTAAACTAGTCACCATCATCGCCAGAGTTAGTATCTCATTCATCGCCATATGGATCATAATGTTTATCGCACGAGATATCCCCTGCCTTGATGTCATAGGTGTTATCGTCATCATCATTAATGGAATGATTATTATCATGACTCAGACCGCCTCCAATATTGCTTCCCACCCCCCTATAAAATTATAACTTGTAAGAGAGTGAAAAATGATGTAATGTACTGTAGTTAAATTCAATTGAGCCACAGGAAACAACCTTTTATAGGGAAGCTACAGGGAATAAAATTAATTGTTCTATATTGTACTGGAGTATCCATGGACTAGGAACTCAGTGTACATCAGCATTTACTAGTGCTAGACCAGTGGTTCGCTCCTTTTCAAACCATGCATCCGGGGAATAGAAACTAAATGTAAATGGGAATAATACACAAATAAAACTAGTTCACTCGTTTGCACCTTTTATCCACAAACTTATATACTAGTAATTTTGACCTTTTAATATAGTTCCCTGGTACATGTGATAATTCGTTTTTAGTAATCAACTCTGCGATTTAGCAAAGAGGAATGATTTATGAACTTAAAGTAAATCCAGAAAGTTACTAAGTGAAATAGTTAAGTGCGGCACAACCATGGCAAGCTTTTTCATCATCCGAATATGCACATACTTTCTCATCTTACTTTGTTCCTGTATAACTAGTTGTACAAAGCGAAGCTGCTGCAACTACTACTACTACTCCCTAGTAGAATTTCCACCATAGTTGTGTGATTTGTGCAGTTTTGACATCTTAGCTCGCAAAGATTTGACATTAGAAATATATCAGACTAGACTAGCTGGGGATTGCAGCCTTAACTTGCGGAGTACTACAATACGGTAATTGGTAATGGAACTGAACAGAGGTGGTACACCTACCTGAAGTCGGCCATCTCACTGGATTGGATCTTTTTGGGCAGTGACTCGTAGAAAATTCTGAGAGGTTCCCTCTGTCAAATTTTTTTAAAAATCAGATGAATGAAAACATATATGTACTTTTTGGACAGTGACTCGTAGAAAATCCTGAGAGGTTCCCTCTGCCAAATAAAAAAACAAATCAGATGAATGGAAACATAGATGTACTCTAACATGAACGAATTAAGAAGAGGGAGACGGATGTGATTCAGTTACGGTACCTTGGAAGGATCCAACTTCTAGCCGGGCAGGGAGAAGGCATTCTTGGCCGCTTGCTTGGTACATGGATTTGACATTGGATGAAGCTAGCGATATGGATCTCCCACCTCCTTTACCCTTCATGAGAAGGAGACCACAGCAGAATAGAACCCTTCAGCCTGCGTTGTCGCTCGGCCATCCACACGCGCCACCGCTCGACGAGCAGCCCGGTCCACAGCTCGCCCATCAGCCGCATCGCCGCTCCTTGCGCTGCTGCTCGCCATTGTCCGCCACTACTGCTAGCAGTACTGTTTCTGTAGAAAGAGAAGAAATAAGAGACCAAGGCGAGAGGAGAAAGATCTTCCCTTAAAGAGAGGAAAGAGGCACTGATCTAGCACCTTAGATCGCCGGGTGCTGCACGCCGCCGCCAGAACTGGTGAGAGACGGGGTCTGGCTGGGTGGACTTGATTTTTACGGGAGGATAGAAATGGGGGAGGTGAAAAACGTCTCCATCAGCCTCCAGCCATGGCTGTTGTGGAGTGGAGAGGGGAGGGGAGGAGCCGATCTGAAGCTAGTTCAGGTGGTGGGGGCGGTGAGGGGTGGAGGCGGATAAGGTGAGGGTTGGTCTGTGGCGGCGAGGTGAAGCTAGGCCACGACGACTAGCAAGGGGAGGTCCATAATTGTAACTGCGGTTCGTGGCTTCGTGCCGCGTGGGCTACATATTTTTTTTTTCGGCTCGCGCCAGCGTGGTTTGAAACTTTTAGCCACCCGTGTAAACAGACTTCAGGTTTTCTTTTTCTTATAATTTGAACATTGATCAGATTAATATTTGATCAATTTAAAATTTTAAATACAATGCAGTAAATTCAATGTGATGATGAAATATACTTTGCAACATTTTAAACTCGTGTGATGTCAATTGTATCCATAATGCACATTTAGGTAAAGTTAATTTCGCAAATATTTATTTAAATTCTAAATGATAGAAAAAGAGTTTAGAAATTTGCAACAATCTAATAGAACCTGTATAATGTGGTCCCACATATGTAGAAATTAGTTGGAAGTTTTCAGATCAATATTTATGGTACACGCTTCCCAAATAATCTTTCCAATATTCAAAAGATTTGATAAAACCGTAACTATAGGTTTCATTGAAGGGGCACATCTTCAATGATGTCTCATATATTTCCAAGCATGCTATGAACATAACACTAACAATTTTCACATAAAAAAGATAACACCACCAAATATATATCTTTGTTATTTTAAAATAATATGGGACCCCAAATGTTTGAAAAAGTTTAGTGAGAAATAGTTTTGATGTAGTAACTTCGTATTTGCTTATAAAGATAATATCTCATCTTGACACTCTCACACTTACAAGCAACATGTATTCATAGATTTTTCAAACAGTGTTAGAAGTTTCGAACTGATGCACATAAGACGTCTCTTGGTGCTATCCATGCACGATGGATGATTCATTGGTGTGTTGTATTTTGGTTCCACCCTACGAAAACCATGTAATTAACTTTTATTCTTTTGGGCCATTTGTTCTTTACAAAAATCATATTTTGATTCTTAGATTTCTCACATAGGTCAACATTTTAATCCGAACGGTTGCACATATGACGTTTCTTGGTGCGATCCATGTATGGTGGATAACTCAATGATGTGTTGTATTTTGCCACCCCCCCCCAAATGGACTGATCTGTTGTGCTGGACAAGGATAATGCACGACAAGGATCATACATACAGAATCGTATGCATAGCAGGACTCTTTTTTAATTTTGAAATGCAGAACTCATGTTTTCTATAATTCATGAGCTAAATTGCATTTAATAAAAACGTGGAGGATGTGGTCCTTCTAGATCACAAAGGTGCATTAAATAAATAAAAACATGAACATACACAGGAAGTTACATAAGGACACATAACTACTAATAAAAAATAGCAAACTAGACCCTAGTTTTTACAAAAAGGGAGCTAGAACATTGATGGAACGATCCAATATATACATGCATATCCTCATTGTCGTTGAGGATGACACCACTTGGGATGACAAGACCTCTGTGGCTCCATGACACAGACTCCGTGGAGAATCAGCGTTGCCTCCATTTTACCTCCTTAGTCGGGGGGGGGGGGGAGATGAATGGGCGTCCTTGGGCCAGCAGATGTGGTGGTGTGGTGGAACAGGACAACAACCGATCGCCGCAACAAACGCCTAGCCACTCCAAAGCAGCCATGGATGAACTCTATCCCGATATAGAATTCCATTTTTTCCCACATCATGAGCCACCAGCCACTGCTCGGACACGGCGACAACACACTCCACTTAGCCAAAACGCCATGTGCCACATGGTAATGACCCAACCTAGACCTATATATACAAGACTATGGTGAGCATCTCCTTTATCTGTTCGTCAACTCCGTTAGATCAGATAAGGGATTGGGCCTCTTTCCTCTTGATAGTTTGTGTAACTGCACATTCTTTCAAACAAGTCTTTTTTTAAACCATCATATTTGTATTTTTTGGACCAATTTTTTTCCCACCCTATTAAAGAAAAATAACATATCATGCACTTACAACATCAATGCTAGAACTAAATTGTTGGAAGTTTACTTTTATGAAAATTTTCTGGAATAAAACTATTGGTTGTTCCACATATATTTATTGCAGTCGTCCATTGAAACATATCACCGAGGGTTAAATTCAATCGTCGGTTATTGAATACCCCGTCGGGTATTTAATCTAATAGGCAAGAGTGACGTATGCACCGTCGGTCATTTCTACTTATAGCTGAGAGTTTTGTTTTAACCTTCGGCTATTAAATTTCACCGTCGGGTATTACATGTAATCTCCGTGGGTATAGCCAAAACCGTCCGGATATTACAATGAACCGTCGGGCATTAGGTTGGATAACCGAGAGTTGGGTTTTCCCCGTCAGATAATTTAGGACACCGTCGGTTATTAGTGGTCATACCCGTGAGTTGCCAATAACCGTCGGCCATTGCCTCCCCCGTTGGTTATTACTGTAATGACCGACGGACCGTCGGCTATTAGACTTCACTGTCGGAAATATGGGGATTTCTAGTAGTGAATCTATGGATGCGCTTGTATGTAACTGGAAAGCCTGAGTGTCCTCCCATGGGGCTATCATGGAATGCTGTCATAATCTTCTCTCCGTTGATCCACCTAACCTGATGCGACCCGTGAAATGTAACAACCCTTGTTGCAGACTGAACCTCTTCCTGGGATACTCCCTGATGGCCAGTTGTTCAAGCAGCTTCTTGTTGGAAATATGCCCTAGAGGCAATAATATTTGTATTATTATATTTCCATATTTATAGTAAAGAGTTTATATTCTATGCTATAACTGCTATGATCCTGGAATATGCGATTTAGTGGAAAACTCATATGCACGTGTGGAATGATAAACGGTAAATTAAAGGTTCCTAATCATGCCTCTAAGACTAGCTCAAGTGTTGTTGGTGATCATGTTTTCCGGATCTTAGGATATCGTTAGGTGTAACGATAGTCCTAAAACAACATTGAGATTATCACGTTGGAAGAACGATCATATTTAATCGTCCCAATCTTGCTTGTTATGAATTGAGTTAATATTGTCTACATTCAATTGTAATAATATGGAGTGTTAACGTGTGATATTTCTCCTTAGACCATGGGAGTATCCTGGTCACTTCTTACCGTACGGAGGGCTTTGAGGTTGCTCAAACATCACATGTAACACGGTGTGTTGGGAATCGTTTCATGGAAAAACAAAAAAAATTATACGCATACGCAATGATCTATCCATGGAGATGCATAGCAACGAGGGGGAGAGTGTGTCTACATACCCTTGTAGACCGTAAGTGGAAGCGTTTCACAACGCGGTTGATGTAGTCGAACTTCTTCGCACTTCAACCGATCAAGTACCGAACGTACGACACCTCCGCGTTCTGCACACGTTCAGTTCGGTGACGTCCCTCGCCTTCTTGATCCAGCAAGATGTCGAGCTATTAGATGATTTCCATTAGCACGACAGCATGGTGGCGGTGATGGTGGAGTGATCTCCGTAGGGCTTTGCCTAAGCACTACAAAAATATGACCGGGGGTGTAAACGGTGGAGGGGGGCGCCGCACACGGCTAGGCAATTGTCTGGTGTGTGCTAGGCCCCCCCACATATATATTATATATATGTGGGAGGGAGGGAGGAGCATCCATAGGAGGCGCCCAAGTAGGAGGAATCCTACTTGGAGTCCCTACCAAGCCGCCCCCTGCCATATATAACCGAGGGAGAAGGAAAGAGGGGGGAGAGGGAAGGAAGTGAGAAACCTAATCCACACCTTCCTTTCCCTTCTCCCCTTTCCTTCCCCTCCTTAGGCCGGCCCATATTGGGGGCACACCAGCCCCTTGTGGCTGGTGTGTTTCCCCTCTTGGACCATAAGGCCCATATCTTTTGCCGGGGGTGCCCGGAACCCCTTCCGATGACCTGATATGTACCCGGTACCCTCCGGAACACTTCCGGTGTCCGAATACCATCGTCCTATATATCAATATTTACCTCTCGACCATTTAGAGACTCCTCGTCATGTAAGTGATCTCATCCGGGACTCCAAACAACATTCGGTCACCAAATCACATAACTCATATAATACTATATCGGCATCGAACGTTAAGTGTGCGGACCCTACGGGTTCGAGAACTATGTAGACATGACCGAGACACCTCTCCGGTCACTAACCAATAGCAGAACCTGGTTGCCTGTATTGGCTCCTACATATTCTATGAAGATCTTTATTGGTCGAACCATTATGACAACATAAGTAATTCCCTTTGTCCATCGGTATGTTACTTGCCCGAGATTCGATCGTCGGTATCTTCATACCTAGTTCAATCTCGTTACCAGCAAGTCTCTTTACTTGTTCCATAATACATCACCTCTTGACCAACTCCTTAGTTGTTTGCTTGCAAGCTTATGATGTGTATTACCGAGATGGCCTAGAGATACCTCTCCGATATCCGGAGTGACAAATCCTAATCTCGACCTATGCCAACTCAACAAACACCTTCAGAGATACCTGTAGAGCATCTTTATAATCACACAGTTACGTTGTGACGTTTGATAGCACACAAGGTATTCCTCCGGTATCCGGGAGTTGCATAATAGCATAGTCGAAGGAATATGTATTTGACATGAAGAAAGCAATACCAATAAAACTTGAACGATCATTATGCTAAGCTAACGGATGGGTCTTGTCGATCACATCATTCTCCTAATGTGATCCGTTATCAAATGAAAACTCATGTCAATGGTTAGTAAACCTTAACCATCTTTGATCAACGAGCTAGTCTAGTAGAGGCTCACTAGGGACACAGTGTTTGTTTATGTATTCACACATGTATTAAGGTTTCCGATCAATACGATTTTAGCATGAATAATAAACCTTTATCATGAATAAGGAAATATAAAATAACAACTTTATTATTGCCTCTAGGGCATATTTCCTTCACGGTGATCATAACGACAACTTACAGGTTCATTGGAAAGTTTGAGAAGTGGCCAGATAGTTCGAGAGTGGGATTTGATCCTCCGACAATGGAGAGATATTCTTAGGGCCCTCTCGATGTCGCGACATCAATCATTGTCTGGCCAGACACAAGTGACTATGTCACGGGGATGCGGGAACACAATAATGAGAAAGAAGAACAAACCGGTAACGAGGATTCGGTATAATGAGCTTGGTGATGACTCGGGAGGATACTGATACATCCTGGGTTTTGTAAAGTATCGTGAAGCGAAGGGAACATCACATGTTAACCAAAGGTTCACTCGAATATCATTCGTGTAACCATAGGGATCGAAATGGATGTCAACGGTTCCGCTATCGGTCATTGAACGAAGGGGTTTCGTTCATGTCCATGAGTTACCGAACCTACGAGATCACAAGCTTAAGGAAATCATGATCTGTTGAGTGTTAGTAGGATGGGAGTCATGAGAATATATTTGTGGAATTGTTTCATGAATATTCAGAATAGTTTTGAGAGGATCCGGAAGCGTTTCGGGGTCACCCGAAGGGTTTCAGAGAGTATCGGGTACCGAGTATTACCGATAAATTATATATAGGTGAAAAATATCTCCGGAGATGTTAAAAATATATATATAATGGTCTAGAGGTATTTAGAACATTTTATATTTAATTTAAATATCAACGGGCCTTAAAAGGCCAAGTGGTGGAAGACCACTTGGGCCACTTGGGCTCAATAGGGGTGGCGCCCCCTTCTCCCTATGGAAACGGGAGAGGGAGGCCGAATTGGAGGGGGGGAGTCCTCCTCGTCCTTGGCTGGCCAAGGGAGGGGACTTTTCCTCCCTCTTGTGGCGCCCCTCCTCTCCTCCTAACCTATATATACTTGAGGTATTGACCCTTTTCTATAAACAAGTTTTGGAGCCTCCTCTAGTTCTTCTAGTTCATGTTCTAGTTGGTCATAGTTGAGTAATTAGAGCATGGTTAATCCTCTTTTTCCCATAATTAGAAGCCCATTGTGGTTCTAATCTCCTTCCTCTAATTCTCCGGCGACGATTAGCTCTGGACAGCGAAATGCTGTCGGATCGTGAAGGTTGCATGCTTGCAACCAAGTAGAGAGGCCATGCTTTCGGTCTTTGGTTCAAGGGACTATTCGCGGGTGGTACGAGGGATCGTTCATCTACGGTTCGAGGGACTCCAAGTACGATCTACATCGACCCGTTCTTCTTTCGCTGCAACTCGGTGACGGCAATGATCGTGATCCCAACCCATTATGCATCTTCATATTGATCTTAGGTGATCATAGGTGCGGAAATTTTGGTTTTCTACTATGTTTCCCAAAAGTGGCATCATGAGCAGGATTATGAGTAGATGTAGGTTGCGATCTAGATCACATGAGATTGTGAGGGTTGATGTTCTTGATATGCTTCCCTTGAGTGCTGCTTCGGTTCAATTCATCGATGGCATGGTGTAGCTTTTTACAAAGTTCTGACAATCGATCGGCTCTAGCTGTCGATGAGTTGCTACCAATTCCTTGGGCTTCACCGTAGTTGAGAATAGTGAACCGTCGCATACACAAGAGGGTCCTGAAGATGGATGATCTTCTAGGGGGTCACGCATATTGACAAAGTTTAGTGCGGGGCTGAAGTTTTTAATTAAGTCACTTGTTTCACACACCCCGAAACTTAATCTAGCATCAAGAATCATCACCTTAATTGTGGACTCATACGTCTCCAACGTATCTATAATTTTTGATTATTCCATGCTATTATAGTATCAATCTTGGATGTTTATATGCAATTATATATCATTTTTGGGACTAACCTATTAACTTAGTGCCAAGTCCAGTTGCTATTTTTTTGCAGTTCTTGGTTTTTCAGGAAATCAGTACCAAACGAAGTCCAAATGGCATGAAACTTTTTGACGATTTTTTTGAACAAGAGAGACCCTAGAAGCTTCGGAAAGAGACCAGATGAGAAACGAGGAGGCAGCAAGGCACTTGGGCATGCCTAGGGGGTAGGCGCGCCCAAGTACCTTGTGAGCCCGTCATGGCTCCGGCTGACCTAATTCCACCTCTATAAATTCTCTATCAGGAAAGCAACGGGGAGCCACCCAAAATACTTTTTCCACTGCCGCAAGTTTCTGTTCTTCGGAGATCCCATCTGGAGGCCTTTTCTGGTGCTCTGCCGGAGGGGGAATCGATCATGGAGGCCTCTACATCAACCTTGCCGCCCTTCCGATGATGTGTGAGTAGTTTACCACAGACCCACAGGTCCATAGCTAGTAGCTAGATGGCTTCTTCTCTTTCTCTCTTTGATCTTCAATACAATGTTCTCCTCGATGTTCTTGGAGATCTATTCGATATAATCTTCTTTTGCGGTGTGTTTGTTGGGATGCGATGAATTGTGGATTTATGATCAGATTATCTATGAATATTATTTGAATCTTCTCTAAACTCTTTTATGCATGATTATTATAGCTTAGTATTTCTCTCCGATATATCCGTTTGGTTTGGCCAACTAGATTGATTTATCTTGCAATGGAAGAGGTGATTTGTAATGGGTTCAATCTTGTAGTGAGCTATATCCAAGTGATAGAAAGGGACAAGACATGTATTTGTATTGTTGTCATTAAGGATAAAATGATGGGGTTTATTCATATTGCTTGAGTTTGCTTTGTCTATATCATGTCATCTTGCTTAAGGCGTTACTCCGTTCTTTATGAATTTAGTATTCTAGATGCATGCTGGATAGCGGTCGATGTGTGAAGTAATAATAGTAGATGCAGGCAGGAGTCAGTCTACTTGTCTCAGACGTAATGCCTATATACATGATCACTGCCTTGGATATCTTTATAACTATGCACTTTTCTATCAATTGCCCAATAATAATTTGTTTACGCACGGTATGCTTTTTGTTCCAGAGAGAAGCCTCTAGTGAAAACTATGCCCCCCTGGTCTATCTTTATCATATATTAAAATACAAAAATACCTTGCTGTAATTTATTTACTGTTATTTTATTTTGTGTTTTTGTTTATCTATCTACCTTTATAAGACTTGATCCTTGCAATTAACCGCTGAGGGGATTGATAACCCCCATGATCGTGTTGGGTGCAAGTATTTGTTCTTTTGTGTGTAGGTGCTCTTCACGAGTTCTTGTGTGGTTCTCCTACTGGATTGATAACATTGTTCTTAACTGAGGGGAATAATTATCCCTATTGTACTACATCATCCTCTCCTCTTCGAGGAAATCCCAACACAACTCATAAGTAGCAGGAAGAATTTCTAGCGCCGTTGCCAGGGAGACATCACCAAAACCTATCAAGTACTATCGCATAAACTTTCATCTCATTGCATTTACTTTCATTTGCAATTTGCCTCTCGCTTTGATCTCGCCCACTTCTAAAACGTTTTCACAAAAATAAAAAAATATTTTTCATTTGCCCTTTTGCTTGTTCACTTCTTTGCTTGTTTTGTTGCGATGTCTCAGAAACATACAAAGTTGTGTGACTCTTTCAATCCTAATAATAACGATTTTATTAGTACTCCAATTGCTCCTCCCGCCACTACTGCGGAGTCGTGTGATATTAATGTTGCTTTGCTAAATCTTGTTATGAAAGAACAATTTCCTGGTAATCCTAATGAAGATGTTGCATCCCATTTAACACTTTTGTTGAATTGTGTGATATGCAAAAGAAAAAAATATGTGGATAATGATATTGTCAAATTGAGATTATTTCCGTTCTCACTAGGAGATCATGCTAAAACTTGGTTTTCCTCCTTGCCACGAAATAGTATTGATTCTTTGGATAAGTGCAAGAATGCTTTTACTGCCAAGTATTTTTCCTCCCGCAAAAATTATTTCTCTTAGAAATCAAATCATGAATTTTAAGCAACTTGAGCATGAACATGTTTCCCAATCTTGGGAGAGAATGAAATTAATGATAATAAATTGTCCCACTCATGGTTTATGCTTATGGATGATCATACAAAAAAATTATGAGGGATTGAGCTTTGTTTCTAGAAATCTTTTAGATTCCGTCGCAGGGGGTACCTTTATGTAAATCACTTTACGAGAAGCTACAAAACTCCTTGATGATACTATGGCAAATTATTCACAATGCCATACTGAAAGAACTCCTACTAGTAAAAAGGTGAATTCTATCGAAGAAATTAATACTTTGAGTGATAAAGTGTATGCGCTTATGAAAATGGTTGCTAGTAAGAATGCTCATATTGATCCTAATGATGTGCCATTTTCTACTTTGATTGAACAAAATAATGACCTCGTAGATGTGAATTTTGTCTCGCAAAACAATTTCAATAGTAATGCTTTTATAGGAAATTTTAATCCTAGGCCATTTCCTGAAAATTCCTCTAATAATTATGGCAATTCCTATAATAATTCTTATAATAATAATAATAGTCATAATAATAATAATAATAATAATAATAATAATAATAATAATAATAAAAGGATGCCCTCTAATCTTGAAAGTAATATTCAAGAATTTATTAATTCACAAAAGATTTTCAATACTATGATAGAGGAAAAAATTGAGCTAAGTTGATGATATGGCTAGGAGCATGGATAGAATTGTTCATGATGTAGAAAATCTCAAATTGAATTTTTTTCCACCTAAGCTTGATATTAATGAGTCCATTAAATCTATCTATGTCTCCATTAATGAAATTAAAGAAAGAACCGCTAGATTGAGGGCTAAGCGAGAATTCTTAGAAAAAGCAATGAAGCCCGGTTTTTATCGTAATCATGATGAAGATATTAAAATGATTGGTGTCTCATCCATTGAATCTTTATTTAGTGACATAAAACTTGATGAAAAAGATACTGAAGATGAGTTAATTTTATCTAGAAGGCATCCCCATCGTTCGGAGGGTGATAATCCTAATGAAAAAATTGATAAAAATGGGTTTGGAGAGGTCAAAACTTTATATAGTGATGTGCCCACTACTTTAGATTTCAAGAATTTTAATTATGATAATTGTTCTTTAATTGAGTGTATTTTCCTTGCTGCAATCCTTGATAAATTCACCCAACGCTTATGAACAAATAAGGCTTTTACTAAACATATTATAGAAATTATGATGAAAGCTTTAGAAGAAGAGCTAGAATTGGAGGTTTCAATACCTAGGAAATTGTATGGTGAATGGGAACATACGATTAAAATAAAGATAAAAATTATAAGTGCAATGCTTTATGTGATTTGGGTGCTAGTGTTTCCACGATACCAAAATCTTTATGTGATGTGCTAGGCCTTTATGATTTGGATGAATGTTCTCTTAATTTGTACTTAGCGGATTCCACTATTAATAAACCCTTGGGTAGAATAAATGATGTTCGTATTTTTGCAAATAGAAATTATGTGCCCGTTGATTTCATAGTGCTCTAATCCAATGGCCGGTGACCCTGGGCACTTGCCGGGCTCGCATGCAGCTGGACAATGTATGAAGGCTTGTCATGTCAGGCAAATCCTATTCCACATCGGTTTATCCGGCGGACTGTGCTGGGCTTCTTGAACAATATTTTTAAACAAGGAATTTTTTTGCCATTTCATTGATTAAAGAAGAAGGTTTAGAAGAAAGCCACAAAGTGGTAAGAAAATAAAGGTTTACTCTCGCAGCACTACAATACTGAAGTGTTTGACGCCCGCCAAAGACCAAAGAGACAACTCCTCTTTAATCTTCCTAATAAGGATCACCAAAAAAAGCAATCATGTTGCGGAAGATTGTAACTTTGCGCTCCGATCAGAACTCTCAAAAGATAAGCATCATCAGTGAAGCAAATGCCTTGGGGATTCGCTTCTTAAAAAATGGCTTAATGGGCTACTCTAATTATGTGAGAGTCTAGGCCTCAAGAGTCCCAGCAATCACTTGCGAAGGAAATCGACCAATGTTTAGGGAACGCCAGAGCTATATCTTTTTTCCTTTTCGCTGGTATTACTTGGACTCTTTCTTTGTTTATCTGATTTTTTCATGATTTTCACCGGTTTTAGAACCTTTTTTATTGACCTTTTTCGGTTTTATACATGTTGTTTGTATCGTTTTCCTCCGATTTCTATATACATTTTTCATCTATGAAACATTTATTTTTATACGTATTAAACATTTTTAAAATACACATTTAATTTTTTTAACAAATGTTTTTATGCTTAGATATCTCATAGACATCAAGAACATTTTTATACACATTTAACATTTTTAATACATGATTATAATTTTCAAATAGAATGATTAACATTTCTTTCAAATACATGTATGATATCTGCTTTTTTTATAAATATTGTAAATTTTTTGTATAAACCAGAAACATCTATTTGATATATGTTTACAATTTTCAAACACATAATTAATATTTTTATGATGCCTCGTATAATATTTTAAATGTGTGAACATTTTTAGAATGCCACAAACACTTTGTTTGTAAGCTACCAACATGTTTCATATACATTAAAATATTTATTTTATATATCTTTAAAGTTTTTAAAATATATGATTAACTTTTTATAATGTTACATACATTTTTTGAAACATGTGCATATTTTTAAACTGCCTTAATTTTTTAATATGCTATTAAATTTTTTCATATACATCCGAAACATTTATAATATATCAGTTTGACATTTTTAAAATATATGATTTACTTTTTAAAAAGACACATACATTTTCACATGAAATTTTTTAAAGTATCCAAATATTGGTTTAATATGCTATCAACATTTTTCTTGAATCAAGCTAACAATTGTATTACATTATGTTAATATTTTTCTAAAATTCATGAAAATAAGAATAAAAGAAAAGCAAAAAAAAACTGAAAGCAGGAGAAAAGACAAACTTGCATTGTACCTACCTGGGCCAGCCCATTCATGACGCAGAATAGGAGCAACTTGATGCACACTACTCTTCGCTATGGCCGCAACGCGGCGTCAAGCGACGTATAGCCGCACCCGATTAGGAGCTTTATTAGGCGTCGGTTATAGTGCATTCTGCAACTTGGCGCACACTAATATTCGCTATGGGCCGGCCCACTTACATCTGCATCGCGCGATTCGAACCGCGCACCTTTCTGTTTAGTACCGAACGACTAGACACCAGACTGGTTGTGCTAGTTTTCTCTTTTTTTTATATGAAACAGTGAAAACGCAGTTGTTTCCTGTTTGTTGTTTTCTCTTTCATTTATATTTTTGTTTCCTTTTTTTAATAAATGCTCGAAAATATCCAACTTCATGAACTTTTTTTAGGAATTCCTGAACTTTTTCTTCAAAATTGATAATTTTATAAATTTTGTGAACCTTATAAAAAATTTGTGAACTTTTTTCAGAATTTACGAACTTTTTTAAAATCGGTGAACTTTTTTCAAATTTGTGAGCTTTTTTTGTAAACATATGATTTTTTGAAAACTGATGATTTTTTTTTGAAATTTGTGAACTTTCTTTCAAAAATGGTTTGCAATTTTTTCCATAAGTATTAGAAAACTAGCTGGTTTTTTCTATCAGTTGACCAACACAAAAAAGAAAAAAACTAGCGGCGACCAGCTCTATTTTCGCTCGGGTGCGCGTGAGCGCCAGCTCTCTATTCCGACGCTGAAGTCGCGGTATAGGAGCTCCCGTTCGGTACATCGGTTGTTCGTTTCTTATGGATGTGTTTAGTAGCATGTATGGACCTAGCCTAGTTGTCCTCCTCTGATACATGCTGAGTGTAGACATACTAAGTCCATGCATTTGCTATTGTTTGGCAACAGTGTATGTGTCGAGACATGCTGAGTTAAGACTTTGGTTGGCATCCAGCATGTGTTTAGACATGCTGAACAATTTCGAACTTTGAATAATGTTTTTGAATGGTGAAAAAATTGAAAAAACGTTAACAAAAATTTAAACATATTTTGAAATTCTGAACTTTTATTGAAAGTTTTTTTTGATATTTTTAAACATTTTTTGAAGATTTAAATAAATACTGAAATTCTTAATATTTTTGAAAATTCAAACATATTTTGAATTCTATTTTTTGGGAAAATTTAAACAAAATTTGAACCTGAACATATTTTTTAAAAAATTTAAAAATTGAAATTCTGAACATTTTTTGAAAACTTAAACAAATTTTCAAATTCTAAACATTTTTTTGAAAATTTAAACAAATTTTGAAATTCTGAAGATTTTCTAAAATTTAAACAAAATTGGAAATTATGAACATATTTTGAAAATTTAAACAGAAATTGAAATTCTGAACATTTTCAAAAATTTAAATAAATTTTGAAATTCTAAACTTCTTCAAAAACTTGAGTATTTTTTGAAAATTTAATTTTTTTTTGAAATCATGAATATTTTTTTGGAAATTTAAACTTATCTGAACGTGGTCTGGTGGGTGGGGACGAGGATCGGGGCGAGCATGGCTGCCTCCATGCACCGTCTCTGGGGACCATGAGATGGGCATGGCCGAGGGCCCTTTTTGGCATGAGATGGGCATAGCTCTGGTGAGCCCATGTACCCTACCAAACAAGTAAAAGTGGGTTGGATTGGAAACTTTTACCCTTATGCACCCTACCAAACACACCCTATGTATCACGAAGACGAACTGGCGAGGAGGGGAGGATGGGCGCGTGGCGGGTCGGAGCCGATGGTGGTCCATCCCCAGGAAGGGCTTGCATCCTTGGCTTCTTGTCTCCTCCTTCGTAATTAAGTAAATGCTGATTAGAGATTCATAAACTCAGGACTAAAACGTTGAGGCGTGGGCATCTGGAAGTGGCAATTGGGGATGGTCACAACTTCACAAGTCTAGCTTTTGATTTAAGGATATCTTTTAGATAGTTAAATATTAAATTTGAAATTTCAGTAGTTAAATCTTACTTGAATATATAAAGGTGAACATAATTCCACATGCACCCACATGAATAATCAATTCAAAAAATACTAAAAAAATCTGAAAATTCTAAAAATTTGGGGTATCAAATTTCATCGACCATTCTACTCGTGTGTGAAGTTCGGTGAAGGAATGACACCCAGGTTATTTCTTGGTGAAGAAAATGCAATTTGACCTTAATATTCTTTTAAACAGTGTTTTTGAACATAGCTTCTGTTTTCTCGCTTTTGCCCATAATACCATAGATGTCATTTCTTCGTGAAAATTCATATGTAGGTTACAAAAAAGTTTCAATTTTTTCTAACATTTTTTTGAATTTACTATTCATAACGGGTGCGTGTGAAACTATGTTCCACAAATCCGTTTCCAATTTGTACTTCAGTATTAATGTAAATTTCTAGTTTGCAAAATTGGAGTTATTATATGTTCTGCATCCCAGCTACATACTTTGCCATAAATTTGCCTGGGCTTCACAAAAGTTCTGGCTCCGTCCTTGTGGCAGAGAAGGGTTGTGGTTACCAGAGAATATGGGCGGCAGAGCTGGTCCACCGGAGGCATGGGAGGAGATGGGATTCGATGGTGAGTCGTGCAAAGTTAGGAAGGACGGGAGAGAAGGAAAGGTGCGATGGGAGAGGGGACTGGAAGGTGCACCATCGTGAAGAGAGAAGGAAGGCTAGGAAGGGGAGGGTACATGCATTGCCACACCGTTGTGCTTCCCTGGGTGCCGCTCCTCTTGGTTATTTTTCATTATCAAGTGGGGAAAAGAGGCAGGTCGACACATGAATCCTTTTCTTCTACGGGCTGAGGGCAATTCCAATGGAATACAAGCGCAGGAGCTTCGCAATACAAGAGGCAACCGTCTCATGAAAATTCGCTAATGTATGATCAGGAGGCGTCACCCAGGGAGGAGTGTGTCGTGGTCTTGGGCGGAGCGTGGTGCTTTTGCTCGATTGCTAATGCAGTTGCACCTCATGGTGGCATCCTGGTTTGGCTCTCAAGCAGGGCCAGTGGTGCCGCAGTCTATGCTCCGACAAGGACGGGAGGAGATCTAGGCTCCAGATCTGTAGGTGGGTGCTCAGGGCTCTGTCCGAGCATAGGTATGCGGTTTCTCTAGACGAAAGTCCTGCTCGTGGCTGGTGATGACAATACTTTCAGGTGTTGTTTCCTTGTTGGAGGTGTCACCGATGAGATTCAGTCCCTCTCATGTCCTTAAGCTCTACTCTCCGGGTGAAAACTAATACCTGCCTTGTGTGGATCGGCGATAGCGGTGCCCTTGGCGTCGTTTCTTCGGTGGAAGCATCATTGTTGGAGATTTGACCTCTTGACAAAAGCACTTGGATTACAGCAAAATGGTTGGCCGGATGCTTGCGGTGGCGATGTTGGGGTGGTGTCTGCGGTTGCACTCCGTCTAGGGCAGGCAATGCTGGGCACTTGGAGCACACTTGACATGCATGTAGCGTCAGGTGAGTCATGTTGGGTGTCCTCTCGTGATCAGAGAGGCACATGTTCATTCCTCTTTAGTCGGATATTTCTTATCTCTCTGGTGCCGATGAAGTCGTCGAACATGTTTGTGGCGGCCTAGTCCGATGCAACAGAGTGGTGCTTATTGGCAAATTTGAAGCGAAGTCGAAGTCGCCGGCCGTGAACGCGGTGGGTGACATATGATGGTGTCGCTTTTGTCGGCGATGTGCTTTTCTGTCCGTGTGATGTTTGGCCTTTAGGGGGTTATTGTATGTCCTGTTTTGCTTTGGCCCTAGCTGAGCTAGGTGTAGTGTGCTCTTTTTTTAAATAGAACTCCAACTTTATTCATTTGTAATAAGTAGTACATCGTTTGTGAGGAACATTACAATTTCATTTAAAGGCTCCTCAAACCAATCAGAAGTCAAAGAAAATCTAGCTAATCTAGCAAGCTCATGAGCTACTTTATTTGCTTCCCTATTACAGTGCTCAAATCTAGCAGTAACGAAATCACAGGCATAATGAAAACAGTCTTCGAAGATTGCTGCCGCCGCACCCGCTGAGTGCCCTCCATCACTCGTAGAGTCAATCACCTCCATATTATC
The DNA here is from genome assembly GCF_002575655.3 of Aegilops tauschii subsp. strangulata. Taxonomy (NCBI): domain Eukaryota; kingdom Viridiplantae; phylum Streptophyta; class Magnoliopsida; order Poales; family Poaceae; genus Aegilops; species Aegilops tauschii. The sequence goes on from NC_053040.3 coordinate 183,890,206, forward strand.
CGAATTTATGATAATGCGATTGCATCCCGCCCTTTGCGCCAATGTCAAACCAAATTTGGGAGCTCTAGCCTCCACCATCAGCACATCCGCACAAAAATCTATTCTCTCACTCCCTCCAGCAATAAACCTGCCTCTATCATCTCTAAGAACTGCTCCCATTGTACCCCTAAGAAGGTCGTGATCAAAGGAAGCATCAACATTGAGTTTAACAAAACCTCTTGGAGGGCAAGACCAATTCTCCTTCTTCACAGACGCCTTGGGGGATAATGCATTAACAAAATTTGCGGTAAGGCCAAGGATTCCCATTGAAATCTGCGTTACATTTTGTATTTTCTCATTGTGAACCAACTTCCGTCTTTCCCACCATAGGTACCATATTGAGATAGCAATCATCTCACGCACATTGTGGCAACCCAATATCCATGAACCTTGATCTGGTCAGAATAGTAGGTACTCCAGCACCGCCTCTCCTGCACGATCAATCTCGCAAGCTTTTTCAATGATATCATCCAGTCCCAGTCTTTTCCAAACCTCATTTGCTTTACTTCACCGGAACAACATATGTTTTGTATCTTCTAAGCCCTCGGAGCAAATTGGGCAGATGGGTGAAACCTTCATATGTCTATTAGCTAGCGTAACCCTGCACAGGATAGTACCATGTAGCATACGCCATAACAATATTTGAACTTTTGCCAGACATGCTAATTTCCATATCTTACTCCAAATAGGATTAACTGTGGTTCGCCCCATCCCATTAGAGTGTTTCAATTTGCTTCCATACTAGTGATTCCACTCCAGAGAGTAGGCAGACCTAATTGAGAATATTCCATTTTTCGTATAGTTCTAGGCAATGAAGTCTTGCATATCATATTGCGGTAGGGGAATTGAGAGAATCCGTTGTACATCTATCGGCCACATAGTTTGCCTAATCAGGTCTTCATCCCAAGTATTATAGACAGGATCAATGAGATCACCTACCTTAGTTAACAGGTTTCCTCCCTTAGGCGTTACAATTTTCATAGTGGCATAGTTTGGGATCCAGGCATCTTCCCAAATATTAATGTTATGTTCGTTCCCCACTCGCCAACAACGTTTCAAAGTATTTATGCCTGCCAAGATGCTTTGCCATGTAAAGGAAGAACCTTTCTTGACCTTAGCATTTAGCAGATCGCCATGGGGGTAATATTTTGCCTTAGGATAGAAGCACACAAAGAATCAGGATTATCCAGAAGACGCCATGCTTGTTTGGCTAACGATGCCAAATTAAAACAGTGAATATCACGAAATCCCATCCCTCCTTGATTTTTTGGTACACATAATTTCCACCAGGCCATCCAGTGCATCCTCCTCTGATTCTCCTCGTCTCCCCACCAGAAATGCGCTATCGCGTCAATGATTCCTTTATAAAAAATAGGATTTTTCAAAGACCGACATTGCATAGGTGGGTATGGATTGGATCACAGCCTTGATCAGGATTTCCTTTCCCCCGGTAGACAATAATTTTTCCTTCCATCCACTAATTCTTTTGACAATACGTTCAATTAAAAATTGGGAACAGTCTGTTTCATCTATCCCAACATTTGCTGGCAAACCCAGATATTTATAACTAAGGGCCTCCGTCATTATATTCAGTGTTGTGCAAAGTTGTGCTCTAATCTCCTCCTTCATGTTAGGACTAAAAAAATACTGTACTTTTCAACGCTAACTAATTGTCTTGATGCCTCACAATATAGATCAAGCACATCTTTCAGAGCTTCTGCACTTTGTTTGTTAGCTTTCATAAGAATTAGGAATCATCCGCAAAGAGAAGATTAGTTATTGAAGGGGCGTCTCTACAAACTCTTACACCTGAGATTTTTCCATTTTCCTCCGCATGTGACAATAGGGCATTCAAACCTTCAGTGCACAACAAGAAAAGGTATGGTGACAACGGGTCACCCTGTCTCAATCCCCTTGTAGGCTTGAAACTCTCACTTTCCTCCGTATTAATTCTAACTGTATATTCGACTGTTGAGACGCACTTCATAATAAAATTCACCCATTCTTGATGGAAGCCCAGTCTCAACATACTTTCTTTCAGGAAGGGCCACTCTACTTTGTCATAAACCTTGTGCATATCAAGTTTAATAGTGCACAAACCTTCCCTACATTCTCTCTTATTTTTGATTGTGTGAAAGCATTCGTAAGCAACAAGAATATTATCAGTGATCAGTCTGCCAGGCACGAAAGCACTTTGAGTAGGGCTGATAATATCAGGCAAAAGGATCTTCAAACGGGAAGCTACCATTTTTGCAATTATTTTATATAGCACATTACATAAGCTTATCGGCCTGAATTGGGTTACCTTTTTCCGGTGAGTTGATCTTTGGGATCATCACAATTGCGACATCGTTCCAGCCGTCTCGGATGGTACATGTATTGATCGCTTGTAGGACCTCCTCAACCAGATCATCACCTAGCATGGGCTAGAATCTTTTATAGAAGATAGCATGTAATCCATCTGGGCCTGGGGCTTTTAGATCCCCGATATCAAACAATGCCTTATGAACATCTTCGGCCGTGTATGGGGCTAGGAGAGCGTTGTTCATCTCAGAAAAAACTCTCCTACGAACAAGGGGCAAAACCTCTTGGTTTGGTTGCTGTACTTCCGATGTGAAGAGTTTTGAAAAATAATCAGTGATATGGTCCTTCAACTCCTTATCTTCCCTCCAAACTCCAAAATCATCCAGTAATTTTTTAATATTATTCCTTTTATTCCAGGCCATGGCCGCGTTATGGAAAAACGACGTATTTCGATCCCCATGCATCAACCAATTCGCACGCCCTCTTTGTAGCCAAAAGATTTCCTCTTGGTCCAAAAGGTTATCAATTACCAGGATAATCTCCTTCTGACGGCACCGGGATTCAGTATTCATTGGACCACGTCTCAGTCTCTCTAATTCTTTTTTCAATTTTTTAATTCTCCGCTTAGGACCCTTAAGAACCTCGCGGTCCAGTGGTGCAAATCGGCATGCATGACTTTTGTACGGTCAGCAAGGGAAGGACCAACGCCTGCTAACTTTGCTTTTTCCCAAGATGCCTTCACGATTTCATTAACAGTCTCTTCTTATAGCCATTTAGCTTCAAATTGTTTTACACACCCTGTCGATCGTCTCAAAATATTATCACCCAGATAGTTCATATCCAGGACCAGCGGACGGTGGTCAGATGAACATGTTCTTCGTTAATCACAGCCACACGAGGAAATTTATGAGCCCACCCTAGATTGCACACCATATGGTCAAGACGCTCTCGAATGTCACCTCTACTCCAAGTAAAAGGATCGCCAATATATCCTAAATCCTCCAAACCATAGTCCATGAGACATTCACCGAACTCACGAACTGCCGTGTGACAGAGCATGCCACGGCAGTTCCGTCCTAAGATTTTCATTTGGCACGGCGGTCCTCCTCCTTGGAGGCCGCCGATGCGCCATTATCGCCGTTCTCTTCTCCAACCGATTCCACCCCTTGCTGACCATACTCTTGTTCCTGTTCATCGGTCTCCTTTGCGACATGTATTACCATACCCTCTGTATCTTGCACTGTCTCAACACTGCCCATGCAAACCCGTTTGGAGGAGATATCGCCATATAAAATGCGCTCGTAATTGTCCATGGTCTTCTCAAAAGAAAACTCATTATCGCTACCCGTCGGACGTGTAATAAAACTATGAGTTCTTTTTTTACCCAGGACTTGTTTGTGTGCCTCCTCATATCTGTCCATGTTCCCTCTCTTTTTCCCTTTCTTTCCCTTATTCCGTGTGTGTACGTGTATTGGATTCTTTACAACATTGAATTTAAAACACGCGTTCGCAAATTCATTGTCCCCCACAGAGATCCTGGCCATGACGGCACTTGACAGGGCCTCAAGTACCCCTGGCTCGAAAAGAAGCTGGCCAGCTCCAGGGTCTGTCTTATTTGCATTACTACGTGCGCCATTGACCTGGTTTACTTGCTCCCCCTGCCCAAACGCATGCATTTTACCTTTATCATCATCAGTATGAGTAGCGACCAACTTTGGGTGCTCCAGCGGACAACCAAAGAGCTCCCCAGCCGACAGAGGGAGTGGACGCGGAACATCACACCTCACAAGCCCCTCACCCTCCTGGTCAAGGTTGACGCAAGTGGAGGTAGTGCCCAGCCGGTCCTCTTGACCAGGCACTGAACCAGATAAAGCCCACGCCATGGCCTTCTGAACCCGTCCCTCCTGGCCGAGTGGGACGGCCTGGGCATTCTCCGTGTCTGCCGCGCCGACAGTGGTCGCCTTGACGGAAGTAGCAACCCCCTTATCATAGACCATGAGACCGCTCACGGAGTGGCTGATATGTCTCCAACGTATCCATAATTTATGAAGTATTCATGCCATGTTTACAACAATTTTATATGGTTTTGGTATGATTTGCATGGAACTAACCCAGACTGACGCTGTTTTCAGCAGAACTACCGTGGTGTTGTTTTTTGTGCAGAAATGAAAGTTCTCCAAATGAGCTGAAACTTTTTGATGATTTTTTGGAACAAAAGAGACACCCAAAGCTTCGTGGGAGGGCCAGAAGAGCCACGAGGAGGGCACAACCCACCAGGGCACGCCTGGTGGGCCTGGCTTGCCCCGATGGGTTGTGCTCACTGATACGTCTCAAACGTATCTATAATTTATGAAATATTCATGCTATTATTTTATCATTCTTGGATGTTTTACAATCATTTTATAGCAACTTTATATCATGTTTTTGGGACTAACATATTGATCCAGTGCCCAGTGCCAGTTGCTGTTTTTTGCTTGTTTTTTACATCACAGGAAATCAATATCAAACGGAGTCCAAACAACGCGAAACTTTTTGGAGATTTTTTGGGGCCAGAAGACATCCATTGGGCCAGGGCTGCACCTGCGGGGTGCCCCGAGGGGGCACAACCCACCAGGGCACGCCAGGCCCCCCTGGCGTGCCCAGGTGGGTTGTGCCCACCTCGGTGGCCTCCTGTACCCCTTCTTTGCACTATAAATTGCCAAATATTCCAAAACCCTTCGGGGTTAACCTAGACGAGAAGTTCCGCCGCCGCAAGGTCTCTGTATCCACGAAAACCAATCTAGACCCCGTTCCAGCACCCTGTCGGAGGGGGGAATCATCTCCGGTGGCCATCTTCATCATCCCGGCGGCCACCACGATGAGGAGGGAGTAGTCCACCCTCGGGGCTGAGGGTTTGTACCAGTAGCTATGTGTTTGATCTCTCTCTCTCTCTCTCTCTCTCTCTCTCTCGTGATCTATATCATGGGGTTTGTTAATATAGTCGGATCATATGATGTTTCTCCCCGTTATACTCTTGTTATGATGAATTGAGTCTTTACCCTTTGAAGTTTTGTATTGTCGGATTGAATATTCAGAGATGAGAACACATGATGTATGTCTTGCAATATGAATACTTGAGGTGACAAATGGGGTATCATATTGATTCACTTGATATGTGTTATGGCATTCAACTCGCGGATTCACGCGGTGATATTGGGGTAATCTATGCATAGGAGTTGATGCACGTTTTTATTATCTTTTCCGATAGAAACATTGGGGTCTCCTTGTAGTTCTTTGTGTGGACTGGGTATTATGAATATGAATTTGCTTTGGTGTTATTCTAGTACGAACTCTTGATTAGATCGATCGGGAAGAATAGCTTGCATTATTCTAGTACGAACTCTAGGATAGATTGATAGGAAAGAATAGCTTTGAGGTGGTCTCTTACATTACAAAAAATTTCTATCTTTTGTTCTCCGCTAATAGGAACTCGGGAGTGATTCTTTGCTGCACTTTGAGGATAATCATATGATCCAACTATGTTAGCATTGTTGAGAGATTGCACTAGCGAAAGTACGGACCCTAGGCCTCATTTTCAAGCATTGCAATACCATTTTTGTGCCCGTTTACTATTTGCTACCTTGCTGTTTTTATTTATTTAGATTATAAAAATATATTTCTACCATCAATATTACTCTTTTATCATCATCTCTTCGCCGAACTAGTGCACCTATACAATTTGCCATTGTATTGAGTGTGTTAGGGACACAAGAGATTTCTTGTATTTGGTTGCAGGGTCGTTTGAGAGAGACCATCTTCATCATACACCTCCCACGGATTGATAAACCTTAGGTCATCCACTTGAGGGAAAATTGCTACTGTCCTACAAACCTCTGCACTTGGTGGCCCAACATGAGTCTACAAGAATAAAGTTGCCTAGTGGACATCAAGCTCTTTTCTGGCGCCGTTGCCGGGGAGGTGAGTGCTTGAAGGTATATCTTTAGATCTTGCAATTGAATCTTTTAGTTTCTTGTTTTATCACTAGTTTGGTTTATAAAACAAAACTACAAAAAAATGGAATTGAGGTTGCATCATATTATTGATCATCTTTATAATGTCTTTCGTGAAAATGATGGAAAGGAAAATTGTGCTCAATTGTTAGAAGAAGAAGTCAATAAAATGTTTGGCACAAAATATTTGAATGATGAGCATGGTGGCAATATTGCTAGTATTAATTCTTTGAATATCCATGATGCTAATGATATGCCAAGCCATAAGCTTGGGGATGCTATGTTTGATGAAGTTTTTAGTCCCCCAAGTTTTGATGAGAATATGTACTATGCTGAAAGCATGCCTCCTATTTATGATGATTATGTTGATGAAAGTGCATTTGGAGAGGTCATGACTTTATTTAGTGATAAATCCACTATTTTTAAAGAGGTTTCAATTGATTATGACAATGAAGTTGCTATCTATGATGATTATTATGATGACATGTATGCCATAAAGAGTGATAAATCTTATATGCTTGTGCATCATGAAAAGAGTGATGTTTGTGATAGTTATATTGTCGAATCCATTCATGATGCCTCTGAAAATTATTATGAGAGAGGAATTTATGCTCTTACAATTCTCAATAATGTCAAGTTTCTTCTCTATGTGTTGATTGTTTTGAAGTTGCACTTGTTTTGCCTTCCTATGCTAGTTGATTCTTGTTCCCATAAGTTGTTTGCTCAAAAAATCCCTATCCATAGGAAGTGGGTTAGACCTAAATGTGCTAGTCATATGTTTCATGATGCTCTCTTCATGTTTCAATTCTTATCTTTTATGCGAGCATCATTGAAACCATCATGCCTAGCTTAAAAGGCATTAAAGAAAAGCGCTTGTTGGGAGACAACCCAACCATTTTACCTACTGTTTTTGTGTGTTCACATGATTAGGCTACTTTAGTAATCATGTTTTATTGCTTTTGTTTCAATAAAGTGCCAAGTAAAGCCTCTAGGATCATGTTGGGTGATAGTTGATTTGACCCTGCTGAAAAACATAAAATTTTGTGCTCACGAAAATGAGTCCCATTTTTAACAGAAGAGTTCTTTTGAGTTGATTTTTTTGCAGAAGATTAATATACAAATTTATCACGTGGTCTAATTTTTTCAGAATTTTTGGAGTAGCAGAAGTATAGTTATTCTGTAGATCATTACAGACTGTTTTTTTTGACAGATTCTGTTTTCGATGCATAGTTTGCTTGTTTGCTAGTTTCTATGGCTTATATTGCTCAATATAAATTGTGGAAAAAATATGCTACAGTAGGCATTGTGTGGAAACAATTATGAATCTTGTTTTTGACAGTACCAAAGTGAAATGGTTTACTCTTTATCATACTAACCTATCTCACAAAGTTCCGTTAAGTTTTGTGTGATTGAAGTTTTTCAAGTTTCGGGTGAGATATCGATATGAGGAGAATAAGGAGTGACAAGACCCTAAGATTGGGGATGCCCAAGGCACCCCCAAGGTAATATTCAAGAAATATCCAAGCAACTAAGCTTGGGGATGCCCGGAAGGCACCCCCTCTTTCGGCTCCAACAGTATCGGTAACCTCACTTGGAGCTATGTTTTCATTCGTCACATGATATGTGTTTTGCTTGGAGCATCATTTTATTTTGTTAGGATTTGATTGATGTTATTTATAATAATGTTTTGCATATTTTATTTCAATAAAAATGTCAAGGATAGCCTTTACCATGCTTATTTTACAAGTCTACATGTTGCTGTTTGAAAACAGAAAGTTTACCGCTGTTGCAAAAATTCCCTAGAAAAGTAGGAATGTGATAAATTGTTGAAACTTTTTGCAAAATAAGCTCTGATAAATTTTCTACAGTGTGGTAAATTTTCATAATTTTTGGAGTTAGGGAAGTATTGATACTCTTGCATTCTTTACAGAATGTACTGTTTTGGCATATTGTTGTTATGTTTGCATTGTTTGCATATGTTTGCTAGTTTAATGATTCTATTTGAGGATAGGAGTATTAAATATGCAGAGGCATTTAGTATGCAATGTTGAATAATAATTTTTGTGATTAGCTATAGTAGAGAATGATAAAGCTTTTGCATTAGTTTATACTAACTTATCTCACGAGTTCTTGTTGAGTTTTTTGTGGATCAAGCTTTTGAGATTTAGGAAAACCATGATATGAGAGGAATTAAGGGGACACAAAAGCTCAATCTTGGGGATGCCCAAGGCATCCCAAGATAATATTTCAAGAAGTCTCAAGCATCTAAGCTTGGGGATGCCCGATAAGCATCCCACCTTTCTTCTTCAACAATTATCGGTTAGTATGGGTTGAGCCTAAGTTTTTGCTTCTTCACATGATGTGTGCTATCCTTGAATTGTCATTTTATTTTCATTTTGCTTGCTGTTTTAATAAATTACTTAGATCAGAAAGTTTTTAAATAAGAGAGAGTCCTCAAATAGCTACCTATTTGCTTAACTACTCGTTTGATCTTCATTTATATCTTTTTGGAGTAGTTTGTCGTTTTACTCTTGTTCTTCACTTATATCCTATGAGTAAATTGTTGAATAAATTGAAAGTCATGAAGTTGAAATCATATCATGCCTAGTGGTAGCTTCGCATTGGGTTTAGAAAATGAAATCTTTTGAGGCTTGACAATTACAATATTGGTCATACAAGCAATTCACGAATAATTAGTATAAGGAAGAGACTTTCACATGCAAATACACTATCATGGAAATCTTTTGTGATTGTGAGCCCCCGTCAAAATATTATATGCCAAAATTGTTGACGTTGGACAAGGAAGACAACGTAATGGTTTATGTTTGTTCATATTCACATAGAAGTCATATTGTCATAGATCCTTCAACATGTGGTGCTTTCCCCCATCTTTGCTAGCCAAAAATTCCGCACCAAGTAGAGATACTACTTGTGCATCCAAAAACCCTTAAACCCAAATCTTATTTTCAAGAGTCCACCATACCTACCTATATGCGGTATTTCCGTGCCCATCTAAGCAAATTTGTATGTGCCATCTCTAATTTTCAAAAATAAATTTCTCTTTTGTGTGCTCGTACCGCTCGCGAGGTGGGGAGGGGTGGCCAATATTTTCCATGCTAGATGTGTTATTCTCACGATGAGTGTTTATTCACTTGTCATTGCACGACAGTAAGGCAAAGGTTTTAGGGATGCCCAGTCTTGAAATGAAAAATGAATTTACTTTATGTTGTCAAATAATAAATTCCTTGGAAAGTGTTGGTATGGAGGGCACCCGTGGATACGACTAGCCATGGAAAGTGAAAGTATGGTGGAAAAAGGAATAAACTTTATTTTCTGTTTGGGAACCACCTATGATATATCTAGCATGGAAAGTGTTGGGAGCTCTAAGTCGTTTTCGTTAGTGGGAAAAGTATACCTCTCAAAATCTTTTTATCTCTCAATTTTTGCTTTGAGCGCTGGCACCTCTACAAATCCCTACTTCCCTCTGTGAAGGGCCTATCTTTTACTTTTATGTATTTACTTTCATGCAAGAGTCAAAGTTATTCTCTCTATTCCTTTTTATTTTTCTCCTTTGGCAAGCATCATGTGGTGAGGAAAGTTCTAGGCACATATGTCCAGTTGAATAAGGGTAGCATGAGTTATTATTGTCGACATCACCCTTGAGGTGAATGCGTTGGGAGGCGAAACAATAAGCCCCTATCTTTCTATGTGTCTGGTTGAAACGTTTTGCTCATGTGTATGCGGTGAGTGTTAGCAATCATAGAAGACTATATGATGGCTGAGTATGTGGAGCTCTTACTTAAACTCTGTTGAATAAGTTGAATTGCAACTGCTTGGTGACTGTGAACATAGGTTGTTGGGTTTCAAGAGAGTTCATTGTTTAAACCCTAACATGTGAATTGGTTGCCACTACAACATGAGAAACTTTATGAGAAAGAATTGCTGCTATGATGCTAGGAAAAGTGATTGAAATTATCATTGATCAAACTTATGCACTTTGCTAGCATTCACACTTCATAAATTACTTCTTTTACCATTTACCTACTCGAGGATGAGCAGGAATTAAGCTTGGGGATGCTGATACGTCTCCAACGTATCTATAATTTATGAAGTATTCATGCTATTATTTTATCATTCTCGGATGTTTTACAATCATTTTATAGCAACTTTGTATCATTTTTTGGGACTAACCTATTGACCCAGTGCCCACTACCAGTTGCTGTTTTTTGCTTGTTTTTTACATCAGAGGAAATCAATATCAAACGGAGTCCAAACAACGCGAAACTTTTTGGATATTTTTTTTGGGCCAGAAGACATCCATTGGGCCAGAGCTGCACTTGGGGAGTGCCCACCTCGGTGGCCTCCCGTTGAGGGAGTCCTGGACTAAGGGGTCCTCGGGCGTCCGGCCTGTTGGACATGGGCCGGACTAATGGGCTGTGAAGATACAAGACCGAAGACTCTCTCTCGTGTCCGGATGGAACTCTCCTTGGCGTGGAAGGCAAGCTTGGCATCCAAATATGAAGATTCCTTTCTCTGTAACCGACTTTGTACAACCCTAGTCCCCTCCGGTGTCTATATAAACCGGAGGGCTAGATCTATAGAGGCAGATAATCATAGCCATAGTCATACAGGCTAGACTTCTAGGGTTTTAGCCATTATTGTGGTAGATCAACTCTTGTAATACTCATATTCATCAAGATCAGTCAAGCAGGAAGTAGGGTATTACCTCCATAGAGAGGGACCGAACCTGGGTAAACATTGTGTCCCGTGTCTCCTTTTACAATCGACCTTAGATGCACAGTTCTGGACCTCCTACCCGAGATCCGCCGGTTTTGACACCGACATTGGTGCTTTCATTGAGAGTTCCACTGTGCCGTCCCCAAAAGGTTTGATGGCTCCTTCAATCGTCAACAACAATGTCGTCCAAGGGGAAACCTTCCTCCCCGGACAGATCTTCGTGTTCGGCGGCTTCGCACTGCGGGCCAACTCGCTTGGCCATCTAGAGCAGATCGACAGCTACACCCCTGGCCATCAGGTCAGATTTGAGAGCTTGAACTATGTCGCGGACATCCGTGGAGACTTGATCTTCGATGGATTCGAGACCACGGCAGCCGCTCCCTATCCCTACGATGAACATGACTTAAATCTGTCATCGGAACATACTCAGGAAAATTGCACCTGTAACCGCTCTGGCCTTAGATCCGGAGCAGATCGCGCCATCCGAGGACGGGAAACTCAACCCCGCCACGGAAGCCGCAGACTCCGCGGCGTTGGAGCCGCACACAGACCTAACCTCGGGTGATATCTGTGTCTCCGGAACCTCGGACTCGTTTCCGGCCATAAGTTCCGAACCATGTGTGTCTGCGCACGTCAAGCTGGACCAGTTATCGATCATCGATTTCAGCACCACGGACATCTTCCGACAATCGCCTTTAGGCGATGTGCTAAACTCATTAAAAAATCTATCCTTAGCGGAGGGGCTCACAACCGAATTATATCCGGTTCGAACTAGAGGCTGATGACGGGGAATTTCGCTTCCCACCCGCCACCCACTTCACAGCCACTGTCGAGGACTTAACCGACATGCTCGATTACGGCTCCGAAGACATCGACAGTATGGACGACGATGCTGATGAGGAGCAGGGCCAAAACCCGCCGTTTACCGGACGCTGGACGGCCACTTCTTCGTACGATGTATACATGGTGGATACACCTAAAGAAACTAACGACGACGACAAAGAAGATCCAGTTGAGGATAAACATCCCGAGACACAGCCCAGACGCCGGCATCAGCGGCGCCGCTCTAAGTCACGTCATGCAAAATATAGCAATACCGGCACCGGAGAAAACAATACTCCAGACGATGCCGAAGACAATGAAGACCCTGTTGAGGCAACCTCCGAACAGGATGAACGGGAAGACGGGCACGTTAGCCCTGATGAACAGGCCATACACGAAGACTCGGAGGATAGTAATTATCTTCCGCTCTCCGAGGATGAGGAGAGCCTCGGCAACGAGGATTTCATCGTGCCCGAGGAACCTCTCGAGCGGGAGCGCTTTAAACGCCGGCTAATAGCCACTGCAAGGAGCCTGAAGAAGAAGCAGCAGCAGCTTCAAGCTGACCAAGACCTGCTCAATGATAGATGGACAGATATCCTAGCAGCCAAAGAATACGGCCTCAAGCGCCCAACCAAGGGTTACCCGAAGTGCAGATTGCTACCCCAGTTCGATGAGGAGCCAACGGAACCTGTACCACGCGGTCGGGACAATGCGGCTGACCGACCACAACGTGGTCAGGATAAAGCGGCAGCCCAAGCCGAACAGCAGCCCGCCTCACCCTAATGAAAAAGAGAGACAAAACAGCTCGAGGTCATACATACGACCCTCGGCAGGACCTGGACAATAGAGTAGAACATACCAGATCGATCTACGGATCGCGAGGACGTGCCTCAACACGCAACATCGGCTACCTATTCAGACATGACAAGTCTAGTCACGCCCGGGCCGAAAACCGCAGACAGACTCCATATGAGCTACGTCGCGGCGTGGCCCAATATAGAGGCGCCGCACACCCACTCTGCTTCATTGACGAAGTAATGGAGCATGAATTCCCAAAAGGGTTTAAACCCGTGAATATCGAATCGTACTATGGAACAACTAATCCCGCGGTGTGGATCGAGGATTTTCTTCTCCATATCCATATGGCCCGCAGGGATGACCTCCACGCCATCAAATACCTCCCGTTAAAACTCAAAGGACCAGCTCAGTACTGGTTAAACAGTCTGCCGGAAAACTCCATTGGCAGCTGGGAGGACTTGGAAGACGCCTTCCGCGACAACTTCCAAGGTACATATGTCCGGCTACCAGATGCCGATGACTTAAGTCACATTGTCCAGCAGCCCGGAGAGTCAGCCAGGAAGCTCTGGACTAGGTTCTTAGTTAAAAAGAACCAAATCGTCGACTTTCCGTACGCGGAAGCCCTAGCGGCCTTCAAACATAGCGTCTGGGACGAGTGGCTCGCCCGCCACCTCGGTTAAGAAAAACCAAAATCCATGTCAGCCCTTACCACTCTGATGACCCGCTTTTGCGCGGGAGAAGACAGCTGGCTCGCTCGTAGAAGCAACAGCGCCAGCGATCCGGTCACTTCCGAAGTCCGAGGCGGCAATGGCAAGCCACAACGCAGCAAGCACAAATGTCGCAATAATAATGAAAGAACGCACGACACAGCGGTCAACGCCGGATTTAGCTGTCCCAAACCCGGTCAACGGAAAAAGCCATCCAAAGCAAACAGAGACGAACCATCCAATTTAGACAAGATATTGGATCGGCCCTGCCAGATTCATGGCCACCCCGATAAACCAGCTAATCATACCAATAGAAGCTGTTGGGTCTTCAAGCAGGCCGGCAAGCTCAACGCCGAACACAAGGGGAGGAGGCCGCCCGGTGATAGCGACGACGAAGAGACTCACCAACCAAATACCGGGGGTAAGAAGCAATCCCCCCCCCCCCCAAAGTAAAAACAGTGAACATGGTATACGTGACACACAACTCTACAAAGGAGCAGGAGAAGTACTCCCTCCGAACTGAGGATCACACTATGGCAACCTCAGCCGAAGTACAAAGCGGCCTTATTAAACCGCATACCTTGTCGGCCATTAAGCCACCGGTCTCCATTCAACAGGATCGACCAATTTCAGAGCGGGACTAGCAGTTCGGCCTCCGCCATCTACCTCATATACCCATGAAATCTGTACCGCGCATACATAACTATGCACTTAAGACACCTTGGGCATCGGCGGAAGCACAACACGGACGAGCCTGCAAGTACTCCCATAACCTTTTTTTTCTAACTACTTTTTCTTCCTTTTTTCCCATTATCCTCTCCATAGGTGGCTCAATGGCTGGCCACGGACTCTATCGGAGTTCGGGTTCGTAGACTCACCTAAGGGCTATTTCCGTCAAGGAGTCCCTTCACCAAGGACAGGCGACACAGACGTGCGACAGGAGGTCCAAAATAACTTTTGTAGACCGCACTCTCTATTTCGAGCCTGTAAAGTGCCTTTTTCCTCCGCCTTCGACCCCTGGCATGTCAAATAGCCGGGGTTGCGGCTTTGTTATCTATAAAACAACGATTGGCATATCACTCAGGTCCCAGTAAACATAATCCGAATCCAGCATTCGCTTTTTTCTAAAAACTGAATTTGGCTCCTGTGGTTGTTTCACACATACACCTCGGCATAACTTGCCAGGGGCTCGGTATGGGAACAAATGAGTTGCCGACAAGTCCGAACAACTTTATAGCGTACTTCGGCGTCACGAGTTTTGGCCTTATATGCATCAGCTCCGAATCATGTCTTGGGTCAATAGTTGGGTTGCCCGGCTCTTGTGCTTGCTACCTTACGTTCCGCTCTATCGGCTAGGGTAGTAAAGGGAGAACTACTGCGATTGTGCTTCTGGTTCATCTGGTCAAGCACCTCAGTAGAGAAAGCCGAAAACTGACTGTCATGATGCGGCGAGAGCTGGTCAACCACTCGATGACTTACCGGAATCTTTCGCGATTCCCTCCGTATTATACGAAGGACCTTTTTCTTTAGGTCATAAATGTAACGCACCGTATTGGAATAAGCCGTGTACATACCAGGGCTATATCGTACTCCCCCCATAAAACTCCTATGGCTAAGTGAAAGTGTTAACGCCCTATAGTCCGATTGCCTAGTTCACCGCATTGACACCTCCTTAATGGACCAAGACGTTGGGTTAAGAGTGATCAAATGCTTTTCCGAACACCCCCGTATTTTATACGAGGGGGCTGAAGCCGACGACTGGAAAACTTTCAGATCAATACAAAAATGGCCGCACAGGAGGAACAAAAGTTTTAGGCAAAACTACAAAAACTAGCCTTATTATAATATTGTCTTTTACAAATTTCCATACATTTCACTCAAATATCATGTTTTTCGAGAATTGACCCTCTATCAAGCGGGCACCCTCCAGGACATCCTCGAAATAATGCTCTGGTGTGTGATGGTCGTTGCCCTTGGGTGGAACCTTCGCTGCAACATCACTGGCCTTCATCTTTGCCCTGTATGTCTTGACACGGGCAAAGGCCATCCGTGCACCTTCAATGCATGCTGACCGCTTAGCGACGTCGAGACGCGGCACCGCGTCAACAAGTCATTGCACCAAACCAAAATAACTATCCGAAATTGGCTCGTTCGGCCACATCCCGATCACGGCGTCCTTCATGGCAGAGCCGGATAGTATGTGGAGCTCGGCCCATTGGGTCATCTGTTCGTTCAGCAACAGCGGGCGCTTTGACGCACCAAATTGTGACCAGAAAAGCTTCTCCGTTGCATACCCTTCTTGCGCTTGGTAAAACTGCGCCGCATCGGAAGCACTCTTCGGCAAGTCCAATAACGCGTCTGGGGAACTCCACACCTGATTAAGCGGAGCATAATTCGGATCGCCGAACTTAGCTTGCAATAAAAAGGGCCTACCAGCCGCGATCTCCCCAGCTTGTCGGATCTCCTCCCGGACCGCTCTAGATTCGGACCACGCTTCTTTCGCCTCTCGTAAGGCCTTGTCAAGATCAGCCGTTTTGGCTTTATTATCCTTCTCGAGGAATTCACAGCGGCTAGCGGCATCCTTTAGCTCACGCTCCATCGTGGATATTCTCTCCTCGCATTGGCACCGAGCAGCCTGTTCGGCCTTTAACTTGGCAGATGCCTTCTCGGCAGCCGCATGATCAATCCGGGCCTGCTCCTTGGCCCGGGCCAGCTCATCCCGAAGGATCTTGACCGCGGCGGCACCATCTGCAGTCATGCATATTTCAGTATACAATTCTTAGTGTCATGATCAATTACAAGCACGTGCATGTAATGACTACCCCCAAGACATACCTTGCACCTCGTCAAGCCGCCTGTTGATAAGCGTAATGTCATCGTCCGCTACATCAAGCTTCCGCTGCAGATCTGCAACCTCCGTAGTCCGGGCAGTCGCCAGGGAGGTAACAGCATGTGTTCCAATTAAT
Source organism: Aegilops tauschii subsp. strangulata (assembly GCF_002575655.3). NCBI lineage: Eukaryota > Viridiplantae > Streptophyta > Magnoliopsida > Poales > Poaceae > Aegilops > Aegilops tauschii. The sequence continues at coordinate 183,906,568 of NC_053040.3, forward strand.
CAGATTATTTCCTGGGCATATCTTTTTGATCCTCTGATCGCCTCCCTTGGGATGCCAATCAGAGTCTCAGGGGCTACTACCTATACACAGGTGCAGTTTGTGAATAAAACATACTCAAAGATTTTTCAGTACAAACCTCGAAGCCTCTTAACAGGCTCGCGCAGGCTTCATTCAATCTGTTTTTCACGGACAGAACCTTTTCAACCACCGTACCCATCAAGGTACGATGTTCCTCCGAGACGGACGCCTGTCGCAGCATGTTCGTCAATATATCTGGCGCTTCTGGACCTTCGGAAGCTGCTGTAGGAGTACAGCCTCCCTTCGAAGGGATCCGTTTATCTGTCCCCAGAGTCGTCTCCGGCTGTAAACCAGACAGTCCGGGGCCTTTATTGTTGGCCCCTGGATCTTGGGCTATCGAAGTATCACCTTCGGGTAGTGTCTTCATCACCCTTCGCACCACTTGTTGATCAGGAGAGACCCTCCGGGACGACACCTCAAAGTCGTCCGCCTTATTGGGCGAAGAGACCGGTGGAGGTGTCTCTCTTTCCATCGTCTCCGGAAGAACATCTCCCGAGGAAGAGGATTGGTGAAGAAGACTATTTGCCGAGCTGCAAAAACATATATTCTAGATGTTACCTTGGTAACAGGAAAGGAACGGGATATGTTTGAGAACATCCTTGTTCACTTACGATTCGGCTAGAGGCTTGTCCTCATCATGGGACTGCGCAAAGACGCCATCCTCCAAGCCCGAGCCGCCCGACTGGGACACCTTGCCTCGCTTAGGAGCCCTTTCCTCCCAATCTTCGGAGGCAGCCCTTTTCTTACCATGGGGAGAAGGGATGTTGGCTTCTCCTTCACTTTTGTCTTCAGGTGGGGGAACCATGATCTCCCCGGACACGGTATCTGATATACCCTCGGAAGGGAGGCCACCTTTGGCCTTCTCGCTCTCCGCCTTGTCTCCCTTCACAGGCACCTGGTATGGTGCCGGGACCAGCATCCTTGTCAGTACGGGATCCGCTGAGTCTTTGGGAAGGGGGGCCGAACACCTAATTCGCTCCGCTTTCTTTATCCAACCCTGGAAGGAGATAGTTTGCTCAGTAATATATTACGGCATACTTAACTAAAAGGTGTTCGGGAGTCGAGCGTTTACCGAGGTATCCGGATGATTGCAGTCGAGGCCGATGTGCTCGGTGGTGTCCTGCCATTGTTTTTGTTTCCCAAAAAACAACTTCCACATTCCTTTGTGTGTAGTGCCGAAGAAGTGTTGGAGGGTTCGAGGTCCTTCTGGATTAAACTCCCACATGCGGAGAGGCCTACGCTGGCATGGCAGGGCTCGGCGAACTAGCATTACTTGAATCACGTTGACAAGATCGATGTCCTTCTCAAGGAGGGTTCGGATGCGGCTCTGTAGAGTCTGCACTTCATCAACTGATCCCCAGTCCAGCCCCTTATTAATCCATGATGCAAGCTGTAACGGAGGGCCAGAACGGAATGCAGGTATAGCTGCCCACTTGGTACCGCGGGGTTTTGTGACGTAAAACCACTACCGCTGCCATTAGTTGGAAGTTTCGGTGAAAGAGCCTTTTGGCCAGAGAGTATTGGTAAGCTTGGCCACTACAGCGTCGCCGCACTCCGCCTGTTTCCCGTCGACCACCATCGGCTTCATACCAAAGGTCTTGAGCCATAAGCCGAAGTGTGGGGAAATCCGGAGGAAGGCCTCACACATGATGATAAACGCCGAGACGTGGAGGAAAGAATCTAGGGCTAGATCATGAAAATCTAGTCCGTAATAAAACATGAGCCCCCGTACGAAGGGGTGAAGAGCGAATCCTTGCCCTTGGAGGAAGTCAGAGATGAATACGACCCTCTCGCCGGATCTGGGAGTCAGAATAACCTGTCCTTGAGCAGGAAACCTGTGGGGGATCTCCGCGGTCAGGTATCTGGCCACCCGAAGCTTCGCAATGTCCTCCTCTATAACAGAGGAAGCCACCCATCGGCCCTGTGGTCTGGGTCCAGACATGATTGGGAAGCTTGAAGCAATGAAGTCAAACCTTGGGTGCTAGAACTCGAGGTTGGAGAGGCCGAGGAGAGGTTTGGCGTAAAAAGAGACGGCCCTTGGCTCGTTTATAAAGGCAACGGGTATCGGACGCCTCCTCCTAAGCCTGAAAACCTACCTATTCCTAAGGAATAGTCCCAATGGGATGGTTGGGGTACCCACGCTCGCATTGGTGAGAATCCCGCAATAAGGGGACACGATCTCTGCTTCGACAAGACGTGCCAATAAAAGCCGCGCCTCGAAACATGGAACGGCAGGACAAGAAACGGTTCGAAATAATGACCGGACAAGCGTGATGTCACGTTATGGAAAGTTGTCAGCAGATTGGACTCGTGAGATATTATACTCTTTGCGGTTGTGTGTGATACTTGTGTTGCAGATCCGGACACATTCGATGCATCCTAGGACTATCTTGGAGTATTCAGAAAGGGGAACCCGCCTTGCAATGCCGAAGACAATCTGCGCGCCGAACACCTCGTCATTGAAGCCTGGTTCAGGGGCTACTAAGGGAGTCCTATACTAAGGGGTCCTCGGGCATCCGGCCTGTTGGACATGGGCCGGACTAATGGGTTGTGAAGATACAAGACCGAAGACTCTCTCTCGTGTCCAGATGGGACTCTCCTTGGCGTGGAAGGCAAGCTTGGCGTCCAAATATGAAGATTCCTTTCTCTGTAACCGACTTTGTACAACCCTAGTCCCCTCCGGTGTCTATATAAATCAGAGGGCTAGATCCGTAGAGGCAGATAATCATAGCCATAGTCATACAGCCTAGACTTCTAGGGTTTTAGCCATTACGATCTCGTGGTAGATCAACTCTTGTAATACTCATATTCATCAAGATCAATCAAGCAGGAAGTAGGGTATTACCTCCATAGAGAGGGCCCGAACCTGGGTAAACATTGTGTCCCCTGTCTCCTGTTACCATCGACCTTAGACGCACAGTTCGGGACCCCCTACCCGAGATCCGCCGGTTTTGACACCGACACCCGTACCCCTTCTTTGCACTATAAATTCCCAAATATTCCGAAACCCTTCGGGGTTAACCTAGACGAGAAGTTCCACCGCCGCAAGGTCTCTGTATCCATGAAAACCAATCTAGACCCCGTTCCGGCACCCTGCCGGAGGGGGGAATCATCTCAAGTGGCCATCTTCATCATCCCGGTGGCCGCCATGATGAGGAGGGAGTAGTCCACCCTCGGGGCTAAGGGTTTGTACCAGTAGTTATGTGTTTAATCTCTCTCTCTCTCTCGTGATCTATATCATGGGCTTTGTTAATATAGTTAGATCATATGATGTTTCTCCCCGTTATACTCTTGTTATGATGAATTGAGTCTTTACCCTTTGAAGTTTTGTATTGTCGGATTGAATATTCAGAGATGAGAACACATGATGTATGTCTTGCAATATGAATACTTGAGGTGACAAATGGGGTATCATATTGATTCACTTGATATGTGTTATGGCATTCAACTTGCGGATTCACGCGGTGATATTGGGGTAATCTATGCATAGGAGTTGATGCATGTTTTTATTATCTTTCCCGATTGAAACATTGGGGTCTCCTTGTAGTTCTTTGTGTGGACTGAGTATTATGAATATGAATTTGCTTTGGTGTTATTTTAGTACGAACCCTTGATTAGATCGATCGGGAAGAATAGCTTGCATTATTCTACTACGAACTATAGGATAGATTGATCGAAAAGAATAGCTTTGAGGTGGTCTCTTACCCTACAAACAATTTCTATCTTTTGTTCTCCACTAATAGGAACTCAGGAGTGATTCTTTGCTGCACATTGAGGGATAATCATATGATCCAACTATGTTAGCATTGTTGAGAGATTGCACTAGTGAAAGTACGGACCCTAGGCCTCATTTTCAAGCATTGCAATACCGCTTTTGTGCCCGTTTACTATTTGCTACCTTGCTGTTTTTATTCATTCAGATTATAAAAAACAGTTCTACCATCAATATTACACTTTTATCATCATCTTGTGGCACCCGGCTCGGAGAAACCGGAACGGCCCGTATTCCAGCCCAGAGATCGAGGAGAAGTCTTCTGGAATATGGCACTGCTTGACATAGAACAAATCAGCTCTTATTACAAAGGATAAATACATGGGTCTGATGTTACAAAAGATCACATCAGCACGGCGACGCTACGCCTGTGATACTACACTTGCTCTATGCTAGCAGCGGAACAACGACGAAGGTGGTGAACTCCACTCCGCAGGTACTCTGGCTGGGACACGATCTAGCTCGCACGAACGTAAACCTCGGCAAACAATCAAGCAATCACATCATCACCTGCAATTTGGCATGACACGCCAGGTCAGTACATTGAATGTACTTGCAAGCTCACAACAACCAAAAGCATCAAGGCAAGACAATAACATAGCATTAGCAGGTTAATTAAATTAACAGCTACCATGATACGAAAGCAACTACTAAGCATGATATGAAACTTCTAAGATACTGATAAACCAACATCTTAATCTCAATGAACCATCGCACGCTTGGCTATCCAACCAAGTAATATACCATCTCGATCACCTCGTGATCACATCACAAATTGAATGATCATCCTCTATATCATCCCAACATCATCATCTGCATCCTGTCAAACTGTTACAGCTCACAATATCAACATATAAATCACCTATAAGTAATTCCGTCATGTGAGTGTTGATCGAACAGTGTGACCTAGTATGAACTTGTGCCCATGACCGAGGACGCGGCTATGGATAGATTAAACACACACAATCTTCAGAGGTAGCACACTTTACCCACACCACGAAACCCATGGCCTCGCACTCCCATTCGGGTGGACCAACGGCGTTCCGACAAAACCGACCTACTTCCATGACATGTCCCGGCCACTCCGACCAACACCCCTTAGGGTTCAGTCCTAGGTGGCCCCGTGCCTACCAAAGGCATCAACGGCCACCGTCGTGGCAAAACAAAAACGGTCCCAACCGGGGACAAGAGCTTTCAAACCAACATGGGCACACAAGGTTATGTCTGCTCACCGGGCCAGGGTAACGCACGCCCATAACCTTCCCTCGTTGGAGGCACCGGCGAGAGACATGACAATTGACCGCATTAGGGCCTTCCCATAAAAGGCAAATGTGGTTGCACTAGAACAAGCCCGGTTTGGTGGCACCTGACCAACTTAATGACGGAATTCATCCCCAAGATTTAACAGTGAAACTAATACTCTGATATCATTTATCAACCTGCAATCCAAGTCATAGCAATATCCAACAAATAATCCAAAGCATACTATCTACATATCAAACTACTCCGAGGATAACATGACACTAATAGCATAATGAATCCAAGAACGATACTACTACTACTCAAATATCCAGAACAAGCTATCCAGCTAAGATCCACATACAAGCATCACCTCCGAAAGTAACATACCAACTACCATCATGAAAATAATCATAAAAGCCACTAAGAATCCAAAGGCAACATGTCATCCACATAACCTTCAAAATATAAGTCCTAGAACTCCAAACAATATCATGGCAAAAGCAAGATCAAAACAATACTCCGAGAAATGCCATGAACAAATCATAAGTAGCTAAAGCAAATTTTAAACAAGTTCAAATAATTTAAACCATGTCATTGCATTGCAGTCAAGCAAGTGGAGGGTGTGGCTTGCGTGGGAGGGCGGATACACCGGGAAGAAGTGTGAAAAGGTCGCGGAAAGATTCGCCGGAAACTGTTCTCTCTCGGAGGGGGCTGATTAAGGGAAAGGGCAAAATGGTCATTTTCAGAATGTTAACACATGGTGAAAATGATACCGACAGAACGGGCTCGACGAGACGAAGAAGTGGGCTTTGGAATCACCTCATATGGAGTCAGGATCAAAAAGTTATGCTAGTTTTTCTGCCAGGGACCTATCTGCAAGAAAATCTTCACCAACAGATCCTCAGCCGGAAAAACTGAACACGTCTTTCTGAAAATATGTTTTCCAGAATGGCAAACACATTTCGGCCCGAGGGAGAGGAGGAATGCGCTTTCGTGGAGGGGAGACATATTCGGAAGAATACGCCTCCACTTATCCACGTCAGCAGGAGGCGGGGCGGGGCGCTGACTCACTGCCAGGCGGGGCCCGCTGCTGACATCTCTCTCTCCTGCTCCTCCTCCTTCCCCGATGCCGCATGCAGGGCAGAGGAGGACTGCCGACGCTGTAGCTCGCCTGGCCGGATCCGGCCACCGCGCGGGAAGCCGCGACCACCGCCGAGCTCGGGAGAGAGCGTCGCCTCCATCCCGGCTAGACACGGGCGCCGAGGAGCACCAAGACAGGCAGGGCTTCGGCCATGGCGGAGAGCAGCTCACTCAGTGATGGAGTCACGGCCAGAGGCCATCGGAGGAAGGGGCAAATGGCAGGGGAGGCTCACCGGGGTTCGGGAGGAGCGATGGTGAGGTCAGGAGGGAGGGGGAGGGCTCGGTTGGCATGAATTTAGGAGGAGGACAGAGGCGACCATGGCGGCGATGGAGGTCGAGGAGGGGTTCTGGTGCTCGGGGAAAAGGCTCGGGAGGCTTCTGGGAGTGCGGTGAGGAGGATGGAGAGGAGAGGCGCGACCGGGGATGGCTTAAATAGCCGAGGAGAGGCGGTTGGGCGAGGGCCAAGGCCATGTGCCACCGCTCGAGCTCGGCCAACACTCTAGCGCGCTCAGTGAGCACGGGAGAGCATGGCAACACGACGAGGGATCGATGTAGAGGGTCACAGAGATGAAAGCGACTCCTGGGAGCAGAGGAAGCGACCGAAACGTGCTCGGAGCCAAACGGGGCACATTGCACCCATGGCCGCTCGTCGGCTTGCTCCGGCGAGGAGGTTTCTGGAGGGGGCAGAGGGCGGAGAGCAACGGGAGAGGGAGGGGGAGTCAGGTCGGCACGCCCAGACGCGCGGAAACGGTTGATGCCAAGCTGGCCGATGCATCCCGATGCCAGAGCGCGGCCAACGCTGCCAGAGCGCGGCCAACGCTGCCAGAGCGCGTGAAACGTCATGCCAAGGGGACAGTCACCATGGGCACTGGCATGATGAGGACAAGGGAGGCTGCGAGGTGTTGTCAAGTGACTAGTCCCTGCATAATAGAGGCTGAGAGAGTTGATGGATCAAGAGAAGGAGCCAAGGAGAGGAGTGTGGCATCGCTGCAAGTTTGCTGCATCAAACTTGGCAGTGCACTACTGATCAACATAAACTAGATTGGGTCAAATGGTGTTGTCTGGGATGATTAGGATAAGAAGGACTACGATCCTGGAGGTTTTGAGGATAAATGGACCAATATAAATCGTAGTTGCTTCACAACTGCATATTTGGTCCAGAATCAAGATGTGGATGATACACTCAAATGGTGTGGCCACTTGAGCTGCAATTTGTCAAGGCTAGATGATTTGGACATATTAAGATGCTGTAAAAATTTCATGCCAACATGGTACTTGCTTCACAAACATCATCTATGTCCAGAAACTTGGAATAATTTTGGAGAGAAATGGCTTAATGAAATGATGCCAAATTTGGTGGAGATATGTTATTAGGGTAGGAGCACAATCTGGTAATTTTGCAGAATTAATGAAGCAATATAAAATATACTTGCTTCACAACCTAAAAATATTAACAGAATCAAAGATTTGATCCCGTGCTCATGTAGATGATTGGGATGGGGCTGAAATTTTGAGGAGTGTGCTAGTATGATCACATGAAGAGGCATGCAAAATTTCAACTCATTTGGATACTCCTAGCTAGTACTTTCCTCACAAATCCTTCTGTCTGACAGAAACTTTGAAAAATCACTGAGGAAGATTGGCTAGGAAAATAAAGTTGCATTTTTGCATGTGGCAATTATTTGGACATTAAAGAATTCCCAAAAAGTTTGGGAGCAAACAAGATAGGATAATTGGCACTTCCTTCATAAAGTGCCACTCTAGACAAAATGGAAGAAGGAATATTGGGGAATTATTCTTGGGCTAGGCTAGGAAAGTTTGGGCATATTTGAGCAACATATGACCCAAAGAAATTATGGGAATTATTTGATAATTTTTGGGTGGACAGAAATATAGGTTGCTTCACAACCTAGGGCACTTGAGGTTATTCCTTTAATAGAAAAGGAATATTCCCCAAGAAAATTAAGTATGGGTTGGGCTAGGATGGAAATGACATGATCTTGGGATAGGTTTTGAGAGTGATGAGTCACTTGGGAGAGGAAAAAGATGATTTCCCAGGTGACCAGGCCACAGACCCACTCCAAAAAGAAAAACAGAGCAAAAACCAAATAAATCAAAAGAAAAAGAAAAGGGCCAAAAACCAGGCTATTACAAACCTTACCCCTTAAAGAAATCTTGTCCTCCAGATTTGGCTGCTCAGGGAACAAGTATGACTTGAGGACACCATTTCCAACTCGGGTATCCTTTTCCTTTATTTATTGTGCCCCCGAGAATTTCAGATGATCTTCTTACCTTGCTCCAGGGTGGTTTGCTTCTCCTTTCCCAAATTCTGATAGGTTTTTGCTAATATACCAAATCCTTTTGCTGACGTTGATTTTTCCGTATCTAAAGTAATATCCAATGGATCTGATCATAAACTTTCCTTTGGTCATGAAAAACTTTTACTTCTGCCATGGAGTTTGCTCAAACAAATGCATCTCTTTCGGATTTCATAAATGCTGAGAATCATGGCCATTTTCTGACGAGATCTGACTGCTCATAGGTGGTACTGATTTATCTTGATTTATTCCTTTGGCTCGAGCATGGGGTATGTACCAAAGATTTGACTGCCTTCTGTTGGGAGCGATATAACTGGGTATGGATTTATAGCTGTGTCATACCTCAAATATTAACACCTTGAGACTGGCCTGACAGGGTGCTCGCGGAATGATACTTTTCCTGACAGGTTGTCCATGTAATTGGTTCCGCCAGTGAATATACCTGATCTGAGATGATGGTTCGATTTTTGATTTACCCATGTTGTCGGTATACCCAGATGTGGTAATAGGCCGTGAGATGCTTTACCACTTCCACTGAAGTCAAACTGACGAGGTTGTACCTGAATCTTGGATCTGACATAACAGGCTTGGATATTCCGCACTAACCATTTTAACCGGGTCAGCGGGATAGGAAGTCCTTGTAGAACAGAGTAATCCTCTGAGGGTATGCCTTTGTGGCTCCATATGAAATTATGGCTTTCAACTGACTTGGGTATCCAGACCCTGATGGTCGCGTAAAATCATCATCATACCTCCGCTGTCAGTCTCATCCTTTGACGCTCATGATTTTCTTGTCAGGATACCTTACTGAAATAACTTGGCCACACATGTCCTTGATTCTTCTTATGACCATGGATGTGGTTATTGCAATATTTTTGGCATTATTCCTTGTGCTTACTTCCTGATCGGGGTCCGTACATATCTGACATATTCTCGGGGCTTGTAGCTGTACGGAGCTCCTTGTTGAGGCCAATCATGCAAGAGGGTGACAAGAGTTCATGATATCTCCATGTTGGTGCGGGAATATTGGCCTTGATGGCCACTGTCAAGACTGTTGATTCTATGATGTCATATCCAGATCTTGTCGATCCTTGTATTACATAAGATGTATATATCTGCTTATCTTCATTTGTATGGCTCATGAGGTTGTTGGATCCGTACCTTTCTTAGGTATATCTGCTTGATCATTGTCATATCCCGTATGAGTGACTGATCTGACCACGGATACATGCTCACCATATCTATAAGAAGAATATGCAAACGAGCACTCGATCCTTGCGGCAAGCATATGTTTGACTGAATTATACCTCTGACAAAATCATTGCAAATCTGATCCTTGACTGTATTGTCATATACTGCCAACTCACTGTGTCATATCTTGTAACATTACTGAATACGACATGTGGTGTCGTACTGAAGATAGCAAGGTGTCGTGGGTTGACAATTATCCGAGTAACTTGTATGTCCGGGGATACATCCTCACCAAATATGTGGAAAGATGTGTAGCCGAACACTTGATTTCTAAAGCAGACATATATCTTGACTGACTTGTACTTCTGACAAAAAAAATGTTGCTGATCTGACTCTTGAGATGTACTATCGTATATTTCCAACTCATCACATAATCTCTGAGGACGGTGCGTAGTGTGGTACTGACGCAGACTGAGTGGCTTACGAGAGAAGCCATCCGGGTAGCTTGCTGAGGAAGACTCGTTAGCTTCTGCTCGAAGCTTTTGTCTGGGTAGCGTGCAAAATAAATCTCAATGGCTTGCACATGAAGCTTGACTGGAGTATTGTGCTGGAGAAGCCTGATTTCCGTACTTGAGAAGCTTCTCCTCAGTTTTCTTGTTGAGGAAGATTCCATTCCTTATGCAAGAAGCTTTTACTAATGTATCTTGTTGAGAAAGACTGGGTACCTCGGACCGTAATCTGTCCAAATTTCATACTGAGAAAAATTGAGGAGCCTTGCATCATAAGTTTCTTCCGATAGCGTGTGGAAGACGACTGAGTTTCTCATATCCTAAGCTTCATACTGTGATATGCAGACTGAAAACCATATACACACCCATAATATTCTACGGTTGATTACTTGCATGAAAAAAAATTGTTGACTGTCTTCCTTGATCATAGCACATTCTGGCTTTCTTTCGGATGATAACATATTTCAAGCATCATTTATTGCTGAGCCAGACCTTGTATGTGAGCCATACCTCTGACTGAAAATATTCCATTGGTCTTGCAACTGACTTGTCTTTCTGCTGGCTGGACCATTACTGCTATGAGGATTTTGTACTGATGTAGTCTCGATGCTGATGATCAATCCTAGACACAATTGGTATTCTGAGCAGATATCCATAATATTATGCAGTTGACTGAGGAGGCCATAATGTTTAGCTGAGCTTCTTCCAAATGTATTTGAAATCCTTGTTGCTTCTTCAAGTCCGGTGTCGGAGGATGAGCAACTTCCATAAGGGAAAATAGGGTAACACCGAGGGCCCACAAAGAAAGAAGCAAAATAAACAACTCAAATAAACAAAAGCACACAACAATCAATTCACACACAAACAGTGTCACATATTACTGCTAGTCACACCATATGCGTGCCTACTTAAGCACACAAATCACGCAGGAACTCCGGTTCTACGATCTAGCATGTTGTGACGGTGTGCACGAAAATGAATCAATGTGTGGAAGGATTGGTGTAAACATAGCTACACCAAGTGCTGGCTTAGCCAGGTAACAATCTTGACTAGCTCGGATGCGAGGACGTACTTGGTAACCATGTAGTGGGACACGAATGTCGCGACCACATTTTTATCAAGCAGACGGAAAATATCCGTACTCGTCCAAGGAATAGGATAGCGCGGGAAAACTGAGTCTGCCGGCATTGCCCTTTCTAGATGACTAAGACCATTAAGGGTTGCCAACACGACAAGAGGAAAGGATGATCTGGGATAGAAGCATGTCTATCACTGAAACGAAAGGTGAGGCTGAAAGAAGGATATCGGTGCGATACATGAGCACCATTTTCTGCAAACAGTGTCGGGATCACTTGGCATCAATCTGCTAGGAAAGAAACGACACCAAACACCGAAGAACAGGAAAGAAAAGAAAACTGGAGGAATGCAGAGGCTAAGCTGTAGTGGATACGGACCGATGCCAGCTACACTCACAAGATTAAACCGTTAGTAGCACAATAATAAGTCTATATGCATGCTATGCAACAAACAAATGCAACAAACAAGATAGACTCTATACTACCGATTTCTACCGGTTTCTACCGCTCGCACTGACTAGGGCGTCCTACAGTCAGACCTGCTCTGATACCAAGCCTGTGTCACCCTGGCTCAGAGAAACCGGAACGCCCCGTATTTCAGCCCAGAGATCGAGGAGAAGTCTTCTGGAATACGACACTGCTTGACATAGAACAAATCAGGTCTTATTACAAAGGATAAATACATGGGTCTGATTTTACAAAAGATCACATCAGCACGGCGACATTACGCTTGTGATACTTGTAACACCCCGCATGTAACTTTCCATATTTGTAACTCCGACTGTTGCCATTTTCGGCTATGTGTTATGATATTCCCTCCGTGGTCGGGTTTTGTCTTTTTTTTGCATTTTGTTCATGTCATGCATATCATATCATGTCATCATGTGCATTGCATTTGCATACGTGTTCGTCTCTTGCATCCGAGCATTTTCCCCGTTGTCCGTTTTGCAATCCGGCGCTCCCATCTCCTCCGGTGCACCCCTCTTGTTTTCTTTCGTGAGCAGGTGTCAAACATTCTCGGAATGGACCGAGGCTTGTCAAGTGGCCTTAGTATACCACCCGAAGATCACCGGTCAAGTTTCGTTCCATTTGGAGGTCGTTTGGTACTCCAACGGTTAACCGGGCATCCGCAAAGTCCATTTGTGTGTTGCAGCAAAACCCCCTCTCTAACCAGCCCAAAACCCACCAAACTCTCTTCCACGCTGTAGGTCGTTCGATCACGATCGTGTGGGCGAAAACCGCACCTCATTTGGCCTCTCCTAGCTCCCTCTACCTATTTATATGTGACCCCTCCCGAAAACGATCGCAGACGAAACCCTAACCCGCTCCTCGCGCCGCGCCGGACACGTCCGCCACCGGCCGGACGCACCGGCTGCAGCCAACTGGCGCTTGCCACGTGTCGATCGTACACCGGCGCCCGCCGCCGGCCCCCGAAGCCCGCCGCGGGCCCTCCTGTGCCCCGACCCGGGCCGCGCCCGCGCGCCTCCCCGGCCCGCGCGCCCGCCGCCACCTGCCTCCCGCGCTCCGGCGCCGGCCGGCCATCGCAGCCACCTCGCCGCGGCACGGCGCTGCCGCCGCCCGGCTCTCCCTCGCCACCCGACGCCTCCCCACCGCGCCGCCGCGGCCCCGCCGTCGCCGGCCACCGGCGCCGCCTCCCCTCCGGCTCTCCCTCTCCTCCGGCCTTCTCCTCCGGCGCCCGCTCCGGCTGAGCTCGAGCCCGAGCCGGCGAGCTCCCTGAGATCTCGATCTACTGTAGCAGGTTGACTTTCCCGTACCCCGAAATATTGTCTTTCATTTCTACAGCAAGTTCCCATGTTCAACAGTGCATAACTCTCTGCATATAGCTCCGTTTCGCGCGTGTAATATGTCAAATTGTTCGTCTCGTGATGTTCTACATTTTGTTCAATTGCACCATGTTCATTAGAGGTCATCTTGATGCCCAAATCTCTGTTGCAAGAGGGCTAGTTGCTGTTATCTTCTGGTTCTTAACAGAACTTGGAGATTTGTCATTTTTGTTTCATTAAAATCTGTGCATCTTATGGGCATGAGCTCTACATGTGTTTTGTTGTATGCCATGCCATCTTTCCAGTGGTGTATGCCATGTTCAGTAAGGATGTTTTGTAGATATAGTTGTAATTGATCCATTCCTGCCTTTGTTTGCAATTATGGAGTTCCATAGCATGACTCAATCTTGCTCTACTTTTGCTATAAAATATTTCTGGCAGATTCTTAACATGATATTCATTTTTGCCGAGCTTGTTGTAGTTGATCCATACATGCTATGCTTTTGTTCTTGCCATGGATAGCTTTATAAACATGCCATCTTTCTGTAGGTATGCTTGTTTTGTCATCCATTTCTTTGTGGTGAGTGCATCAAGCTCTCCAACATGCCTTCATATTATTATTCCTGCCATGCTCTGTTTTCTGCTAAGTCTGAAACCTGATAACGAAACTTGCTATGTTTACATGCTTGCCATCATATCTTCTGGTCCTTTTTGGCTTATGGTCAGTAAGGGACTTTTGTCTTATGCATTTAGTAGAATACTTCCATGCCTTGTTTGGCCATGATAATTTCCTGTAGCATGTTTTTTTCGTGCTCTAAACATTGCTACCTGATGCTGTTTTCTGCCATGTCCAGTAATTTCACCAAGTCTGTGATCCTGTTATCTTTTGCACTTTTGCCATGCTTATTTGAGCTTGTTATGTTGTGAACTAGCCGTAGATCAGTGTTCATCTTTTGTCAAGCATCTCCTGTAGATTACTTTCATATGCTTTGTTGCTATGTTGGAGTGCTGTAGCATTGTTGCTTGTTGTATTTTAAGTGCTATCATGCTGTTAATCGCAGATTGGTGTCATTCTTGTTTTGCTTGCCATTTGCAAACCGTGCATCCGTTTCCGGTGATCTTTATGTCGATTTCGACCGAAATCATCTCACCTTTCCAGTGGCATGCTTGGTTTGCCAAGTTACTGCCTTGTTCATCATTTTCCTTCCGGAGCACGCATATGCATCGCATATCATATCTCGCATATCATACATGTTTTGCATCATGTTGCTTGTGCATTTCTCGTGATTGATTGTGGTTCCGTTTGTTTGTGTTCTTGTCTTGGGTAGAGCCGGGAGACGTGTTCGTGTACGAGGAACCTGTTGAGTACGCTTACGAGGATCAAGCTTTCGATAACTCTGAGAACCTTGCAGGCAAGATGACCACCCCTCGAAATCACTTCTATCTTTGCCTTGCTAGTTGTTCGTTCTATTGCCATGCTGCGCTACCTAGCACTTGCTATATCATGTCTCCCATATTGCCATGTCAGCCCCTAACCATCCTTTCCTAGCAAACCGTTGTTTGGCTATGTTACCGCTTTTGCTCAGCCCCTCTTATAGCGTTGCTAGTTGCAGGTGAAGTTGAAGTTTGTTCCAATGTTGGAACATGGATATGTCAGGTTATCACAATATCTCTTATTTAATTAATGCATCTATGTATTTTGGTAAAGGGTGGAAGGCTCGGCCTTATGCCTGGTGTTTTGTTCCACTCTTGCCGCCCTAGTTTCTGTCATACCGGTATTATGTTCCTTGAGTTTGCGTTCCTTACGCGGTCGGGTGATTTATGGGACCCCCTTGACAGTTCGCCTCGAATAAAACTCCTCCAGCAAGGCCCAACCTTGGTTTTACCATTTGCCACCTAAGCCTTTTCCCCCGGGCCGGTTTTCTAGAGCCCGAGGGTCATCTTTATTTAAACCCCCGGGCCAGTGCTCCTCTGAGTATTGGTCCAACCTGTCAGTCGCCGGTGGCCACCAGGGGCAACTCTGGTCTGGCCTATCGGAAGCTTGGACAATCCGGTGTGCCCTGAGAACGAGATATGTGCAGCTCCTATCGGGATTTGTCGGCACATTCGGGCGGCTTTGCTGGTCTTGTTTTTCCATTGTCGAAATGTCTTGTAAACCGGGATTCCGAGACTGATCGGGTCTTTCCGGGAGAAGGTTTATCCTTCGTTTACCGTGAGAGCTTATGATGGGCTAAGTTGGGACACCCCTGCAGTGTATTATCTTTCGAAAGCCGTGCCTACGGTTATGAGGCAGATGGGAATTTGTTAATGTCCGGTTGTAGAGAACTTGTCACTTGACCCAGTTAAAATACATCAATTGCGTGTGTAGCCGTGATGGTCTCTTCTCGGCGGAGTCCGGGAAGTGAACACGGTTTGAGTTATGAATGACGTAAGTAGGAGTTCAGGATCACTTCTTGGTCATTACTAGATGACGACCGTTCCGTGCTTCTCTTCTCGCTCTCTTTTGCGTATGTTAGCCACCATATATGCTTATTGCCGCTGCAACAGCTCCACCTCATTACACCATCCTTCCCTTTAAGCTTAAATAGTATTGATCTCGCGGGTGTGAGATTGCTGAGTGCTGAGTCCCCGTGACTCACAGATTCTACCAAAACAGTTGCAGGTGCCGATGATGCCAGTGCAGATGATGGGGTCGATCTCAAGTGGGAGTTTGATGAGGAACGTGGTCGTTACTATGTGTCTTTTCCTGATGATCAGTAGAGGAGCCCAGTTGGGACGATCGGGGATCTAGCATTTGGGGTTATCTTATTTTCATTTGGATCTTGACCGTAGTCGGTCTATTTGTGTGTATTTTGGATGATGTATGATCATATTTATGTATTGTGTGAAGTGGCGATTGTTAGCCAACTCTTTATCCCATTCTTGTTCATTACATGGGATTGTGTGAAGATGACCCTTCTTGCAACAAAACCACTATGCGGTTATGCCTCTAAGTCGTGCCTCGACACGTGGGAGATATAGCCGCATCGTGGGCGTTACAAGTTGGTAATCAGAGCCATCCCCGACTTAGGAGCCCCCTGCTTGATCGAATCGCTGGCGTTGTTGAGTCTAGAACAAAAATGTTTTGAGTCTTAGGATTATATATATCGGAGAGTAGGATTCTTTTTACTCCTTAGTCCCTTCGTCGCTCTGGTGAGGTCTCCTGACGTGGAAGTTTTGACTATTCTCTCCTCAAATTTCACTAAAAAAAATTTTAGGATCACGCGGGTATCTTGGAATCGTTCTGATGGTTTTGTGACGAGAACATTGTTCTTGGTGCCTCCTGACATTTAGGGGTTGTGGCAGTGTCCCGGGGAGTTGAGCTCCGAGGTGTTGTCGTCACAATTTTATCGTTGCAGTTCTGGAATACCTGAGTTTCGCCGACATCGAAATCTCTTTTATGCAGTTGTTGGTGAGATCACCTCGACGCCACCCAGTACTGGGGCGGGAGTTCGGGAGTATTGCCATAACTTGTATAACAGATGTTTTTCGAAGGTTGAGGTAAACGATTTCCGAAGGTTTCTTGGTTATGTGTTGACGGATGGATACAGCTGGATCTAGGGATTGCTAGTTTGGGTGATATATTTTGTGTCCCCTGTATCCCCAACACCAGATTGCATAACCAGAAAGTTTCGGGAGTTTATAAGTGGGAATTCAAGTAGCCTTAGGATATCTTTCCGACAGACGCATGATATGAGATTGGGGTTCGACGTCTAGTGGTCCGCCTGTACACGGTTGGTTTTACAGTGGTCTCGTAGTGTCTTAAAGAGTCCATGGCTATGCCGACTCGGGGACGCTTCGTATGTCATGTGCACAGCCTTGTACATGATGGTGCTGTACGATTGAGCCCGTGTGGGCCCCACCACAAAAACTTCGGACGAAATCTCTATCATATGTTTGTTCCGGCTTATTCTGCAAGCCAATACTATGTGTTGTTTTGAATTGTGATATTCGAGTTGCTTCGAAGGCATATGTTGATTCCATATCTTTTTTTCAAGTGGCTTCTCAACTTATGGAAGTGTGATGATTTACTATGGAATTCATTCATTCATCCTCGTTCGAATGTTTATTGTGAAGACTATATGTTGCAATTTCTATCCGTTGATTCTACTTACCCATTTGTCTATCAAGATGCTTACGGATGTCACCCTCTTCAGGATGGCTCCGCCAACGCGTCAGAATCCGGAACGCAATGATGGGAGTCAAGCGAACCCTCCGCCACCACCTCCGCCTCCGGAGGCATGGCAAGCTATCATGGCAGCCACCAACGCCAATGCTCAGATGATTCTGCAACTCTTGCGAGAACGCACCCAAGGGCAAGGCAATCAAGGCAATCAAGGTCAAGGCAACAATCAGCCTCATTTTGCTACTCTCAACCAGTTTCTCGCAAATTAGCCCAAGTCTTTCAGCTACTGTGCCGAGGCCACGGATGCCGATGATTGGCTCGTGGACATCAACAAGCATTTTGAATGTAGCAATGTCAGGCCTGAGGACTATGTCAAGTTCACTTCTTTTTAGCTCAAGGACCAAGCTGCTGATTGGTTTCAGCAATACAAAGATTCCAGAGGAGGTCGTGTGATCACTTGGACTGACTTCTGTCGGGATTTCAAAGCGCACCACATTCCACAAAGTGTTGTTGAGAGCAAGCGTGAGGAGTTCCGCAATCTCAAGAAAGGCAACATGTCTGTGTATCAATACAACATCCAGTTTCAGAAACTTGCTCGCTTCGCTAAACAAGACGTTCCTGATGAAAAGAGCATGATCTATCACTTCAGAGGTGGCCTTAGAGAGGATCTGCAGTTAGCTCTCGTTCTTGTTGAGCCTACTCAGTTTGATCAATTCTACAATATGGCACTAAAGCAAGAGGCTGCTCAGCTCAAGTGTGAGGCTTCTAAGAAGAGAGTCAGAGACGCAGTTCAGTCTTCTTCTTCCTCACTTGTGGCAGCTAAGCAACAGAAGTTCTGGTTGCCTCCTCCTCCTCCGTTTGCCAGCCTTATCAGCAGAAGAACAAAGGTGGCCATGGTTCTTCCAACTCTTCCAACTCTGGCTATCAGAACAAGTCTCAGAATCAAGCTCCAAAGTCCAATGCTCCTTATCACCGTCCACTCTCAGAGGTGACTTGCAACAAATGTCAGCAGAAAGGTCACTATGCTAACAAGTGCTTCAACCAAAGGCGTCTTCCGCCTCCTCCTCCTGTCAGATCTTCCAGCAATGCAGTGGTCAAGCATAATCCAAAGTTTGCAAAGGTGAACATGATGAATGCAGCTCAAGCAGAGGAATCTACTGATGTGATAATGGGTAATCTTCCTGTTAATGATATTCCCGCAAAAGTTCTTTTTGATACTGGTGCATCGCTTTCTTTCATATCAAGACCTTTTGCATCCAAGCATCAGTTGGTTTTCCAAGGTTTGCCTAGACCATTAGCAGTTGTCTCTCCGGGCAAATGCATGAATGCAAGCTCTATGGTTCCGGATGTTTCCATCAAGATGGGAAACTATAAATTTCTGTCTTCTCCAATTATTCTTGGTGACTCGGATATTGATCTTATTCTCGGGATGGACTGGCTTTCTAAGCACAAGGCTGAACTTGATTGTTCTGCCAGGGAAATTCAATTGACACACTCTTTTGAGGATGTTATTATTTTTGCCGCTCGTGATGAAACCATTCGGGTTTTTTTCTCTCAATGAGAAGGGCGAATTGAATGCCATCTCTCAAATTCCAGTCGTTTGTGAGTACCAAGATGTCTTTCCAGAAGAGCTTCCGGGTATGCCTCCTCACCGGCCAGTTGAGTTCGTTATCGAACTAGAGCCTGGCACTGAACCCGTTTGCAAGCGTCCATACAAGCTTGGACCCAACGAGCTGAAGGAATTGAAGAAACAGCTCGATGAACAAGAGCGTCTGGGTTTGATCAGACCGAGTTCTTCTCCATGGGGTTGTGGTGTTCTTTTTGTCAAGAAGAAGGATGGCACGGACCGACTTTGTGTCGACTACCGGCCATTGAACAAGAAGACAATCAAGAACAAGTATCCACTTCCCAACATCAATGAGCTATTTGAGCAACTCAAAGGTGCTAAAGTATTCTCCAAGCTTGACCTTCGTATGGGTTATCATCAGATTCGCATTCGTGAAGGAGATATTCCCAAGACAGCATTCAGAACAAGCTTTGGTTCTTATGAATATACTGTCGTGTCTTTCGGCCTTGTCAATGCTCCTCCAGTATTCTCTCGGATGATGAATTTCATCTTCAACCCCTATACCAATGAATTTGTCCTGGTGTATCTCGATGATATCTTTGTCTTCTCCAAGAATAAGAAGGATCATGCCAAACATTTGCGATTGGTGCTCGACAAGCTCAGAGAGTATCAATTCTATGCGAAGTTCTCCAAATGTGAGTTTTGGCTCGATGAAGTTCTTTTCCTTGGTCACATCATCTCTGCCAATGGCATCGCTGTTAACCCCGAGAAGGTGTCCGCAATTGTGAATTGGGAACCTCCTTAGAATGTCAAGCAGCTCCGCAGTTTTCTTGGTCTTGCAAGCTATTGCCGAAGATTCGTTGAGAATTTCTCTAAGATTGCAAAGCCTCTTTCCAACCTCCTCGAGAAGCATGTGAAGTATGTCTGGTCTCCTGAGTGTGACGTTGCTTTCAACACTCTCAAAGAGAAACTAGTCACAGCTCCTGTCTTAACTTCTCCTGATGAATCCAAGCCATTTGAAGTTTTCTGTGATGCTTCTCTCCAAGGTCTCGGTGCTGTGTTAATGCAAGAGAAGAAAGTTGTGGCCTATACCTCTCGTCAGTTGAAGCCCAATGAGAAGAACTACCCCACTCACGATCTTGAGTTGGCGGCAGTTGTCCATGCATTGATAACGTGGAGACATCTCTTGTTGGGAAGACAAGTGGACATATTCACCGATCACAAGAGTCTCAAGTATATCTTCACTCAACCCAACCTCAACCTCAGGCAGACTCGATGGGTCGAAATGATTCAAGAGTACAATCCGAGTATTGAATATACTCCAGGCAAAGCAAATGTCATTGCAGATGCTCTAAGCAGGAAGGCTTATTGCAACAGCTTAATCCTCAAGCCTTTCCAACCGGATCTTTGTGAAGCTTTCCGCAAGCTGAATCTCCAAGTTGTTCCTCAAGGCTTTCTTGCCAACCTCATAGTCTCTCCTACTTTGGAAGATCAAATTCGTGAGGCACAACTCCTTGATGCCATGGTGAAGAAGGTGAAACGTGGTATCGACAAGGGTCATTCCGAATACAAGTGCTATCGCATTGATGACAGAGACACTTTATTCTTCGAGGACCGGATTGTGGTTCCTAAAGGTGATCTAAGGAAAGTCATTATGAACGAGGCGCACAATTCTCTTCTTTCCATTCATCCTGGAAGTACGAAGATGTACCATGACCTCAAACAGTCGTATTGGTGGACTCGAATGAAGCGAGAAATTGCTCAATTCGTGAATGAATGTGATGTCTGTCGAAGAGTGAAAGCAGAACACCAACGACCAGCTGGTCTCCTTCAACCTCTTGCTATCCCAGAGTGGAAGTTTGATCATATCGAAATGGACTTCGTGACTGGATTTCCAAAGTCCAAGCGCGGAAATGATGCTATCTTCGTTGTCATCGACAAGCTTTCTAAAGTGGCTCATTTCCTTCCAATCAAAGAATCCATCACAGCAGCTCAGTTGGCAGAGCTTTACACCTCCAGAATTGTCTCTTTGCACGGCATTCCACAATTGATTTCTTCAGATCGTGGAAGCATCTTCACCTCTAAGTTCTGGGACTCCTTCCAGAAGGCCATGGGCACAAACATTCGCTTCAGCACAGCTTTCCATCCTCAAACTAGTGGCCAAGTCGAGCGAGTCAATCAAATTCTTGAAGATATGCTCAGGGCTTGTGTCATTTCCTTTGGCATGAAATGGGAAGATTGTCTTCCATATGCCGAATTCTCCTACAACAACAGCTTCCAAGCGAGTTCGGGCAAGGCCCCATTCGAGATTCTCTATGGCAGAAAGTGTCGTACTCCTCTCAATTGGTCAGAGACTGGTGAACGCCAACTTCTTGGCAATGACTTAATCACAGAGGCTGAAGAAATGTGTAAAGTCATCCGTGATAATCTCAAAGCCGCGCAATCGCGCCAGAAGAGTTACTATGATAGTAAGCACCGTGATTTGGCTTTCGAGATCGGAGACCATGTCTACCTCCGCGTCTCTCCGATGAAAGGCACTCGCCGCTTCGGTATTAAAGGGAAGCTTGCCCCTAGATACGTGGGTCCTTTCAAGATCATTGGCAAAAGAGGCGACCTCGCATATCAACTTGAGCTTCCTTCCAACTTCGCGAACGTGCACGATGTGTTCCATGTGTCACAGCTCCGCAAGTGCTTCAAGACGCCTGAGCGCACTATCAACTTCGAAGAGATTGACCTCCAAGAAGATTTGTCTTATCATCAGCACCCCGTTGCTATTCTTGAAGAAACTAAGAGCAAGACTCGCAACAAGTCAATCAAATTCCTGAAAGTGAAGTGGTCGCACCATTCTGACCGGGAAGCCACCTGGGAACGTGAGGACCATCTCCGTTCTGAATATCCGGAGTTCTTTCAGTCCTAGATCTCAGGACGAGATCCTCTCGTAGTGGTGGAGTGTTGTAACACCCCGCATGTAACTTTCCATATTTGTAACTCCGAATCTTGCCATTTTCGGCTATGTGTTATGACATTCCCTCCGTGGTCGGGTTTTGTCTTTTGTTTTGCATTTTGTTCATGTCATGCATATCATGTCATCATGTGCATTGCATTTGCATACATGTTCGTCTCTTGCATCCGAACATTTTCCCCGTTGTCCGTTTTGCAATCTGGCGCTCCCATCTCCTCCGGTGCACCCCTCTTGTTTTCTTTCGTGAGCGGGTGTCAAACATTCTCGGAATGGACCGAGGCTTGTCAAGTGGCCTTAGTATACCACCCGGAGACCACCGGTCAAGTTTCGTTCCATTTGGAGGTCGTTTGGTACTCCAACGGTTAACCGGGCATCCGCAAAGTCCATTTGTGTGTTGTAGCAAAACCCCCTCTCTAACCAGCCCAAAACCCACCAAACTCTCTTCCATGCTGTAGGTCGTTCGATCACGATCATGTGGGTGAAAACCGCACCTCATTTGGACTCTCCTAGCTCCCTCTACCTATTTATACGTGACCCCTCCCGAAAACGATCGCAGACAAAACCCTAACCTGCTCCTCGCGCCGCGCCGGACACGTCCGCCGCCGGCCGGACGCACCGGCCGCAGCCAACCGGCGCTTGCCACGTGTCGCCCGTACACCGGCGCCCGCCGCCGGCCCGCGAAGCCCGCCGCAGGCCCTCCCGTGCCCCGACCCGGGCCGCGCCCGCGCACCTCCCCGGCCCGCGCGCCCGCCGCCGCCTACCTCCCGCGCTCCGGCGTCGGCCGGCCATCGCCGCCACCTCGCCGCGGCACGGCGCCGCCGCCGCCCGGCTCTCCCTCGCCGCCCGACGCCTCCCCACCGCGCCGCCGCGGCCCCGCCGTCGCCGGCCACCGGCGCCGCCTCCCCTCCGGCTCTCCCTCTCCTCCGGCCTCCTCCTCCGACGCCCGCTCCGGCCGAGCTCGAGCCCGAGCCGGCGAGCTCCCTGAGATCTCGATCTACTGTAGCAGGTTTGACTTTCCCGTACCTCGAAATATTCCAAGTCTTTCATTTCTACAGCAAGTGCCCATGTTCAACAGTGCATAACTCTCTGCATATAGCTCCGTTTCGCGCGTGTAATATGTCAAATTGTTCGCCTCGTGATGCTCTACATTTTGTTCAATTGCACCATGTTCATTAGAGGTCATCTTGATGCCAAAATCTCTGTTGCAAGAGGGCTAGTTGCTGTTATCTGCTGGTTCTTAACAGAACTTGGAGATTTGTCATTTTTGTATCATTAAATCTGTGCATCTTATGGGCATGAGCTCTACATGTGTTTTGTTTTATGCCATGCCATCTTTCCAGTGGTGTATGGAATGTATTTTTATGATCTATGTGGTGACTAGCACAAGCATGCAAACTAGGCTCCGTAATGTTTATGATTTCAGGGACTTGGTGATTTCTAAGTCTTTGTCTGCTGTTATTTTGTTGCCATGTAAACTTGATGCTACAGCGAGATCCATGCATATTTTGGAGATGTTCAGTAAGGATGTTTTGTAGATATAGTTGTAATTGATCCATTCCTGCCCTTGTTTGAAATTATGGAGTGCCATAGCATGACTCAATCTTGCTCTACTTTTGCTATAAAATATTTCTGGCAGATTCTTAACATGATATTAATTTTGGCCAAGATTGTTGTAGTTGATCCAACCATGCTATGCTTTTATTCTTGCCATGGATAGCTTCATAAACATTTCATCTTTCTGTAGATATGCTTGTTTTGTCATGCATTTCTTTGTGGTGAGTGCATCAAGCTCTCCAACATGCCTTCATATTATTATTCCTGCCATGCTCTGTTTTCTGCTAAGTCTGAAACCTGATAACGAAACTTGCTATGTTTACATGCTTGCCATCATATCTTCTGTTAATTTTTGGCTTATAGTCAGTAAGGGACTTTTGTCATATGCATTTAGTAGAATACTTCCATCCCTTGTTTTGCCATGTTAAGTTCCTGTAGCATGTTGTTTTCGTGCTCTAAACATTGCTACCTGATGCTGTTTTCTGCCATGTACAGTAATTTCACCAAGTCTGTGATCCTGTTATCTTTTGCACTTTTGCCATGCTTATTTGAGCTTGTTATGTTGTGAACTAGCCGTAGATCAGTGTTCATATTTTGTCAAGCATCTCCTATAGATTACTTTCATATGCTTTGTTGCTATGTTGGAGTGCGGTAGCATTGTTGCTTGTTGCATTTTAAGTGCTATCATGCTGTTAATCGCATATTCGTGTCATTTTTGTTTTGCTTGCCATTTGCAAACCGTGCATCCGTTTCCGGTGATCTTTATGTTGATTTCGACCGAAATCATCTCACCTTTCCGGTGGCATGCTTGGTTTGCCAAGTTACTGCCTTGTTCATCATTTTCCTTCCGGAGCACGCATATGCATCGCATATCATATCTCGCATATCATACATGTTTTGCATCATGTTGCTTGTGCATTTCTCGTGATTGATTGTGGTTCCGTTTGTTTGTGTTCTTGTCTTGGGTAGAGCCGGGAGACGTGTTCGTGTATGAGGAACCTGTTGAGTACGCTTACGAGGATCAAGCTTTCGACAACTCTGAGAACCTTGCAGGCAAGATGACCATCCCTCGAAATCACTTCTATCTTTGCCTTGCTAGTTGTTCGTTCTATTGCCATGCTGCGCTACCTAGCACTTGCTATATCATGTCTCCCATATTGCCATGTCAGCCCCTAACCATCCTTTCCTAGCAAACCGTTGTTTGGCTATGTTACCGCTTTTGCTCAGCCCCTCTTATAGCGTTGCTAGTTGCAGGTGAAGTTGAAGTTTGTTC
Organism: Aegilops tauschii subsp. strangulata; assembly: GCF_002575655.3. Classification (NCBI taxonomy): domain Eukaryota; kingdom Viridiplantae; phylum Streptophyta; class Magnoliopsida; order Poales; family Poaceae; genus Aegilops; species Aegilops tauschii. The sequence continues at coordinate 183,931,199 of NC_053040.3, forward strand.
CATGTTGGAACATGGATATGTCGGGTTATCACAATATCTCTTATTTAATTAATGCATCTATATATTTTGGTAAAGGGTGGAAGGCTCAGCCTTATGCCTGGTGTTTTGTTCCACTCTTGCCGCCCTAGTTTCTGTCATACCGGTATTATGTTCCTTGAGTTTGCGTTCCTTACGCGGTCGGGTGATTTATGGGACCCCCTTGACAGTTCGCCTCGAATAAAACTCCTCCAGCAAGGCCCAACCTTGGTTTTACCATTTGCCACCTAAGCCTTTTCCCCCGGGCCGGTTTTCTAGAGCCCGAGGGTCATCTTTATTTAAACCCCCGGGCCAGTGCTCCTCTGAGTATTGGTCCAACCTGTCAGTCGCCGGTGGCCACCAGGGGCAACTCTGGTCTGGCCTATCGGAAGCTTGGACAATCCGGTGTGCCCTGAGAACGAGATATGTGCAGCTCCTATTGGGATTTGTCGGCACATTCGGGATTCCGAGATTCCGAGACTGATCGGGTCTTTCCGGGAGAAGGTTTATCCTTCGTTTACCGTGAGAGCTTATGATGGGCTAAGTTGGGACACCCCTGCAGGGTATTATCTTTCGAAAGCCGTGCCTGCGGTTATGAGGCAGATGGGAATTTGTTAATGTTCGGTTGTGGAGAACTTGTCACTTGACCCAGTTAAAATACATCAACTGCGTGTGTAGCCGTGATGGTCTCTTCTCGGCGGAGTCCGGGAAGTGAACACGGTTTGAGTTATGAATGACGTAAGTAGGAGTTCAGGATCACTTCTTGGTCATTACTAGATGACGACCGTTCCGTGCTTCTCTTCTCGCTCTCTTTTGCGTATGTTAGCCACCATATATGCTTATTGCCGCTGCAACAGCTCCACCTCATTACACCATCCTTCCCTTTAAGCTTAAATAGTCTTGATCTCGCGGGTGTGAGATTGCTGAGTCCCCGTGACTCACAGATTCTACCAAAACAGTTGCAGGTGCCGACGATGCCAGTGCAGATGATGGGGTCGATCTCAAGTGGGAGTTCGATGAGGAACGTGGTCATTACTATGTGTCTTTTCCTGATGATCAGTAGAGGAGCCCAGTTGGGACGATCGGGGATCTAGCATTTGGGGTTATCTTATTTTCATTTGGATCTTGACCGTAGTCGGTCTATATGTGTGTATTTTGGATGATGTATGATCATATTTATGTATTGTGTGAAGTGGCGATTGTAAGCCAACTCTTTATCCCATTCTTGTTCATTACATGGGATTGTGTGAATATGACCCTTCTTGCAACAAAACCACTATGCGGTTATGCCTCTAAGTCGTGCCTCGACACGTGGGAGATATAGCCGCATCGTGGGCGTTACAATACTACACTTGCTCTATGCTAGTAGCGGAACAACGACAAGGTGATGAACTCCACTCCGCAGGGACTCTGGCTGGGACATGATCTAGCTCGCACGAATGGAAACCTCAGCAAACAATCAAGCAATCACATCATCACTTGCAATCTGGCATGACACGCCAGGTCATTACATTGAATGTACTTGCAAGCTCACAACAACCAAAAGCATCAAGGCAAGACAATAACATAGCATTAGCAGGTTAATTAAATTAACAACTACCATGATATGAAAGCAACTACTAAGCATGATATGAAACTTCTAAGATACTGATAAACCAACATCTTAATCTCAATGAACCATCTCACGCTTGGCTATCCGGCCAAGTAATATACCATATCGATGACCTCGTGATCACATCACAAATTGAATGATCATCCTCGAGAACATCGCAACATCATCATATGCATCCTATCAAACTGTTACAGCTCACAATATCAACATATAAATAACCTATAATTCATTCCATCATGTGAGTGTTGATCGAACGATGTGACCTACTATGAACTTGTGCCCATGACCGAGGACGCGACTATCGATAGATTAAACACACACACTCTGCAGAGGTAGCGCACTTTACCCACACCACAGAACCCATGGCCTCGCACTCCCATTTGGGTGGACTAACAGCGTTCCGACAAAACTGACCTACTGCCATGACATCTCCCGGCCACTCCGACCAACAGCCCCTTAGGGTTCAGTCCTGGGTGGCCCCGTGCCTACCAAAGGCATCAACGGCCACCATCGTGGCAAAACAAAAACGGTCCCAAACGGGGACAAAAGCGCTCAAACCAACATGGGCACACAAGGTTATGTCTGCTTACCGGGCCAGGGTAACGCACGCCCATAAGCTTCCCTCGTTGGAGGCACCGGCGAGAGACATGACAATGGACCGCATTTGGGCCTTCCCATAAATGGCAAATGTGGTTGCACTAGAAAAAGCCCGGTTTGGTGGCACCTGACCAACTTAATGACGGAATTCATCCCCAAGATTTAACATTGAAAACTAATACTCCGATATCATTTATCAACCTGCAATCCAAGTCAAAGCAATATCCAACAAATAATGCAAAGCATACTATCGACATATCAAACTACTCCGATGATAACATGACACTACTAGCATAATGAATCCAAGAACGATACTACTACTACTCAAATATCCAGAACAAGCTATCCAGCTAAGATCCACATGCAAGCATCACCTCCGAAAGTAACATACCAACTACCATCATGAAAATAATCATAAAAGCCACTAAGAATCCAAAGGCAACATGTCATCCACATAACCTTCAGAATATAAGTCCTAGTACTCCAAACAATATCATGGCAAAAGCAAGATCAAAACAATACTCCGAGAAATGCCATGAACAATTTAAACAAGTTCAAATAATTTAAACCATGTCACTGCATTGCAGCCATGCAAGTGGAGGGTGTGGCTTGCCTGGGAGGGGTGGATACACCGGGAAGAAATGTGAAAAGGTCGCGGAAAGATTCGTCGGAAACTGTTCTCTCTCGGAGGGGGCTGATTAAGGGCAAGGGCAAAATGGTCATTTTCATAATGTTAACACATGGTGAAAATGATACCGACAGAACGGGCGCGACGAGACGAAGAAGTGGGCTTTGGAATCACCTCATATGGAGTTAGTATCAAAAAGTTATGCTAGTTTTTCTGTTAGGGACCTATGTGCAAGAATATCTTCACAAACAGGCCCTGAGCCGGAAAAACTGAACACGTCTTTTTGAAAATACGTTTTCCAGAATGGAAAATGCATTTCGACCCGAGGGAGAGGAGGAATGCGCTTTCATGGAGGGGAGACGTGTTCGGTAGAATACGCCTCCACTTATCCACGTCAGCAGGAGGCGGGGTCAGGCGCTGACTCACTGCCAGGTGGGGCCAACTGCTGACATCTCTCTCTCCCGCTCCTCCTCCTTCTTCCCCGACGCCGCACGCAGGGCAGAGGAGGATCGTCGGTGCTGCAGGTCGCCTGGCCGGCTCCGGCCACCGCGCGGGAAGCTGCGACCACCACCAAGCTCGGGAGAGAGCGCCGCCTCCATCCCGGCTAGACACGGGCGCCGAGGAGAACCGAGACAGGAAGGGCTTCGGCCATGGCAGACAGCAGCTCGGTCGGTGATGGAGTCGCGGCCAGAGGCCACCGGAGGAAGGGGCAAATGGCAGGGGAGGCTCGCCGGGGTTGGGTGGAGCGATGGTGAGGTCAGGAGGGAGGGGGAGGGCTCGGTTGGCACGAATTTAGGAGGAGGCCAGAGGCGACCATGGCAGCGATGGAGGTCGAGGAGGGGTTCTCGTGCTCGGGGAAAAGGCTCGGGAGGCTTCTGGTAGTGCGGTGAGGAGGATGGAGAGGAGAGGCGCGACCGGGGATGGCTTAAATAGCCGAGGAGAGGCGGTTGGGTGAGGGCCGAGGCCATGTGCCGCCGCTCTAGCTCGGCCAACGCTCTGGCGCGCTCAGCGAACACGGCAACACGACGAGGGATCGATGCAGAGGGTCACAGAGAAGAAAGCGATGCCGGGGAGCACAGGAAGCGGCCGAAACAAGCTCGGAGCCAAACGGGGCACAGTGCACCCGTGGCCGCTCGTCGGCTTGCTCCGGCGAGGAGGTTTCTGGAGGGGCAAAGGTCGGAGAGCGACGGGAGTGGAGGGGGAGGCAGGTCGGCACGCCCAGACGCACGGAAACGGTCGATGCCGAGCTGGCCGACGCGTCCCGACGCCCAGAGCACGGCCAATGCTGCCAGAGCGCGTGAAACGTCATGCCAAGGGGACAGTCACCATGGCCATTGGCATGATGAGGACAAGGAAGGCTGTGAGGTGTTGTCAAGTGACTAGTCCCAGCATAATAGAGGCTGAGAGAGTTGATGGATCAAGAGAAGGAGCCAAGGAGAGGAGTGTGGCATCGCTGCAAGTTTGCTGCATCAAACTTGGCAGTGCACTGCTGATCAACAGGAACTAGATTGGATCAAATGGTGTTGTCTGGGATGATTAGGATAAGCACTACGATCCTGGAGGTTTTGAGGATAGATGGACCAATATAAAGCATAGTTGCTTCACAACTGCATATTTGGTCCAGAATCAAGATGTGGATGATACACTCAAATGGTGTGGCCACTTGAGCTGAAATTTGTCAAGGCTAGATGATTTGGACATATTAAGATGTTGTAAAAATTTCATACCAATTGGACAAGCCAACATGGTACTTGCTTCACAAACATCATCAATGTCCAGAAACTTGGAATAATTTTGGAGAGAAAATGGCTTAATGAAATGATGCCAAATTTGGTGGAGATATGTTATTAGGGTAGGAGCACAATCTAGTAATTTTGCAGAATTATTGAAGCAATATAAAATATACTTGCTTCACAACCTGAAAATATTAACAGAATCAAAGATTTGATCCCGTGCTCATATAGATGATGGGATGGGGCTGAAATTTTGAGGAGTGTGCTAGTATGATCACATGAAGAGGCATGCAAAATTTCAACTCATTTGGATACTCCTAGCTAGTACTTTCCTCACAAAGCCTTCTGTCTGACAGAAACTTTGAAAAATCACTGAGGAAGATTGGCTAGGCAAATAAAGTTGAATTTTGCATGTGGCAATTATTTGGACATAAAAGAATGCCCAAAAAGTTTGGGAGCAAACAAGATAGGATAATTGGCACTTCCTTCACAAAGTGCCACTTTGGACAGAATGGAAGAAGGAATATTGGGGAATTATTCTTCGGCCAGGCAAAGAAATATTGGGCATATTTGAGCAACATATGACCCAAAGAAATTATGAGAATTATTTGGGAATTTTTGGGTGGACAGAAATATAGGTTGCTTCACAACCTAGGGCACTTGAGGTTATTCCTTTAATAGAAAAGGAATATTCCCCAAGAAAATTAATTATGGGGTTGGGCAAGGATGGAAATGACATGATCTTGGGATAGGTTTTGAGAGTGATGAGTCACTTGGGAGAGGAAATGAAGATGATTTCCTAAGTGATAAGGCCACAGACCCACTCCAATAAGAAAAACACAGCAAAAACCAAATAAATCAAAAGAAAAGGGCCAAAAACCAGGCTGTTACACATCTCTTCGCCGAACTAGTGCACCTATACAATTTGCCATTGTATTGGGTGTGTGTTCGGGACACAAGAGATTTCTTGTATTTGGTTGCAGGGACGTTTGAGAGAGACCATCTTCATCCTACACCTCCCACGGATTGATAAACCTTAGGTCATCCACTTGAGGGAAAATTGCTACTATCCTACAAAGCTCTGCGCTTGGAGGCCCAACACGAGTCCACAAGAATAAAGTTCCGTAGTAGACATCACTCACCTCGAGGCCCACCTTAGCGTGAAACCAACGCCAAAAAATCTTATAAATAGAGGAACCATCAGGGGTTAACCTACATCAGAAGTTCCGCTGCCGCAAGGCTCTGTAGCCACCGAAAACCAATATAGACCCCGTTCCGGCACCCAGCCGGAGGGGGGCATCATCTCAAGTGGCCATCTTCACCATCTCGGCGGCCACCACGATGAGGAGGGAGTTGTCCACCCTCGGGGTTGAGGGTTTGTACTAGTAGCTATGTGTTTAATCTCTCTCTCTCTCTCTCTCTCTCTCTCTCTCGTGTTCTTGAGATGTCACAATATTGATGTATCGCGGGCTTTGTAAATATAGTTGAATCATATGGTGTTTTCCCCTCTCTATCTTGTTATGATGAATTGAGTTTTCCCTTTGAGATTTCGTTGTTATCGGATTGAATACTTTTACGGATTTGCGAACATTTGATATATGTCTTGCAATTGAATACTCGTGGTGACAATGGGGCATCGTATTGATTCACTTGATATATGTTTTGGCACTCAACTCGTGGATTCCCGAGGTGACATTGGAGTAATCTATGCATAGGGGTTGATGCATGTTCTTGTGTTTATTTCTCCGGTAGAAATCTTTGAAGTTCTTTGTGTTGGATTGATTATTATGAATATGAATTTGCTTTGGTGTTATTTTAGTACGAACTCTAGGATAGATCGAACGAAAAGAATACCTTTGTTTTATTTTAGTACAAAATCTTGAATAGATCGAACAGAAAGAATAGCTTTGAGGTGGTTTCATACCCTACATGCAATTTATTCTTATGTTCTCCGCTAGATAGGAACTTTGGAGTGATTCTTCATCGCACTTTGAGGGATGGTTATATGATTCAATTATATTAGCATTGTTGAGAGGTTGCACTAGTGAAAGTATGGACTCTAGGCCTCATGTTCAAGCATTCCAATACCGTTTTTGTGCCCGTTTTTGTCGATGTACAAAAGTAGGGACCTTCTATACCCCTTTACTTGTGCACGGGCAGTTGTAGCCTTGGCAGGGCAGAGGAAGCAAAGACACAAGACTACCAGAGCAGTGCCCAAGATAGAGGCGCAAGGAGCAAAGGGACAAGATGGGCTTCCCCCGGCAAGAGCCTTGCCGGGGCGGCCTACGTGGCCCCGGCAAGATCCTTGCCAGGGCAACTTGCCAAACATCAGCAAGGCCGCCGCCCTTGAGCCTAAGAGTTCCGACACCACTGACAACATTGGAACCAAGGCTCGGGACGCACCTGCATGGTGGCATGCAGATCTTTGTGAAGACCAAAGGCCTGCAAGACTAGATGAGAACCAGAAGACGAAGGCCCCCGGCAAGATCCTTACCGGGGACAACCACGAGACCCCGGCAAGACCCTTGCCGGGGACATCTGCAAGGCCACAGCTAGGCCCACACCTACCAAGGCTCCGCCGCCCGCGGCCGTTCCAACACGGCGATCAGCTCGCCAACTAGGCGAGCGCCTGCGTGGCAGCATGTAGCTTCTAGGCCAACTAGCCAAGCACCTGCATGGTGGCATGCAGATCTTCGTCAAGACCCTGCCACCGCACCAGCTCAGTAGCCAGCCAGCCAGCCAGCGTGGCGCTGCATGCCTCGTCAGCTTGGACGCGCGTCGGAGCGAGGCGAAGCAGCGATAGACGGGACGAGCTTCATTACCGTCCCCGATAAAGCAAGAGGGCATGTCGGCAGCGCATTAAATGTGTTTGTCCTATGGTGCCAGGCGATAGACTTGTACACTGTATATATTTTCCACCTCCTGTGTGCCACTATGGCCACCCCTTTGACTATAAAAGGAGGCCCGGGGCGTACTGAAGAAGGATTCGGACTTTTTGGACTAGGCATGCACCGTAGCTAGTTCAAGAGCTCGAGAACACCAAATATACACCAAAGCAAGACTAGGGTATTACGCATCGCTTGCGGTCCGAACCTGGATAAAACTCCCCCGCATTGATCTTCTAAACCTGCTCTTTCCACAGCCCCGCGCCCCGCCAACTATAGTAGGGATTCCCTGTGATCCCATAGGTGTCATTTCCCCAACATCTTTGGCGCGCCAGGTAGGGGGCGTAAGCTGTGAAAATCTAGTTTGGAAGTTAGCGCATCGACTTCATCATCACCATGGCCCCCAAGAAGAAGGGGATCACAGCAATCGGGTCGTCCGCACCGGCACGGGCGGGCGACGGGGTGGCCACGGATGGTGCCGGGGGCGCGGCCCGCAAGTATCCACGACACTCTGGGAATCGGAGCGAGGCGAGCGGCGTCATTCGGGGCCAAGACGACGAGCCACGTGCTGATGGGTCTGGGGGCGGGGCTGTGCTGCCCACGGGCGGCGCATCAACCTCTATGACACCCTAGCTGGCACCCACGCTGCGGCCTTCCCAGGCCATGCGCGATGAGCAACACCGCGACGTCGGTGCCCCCGGGCGACTCCGCGGGAAGAGCCCTTTGCGTCACTCTCAGGATGCACCAGGCCGGCGTGCGCACCACGACGCTGGCATAAGCGGCGTGCGACCGCGAGACTGTGATAGAGCTCCTTCTAACGTGGTTAGAAGTCGGAGCGCGTCACGGTCCATGCAGCTTTCGCCGCCACCCACGCCAGCAGAAGCGTTGGTGCGCGTGCAACTGCTCCTCGACTTCCCTCCCGCTTCGCCAACAAAGACGAGCCTCCCCCAGCGGGACCCTCGTGCCGGCGTTCTGTCGAGCCGGTGCATGCCAGTGGTGGGAGGACAGGGGATGCTGCGACCACGGTGCACTCTCCTCCTCCACGGCTGCGACAGCAGCTGTTGGCTCGCCGAGCCGACGCCCGCGACAACGTTTCTACGGCGTCGTACGACCCACGAGCCCGTTGTGACCAACGCCAAGTCCTTCGAGAGCGAGCTCAGGAAGACGCTCGGACCAGTATCGAGCGGCGGCAGGACGCGCGCCATCAGTCAGATAGGCGCGCGGGACCCACTATGGACCGCCCAGAGCCGGGGGGTGACTTACCTTACGAGGTGGGTTGTCCAGCCTTCACCCGTGAGCTGCCGCAGTTTCAGTGGCCTACCCACCGCATGTTCAGGCCTGAGGTCGGAGAAAAATACAATGGCAAGACTCACCCTTCGAAGTTCCTCAGCATCTACACCATCGCGATGCAAGCTAATGGCGCTCACGATGATAAGGTGCTTGCCAATTATTTCTCGTTGGCACTCAAGCCCAACGTCATGTCATGGTTGATGCACCTGCCAGTGGATTCCATCTCTTCTTGCTCGGATATGTGCCACGAGTTTGTTGGCGCCTTTACCGGAGGCCACCAAGCTCCTGGCCAGGCGAGTGATTTGCATGTCATCCCCCAGAAGGACGGCGAGTCCCTGCGCAAGTATATACAAAGGTTCAGCCGTGTGCAGTACAACATCCTAGATGTTCATCCCACCGCCGTCATCAGTGCATTCCATCAGAATTTGCGCAACCGCAAGATGCGTGAGGAGCTGGCGATGAACAAGTTCAAGGATGTAGCCGAGCTCTATGTTCTGGCCGATAGATGTGCTCGGGCTGAAGAGGGAAGGAAGTACCCCGGCTTGGATGCCGGTGCGGAAACCGACTCCACCGACGAAGACACCGTTGCCCCGGCAAAGAAGGGCCGACGCCACAACAGGAAGTGTAAGGGCAAGATCGTGCTTGCCGTCGAGGGATCCGACGACCCCGGCGCCGCCAAGAAGGCCAAGGCTGACGATCCCGATAAGGAAGTTGCTGGGTGCGCCGCCTACCGGGCCTTGGCAGCTGCCGACAAGCCAGGGGGCTCCGACAAGCAGTACAGCAAGATCCATCGCACCAAGGGCCATGACCTCCAGAACTGCCGTCAGGTTGAGCTGCTTGCGAAAAAGCAGAAAGCTGTATGAAAGGCGGGACAAGGAGAAGGGTCAGGATGGTGCTGAGGGGTCCGGCAAGAAGCGTGGCGGCTAAGGAGGTCACCGCAGCAAAGATAATTAACAAGAGAGGCCCACTCGGGGCCGCGACAAGAAGGAGGGAGATGATGATCATAATGAGGACGACAAGTCCGGCGAGCACGAGTTCCAGAAAGCTACGGAGGCCATGTGCGTCGACGGTGGCGCCTCGTTGCACACCTCTCACTGCCGAATGAAGCAGTGGGTGCATGAGGTCACTGCGGCGGAGCCATCGTTCGATGCCCAGAAGCCACTGAAGTGGTCCAGCACGCCTATCATTTTTGACACCGAGGATCACCCTGATCGCACAACTGCGGTCAGGTGTTTGTCGTTGTTGGTTTCACCAACAATACGCAACCTCAAGGTGACAAAAGTGCTAGTTGATGGCGGGGCCGGTCTGAACTTGATCTCGCCCACTGTGATCGAGAGGCTGTAGATCCCCGATGGAGATCTCGAGGAGACGGGCACGTTTCAAGGGGTCAGCCCGGGGAGGAGTCAGTCGAAAGGTAAAATCACGTTGCCCCTTACATTCGGGGGCAAGCTAAACTATAGGACAGAGAAGATCATTTTTGATGTTGCCAAGATCCCCTTGCCCTACAATGGGATCCTTGGCCGCCCAGCACTGGACAAGTTTATGGCGGCGTCACATTACGCCTACAACACGTTGAAGATGCCGGGGCCGCTGACCATCATCACCGTCCCCTCCAACAAGAAAGACGCGCTCATCTGTGCTGACCAACTCTACCGGGAGGCAGTTGCAGCAAGTGCCGCCAAGGCACTTGCTCCTGCAACTGGAGCCCCAGGAGGGAAGAAGACCGGCAAGAATTCCACCTCATCCGGCAAGGCTCCTTCCGGTGAGACCTCTTCCGGCAAGATCTCCTACACCCACTCCGGCAAGTGCGCCTCTTCAGAGTGTTGCGCACCCGTAGAGGACGTGCCAGAGAGCTCCATCGGCAAGAGCAAGAAATCCAAGGCAGCACCACCAGAGACCAAGAAGGTGCCCGTCAAGGAGGACGGCACGGGCGGGGCTTTCACTATAAGCTCCACCCTTGACAGCAAATAGGAATGCGCGCTCGTCACCTTCCCGCGGGCGAATGTCGACGTGTTTGCATGGCAAGCATCCGACATCCCCGGCATTCCCAGGGAGGTGATTGAGCACCATCTTGTTGTGTGTCCTCATGCGCGGCCCGTCAAGCAGAAGATCAGGAAGCAAGCTTTGGAGTGGCAAGAGTTCATCATCGAGGAGATCAGGAAGTTGGAGGCGGCAGGCCTGGTTAGAGGATTGCTCCACCCCATGTGGTTGGCCAATCCAGTGGTGGTGCATAAGGCAAATGGGAAATGGAGGCTGTGTATTGACTACACAGATATCAATAAAGCCTGTCCAAAGGATCCTTTCCCTCTGCCATGCATCGACCAGATTGTGGACTCCACTACCGGGTGTGACCTGCTGTCATTCCTCGACGCCTATTCAGGATACCACCATATCTTCATGATGAAAGAAGATGAAGAAAAGACCGCGTTCATCACCCCATGTGGTACGTACTGTTTTGTACGAATGCCTTCGGGTTGAAAAGCGCTGGTTCAAAGTTTGCCCGATCGGTCCAAATTGGTTTTGAGCCCTAGCTGCATAGAAATATGGAAGCTTATATGGATGATATAGTGGTCAAAACCAAGGACAGGGCCACGCTCGTGCAAGATCTAGAAGAAACATTTGCAAACCTGCGCAAGATCAACCTCAAGCTCAACCCAGAGAAGTGCGTGTTCGGTGTCCCATCCGGCAAACTTCTTGGGTTCTTTGTGTCTCAACGCGGAATCGAAGCAAATCCCAACAAAATCAAAGCAATTGAGCAGATTGAGGCACCAAAACGGGTCAAAGACGTCCGTAGGCTCGCCGGCTGTGTTGCTGCCCTGAGTAGGTTCATCTCCAAATCTGCTGAACGCGCCCTCCCCTTTTTCAAAGTTTTGAAAAAGACGGGTCCAATGAAATGGACTCCGGAGGCAGAGGCAGCGCTGCAAGATTTGAAGAGGTACCTCTCCTCCACGCCAATACTAGTCACATCTAAGCCACAGGAGCCGTTGCTGCTATATCTAGCGACGACGAATCAAGTGGTCAGTGTTGCGCTAGTAGCACAGAGGGAACTTGAGGAAGAAGCAGCAGCAGCAGGGGAGCCGTCGGATGATGGGCCGGAGTCCTCCCCGGCAGAGCCTGACGTCGGCGAGGCGGAACCCCTAGCAAGGCCTGGTCCCGGCAAGACAGAGTCTGCGTAGATGGGCGAAGTTGAAGAGAAGAAGAAGGTGGTGCAGCACCCGGTTTATTTTGTCAGTTCCATCTTGCATGGGGCTAGGTCAAGATATTCTGGTATTCAGAAGCTACTCTTTGGCCTCCTTATGGCCTCGAGAAAGCTGCGTCACTATTTCCAAGCGCACGAGATCAGCGTCATCACCCGCCTCCCTTTGCAACGAATCTTGCACAACCCGGATGCGACTGGGAGGATTGTGGAATGGGCATTGGAACTGTCGAGCTTTGGCCTCAAGTTTGAAAGTACTTCGACAATCAAGAGCCGAGCCTTGGCAGAGTTCATAGCAGAATGGACATCAATGCCCGACGAAGAGATTCAAGAGACCACCCTTCCCGACAAGGGGACGAGCCGTGATTGGGTTATGTACTTTGATGGAGCCTTCTCACTACAAGGTGCTGGTGTCGGCGTGCTACTCGTCGCACCCACCGGAGAGCGCCTCAAGTACGTAGTCCAGATGCACTTTCCCCGGGAAAAATCAATGAATAACATTGCGGAGTACGAGGGATTGCTTGCCGGTCTCAGGATCACGGCAGACCTCGGAATCAGGAAGCTCGTCATCAGAGGTGATTCGCAGCTCGTCGTCAAGCAAGTTAACGAGGATTACCAGAGCCCGTTAATGGAGGCCTACGTGGATGAGGTGAGGAAGTTGGAGGAGCATTTTGTCGGTCTACAAGCGGAGCATGTTCCCCGAGCAGAGAACAGCATTGCCGACGACCTCTCAAAGTGCGCTGCCCTGAAGTTGCCTGTGGAACCAGGTACCATTGTACTTCAATTAACCTAGCCATCCGTTGAGGCATCAGCAGGACAGAACAAACGAAGGAAGGCAGGCCCCGGCAAGTACTTTCCGGCTGAGCTCCCAGGAGCCGCCGGCAAGGACGTTGCCGAGTGCCCCAAGCTTGCTGGGGAACAGAAACTTCCGGCAGGGCCTCAAGCCCTGACTGTAGAGGCAGATGCCCCTGCGGCCATAGACGAGCCTTTAGTCCTTGCCGTCGAGCCCCAGGCTCCGGCATGGGCACAGCGCACCGTCCGTTTCCTCCAAATAGGGGAACTCCCTGAGGAACAGGAAGAAGCAGAGAAAGTAGCCCGTCGGTCCAGCATGTACCAGTTTGTGGATGATGCCCTATACAGAAGGAGACCAAACGATGTGAAATTGAAGTGCATTCCTCGGGAGGACGGACTGGAGCTATTGGCAGAGATACATGGAGGCATGTGTGGCTCCCACATAGGGTCAAGAGCCCTTTCCGGCAAGGCATTCCGGCGGGGTTTCTTTTGGCTCACCGCTCTCCAGGATGGAGCTGCACTAGTAACCAAGTGTGAAGCGTGCCAGTTCCATTCGAAGAAGCTTCATCAACCAGCTCAAGCTCTTTAGATGATCCCTCTTTCCTGGCCATTTTTGGTCTGGGGGCTCGACATACTGGGCCCCTTTCCGCGTGCTGTCAGGGGCTTTGAGTACTTGTACGTCACAATCGACAAGTTCACAAAGTGGCCGGAAGTGGAGCCGGTGAGAAAGGTGACAGCACAGTCAGCTGTCAAGTTCTTCAAGGGGCTAGTTTGCTGTTTTTGTGTGCCCAATAGGGTCATCACCGATAATGGCACGCAGTTCACAAGCCGCACCTTCATGCAATACATCTAAGACCTCGGCGGCAAGGTTAGTTTTGCTTCTGTTGCTCATCCCAGAAGTAACGGCCAGGCCGAGAGGGCGAATGCAGAGGTGTTGCGAGGCCTCAAGACCAGAACTTTTGATAGACTACACAAGTGCGGAAGGCGCTGCATTGATGAGTTGCCAACGGTTCTTTGGTCAGTCAGGACGACACCAAATCGAGCCACTGGCCAGACACCCTTTGCCCTGGTATACGGGGTAGAAGCAGTTCTCCCCACGGAACTCATATACGGGTCACCTCGAGTGCTCGCTTATGATGAGCTTGAGCAAGAGCAGTTGCGCCAACATGATGCGATGCTCCTTGAGGAAGATCGTCTTCAGGTTGCTGTGCGAGCCACTCGCTACCAGCAAGCCTTGCGCCGCTACCATAGCCGCAAGGTTCACGCCCGAAGCCTTGAGGAAGGTGACCTTCTTCTTCGGCGAATCCAATCCGCCAAGAATTCAAACAAGTTGACGCCAAATTGGGAAGGCCCTTATCGGGTAATACGAGTCACCAGGCCCGGTGCAGTCCGCCTGGAGACCGAAGATGGTATTCCGGTGAGCAATTCCTGGAATATCGAACATCTTCGCAAGTTTTACCCCTAAGGCGCGGTTGCCGGGAGCCCCGGCAACCCCCATTTTGTACTAGCCTTGCCGGCAAGGCATGTAACCCTATGTACAGAGCCAGGCGCAGACCCTGTGCGCAGTCAGGGAAAGAAATCCCTTAGTATTTATAGTTTCATGTTGATTTCCATGTTTATGTGTATACGTATATGCATGCTTGTCCAGGATATTGTACTGCTTTTTGATTCCAATAAAATATTAGCGGACCGCCAAGGTTCCATGCTCTTGCCCTCTCTTCTTTCTAGCCACGGAGAGGATGCGCGATCCAGCTAAGGACCTGGCTCCGGCAAGAAGTTGAGAAGACCGCCCGGCATGGCGATCCCCGGCAAACCAAACAGATAAAGTTTACCTCTTGCCCATTCGTGTTCGTAACCTATGACTTGTGCATCAGAAAGCCTCGCCACTCTCCTTTAAAAACTCGGGTGCTCCCATTCCCGGCCCGAACACTGCTTCGGTCAGAGTGGTCGTAGTAGCCCGGGCTAAAAGGAGGTGGACGGGGGGCTGGACCCTTTGTATGTAACCCGACAGATGTGATTCTCCGGCAGCCGCAGAGGGCACCGGCAGGACAGCTTGCCGGGAGGACTCGTTTATTTACATTAATGAGGCGCTTCGCCTCTGCACGAACGTACGCGTGCACGGGTTCCCGACGAGGCTAGTCTTTTTTATTAACATGCTGATACAAGTACGAAGGTTACAGGACACAAGCATGGGCTCGAGAGATTACATCATCTAGAAATTAAAATTTGGCAAATGCCTACAAGTTAAAAAGGGAGATAAGTGCCCCGTTATCTCCATTCTTGCCCCTTTCCTCCCAGGTGCGGTAGGTGAAGGCGAAGAAGGAGCGACGAGGAACGCGCCGATGGAGAGCTTGATGAGGAAAACCATCGGAAGGCATGTGGCCGAGGGAGAAGGGCGATGCGGTCAGCTGGAGTCGGAATCGGCATTCTCCCGTTTGATCCCCTCGTCGTCGCTGTCGCTGTCCTCCTCTTCACTCTCGCCCGAGGAGGAGGTTTCGCTATCGGTGGAGCTCTTCACGCAGTACCTTAGGCGAGTTCCCAAGTGCCCGAAGACCTTGACGGAGAGCAGGCCGTTCTCCATCAATTTGAAGTGGAGGATGAGCCCCTCCGACAGGCTATGGGCACGGGCGAAGGTTCTCCACCCGCGGCAGAGATACATGACGTGAGGGGCGGGGAAGTCGACGTCGACCCGCATGCTGCCATTCCCGCAGCCCCTCATATGCAACCTCAAGGCCTGCGGCGGGTCAAGCTCCATCTCCCGAGCGAACGGAGTGGGAAGGCGGAGGTGGCCACGCACTGGCTTGTACAGCCTGATGAAGAACTCGCGGGGCTGGTCTCCGACATGGCCCTCCATTGGGGGAAGAGCCGCTGGCGGAAGCGCGGCCGGTGCGCCGTCCCGTCCTCCTCTCCCCCGAGCGTCGCGGCAGTCTCGGCCTCGCCCCCTCCCTCTTCCTCTCGCAGCGGGCTCCGCCACCATGAGCTCCTGGGGAGGAGGGACGCTCTGTCGAGCAGAGGCCCTCGTCGCTGCCATTGGAGCGCTGGCGCGCCCTCTCGCCATGGCGAAGGGAAGAAAGGAATCAGGCTGGAAGGAGACGAATGTTGAAGGATGCCATCCCTCTCCCCTTCTTATAAAGGGGCGGGGCCGGGGCTCGCCCCCCCCCCCCCCCCGACCTAAGGGTGGCCGCGCCACTCGACCAATCCGGCCACTAGAAGCGCAGGGAATCGGGACCGACTCGCTGCTCCAATCAGCGACGACCCGGCTTCCCGCCTCGGCGTTAAGGCCCGTGCCCTCCGCATCCGTCAGCTACCCTCCATGGGGCATGAAGGACACGTGGCGAGCGGGCCGGAATCGAGAAGACAAGTGAAGCGACCGTTTTCCACCCCGTGATCATGGGGCGTGAGTGCCTTCAAGACCATGGCCCGAGTCCACTTAGTAAATGAGTCGCCCCCCTGCGATTTCCTCTTTTTATGGGGAAGACGCAGGCCGCCTCTTTACTATCCGCCACGACCTGACGCAAGCGTGCTGCAACCACCCCACGCATGACCCCCACGTCACGCATTCAACGCGGGTCATGGGGAAGCGCAACTGGCGAAGGAGTTACCGCAGTTAAAACTCTGCCACGCGTGCCCGCGCACCGTTCTGGGCCTGGCCCAACAACGCTCTGCGCTTATGTGTGGCCCAAGCCCGGGGGCTCCTGTCGGTGTACAAAAGTAGGGGCCTTCTCTACCCCTTTACTTGTGCATGAGCAGTTATAGCCACACCTGCGGCCACGCTTGGCGGGGCAGAGGAAGCAAAGACACAAGACTACCAGAGGAGCGCCCAAGCGGAGGTGCAAGGAGCAAAGGGACAAGATGGGCTTCCCTCGGTAAGAGCTATGCCGGGGCGGCCTACGTGGCCCCGGCAAGAGCCTTGCCGGGGCAACTAGCCCAACACCAGCAAGGCCGCCGCCCTTGAGCCTAAGAGTTCTGACACCATCAACAACATTGGAGCCAAGGCTCGGGAGGCGCCTGCATGGTGGCATGCAGATCTTTGTGAAGACCAAAGGCCTGCAAGACTAGATGAGAACCAGAAGAAGAAGGCCCCCGGCAAGATCCTTGCCAGGGACGACCACGAGACCCCGGCAAGACCCTTGCCGGGGACATCTGCAGGGCCATAGCCAGGCCCACACCTACCAAGGCTCCGCTGCCCCGCGGCCGTCCCAACACGGCGATCAGCTCGCCAACTAGGCGAGCGCCTGCATGGCATCATGTAGCTTCTAGGCTAACTAACCAAGCACCTGCGTGGTGGCATGCAGATCTTCGTGAAGACCCTGCCACCACACCAGCTCAGCAGCCAGCCAGCCAGCGTGGCACTGCACGCCTCGTCAGCTTGGACGCGCGTCAGAGCGAGGCGAAGCGGCGACAGACGGGACGAGCTTCCTTGTCGTCCCCGATAAAGCAAGAGGGCACGTCCGCAGCGCATTAAATGTGTTTGTCCTATGGTGCCAGGCAATAGACTTGTACACTGTACATACTTTCCACCTCCTGTGTGCCACTATGGCAACCCCTTTAACTATAAAAGGAGGCCCGAGGCGTACTGAAGAAGGATTCATACTTTTTGAACTAGGCATGCACTGTAGCTAGTTCAAGAGCTCAAGAACACCAAATATACACCAAAGCAGGACTAGGGTATTACGCATCGCTTGCGGCCCAAACCTGGATAAAACTCCCCCGTGTTGATCTTCTAAACCCGCTCTTTCCACAGCCCCGCGCCCCGCCAACCGTAGTAGGGATTCCCTGTGATCCCATAGGTGTCGTTTTCCCGACAGTTTACTATTTGCTACCTTGCTATTTTTATTTATTAAGATTATAAAAATATATTTCTACCATCAATATTACACTTTTATCACCATCTCTTTGTCGAACTAGTGCACCTATACAATTTTCCATTGTATTGGGTGTGTTGGGGACACAAGAGATTTCTTGTATTTGGTTGCAGGGTCGTTTGAGAGAGATCATCTTCATCCTACACCTCCCACGGATTGATAAACCTTAGGTCATCCACTTGAGGGAAAATTGCTACTGTCCTACAAAACTCTGTGCTTGGAGGCCCAACACATGTCTACAAGAATAAAGTTGCGTAGTAGACATCAAGCTCTTTTCTGGCGCTGTTGCCGGGGAGGTCAGTGCTTGAAGGTATATCTTTATATCTTGCAATTGAATCTTTTAGTTTATTGTTTTATCACTAGTTTGGTTTATAAAAGAAGACTACAAAAAAATGGAATTGAGGTTGCATCATATTATTCATCTTTATAATGAAAATGATGGAAAGGAAAATTGTGCTCAATTGATAGAAGAAGAATTCAATAGAATGTTTGGTATAAATGATGAGCATGATTGCAAGGTTGTTAGTATAAATTCTTTGAATACCCATGATGCTAATGATATGGAAAGCCATAAGCTTGGGGATGCTATATTTGATGAATATGATATTTTTGGTCCCCCAAGATTTGATGTGCAAATTTGTTATAATGATTGCAGGCCTCCTATTTATGATGATTATATTGATGAAAGTGGATTTGGCGAGGACGTGACTTTATTTAATGATGAACCCACCATTTTGGATGAGGCTTCAATTGACTATGAGAACAAAGTTCTATCTATGATGATTATGGTGATGACATGTATGCTATAAAGAATAATGATAACCATGAAACTTGTCATCATGATTTTAATTTTCACTCTCATGATAGTTATTTTGTTGAGTTTGCTCCCACTACTATTGATGAGAAGAAATTTGCTTATGTGGAGAGTAATAAAATCTCTATGCTTGTGGATCATGAAAAGAATGCTTTATGTGATAGCTATATTGTTGAATTCATTCATGATGCTACTGAAAATTATTATGAGGGAGGAACTTATGCTTGTAGGAATTGCAATAATATCAAGTTTCCTCTCTATGTGTTTAATGTTTTGAAGTTTTGCTTGTTTTGCCTTCCTATGCTAGTTGATTCTTGTTCCCATAAGTTGTTTGCTCACAAAATCCCTATGCATAGGAAGTGGGTTAGTCTTAAATGTGCTAGTCATATTCTTCATGATGCTCTTGTTATGTTTAAATCCGTATCTTTTATGTGAGCATCATTGAACTCATCATGCCTAGCTAAAAGGCATTAAAGAAAAGAACTTGTTGGGAGACAACCCAAAACTTTTACCTACTGTTTTTGCAAGTTCACATGATTATGCTACTGTATTGATCATGTTTTATTGCTTTTGTTTCAATAAAGTGCCAATTAAAGCCATTGGGATCATGTTGGGTGATAGTTGATTTATCTTGCTGAAAAACAGAAACTTTTGCGCTCACGAAAATAATTCTTATTTTTAACAGAAGAGTGCTTTTGAGTTGATTATTTTTTCAGAAGTTTAATATAAAAATTTCTCACATGGTACTAATTGTTTCATAATTTTTGGAGTAGCAGAAGTATGGTAGTTATCCAGATCATTAGAAATTGTTCTGTTTTTGACAGATTCTGTTTTCAATGCATATAGTTTGCTTGCTTTCTAGTTTCTATGGCTTATATTGCTCAATAGAAATTGTGGAAATGATATTCTACAGTAGTCATTGTGTGGAAAGAATTATTAATCTTGTCTTTTACAGTACCAAAAGTGAAATGGTTTGCTCTTTATCATACTAACCTATCTCACAAAGTTCCGTTAAGTTTTGTGTGATTGAAGTTTTCAAGTTTTGGGTGAGATGTCGATATGAGGAGAATAAGGAGTGAAAATACCCTAAGCTTGGGGATGCCCAAGGCACCCCAAGGAAATATTCATAGAATATCCAAGCAACTAAGCTTGGGGATGCCCCGGAAGGCATCCCCTCTTTCGTCTCCAACATTATCGGTAACCTCACTTGGAGCTATATTTTTATTCATCACATGATATGAGTTTTACTTGGAGCGTCATTTTTATTTTGTTAGGATTTGCTTGCTGTTATTTATAATAATGTTTTCCATCTTTATTTTCAATAGAAGTGTCAAGGATGGCCTTCACCATGCTTATCTTGCAAGTATATGAGTTGCTGTTTCAAAACTGAAAGTTTATCGATGTTGCAAAAATTCTCTAGAAAAGTCAGAATGCGATAAAATGTTGAAACTTTTTGCAAAATAAGCTCTGATAAATTATCTACAGCTTAGTAGATTTTCATAATTTTTGGATTTTATGAAGTATTGATACTCTTGCATTCTTTACAGATTGTACTGGTTTGGCAGATTGCTATTATGTTTGCATTGTTTGCTTGTTTAAAGATCCTATTTGAGGCTAGGAGTATTAAATATGCAGAGGCATTTAGTACGCAATGTTCAATAATAATTTTAGTGATTTGCTATAGTAGAGAGTGATAGGGTTTTTGCATTGGCATATACTAACTTATCTCACGAGTTCTTGTTGAGTTTTGTGTGGATGAAGCTTTTGAGATTTATGAAAACCGTGATATGAGAAGAATTAAGGAGACACAAAAGCTCAAGCTTGGGGATGCCCAAGGCATCCCAAGATAATATTTCAAGTCTCAAGAATCTAAGCTTGGGGATGCCCTGGTAGGCATCCCACCTTTCTTCTTCAACAATTATCGGTTAGTATCGGTTGAGCCTAAGTTTTTGCTTCTTCACATGATGTGTGCTATTCTTGGATTGTCATTTTGTTTGTTTTCCTTGCTGTCTTAATAAATACTTAAATCTGAAAGTTTTTAAATAAGAGAGAGTCCTCAAATAGTTGCCTGGAAGGCTAGGTAAGCGGCACTCACATCCCGTCAACGAAGCTCTTTTCCATGGAATTGCTCTAGTGCTTCACTTATATCTTTCTGAGCATGGTGTGCTTTAGTATCTTTGAAGAAATTCTCTCTTGCTTCACTTAAATTAATTTGAGAGAAAGAAATATTATGCTCATGATCTGCACTTATATTTGTTTGAGCTTATCAAAAGCAACACATGAAAATAAGTTCCAAAGTGATAGATATCCAAGAAGGATATAATAAAAACTTTCATGAAGATCATTGGACAAAATAAACTTGATTCCTTGTAATAGTTTTGAGATATGATGATGTGATATGTGATTCAGGTTGATGAGTAATTATGCTTTAATAAGAATACTGGTGTTAAGGTTTGTGATTCCCTATGCAAGAACAAAAGTCAATAGTTATGCAATGAAATTACATCCTACTTGTGGTGCATTATTCGGTGTTAATTATGCTCAATGCTCGCTTATGAGATTATTCATTTCTTGGTTGGTCGCTTCTCAATCTTTTGGTAGCCTTCATTTTGCACTAGGTATGATCTCTACTTGTGCATCCAAAAACCTTTAAACCAGTTTTGCCACATGAGTCCACTATATCTACCTATATGCGGTTATGAAAGTTCTCCAAATGAGATGAAACTTTTTGACGATTTTTTAGGGTACAAAAGAGACCCCTGAAGCTTCGTGGGAGGGCCAGAAGAGCCACGAGGAAGGCACAACCCACCAGGGCGCGCCTGGTGGGCCTGGCTTGCCCCGGTGGTTTGTGCTCACCTCGAGGCCCATCTTAGCGTGAAACCAACGCCAAAAATCCTATAAATAGAGGAACCATTAGGGGTTAACCTAGATCAGAAGTTCCACCGCCGCAAGGCTCTGTAGCCACCATAAACCAATCTAGACCCTGTTCCGGCACCCTGCCGGAGGGCGGAATCATCTCCGGTGGCCATCTTCATCATCTCGGCGGCCACCACGATGAGGAGGGAGTAGTCCACCCCCGGGGCTAAGGGTTTGTACCATTAGCTATGTGTTTAATCTCTCTCTCTCTCTCTCTCGTGTTCTTGAGATGTTACGATCTTGATGTATCGCGGGCTTTGTTAATATAGTTGGATCATATGGTGTTTTCCCCTCTCTATCTTGTTGTGATGAATTGCATTTTCCCTTTGAGATTTCATTCTTATCGGATTGAATACTTTTATGGATTTGAGAACATTTGATATATGTCTTGCAATTGAATACTCGTGGTGACAATGGGGTATCGTATTGATTCACTTGATATATGTTTTGGCACTCAACTCGCGGATTCCCGAGGTGACATTGGGGTAATCTATGCATAGGGGTTGATGCACGTTCTTGTCTTTATTTCTCCGGTAGAAATCTTGGGGCACTCTTTGAAGTTCTTTGTGTTGGATTGAGTATTATGAATATGAATTTGCTTTGGTGTTATTTTAGTACGAACTCTAGGATAGATCGAACGGAAAGCATAGCTTTGTGTTATTTTAGTACGAACTCTTGAATAGATCGAATGGAAAGAATAGCTTTCAGGTGGTTTTGTACCCTACAAACAATTTATTCTTATGTTCTCCGCTAGATAGGAACTTTGGAGTGATTCTTCATCGCACTTTGAGGTATGGCTATATGATCCAATTATATTAGCATTGTTGAGAAGTTGCACTAGTGAAAGTATGGACCCTAGGCCTCATTTTCAAGCATTGCAATACCATTTTTGTGCCCGTTTACTATTTGCTACCTTGCTGTTTTTATTTATTCAGATTATAAAAATATATTTCTACCATCAATATTACACTTTTATCACCATCTCTTCGTTGAACTAGTACACCTATACAATTTGCCATTTTATTGGATGTGTTGGGGACACAAGAGATTTCTTGTATTTGGTTGCAGGGTCGTTTGAGAGACCATCTTCAGCCTACACCTCCCACAGATTGATAGATCTTAGGTCATCCACTTGAGGGAAAGTTGCTACTGTCCTACAAAACTCTGCGCTTGGAGGCCCAACACATGTCTACAAGAGTAAAGTTGCGTAGTAGACATCAGTGGCCACCTTGACGACGTCCATGGGCTTGGCATTGTTGTTGTTGACGATGCCTGTAGACGTATTCTTGTCGCCGTGAGAGAACTTCCCGAAGATGAGACCCCTCTTACTTACACCTTGGCTCTTCCAGTAGGGCTCAGCACTAAGATTACTAGGAAAACAAACTACTCTCTTCTCGCTTGGGATTTTACAGAACCTCTCAGAAGTATGACCTACAATCCCACAACACTCACAGTACAAAGGTAGTTTCTCATACTTTACATCAAATGTGAGTATCTCTGAACTACCTAAAGGAGTAAATTCTATGAAGCTCTTAAGTGGTTCATGCAATACGATCTTCACAAGCACACGCAATTTTTTACCAACAATTACATGGTAACAATGCGATACCTCCAGCACTTCTCCCAGTTGATCCTCGAGAGACCAACCTATACTGTCCGTTCTGAGCTCAAATAGAAGATCACGTACCTGGACCCAAATGGCCATGACGCCAAGGTCTACCTCCGCTAGGTCACCCTTGCCGTCGAACCCGGCGAAGATGAGCCCATCCCGCTTGAAGTGCAATGGCTGCACCTTTAGCACAAACCGATGATCGCTCTTAGTGGAAAAATTGAGGATGAAACTCCCGTCGTCGCTGGCCACCTCTTGGATGGTGACCACCCCTTGGTTCTTCCAAGCCGTGTTCCGGAGATCATCGACAATGACCCTTGGTTTGGCCTGGAAAGGGGACAAGAGGCGGCCAACCACCAGGAACCCACTGACGGCTTTGCGAGCAGCCTCCATATCAATGACGAGAGGCCGGCCCTCACCTCGGGTGCGCCCCGACATCGACCCTGGTTTGACAATGGCCGGTGAGGAACACATCCCCGCCATTGCAGCCATCACCCCCCTCGAACCCACTCCACTCACATACTCCTTCCCCATAGTGATACTCACTTTTTCTCCCTGACCCGCCATTGTACCCTCCCCTAGGTTGCAACGAGATGTAGGTAGGGATGGCAATTTTGCCCATGGGTATGGGTACCCGCGGGTACCCTACCCGAAAATAATGGGTATGGGCAAGACTTGAAGAGATTTTCTACCCACGGGTAATGGGTACCCATACCCGCAAAATATATGGGTAGGGCATGGGTAAGAAATTGTGCCCATGGGTAACCCAATGGATACCCAGAAAAAATTAATAAATGAAAATAACTCCTATAACATGTGGGGTTAACATCCAACTCATATGGTCCAACCCTAAATCTCGTATTCCTTAAACAAGTCATAGCTCATAGGCTCATAATCACCTGCTCGCCACTCCTTATACATCCTATGTGACTCCTCAAAAAGATGAAATATCGACTCTTCGCTACCAGACTCTTGCCGAACACTCGATCCAGTTATCCCCAATTCCCACCACCGCCTTCCACTATGTCGGCCTTCCACCAACCATTGCTCATACTCCCCTGATGCCTCCAAGAGGCCACCCACTGGAGGAGGCCAAATACATGCTATGCTACTCTACCATGATCACTTGAATTTTGAACTCATTTCTCTACCTCTTAAGAATTTGAATGCTATATATTGTACCCAATGGATACCCATTGGGTATAGGATACCCGATGGGTATGGGCATGGGTGTCAGTTTATAACCATGGGTATTGAAGTGGGTGGGTATAGAAAGTTTCTATGGGTATGGGTTTGGGTAGAAGGAGGTTGTACCCGCCCATACCCTACCCATTGCCATCCCTAGATGTAGGAGGAGCAGAGGCGTGTAGTGTGCTCTTTGTATATGTTTTAGCTCCGAGCATTGGTTTGTTACCGCTTCATCTATCAATGGATAATAGCAGCTCTCCTGCTATCTTTCAGGAAAAAGTCGTTAATGTATTTGGGCCCATTTCAATCCGGCGTTTTCGTGCGCATCCAAACGAAATGAATTTCTACCCACGCAATACCGAATCTAAATCATGAGTAACTTTTTTTCCCTCTCATTAGGGTTTCCTGTTCCTCTCGTCGCCTGCGGCGACGTTGAGATCCTACCACCCTTCGCTCCCCTCCGGCCCCGGTTCTCTCTGCTCGGGTTGATCAAGGGGCACTCACGGACTTCTACCCGGCCTTGCAAGGATCTGGAGCGTGGTAGGGGTTCTTGGGTGAGTTTTCTCCCCGCTATCCTAGCGGGAGATCGATCTACTCGAGTCTAGTTGCACCATGTCACATCAGGGAGAGTCCTCGGCTATGGGAGACAACAAGAAGGAAAAGAGTGAAGATTTGATGAAGGAACTTGCTCTGAAGGAAGAAGATCTAGACGATGTTGTCTTTGAGGAGAGTGATGCCCCGGCGGAGAAAGATCTCCGGTGGATGATCCTGATGCGAGTTCATATGGATAAGGGCTTCAGCACGTACTGGTTTATCCGCAACATGCGGACTGCTTGGGACCTAGCTAGGGAGGTTAAGATAAAAAAACCTAGAAGAAAATTTGTTTCAGATGCAGTTTAACTGCTTGGGTGACTGGGAGACGGTGACGCAGGGCGGCCGTGGCACTTCAGGGGCATGATGTCTACTATGCAACTTTATTCTTGTAGACACGTGTTGGGCCTCCAAGTGCGGAGTTCTGTAGGACAGTAGCAATTTTCCCTCAAGTGGATGACCTAAGGTTTATCAATCTGTGGGAGGCGTAGGATGAAGATGTCTCTCTCAGACGACCCTGCAACCAAATACAAGAAATCTCTTGTGTCCCCAACACACCCAATACAATGGAAAATTGTATAGGTGCACTAATTCGGTGAAGAGATGGTGATAAAAGTGTAATATGGATGGTAGAAATATATTTTTATAATCTGAATAAATAAAAACAGCAAGGTAGCAAATAGTAAATGGGCACAAAAACAGTATTGCAATGCTTGAAAATGAGGCCTAGGGTCCGTACTTTCAGTAGTGCAATCTCTCAACAGTGCTAATATAATTGGATCATATAACCAGCCCTCAAAGTGCGATGAAGAATCGCTCCAAAGTTCCTATCTAGCGGAGAACATAAGAATAAATTGTTTGTAGGGTACGAAACCACCACAAAGCTATTCTTTTCGTTTGATCTATTCAAGAGTTCAGACTAAAATAACATAAAGCTATTCTTTCCGTTCGATCTGTCCTAGAGTTCGTTCTAAAATAACACCAAAGCAAATTCATATTCATAATACTCAATCCAACACAAAGAACTTCAAAGAGTGCCCCAAGATTTCTACCAGAGACACAAAGACAAGAACGTGCATCAACCCCTATGCATAGATTACCCCAATGTCACGTCGGGAATCTGCGAGTTGAGTGCCAAAACATATATCAAGTGAATCGGTACGATACCCCATTGTCACCACAAGTATTCAATTGCAAGACATATATGAAGTGTTTTCAAATCCATAAAAGTATTCAACCCGATAACAACAAAATCTCAAAGGGAAAAACTCAATTCATCACAACAAGATAGAGAGGGGGAAACACCATATGATCCGACTATATTAACAAAGCCCGCGATACATGAAGATCGTGACATCTCAAGAACACGAGACAGAGAGAGAGAGATTAAACACATAGCTACTGGTACAAACCCTCAGCCCCGAGGGTGGACTACTCCCTCCTCATCGTGGTGGCCGCTGGGATGATGAAGATGGCCACCGGAGATGATTCCCCCATCCGGCAGGGTGCCGGAATGGGGTCTAGATTGGTTTTCAGTGGCTACAGAGCCTTGCGCCAGCGGAACTTCTGATCTAGGTTAACCCCGAGGGTTTTCGGACTATTTGTGAATTTATAGGATAAAGAGGGGGTGAGGGAGGCCATCGAAGTGGGAACAACCCGCCTAGGCACGCCTGGGCCCCCAGGCGCGCCCTGGTGGGTTGTGCCCCCCTCGGGGCACCCTCAGGTGCTCCTCTGGCCCTTTGGTGATCTTCTGGTCCATAAAAAATCCTCGAAAAGTTTCGCGGTGTTTGGACACCGTTTGATATTTGGAGACGTATCAGCATCCCCAAGCTTAATTCCTGCTCATCCTCGAGTAGGTAAATGATAAAAACAGAATTTTTGATGTGGAATGCTGCCTAACATATCATCTCATATTCTTTTCTTTATAGCATGGACATTTGGACTTTTATATGGTTCAAAGCAATAGTCTAGTTTTGACATGAGACTTAAATACTCAAGCATATCAACAAGCAACCATGTCTTTCAAAATATCAATGCTAAAGTAAGTTATTCCTAGCCCATCATGCTCAATCATTGATCCATTCATGAAACACACTTGCATATTAGCTACACCCAATACTCAAGTACGATTATAGTGCCTCCTAGTTGGTGCTTTTATAAGAGAAGATGGAGACTCAAATTAAAAATAAAAATTGCATAAAGTAAAAGAAAGGCTCTTCGCAGAGGGAAGTAGGGATTTGTAGAGGTGCCAGAGCTCAAAGCGAAAAACTAAGAGATAAAAACATTTTCAGAGGCATACTTTTCCCACCAACGAAAACGACTTAGAGCTCCCAACACTTTTCGTGCTAGATATATCATAGGCAGTTCCCAAATAAAAAATAAAGCTTATTCCTTTTTCCACCATACTTTCACTTTCCATGGCTAACCGTATCCATGGGTGCCCTCCATACCAACACTTTCCAAGGAATTTATTATTTGACAACATAAAGTAAACTCATTTTTCATTTCGGGACTGGGCATCACTAATACCTTTGCCTTACTCTCGTGCAATGACAGCTGAATAAACACTCATCGTGAGAATAACACATCTAACATGGAAAATATTGGCCACCCCTCACCGCCTCACGAGCGGTACGAGCACACAAAAGAGAAATTTATTTTGAAATTAGAGATGGCACATACACTTTTGCTTAGAACGGCAAAAGAATACCGCATATAGGTAGGTATAGTGGACTCATGTGGCAAAACTGGTTTAAAGGATTTTGGATGCACAAGTAGTGATCATACTTAGTGCAAAATGAAGGCTAGCAGAAGATTCAGAAGCGACCAACCAAGAAACGAATAATCTCATAAGCGAGCATTAAGCATAATTAACACCGAATAATGCACCACAAGTAGGATATAATTTCACTGCATAACTATCGACTATCGTGCTTGCATAGGGAATCACAGACCTTAACACCAATATTCTTACTACAGCACAATTACTCATCAACATGACTCACATATCACATCATCATATCTCAAAACTATTACAAGGAATCAAGTTTATTTTGTCCAATGATCTTCATGAAAGTTTTTATTATATCCTTCTTGGATATCTATCACCTTGGGACTAATTTTCATGTGTTGCTTTTGATAAGCTCAAACAAATATAAGTGAAGATCATGAGCATAATATTTATTTCTCTCAAATTAATTTAAGTGAAGAAAGAGAGAATTTCTTCAAAAATACTAAATCACACCGTGCTCAAAAAGATATAAGTGAAGCACTAGAGCAATTCCATAGAAAAGAGCTTCGTTGACGGGATGTGAGTACCACTTACCTAGCCTCCCTGGCAACTATTTGAGGAATCTATTTTATTTAAAAAACTTTTTGATCTAAGTATTTTATTAAAACAGCAAGCAAAATGAAAATAAAATGACATTTCAAGGATAGCACACAACATGTGAAGAAGCAAACACTTAGGCTCAACCGATACTAACTGATAATTGTTGAAGAAAAAAGGTGGGATACCTACCGAGGCATCCCCAAGCTTAGATGCTTGAGACTCCTTGGAATATTAACTTGGGATGCCTTGGGCATCCCCAAGCTTGAGCTTTTGTGTCTCCTTAACTCCCTTTATATCACGGTTTTCCTAAGTCTTAAGAACTTCATCCACACAAAACTCAACAAGAACTCGTGAGATAAGTTAGTATAAACCAATGCAAAAACCTTATCATTCTCTACTATAGAAAATCACTAAAATTATTATTCAACATTGCATACTAAATGCCTCTGCATATTTAATACTCCTATCCTCAAATAGAATTACTAAACAAGCAAACATATGCAAACAATGCAACCATAACAGCAATCTGCCAAAACAGTACAGTCTGTAAAGAATGCAAGATTCATCATACTTCCCTAACTCCAAAAATTCTGAAAAAATACCACGCTGTATAAAATTTATCAGAGCTTATTTTAAAAAAACGTTTCAACATTTTATCACATTCTGACTTTTCTCGGGAATTTTTGCAACAGCGATAAATTTTTTGTTTTGAAACAGCGACTAATAGAGTTGCAAAATAAGCAAGGTAAAGGCTATCCTTGACATTTTTATTGAAATAAAAGATGCAAAACATTATTCTAAATAAAAGAAATTAAATCAAAACAAAATGAATTGACGCTGCAAGCAAAACACATGTCATGTGACGAGTAAAAATGTAGCTCCAAGTGAGGATACCGATAATGTTGGAGACGAAAGAGGGGATGCCTTCCGGGGCATCCCCAAGCTTAGTTGCTTGGATCTTCCTTGGATATTAACTTGGGGTGCCTTGGTCATCCCAATCTTAGGGTCTTGTCACTCCTTATTCTCCTCATATCGATGTCTCACCCAAAACTTGAAAACTTCAATCACACAAAACTTAACGGAACTTCATGAGATAGGTTAGTATGATAAAGAGCAAACCATTTCACTTTGGTACTGCCAAAGACAAGATTCATAATTTTTTTTCCGCACAATGCCTACTGTAGCATATCATTTCCACAATTTATATGGAGCAATATAAGCCATAGAAATTAGAAAACAAGCAAACTATGCATTGAAAACAGAATCTGTCCAAAACAGAACAGTCTGAATGATCTGCAGAATAACCATACTTCTACTACTCCAAAAATTCAGAAAAACTTAGTACCACGTTAGAAATTTTTATATTAAACTTCTGCAAAAAGAATCAACTCAAAATCACTCTTCTGTTAAAAATGAGAATTATTTTCGTGAGCGCAAAAGTTTCTGTTTTTCAGCAAGATCAAATCAACTATTACCCAACAGGATCCCAAAGATTTTACTTGGCACTTTATTGAAACAAAAGCAATAGAACATGATTACTACAGTAGATTAATCATGTGAACGTGCAAAAACAGTAGGTATAAGTGTTGGGTTGTCTCCCAACAAGCGCTTTCTTTAATGCCTTTTAGGTAGGCATGATGATTTCAATGATGCTCACATAAAAGATAAGAATTGAAACATAACAAGAGCATCATGAATCACATGGCAAACACATTTAAGTCTAACCCACTTCCTATGCATAGGGATTTTGTGAGCAAACAACTTATGGGAACAAGAATCAACTAGCATAGGAAGGCAAAACAAGCATAACTTCAAGATTTTCAACACATAGAGAGGAAACTTGATATTATTGCAATATGTAAAAGCATAAGTTCCTCTCTCGTAATAATTTTTAGTAGCATCATGAATGAATTCAACAATATAACTATCACATAAAGCATTCTTTTCATGATCCACAAGCATAGAAATTTTATTACTCTCCACATAAGCAAATTTATTCTCATGAATAGTAGTGGGAGCAAACTCAACAAAATAACTATCATGGGACTGAAAATTAAAATCATGATCATAAGTTTCATGGTTATCATTATTCCTCATAGCATACATGTCATCACCATAATCATCATAGATAGCAACTTTGTTGTCATATTCAATTGAAACCTCTTCCAAAGCAGTGGATTCATCATCAAATAAAGTCATGACCTCTCCAAATCCACTTTCATCATTATAATCATCATAAATAGGAGGCATGCAATCATTATAACAAATTTGCACATCAAATCTTAGGGGACTAAAAGTATCATCGTCATCAAACATAGCATCCCCAAGCTTATGGCTTTGCATATCATTAGCATCATGGATATTCAAAGAATTCATACTAACAATATTCCAATCATGCTCATCATTCAAATATTTTGTGCCAAACATTTTATTGACTTCTTCTAACAATTGAGCACAATTTTCCGATCCATCATTTTCAAGAAAGATATTATAAAGATGATCAATAATATGATGCAACCTCAATTACATTTTTATGTAGTTTTCTTTTATAAACCAAACTAGTGATAAAACAAGAAACTAAAAGATTCAATTGCAAGATCTAAAGATATACCTTCAAGCACTCACCTCCCCGGCAACGGTGCCAGAAAAGAGCTTGATGTCTACTATGCAACTTTATTCATGTAGACACGTGTTGGGCCTCAAAGCGCAGAGCTTTGTAGGACAACAGCAATTTTCCCTCAAGTGGATGACCTAGGGTTTATCAATCCGTGGGAGGCGTAGGATGAAGATAGTCTCTCTCAAACGACCCTGCAACCAAATACAAGAAATCTCTTGTGTCCCCAACACACCCAATACAATGGCAAATTGTATAGGTGCACTAGTTCGGCGAATAGATGGTGATAAAAGTGTAATATGGATGGTAGAAATATATTTTTATAATCTGAATAAATAAAAACTGCAAGGTAGCAAATAGTAAACGGGGAAAAAACGGTATTCCAATGCTTGAAAATGAGGCCTAGGGTCCGTACTTTTGCGAGTGCAATCTCT
This sequence comes from Aegilops tauschii subsp. strangulata, assembly GCF_002575655.3. NCBI lineage: Eukaryota > Viridiplantae > Streptophyta > Magnoliopsida > Poales > Poaceae > Aegilops > Aegilops tauschii. The sequence goes on from NC_053040.3 coordinate 183,962,309, forward strand.
CAACAGTGCTAATATAATTGGATCATATAACCAGCCCTCGAAGTGCAATGAAGAATCACTCCAAAGTTCGTATCTAGCGGAGAACATAAGAATAAATTGTTTGTAGGGTACGAAACCACCTCAAAGCTATTCTTTCAGTTCGATCTATTCAAGAGTTAGTACTAACATAGCATAAAGCTATTCTTTTCATACGATCTATCCTAGAGTTCATACTAAAATAACACCAAAGCAAATTCATATTCATAATACTCAATCCAACACAAAGAACTTCAAAGAGTGCCCCAAGATTTCTACCGGAGAAACAAAGACAAGAACGTGCATCAACCCATATGCATAGATTACCCCAATGTCACCTCGGGAATCCGCGAGTTGAGTGCCAAAACATATACAAGTGAATCAATACGATACCCCATTGTCACCATGAGTATTCAACTGCAAGACATATATCATGTGTTCTCAAATCCATAAAAATATTCAATCCGATAACAACGAAATCACAAAGGGAAAAACTCAATTCATCACAACAAGATAGAGAGGGGAAAACACCATATGATCCGACTATATTAACAAAGCCCGCGAAACATCAAGATTGTGACATCTCAAGAACACGAGACAGAGAGAGAGAGAGAGAGAGAGAGAGAGAGAGAGATTAAACACATATTTACTGGTACAAACCCTCGGCCCCGAGGGTGGACTACTCCCTCCTCATCGTGGTGGCCGCCGGGATGATGAAAATGGCCACCGGAGATGATTCCCCCCTCCGACAGAGTGCCGGAATGGGGTCTAGATTGGTTTTCAGTGGCTATAGAGCCTTGTGGCAGTGGAACTTTTGATCTAGGTTAACCCCGAGGTTTTTTGGACTGTTTGTGAATTTATAGGGTAAAGAGGGGGTGCGGGAGGCCACCGAGGTGGGCACAACCCACCTGGGTGCTCCTGGGCCCGCAGGCGCGCCCTGGTGGGTTGTGCCCCCCTCGGGGCACCCCCAGGTGCCGCTCTGGCCCATCGGTGGTCTTATGGTCCATAGAAAATCCTCGAAAAGTTTCGCGGTGTTTGAACTCCGTTTGATATTGATTTCCTGCGATGTAAAAAACATGCAAAAAACAGCAACTAGCACTTGGCACTATGTCAATAGGTTAGTCCCAAAAAATGATATAAAGTTGCTATAAAATGATTGTAAAGCATCCAAGAATGATAATATAACAGCATGGAACAATCAAAAACTATAGATACGTTGGAGACGTATCAGGGCAATCATGTGTGTTGGGGAACGTAGTATATCAAAAATTTCCTATGATCACGCAAGATCTATCTAGGAGAAGCATAGCAACGAGCGGGGAGAGTGTGTCCATGTACCCTCGTAGACCGAAAGCGGAAGCGTTTAGTAACGTGGTTGATGTAGTCGAACGTCTTCGTGATCCAACCGATTCAAGCACCGAACATACGGCACCTCCGCGTTCAACACACGTTCAGCTCGATGACGTCCCTCGAGCTCCTAATCCAGTAGAGGCCAAGAGAGAGTTCCTTCAGCACAACGGCGTGGTGACGGTGATGATGAAGTTACTAGCGCAGGGCTTCGCCTAAGCACTACGACGATATGACCGAGGTGTGTAACTGTGGAGGGGGCACCGCACACGGCTAAGAGAAGACTTGGTGTGTGTTTTAGGGGTGCCCTCCCCATGTATATAAAGGAGGGAGAGGGAGGGAGGCAGCCTAGGGTGTGTCCAAGTAGGAGGAATCATACTTGGGCCCCTAGTCCAATTCGCCCCCCTTACCATATTTGGACAAGGGGGAAAGGAAGGAGGGGGAGGGGAAGGAAGCAGGAGTCCTACTTCATACTTTCCTTTTCCTCCTCTACTTTTCCTTTCTCCCCACGTGGTTGGACCTATAGGGGCGCACCAGCCCCTTGTGGGCTGGTGTGTTCCCTTGCTTGGCCCATTAAGCCCATATCTTTGCCGGGGGTTGCCCGGAACCACTTCCGGTGACCCGGTATCACCCGGAACACTTCCGGTGTCCAAATACTATCGTCCTATATATGAATCTTTAACTCTCGACCATTTCGAGACTCCTCGTCATGTCCGTGATCTCATCCGGGACTCCGAAAAAACTTCGTTCATCAAATCACATAACTCATAATACAAATCGTTATCGAACGTTAAACGTACGGACCCTACGGGTTCGAGAACTATGTAGACATGACCGAGACATGTCTCCGGTCAATAACCAATAGCGGAACCTGGATGCTCATATTGGCTCCTACATATTCTACGAAGATCTTTATCGGTCAAACTGCATAAGAACATACATTGTTCCCTTTATCATCCGTATGTTACTTGCCCGAGATTCGATCGTCGGTATCATCATACCTAGTTCAATCTCGTTACCGGCATGTCCCTTTACTAGTTCCGTAATGCATAATCCCGCAACTAACTCATTAGCCATATTGCTTGCAAGGCTTATAGTGATGTGCATTACCGAGAGGGCCCAGAGATACCTCTCCGATACAAGGAGTGACAAATCCTAATCTCGATCTATGCCAACTCAACAAACACCATCAGAGACACCTGTAGAGCATCTTTATAATCACCCAGTTACGTTGTGACGTTTGATAGCACACAAGGTGTTTCTCCAGTATTCGGGAGTTGCATAATCTCATAGTCAGAGGAACATGTATAAGTCATGAAGAAAGCAATAGCAATAAAACTAAACGATCATTATGCTAAGCTAACGGATGGGTCTTGTCCATCACATCATTCTCTAATGATGTGACCCCGTTCATCAAATGACAACACATGTCTATGGTTAGGAAACTTAACCATCTTTGATTAACGAGCTAGTCAAGTAGAGGCATACTAGGGACACTATGTTTTGTCTATGTATTCACACATGTACTAAGTTTCCGGTTAATACAATTCTAGCATGAATAATAGATATTTATCATGATATAAGGAAATATAAAATAACAACTTTATTATTGCCTCTAGGGCATATTTCCTTCAGTCTCCCACTTGCACTAGAATCAATAATCTAGTTCACATCGCCATGTGATTTAACACCAATAGTTCACATCACCATGTGATTAACACCCAAAGGGTTTACTAGAGTCAGTAATCTAGTTCACATCTCCATGTGATTAACACCCAAAGGGTTTACTAGAGTCAGTAATCTAGTTCACATCGCCATGTGATTAACACCCAAAGAGTACTAAGGTGTGATCATGTTTTGTTTGTGAGAGAGGTTTAGTTAACGGGCCTGCCACATTCAGATCTGTATGTATTTTGCAAATTTCTATGTCTACAATGCTCTGCATGGAGCTACTCTAGCTAAATGCTCCCACTTTCAATATGTATCCAGATCGAGACTCAGAGTCATCCAGATCGGTGTCAAAGCTTGCATCGACGTAACTCTTTACGACGAACTCTTTATCACCTCCATAACCGAGAAATATTTCCTTAGTCCTCTAAGGATAATTTTGACCAATGTCCAGTGATCTACTCCTAGATCGCTATTGTATTCCCTTGCCAAACTCAGGGTAGGGTATACAATAGGTTTGGTACACACCATGGCATACTTTATAGAACCTATGGCTGAGGCATAGGGAATGACTTTCATTCTCCCTCTATCTTCTACCGTGGTCGGGCTTTGAGTCTTACTTAACTTCACACCTTGCAACACAGGCAAGAACTCCTTCTTTGACTGTTCCATTTTCAACTACTTCAAAAAGTTGTCAAGGTATGTACTCATTGAAAAAACTTATGAAGCGTCTTGATCTATCTCTATAGATCTTGATGCTCAATATGTAAGCAGCTTCACCAAGGTCTTTCTTTGAAAAAACTCCTTTCAAACACTCCTTTATGCTCTCCAGAAAATTCTACATCATTACTGATCAACAATATGTCATTCACATATACTTATTAGAAAGGCTATAGTGCTCCCACTCACGTTCTTGTAAATACAGGCTTCACTTCAAGTCTGTATAAAACTATATGCTTTGATCAACTCATCAAAGCGTATATTCCAACTCCGAGATGCTTGCACCAGTCCATATATGGATCGCTGGAGCTTTGCACAATTTGTTAGCACCTTTAGGATCGACAAAACCTTCTGGTTCCTGAAGGAAATATGCCCTAGAGGCAATAATAAAGTATTATATATTTCCTTATATCATGATAAATGTTTATTATTCATGCTAGAATTGTATTAACCGGAAACATAATACATGTGTGAATACATAGACAAACAGAGTGTCACTAGTATGCCTCTACTTGACTAGCTCGTTAATCAAAGATGGTTATGTTTCCTAGCCATAGACATGAGTTGTCATTTGATTAACGAGATCACCTCATTAGGAGAATGACGTGATTGACTTGACCCATTCCGTTAGCTTAGCACCCGATCGTTTAGTATGTTGCTATTGCTTTCTTCATGACTTATACATGTTCCTATGACTATGAGATTATGCAACTCCCGTTTACCGGAGGAACACTTTGTGTGCTACCAAACGTCACAACGTAACTGGGTGATTATAAAGGTGCTCTACAGGTGTCTCCAAAGGTACTTGTTGGGTTGGCGTATTTCGAGATTAGGATTTGTCACTCCGATTGTCGGAGAGGTATCTCTGGGCCCACTCGGTAATGCACATCACTATAAGCCTTGCAAGCATTGTGACTAATGAGTTAGTTGCGGGATGTTGTATTACGGAACGAGTAAAGAGACTTGCCGGTAACGAGATTGAACTAGGTATCGAGATACCGACGACCGAATCTCGGGCAAGTAACATACCAATGACAAAGGGAACAACGTATGTTGTTATGCGGTCTGACCGATAAAGATCTTCGTAGAATATGTGGGAGCCAATATGGGCATCCAGGTCCCGCTATTGGTTATTGACCGGAGACGTGTCTCGGTCATGTCTACATAGTTCTCGAACCCGTAGGGTCCGCACGCTTAAAGTTACGATGACAGTTTTATTATGAGTTTATGTATGTTGATGTACCTAAGGAGTTCGGAGTCCCGGATGAGATCGGGGATATGACGAGGAGTCTCGAAATGGTCGAGACGTAAAAATCGATATATTGGACGACTATATTCGGACTTCGGAAAGGTTCCGAGTGATTCGGGTATTTTTCGGAGTACCGGAGAGTTACGGGAATACGTATTGGGCCTTATTGGGCCATACGGGAAAGAAGAAAAAGGGCCTCAAGGGTGGCCGCACCCCTCCCCTTGGTCTGGTCCGAATTGGACTAGGGAAGGGGGGCGCCCCCTTCCGTCCTTCTCTTTTTCCCTTCCTCTTTTCCTATTCCATATGGGAGGTGGAATCCTACTAGGACTAGGGAGTCCTAGTAGGACTCCACACTTGGTGCGCCCCCTCCTAGGGCCGGCCTCCTCCTCCCTTGCTCCTTTATATACGGGGGCAGGGGGGCACCCCAGAGACACAACAATTGATCCTTGAGATCTCTTAGCCGTGTGCGGTGCCCCCCTCCACCATATTACACCTCGATAATACCGTTGTGGAGCTTAGGCGAAGCCCTGCTTCGGTGGAACATCATTATCGTCACCACGCCGTCGTGCTGACGAAACTCTCCCTCAACACTCGGCTGGATCGGAGTTCGAGGGACGTCATCGAGCTGAACGTGTGTAGAACTCGGAGGTGCCGTGCGTTCGGTACTTGATCGGTCGGATCGTGAAGACGTACGACTACATCAACCGCGTTGTGATAACGCTTCCGCTATCGGTCTACGAGGGTACGTGGACAACACTCTCCCCTCTCGTTGCTATGCATCACCATGATCTTGCGTGTGCGTAGGAAATTTTTTGAAATTACTACGTTCCCCAACAGTGGCATCCGAGCCTGGTTTTATGCGTTGATGCTATGCACGAGTAGAACACAAGTGAGTTGTGGGCGATATAAGTCATACTGCTTACCAGCATGTCATACTTTGGTTCAGCGGTACTGTGAGATGAAGCGGCCCGGACCGACATTACGCGTACGCTTACGCGAGACTGGTTTCACCGTTTGGAGCACTCGTTGCTTAAAGGTGACTGGCGGGTGTCTGTCTCTCTCACTTTAGTTGAACCGAGTGTGGCTACGCCCGGTCCTTGCGAAGGTTAAAACAGCACCAACTTGACAAACTATCATTGTGGTTTTGATGCGTAGGTAAGAACGGTTCTTGCTAAGCCCGTAGCAGCCACGTAAAACTTGCAACAACAAAGTAGAGGACGTCTAACTTGTTTTTGCAGGGCATGTTGTGTTGTGATATGGTCAAGACATGATGTGATATAATGTGTTGTATGAGATGATCATGTTTTGTAACCGAGTTATCGGCAACTGGCAGGAGCCATATGGTTGTCGCTTTATTGTATGAGATGCAATCGCCATGTAATAGTTTTACTTTATCACTAAACGGTAGCGATAGTCGTAAAAGCAATAAGTTGGCGAGACGACAACGATGCTACGATGGAGATCAGGGTGTCGCGCCGGTGACGATGGTGATCATGACGGTGCTTCGGAGATGGAGATCACGAGCACGGTGCTTCAGAGATGGAGATCACAAGCACAAGATGATGATGGCCATATCATATCACTTATATTGATTGCATGTGATGTTAATCCTTTATGCATCTTATCTTGCTTTGATTGACGGTAGCATTATAAGATGATCTCTCACTAAAATTTCAAGATAAAAGTGTTCTCCCTGAGTATGCACCGTTGCAAAAGTTCTTCGTGCTGAGACATCACGTGTTAATCGGGTGAGATAGGTCTACGTTCAAATACAACGGGTGCAAAACAGTTGCACACGCGGAATACTCAGGTTAAACTTGACGAGCCTAGCATATACAGATATGGCCTTGGAACACAGAGACCTAAAGGTCGAGCGTGAATCATATAGTAGATATGATCAACATAGTGATGTTCACCATTGAAACTACTCCATCTCACGTGTTAATCGGACATGGTTTAGTTGCTTTGGATCACGTAATCACTTAGATGATTAGAGGGATGTCTATCTAAGTGGGAGTTCTTAAGTAATATGATTAATTGAACTTAAATTTATCATGAACTTAGTCCTGATAGTATTTTGCAAATTATGTTGTAGATCAATAGCTCGCGTTGTTGCTTCCCTGTGTTTATTTTTGATATGTTCCTAGAGAAAAATTATGTTGAAAAATGTTAGTAGCAAAGATGCGGATTGGATCCGTGATCTTAGGATTATCCTCATTGCTGCACAGAAAAATTATGTCCTTGATGCACCGCTAGGTGACAGACCTATTGCAGGAGCAGATGCAGACGTTATGAACGTTTGGCTAGCTCAATATGATGACTACTTGATAGTTTAGTGCACCATGCTTAACGGCTTAGAATCGGGACTTCAAAGACGTTTGAACGTCATGGACCATATAAGATGTTTCAGGAGTTGAAGTTAATATTTCAAGCAAATACCCGAGTTGAGAGATATGAAGTCTCCAACAAGTTCTATGGCTAAAAGATGGAGGAGAATCGCTCAACTAGTGAGCATGTGCTCAGATTGTCTGGGTACTACAATCGCTTGAATCAAGTGGGAGTTAATCTTCCAGATAAAATAGTGATTGACAGAATTCTCTAGTCACCATCACCAAGTTAGTAGAACTTCGTGATGAACTATAATATGCAAGGGATGACGAAAGTAATTCCCGAGCTCTTCGTGATGCTGAAATCGACGAAGGTAGAAATCAAGAAAAACATCAAGTGTTGATGGTTAACAAGACAACTAGTTTCAAGAAAAGGGCAAAGGGAAGAAGGGGAACTTCAAAAATAATGGCAAGCAAGTTGCTACTCAAGTGAAGAAGCCCAAGTCTGTACCTAAGCCTGAGACTAAGTGCTTCTACTGCAAAGGGACTGGTCACTGGAGGCGGAACTGCCCCAAGTATTTGGTGGATAAGAAGGATGGCAAAGTGAACAAAGGTATATTGGATATACATGTTATTGATGTGTACTTACTAATGTTTATAGCAACCCCTCAGTATTTGATACTGGTTCAGTTGCTAAAGAGTAGTAACTCGAAAACGGGAGTTGCAGAATAAACAGAGACTAGTAAAAGGCGAGGTGACGATGTGTGTTGGAAGTAGTTCCAAGATTGATATGATCATCATCGCACACTCCCTATACTTTCGGGATTAGTGTTGAAACTAAATAAGTGTTATTTGGTGTTTGCGTTGAGCATGAATATGATTTGATCATGTTTATTGCAATACGGTTATTCATTTAAGTTAGAGAACAATTGTTGTTCTGTTTACATGAATAAAAACCTTTTATGGTCATACACACCAACGAAAATGGTTTGTTGGATCTCGATCGTAGTGATACACATATTCATAATAATGAAGCCAAAAGATGCAAAGTTAATAATGATAGTGCAACTTATTTGTGGCACTGCCGTTTAGGTCATATTGGTGTAAAGCGCATGAAGAAACTCCATACTGATGGGATTTTGGAATCACTTGATTATGAATCACTTGATGCTTGCGAACCGTGCCTCATGGGCAAGATGACTAAAACGCCGTTCTCCGGAACTATGGAGAGAGCAACAGATTTGTTGGAAATCATACATACAGATGTATGTGGTCCGATGAATATTAAGGCTCGTAGCAGGTATCATTATTTTCTGACCTTCACAGATGATTTGAGCAGATATGGGTATATCTGCTTGATGAAACATAAGTCTGAAACATTTGAAAAGTTCAAAGAATTTCAGAGTGAAGTGGAAAATCATCGTGACAAGAAAATAAAGTTTCTATGATCTGATCGTAGAGAAGAGTATTTGAGTTACGAGTTTGGCCTTCAGTTAAAACAATGTGAAATAGTTTCACTACTCATGCCACCTCGAACACCATGGTGTAATGGTGTGTCCGAACGTCGTAATCGTACTTTATTAGATATGGTGCGATATATGATGTATCTTACCGATCTACCACTATCGTTTTGGGGTTATGCATTAAAGACAGCTGCATTCACGTTAAATAGGTCACCATCAAAATCCGTTGAGACGACGCCTTATGAACTGAGGTTTACAAGAAACCAAAGTTGTCGTTTCTTAAAAGTTTGGGGTTGCGATGCTTATGTGAAAATGTTTCGTCCTGATAAGCTCAAAACCCAAATCGGAGAAATGTGTCTTCATAGGATACCCAAAGGAGACAGTTGGGTACACCTTCTATCATAGATCCGAAGGCAAGACATTCGTTGCTAAGAATGGATCCTTTCTAGAGAAGGAGTTTCTCTCGAAAGAAGTGAGTGGGAGGAAAGTAGAACTTGATGAGGTAACTGTACCTGCTCTCTTATTGGAAAGTAGTTCATCACAGAAATCTGTTTCTGCGACGCCTACACCAAGTAGTGACGAAGTTAATGATAATGATCATGAAACTTCAGATCAAGTTATTACTGAACTTCGTAGGTCAACTAGATCAAGATCCGCACCAGAGTGGTACGGTAATCCTGTTCTGGAGGTTATGTTACTAGACCATGACGAACCTACGAACTATGAAGAAGCGATGGTGAGCCCAGATTCCGCAAAATGGCTTGAGGCCATGAAATCTAAGATGAGATCCATGTATGAGAACAAAGTGTGGACTTTGGTTGACTTGCCCGATGATCGGCAAGCAATTGAGAATAAATGGATCTTCAAGAGGAAGACGGACGTTGATAGTAGTGTTACTATCTACAAAGCTAGAATTGTCGAAAAAAGGTTTTCGACAAGTTCAAAGTGTTGACTACGATGAGAGTTTCTCACTCGTGTCTATGCTTAAGTCTGTTCGAATCATGTTAGCAATTGCCGCATTTTATGAAATATGGCAAATGGATAAACAAAACTGCATTCCTTAATGGATTTATTAAAGAAGAGTTGTATATGATGCAACCAGAAGGTTTTTTCAATCCTAAAGGTGCTAACAAAATATGCAAGCTCCAGCGATCCATCTATGGACTGGTGCAAGCATCTCGGAGTTGGAATATACACTTTGATAAGTTGATCAAAGAATATAGTGTTATACAGACTTGCGGTGAAGCCTGTATTTACAAGAAAGTGAGTGGGAGCACTACAACATTTCTGATAAGTATATGTGAATGACATATTGTTGATCGGAAATAATGTAGAACTATTCTGCAAAGCATAAAGGAGTGTTTGAAAGAAGTTTTTCAAAGATAGACCTCGGTAAAGCTTCTTACATATTGAGCATCAAGATCTATAGAGATAGATCAAGACGCTTGATAAGTTTTTTTCAATGAGTACATACCTTAACAAGATTTTGAAGTAGTTCAAAATAGAACAGTCAAAGAAAGAGTTCTTGCCTGTGTTACAAGGTGTGAAATTGAGTAAGACTCAAAGCCCGACCACGGCAGAAGATAGAAAGAGAATGAAAGTCATTCCCTATGCCTTGGCCATAGGTTCTATAAAGTATGCCATGCTGTGTACCAGATCTATTGTATACCCTACACTGATTTTGGCAAGGGAGTACAATAGTGATCTAGGAGTAGATCACTGGACAGCGGTCAAAATTATCCTTAGTGGAATAAGGAAATGTTTCTCGATTATGGAAGTGACAAAAGGTTCGTCGTAAAGGGTTACGTCGATGCAAGTTTTGACACTAAATCTAGATGGCTCTAAGTCTCGGTCTAGATACATATTGAAAGTGGGAGCAATTAGCTAGAGTAGCTCCGTGAAGAGCATTGTAGACATAGATATTTGCAAAATACTTACGGATCTGAATGTGACAGACCCGTTGACTAAAATTATCTCACAATCAAAACATGATCACACCTTAGTACTCTGTGGGTGTTAATCACATAGCGATGTGAACTAGATTATTGACTCTAGTAAACCCTTTTGAGAGTTGGTCACATAGAGATGTGAACTATGGGTGTTAATCACATGGTGATGTGAATTATTGATGTTAAATCACATGGCGATGTGAACTAGATTATTGACTCTAGTGCAAGTGGGAGACTGAAGGAAATATGCCCTAGAGGCAATAATAAAGTATTATATATTTCCTTATATCATGATAAATGTTTATTATTCATGCTAGAATTGTATTAACCGGAAACATAATACATGTGTGAATACATAGACAAACAGAGTGTCACTAGTATGCCTCTACTTGACTAGCTCGTTAATCAAAGATGGTTATGTTTCCTAGCCATAGACATGAGTTGTCATTTGATTAACGAGATCACCTCATTAGGAGAATGACGTGATTGACTTGACCCATTCCGTTAGCTTAGCACCCGATCGTTTAGTATGTTGCTATTGCTTTCTTCATGACTTATACATGTTCCTATGACTATGAGATTATGCAACTCCCGTTTACCGGAGGAACACTTTGTGTGCTACCAAACATCACAACGTAACTGGGTGATTATAAAGGTGCTCTACAGGTGTCTCCAAAGGTACTTGTTGGGTTGGCGTATTTCGAGATTAGGATTTGTCACTCTGATTGTCGGAGAGGTATCTCTGGGCCCACTCGGTAATGCACATCACTATAAGCCTTGCAAGCATTGTGACTAATGAGTTAGTTGCGGGATGTTGTATTACGGAACGAGTAAAGAGACTTGCCAGTAACGAGATTGAACTAGGTATCGAGATACCGACGACCGAATCTCGGGCAAGTAACATACCAATGACAAAGGGAACAACGTATGTTGTTATGCGGTCTGACCGATAAAGATCTTCGTAGAATATGTGGGAGCCAATATGGGCATCCAGGTCCCGCTATTGGTTATTGACCGGAGACGTGTCTCGGTCATGTCTACATAGTTCTCGAACCCGTAGGGTCCGCACGCTTAAAGTTACGATGACAGTTTTATTATGAGTTTATGTATGTTGATGTACCTAAGGAGTTCGGAGTCCCGGATGAGATCGGGGATATGACGAGGAGTCTCGAAATGGTCGAGACGTAAAAATCGATATATTGGACGACTATATTCGGACTTCGGAAAGGTTCCGAGTGATTCGGGTATTTTTCGGAGTACCGGAGAGTTATGGGAATACGTATTGGGCCTTATTGGGCCATACGGGAAAGAAGAAAAAGGGCCTCAAGGGTGGCCGCACCCCTCCCCTTGGTCTGGTCCGAATTGGACTAGGGAAGGGGGGCGCCCCCTTCCGTCCTTCTCTTTTTCCCTTCCTCTTTTCCTATTCCATATGGGAGGTGGAATCCTACTAGGACTAGGGAGTCCTAGTAGGACTCCACACTTGGTGCGCCCCCTCCTAGGGCCGGCCTCCTCCTCCCTTGCTCCTTTATATACGGGGGTAGGGGGGCACCCCAGAGACACAACAATTGATCCTTGAGATCTCTTAGCCGTGTGCGGTGCCCCCCTCCACCATATTACACCTCGATAATACCGTTGCGGAGCTTAGGCGAAGCCCTGCTTCGGTGGAACATCATCATCGTCACCACGCCGTCGTGCTGACGAAACTCTCGCTCAACACTCGGCTGGATCGGAGTTCGAGGGACGTCATCGAGCTGAACGTGTGTAGAACTCGGAGGTGCCGTGCGTTCGGTACTTGATCGGTCGGATCGTGAAGACGTACGACTACATCAACCGCGTTGTGATAACGCTTCCGCTATCGGTCTACGAGGGTACGTGGACAACACTCTCCCCTCTCGTTGCTATGCATCACCATGATCTTGCGTGTGCGTAGGAAATTTTTTGAAATTACTACGTTCCCCAACAGTTCCATCATATACAACTCTTCTTTAAGAAATCCATTAAGGAATGTAGTTTTGACATCCATTTGCCAGATTTCATAAAATGTGGCAATTGCTAACATGATTCAGACAGACGTAAGCATTGCTACGAGTGAGAAAATCTCATCGTAGTCAACACCTTGAACTTGTCAAAAACCTTTTTCGACAAGTCTAGCTTTCTAGATAGTAACACTACTATCAGCGTCTGTCTTCCTCTGGTAGATCCATTTATTTTCTATTGCTTGCCGATCATCGGGCAAGTCAACCAAAGTCCATACTTTGTTCTCATACATGGATCCCATCTCAGATTTCATGGCCTTAAGCCATTTCGCGGAATCCGGGCTCATCATGGCCTCCTCATAGTTCGTAGGTTCGTCATGGTCTAGTAACATGACTTCCAGAACAGGATTAGCGTACCACTCTGGCGCGGAACGTGCTCTGGTTGACCTACGAGGTTCGGTAGTAACTTGATCTGAAGTTTCATGAACATTATCATTAGCTTCCTCACTTAGTTGGTGTAGGCATCACTGGAACTGATTTCTGTGATGAACTACTTTCCAATTCAGGAGAAGGTACAATTACCTTATCAAGTTCTACTTTCCTCCCACTCACTTCTTTCGAGAGAAGCTCCTTCTCTAGAAAGGATCCATTCTTAGCAACGAATATCTTCCCTTCGGATCTGTGATAGAAGGTGTACCCAATAGTCTCCTTTGGGTATCCTATGAAGACACATTTCTCCGATTTGGGTTCGAGCTTATCAGGTTGAAGTTATTTCACATAAGCATCGCAGCCCCAAACTTTAAGAAACGACAGCTTAGGTTTCTTGCCAAACCACGGTTCATTTGGTGTCGTCTCAACGGATTTATATGATGCCCTATTTAACGTGAATGTAGCTGTCTCTAATGCATAACCCCAAAACGATAGTGGTAAATCGGTAAGAGACATCATAAATCGCACCATATCAATAAAGTACGGTTACGACGTTCGGACACACCATTACGCTGTGGTGTTCCAGGTGGTGTGAGTTGTGAAACTATTTCACATTGTTTCAAATAAAGACCAAACTCGTAACTCAAATATTTGCCTCTGCGATCAGATCGTAGAAACTTTATTTCTTGTTACGATGATTTTCTACTTCACTCTAAAATTCTTTGAACTTTTCAAATGTTTCAGACTTATGTTTCATCAAGTAGATATACCCATATCTGCTCAAATCATCCGTGAAGGTCTGAAAATAACGATACCCGCCGCGAGCCTCCACACTCTTCAGACCGCATACATCACTATGTATTATTTCCAATAAGTCAGTTTCTCGCTCCATTGTTCCGGAGAACGGAGTCTTAGTCATCTTGCCCATGAGGCATGGTTCGCAAGCATCAAGTGATTCTAAAAGCCCATCAGTATGGAGTTTCTTCATGCGCTTTATACCAATATGACCTAAAAGGCAGTGCCAATTAAGTTGCAGTATCCTTATTAACTTTGCATCTTTTGGCTTCAATATTATGAATATGTGTATCACTACGACCGAGATTCAATAAACCATTTATATTGAGTGTATGAACATAGAAGGTTTTATTCATGTAAATAGAACAACAATTATTCTTTAACTTAAATGAATAACCGTATTGCAATAAACATGATCCAATCATATTCATGCTCACTACTGCACGATGCTGCTAACGCGACACTACGATCAGAGACCCTTCGAGAAACTGTGTGCGATGCCATAATCGCAAACGATGCTATATGAAAACTGTCAGAAATGTGTAAAACGTTTGCGATGATGGATGCATCAAACACGGTTCAGGTTTTAGTTGCGTGTGTGATGAAGGGCATACGGTTCAGTTCAATGAACTGTTTGCGATGAGGAGGAACAAAAGAAATGGGCAGCCAGATGGACGCATGTGCGATACACAGCATACGGTTCACTCGGATGAACTGTTTGTGATTAGGAAACACAATAGAATCGGTCAGCCAGATCAAAGGTGTGTGCGATATTCGTCATGCGGTTCACTCGGATGAACTGTTTGCGTTGAGACATGAGAACAGAAACGGTTCAACTTAACAAGATGTGTGTGATATGCGGCAAACAGGTCTGTAATCAGAAATGTGTCTGAAGACCGATAAGAACACAGACGGTTGCTGCTAATAAGACATGTGTGTTGTGAGCAAACGATTGCTGGCATACAATTGTGAGTGATTGATGAAAACATCACCGACGGGTTCCATTGTTTAGTCCGTGTGCGATGTGATTTTCTTTGTCCGCACACCATCTACGTTCTGTCTACAGAGCATCAACATATATACTTAAAAAGACAACATTGCATAACCAAATTAAGCATACAATTACACAAGTGACTACACACATAACATTTGCACACACCAAAGTAAGCAATTACATGCATACTAAAGTAGGAGAAACAAGGATCTAATCATCTACTTATTGTTGCGACGACGCTTGCCGTTGCTCTGCTTCCGGCTGGATCCCTGGACGTTTTGGGGAAGGAGGGACTTCCTCATGTCAACGATCCGCCAGTACATGTCGTAGCTCGTGTACGCCTCCTTGGCCGCGTACACGGCGTGAGCTTTGTCGAGTTTCTCCATCTAGGCCGAGTGCCAGGCACGCTTGTCCTTGTTGCACGAATCCTTCATGTCTCTGTAGTAGGGGTCGATGATGGCCTCAGCGAGGTGAACCAGTGAGTCCTTCTCATGCTCCTTGCTACCCCAGATCTTGTATTGGCCCTGGATGTCGACAAGATTCTGGCAGGCCCGAACTCTCGAGCGCCTTTACATCGTTGGTGATGTCCACCGTAGTGAACGTGTAGTGGGGCTGTTGACAAACCTGGCGAAACGCTCGCAAGGCCTTGTGGCCAGGCAATAGTGGTAGACGAGGACATGGTGGCGCACGCACATCTGGGCGACGAAGAGCATCTCAGGAAACTGACAACTTGCTCCAGGTCGGGCCCGATAGATTCTAGTGCCAAGACCTTCACTGTGGGCAGTTTCGGGCTCAAGCTTGTCGGAATCATTTTCTGAATGACAGACGAACAAACATCTTCAAAATTAGAAATAACGTTAATTTTTAGAAGGAGAGGTAGAAGCCGGTTGTTGTACCTGAACGGGTGTGGATCCAATAACAAGTTCGGAGTATTTGTCAGACGAATAGCCCACCATTGTCAATTTCGGTGCAGAAATGACATTGATTCTTGTTGGACCTTCTTTATCAACTACAAGTAATCTCTCAAGTGCAGGTGTGTCCTGGATGACCATGTCGTGGTCCACCTTTTGTGATGTCTTCCTGCCGCACCAGCAACACACATAAATAGTCCGGAGAGTCATGGAGGTGATGTGGAAGTTACTCAACCCATTGATTGCCTGAAGACCAAGGTACTCGAGTGCAGTACAGCCACGGAGCAGGAGCTCCATGTCACCCTTTGAGAGGAAGACGGCGACGAGCTCGAGGTGCTTCAATCGTGGTAGAATAAGAGCGGGCGCGTCATTAAGGGGCAGGAAATGGCAGTTCCTGAACTTGGCGACGCGCAGCGTGGGCGCGAGGCGGAGTGCGGACGTTGGCAGTGACCGCCATATGCCCATCATCAAAAGTGAGCTCCTCGAGCTGATCTAGGGCGGGGGATCGGAACCAGTCGTCAAGCTTGGCTCGGTCCTTGCCGTTGGAACGGAACTTGCCCATTCTAAGGCCTTCGGTTGGGCCAGGGTGACTGCCGAGGATCTTGAAAAACGCATCCAAGCTTTTGCGATAGCCATGGCAGATCTTGTGGGTGTCGATGAGGTCGAGAGGGCTGGAGTTCCATAGGGGGCGCCATCACCGGGAAAAGAGGGTTGTCCGTGCCCCATATTTGATTGGGAGGAGGGAGATGATGACTCTCAACATATCATCGGGGAGGCTGCTGGTTAAGTCTAGGCCTGCTGGAGTCGCTTGCGGTTCTAGCTCGCCCCGCCTCTGCTTGTTAGCAGCCCCGTTCTCCACCTCCGGGGTCTCCTTGTCAGCGGCGCTTTCTGATAGAAATGGGAATACATGGAATATTTAGTTAAAACAGGGCAATAGAAAAGTGTATTGGTAACTAGAAGTTATTAGGTAGGAATATAGTAAGAAAAGGGAATAACAATTGGTTTCTTAAATACTACACAATTCATTTGACATTGCTGGGTAAGTCAACATATGCAGATAGTTGAAAAGAAAACTTACTTCGAACAAAGTCTGGATGGATGATTTTGTCGGGGAAGTTAGCATATATCTCATGACCAGGCCCTTCTATGTGCAGTGCAATTTTAGTGCCAGCTTTTAGTACATAAAACTTTCCAATTTCATTCCAAAAGCCAGTGCCAAAATAGGAGTCACCACGTTCATCAAGTCTTCCAGTAGCAACGATTGTAAATCCATGGTTTGTGCGCAGTATGACATTCGTGGAGCCTTGATGTATGTAAAGGGAAAAATTGTGCACTACATAATCTGTTGCATAGCGAGGGATGTCCTGCAAAAAATGGTAGGGTTGTTAAAGAAAATATGGTAACATGCAAATATGGGCCCAAATTGAAAGAACTGTACAGCAGTTCAAATTGAAGGACAAAAGTCTATAATTAAATAGATAGGGTAAACATGATGTCATGGAAATATGATAGTAATCAAAAGAACAATACATCATTAATTTGCCTAATATAGAAAGAAGAGGGGAAAAATCCCCTTTGACGTATATGGTGCATGTGGCACCTTTTATCCAAATGTAGCAATATTTAGAATATGTTCAGGAAAGTAGGCCATGCCAACCGATTTAGGGTGAGATTGAACATACCGCGCGCGTCCTCAAGTTATCTGGTACAATGAGATGGAATCTCTGGCGGCGGTCGCCAAGTCCTGAAGTATCAGCGCACTGTATATTCTATGAATGAAAGAAAACCCTCAAATCAGCTCGAATAAAAATGAATTCACGGCGATTTCCGCCGGGTGATTAAAGGAGGCAGATGAACTGGGAGAAGATATGAGATAATAACTCGTTAAATTAGTTACCTTGTCGTCCATGAGAAAGAACCCTCAGTATGGCAGATTCCCCAACCAAGCGGAGCTGGGACGACCGTGAGCCGCGTCAAGAAAGTCGATGGCGATAGGCGGCGGCAAGCGGAAGTGGCGAAATGCGGTGGGCTTTGCCGGCAGCCTGGCGGCGGCGGCAGGCGTCGAGCTAAGTGTTTACCGCCGCGATAGGCGGTGCCATGGCATAGACGCGGAGGAGCTTGTTCTGGTGTGAATGGGGAACGTACCGGAGGGGCCGAGGTGGGTGGCGGGCGGGGTGAGGGTTTTCGTGACGTGGGGATGGTGAGGGTTTTCTTTTTTCTTTTTTGAATTGGGTGGTGAGGGTTTTCTGTCCCACAAAGAATTTTGGGGGCGACGGTTTGCTAGAGTGAACCGTATGTGATTGACGCAGCAGGAAAAATGATAGTCATTGCACACAGTTCAAATTTTGGGAACCGTGTGTGATTGACGTACTACCTCCGTCCTGGTTTATTGGTCCCCCATTGTAATTTTTACCAAAATTTGGTGAAATATTTAACATACTCAGACATAGATAATAAGCGTACACGTACATAAGCATAGTTCAACCATAAGTACATAGTTCAACCGTCATTAAGCATACTCAAGCGTACATAGTTCGATCCATCCCACATCTCATCTCACATGCGGCCGGCACGATCCTGAAGCTTCTCTAGGTACTCGGCGTACGCGCCGTGCGCCACCCTGCGAGAATACTTCTGCTTGAAGGAGCCAACGGCCCATCCTCTTGCATGCGCAAGAACACTTAGATATGCGCCATGAATCTTGTGGTTGCAAAATAGGCATCCATAGCCGTCGTTCCAGGTCCTAATACGCCTGTTATGCATTCCCACATAAAGCTCCCTCAGGATTCACCTCTTGTACCTCCTCTGGGCATCTTCATCCTCGCTGTCCATATCGTCAGACAGCACCTATACATATAGTAAAACAAATTTGGCATCAAAGCAATGATTACATGCCGTGAAGTAGGATTAGGAATTTATGGCTATTTATTTATACATATTCAAATATTATGGTTTGATTTTTAAGCACAATCGTCTATGTACAGACCAATCTTGAAGAAAATAATGGCACAAACATATGTAGGTTATTCAAAATCAATTGTCAAGTCCTGGCTAGGAATTATTAGCACGAACACTAACCCTAGTCGGATTACTAGCAGAAATCATTTGCACAGATGAAACAACTAATCACTTATCACCTGTAACATTCAAACAATCAATACACTACACGGATCTAACAAAACTTACTCAGATTTCATGGATTGTGAGAACATAATCACATGATTTCTATTCCAAAAAGGGGGAGGCAGGAGTAACCAGAGAAACCCTATGATCTATTTGACACATAAATGGGCATAGATGACTAACCAGCTGTTCGTCGTCATTGGAGTCATCGCCAGAGTGGTCGTCGGAGTCGTCGCCGGAGTGGTTGTCGGAGTCGTCGCCGGAGTGGTCGTCGGAGTCGGTGTGGAACTCCGCCTCCGGCTGTGGAAGCTCGACGCCGTCGACGACGTCAGGGTGCAGCGATAACTCGCCGGCGGTGACGGCAACCTCTGTCTCCATCTCCACGCCGTGCTCCGGTGCTTTAGCAGCCCCGGCGTCGCCACTCCCTCCGATGGGGCACTTCAGTGGCATCCTCATACACTGACGGCTTTGAGAACTGAGAGCGGCGTCGAGGTTGCAAGCGGAGAGAGAGGATTGCGTGTGCGTAGCGAGGATGGGGGGTGCGGCCGCTCGGGCGCACCATTAATATGGAGTAGTGGGAGTTGTGGGAGAGAGGCGGGCGGCGGTCAAACCGATGGCTCGCCTCCCGGTGAGCCTGCGCACCGGACTGCTGGCATGCCTACCAAAGTTTCACACAGCTACTCGCACACCTCCCGATGACACTGCACAACGAGCACGCCTCCGTCAATTCACACACCTGCACGCACGCCTCCCCGTCTGCCTGCGTGGCGGACTGCTCGCATGCGTCCCGTCAACTCATGCCTGCTCGCACGCCACACGAGTCGCGCGGCGGCACGTATATTGTTTTCTATTTGGATGATTGATGCTGCCGCTTTATTGCTTAACCGAAGCATGGCACGTATCCATTGTTGGTCTAACGCTCACGGATAATCCGTTTGGGATATTGGTTCCCAATTATTAATAATGTCCCGTCTGTAATTAGATAAAGATTACATCAAAACTGGTCTCAAATTTGACAAAAAAAGTACAATGCCACTTTGTATTGGTGTCCATATGACAACACGATAAGTTTCATGAACTTCAAATAAGTTTTGGATGTACTAGAATTTAAAAATCAAGATTCTCAATGTTTGAAATTTGTTGCACGGGGAGTAAACATGCACCCAGTGAGACACATGTGTTTTTGCAATCCATTTAGGTGCACTGTCACGTGTGCATGTAGCTCAAATTTGATTTTTGCACATTATACGCATAGAAAGTCAATCAATGTACTAAAACGTCTTAATGATCTCTGTGAATTTTTTGAAATTAAAACGTCCCTCCTTAGGTAACATGTATGTTCACCGCGGGATAATTAATTTAACATGCATCGTAGTTGTGGTGGATTCGCGGTGTGTGTGTGGGTGTGTGCGTCTGGGGGTGGCAGGTGGCTCGCAGTACACTACGAGTTGTGAGCCACCGTGTGGGTTGGCCGTTTTGTTAGGCAGGCTGGTGCCACATCAGAGGTGTGAAATCGTTATTTAAAACATTGCACAACCCTTTCATACATAAATGTTTTGGCCACATGCAGTCGATGGTTGTCCTACACGACACTCGATACTCGCGTGTGAAGCTTTCTATGGGCCCGCGAGGTCGTCATCCATCACTTTGACGAATAGCCAGCAGTGAGGTTAATTTGACCCGCAAGGTATAATCTTTTTTGTTTGTGTTATGGTGGTATATAGTACGCGTCGAAGAGGTGGGAGGGGACTAGCATATATACTATACGTATGCGTCCGTGAATAAGTACACCTCACTCAGTGTCGGGACTTTTTGGTTACCGAGGCACGTGCCACATCAAAATTATGAAATTGGTTATTCAAACATCACACAACACCTTTTTGGGCCACATGCATATATATCCTAGCTAGGACACTCAACTGTGACGCTTCCATCTGTGGGCCCACGAGGCCATCATCGATGCATGCATGCATCACTTTGACCTACCTCGATGAGGATTATTTTGGGTTGTACATATATTATGGTAGGAGCATATAGTATGCGGTGAAGAGGGGGGAAGGGGACCATCATATGTAGTACGCTTGATATGAACCTCGCTCTCTGTGGGTGCATGGTTTACGGTTTTTTAGGCATGTGGAACATCAAAGTTGTGCATTTTGGGTATTCAACATATATATGTTTGTCCCACATGCAAAGCGGTGGTGGTTGTCCTCTCGCACCCACTTAAGAGGTTATCAGCGATATCGATGCTTTCCATCTGTGGGCCCGCTTGGTCCATCACTTCTTTTTACCTGACAACAAGAGAGGTTAATTTGAATTAGGAGGGGATTAATATTTTTGCTCTAGGCTGACATGCATGATACACTTTGAGCACACACATATGCATGTGTACGCATGAATCCCTCCCATCGAGTCGAAGTGGCTAGCACAACGACACCATCATGAACCGATCTCGGTCAGTGTAGGGAGCTAGTGTATGATTTTTGACACACGCGCCAGATCAATGTTGTGTATTCAAACATGCATGCACGCATCACCTCCATACATATGCATGTAGTGGTTGCCTTCGAACGATACACTCCCTCGCGTAGTTATCGGCGACAAGCCTATATATTCGTGGGCCCGCGTGGACATCCATGATCACCTTGACCAACAACAAGATAGGTTACTGATACGTCTCCAACGTATCTATAATTTTTTATTGTTCCATGCTATTATATTATCTGTTTTGGATGTTTAATGGGCTTTATTATGCACTTTTATATTATTTTTGGGACTAACCTACTAACCGGAGGCCCAGTGCAAATTGCTGCTTTTTGCCTATTTCAGTGTTTCACAGACAAGGAATATCAAACGGAATGAAACCTTCGGGGGAGTTATTTTTCGAACAAACATGATCCAGGAGACTTCGAGTGGACGTCAAGGAAGCAACGAGGCGGCCACGAGGCAGGGAGGCGCGCCCAGGGGGTAGGCGCGCCCCCCACCCTCGTGGGCCCCTTGTGGCTCCACCTACCACCTTCCTTCGCCTATATATACTCATATACCCCGAAAACATCCGAGAGCACCACGAAACCCTATTTCCACCACAGCAACCTTCTATACCCGTGAGATCCCATCTTGGGGCCTTTTCCAGAGTTCTGCCGGAGGGGGAATCGATCACGGAGGGCTTCTACATCAACACCATAGCCTCTCCGATGATGTGTGAGTAGTTTACCACCGACCTTTGGGTCCATATTTATTAGCTAGATGGCTTCTTCTCTCTCTTTGGATCTCAATACAAAGTTCTCCTCCATTCTCTTGGAGATCTATTCGATGTAATTCTTTTTGCGGTGTGTTTGTCGAGATCCGATGAATTGTGGGTTTATGATCAAGATTATCTATGAATAATATTTGGTTCTTCTCTGAATTCTTATATGTATGATTTGTTATCTTTGCAAGTCTCTTCGAATTATCAGTTTGGTTTGGCCTACTAGATTGATCTTTCTTGCAATGGGAGAAGTGCTTAGCTTTGGGTTCAATCTTGCGGTGTCCTTTCCCAGTGACAGCAGGGGCAGCAAGGCACGTATTGTATTGTTGTCATCGAGGATAAAAAGATGGGGTTTATATCATATTGCTTGAGTTTATCCCTCTACATCATGTCATCTTGCCTAATGCGTTACTTTGTTCTTATGAACTTAATACTCTAGATGCATGCTGGATAGCGGTCGATATGTGGAGTAATAGTAGTAGATGCAGAATCGTTTCGGTCTACTTGTCGCGGATGTGATGCCTATATACATGATCATGCCTAGATATTCTCATAACTATGCGCTTTTCTATCACTTTCTCGACAGTAATTTGTTCACCCACCGTGGATTATGCTATCTTGAGAGAAGCCACTAGTGAAACCTATGGCCCCCGGGTCTATTTTCCATCATATAAGTTTCCGATCTATTTTATTTTGCAATCTTTACTTTCCAATCTATATCATAAAAATACCAAAAATATTTATTTTATTATCTCTATCAGATCTCACTTTTGCAAGTGGCCGTGAAGGGATTGACAACCCCTTTATCGCGTTGGTTGCAAGGTTCTTATTTGTTTGTGCAGGTACAAGGCGACTTGCGTGTAACCTCCTACTGGATTGATACCTTGGTTCTCAAAAACTAAGGGAAATACTTACTCTACTTTGTTGCATCACCCTTTCCTCTTCAAGGGAAAACCAACCCATGCTCAAGAGGTAGCAAGAAGTATTTCTGGCGCCGTTGCCGGGGAGGCTTACGCCAAGTCAAGTCAAGATATACCAAGTACCCATCACAAACTCTTATCCCTCGCATTACATTATTTGCCATTTGCCTCTCGTTTTCCTCTCCCCCACTTCACCTTTGCCGTTTTATTCGCCCTTTTTTCCGTTCGTCTCTTTTCGCTCGCTTCTTGTGTGGTTGTGTGTTGGATTGTTTGTCACGATGGCTCAAGACAATACTAAATTGTGTGATTTTTCCAATACCAACAATAATGATTTCCTTAGCACTCCGATTGCTCCTATTACCGATGCTGAATCTTGTGAAATTAATGATGCCCTGTTGAATCTTGTCATGAAAGATCAATTTTCTGGCCTTCCTAGTGAAGATGTCGCTACTCATCTAAACAACTTTGTTGATTTGTGTGATATGCAAAAGAAGAAAGACGTGGATAATGATATTGTTAAATTGAAGCTATTTTCGTTTTCGCTTAGAGATCGTGCTAAAACCTGGTTTTCATCTTTGCCTAAAAATAGTATTGATTCTTGGAATAAGTGCAAAGATGCTTTTATCTCTAAGTACTTTCCTCCCGCTAAGATCATCTCTTTTAGAAACGATATTATGAATTTTAAGCAACTTGACCATGGACATGTTGCACAAGCTTGGGAGAGGATGAAATTAATGATACGTAATTGCCCTACACATGGTTTGAATTTATGGATGATTATACAAAAAAATTATGCTGTATTGAATTTTGCTTCTAGAAATCTTTTAGATTCGGCCGCTGGAGGCACTTTTATGGAAATCACTTTAGGAGAAGCTACTAAACTCCTAGATAATATTATGGTTAATTACTCTCAATGGCATACCAAAAGATCTACTAGTAAAAAGGTTCACGCGATAGAAGGGATTAATGTCTTGAGTGGAAAGATGGATGAACTTATGAAGTTGTTTGATTTGGGTGCAATCCGTGTTAAATTCCAATCCGTGTTAAATTCTCCTCATTCTTATAGCCAAAATAAATATTTTACCAAACATATCGTTGATGCTTTAATGCAATCTTATGAAGAAAAACTTGAATTAGAAGTTTCTATCCCTAGAAAACTTTATGACGAGTGGGAACCTACTATTAAAATTAAGATTAAAGATCATGAATGCTATGCTTTGTGTGATTTGGGTGCTAGTGTTTCCACGATTCCAAAAACTTTGTGTGATGTGTTAGGTTTCCGTGAATTTGATGATTGTTCTCTAAACTTGCATCTTGCGGATTCCACCATTAAGAAACCTATGGGAAGAATTAATGATGTTCTTATTGTTGAAAATAGGAATTATGTGCCCGTAGATTTTATTGTTCTTGATATAGATTGCAATCCTACACACCCTATTATTCTTGGTAGACCTTTCCTTAGAATGATTGGTGCGATTATTGATATGAAAGAAGGAAATATTAGATTCCAATTTCCGTTAAGGAAGGGCATGGAGCACTTTCCTAGAAATAAAATTAAATTACCTTATGAATCTATTATGAGAGCCACTTATGATTTGCATACCAAAGATGATGATACTTAGATCTATTCTCGCTTTTATGCCTAGCTAGGGGCGTTAAACGATAGCGTTTGTTGGGAGGCAACCAATTTTATTTTTGTTTCTTGCTTTTTGTTCCTGTTTAGTAATAAATAATTCATCTACCTCTGGTTAGATGTGGTTTTATGTTTTAATTAGTGTTTGTGCCAAGTAAAACCTATAGGATCTTCTTGGTGATAATTATTTGATCTTGCTGAAAAAGACAGAAAATTTCTGCTCACGAAAACAATTGTTAAAAATCACCAGAACGTGATAAATTACTGATTCCAATTGCACTAGATCAATAATAAAATTATCTAGGTCTTCCTATTTTGGTAGAATTTTTTAGTTACAGAAAGTTTGCGTTTGATACAGATTACTACAGACTGTTCTGTTTTTGACAGATTCTGTTTCTCGTGTGTTGTTTGCTTATTTTTGATGAATCTATGGCTAGTATCGGGGGGTATGAACCATAGAGAAGTTGGAATACAGTAGGTTTAAAACCAATATAAATAAATAATGAGTTCATTACAGTACCTTAAAGTGGTGGTTTGTTTTATTTCGCTAACGGAGCTCATGAGATTTTCTGTTGAGTTTTGTGTTGTGAAGTTTTCAAGTTTTGGGGAAAGATTTGATGGATTATGGAATAAGGAGTGGCAAGAGCCTAAGCTTGGGTATTCCCAAGGCACCCCAAGGTAAAATTCAAGGAAAACCAAAAGCCTAAGCTTGGGGATGCCCCGGAAGGCATCCCCTCTTTCGTCTTCGTCTATCGGTAACTTTACTTGAGGCTATATTTTTATTCACCACATGATATGTGTTTTGCTTGGAGCGTCTTGTATGATTTGAGTCTTTGCTTTTTAGTTTACCACAATCATCCTTGCTGTACACACCTTTTGGAGAGACACACATGAATCGGAATTTATTAGTTTACTCTATGTGCTTCACTTATATCTTTTGAGCTAGATAATTTTGCTCTAGTGCTTCACTTATATCTTTTTAGAGCATGGTGGTGGTTTATTTTATAGAAATTATTGATCTCTCATGCTTCACTTAAATTATTTTGAGAGTCCCTTCGAACAGCATGGTAATTTTCTTTGGTTATGAATTTAGTCCTAAAGTGATGAGCATCCAAGATGGATATAATAAAAACTATCATATAAAGTGCATTGAATACTATGAGAGTTTGATTCTTTATGATTGTTTTGAGATATGAAGATGGTGATATTAGAGTCAAGCTAGTTGAGTAGTTGTGAATTTGAGAAATACTTGTGTTAAAGTTTGTGATTCCCGTAACATGCACGTATGGTGAACCATTATGTGATGAAGTCGGAGCATGATTTATTTATTGATTGTCTTCCTTATGAGTGGCAGCCGGGGACGAGCGATGGTCTTTTCCTACCAATCTATCCCCCTAGGAGCATGTGCTTAGTACTTTGTTTCAATAACTAATAGATTTTTGCAATAAGTATGTGAGTTCTTTATGACTAATGCTGAGTCCATGGATTATACGCACTCTCACCCTTCCACCATTGCTATCCTCTTTAATACCGCGCACTTTTTGCCGGTATCATACACCCACCATTACCTTCCTCAAAACAACCACCATGCCTACCTATTATGGCATTTCCATAGCCATTCCGAGATATATTACCATGCAACTTACCACCGTTCCGTTTATTATGACACGTTTCATCATTGTCATATTGCTTTGCATGATCATGTAGTTGACATCGTTTTTGTGGCAAAGCCACCTTCATAATTCTTTCATACATGTCACTCATGAGTCATTGCATATCCCGGTACACCGCCGGAGGCATTCACATAGAGTCATATTTTGTTCTAAGTATTGAGTTGTAATTTTTTGAGTTGTAAGTAAATAAAAGTGTGATTATCATCATTATTAGAGCATTGTCCCAAGTGAGGAAAGGACGATGGAGACTATGATTCCCCCACAAGTCGGGATGAGACTCCGGACGAAAAATAGAAGAAACAAAATAGGCCATAAAAAGGGAAAGAAAAAAGGCCCAAATAAGAAAAAATGAGAGAAAAAGAGAGAAGGGGCAATGTTACTATCCTTTTACCACACTTGTGCTTCAAAGTAGCACCTTGATCTTCATGATAGAGAGTCTCCTATGTTGTCACTTTCATATACTAGTGGGAATTTTACATTATAGAACTTGGCTTGTATATTCCAATGATGGGCTTCCTCAAAATGCCCTAGGTCTTCGTGAGCAAGCGAGTTGGATGCACACCCACTTAGTTTCTTTCGTTGAGCTTTCATACACTTATAGCTCTAGTGCATCCGTTGCATGGCAATCCCTACTCACTCAAATTGATATCTATTGATGGGCATCTCCATAGCCCGTTGATACGCCTAGTTGACGTGAGACTATCTTCTCCTTTTTGTCTTCTCCACAACCACCATTCTATTCCACATATATAGTGCTATGTCCATGGCTCACGCTCATGTATTGCATGAAGATTGAAAAAGTTTGAGAACATCAAAAGTATGAAACAATTTCTTGGCTTGTCATCAGGGTTGTGCATGATTTAAATATTTTGTGTGATGAAGAAAGAACATAGCCAGACTATATGATTTTGTAGGGATAACTTTCTTTGGCCATGTTATTTTGAGAAGACATGATTGCTTTGTTAGTATGCTTGAAGTATTATTAATTTTATGTCAATATTAAACTTTTATCTTGAATCTTTTGGATCTGAACATTCATGCCACAATAAAGAAAATTACATTGAGAATTATGCTAGGTAGCATTCCACATCAAAAATTCTGTTTTTATCATTTACCTACTCGAGGACGAGCAGGAATTAAGCTTGGGTATGCTTGATACGTCTCCAACGTATCTATAATTTTTTATTGTTCCATGCTATTATATTATCTGTTTTGGATGTTTAATGGGCTTTATTATGCACTTTTATATTATTTTTGGGACTAACCTACTAACCGGAGGCCCAGTGCAAATTGTTGTTTTTTGCCTATTTCAGTGTTTCGCAGAAAAGGAATATCAAACGGAATCCAAACGGAATCAAACCTTCGGGAGAGTTATTTTTGGAACAAACGTGATCCAGGAGACTTGGAGTGGACGTCAAAGAAGCAATGAGGCGGCCACGAGGCAGGGAGGCGCGCACAGGGGGTAGGCACGCCCCCCACCCTCGCGGGCCCCTCGTGGCTCCACCGACCTCGTTCCTTCGCCTATATATACTCATATACCTCGAAAACATCCGAGAGCACCATGAAACCCTATTTCCACCGCCACAACCTTCTATACCCATGAGATCCCATCTTGGGGCCTTTTTCGGCGCTCCGCCGTAGGGGGATCGATCACAGAGGGCTTCTACATCAACACCATAGCCTCTCCGATGATGTGTGAGTAGTTTACCACCGACCTTCGGGTCCACAGTTATTAGCTAGATGGCTTCTTCTCTCTCTTTGGATCTCAATACAAAGTTCTCCTCGATTCTCTTGGAGATCTATTCGATGTAATTCTTTTTGCAGTGTGTTTGTCGAGATCCGATGAATTGTGGGTTTATGATCAAGATTATCTATGAATAATATTTGGTTCTTCTCTTAATTCTTATATGTATGATTTGTTATCTTTGCAAGTCTCTTCGAATTATCATTTTGGTGTGGCCTACTAGATTGATCTTTCTTGCAATGGGAGAAGTGCTTAGCTTTGGGTTCAATCTTGCGGTGTCCTTTCCCAATGACAGCAGGGGCAGCAAGGCACGTATTGTATTGTTGCCATCGAGGATAAAAAGATGGGGTTTATATCATATTGCTTGAGTTTATCCCTCTACATCATGTCATCTTGCCTAATGCGTTACTCTGTTCTTATGAACTTAATACTCTAGATGCATGCTGGATAGCGGCCGATGTGTGGAGTAATAGTAGTAGATGCAGAATCGTTTCGGTCTACTTGTCACGGACGTGATGCCTATATACATGATCATGCCTAGATATTCTCATAACTATACGCTTTTCTATCAATTGCTCAACAGTAATTTGTTCACCCATCGTAGATTATGCTATCTTGAGAGAAGCCACTAGTGAAACCTATGGCCCCCGGGTCTATTTTCCATCATATAAGTTTCTGATCTATTTTATTTTGCAATCTTTACTTTCCAATCTATATCATAAAAATACCAAAAATATTTATTTTATTATCTCTATCAGATCTCACTTTTGCAAGTGGACGTGAAGGGATTGACAACCCCTTTATCACGTTGGTTGCAAGATTCTTATTTGTTTGTGCAGGTACAAGGCGACTTGCGTGTAACCTCCTACTAGATTGATACCTTGGTTCTCAAAAACTGAGGGAAATACTTACTCTACTTTGCTACATCACCCTTTCCTCTTCAAGGGAAAACCAACGCATGCTCAAGACGTAGCAGTTACCATGGCGGATTCTTCATTTGGTTAGTGTTATCGTAGTATAGGTCATGGTGAGATTCAGACCTAATTAAGTTTGAGCGCATATACTATGCACGCATGCATGCATATATGAATCCCCGTCGTTGGCTTGAAGAGTGGTGTAACATACATATGCATTGTCAACCTAACCCTCACTTAGTGTGGGGATTTCTAGTTCGAAATCACGGTGCCACATCAAAGTTGTTCATTGTTACTCAAAAACACACCTCTCCATACATATGTTTGGGCCACACGCATATAGTGGTTGTCTTCAGGGACTAGCTACTTGCGTGATTATTGGCGAGCTAGCCCATCTCCGGGGTCACATGGACGGACATCACTTTGACCAACAACAAGAGAGAGGTTGTACGACCAAGGTGGATTATTCTTGGTCCGTTTTACGATCCATCTTGGTGAGATATATGCCTCTCTGGCCCGCCGACTGAAAGTGTGTGGGGGGTCGCTACATCGCACTTTGCTAGGTGAACCTCGGTTGGGGGGGCATGCATTCTTAGCTTAATTAGGATTCCCTTCATGGAGACACGAGGGGGTGGGGGCTGCTAGCTACTTCGCACTTTGCTAGGTGAACCTCGGTTGGGGGGAGGGGGGCATGCTCATAGCTTAGGATTCCCTTCGTGCCGGCACGAGGGGAGGCTGCTAGCTACTTCGCACTTTGCTAGGTGAACCTCAGTTGGGGGGGGGGCATGTGCATTCATAGCTTAGGATTCCCTTCATGCCGACACGAGGGAGGGGTGGCTGCTAGCTACTTCACACTTTACTAGGGTGAACCTCGGTTGGGGGGAGGGCATGCATTCATAGATTAGCTAGGATTCCCTTCATGCCGACATGAGGGAGGGGGCTGCTAGCTACTTTGCACTTTGCTAGGTGAACCTCGGTTGGGTGGGCATGCATTCATAGCTTAGGAATCCCTTCATGCCGACACGAGGGAGGGGGGCTGCTAGCTCTACTTCACACTTTGCTAGGTGAACCTCGGTTGGGAGCATGCATTCATAGCTTAGGATTCCCTTCGTGCCGACACGAGGGAGGGGGGCTGCTAGCTACTTCGCACTTTGCTATGGTGAACCTCGGTTGGGGGGGCCATGCATTCATATATAGCTTAGGATTCCCTTCGTGCCGACACGAGGGAGGAGGGGGGCTGCTAGCTACTTCGCACTTTGCTAGGTGAACCTCGGTTGAGGGGGAGGGGGCATGCATTCATATATAGCTTAGGATTCCCTTCGTGCCGACACGAGGGAGGAGGGGGGCTGCTAGCTACTTCGCACTTTGCTAGGTGAACCTCGGTTGAGGGGGAGGGGGCATGCATTCATAGCTTAGGATTCCCTTCGTGCCGATACGAGAGGGTGGGAGCAAGCAATACCGTGCGCTTTGAGAGAGAGGTGCCACATCGAAGTTGCATTTGGTATTATGAAAATCGAACCACCCTTTTGATACATAAATTTGGTCCACATGCAAGTGTGTTCGTGTTCTGACCCTCTCCCGCGTCATTTTTCGCCAAATTTATGAACATTAGAAAAGTCGGATGACGCAGCAGACACGGTTCACTCAAACTAACCGTGTGCCACGCTGGTGCACCTGTCACGCACACATCCGCATAGTACATAGGGCTCTACGAGGCTCCCCCTCTCAAAAATAGTTGCCCGCTTCGAGGGTTTTTCTGTTTCATAACACACGGTTGTTATGTCCGGACCGTGTGCGATGTTTCTTGTTCCCAATCCCGCCTGCATCGAAAATATATGCCCGCCTCGAGGGCTTTTCTTTTTATAACACACGGTTGTTATCTCCGGACCGTGTGTGATGCACTATCATCAAAATTTTCAATAGCCCGGCATTCACTCCCGCGTTTGACTCCCGCGTAGTAAAATTTTCAGTACCCGCGTCATTTCCTCAAACACCCCGCCCCCCCTCCACACACACACACACCCCAAAACCTCCTCAGGCATGCGCGCGCGCACACACACACCCTCCCTCGCTCGAAACCCTAGCAAAGTCCCCGCCGCCGCCGCTGCAAGGCCTCCATTGTCAACATCTGCCGGTTTGCCCGTGCAGCTTACCCACCGATCTCCATACCCAGGCCACCCTGAGTTTCTTAGATGACGCCTGCCAAACGCCCCCTTTCCCACCGATCCATATCCCCATCCCCATCCCCCACTCCAGAGCGTCGCAGCCTAAGCCCGGCTACGCTTCCCGTGGAGCTCGAGGAGCGACTGGCCCAAAAGAGGTGTATAGCAGTCTCTTCGCCTGACGTCGCCGAGGAAGCTGACGACCATTACTTGCGGCAGGCACTCAAGCAGCGGGCTAAAGTATGCGGGCATGTCTCGTCCGCCGGCTACGACATCAAGGTCATCGACAGCGACGCCCTGAGGCGGGCTGTGTCACAGGTTAAGTGGCCCACCCCCAACCCCTCGGGTTCAACCGCCGTCGATCTCATCCATGGCCCCGCCGCTGATCTCCTCTGGCTCGCTATCAACAATTTGCCATTCTACATCGCCATCGAGCCCCTTTTGTCATTTCTGAAGGACACGTTCTGCGATGCTGGCTTGGGATCCACAGCTTCCAAGTCAGACCTCATCGACGGCGACCACGAGGATGGCACCCTCTCCGGCTCTTCCAAGGGGAAAGAGCCCATCTGCTCTTCCAAGAGGAAAGCGCCCGTCTGCGACATCAGGGAGGGCACCCTACAGTCGTGCTCTTCCAAGGGGAAGGAGCCCATCTGCGAAAACATGGAGCGCATCTAGGGTCCGTGCTCTTCCCACGGGAACGAGCCCATCTGTGACAAGTGAGGAAACCCATGATTTGTTTATTTGAGTTGTACATAATGTGATGCTCTATATGTGCAATTATTTACTGTGCAGTACATTTCATCAATCCAGTTTTAAACATACCGATAGGAAATCATATATTTGCTTGCTGTTAAGCCTGTTATAGCTAGCATATGCCTCTTTTAAAGTTTTTTGATTGTTCGGTTGTTTGTAGTTAGCATATGTTCAGTTTCAAATGCTATCTTTGGTTGTTCGTAGTATGCCTTGTTTATTCCAGTTATTCACAACGTGATGTTCTATATGTGCAAGTATGAACTGTGCAGTTCAATTTCATCAGTACCAGTTTCAACAATACCACTATGAATGACTACATTTGGTTGCTGCATCTTGTAGTTAACACGCCTTTCCATTTTTATTTAACCATAACCAGTGTACTTAGACCGGCACAATACCAGTTTGAATGACCATGTTTGCTTGTTGTTAAATGTTAGGCCTATTGCAGTTAGCACACCTTTCCACTTGTTTTGCTTTACTAGCGTGCTTAAACCTGCACATTGAAGCTATCTTTTGGAGATTATTTTGTTTGTCATGTGTAATTTTGGTTGATGTTTAGCCTGTTGTGCTTAACATGCTTCTTGATGTACCTACACAAGACAATTTTGGGAACGTCTTTGTGTTCTCCATCGAGGTTAGTTTCATCCCATGGCTTATATCTACTCATTTTTCAGGATATCCGTAGCTGGTACCATATAGGCCGGCGGCTGATAAGGGACTAATCGGTGAATCAGACTTTTAACTGAATATATCTGCAACCTATTTTTCCTTAGGTTAACTAGGGCCATATGTAATATATCTGAGGCTACATAGTAACATGCACTGTACTTAATGTCTAAATATGCAATCCTAGGCTACATAGCAACAAGGAAGAGTGTTACATTAATGTTCTAATGATGTCTAGATATACGTAGAAGAGCAGCAGCAGCAACAACAACAACAACACAGCCCTGTTTGGATACTCAACTTAGCTAGAGGTTAGAGTTAGTTTCTAGCTCATTACTAACCCTGAACTAACTCCATCCAAAGAGTTGTTTGGATGGAAGGGTTAGATTGACAATAAATGCACTAGGAGAACTAGCTCCAATTAGCACCGCTTGGGTTGGATACTGTTTTTTTGGGTGGGTTATAGATGCAACTAGCTCAAACTAGCCCTCATGTTTAGATATACTTTAGGGCTATTTGAGCCCGAACTAGCTCAAACTAACTGTAACCCGTGGATACAACAGCAGATAATTTTTAAGAACGAACTAAACTCCTTCCGGCCCATAATATAAGATGTTAATTCATCTAATATGTGAGTATATTGGATGTTATAAGATACTCCCTTCGTTCCTAAATATTTGTCTTTTTAGAGATTTCAAATGGACTACCACATACGGATGTATATAGACATATTATAAAAGAGTGTTGTACTACATCATTGTGCCATTGCTGTTTAGCTTCTAATATTAACTTGGTGCTTTTAGGTACATATGTCATTGGTAAAGATCCGCGTTTCGACCCTTTCTGCATATGGGGCAATGAGATATCGATGAACCAGCATCAAGTGAGGAAGCTGATAAAGATTGTTAGTAAAATGGGTCCAAAGATGGCAATTAAACTATTTGTTTACACTTTATCCAAGACAACAGTGAACTGCAGGATGGTAAGTAAGAACTCTGCAGCCTTCTTTTTACTGCCCATAATGAGTTGTGTTAGATGAAAATGTGTGAAATCTTATTCCTTTGCAGTGGTTGCCAAAGCCGTTTACTCAAGATTACCTCTCAAACTACATGATTGGTGGGAATGCAAAGGTTAAAGTATTTCTACCAGAACACGATGATTATCTAGATGTTTTCATGAAGACCGTGAAGGATGGGCGGTCGGCCATCACAAGGGGTTGGACTAGAGTCGTGCGTGCCTTTTGCATGGAGGAGGGCACAATATGGGCATTCCGCTTCACCTTGTTCAGCAACCAAAATATATTTCGCCTGTTTCTTTACCGCCTTTAATAGTACAAGTATACAACTGTGGTTCATCATTCTTTATTTGGTTCTTATGTAATTCTTGAACATATGTACCTATGAATTGAATAATGCATTGGTTGTTTGAACATGATGGATATGAATAAAGCTGTAGCATACATTCAAATTCAAATCCAAATCCGGTACAATTTGGAAAAGCAGCAATTAAATTACGGTGAAATTACGCTCTCCAGGTTGTTACGGCACACACGGTTGGTAAAACACAAACGTTTGCGATATGCACCATAATCCGAGACGGTTCACAGAGAGGAAACGTGTGCAAGCATGCACATAATTGCCGTTTGCAAAGCGTGTGCGGTGTCAGACAATAACACAAACGGTGCGGGCAAACTAAACGTTTGTGTTAGTTGCCTTATCGTACACGATTCACAACCATGAAATGTTTCTGATGAAGTATGCATCGTAAACGTTGCACCACAGAATAGCGTGTGCAATAGTTGTCGTGTACGACGATGTTACGGCGGTCCGACATTTCGTAATCCTGTCCGACACTCGTACGACGATTAGCTAATCTTCTTAACGGTGAACCGTTTGTGATGGGCCGCGCATCATACACGTTCTATAATAGTGAACCGTTTGTGATGGGCCGCGCATTGTAAACGTAGCACCACAGAATACCGACTGCGATGGCAATGCGACAGAAACGAGTAGGAGTACTGTAGGGGGCCTATCCCCGACGGTTTCTGGGTCGTGTGGGAAGGACCCCCCTATCGCCCACACTCACTTGGCGACGGTTCCAAATGCCGTCGCAGAAAAGGGTTTTAACCTGTTTGTTTAGGACCAACGCGCACCAGTGGCTCAACGCAAACACCAAATAACATTTATTTTAGGTTCAACACTAATCCCGAAGGTAAAGGGAGTGTGCGATGGTGATCTTATCAACCTTGGAATCACTTCCAACACACATCGTCACCTCGCCCTTAACTAGTCTCTGTTTATTTTGCGACTCCTGTTTCGAGTTACTACTCTTAGCAACTGAACCAGTATCAAATACCGATGGGTTGCTATAAACACTAGTAAAGTACACATCAATAACATGTATATAAAATATACTTTTATTCACTTTGCCATCCTTCTTATCCGCCAAGTATTTGGGGTAGTTCCGCTTCCAGTGACCATCCCCTTTGCAGTAGAAGCACTCAATTCCAGGCTTAGGTCTAGCTTTGGCTTCTTCACTTGAGCAGCAACTTGCTTGCCGTTCTTCTTGAAGTTCCTCTTTTTCCCTTTGCCCTTTTTCTTGAAACTAGTGGTCTTGTTAACCATCAACACTTGATGCTCCTTCTTGATTTCTACCTCCTTCTTGTTAACTTCAACTCCTGAAACATCTCATATGCTCCATGACATTCAAAACGTCGTTGAAGTCCCGGTTCTAAGCCGTAAAGCATGGCACACTGAACTATCGAGTAGTCATCAGCTTTGCTCTGACAGGCGTTCATAACGTCCGGCGTTGCTCCTGTAGCGGGTCTTGCACCTAGCGGTGCTTCCAGGACGTAATTCTTCCATGCAGCAATGAGGATAATCCTCAAGTTACGGACCCAGTCCGTGTACTTGCTACCATTATCTTTCAACTTAGCTTTCTCTAGGAATGCATTAAAATTCAAAGGAACAGTAGCACGGGCCATTGATCTACAACAACATAGACATGCAAAATACTATCAAGTATTACGAAATCACTAGTTAAGGAGTACTCGATGCAAAGATCACTCCAACTCCCCAGGTTGCGACAAGTGGCGCACCTGCAGCGCACCACTTGTCGCAACCTGGGAGTTTTCCCTTTTTCGTAGATCCGTTTATTCGAAACGTTTTTATCTCTCAAACCGCGCATCCAAATCTCAAACCACTTTCACCGTTGGATTCCTCGCGTCGAGATCTTCAAAACTAGGTCATATGTTGATAGGTTTTGACGAACTTTTTTTTCACGAAAAAAACCGGCTGAAAAAAATCAGACAAAAAAACCAAACCGGGAGCACTGGTTTTTTCCCTTTCCGAAAGAGGCACGCCCGTGCCTCTCACGAAACCAAAACGGTGCCTCTCGCGGAAGCAAAACCGTGCCTCTCGCGGAAGGAAAAGAAGAAGAGAAAACGCGTTTTTTTCGTTTCCGAGGAGGCACGGCCGTGACTCTCGCGAAAGCACACCCGTGCCACTGGCGGAAGCAAAACCGTGACTCTCGCGAAAGGAAAAAAAACAGAAAACACGTTTTTTTCGTTTCCAGAGGCACGGCCGTGTCTCGCGAAAGCACAACCGTGTCTTTCGCAGAAGCAAAACCGTGACTCTCGCGAAAGGAAAAAAACAAAAAACGCGCTTTTTTCATTTTCGAGAGGCACGGTCGTGACTCTCGCGAAAGCACAACCGTGCCTCTCACGGAAGCAAAACCGTGACTCTCGCGAAAGGAAAAAAACAGAAAACGCGTTTTTTTCGTTTCTGAGAGGCACGGTCGTGACTCTCGCGAAAGCAAACCGTGCCTCTCGCGGAAGCAAAACCGTGACTCTCGCGAAAGGAAAAAAAGAAAACGTGTTTTTTTCGTTTCTAAGAGGCACGGCCGTGACTCTCGCGAAAGCAAACCGTGCCTCTCGCGGAAGCAAAACCATGACTCTCGCGAAAGAAAAAAACGTGTTTTTTCGCGCAAAAATAATTTTTTTTTGAAAAAAAAAATTGGTCGAAAAGTTAAGGAAGACCGGTGGAAAACCAAAATGTCGAAAAAAACCCGGAAAAAAACCCGTTTAAATAGCGTAAAACGCGTGTGGAAAAATAAAATAATAAAATCCAGAGGAAGCGTCCAGAGTGTGACACGTGGCGAATGGCTGAGAGCGTGCCAAGTGGCACTGATCGTTGCGAGGCTCCCGAAGGAGCGCTCGTTAACTAGTGGCTCCCCAGGTATTAAGTTCATGATAAATTAAAGTTCAATTAATCATATTACTTAAGAACTCCCACTTAGATAGACATCCCTCTAGTCATCTAAATGATCACGTGATCCAAATCAACCAAACCATATCCGACCATCACGTGAGATGGAGTAGCTTTCAATGGTGAACATCACTATGTTGATCATATCTACTATATGATTCACGCTCAACCTTTCGGTCTCAGTGTTCCGAGGCCATATCTGCATATGCTAGGGTCGTCAAGTTTAACCCGAGTATTCTGCGTGTGCAAAACTGGCTTGCACCCGTTGTATGTGAACGTAGAGTTTATCACACCCGATCATCACGTGGTGTCTCGGCACGACGAACTTTGGCAATGGTGCATACTCAGGGAGAACACTTATACCATGAAATTTAGTAAGAGATCATCTTATAATGCTACCGACGTACTAACCAAAATAAGATGCATAAAGGATAAACATCACATGCAATCAATATAAGTGATATGATATGGCCATCATCACCTTGTGCCTTTGATCTCCATCTCCAAAGCACCGTCATGATCACCATCGTCACCGGCTTGACACCTTGATCTCCATCGAAGCATCGTTGTCGTCTTGCCAACTATTGCTTCTACGACTATCGCTACCGCTTAGTGATAAAGTAAAGAAATTACATGGCGATTGCATTTCATACAATAAAGCGACAACCATAAGGCTCCTGCCAGTTGCCGATAACTTTTACAAAACATGATCATCTCATACAAAAATTTATATATCATCACATCTTGACCATATCACATCACACCAAGCCCTGCAAAAACAAGTTAGACGTCTTCTACTTTGTTGTTGCAAGTTTTACGTGGCTGCTACGGGCTTAGCAAGAACCGTTCTTACATACGCATCAAAACCACAACGATTTTTCGCCAAGTGTGCTGTTTTAACCTTCAACAAGGACCGGGCGTAGTCAAACTCGATTCAACTAAAGTTGGATAAACAGACACCCACTAGCCACCTGTGTGCGAAGCACGGCGGTAGAACCAGTCTCATGAACGCGGTCATGTAATGTCGGTCTGGGCCGCTTCATCCAACAATACCGCCGAATCAAAGTATGACATGCTGGTAAGCAGTATGACTATTATCGCCCACAACTCTTTGTGTTCTACTCGTGCATATAACATCTACGCATAGACCTGGCTCGGATGCCACTGTTGGGGAACATAGTATTTCAAAATTTTCCTACGATCACGCAAGATCTATCTGGGAGAAGCATAGCAACGAGCGGGGAGAGTGTGTCCACGTACCCTCGTAGATCGAAAGCGGAAGCGTTTAGTAACGCGGTTGATGTAGTCGAACGTCTTCGTGATCCAACAGATCCAAGCACCGAACGTACGGCACCTCCGCGTTCAACACACGTTCATCTCGATGACGTCCCTCGAGCTCTTGATCTAGTTGAGGCCGAGGGAGAGTTCCTTCAGCACGATGGCGTGGTGACAGTGATGATGAAGTTACCGGCGCAGGGCTTCGCCTAAGCACTACGACGATATGATCGAGGTGTGTAACTGTGGAGGGGGGCACCGCACACGGCTAAGAGAAGACTTGGTGTGTGTTCGAGGGGTGCCCTCCCCACGTATATAAAGGAGGGAAAGGGAGGGAGGCAGCCTAGGGCGCGCCCAAGTAGGAGGAATCCTACTTGGGCCCCTAGTCCAATTCCCCCCACCCCCCTACCATATTTGGACAAGGGGGAAAGGAAGGAGGGGGGAGGGGAAGGAAGCAGGAGTCCTACTTCATACTTTCCTTTTCCACCTCTCCTTTTCCTTTATCCCCACGTGGTTGGCCCTATAGGGGGCGCACCAGCCCCTTGTGGGCTGGTGTGTTCCCTTACTTGGCCCATTAAGCCCATATCTTTCCCGCGGGTTGCCCGGAACCACTTCCGGTGACCCGGTATCACCCGGAACACTTCCGGTGTCCAAATACTATCGCCCTATATATGAATCTTTACCTCTCGACCATTTCGAGACTCCTCATCATGTCCGTGATCTCATCCGGGACTCCGAACAAACTTCAGTCATCAAATCACATAACTTATAATACAAATCGTCATCGAACGTTAAGCATGCGGACCCTACGGGTTCGAGAAATATGTAGACATGACCGAGACATATCTCCGGTCAATAAACAATAGCGGAACCTGGATGCTCATATTGGCTCCTACATATTCTACAAAGATCTTTATCGGTCAAATCGCATAAGAACATACGTTGTTCCCTTTGTCATCGGTATGTTACTTGCCCGAGATTCGATCGTCGATATCATCATACCTAGTTCAATCTCGTTACCGGCATGTCTCTTTACTTGTTCCGTAATGCATCATCCCGCAAATAACTCATTAGTCACATTGCTTGAAAGGCTTATAGTGATGTGCATTACTGAGAGGGCCCAAAGATACCTCTCCGATACACGGAGTGACAAATCCTAATCTCGATCTATGCCAACTCAACAAACACCATCGGAGACACCTGTAGAGCATCTTTATAATCACCTAGTTACGTTGTGATGTTTGATAGCACACAAGGTGTTCCTCCGGTATTCGGGAGTTGCATAATCTCATAGTCAGAGGAACATGTATAAGTCATGAAGAAAACAATAGCAATAAAACTAAACAATCATTGTGCTAAGCTAACGGATGGGTCTTGTCCATCACATCATTCTCTAATGATGTGACCCCATTCATCAACTGACAACACATGTGGTTAGGAAACTTAACCATCTTTGATTAGCGAGCTAGTCAAGTAGAGGTATACTAGGGACACTATTTTTTGTCTATGTATTCACACATGTACTAAGTTTCCGGTTAATACAATTCTAGCATGAATAATAGATATTTATCATGATATAAGGAAATATAAAATAACAACTTTATTATTGCCTCTAGGGCATATTTCCTTCACTGTGATCATCACTCCCTATGACGGCTATTCCA
The DNA here is from genome assembly GCF_002575655.3 of Aegilops tauschii subsp. strangulata. Classification (NCBI taxonomy): domain Eukaryota; kingdom Viridiplantae; phylum Streptophyta; class Magnoliopsida; order Poales; family Poaceae; genus Aegilops; species Aegilops tauschii. The sequence goes on from NC_053040.3 coordinate 184,002,191, forward strand.
AGCCGTCTTCCATAGTTCTTTTTAAGTTTGATATTTTGGCACGCATCATTGATATGCCTATTGCGTTCCATGGAAAGGTTAAAGATTCATGGGCCACGAGTTCAAAGAGCATGGAGATGGTTTGCACCCTCCTTCGGCTTTGATATGGCCTCCAAGATTGGCGAGTATGTGGACTCGGAACCCTCGTCTTTTGATTTTGAGGGGAACTTATTCAGGATTAGAATGCGCCTGGACGTTCGAAACCCTCTAAAGAAAGCTACATCTATCATCTGTGGAGGTGAAAGGGAAATTTTTGTTGTGAAGTATGAACGCTTGCCGGACTAGTGCCAAGTTTGTGGCTTCATGGGCCACGAGTTCAAAGAGCATGGAGATGGTTTGCACCCTCCTTCGGCTTTGGTCTTCAAGAACCTGCGAGCACTAGCTACCACGACATGGGGAACTAAAGGCGAAATAGGAGGCAGAAGGCCAACAACCAGGACGGGTCAGCCAGTGGGGTGTTTCGTGAGGAAGGAACTGCTGGGCAGGAATGTGAGGATACAGATATGGATGATGCTGATGCCAGTCGGAAGCGCTCATCGGACCAAGTGGTTGGGAAAATTCCTCTAGTGGTCAACAGTACTACAGCAACGGCGATGGTACCACCCAATCCGCCAGCAAAGCAGGATCCGAAGCGGTCCAAGACAAGCTTGGCCGAGAAGAACATCAATGGTGTTGCAAAGAAGACTCCCAATGGGGGGAAAACAATGATGCAAAATTGGCGGCCTTCCCGGCAGAGGACCGCCAAGCACAATGAATCTGTTATGCTGGAATTGTCACGGGATTGGCAATGCCCCGACAATTCAAGAGCTACGCGAACTCGCGAAAAAGTTTGCCCCTAGAGTACTTTGCATAGTGGAAACTCATATTAGTAGTGAAAACGCTGAAAAGTTAGCAAGTACTTTAGGTTATGATGAATCTTTTGTTGTTGATTCTTCTGGTAGAAGTGGAGGTTTGGCAATGTTTTGGAATAATGATATAAAGATTGAAAATTTGGGCTACTCGAGATACCATATAGATGTGAAGGTTACTAACCTTGGGGGATCCATGGAGATTGTCATGTTTCTATGGAGAGGCCTAGACTCACTTACGTCTGAATACATGGGACACAATGAAAAATTTGTCAATCCTCCATAGCATACCTTGGGTTTGCATAGGAGATTTTAATGAGGTCCTTCGTCATGATGAGCACGATGGAATAGGTACTAGAAGCCAATCACAATTACAGGGTTCCGTGATGCAGTTGACATTTGCGGGCTAGTTGATCTCGGCTTCAAGGGTACCAGATGGACGTACGAGAAAAAGGTTGTGGGCGGATCGTACACACGATTCCGCCTTGATACGGCCCTCGGGTCGGTGGAGTGGTGCAATCAGTTCTCGAGCGCGGTAGTACAACCTAACTGCTGCGACCTCGGACCACACTCCCCTTCTTTTGAGCCTAGCACAGAACAAGAGAAAGTCTGAAGAAAAAGCTTTTCGGTACGAGGCTATGTGGGATACACATGCAGGGCTCTCACCCACCGTTCGATCTGCATGGGAGTCCAATGGCCACAACTGGACGGCGCATGATGTACGTGAAAAGTTGGACGCTCTGGCACATAACCTGGGTAACTGGTCGAAAGCGGCGTTCGGCAGCGTCCAAGGGGAGATCAGGAAATTAAAAAAGGAGCTACGGCAGCTACGGAGCCAGGTACTTAGAAGCGGTCCGTCTCATGCAGAAATAAAGATAAATGACCGGCTGATTGAGTTGTACATGCGTGAAGAAATAATGTGACGACAACGGTCTCGCGCCAAATGGTTATCAGCGGGCGATCGGAACACTTATTTCTTCCATATGAGGGCGTCCATGAGGCGCAGGAAGAATTTGATCAAGGCGCTACAGAGGCCAGATGAACAGTTAACTGACGATCCAACGGAGATGAAACAACTTCCACTGGAGTTTTATAAAAACATGTACTCTTCTGAGGGTGTACAGGGGGTGGATGATGTGCTTCAACATGTCCCTGTTAAGGTGACCCAAGCAATGAACGATATGTTAATGGCCCCTTATGATGAAAAGGAGGTTAAGACGGCGCTTTTTCAGATGTTTCCCACAAAGGCACCGCCCTGACGGGTTTCCTGCACATTTTTTCCAACAGCACTGGGACGTCTGCGGCGAAGCTGTGACTAGAGCGGTGCTTGGTATAGTCTGTGGAGAAGAAAGCCGGAATGTTTGAATGATACATTGCTAGTTTTAATCCCAAATGTATCAAACCCGACCTTACTGTCACAATTTCGACCTATCAGCTTGTGTAATGTTTTCTATAAGATTGCGTCGATGGTGCTTACAAATCGACTCAAGATGGTTCTTCCAGACATCATATCAGAAGAGCAGTCTGCACTTGTTCCTGGGAGACTTATCACAGACAACATACTATCTGCTTACGAGTGTTTGCACATCATGAAGAGAAATAGGTCAAAGAACAACGGTTTTTGTGCACTAAAACTTGATATGATGAAGGCATATGATAGGGTGGAGTGGACTTATCTGAAAGCAATTATGGAGAAACTGGGTTTCGCAGCACCTTGGGTCTCAATCATTATGAATATGGTAAGCTCTATTTCATTCTCAGTAATGTTTAATGGAGTAAAGACGGAAGTGTTTAAACCCACACGAGGTATACGACAGGGAAATCCGATCTCTCCTTACCTTTTCTTGTTGGCAGCAGAGGGCCTTTCGTGCCTGTTAAAATCTCAGAATGAGTCATCCCAGCTCGGCGGCATTAAGGTGGCACCATCGGCTCCGCCGGTGAACCACCTTTTATTCGCGGATGACAGCCCGCTATTCTTCAGGGCAAGTGTTAATGGAGCAAAAGAGGTGTCAAACCTGTTGGATACATACTGCAGGGCATCGGCGCAAAGAATAAACAGAGATAAATCTTCCATTTTCTTTAGTAGGGGTTGCCCACAGATAGTTCGAGATGCGGTCAAGGGGTTTCTGCAAGTCCCCAATGGATCTCTAAGCGATAGATACCTAGGGATGCCAACAGATGTGGGACACTCAAAGAAAGGTACTTTTAAATATCTGAGTGGTAGAGTTTGGGACAAAGTGAAAGGTTGGATGAGCAAGTGCTTGTCAGCAGGCGGTAAGGAGGTACTCATCGAATATGTGGCCCAGGCGATCCCAGTATATTTGATGTCCTGTTTCAAATTACCAAGAGGTTTGTGTGACCATATTAAATCCATCATACGGAAGTTTTGATGGGGATGCAAACAAGGAGAGTGCAAACCGGCGTGGGTATCATGGGACGTCATGACCAGACCAAAATCTTTGGGTGGACTGGGATTTAGAGACCTTGAGCTTTTCAACTTGTCTTTACTAGCAAGGCAAGCATGGCGGTTGCTGCAGGAGCCGACAACATCTAGTGCTAGAATCTTAAAAGCTTCTTATTTCCCAGAAAGCACAATCCTTGAGGCCGAGTTGGGATCTCATCCATCCCAAATATGGTGAGCAATACTAGATGGCAGGGATGTGCTGAAACAAGGAATCATTCGCCGCATTGGGAACAGTCAAACCACAGACATTTGGGAAGATAATTGGATCCCTAAAGAGACGACACCAAGGCCGATTACCTCACTGGTACCGGACCCGCCCAGGAGGGTTTCCGAGCTGCTATCTTTAGCGACAGTGTCATGAAATGAAGGACCGGTCCATTCAGTGTTTCTCCCCATTGATGCCAATGCGATTCTGGACATACCCATGTGTACTCGTAACATGGAGGATTTTTGGGCATGGTTTCCGGAGAAAAAAGGGAGGTTTACAGTAGGTTCGGCCTATAAGTTTTTGCTCAAAACTAAGCTGTAGAGGGAGGATTGGCTAGAAGGAAGAAGTGGAACTTCAGCAAATGCCAGGGAAGAAAAGGACTGGACCAAACTATGGAAGTTGTCGGTGCCATCAAAAGTCAAAGTCTTTTTGTGGAGGCTGGCTCGACACTCAATTCCTACGACGGATATACTGCACAGTCGGAATATGGCAACTGAGGGTGCATGTGCGTTGTGGGGATGTCATGATTCATGGAGACATGCTCTACTGTCATGTACGATGTCTAGATGCATTTGGGCTCTTTCCGAGGAACCTCTAGTTTCTAAAATGGAAGTAAACACGGAGACGAATGCGAAAATCTGGATGTTTGAGCTGCATGAGGAACTAGAACAAGCAAGTTTTACAAGGATGGTGGTGACTTTGTGGGAAATTTGGCATGCGAGGCGCAAAGCAATATATTAAGGCATCTTTCAGAACCCACATCATACTGCTTCCTTTGTTAACTCATACCTAAGTGAGCTCAAGCAAATTACTACGAGGGTAGAGCAGGTGACTGTTCGTGCTGCACCGGTACAACAACAACGTTGGCTGCCTCCACCGCCCGGTCTCCTAAAAATCAATGTGGATGGTGCACTGGCAAAGAATAGATATGGGGGTGCAGTTGTAGCTCTATGTCGGGATGAGCATGGCACCTATTTGGGTTCTTCTACAGTGGTCTTCTGATGACCCACAAGTATAGGGGATCTATCGTAGTCCTTTCGATAAGTAAGAGTGTCGAACCCAACGAGGAGCAGAAGGAAATGATAAGCGGTTTTCAGCAAGGTATTCTCTGCAAGCACTGAAATAATAGGTAACAGATAGTTTTGTGATAGGATAATTTGTAACGAGCAACAAGTAACAAAAGTAAATAAAGTGCAGCAAGGTGCCCCAATCCTTTTTGTAGCAAAGGACAAGTCTGGACAAACTCTTATATAGAGAAAAGCGCTCCCAAGGACACATGGGAATTATCGTCAAGCTAGTTTTCATCACGTTCATATGATTCACGTTCGGTACTTTGATAATTTGATATGTGGGTGGACCGGTGCTTGGGTGCTGTCCTTACTTGAACAAGCATCCCACTTATGATTAACCTCTATTGCAAGCATCCACAACTACAACAAAAGTATTAAGGTAAACCTAACCATAGCATGAAACATATGGATCCAAATCAGCCCCTTACGAAGCAACGCATAAACAAGGGTTTAAGCTTCTGTCACTATAGCAACCCATCATCTACTTATTACTTCCCAATGCCTTCCTCTAGGCCCAAATAATGGTGAAGTGTTGTGTAGTCGACGTTCACATAACACCACTAGAGGATAGACAACATACATCTCATCAAAATATCGAACGAATACCAAATTCACATGACTACTAATAGCAAGACTTCTCCCACGTCCTCAGGAACAAACGTAACTACTCACAAAGCATATTCATGTTCATAATCAGAGGGGTATTAATATGCATATAGGATCTGAACATATGATCTTCCACCAAATAAACCAACTAGCATCAACTACAAGGAGTAATCAACACTACTAGCAACCTACAGGTACCAATCCCGGACTTAGAGACAAGAATTGGATACAAGAGATGAACTAGGGTTTGAGAGGAGATGGTGCTGGTGAAGATGTTGATGGAGATTGCCCTCTCCCGATGAGAGGAGCGTTGGTGATGACGATGGCGATGATTTCCCCCTCCCGGAGGGAAGTGTCCCCGGCAGAACAGCTCTGCCGGAGCCCTAGATTGGTTCCGCCAAGGTTCCGCCTCGTGGCGGCGGAGTCTCGTCCCGAAAGGTTGCTTATGATTTTTTCCTGGACGAAAGACTTCATATAGCAGAAGATGGCCACCGGAGAGCCAACAGGGGGCCCATGAGGCAGGGGCGCGCCCAGGGGGGTAGGGCGCGCCGCCCACCCTCGTGGACAGGTGGTGGCCCCCCTGATGTATTTCTTCCGCTCAGTATTTTTTATTATTTCCAAAGAGGACTTTCGTGGAGTTTCAGGACTTTGGCGCGCCCCCCACCCTCGTGGACAGGTGGTGGCCCCCCTGATGTATTTCTTCCGCTCAGTATTTTTTATTATTTCCAAAAATGACTTTTGTGGAGTTCAGGACTTTTGGAGTTGTGCAGAATAGGTCTCTAATATTTTCTCCTTTTCCAGCCCAGAATTCCAGCTGCCGGCATTCTCCCTCCTTATGTAAACCTTGTAAAATAAGAGAGAATAGGCATAAGTATTGTGACATAATGTGTAATAACACCCCATAATGCAATAAATATCGATATAAAAGCATGATGCAAAATGGACGTATCAACTCCCCCAAGCTTAGACCTCGCTTGTCCTCAAGCGAAAGCCGATAATGATAAATATGTCCACATGTTTAGAGGTAGAGGTGTCGATAAAACAAAATACGGACATGAGGGCATCATGATTATTCTCATAACAGCAACATGTATGGATATTGTCATATGATTTCTTATGCTCAAATAATAATCTATTCACAATGCAAAGTATGAATCAGAAACTTTATTGAGAACTAACAAACTATAATCTCAGTCATTGAAGCAATTGCAATTTATCATAACATCAGAAAGAGTCTATGTCAGAGCTTTCTAGCAAGTCCACATACTCAACTATCAGTTAGTCTTTCATAATTGCTAACACTCACGCAATACTTGTGGTTACGGAGTTTTAATCGGACACAGAGAAAGATAGGGGATTATAGTTTTGCCTCCCAACCTTTTACCTCAAGGGTAATGTCAACAATAATAACTCATGCTGACTTACATCCAATTAGATATATCTATCAGGATCTTTCCAACATACTGTGCTTGCCAAAGGATAAAATGTAAAAAGGAAAGGTGAAGATCACCTTGACTCTTTCATAAGGTAGAAGATAATGATAAATGATAGGCCCTTCGCAGAGGGAAGCAGAGGTTGCCATGCGCTTTCAAGGTTGGATGCACAAAATCTTAATGCGAAAGAACATCACTTTATATTGCCACTTGTGATATGAACCTTTATTATGCAGTCCGTCGCTTTTATTTCTTCCACATCACAAGATCGTATAAAGCTTATTTCCTCCACACCAATCAATCATACATATTTAGAGAGCAATTTTTATTGCTTGCACCGATGAAAACTTACTTGAAGGATCTTACTCAATCCATAGGTAGATATGGTGGACTCTCATGGCTAAACTGGTTTAAGGGTTTTTGGAAGCACAAGTAGTATCTCTACTTGGTGCAAAGAATTTGGCTAGCATGAGGGGGAAAGACAAGCTCAACATGTTGTATGATCCATGACGATATACTTTGTCTCTGATATAAGAAAACATAACCCACTACGTTGTCTTCCTTGTCCAACATCAACTCTTTAGCATGTCATATTTTAATGAGTGCTCCCAATCATAAAAGATGTCCAAGATAGTATATTTATATGTGAAACCTCTCTTTCTTTATTTCTTCCTATTAATTGCAACGATGACAAAAGCTATGCTTGTCAACTCCCAATAAATTTTAATCATCATACTCTTTCTATGTGAAGTCATTACCCTCCATAAGATCAATATGATCTCTTTGTTTCTTTTTATTCTTTTTCTCTTTTCTTTTATTCACTCAAGATCATAGCACGATAATCAAGCCCTTGACTCAACACTAATCTTTATTATATATAGCTCACGGACTCGATTACATAGAGAGATCATAAAGCAAAACTCAAAACTAGATCATGCCATAAACTTTATTCTACTAGATCAAGATACTACTAAAAGGATCGAGCTAAGAAAAACGGTAAAGAAAGGAGTGTGGTGGTGATACGATATCGGGGCACCTCCCCCAAGCTTGGCAGTTGCCAAGGGGAGTGCCCATACCCATGTGATTATGTCTCCTTCTTCGGGGATGGTGTAATATTCTTGGCAATGATGCCCCTCAGGATACGATTCTCCTCCTCGAGCTTATTGACTTGCTGCTTGAGGTCCATTATTTCCTTACGAAGCTTTCCTGTAATGGCTAAGGCTCCTTTCACCCAAGGGTGTTGCATAGCTGCGGGAGAACAAGTGACACTCTTCTTCATATTTTCATAAGAAAGAAATCTAACATTGGAAGGGATAACCGAGTTTGGAATAGCTGAGCCCTGTAGTTCCCCCATTGTGAACCCAGCTCGGAAGCGAGAAGTGACTTCTTGATCCTCCATGGCATCCATCTTCATCAAATCAGCCTCCATCTCTTCCTCCGTTACTGGCCCAAAGTGCTCAGCATCGCTGTTTGTCCTTGGTCTCGATGTCGGATGAGACACCCGGCTCTCCCCGACTGACTCTTGAGAAGACATCTTGCTTTAATCTGCAGCAGCAACAACTCGAAACAAGAACAGAGGATATTTGCGTGATACAGGAGTCAAAACCTTCGGGAGATTATATAATGAATTTTTACCGACCAAAATACATATCGTGCAAGAAAACGGAGTCCGGAGAGCACACGAGGTGCCCACGAGGTAGGGGGCGCGCCCTCCACCCTCGTGGGGCCCTCGTGTCCTTCCCAGACTGCTTCTTATTTTTCTATTTTTCTAAATATTCCAAAACAGAGAAATATTGCCATAAAAACTGTTTTGCAGTCGGTTTACTTACCGTACCACATACCTATTCTTTTTCGGAGTCTGAAACGTTCCAGAAAGTGTCCCTTATGTATTCCTCCAGGGTTACGGTTTCAATAACATTGGTTTCAACATTTATAGGATTACCTGAGATATAATGTTTGATTCTTTGACCGTTCACCACCTTCGGATTTGTGCCTTCGAAGTTGTTGATTTTTATGGCACCGGAACGATAAACCTCCTCGATAACGTAAGGACCTTCCCATTTAGAGAGAAGTTTTCCTGCAAAAAATCTTAAACGAGAGTTGTATAGCAATACATAGTCACCTACATTAAACTCACGCTTTTGTATCCTTTTGTCATGCCATCTTTTAACTTTTTCTTTAAACAACTTGGCATTTTCATAAGCTTGGGTTCTCCATTCATCAAGTGAGCTAATATCAAATAACCTCTTTGTTGGGGAACGTAGCAGAAATTCAAAATTTTCTACGCATCACCAAGATCAATCTATGGAGTTTACTAGCAACGAAGGGAAGGGGAGTGCATCTACATACCCTTGTAGATCGCGATGCGGAAGCGTTGCAAGAACGCGGATGAGGGAGTCATACTCGTAGCGATTCAGATCGCGGTTGATTCCGATCTGAGCACCGAAGAACGGTGCCTCCGCGTTCAACACACGTGCAGCCCGGTGACATCTCCCACGCCTTGATCCAGCAAGGAGAGAGGGAGAGGTTGGGGAAGACTCCGTCCAGCAGCAGCACAACGGCATGTTGGTGATGGAGGAGCGTGGCAATCCCGCAGGGCTTCGCCAAGCACCGCGGGAGAGGAGGAGGAGGGAGAGGGGTATGGCTGCGCCGAAAGAGAGACGTTCTCGTGTCTTGGGCAGCCCCAAACCTCAACTATATATAGGGGGGAAGGGGGCTGCGCCCCCTCTAGGGTTCCCACCCCAAGAGGAGGCGGCCAGCCCTAGATCCCATCTAAGGGGGGCGGCCAAGGGGAGGAGAGGGGGGCGCCACTAGGGTGGGCCTTAAGGCCCATCTGGACCTAGGGTTTGCCCCCTCCCACTCTCCCTACGCCTTGGGCCTTGGTGGGGGGGCGCACCAGCCCACCTGGGGCTGGTCCCCTCCCACACTTGGCCCACGCAGCCTTCTGGGGCTGGTGGCCCCACTTGGTGGACCCCCGGGACCCTCCCGGTGGTCCCAGTACATTACCGATATCACCCGAAACTTTTCCGGTGACAAAAACAGGACTTCCCATATATAAATCTTTATCTCCGGACCATTCCAGAACTCCTCGTGACGTCCGGGATCTCATCCGGGACTCCGAACAACATTCGGTAACCACGTACATACTTTCCCTATAACCCTAGTGTCATCGAACCTTAAGTGTGTAGACCCTACGGGTTCGGGAACCATGCAGACATGACCGAGACGTTCTCCGGTCAATAACCAACAGCGGGATCTAGATACCCATGTTCGCTCCCACATGTTCCACGATGATCTCATCGGATGAACCACGATGTCGGGGATTCAATCAATCCCGTATTCAATTCCCTTTGTCTATCGGTATGTTACTTGCCCGAGATTCGATCGTCGGTATCCCGATACCTTGTTCAATCTCGTTACCGGCAAGTCTCTTTACTCGTTCCGTAACTCACATCATCCCGTGATCAACTCCTTGGTCACATTATGCACATTATGATGATGTCCTACCGAGTGGGCCCAGAGATACCTCTCCGTTTACACGGAGTGACAAATCCCAGTCTCGATTCGTGCCAACCCAACAGACACTTTCGGAGATACCTGTAGTGCACCTTTATAGCCACCCAGTTACGTTGTGACGTTTGGTACACCCAAAGCATTCCTACGGTATCCGGGAGTTGCACAATCTCATGGTCTAAGGAAATGATACTTGACATTAGAAAAGCTCTGAGCAAACGAACTACACGATCTTGTGCTAGGCTTAGGATTGGGTCTTGTCCATCACATCATTCTCCTAATGATGTGATCCCGTTATCAATGACATCCAATGTCCATGGTCAGGAAACCGTAACCATCTATTGATCAACGAGCTAGTCAACTAGAGGCTTACTAGGGACATGGTGTTGTCTATGTATCCACACATGTATCTGAGTTTCCTATCAATACAATTCTATCATGGATAATAAACGATTATCATGAACAAGGAAATATAATAATAACCAATTTATTATTGCCTCTAGGGCATATTTCCAACAGTCTCCCACTTGCACTAGAGTCAATAATCTAGTTCACATCACCATGTGATTAACACTCACTGGTCACATCACCATGTGACCAACATCTAAAGAGTTTACTGGAGTCAACAATCTAGTTCACATCTCTATGTGATTAGCACTCAATGAGTTCTGGTTTGATCATGTTATGCTTGTGAGAGAGGTTATTTAGTCAACGGGTCTGAACCCTTCAGATCCGTGTGTGCTTTACGAATATCTATGTCATCTTGTGGATGCTACCACGCGCTATTTGGAGCCATTTCAAATAATTGCTCTATTATACGAATCCGGTTTACTACTCAGAGTCATCCGGATTAGTGTCAAAGTTCGCATCGACGTAACCCTTTACGACGAACTCCTTTTCACCTCCATAATCAAGAAAATTCCTTAGTCCACTAGATACTAAGGATAAGTTCGACCGCTGTCATGTGATCCATTCCCGGATCACTATTGTACCCCTCGACCAACTCATGGCAAGGCACACTTCATGTGCGGTACACAGCATAGCATACTGTAGAGCCTACGTCTGAAGCATAGGGGACGACCTTCGTCCTTTCTCTCTCTTCTGCTGCGGTCAGGTCTTGAGTCTTACTCAATACTCACACCTTGTAACACAGCCAAGAACTCCTTCTTTGCTGATCTATTTTGAACTCTTTCAAAATCATGTCAAGGTGTGCGTTCTTCGAAAGTATCATCGGGCGTCTTGATCTATCTCTATAGATCTTGATGCCCAATATGTAAGCAGCTTTTATCCAGGTCTTCCTTTGAAAAACTCCTTTCAAACAACCCTTTATGCTTTCCAGAAATTTTACATCATTTCGGATCAACAATATGTCATTCACATATACTTATCAGAAATGTTGTAGCGCTCCCACTCACTTTATTGGAAATACAAGTTTCTAATAAACTTTGTATAAACCCAAAAACTTTGATCACTCCATCAAAGTGTATATTCTGACTCCGAGATGCTTGCTCTAATCCATGGAAGGATCGCTGGAGCTAGCATACATCTTAGCATCCTTAGGATCGACAAAACCTTTCTGATTGTATCACATACAACCTTTCCTTACGAAAACTGGTAAGGAAACTTGTTTTTGACATCCATCTGCCAGATTTCATAAATGCAGCTAATGCTAACATGATTCCGACGGACTTAAGCATCGCTACGGATGAGAAAATCTCATCGTAGTCAACTCCTTGAACTTGTGAAAATACTTTTTTCCACAAGTCGAGCTTCATAGACGGTAACATTACCGTCCATGTCCGTCTTCTTCTTAAAGATCCATTTATCTCGGATTTCATGGCTTCTAACCATTTGTCGGAATATGGGCCCACCATCGCTTCTCCATAGCTCGTAGGTTCAATATTGTCCAACAACATGATATCTCAGACAGGATCACGTACCACTCTGAAGTAGCACGCATCCTCGTCGTCCTACGAGGTTTGGTGGTGACTTGATCCAAAGTTTCATGATCACTATCATAAGCTTCCACTTCAATTGGTGTAGGTGCCATAGGAACAACTTCCTGTGCCCTGCTACACACTAGTTGAAGTGACGGTTCAATAACCTTATCAAGTCTCCACCATCCTCCCACTCAATTCTTTCGAGAGAAACTTTTCCTCGAGAAAGGACTCGTTTCTAGAAGCAATTACTTTTGCTTCCAGATCTGAAATAGGAGGTATACCCAACTGTTTTGGGTTTTCTATGAAGATGCATTTATCCGCTTTGGGTTTGAGCTTATCAGCCTGAAACTTTTTCACATAAGCATCGCAGCCCCAAACTTTTAAGAAACGACAACTTAGGTTTCTCTAAACGGTGTCGTCTCAACGGAATTGCGTGGTGCCCCTTTTAAAGTGAATGCGGTTGTCTCTAATGCCTAACCCATAAACGATAGTGGTAATTCGATAAGACACATCATGGTATGCACCATATCCAATAGGGTGCAGTTATGATGTTCGGACACACCAACACACTATGGTGTTCCAGGCGGTATTACTTGTGAAACACTTTCCACAATGTCTTAATTGTGTGCCAAACTCGTAACTCAGATACTCATCTCTATGATCATATCACAGACATTTTATCCTCTTGTCACGACGATCTTCAACTTCACTCTGAAATTACTTGAACCTTTCAATAATTCAGACTTGTGTTTCATCAAGTAAATACACTCAGCATCTACTCAAATCATCTGTGAAGTAAGAACATAACAATATCCACTGCATGCCTCAGCACTCATTGGACTGCATACATCAAAATGTATTACTTCCAATAAGTTGCTCTCTTGTTCCATCTTACTGAAAACGAGGCCTTTCAGTCATCTTGCCCATGTGGTATGATTTGCATGTCTCAAGTGATTCAAAATCAAGTGAGTCCAAACGATCCATCTGCATGGATTTTCTTCATGCATATATACCAATAGACATGGTTCGCATGTCTCAATCTTTTCAAAAACGATTGAGTCCAAAGATCCATCTACATGGAGCTTCTTCATGCGTTCTATACCAATATGACTCAAATGGCAGTGCCACAAGTATGTGGAACTATCATTACTATTTTATATCTTATGGCATGAACATGTGTATCACTACGATCGAGATTCATTTTAGGTGCAAGACCATTGAAGGTATTATTCAAATAAACAGAGTAACCATTATTCTCCTTAAATGAATAACCGTATTGCGATAAACATAATCCAATCATGCTCAATGCAAACACCAAATCTCGATGGTAGAGGGAGCATGCGATGCTTGATCACATCAACCTTGGAAACACTTCCAACACATATCGTCATCTCACCTTTAGCCAGTCTCCATTTATTCTGCAGTTTTACTTCGAGTTACTAACACTTAGCAACCGAACCGGTATCCAATACCCTGGTGCTGCTAGGAGTACTAGTAAAGTACACATTCATATAATGTATATCCAATATACTTCTGTCGACCTTGCCTGCCTTCTCATCTACCAAATATCTAGGGTAGTACTGCTTCAGTGACCGTTCCTCTCTTTACAGAAGCACTTAGTCTCGGGTTTGGGTTCAACCTTGGGATTCTTCACTAGAGCAGCAAACGACTTGTTGTTTCATGAAGTATCCCTTTTGCCCTTGCCCTTCTTAAACTAGTGGTTACTAACCATCAACAATTGATGCTCCTTCTTGATTTATACTCTCGCGGTGTCAAACATCGCGAATAGCTCAAGGATCATCATAACTATCCCTGATATGTTATAGTTCATCACGAAGCTCTACTAGCTTGGTGGCAGTGACTATGGAGAACTATCACTATCTCATCTGGGAGATTAACTCCCACTCGATTCAAGCGATTGTGGCACTCAGACAATCTGAGCACATGCTCAACGATTGAGCTTTTCTCCCTTAGTTTGCAGGCTTAAGAAACTTGTCAGAGGTCTCATACCTCTTGACGTGGGCACTAGTCTAAAATCCCAATTTCAGTCTTCGGAACATCTCATATGTTCTGCGACGTTTCAAAAACATCTTTGGTGCCACAATTCTAAACCGTTAGCAATACGCACTGAACTATCACGTAGTCATCAAAACGTGTATGTCAGATGTTTCGCAACATCTACAGACGACGCTGAGGTTCAGCACACTGAGCGGTGCATTAAGGACATAAGCCTTCTGTGCAGCAATGAGGACAATCCTCAGTTCACGGACCCAGTCCGCATAATTGCTACTACCAACTTTCAACTAAATTTTCTCTAGGAACGTATCTTAAACAGTAGAACTAAAGCGTATGACATAATTTGCAAAGATCTTTTGACTATGTTCATGATAATTAAGTTCATCTGATTAATGAACTCCCACTCAGATAGACATCCCTCTAGTCATCTAAGTGATACATGACCCGAGTCAAACTAGGCCGTGTCCGATCATCACGTGAGACGGACTAGTCATCATCGGTGAACATCTCCATGTTGATCGTATCTTCTATATGACTCATGCTCGACCTTTCGGTCTCTTGTGTTCCGAGGCCATGTCTGTACATGCTAGGCTCGTCAAGTCAACCTAAGTGTTTTGCATGTGTTCCGAGGCCATGTCTGTACATGCTAGGCTCGTCAACACCCGTTGTATTCGAACGTTAGAATCTATCACACCCGATCATCACGTGGTGCTTCGAAACAACGAACCTTCGCAACGGTGCACAGTTAGGGGGAACACGTCTCTTGAAATTTTAGTGAGGGATCATCTTATTTATGCTACCGTCGTTCTAAGCAAATAAGATGCATAACATGATAAACATCACATGTAATCAAATAGTGACATGATATGGCCAATATCATTTTGCTCCTTTGATCTCCATCTTCGGGGCACCATGATCATCTTTGTCACCGGCATGACACCATGATCTCCATCATCATGATCTCCATCATTGTGTCTTCATGAAGTTGTCACGCCAACGATTACTTCTACTTCTATGGCTAACGCGCTTACCAATAAAGTAAAGTAATTTACATGGCATTATTCAATGACACGCAGGTCATACAAAAAATAAAGACAACTCCTATGGCTCCTGCCGGTTGTCATACTCATCGACATGCAAGTCGTGATTCCTATTACAAGAATATGATCAATCTCATACATCACATATATCATTCATCACATCTTCTGGCCATATCACATCACATAGCACATGCTGCAAAAACAAGTTAGACGTCCTCTAATTGTTGTTTCAAGTTTTTCCGTGGCTTGTATAGGTTTCTAGCAAGAACGTTTCTTACCTACGTAAAACCACAACGTGATATGCCAATTTCTATTTACCCTTCATAAGGACCCTTTTCATCGAATCCGTTCCGACTAAAGTGGGAGAGACAGACACCCGCTAGCCACCTTATGCAACTAGTGCATGTCAGTCGGTGGAACCTGTCTCACGTAAGCGTACGTGTAAGGTCGGTCCGGGCCGCTTCATCCCACAATGCCGCCGAAACAAGATAAGACTAGTAACAGCAAGTAAATTGACAACATCGACGCCCACAACTACTTTGTGTTCTACTCGTGCATAGAAACTACGCATAGACCTAGCTCATGATGCCACTGTTGGGGAACGTAGCAGAAATTCAAAATTTTCTATGCATCACCAAGATCAATCTATGGAGTTTACTAGCAACGAAGGGAAGGGGAGTGCATCTACATACCCTTGTAGATCGCGATGCGGAAGCGTTGCAAGAACGCGGATGAGGGAGTCGTACTCGTAGCGATTCAGATCGCGGTTGATTCCGATCTGAGCACCGAAGAACGGTGCCTCCGCGTTCAACACACGTGCAGCCCGGTGACGTCTCCCACGCCTTGATCCAGCAAGGAGAGAGGGAGAGGTTGGGGAAGACTCCGTCCAGCAGCAGCACAACGGCATGTTGGTGATGGAGGAGCGTGGCAATCCCGCAGGGCTTCGCCAAGCACCGCGGGAGAGGAGGAGGAGGGAGAGGGGTATGGCTGCGCCGAAAGAGAGACGTTCTCGTGTCTTGGGCAGCCCCAAACCTCAACTATATATAGGGGGGAAGGGGGCTGCGCCCCCTCTAGGGTTCCCACCCCAAGAGGAGGCGGCCAGCCCTAGATCCCATCTAAGGGGGGCGGCCAAGGGGAGGAGAGGGGGGGCGCCACTAGGGTGGGCCTTAAGGCCCATCTGGACCTAGGGTTTGCCCCCTCCCACTCTCCCTGCGCCTTGGGCCTTGGTGGGGGGCGCACCAGCCCACCTGGGGCTGGTCCCCTCCCACACTTGGCCCACGCAGCCTTCTGGGGCTGGTGGCCCCACTTGGTGGACCCCCGGGACCCTCCCGGTGGTCCCGGTACATTACCGATATCACCCGAAACTTTTCCGGTGACCAAAACAGGACTTCCCATATATAAATCTTTACCTCCGGACCATTCCAGAACTCCTCGTGACATCCGGGATCTCATCCGGGACTCCAAACAACATTCGGTAACCACATACATACTTTCCCTATAACCCTAGCGTCATCGAACCTTAAGTGTGTAGACCCTACGGGTTCGAGAACCATGCAGACATGACCGAGACGTTCTCCGGTCAATAACCAACAGCGGGATCTGGATACCCATGTTGGCTCCCACATGTTCCACGATGATCTCATCGGATGAACCACAATGTCGGGGATTCAATCAATCCCGTATTCAATTCCCTTTGTCTATCGGTATGTTACTTGCCTGAGATTCGATCATCGGTATCCCGATACCTTGTTCAATCTCGTTACCGGCAATTCTCTTTACTCGTTCCGTAACTCACATCATCCCGTGATCAACTCCTTGGTCACATTGTGCACATTATGATGATGTCCTACCGAGTGGGCCCAGAGATACCTCTCCGTTTACACGGAGTGACAAATCCCAGTCTCGATTCGTGCCAACCCAACAGACACTTTCGGAGATACCTGTAGTGCACCTTTATAGCCACCCAGTTACGTTGTGACGTTTGGTACACCCAAAGCATTCCTACGGTATCCGGGAGTTGCACAATCTCATGGTCTAAGGAAATGATACTTGACATTAGAAAAGCTCTGAGCAAACGAACTACACGATCTTGTGCTAGGCTTAGGATTGGGTCTTGTCCATCACATCATTCTCCTAATGATGTGATCCCGTTATCAACGACATCCAATGTCCATGGTCAGGAAACCGTAACCATCTATTGATCAACGAGCTAGTCAACTAGAGGCTTACTAGGGACATGGTGTTGTCTATGTATCCACACATGTATCTGAGTTTCCTATCAATACAATTCTAGCATGGATAATAAACGATTATCATGAACAAGGAAATATAATAATAACCAATTTATTATTGCCTCTAGGGCATATTTCCAACACTCTTCTCACCAGCAAGTTTGAAATCATAATTGAGCTCTTTAATAGCCCAATAAGCCTTATGTTCTAGTTCGAGAGGTAAGTGACATGCTTTTCCATAAACCATTTTATACGGAGACATACCCATAGGATTTTTATATGCAGTTCTATAGGCCCATAATGCATCATCAAGTTTCTTGGACCAATTCTTTCTAGATCTATTGACAGTCTTTTGCAAAATTAATTTGAGCTCTCTATTACTCAATTCTACTTGACCACTAGACTGCGGGTGATAAGGAGATGCAATTCTATGATTAACATCATATTTAGAAAGAATTTTACGGAAAGCACCATGAATAAAATGTGGACCACCATCAGTCATTAAATATCTAGGGACTCCAAACCTTGGAAAAATAACTTCCTTAAGCATTTTAATAGAGGTGTTATGATCAGCACTACTAGTTGGAATAGCTTCTACCCACTTAGTAACGTAATCAACAGCAACTAAAATATGTGTGTATCCATTAGAGGCAAGAAAAGGTCCCATATAATCAAAGCCCCAAACATCAAGTGGTTCAATAACAGTGAATAGTTCATAGGCATTTCTTGACGTCAACTAATGTTACCAATTCTTTGACATTCATCACAAGATAAGACAAACTTACGGGCATCCTTGAAGAGAGTAGGCCAATAAAAACCGAATTGTAATACCTTATGTGCAGTTCTATCTCCAGCGTGGTGTCCTCCATAAGCTTCGGAGTGACACTTGCGTAGGATCTGTTCCTGTTCATGCTCAGGTACACAACGTCTGATAACACCATCTACCCCTTCTTTATAAAGATGTGGGTCATCCCAGAAGTAATGTCTCAAATCATAGAAAAACTTTTTCTTTTGCTGGTATGTGAAACTAGGTGGTATAAATTTAGCCACAATATAATTAGCATAATCAGCATACCATGGAGCAGTACGAGAAGCATTTATGACATTTAATTGCTCATCAGGAAAGCTATCATCAATAGGTAGGGGGTCATCAAGAACATTTTCTAACCTAGACAAGTTGTCTGCAACGGGGTTCTCAGCTCCCTTTCTATCAACAATATGCAAATCAAATTCTTGTAGCAAGAGAACCCATCTAATAAGTCTAGGTTTAGCATCTTTCTTTTCCACAAGATATTTAATAGCAGCATGATCCGTATGAATAGTTACTTTAGAATCAACAATATAAGGTATGAACTTATCACAAGCAAATACGACTGCTAAAAATTCTTTTTCAGTAGTAGCATAATTTCTCTGAGCATTGTGTAGAGTTTTGCTAGCATATTGAATAACATTTAATTTCTTATCAACTCTTTGCCCTAGAACAGCACCTACAGCATAATCACTAGCATCATACATAATTTCAAAGGGTAAATTCCAATCAGGTGGCTGAACAATAGGTGCAGAGATCAATGCTTTCTTAAGTATTTCAAATGCTTCTACACAATCATCATCAAAAACAAATGGTATATCTTTTTGTAATAAATTAGTCAGAGGCCGAGAAATTTTTGAGAAGTCCTTAATGAACCTCCTATAAAAACCGGCATGACCAAGAAAACTTCTTATACCTTTGATGTCCTTGGGACATGGCATCTTTTCAATAGCATCAACCTTGGCTTTATCAACCTCAATACCTCTTTCGGAAACTTTATGCCCCAAGACAATACCTTCATTAACCATAAAGTGGCACTTTTCCCAATTCAAGACAAGATTAGTTTCTTCACATCTCTGCAAAACTCAATCAAGGTTGCTCAAGCAATCATCAAAAGAGGATCCATAGACGGAGAAATCGTCCATGAAAACCTCACAAATCTTTTCACAAAAGTCAGAGAATATAGCCATCATGCATCTTTGAAAGGTAGCAAGTGCATTACATAAACCAAAAGGCATGCGTCTATAAGCAAAAGTACCAAAAGGGCAAGTAAAAGTAGTCTTTGATTGATCATTGGCTGACACAAGTATTTGAGAGAAACCAGAATAACCATCTAGAAAGCAAAAATGTGTATGTTTGGATAATCTTTCTAGCATTTGATCGATAGAAGGTAAGGGGTAATGATCCTTTTTAGTAGCTTTATTTAATTTGCGGAAATCAATTACCATCCTATAACCTGTAATAATTCTTTGTGGAATCAATTCATCTTTATCATTAGGAACTACGGTAGTACCTCCCTTCTTAGGGACATAATGGACAGGACTTACCCACTGACTATCAGCAACGGGATAAATTATACCTGCCTCAAGAAGCTTTAGTATTTCTTTTCTTACCACTTCTTTCATCTTAGGATTCAGCCGTCGTTGATGATCACGAACTGGTTTGGCATCTTCTTCCAAATTTATTTTATGTTCACATAGAGTGGGACTAATACCCTTAAGATCATCAAGAGTATATCCAATAGCAGCACGGTGCTTCTTCAGAGTTTTCAATAATCTCTCTTCTTCATGCTCTGAAAGGTTAGCACTAATAATAACAGGATATATCTTATTTTCATCAAGATAAGCATATTTAAGAGTATCAGGCAACGGTTTGTGCTCAAACACGGGATTACCCTTGGGTGGAGGAGGATCCCCTAGGATTTCAACAGGCAAATTGTGTTTCAGGATGGGTTTCTGTTTAAAGAATACTTCATCTATTTCTCTCCTTTCATTCATAAACATATCATTTTCATGGTCTAGCAAATATTGTTCTAAAGGATCACTAGGAGGTACGGCAATGGAAGCAAGACCAATAATTTCATCCTTACTAGGTAATTCCTCTTCACGGTGCTGTCTACGAAATTTAGAGAAATTAAACTCATGAGACATATCACCTAGATCAATAGTAACAACATCCTTTTCGCAGTCTATCCTAGCATTAACGGTGTTCAAGAAGGGTCTACCAAATATAATGGGACAAAAGCTATCTTGTGGGGAACCAAGAACAAGAAAATCAGCAGGATATTTAGTTTTCCCACACAAGACTTCAACATCTCTAACAATTCCCATTGGTGAAATAGTATCTCTATTGGCAAGTTTAATTGTGACATCAATATCTTCTAACTCAGCAGGTGCAATATCATGCATAATTTCTTTGTATAAATCAAAAGGTATTGCACTAGCACTAGCACCCATATCACATAAGCCATGATAACAATGATCTCCTATTTTAATAGAAATAACAGGCATGCCTACCACAAGTCTATATTTATCTTTAGCACAAGGTTTGACAATTCTATCAGTTTCTTCACAGAAATAAATAGCATGCCCATCAATATTATCAGCCAAGAGATCTTTAACAATAGCAATATTAGGTTCAACTTTAATTTGCTCAGGAGGTGTATAAGTTCTAATATTGCTTTTACGAACCATAGTTGAAGCTTTAGCATGATCCTTTATTCTAACAGGGAAAGGTGGTTTCTCAACATAAGAAGTAGGAACAACAGGATCATTATAAGTGATAGTCTTTTCTTCAACTTTAATAGGTGCATCTACTTTTACTTCTATGGGAGGATGATATTTAAACCACTTCTCCTTGGGGAGATCAACATAAGTAGCAACATATTCACAGAAAGAAGCTACTATCTCAGAGTCAAGTCCATATTTAGTGCTAAACTTACGGAAAACATCAGTATCCATAAAAGATTTAACACAATCAAACTTAGGTGTCATACCTGACTCCTTACCTTCGTCGAGATCCCAATCTTCAGAGTTGTGTTTAATTCTATCCAATAAATCTCATTTGAATTCAATAGTCTTCATCATAAAAGAGCCAGCACAAGAAGTATCGAGCATGGTGCGATTGTTATTAGAAAGCCGAGCATAAAAACTTTGAATAATTATTTCTCTTGGGAGCTCATGATTGGGGCATGAATATAACATTGATTTAAGCCTCCCCCAAGCTTGAGCGATGCTTTCCCCTTCGCGAGGCCAAAAATTATATATATATAATTGCGATCACGATGAACAAGATGCATATGATAAAACTTCTGATGAAATTCCAATTTCAATCATTTGTAGTTCCATGATCCCGTATCATCACATAGCCTATACCATGTCGATGCATCTCCCTTCAAAGATAAAGGGAAGACCTTCCTCTTAATAACATCATCGGGTATACCTGCAAGCTTAAATAATCCACAAACTTCATCCACATATATTAGGTGCTCATCAGGATGCTTTGTTCCATCTCCTGCAAAAGGATTAGCTAGCAATTTTTCTAACATACCCGAAGGAATCTCAAAGTGAATATTTTCATTTTCATTTTCAGTAGGTTCAGTAGGTTGAGGAGCAACTCTTTGCTCTACTGGTCGGGGTGAAGATACCCCGAACAAGCCCCTCAGAGGATTACTTTCCATAGTAACAAGTGACAGTAAATTACAGCACACTATATAAATTTTTCCTTACCAAATTCCACCTACCAAAGGCGCTTCACTCCCCGGCAACAGCGCCAGAAAAGAGTCTTGATGACCCACAAGTATAGGGGATCTATCGTAGTCCTTTCGATAAGTAAGAGTGTCGAACCCAACGAGGAGCAGAAGGAAATGATAAGCGGTTTTCAGCAAGGTATTCTCTGCAAGCACTGAAATAATAGGTAACAGATAGTTTTGTGATAGGATAATTTGTAACGAGCAACAAGTAACAAAAGTAAATAAAGTGCAGCAAGGTGCCCCAATCCTTTTTGTAGCAAAGGACAAGTCTGGACAAACTCTTATATAGAGAAAAGCGTTCCCGAGGACACATGGGAATTATCGTCAAGCTAGTTTTCATCACGTTCATATGATTCACGTTCGGTATTTTGATATTTTGATATGTGGGTGGACCGGTGCTTGGGTGCTGTCCTTACTTGAACAAGCATCCCACTTATGATTAACCTCTATTGCAAGCATCCACAACTACAACAAAAGTATTAAGGTAAACCTAACCATAGCATGAAACATATGGATCCAAATCAGCCCCTTACGAAGCAACGCATAAACAAGGGTTTAAGCTTCTGTCACTATAGCAACCCATCATCTACTTATTACTTCCCAATGCCTTCCTCTAGGCCCAAATAATGGTGAAGTGTTATGTAGTCGACGTTCACATAACACCACTAGAGGATAGACAACATACATCTCATCAAAATATCGAACGAATACCAAATTCACATGACTACTAATAGCAAGACTTCTCCCATGTCCTCAGGAACAAACGTAACTACTCACAAAGCATATTCATGTTCATAATCAGAGGGGTATTAATATGCATATAGGATCTGAACATATGATCTTCCACCAAATAAACCAACTAGCATCAACTACAAGGAGTAATCAACACTACTAGCAACCTACAGGTACCAATCCCGGACTTAGAGACAAGAATTGGATACAAGAGATGAACTAGGGTTTGAGAGGAGACGGTGCTAGTGAAGATGTTGATGGAGATTGCCCTCTCCCGATGAGAGGAGCGTTGGTGATGACGATGGCGATGATTTCCCCCTCCTGGAGGGAAGTGTCCCCGGCAGAACAGCTCTGCCGGAGCCCTAGATTGGTTCCGCCAAGGTTCCGCCTCGTGGCGGCGGAGTCTCGTCCCGAAAGGTTGCTTATGACTTTTTTTTCCTGGACGAAAGATTTCATATAGCAAAAGATGGCCACCGGAGAGCCAACAGGGGGCCCACGAGGCAGGGGGGGCGCGCCCCCCACCCTCGTGGACAGGTGGTGGGCCCCCTGATGTATTTCTTTCGCTCAGCATTTTTTATTATTTCCAAAAATGACTTTCGTGAAGTTTCAGGACTTTTGGAGTTGTGCAGAATAGGTCTCTAATATTTGCTCCTTTTCCAGCCCAGAATTCCAGCTGCCGGCATTCTCCCTCCTTATGTAAACCTTGTAAAATAAGAGAGAATAGGCATAAGTATTATGACATAATGTGTAATAACAGCCCATAATGCAATAAATATCGATATAAAAGCATGATGTAAAATGGACGTATCATCTTCCGAGGAACTCGTGATCCAATGATGCTCGAAACTTTTGCATGCAGGGAAGCTCTTGCCCTAGCAGATGATCTTGATATTCAGAATATGGTAGTAGCATCAGACTGCCTAGAAGTGGTAAAAGACATCAACGAGGGGACAGGAGGTCCTAATGCGGCTATCATCCAAGAGATCGCGACGCGTAGATCTTCTTATATATCTAGCTCTTTCATTTAGGAATTTTAATTTCGAGGCTCATAATCTCGCCAAGTTTGCTTGTAATTTAGGTTTAGGTAGACATGCGTGGTTGGGTAACCCGAACCGTGTACCTATGAACATTGTTATCAATCAATAAAAGTGGGCGAGATTTCTCAAAAAAAAAATCCAAATCATGAGTCTAATACAGACATCCAATCTCAGTCTCACTTCTATTGTTGCTGCCGTAAAAACAGAACCCAAAGTACCAAAAGTCCTAAACTGAACAAATTAAACGCCTAATCATACACGGAGAAACCATTCTTGTTCTCCCAACAGATGTCGCGATCCCTCCTCATGGCCGAGCTCCACCGTTTCTCCCTCCCACCCCCGCGCCGCCTGCCCTTCCCGGACGGCTGTTCATCGGCCTCGTCTACGGCGTCGCTGGAGTCCACCTGTTCCCGGAAGAGCAGGTTGTCCTGGAGGTGCTTACGGAAACCCTTGTTGAGGAACCGCTTCAGGAAATTCAGCTGGACCAGCCTCGCCCATGTAGACACCCTGAGCACGCTGCGCCCGCTCGTGTACGACGATGGCACCGACTCCTCCGTCTCCGGGCAACCGCCTTGGCTCATGATGTCGGCGATCTGCTGGAAGAACTCAACCTGCTCTTCCGTGAGGTTCTGGTCGCTGCTGGCATCGGCCGCGAGGTCGGACAGTATCATCTCGATTACTTGGATGTCTTCCGGCGAGGCGTGCTGCGTCAGGCTGAGCTCGGCGCACACGGCCAGCGCCTCGCCGGCGGCAATCCGTACGGCGGGGTGTTCGCACTCGAGGAGCTCGGCGAGGTCGTGGAACGGGATTATGGCCTCTTTGAAAGTGCAGGGGTACGACGTCAAGTCACCGACGGTGGTGAGGAGCAACGCGAACGCGCGCACGGCGGCGGCCAGGACCTCAGGGCTGGGTTTCGTCTCGTCTTGGGCACGCCTGATCGCGCCCCACACGGCCTCCACGGACGGCGCCGCGTCCTCCGGGCGGCGCGTGCCGGCGAGGGTTACGGCAGCAAGGCAGTCGAGAGCGGCCACCATGGTCGCCGCGCCGGACGACGGCGCATGCAGCGTCTCCTCGAGGACGGGGAGCGCTTTCTCCAGGATGTCCTTGGAGCAATCGACGCCATCGGCGGTGGCGGCGACTACGGTGAGCGCGAGGAGGCCGATGGCGCGGTAGGCGAGCGTGGCCTCCCTGCAGGCGCCCTTGCGGAGGGAGGCGCAGCAGCGGTCGAAGACGGTGAAGTAGCGGTAGTCGAGCTCGTCGACGGGGACGAAGCCTTCCAGCGCGGCGACGAGCGTGTCCATGCCCTCCTCGCGCACCGCGCGGCGCTTCTCGTGGAGCTTGTCAATGCACTCGCCGATGACGTCTGCACAGAAGAGAAAGCACGGGTGAAATCGATCGGCGCACGTACTCATCAGGAAATCACAAGGGATGATCGATCGACGATGAATGGGGGATCCACGACGCGCTTACCGGTCTTCCGACGAGAGTTGCGGAGGCTCGACATCGTGGCCAGCGCCGGACCGCCGGGGCACGGAGAGGATCAGATAGCTCTGCAGGCGGCTGTAGTCGAGACGGAGGGGAGGAGTACGTCGTGACGGCTAGGTATATGTGGCCACATCCGGGGAAGGGCGAGCCATGACGAGTCGGAGACGAGACGGGGAGAAGATCGTGCCTGACACGGGCACGCGTTTTTTTTTTTTTGTTTTTTTTTTTGAGGATCGCACGGGCACGGGTAAGAGGCCCATATCAAGGGCAAACTCACAGGGCGTCATGACTGGACCAGTCCATTCGGCGGTCGGGCGCTGTAGTATACAGGCAAAACAATCTAAAAAAATAGTATACATGCAAAAAAATCTTTAAAAAAAAGTATACAGGCCAAAAACATACTGTTCCAAGCGGTTTATTCTTCTTTTTATACTCTTCGACCAATTTCTTATTAGGTTCTTCACAAAACAGGAATATTTACTCATTCTAAAAACGAACATTTTTTAAACAACTTGAACATTTTATACAGATATGATAATTTAAAAATGTGATTTCTTTGAAAAATGAACAATGTTAAAATTCATATAAAATAAAAAATTGAAAAATAATCATGACCTTTTTTATTTTGGGCATAATTAGAAAAACAGAAGGAAAATGATAAATTGAACCGCAAAAAATAGAAAAAGGAAAGGTAATTTAAAAAAAGGTAGGCAAAAGAGCAACAAGAAAGAAAAAGGAAACCAAACAAGAACCTTCCTAAAACCATTTTTAGGGAGAAAACCAAAACATGTATGATATGGTTTAAAAAAGGTCATGATTATTTTTGTCTCTTCGGGTTTTTAGCCATTTTTAACTGGCCTACTTGGGGTGCTTCCAGGAGGATCCTCCGGGGCGAATTTTTTTAGCTCAGTTTTGTCTCTTCAGGAAGGGGACCCTTGGCGCAGTGGTAAAAGTTGTTGCCTTGTGACAATGAGGTCACGGGTTCATGTTTCGGAAACATTCTCTTGCAGAAATGTGTTGCGTACAATAGACCCAAAATGATTGGACTCTTTCCCAGACCCTGCACAAGCGGGAGCTACGTGCACCTGGCTTCCCTTTTTTTAATTTTACCTCTTCAGGTTTTTAGCCATTTTTTTCAAAAGACATGCGCGCTCTAGAATTTTAGTACTACATTGTTTATATAAAACGTGTGGGCCATTCTGTCGAGACCTCACTTCACAATATCAATGTATCTTTTTTTTTCAACAATCTTGTGAATTTTGTAAGGAAAAAAATTAAAATAGTCATGAATTTCAAAAATATTCATGAACCTACAATATTATTGAACTTTAAAAATGTCAAACTTTAAATATGTTATAATTTATAAAAAATGTTCCTAGTTTTAAACAAATGTAAATTACAAAACATTTTACTATTTGAAAAAATGATCAGGTATATAAAAAATATATTCTGAGGTTAAAATCATGTATTTCAGAAAAATAATCATGAATTTAAGACAAAAATGTATAAAAATAAGAAAAAGGGAAACCAAAACCAAAAAATAAAAAGGAAAGATAAAGAAAACAATACAATAACATGTGGAACCGGCGGCCCTAGAAAATAACATGTGGTGCTTGCATTAACATGTGGTTAGGAGGACGGCCGTATCCTCTGCCCATGAAGATTCGAGTCCAAAATTTAACATTGATACTCGCATTATTTCTGAATTTGTTTTAGGATTTCGATGATGTTCGTTTAGTGGGAGTAGATGTTTTCATAAAGAAAAGCTCTAGACTTGGGATTGACAGCCGTAGTTTACTGGATTTATTTCAGACCTTTTGTTGACATGCGTCTAGTTTTTTTGTTTCGGAATGATATGCGTCGAGTAGAAAGAGATGTTCATATGGACCACAAAGTCGTAAGAGCAATTCCAACACAGAGACTCAAACGGACATGGATTTTGTCCGCATTTTATCCTTTTGGGTCGTCCGTCCGTCTAGTGGACATGAGACGGACACGCGCAACGGTGGATAGACCCAACGCACAAGTCCAAAAGCAGACAAGCGAGACTGCCGGCGTCCCTCGACGCCGCGCTCCTCCGTGGCCGCGCGTACTGGACGTCTTGCCCTGGTGCTCGGCTAGGTGGTCGTTGACAGGAATGGCAGAGCCGAAGGCGAAGAGCACCTGCTGCTTCTTGAGCTGCCAGTCGAAGTTGAGCTGGAGGGCGAGGTAGATCTTGGCCTACTTGACAAGGACTGTATGGGCGTGGCCGTTGGCGACGAGGAAGCCCTTGTCGGCGACGACTATGGAGGGCGCCTTGCCGTTGAGGGCAAACTGCTTGACGTGGGCTTGCCCCTTCTTGCCGACCCACCCGACCATGGCGCTCGAGCCCACCATCAGGTGGTTCTTGGGGAACGCCATCCCCACCCACCCGAAGTTGTACATCGCCGAGAGCACCACCCGCAACACGTTGTCCCCGTCCTGCGCGTATTGCACCATCGCGCTCCTCCTCCGCCTGCCTCCGCTCCTCCTCCCGCGGCCTCCGACCGCATCCGCTCCTCCTCCCGTCGCACTCCTCCGCCCGCCGCAGCCGCAGCCACCGCCGCGGCCTCCGCCACCGGCCCACCGGCTCGCCGCACCGCCGCGTTCCTCCGCCACCGGCCGGCCGCCCGCTGCGCTCCTCCGCCGCCACGGCCTGCACCACCGGTTGGCCGCCCGCCACAGCCACCGCGTTCCTCTCGCGCCGCCCGCCGTGGCCTGCACCTCGAGTCCTCGTATGGCAGGAAGTGCGGGTCGCTGCCCGGTGGGTCCAGGCCGGACACGAGAGGGGAGGAACGAGCGAGAACGGACGAGAGGAGCGCCTAGTTTTGTTTGCCGCGGACCCATTTTTGCGTCTAGTTTGGGTCGGGACAGATACAAAACGGACAGCAAATGGACGTTGTGTCCGTTCGGGTCGCCCCGTTGGGTCAACTTTTATGTTCGGATGACCAAACGAATAAAATGGGTCGTCGTTGATGTGTTTTGTCGATGTAGGAAATTCCAGCGGAAAGGCCACGTGATCAAAATGAGCCTCGGCCAGGCTTCCTGGTGAGGCTTCGGTAACCCAAATGCACACCTCAAAAAAAAAGGTAACCCATATGCACGCGATTCGCGCTCAGTGCTGGCGCCACTTTGGATTCGAGATTTCGCTCTACACTGCTGCGTGGTTTGCTTTGTGGAACTCTGTTCAGTTTGACGCGCTGAGGAACAGTGCGTCGCACAGCGGCAACTTTTCCAGTAGTAGTAAATGTCACCTGTGTCAGATATGCATGCATCGGGTAGAGAGACACTGCAGACGACTGGTGCCACAGGTTCACAGCTGTGTCATCATATCTCTGCGTCGGGACACATTTATCATCTCTAGGCTAGAAAATAAGGAGACATGCTCGTCCGTAGGCTGAGCTGAAACTTAAATTACTCCAAAATGGACATGGACAAATGTTGGGTTGTTTACTTATTATTATCCTTGGGGAAACCAAGCTACACGCACGGCCATCCACAAATGTTGGCCACACCTGCAGCTCATATGTTGCAAATGCACAAGTTGTGTAGTACAAAAAGGTTGTCACGAGCGGTGACAAACAATTGAATACCTCATGCACTATACTCTACGTACTACAGGGTATCCCTGAGTCACGTGAAGAAGAAAACTTCGAGCTGGCTGATTGATTGCAAGCGCACCGCACATGTGCGGGCCGATGCAGCTGCAGCTGCAGCCGCACTGATGGCTGAGACGAAACCAGCCAGCCAGCCAGCCAACCACCACCTCCTCCACTCTGCGCAGTCAATACCATCCGTCTCCTTGGCCTGGGCCCTCTACTAAAATCTCTAGCTTGGCACTATTTGTTTCCCTCGTGAACAATATGTTATCCGCACGTGACACGTCCCTCGTGACTACGTTACGTATGTAGTATCATCAAGAAATGAAACGAACCAATCAGCAGGGTGGTAGCACTAGTATCTTTCTGAGCTCATGTCGTCGTTCTCGTGGCCATGGCGACGCCGGCGAGGTCGCCGGCGTACTCCTCCAGCACCACCAGCAGGTTGCCGCCCGGCTTCAGCCACGACCGCGGCACGTGGTACCTGCATGCACACCATTTCATTCTCATTCTCTCACCGTCGTAATAAGGGAGAAAAGGTTACCAAGTCGTGCAAACGGGGTGATCGCTGTCCGAGCTTAGTACAGTACCATCTCTGGGAGAGCTCGCCGCAGTTGGAGCGGCACTTGTCCTGGCGGTACGTCCCGGCGTAGCTGCACCGGCCGCAGCCGCCGGCGGGGGCCTTGTACGACCAGTACCGCCCGACGTGGTGGCCGTTCACCCACATCTGCCCCTTCCCCATGCTCCCCATGTCCAGCGCCACCGGGTCGCTCCCCGCCGGCACGGTGAACAAGGCCTGCCAGACCATCGCCACAGCCACAGCTGCCGTCAGATATGGTACTCATGTTGCAAAGGTGCGTTATTGTTGCTGCGAACACTGACCTTGTGCCAGGTCAGTGGCTGCTTGTTACCAGGACCGCCCCACTCCACGGAGGAGCTTCCGGTGACGGTGTGGAGCCCCAACGACTCGCCTTTCAGGCCCACCTGATATGTCCATTTCTGATGGCTCAGGTCTCTCTTCCCCGAACTTAGCCCGGAGACGGTCACCGGTCCAAGGACGCCGACGTTCCACCTCTCGAAATGGTTCCCGTCATTCTACATGCACAGCAATGCCATATGCCAGTGTTACAAACAGCTTTGAATCCAAGGGCATAAATAAACTCAGCTGCGGACAGCTTACAGGAAGGCCAACTGCTGAACTCAGGATGGAGATCTTGTTGCTCCCTTGCCACATCTTCACATGCCCATCATACGTCAGCTTGGGGTTGTTGTAACCGCCGTAAACAGAACCTGCAACACAGACACGATCATCCAAGGTCATCACATTTTTGCTGACATGTTAGCTATTCTGGTTGAGCGTGCTAAGCAGGATGGCCAGATTGCAGGAGTAGTGCCACACCTAGTGGATGGTGGCCTCTCTATTCTGCAATATGCAGATGACACAATTCTTTTTATGGAACATGACCTGGACAAGGCTCGAAACATGAAACTATTGCTTTCAGAGACAGTTATGAATTTGATTGAGTTTCCCTTACTTGACCAAACAAGTTCCAATTCTGTTATTTCAACTACACCAAATGATCTTTCGAATTGGTCAAGACTCCAGTTTATGGCCCCTTCTATACGGTACCAGTTGTTGTTTCATTGAATTTGCTTCATTAATAGGCTCACGATTCGACTTTGATCGTTATGGATTGGTACCAAGATCAAGTCCTAGGCAAGCAGACCTAATTTTAACAGCCGGTACGGTAACAATGAAAATGGCTCCCTCTTTAGTGAGATTATACGAGCAAATGCCTGAACCAAAATACGTCATTGCTATGGGAGCCTGTACGTTTGAGCAAATGTCGGGTCTTAAAATTAACTTCCATAAAAGCGAATTGTTCTGCTTTGGAGCAGCCATTGAGTCGGCGGGCGATAATGCTAACCTGTTTGGTTGCACGCATGGCCAATTCCCGATGAGGTATTTGGGAATACCGATTCACTATCGGCGTCTCACTATTGCAGAGTGGAAGCATGTAGAGGAGCATCTAGAGAAACGGTTGAGCAGTTGGAAAGGAAAGATTCTCTTCGTTGGGGACGGTTGGTTTTGATTAACTCTGTCCTCACAAATATGGTTCTCTATATGCTTTCTTTCTTTCAACTACCAAAAGGGGTCTTGCAAAGATTGGACTATTTTAGATCCAGATTCTTTTGGCAAGGAGATGGGGAAAAGAAAAAATACAGACTAGCCAAATGGAGTGTGGTTTGTAGACCAAAAGACCAAGGTGGCCTTGGATTCATGACCTACAGGTCAAGAATGAGGCCCTACTTAGTAAATGGTTGTTCAAACTACTTACTGAGGATGGTGTTTGGCAAACCATGCTACGCAACAAGTATTTAGGCCAAAAGGCGGTGTCTCAGGCATATTGGAAACCTGGAGACTCTCACTTTTGGGCTGGCCTAATGGCGGCAAAGAAACATCTTTTTTGCTTTGGGTCTTTCGCGATAAAGGACAGGTCAGAGATTCGTTTCTGGGAAGACATCTGGCTAGGCAATGCCAGTCTTCGAGAACAATATCCAGCCTTGTACATCATTGCTCGCGAGAAGAATAATACTATTGCGCAGGTGCTCAGTTCATCCCCGCCGAATATTTCATTCAGGCGAGATTTGATTGGGCCTCGCCTTACGTCATGGCATAATCTATTGTCCAAGCTGGATTCGATTAACCTGACACAAGGCCGAGATGTGTTTCGCTGGAACCTTACTACATCGGGGTCTTTCACAGTAGACACCAGGTATCGTGCACTCACGCATTCTGAGGTACCGGTGAATAATAATAAGAAACTATGGAAGTCGAAGATTCCACTAAAGGTCAAAATCTTCATGTGGTATCTTCGTAGGGGGGTTGTGCTAACCAAAGACAACCTCGCATGGCGCAACTGGCAAGGGAGTAAGAAGTGTTGTTTTTGTACTCATGACGAGACAATCAAACACCTCTTTTTTCAATGCAAGTTTGCACGTTCTACGTGGTCAGTCATTCAAATAGCGTCAAATTTGTATCCGCCCACAAGTGTTGCCAATATTTTTGGTCATTGGTTGGACGGTATTCCAAATAGGTTCAAAACGCTAATAAGAGTGGGAGCGTATGCCTTAATGTGGTCGCTATGGCTATGTAGAAATGGTTTGGTTTTTAATGACAAAAATGCTTCTCCTCTACAGGTTATTTTCCGATGTACGCACTCGCTTCGTATGTGGTCTATACTACAGCGAGCGGAGTACCAACCGCTGTTCAAGGCGGTGTGTACGCGATTGGAGCAGGTGGCTATGGAGGTTTTTTTCCAACATGGGTGGCAGCATAACCTCCGGGTTGACCCACCACCACTTTCGACATAGGCATATATAGTGTCGGTCTATAGGACTCTACTGTTGCCGTTTTGTCGATTTTGATTCTTTTCTTTCTGTCAAACTTTTTAGAATTGGCTGTGTGCATCTTAGTTATGCAGAGGCCGGGTGTCACTCATAATGCTTTGTATCCGCTTGATGCTACATTTTTGAGTTAATAAAACGCCCTTTATCGAAGAAAAATCACATTTTGGATCTTGATTCGATCTGCAACTGCAGTGTAGTGTGGCTCTAGGAAAGTGCTGGTACCATATGATTTTCCATTGACGAAGACCTGCATCGAGTGCCCAGCGGAGTAGATGGTGAGCTGAGGCCACTGGCCATTCTTCGAGAGCTCGTTGGCACCAATGCTGACACTGTGACAAGTGTAAACCAGAGTTTGAGGAAAGTTCAAGTGTTCAGATATGATTGGTCGAAATCACCCATATCGAGGTCGGTCAGTCACTCACTATGTGGTGTACCACAGGTAGTCTGACTTGTCCCATGTCATGCTCAGCTGCTCAACCAGGCCATTCTTAGTGAAGGCGTTGCCGTCGAGTGAGTTTGTGTCCTCGCTATAAGACTGCCAAGCAAACCGCACCACCGGATGCATTTTTGGCAGTAGTGTTGGCTCCTTTACCTGCACGGTTACAACAATTGCTTGTTAGATGATATGCTCCTCTTGCCTAGTTCACAGAGAGGTTTGCGATTCAGGGTTCCTCTCACCGTCGCGGTGTTGAAAACCGCCGTTTTGCAGTCCGGCAGAATGCTGATGGACCAAGCAGGGAGGTCGTAGTGCCTCCCATTGAACCTGACTTTCACTGCAGCATTCATGTGGTAGTTTGACAGGAACGCGGCGGCGCAAGCTCCATTCTTCGACTTGAAGACGTATGCCTGAAGAAGAATAGTAGTCGTTGAATATGATTAGTAACTTTTGGAGTGTTTGACAAAAAACTACCACTTTAGAGGGTTTTGTCCCACAGAACTACCACTTTTTAAAAAGTGGCTGAAAACTACCAAAAATTCTTAATTCTGTGACTAAAAACTACCACTTTCAGATAATAGCTAGTTTAAACGATTTAAACATGTTGACCATTCAGTTGACCGTTATTACGGGTGGGACCCACACGTCATTCTTCTTCCTCCTCTCTCCATCCTTCTTTGGCATTTTCGCAAACAGGTTCTGTGCATGGGAGGGAAGGAGGTCCGTCAAACTCCGGTGACGCGTCCGCGCGTGCTGCGTCCTCTCCCTTGCGCGCCCGCGCGTGCTGCGTCGCGGACCCTGCGGTCAACCGTCGCCGGCTACATCGCCCCGCCGCCGCCCTATGTTGCCTCCAGCCGGAGCCCAGCCGCCTCCTCATGCTGCTGTGGCGTTTGCCGCCCTGCGCCCGGTGGCCTCGGAGGAGAAGCCCGCCCAGCCGCACGCGAAGCCGAGGTACTGCGAGCTCTAGGCCCTGCTGCCGTCGCCCTCGTCGGCCTCCCTTCGAGCTGGAGCTCGTGGTTAGCGGCAAGGAGCAGCAGCACCACGGCTCCGGCCTTCCTCTCGCCTCCGGCGACGACTGCCGAGGAGTCGGAGCTCCGCAACACCCTCCTCCCATCCGCTGGATGGGACGTCGAGGCTCACGCCCGTCACGAGGCTCGGCCGCAGTGTGCGAGCACCACGGCGAGCAGCTCCTGAAGCGCGAGCACCTTGGCGAAGCACCTCGGGCAGGGGAGGCGCGCACCTCGCTGGCGTCCTTGGTGGTGTTCTGGGCGCGCGAGGATGGGGCGTCCCGTGGGCCATCTTCCTTGGTCAGCAGCAGCAGGGGCGTCTCCCTGGCGGGCGCGTCACCGGAGTTTGACCTCCTTCCCTCCCATGCACAGAACCTGTTTGTGAAAATGCCAAAGAAGGATAGAGAGAGGAGGAAGAAGAATGACGTGTGGGTCCCACCTGTAATAACGGTCAACTGAATGGTCAACATGTTTAAATCGTTTAAACTAGCTATTATCTGAAAGTGGTAGTTTTTAGTCACAGAATTAAGAATTTTTGGTAGTTTTCAGCCACTTTTTAAAAAGTGGTAGTTCTGTGGGACAAAAACCCCTAAAGTGGTAGTTTTTTGTCAAACACTCTAACTTTTGCATTTCGAGACCGTTGCGAGATTGTTCATGTTCATAGGGATTTTAACCTTCTCGTAGTTCCCTAGCGACTGGATAGTCGGATCACCAGAAACCAGTATAGGCTCAGCCTGCTTGATGGCCTTGTGCAGGTCCCTCAAGTGACCCCATTTCGGTTGCCTAAGCAAACCTGCGATACACATGTGAAAATTTGTTAGGCGTTCCCACAAGCTATGCCAACCAAGATGATAAACCTTGGGGTCAGCAGGAATTCCTGTTTGTCAAATACATCAGTCACTGCATACCAAATTCGTCGATCGGGGCGTCGTAATCGTAGCTGGTTGCGATGAAGGGACCGCCGGCGGTACGTCCAAAGTTGGTTCCTCCGTGGTACTGCACCGTAACATGTAAACGTGGTCAGAGCAAGTAGAAGCATTCACTGCAATGCCATGGCAGGCGATCCCCTACTCTACTCACCATGTAGTAGTTGACGAAGGAGCCACCCTTCTGTATGAACCTGGCCACCGCAAAGGCCATGTCCTCCACCGGCCGGTGAGGGACCGCCCCTCCGAACGACGTAAACCTTGGGGTGGTAAAAAATATGAATTGTAGTGATCGCTCTCAGTGTTTGGAATATGAATAATATGAATATTGCATTTGGATTGGTATGAACAAGTATGAGCGAGGAAACTTACCACCCGGTCCAGGCCTCGGTCCACATGGCCGGCTTGTTCTTCTTGTTTGGGGTGAAGTAATCACAATAAAAGCCATTGCAAGTGTTAATCTGCCACGATCCAGAAAGGTGAGAATTAGTTGGAAAAGTGGTCAGCATATACTACTCCCTCCGTAAACTAATATAAGAGCGTTTAGAATACTAAAGTAGTGATATAAACGCTCTTATATTAGTTTACAGAGGGAGTAATTATCAACACATTTATTCAACACCAGCGACCAGCCACACCACCAAGAAAGGTAGGAGTACTCTACAAGTACTATATATGTACCACGGGGTCTGGGGCGTCTTCTTGCTTGCACATCACCCACGGCACGCCGGTGTTGGTCGCGACGGCCATCTTGGCGGCCCAGTTCGCATACGGCTTGGCGCCGCTGCCCCCGACGGACTCCATCGGCCCAAACTCGTTCTCCACCTGCACAATTGGCCAGAGAGACTCTCAATCACTAGTCCACTTTTTATCTGCACTGCAAAGAGCAATGCCACTAATCGAGAGTGCTCTCCCAAGTCCGAATTCCTCACCTGAGACATGATGATCGGACCACCTTGCCATTCGAACAGCCTCTCAGATTTCATCATGGACACAATCTTCTCAACGAACCTCTGCATCTCGGCCTACAATGTGCCAAAACATCACCAAATTAGGCACAATTTCTGCCAAAACAAATTAGATACAAATTGTTCGTGTTCTGAGATGAAACTAGATAAGATTTTGTGAATGATGGGCGGGATCAAAAGGTTTTGGTCCGGTGAGAGTGAGACGCCGTCCCACCTTGAACGGGCCATTGTCTGTCCTGAAGCTGATGCCGGGCACATACTTGAGCCAAACAGGAAAGCCACTGCAACAAACACAACAAACAAGAATCCGTTAGCATATAGGAGCATATATGCAACTAAAAGCTGCCAAAAAATGTAATAGGAGGATTGGATTATGTGTGCTTAGTTTAGTTTAGTACCCAAAGTTCCACTCGGCGCAGACGTAGGGGCCGATGCGAAGGTGGACGTAGAGGCCGGCCTGCTTCGCCAGCTTCACGAACCGGACCAGGTCGTATCGGTCGCTGAAGTAGTACTGCGAGGTTCGTCCAAGAACCCGTCAGACATGAACTCGCAACGGCGGCAGCAAGAAATGCAGCAAGCGCGAGCGAGGCTGAGTGCGATAATACCTGGCCCTTCACCGGCTCGTGGCCGTTCCAGAAGACGTAGGTCTGGATGACGTCGAGGCCGCCGTCCTTGGCCTTCTGGATGAGCCCCGGCCACATCTGCAGAGCGCGCGCGGGTCACGGGGCAAACGGCACAAAGAAAAATCAGAGCCACGTCGGCACCGGGAAGCTGCATTCGGGTGCGGGAAGCAATAGGCGGCGCGCCGGCCACCGTGGATGTCCACGGGCGGGGGCGGGGGTGCGCTTACGGGCGGCGTACCTCTGGTGTGCTTCTCGGGTAGTGGATGGAGCCGGAGATGAGGATGCGGCGCCGGCCGTTGATGACGAGGGAGCGGTGGTCGTAGGAGACGGCGGCATTGACCGAGGAGGCCGCGAGGGAGAATGCCACGATGGCGGTGAGCAGCAGGAGGACGCCGGCGACAAGGGGCGGCGCCATGGCCTTCATTGGGGCCACGCACCTCTCCACTCCGGCAGCCTCTCTTTCTTTGCGTGCGGCGGCTCAGTTGTCTGACTTTGGGGGAAGCGAGTGAGGCAGGGCAGTGAACTGCGCTTCTTGGAGCGGAGCGGCGGTGGCAATGGGAAGAGCGTGGGGGGAGATTTAATCGAGCGAGGGTGGCAAATGGCAACTGGCAATGGCGCAGGGGAAGGGGGAGGGGAGCGCAGTAGTACAAAACCTCTGCTTTGCGTCGCTTTTTTAACTGTTTCTTACGCCTTCATTGATGTTTTTGCTTTGCCGCCCCGGCCTTTTGGATGGCCACCGCGTAAGAGCATCTATAGTGGATGGTGTATATGGAGGTGGATGCTAAATATACACGATCAAAATCAAAAAATGTTTCCCAGTGGATCGTGTATCAGGTCGTGTACCTATACACGTCGCTCTCACGAGCATACCTGGCGTGGGACTAAACACGATCGAACCACGCTCGTGGGCTCGCGAACAGAAGGGAAAAGAAGAGAAAAAAGCCTCCCGCTCCCGCTCCCGTTCCTCTCCGGCCGCCTCCCCAAGGTCGCCGTCGCCCCTCTCCGGCCGCCGCCCAAGGTCGCCGTCGCGTCTCCTCTCCGGCCGCCGCCCAAGGTAACCATTTTTTCCTTTCTCGCGAGCGGGAGCAGAGGGGCGGCGGCCGCACGCGCGGTGGGGGGGAGGGGGGAGATGCAGGGGCGGCGGCCGGGCGCGCCTGTCTGCTGGGGCGGCGGGACGAGCGGCGCCGCTCCCCACCACCGACGCCGATCTGGAACGCTTGGCGCCAGAACCGCCCACCGGCGCACCGCCACGGCCTCTGGGCGCGGCGGCGGGGGTCTTGGCCTGCTTCCTGACGAAGCCGCGCTGGAAGCGCCACGGCGTGAGCGCCTTGTACCTCCGCCCGCTGGTCGCCCTGGGCGGCACCGCGGCGCGAGGCTTCCCCTGATGGATTTGCTGCAATGTTGTTCATCTGTTCGCTTGTTCTTGCTAGTCGGTGCACCAAACTGAAATTACTGAAGTATATGTGAAAATCAAATAATCTGAAGAAAAAAGGACTGTAAAGTAGCAGCAACAGGGTGTTCATATCCAGATGGAGGATATGCTATGTCGATTTCAAGCCATGGCTAGAGTCCCCAGTTCACAGGAATGAGTGATTTTGCACATTGAAAAATGAAAAGGGTTGTGCTATCCGTCATTTTTTTTGTTCGTTAAAAATAAAATTGTTCTGTATCGGTTGATGATAATTGTATACCAATGTAGCTATGTTCAGTAATTATTCATGTTTTTTATGTATAACACGCAATGGTTTGGGACACCATATCCATCCCCCATTTCATCTATGGGCAGCGAGCATATGGTCGCCACTTTATTGGTTGTCCTTCAGTCAACTTAATTTCTGATTGGTTTTTGTGCCCCGCATCTCGTTCAATAATTTTTTGCTTGTCAATTTGATGCCAGATTATGGTCTAAAATAGCTGTGCATTGGTTGCTTGCAGATGGATGCTGACCAAAGCTTCTTGGACACCCTTGGTTTTGGTTACACGCAAACACAACCAGAAAGTCCAATTGGAGAGCAGGCAACTCCATCAACTCAGCATCAAGCAACACCATCAACGCAGCAACGTTCTGCAATAATAGAGAAAGGAAAATCCAACAAAGGAAAAAATTGGTCTAGTGATGAGGACAAGGTTCTCATAGCAGCATGGGCAAATACAAGTTTGGATATTGTTGGGACTGATCAAAACCGAGATGCTTATTGGGCTAGAATTTCAGAGTACTACAACACACACAAGGAATCGTCATGGCCGGAGCGTAATCCTAATGCGATCAATTGCCGTTACACATTGATTAACAGCGAGACCTCCAAATTTTGTGGTTGCCTTCAGCAGATTTTAAATAAGGAAGAAAGTGGAAGGACTATAGCAGAAAAGGTATGCGCAATATTCTACTTCTATATGTGATGTGCAATATTCTATATGTGTTGTGCATTTGTATATGTGGTTGCCTATCTTGTACTTCTATATGTGATGTGCAATATTCTATATGTGTTGTGCATTTGTTAACAATATATTTATATGGGCAGACAAACGATGCACACATTCTGTTCAAGGAAATGGATGTTAAAAAAACGGCCTTTCACATTGATGCATTGCTATATAGAGTTTGCAAAGTATCCAAAGTGGCAGACAAGAGAACTTGAAACTTCTCTTAAGAAACAAAAGAAGACCATTGATGGAAGTCCAGGCACAGCCACCAATGATCCGTCCGATGCATCCTCGGTACGCACTGATGCAACCTCGATACACACTGATGCTCTTGAACATGAGAAAAGACCTGATGGTGTTAAGAAGGACAAGAGAGGTAAAGCTGATGAGAATGCTTGCAAGTTGTCATTAGAAACTGTGTGGGCAGCAAAGCAAGAGAAGGATGAGATCAAAGAAGCGGCAAGAAATGCTCGCTATGCACAGCAATTTGAATTGCGAAAAGAGGAGATTGCACTCAGAAAGAAGGAGGATGTACGAAACGAGAGGGAGGATGCACGGAGACAGTTTGAATTAGATGAGAGGGTCATGCTGATCGACACTAGTGGTATGACTGATGTGCAAAAGCAGTTCTACCAAGCTAAGCAGAATGAGATCCTTGCTCGAGGCGTAGAGTAATGTGAGCTATTTGATATGTGAGCTATATGAACTATTTACTGCTTTCCGCTAGTTGCTGTATGAACTATTTGATAACATCACTCATTGCATAAATATTTTATTGATAGCTACAAATTCATGGATTACATCACTCATTGCATAAATTAAAACTAGATGAAAAGAAATGGATTACAGACTTATAACTAGGACATCACTCGTTTCCAAACTTTTGCCACACATGGTCAATTAGATCAAGTTTAAGCTGATCATGTTCGCCTTGATTTCTAATCCGGTGAGTCATCTGAATAAAAGAGCTCAGTTGTTCCGCATGAGTACGAGAGATCGTGACTCTTTCTCCCATTGCCTCAAAAGTGCAGCTTTGCCGACCAGTTTGTCGCTCCTCTTCAACTATCATATTGTGCATTATGACACAAGCTTTCATGACATCACCGATTTCTTTACGTTTCCATCCTTTAGCAGGTCCACGAACAATGGCAAAACGGGATTGAAGAACTCCAAAGGCTCGTTCCACATCTTTCCTAGCCCCCTCTTGCCTCTTGGCAAAAGTTTTATGTTTTCTGGTATCTGGAGCTGGTATGCTCTTCACAAATG
Organism: Aegilops tauschii subsp. strangulata; assembly: GCF_002575655.3. NCBI lineage: Eukaryota > Viridiplantae > Streptophyta > Magnoliopsida > Poales > Poaceae > Aegilops > Aegilops tauschii. Next base: position 184,042,090 of record NC_053040.3, read on the forward strand.
TTGCCCACCGTGGATAGATACCATCTGCAAGATAATACCCCATTGTGTACTGATGGACATTGATGCTATAATTCACTGGAGGAGTTTGGCCTTCAGCTAGCTTTGTAAAAACAGGAGAACGTTGAAGAACATTTATATCATTCAGAGACCCTGGTAAACCAAAATAAGCATGCCAAATCCAAAGATCTTGTGAAGCAACTGCTTCCAAGATCATAGTGGGCTCGCTGACATGGCCTTTAAACATGCCATGCCATTTTTTGGGGCAATTTTTCCAACCCCAGTGCATGCAATCTATGCTCCCTAACATACCAGGAAATCCTCTTTCCTCCCCTATTGCAAGTAACCTAGCAATGTCTTCTTCATTTGGAGATCTCAGGTACCTTTCCCCAAAAACTTCACAAACTTTGATCACAAATTTCTTGCAAGACTCTAAATTAGTAGCCTCAGCGGACCAGATGTACTCATCAGCACCATCAGCTGCTATTCCATACGTTAGCATCCGCATTGTCGCGGTCATCTTTTGCAGAGGATGTAACCCAAGAGCTCCAGAAGCACTTCTTTTTTGAGTAAAATAACCATCATAATCATGCTCAAGTATACCAACGGCTATGCGTTTGAACAAATTACGGGACATCCTAAATCTGTGCATAAAAAGTAAATGAGACAGGGAAATGAAAAAAGGGCTAAAGCAGAGAAGTGTAGTAATTACGAACCTTCGTCGAAACAAATGTTCGGGATAGCGAGGAACTTCTTTGAAGTAGTCGTCCCACAGAAGAACAAATCCGGCATCTCTTCCTCGATTGATTGTTTGAAGTCCATGCTTGGAACCGCCATGGCGTCGAGCGTTCATCCTCTCTTCCTCCTCGCGCTCGGCGAATGCTGCAAGTATGAGTTCATCGTCGCCAGATGAAGATGACGAAGAACTCATGTCCAAAGTGGATGTGTTCATTGTGTTGCGTGAGAGACGATAGAGAAATCTAGGTGAGAAGAGAAGTCACAGATAGAAGTGCTAGAAGAGAGATGGTAGGGGTGGTTTATATAGACTAGAAATACGACCGTTGAAAATATAGCCGTTTGAAAATATAGCCGTTGGAAATATAGCCGTTTGAAATATAGCCGTTGGAATATACACGTCCAAATTTACACGTTCCACTGAAAAACTGAGAGGTGTATATTTTAGCAAGGTGTATATGGACGTGTATATGGAGATATACACGTCCAAATTTACACCATCCACTAGAGATGCTCTAACTGTGCACGGAGCGGGTCAGTGGAGAGCAGAGCAGAGGGAGGGGATGCCGTGCGCGCGAGGTTCCATGGAAGTAGTCACAAGGGGTGAACGGGAGGGCAAATTTGACAAATTTGACCCGTGGACGAAATCATCACAGAATGAACAGCCTGTGAAACTATTTCACGCAGATGACCTTTTTATGTGACGTCCGACATGAAGGTGCCACACTACACTGTGCAACGCCTCACAGATAGGCGCTACACGCCTGGCCAGCGTTGCACCCCAGACTGCCTAAAAATTGCTAAGTCATTGTGCAGAGCCTAAAAGCTAGGTGCTGCACTGTATAGTGTGGCGCCTAGCTCTCAGGCGCTGCACTAGTGGTTGCACTACAAAATGAAGCAACCACTAGCGCAACGCCTAGAAGCTAGGTGCTGCACTGTATAGTGTGGCGCCTAGCTCTCAGGCGCTGCACTAGTGGTTGCACTACAAAATGAAGCAACCACTAGCGCAACGCCTAGAAGCTAGGCGCTACACTGTATAGTGTGGCGCCTAGCTCTCAGGCGCTGCACACTGACTTAGTAATTTTCGTATCACACGGGTGCGACGCTGGCCAGGCGTGTAGCGCCTATCTGTGAGGCGTTGCACAGTGTAGTGTGGCGCCTTCGTGTCGGGCGTCACACAAAAAGGTCAGCCGCGTGAAATAGTTTCATGGGCAGTTCATTCTGTGATTTGATTTCGTCTATAGGTCAAATTTGTCAATTTTGCCGAATGGGAAGAGGGGGAATTGGTGCGTGTGAGCTCACTCCACTCAGGTGTGGTGTCAGTGGGAGGGGCAAATCCCGGTTTGGATTTTGGAAATCAATACCGCGTAAAATGCTCAGTTTGGGACAGGCTCTTTTTTGCTTTGTACTAGTTGGGTTGTAGGAAGTGGTGTCATCTTTCAGTTAGAGTGGGTGTTGTCTTCGCGGTCTGCACTACCCTCATTATTTGCAACAAGTTGTGGCCTTTTTTTTACTTGAAATTCTACCTTCTATAAAAATATGGTACGCATTGGTATACTCTCAAAACAAAAACTTTTTGAATATTTTAGACTCTCTTCTCTAGTTTAGAGCATCTATCATAGGATCTGGCAAATCTGGGCCCTATATGTCCGCGGAGAGGTCCGGAAATGTCCGGGATAGCACCTGTCTGCCCCTCGAACCACAACTCACATTTTTAAAATCTTTAATCCATGTAAACACATGCACGTCGATCATTACATACAAACAATGAATAGCGTATACAAATAAAAATTATTCACATAAAAGTACATAGTTCAAACATAATTTTGTTCATAGTGCTTAATTGTAACATAAAATACATACTTCATTGTTTTTCAAAGTGCATCCACGTATGCTTCACGAGATCGTTGAGAAGTTGCATGTGCATCTCAAGAAAGTTGGCAGCATGTTCTGCCTCTTGGTTCGGGAGGTGATATGTCTCCATCATATCTACTTTTCCAAACACTTCTACTCTTGTTTTGTATTCTAATTTGCATGATTTGAATGGAACTAATCCGGACTAACGTTTTTTCAGCCGAACTACCTTGGTGTTGTTCTTTATGCAGAAATAAAAGTTTTCGGAATTAGACAAAACTTGGCTGAGATTTTTTAATTAGGGATTTCTATTTTCATGTCCCTCATTCTTTTATTCTGCTCAGTTTTCCCCCGCCCATCTAAGTGTGCTCACTTTTGCCCTCCTCCACTCGTCGACGCCTCACAAAAGGTCAAACGGTGTCGGGTTGTCTGGTCAAAGCAGTTGATCGTTAGTTCGCCGGTGCTGACCTGAGATGATGACATGTGGGACCGGTTGGTGCTGACGCGTGTGGCCGATCTGAGATGCTGACATGTGGGACCGGTTGGTGAACGGCCGGTGCTGACGTGTTTGTCTAAAAAAAGGGGGACGAAATATCTCTCTCTCTCATTTCGCATCCCCCGCGGCCCGAGCAACCCACCTCCACCTTCCCCATCCCTACCCCCCGAATCCCACGGTCGACGGCGGCAGTGACGAGGGTTATGGAGGTGTTCTGCGCCGGTGACGCCGTCTTACTAGAGAAGTGCAAGGAGATCTCCTATTGGTTTCCTAGCACGCAAGCTCTGGCAGAGCATGCGTTGTAATTGTTGAGAGATGCGACGCCGGATGAGATCCGGCGGATGATTCCAGATCTAGTCAATGGGGTGAATTTTATGGGGGTTTTCGTCTAAGCGATGTGTGAGGCAATGGAGTCACCGGATCCTCGTCAGCAAGCTCGCTGGTATTCATACGGGTCTCGCCGCGACCCGACGGTTCTAAAGGTCAAACAAGAGCTTGCAGCTATTCCGGGGAAAAGATACGTGCAACCTTCTCCTGGTATGTCTCTACACATAATTATGCCAGATAAAATGGAGGAGTTTATGATCGAAAGGCCTACGCTCGGACAAAGCTTGCTCCGGCCGCCGACGAGGAGGAGCACCAGGATGAATATGCAGAGGATGATAGGTATACGTACGTTGTAAACCGTATGAGCGAAGACGACGATGTTTTAGGGCTTATCATGTACAAAGCAAAGTTGGAGGATGAGTGGAAGCCCGTAGTTGTGTAATTGGAGTTGTGATGTACTTTAGTTTGTTTATCACTATCAACTAAAGTTTGCTATATTCATCTGAGATGTGTACCTTATCTACTTTTAGTTTGTATATCTGAGATGTGTATGCTACCTTACCTACTGAAGTTTGTTTGTTTATGGCTGATTACTCCAATGGTAACACCCTTATTAGTTCCAAATATTCAATCTTCTTATGAAATTATTGCTCATGATGGAACACCCTTGTTAGTTCAAAAAATGCTCATGTTATCATCTACTATGCCATGAAGATGCTCATGGGTATGGTCATCTTATTTGAAAGTTATTGATCTTCATATGAGATAGGTCAGTTTTGTGAAGTTTTTTTTCAAGTTTATGGTATTGTCAGTTTGTCATTTTTTCCCACAAGCCATTGCACATGAGAGGCCTCCATGCAAAATGATTTCAATTTTTGAGTATTTTTTCATTTTCTATAATTTATTTCAATGTGTTGTCAAAGTTGCATGGATGACTAATCATATAAAATGGTTGGGAATTAGAGTTTTCTTTGTGGGTATTGCCTACATTCCTAATGTGGAAGGGGAAAATAATTTTTCAGAATTTATTGGACCAAATTAGAGCACACTTGCAGTTCAAATTTGAATTACTTGGTATAAATCGCCTGAAATTCGATAAATCAATGAAAAATGGCAATATAACTAAGAAATTCATGAAAAATTGGCACCTGGAACCCCATGTGGTATACTTCAGGTGAAAATTGTAAGGTCATTGTTTATAGTATTATTTATGGCACTTCCTTCACGAAAAAGTCATGTATGGCACTAGAAAAATGGAAAATTAACTTTGGATTAACCAAATCTTCAATCTTGTTGTGGATATTGCTCACAATGATAACACCCTTGTTAGTTCCAAAAATGGTCATGTTTATCATCTACTATGCTATGAAAATGCTCATGGGTATGGTCATCTTAGTTGAAAGTCATTGATCTTCATATGAGATAGGTCAGTTTTATGAAGTTCTTTTTCAAGTTTGTGGTATTGTCAGTTATCATATTTCCCACAAGCCAATGCACATGAGAGACATCCATGCAAAAGGATTTCAATTTTTGAGTATTTTTCATTTTTTATAATTTATTTCAATGCGTTGTCAAAATTGCATGGATGACTAATCGTATAAAATGGTTGGGAATTAGATTTTTATTTGTGGGTACTACCTACATTCCTAATGTGAATATTTTTTCGGAATTTATTGGACCAAACTAGAGCACACATGTGTTTCAAATTTGAATTACTTGATGTAAATCCCCCAAAATTCAATAAATCAATGAAAAATGGCAATATCACTCGGAAATTCATGAAAAATTGGCACCTGGAACCCCATGTGGTATACTTCAGGTGAAAATTGTAAGGGCACTATTTACAGTATTATTTATGGCACTTGCTTCACAAAAAGGTCATGTATGGCACTAGAAAAGTGAAAAATCAACTTTTTATTAACCAAATCTTCAGTCTTTTTGCGGACTTATTGCTCACAATTATAACACCCTTGTTAGTTCCAAAAATGGTCATGTTATCATCTACTATGCCATGAAGATGCTCATGGGTATGGTCATCTTAGTTGAAAGTCGTTGATCTTCATATGAGATAGGTCAATTTTGTAAAAAAAATCAAGTTTGTGGTATTGTTAGTTTATCATTTTTCCCACAAGCCATTGCACATGAGAGGCCTCCATGCAAAAGGATTTCAACTTTTGAGCATTTTTTCATTTTCTATAATTTATTTCAACGTGTTGACAAAATTGCATGGATGACTAATCATATGAATGATTGGTAATTAGAGTATTTTTGTGGTTACTTCCTACATTCCTAATGTGGAAGGTGAAAATGATTTTTTTTTGAATTTATTGGACCAAACTACAACACACTTGCAGTTCAACTTTGAATTACTAGATGTTAATCGTCTGAAATTCAATAAACCAATGTGAAATGGCAATATCATTCGGAAATTCATGAAAAATTGGCAGCTGGAATCCCATGTGGTATACTTTAGGTGAAAATTATGAGGGCAATATTTACAATAATATTTAGGGTACTTGCTTCACACAAAAAAGTCATGTATGGCCCTAGAAAAATAGAAAATTAACTTTTTACTTGTGGTATTGTATGTTTATCATTTTTCCCATGGGCCATTGCACATAAGAGGCCCCCAAGCAAAAGGATTTTAATTTTTTAGCCTTTTTTCCTTTTTCTATAATTTTTCGCAGATTAATGTCAAAATTGCATGGATGAATAATCATATAAAATGGTTGCTAATTTGAATTTTCTTTGGGGTACTTCCTACATTCATAATGTGAAAGGTGAAACTGATTTTTTTAAGAATTTATTGGACCAAACTAGAGCACACTTGCAGTTCAAATTTGAATTACTTGATGTAAGTCGCCCGAAATTCAATAAATCAATGAAAATGGCAATATCACTTGGAAATTCATGAAGAATTGGAAGTTGGAATACCATGTGGTATACTTCAGGTGAAAATTGTAAGGACACTATTTACACTATTATTTATGGCACTTGCTTCACAAAAAAGTCATGTATGGCACTACGAAAATGGAAAATTAATTTTTTATTTTTAGCAATTGTCAGTTTATTGTTTTCCCCACAAGCCATTGCACATAAGAGGCCTCCATGCAAAAGGATTTCAATTTTTGAGCCTTGTTTTCTTTTTCTATATTTTTTTCAGAAATCACGAGTTATTCCAAGTGCATGCAACCAACTAGAAAAATACAATCATTCCAAATGATTTGCGCACATAAATCACAAGTCATTCCAAATGCATGCAAAACAACTCAAAATACAATCATTCCAAATGATTTGGACACATATTCCGTGCGAATTCATACATATTTTATTCAAATAAATGACAACTTCGGCGTGGCCCTACTCCCCTACTCCCAAGTCCGAAACTAATCTTCTTCGGCAACCTGCGAGTGGCACGCGGCAATGAACTCATCGCAGCTCGGGCCATTCCAGAAGGCACATCGCCCGATGATGTTTAAGCGGCATCGGGTTGGGGCTGTAGAACCGCTGGATCCGAGCGGCGTAGTCCTGGCCGAGGATCTGCGGCCAGAATGGGGCATTAGGATCGAAGCCTGGATCCGCCCGATCCTCCGGCATCAGACATGCCTGAAACCTACGGCGCAAAGGCGACCATACCGACGGGGGGGGGGGGGGGGGGCAGGCACCACAAGAAGACCCCCCGCACTCAGAACCCATCCCACCAGCAGGCGCGTGTCCGATGGCGTCGGGATGTCGCGGATGGCGAGAAGCTCGGCTTCATAGAGAGTGATGCTATGCGGCCACGCCATGGAAGCGGAAGGGAAGGAGGGAGAGGGGGCTAGGGTTTGTGCTGCAGTGGCGTCGATGGTAGATAAGGTTGTGGAGGTGAGCAGCAAAAGGGGACGGGGCCTGCATATATGGCACGGGAAGGGGTGGGTTGCAGCATTAAACATCCATTAGTGAAAGCAGCAGCACGGCTCCCGGTGTGTGAAAACGCGAGCAGTCGCTTATGTGCAAATGATGTCTGCTAGACCACGTCGGTATTTCCCCAAAGAGGAAGGGATGATGCAGCACAGCGACGGTAGGTATTTCCCTTAGTGATGAGACAAAGGTTATCGAACCGGTAGGAGAACCAAGCAACACTACATAAATAGCACCTACACACAAATAACAAATACTTGCAACCCGACGTATTAAAGGGGTTGTCAATTCCTTTCGGGTAAGGATGCCAAAAATTGGCAAACGGACGTGAGAAAGTTGTAACAAGTTGATAGATAGATCTCGCGGGAATGCGAGATAAAATAAATTGCAGCAAGGTATTTTTATATTTTTGGTTTAATAGGTCTGAAAATAAAAGCAAATAAAATAGATCGCAAAGGCAAATATAATAAAGAGGAGACCCGGGGGCTGTAGATTTCACTAGTGGCTTCTCTCGAGAAAAATAGCAAACGGTGGGTAAACGAGTTACTGTTGGGCAATTGATAAAACTTCAAATAATCATGATGATATGCAGACAATGATCATTATATAGGCATCACGTCCAAGATTAGTAGGCGACTCCTGCCTGCATCTACTACTATTACTCCACACATCGACCGCTATCCAGCATGCATCTAGTGTATTAAGTTCATAGAGAAATGGAGTAATGCAATAAGAACGATGACATGATGTAGACAAGATCTATTTATGTAGAAATAGACCCCATCTTGTTATCCTTAATAGCAACGATACATACGTGTCAGTTCCCCTTCTGTCACTGGGATCAAGCACCGTAAGATCGAACCCATTACAAAGCACCTCTTCCCATTGCAAGATAAATAGATCAAGTTGGCAAAACAAAACCCAAATATCGGAGAAGAAATACGAGGCTATAAGCAATCATGCATATAAGAGATCAAAAGAAGACTCAAAAAAACTTTCATGGATAAAAAGATAGATCTGATCAAAAAGTCAAAGTTCATCGGATCCCAACAAACTGTAGCGACCCTACCTCAAACGGTCAAGTCTCTGTGCTTCAGTGTCATCCCTGGATCGGTAATGCTGACACACACAGTACTCGAAGGATTTATAACAGAGTAGCAATCACACACTTATTACATCGAATGTCTCAAAAGAGAACTTATTACAATAAATATGGCTTAAGGCCATCTAATACGATAATAGCGGAAGGCTTGGAAGATAAAGTGAGTCCATCAACTCCAACGACATAGCTGAGCTGCACGGCAACGACCTAACGAACCTTACTCCTCGTCTGAAAAGTCTGCAATATAATATGTTGCAGCCCGAAAACGGGTCAGCACATGGAATATGCTGGCAATATAACACAGTAGAGCAAGAACAAAATAATGCTATCACTACATGCATATTTGGCTGGTGGAAAGCTCTATGGTTATAGTTTTTGCGAAAAGCCAATTTTTCCCTACAACAAAGGACTAAGTTTATTTTAACTATCATGGTAGTTGAAACATCATTGAGAAGGTTCCTCCAACTCAATCCCAATTAAAGTAATTATCAACCCAACAATATTAATTTAGAGTGATGAGATACTTAGGATACTCCAAGTACTAGATACTCAAGATTGTCCATAACCGGGGACACGGCTAACCATGATTATATTCTACACTTTGCAGAGGTTTGCACACTTTTCCCCACAAGACTCGACCGCCTCCGTTGGATTTCTCGCACTACATGGTGTTTGAGAAACGGATGACCGAGACACAGTCTTTCAGAAACATTAACTCTTTACTCCGGGTAGACCATACCAAACCTACATCCCTCTACCTGCTGATCCACCTCTTCAAGAGCTCATGCAACTTACTCAACTATGCTAGAGCCCATAATAGCTTGTGGCTGCACACGGAAGTTTCTAGCATGAAAATATCTCAGTTCCCTTTGAGCCTGGGTGGCGGACCTTAGGATGATCACACGGGTACTCCGGGATATCCTAGGACAACACCGGATTCTCCAGGTGCCCGACAAGCAATCCACCCAGATGTGTATTAAAGTTGCCACCTTAAGTTGAACCATTAATTAACAATCTCACATCTGTCATGGATTTCACTCACCCAATCCACGTCTACGAGCATAGCATAGCTATATAAGCAATACGTAGAAGTAACTCCCAAGGTTTGATTATAACAGGGCAATAGGTTCTACCTCATCAACTACTTCCCAACCCACATGTTAATCACATCCTAATCATGCAATGTTTGAGGATTGGAACTAATGCAAAAAAACTTGGTATGAAAAGAGTATGATTAATGTGTTACTTGCCTTGCCGACGATCCACAAAACCTAGGGACTCGTAGTAGCACGCTTCGCACTCCGGGAATTCTATCGCAAACAAACAATAGCATACATAAGCAATCAAGCAAAGATGCACTGGCAAAACTCAAATAAGAATAATTGACCAGAAAGTTCAACTTAAGAACTCCAGTTTGCAAAAAGAATCAAATCAAACGGAGCAACAAAACTCAAACTGCGAAAGAAACAAGATCCGTTTACTAATCTGAACTAAAGTCAAATTTTACAGTACCAAAATCTTGTTCAAGTTGATTAAACAGAAAGAGGGTTTCGAGACGAAGATCTAGGCGCTTGAATCGCCTGATTCCGATAAACGAGCGAAAAGATAAACTGAAACGAAAATCGGATCAGAAATCGCGATCGAAAATAATCGCGGAAAATCCGAGAAAAAGAAAACTGATGAACAAGCTAACGAACGAACGTTCGTTGTCTGTAACTAACGAGCAAAAACCATTCGTTAAACGAATGTACGGACGAACGTCCGCTATATAAACTAAACCGAGAAAACCGGCGAACCGATCTAAAAAAAATGAACTAGGGTTTAAAAAAAACGGATCGGTTTTTAGAATAAACCGAACGGCGGCGGTGGCGGCGTATACCTCCGGCGAGGTGGGGCTGCGGCGGCGGGGTGCGCGGGGCGGCGGGTTTGGCGGCTAGGGTGGTGGTGGAGGGGGTCCGGGGCGGGGTATTTAAGGAGGGGGTGGGGCTGCTTGGGGGAGGGGCAAGGCGGCGCGGGGAGGAGGAGTCCCGGCCGAACTCGGCTAGCGGCGGCGACGCTCGCAGTCTCCAGGTCGGAGACGAGGCACGGGGCGGTTGGGCCGGCTCGGCTGGGCTTCGGCCCAGTCGGGTGCTGAAACTTAAAAAAAATAAAATCCGCCGAAACTTAGATAAATCCTAGAAAATAAAATAAAAATCTAAAAATGACAAAATAAATTTTTACCGTCTAAATAAAATATTTAGAACGAGATGAACATTTTCTTGGCCCTAAAATGCAACTTTGAAAAATGTGCAATTTTTCTAATGCAAATAAAATAGCAATAAAATCCGAATAAAATCAAATCTTTGATTTTAATATTTTTCCTCCAATATTTCAATTATTTTGGAGAAGTCATATTATCTCCTCTCATATATTTTAATATGAAATATTTTTGAAGAGAAAAAAATAAAAATAAAAATCCTCGTTTCAATATTTGATAAAATTCAAATATGAAAACAGGGAAATCCCCAACTCTCTCCGAGGGTCCTTGAGTTGCTTAGGATTTCGAGGATCGTGAAATGAAATGCAATAAAATATGATATGCAAATGATCTATGTATAACATTTCAAATTGAAAATTTGGGATGTTATACAAACACACCGCAAAAAGAGTTACATCATATGGATCTCCAAGAGACCATTGTATTGAGAACCAAAAGAGAGAGAGGAAGCCATCTAGCTACTAACTACGGACCCGTAGGTCTACAAAGGACTACTCATGCATCATCGGAGAGGCACCAATGGACATGATGAACCCCTCCGTGATGGTGTCTAGATTGGATCTGGTGGTTCTGGAACTTGCGGCAGCTGGAGTTGATTTTCGTCGACTCCCCTAGGGTTTCTGGAATATTGGGGTATTTATAGAGTAAAAGAGGCGGTTTAGGAGGCAACCGAGGTGGGACAACCCACCAGGGCGCGCCTGGGCCTCCAGGCGCGCCCTGGGGGTTGTGCTCCCCTCGGAGCACCCCCCAGGCGCTTCTTTGGCCTACTGGATGTCTTCTGGTTCATAAAAAATCCACAAAAAGTTTTGCTGTGTTTGGACTTTGTTTGGTATTGATTTCCTGCGATGTAAAAAACATGCAAAAAACAGCAACTGGCACTTGGCACTATGTCAATAGGTTAGTACCAAAAAATGATATAAAATGACTAACATGATTATAAAACATCCAAGAATGATAATATAACAACATGGAACAATCAAAAATTATAGATACGTTGGAGACGTATCAGCATCCCCAAGCTTAATTCCTGCTCGTCCTCGAGTAGGTAAATGATAAAAACAGAATTTTTGATGTGGAATGCTGCCTAACATGTCATCTCATATTCTTTTCTTTGTAGCATGGACATTTGGACTTTTATATGGTTCAAAGCAATAGTCTAGTTTTGACATGAGGACTTAAAGACTCAAGCATAGCAACAAGCAACCATCTCTTTCAAAATATCAACGCTAAAATAAGTTATTCCTAGCCCATCATGCTCAATCATTGATCCATTCATGAAACACACTCGCATATTAGCTACACCCAATGCTCAAGTACGATTATAGTGCCCCCTAGTTGGTGCTTTATAAGAGAAGATGGAGACTCAAATTAAAAATAAAAATTGCATAAAGTAAAAGAAAGGCCCTTCGCGGAGGGAAGTAGGGATTTGTAGAGGTGCCAGAGCTCAAAGCGAAAAAGATAGAGATAAAAACATTTTGGGAGGCATGCTTTTCTTGCCAACGAGAACAATCAAGTAGTTCCCAATACTTTCCATGCTAGATATATCATAGGTGGTTCCCAAACAGAAATTAAAGTTTATTGCTTTTTCAACCATACTTTCACTTTCCATGGCTAGCCATATCCACGGGTGCTTCCATACCAACACTTTCCAAGAAATTTATTAGTTGACAACATAAAGTAAATTCATTTTTCATTTCGGGACTGGGCATCCCTAATACCTTTGCCTTAGTCTCGTGCAATGACAAGTGAATAAACACTCCGTGAGAATAACATATCTAGCATGGAAATATATTAGCCACCCCCTACCATTTCATGAGTGGTACGAGCACACAAAAGAGAAGTTTATTTTGAAAATTAGAGATGGCACATACAAATTTGCTTAGAACGGCAAAAGAATACCGCATATAGGTAGGTATGGTGGACTCATGTGGCAAAACTGTTTAAAGGATTTTGGATGCACAAGTACTGATCATACTTGGTGCAAAATGAAGGCTAGCAAAAGATTGAGAAGCGACCAACGAAGAAACGAATAATCTCATAAGCGAGCATTGAGCATAATTAACACCGAATAATGCACCACAAGTAGGATGTAATTTCATTGCACAACTATTGACTTTCATGCTTGCATAGGGAATCACAAACCTTAACACCAATATTCTTACTAAAGCATAATTACTCATCAACATGACTCACATATCGCATCATCATATCTCAAAACTGTTACAAGGAATCAAGTTTATTTTGTCCAATGATCTTCATGAAATTTTTAATTATATCCTTCTTGGATATCTATCACTTTGGAACTAATTTTCGTGTGTTGCTTTTGATAAGCTCAAACAAATATAAGTGAAGATCATGAGCATAATATTTCTTTCTCTCAAATTAATTTAAGTGAAGCAAGAGAAAATTTCTTAAATTTTTTACTAACTCTCAAATAAATCTAAGTGAATCAAGAGAGCATTTCTTCAAAAATACTAAAGCACACCATGCTCAAAAAGATATAAGTGAAGCACTAGAGCAATTCCATAGCTCATAAAAATTTAAGTGAAGCATAGAGAGCAATTCTAACAAGTCATGACATAATTTTGGCTCTCTCAAACAAGTGTGTCCAGCAAGGATTCAAGACTTAAAAAAAGCAAAATAAGCAAAGACTCATATCATACAAGACGCTCCAAGCAAAACTCATAATATGTGACAAATAAAAATATAGCTTCGAGTAAAATACCGATGGTCGTTAGAAGAAAGAGGGGATGCCAGTCGGGGCATCCCCAAGCTTAGTTGCTTGCTTCTCTTTGGATAATAGCTTGGGATGCCATGGGCATCCCCAAGCTTTGGCTCTTCTTACTCCTTATTCCTTCATCCATCATAACAATCACTACTATAAGTACTGTTGCAACCCATTCATATTTTATTATTGCATTATATCTACCATATTCCAACTTTTATATGGCAAAAACTCTTCAAAGAAAACCATAGAATCATCAAAACAAGCACACAACGCAAAGAGAACAGAATCTGTCAAAAAACAGAATAGTCTGTAGCAATCTGGATATTTAGAATACTTCTGTAACTCCAAAAACTCTGAAAAATTAGGACAACTTGAGAAATTTATATATCAATCTACTGTAAAAAAATTCAGAATTTTTCGTCGGTTCTGTGATTTTTAAAAATTGTAACACTAGACGCAAAAGTTTCTGTTTTTCAGCAAGATCAAATCAACTATCACCCAAGAAGATCCTAAAGGCTTTGCTTGGCACAAACACTAAAAAAACACAAAAAACACAATCATAACTGTAGCATAATTTTGTAAACACTCAAGAACAGAAAGGAAAGGACAAAAATAAATTTTATTCATTGGGTTGCCTCCCAACAAGCGCTATTGTTTCATGCCCCTAGCTAGGCATAAAGCATGGATCTAAGTTTTGTCATCCTTCTTCAACTCTTCAATCAAACACTTAGAATTCTTCAAAGATTTAGAATAAAGATTTTCAATGACAATACTCCTACGAACAAATTTAGAGAATTCATTCTTGCCCAAGGGATCTCTTATAACTTCAATGGAATCTGGGTGAATACTGATCATCTTAAGATCCTCTTTATTGTTATTACTAGAAGTTGCACCCTTGTTCTTAGTAACTTGAGTAGTCTTGCCAATCTTTACGAGAGTTTTTTCAATAGTTTTAGCGGAAGAAAAAGTCGTGCTTAAATTACTAAAGATTTCTTCCAGTCTATCAATCCGAGACGGGCTTTCTTCAATTCTTTCATGAATTACGGTCCCCTTTTCTTTTAACAACTTAAAAACTTCTCCCGCTTTTGACCCAATTTTAGTGGAAAAATTATGCATCTTTTTATCCAAGTTTTCAATATGTTATTCGGTAAGCATTTTCTTTTCAATAGCATCTAGTCTTTCCATAACATGCTCAAGGGTCAAAGTTGTTTCATTAATCATAAGAGGTCATGAGCCTACTAAATTTCCCATAGCATTAAAAGGATCAAGAGAAGGGAACATCAAGAAATTTCCATCGGTAATCGTATCAAGGACGAATCTATACCAAGTGGTGATGCCCACATAAAAACAACGAAGAAGAACAATGGTAGATTGCTTACGATAGATCTATTATGAGCGTTGCAAATCCTATACCAAGCATCTTTTAAATTCTCTCCTCCCCTTTGTTTAAAGTTGAGAACCTCATTCTCGGGAGTGCACGCAATAGAGGAAGAACTATCCATGACAACAATAATGGCAAACAAGAATGCACTCAAAAAACAGATCCGGCAATAAAACGCCGAACGAAAAAGAGGGCGGAAAAAGGCAATTTTTTGTGAAGTGGGGGAGAGGAAAATGAGAGGCAAATGGCAAATAATGTAAATTGCAAGGAGATGAGATTTGTGATTAGGAAGCTGGTAGATGTTGATGATGTCTCCCCGGCAACGGCGCCAGAAATTCCTTTTGATGTCTGCTAGACTACGTCGGTATTTCCCCAAAGAGGAAGGGATGATGAAACACATCGACGGATTTCCCTCGGTGATGAGACCAAGGTTATCGAACCAGTAGGATAACCAAGCAACACTACGTAAATAGCACCTGCACACAAATAACAAATACTCGTAACCCGACGTATTAATGGGGTTGTCAATCCTTTTAGGTAACGGCGCCAAAAATTGGCAAACAGATGTCAGAAAGTTGTAATAAGTTGATAGATAGATCTAGCGGGAACGCGAGATAAAATAAATTGCAGCAAGGTATTTTTTATATTTTTGGTTTAATATGTCTGAAAATAAAAGCAAATAAAATAGATCGCAAAGGCAAATATAATAAAGAGGAGACCCGGGGCCGTAGATTTCACTAGTGGCTTCTCTCGAGAAAAATAGCAAACGGTGGGTAAAAAAATTACTGTTGGGCAATTGATAAAACTTCAAATAATCATGACGATATCCAGGCAATGATCATTATATAGGCATCACGTCCAAGATTAGTTGGCCGACTCCTGCCTACATCTACTACTATTACTCCACACATCGACCGCTATCCAGTATGCATCTAGTGTATTAAGTTCATGGAGAAATGGAGTAATGCAATAAGAACGATGACATGATGTAGACAAGATCTATTTATGTAGAAATAGACCCCATCTTGTTATCCTTAATAGCAACGATACATACGTGTCGGTTCCCCTTCTGTCACTGGGATCAAGCACCGTAAGATCGAACCCATTACAAAGCACCTCTTCCCATTGCAAGATAAATAGATCAAGTTGGCCAAACAAAACCCAGATATCGGAGAAGAAATACGAGGCTATAAGCAATAATGCATATAAGAGATCAAAAGAAGACTCAAAAAAACTTTCATGGATATAAATATAGATCTGATCATAAACTCAAAGTTCATCGGATCCCAACAAACACACCGCAAAAAGAGTTACATCATATGGATGTCCAAGAGACCATTGTATTGAGAATCAAAAGAGAGAGAGAGGAAGCCATCTATCTACTAACTACGGACCCGTAGGTCTACAAAGGACTACTCACGCATCATCGGAGAGGCACCAATGGGCATGGTGAATGATGTCTACTACGCAACTTTAGTCTTGTAGACACGTGTTGGGCCTCCAAGCGCACAGTTTTGTTGGACAATAGAAATTTTCCCTCAAGTGGGTGACCTAAGGTTTATCAATCCGTGAGAGGAGTAGGATGAATATGGTCTCTCTCAACGACCCTGCAGCCAAATACAAGAAATCTCTTGTGTCCCCAGCACACCCAATACAATGGCAAATTGTATAGGTGCACTAGTTCGGCGAAAAGATGGTGATAAAAGTGTAATATGGATGGTAGAAATATATTTTTATAATCTGAATAAATAAAAACAACAAGGTAGCAATTAGTAAACGGGCACAAAAACGGTATTGCAATGCTTGAAAACAAGGCCTAGGGTCCGTGCTTTCACTAGTGCAATCTCTCAACAATGCTAACATAGTTGGATCATATGATTATCCCTCAAAGTGTAACGAAGAATCACTCCCGAGTTCCTATTAGCGGAGAACAAAAGATAGGAATTGTTTGTAGGGTACGAAACCACCTCATAGCTATTCTTTCTGTTCGATCTATTCAAGAGTCCGTACTAAAATAACACAAAGCTATTTTTTCCGTTCGATCTATCCTAGAGTCCGTACTAAGATAACACCAAAGCAAGTTCATATTCATAATACTCAATCCACACAAAGAACTATAAAGAGACCCCAAAGTTTCTACCAGAGAAAAACGTGCATCAACCCCTATGCATAGATTACCCCAATATCACCGCGGGAATCCGCGAGTTGAATGCGAAGACACATATCAAGTGAATCAATATGATACCCCAATTGTCACTTCAAGTATTCATACCGCAAGATATATATCATGTGTTCTCATCTCTGAATATTCAATCCGACAAGACAAAACTTCAAAGGGTAAAGATTCAATTCATCATAACAAGAGTATAGAGGGTAGAAACATCATATGATCCATCTATATTAACAAAGCCCATGATATAGATCACGAGAGAGAGAGAGAGAGATTAAAGTACAAACCCTCAGCCCCGAGGGTGGACTAGTCCCTCCTCATCGTGCTGGCCGCCGGGATGATGAAGATGGCCACCGGAGATGATTCCCCCCTCCGACAGGGTGCCGAAATGGGGTCTAGATTGGTTTTCGTGGATACAGAGACCTTGCGGCGGCGGAACTTCTGATCTAGGTTAACCCCGATGGGTTTCGGAATATTTGGGAATTTATAGTGCAGAGAAGGGGTACGGGAGGCCACCGAGGTGGGCACAACCCACCTGGGCGCGCCAGGGGGGCCTGGCGTGCCCTGGTGGGTTGTGCCCCCCTTGGTGCACCCCCAGGTGCTGCTCTGGCCCATCAGGAGTCTTCTGGCCCATAAAAAATCTCCGTGGAGTTTCGTTGCGTTTGGACTCCGTTTGGTATTGATTTCATGCGATGTAAAAAACAAGCAAAAAACGGCAACTTGCACTGGGCACTGGGTCAATAGGTTAGTCCCAAAAAATGATATAAAGTTGCTATAAAATGATTGTAAAACACCCAAGAATGATAAAATAACAACATGAGTACTTCATAAATTATAGATACGTTGGAGATGTATCAATGAACCCCTCCGTGATGGTGTCTATATTGGATCTGGTGGTTCTGGAACTTGCGACAGCTGGAATTGATTTTCATCGACTCCCCTAGGGTTTCTGGAATATTGGGGTATTTATAGAGTAAAGAGGCGGTTTGGGAGGCAACCGAGGTGGGCACAACCCACCAAGGCGCGCCTAGGCCTCTAGGCGCGCCCTGGTGGGTTGTGCTCCCCTCGGAGCACCCCCAGGTGCTTCTTTGGCCCACTGGATGTCTTCTGGTCCATAAAAATCCACAAAAAGTTTCGTTGCGTTTGGACTCCATTTGGTATCGATTTCCTGCGATGTAAAAAGCATGCAAAAAACAGCAACTGGCACTTGGCACTATGTCAATAGGTTAGTACCAAAAAATGATATAAAATGACTATAAAATGATTATAAAACATCCAAGAATGATAATATAACAGCATGGAACAATCAAAAATTATAGATACATTGGAGACGCATCAGCAAACAACAGGCGATGTTGATTCAGATTTGCATGCCGACGCGAATGCATGCATCATTACATGTCTGTCCCATGCAAATGCATGTGGCAGACGTGCCCAGCCGAATGCATGCAGCCTTACATGTCAGTCCCACGCGAATGCATGCGGCAGCCATCCCGAGCCAAATGCATGCGGCCTTACATGTCGGTCCCACGCGAATGCATGCGGCCTTACATGTCGGCCCCACACGTCAGCAACGGCGAAGTAATGGTCAAAGGCTTTGACTAGATGGCAAGGCACTGTTTTGCCTTTTGTGAGGTGCGGGAAAGTGGAGGAGGGCAAAAGTGAGCACAGTTAGATGGATTGGGGAAAACTAAGCACAACTAAGGAAGGAGGGACACATAAGTAGCGCCAGGGTTCTTCTCGTGGTCATGATGTTCTTCACGGGGTGACTTCCTCCAACTTGTTTTCCTGCTAGACAAGCACTGCACAATCTATCCTTGTCAAATATA
Source organism: Aegilops tauschii subsp. strangulata (assembly GCF_002575655.3). NCBI lineage: Eukaryota > Viridiplantae > Streptophyta > Magnoliopsida > Poales > Poaceae > Aegilops > Aegilops tauschii. Next base: position 184,060,866 of record NC_053040.3, read on the forward strand.
ACATCTTTTACTCCAAGGATATGATCACCTTTAATTAGCTTATCAAGATTTCGCATGCCCACATGACCTAACCTTCTATGCCACAACCAGCCTTTAGAGGATTTAGCAATTAAGCAAGTTCTAGGTTGAGCCTTTTTAGTGAAATCAACAATGTAAAGATCTCCTCTACGTATACCGGTGAATACCATATTATGACTATCTCTACGAAACACTTGGCAATCTACTTTGGTGAATAGGACATTGAAACCAAAGTCAGCAAGTCTAGATATGAAAAGTAAATTGTAGCCAAGAGATTCATCGAGCATAACATTTTGTATGGAGCTATCATGTGAGATGGCCACCTTACCAAGGCCAACCACCTTACCCTTTGAGTTATCACCAAAGGTGACATACTTTCGAGGGCCGTCGTTTTCAGCTAGCTCACGAAACATATCCTTATCTCCGGTCATGTGATCGGTACATCCACTATCAAGAATCCATTCCTTTCCTCCAGCCATGTAGCCGTGAAGATTAGCCATAAGACCAAAGTGTCTCATAGACTCATCGAGATCAAAGTCACTATCATCATCCTCATCATAGTATCCATGTTCAACATCGTCTTGTGATGGATCAATTCCTAGAGAGAGTGATTCATTTGATAAATGATCATCACAATATTCATCTTTATGAATTCTAATGGCTTCAGAGATGATATTTCTAATGATTCCAACATCTCCTTTGGCACGCATAAGGTTAGTAAGCTCAAATAGACAATCACCAAACTTAGAATCATTGGAATTCATCTTACTCAAAGCAATAGACTTGTGAAGAATCTCATCTAAGTTTTGCAAGGAATAGTTTGGAAATCGTTCCTCCAGAAATCTCCATATAGTGGAGGCACAATCAAGAGTAGGCAAGCAACCGAACAAATTTCTAGAACCTCTAATAATCAAATTGACAGTTCTAAGGTTGTGAATCATGTCAATAGACTCATCAATGGTAGGATGCAAAGGATCAACATGGGGTGCACAAGGGCTAGTAATGTACTTGTTCAAATGATATAAATTGAAAATGTTAAGCATCTCAATTTTCCATTCATGAAAGAACTCTCCATCAAGTATAGACACTCTACGTCTAAGACTCCCCAAAGTAGACTCATCCATCTTCCTCCAATGGTGATTAAACCAAAGCAATGGAGACCAAAGCTCTGATACCAATTGAAAGGATCGAAAAGAGGTGTCTAGAGGGGGGGGTGATTAGACCCTCAACAAAGAAAAGTAGCAGTTTTTAATTTCTTCAGGTTAACGTGGAGTTTTAGCACAAGTTTAAACATTCACAATACATTTCAAGCAAGCATGGCAAGATTGTATGAGTAGCGGAAAGTAAAGCATGCAATTTGGAAGAATGTAAAGGGATGGGATTGGAGTATGCAAACGCAACTGGAGACATGGTGATTTTTGGCGTGGTTCCGATAGGTGGTGCTATCGTACATCCACGTTGATGGAGACTTCAACCCACGAAGGGTAACGGTTGCGCTAGTCCACGAAGGGCTCCACCCACGAAGGGTCCACGAAGAAGCAACCTTGTCTATCCCACCATGGCCATCACCCACGAAGGACTTGCCTCACTAGAGTAGATCTTCACGAAGTAGGCGATCTCCTTGCCCTTAAAAACTCCTTGGTTCTACTCCACAATCTTGCCGGAGGCTCCCAAGTAACACCTAACTAATCTAGGAGACACCACTCTCCAAAAGGTAATAGATGGTGTGTTGATGATGAACTCCTTGCTCTTGTGCTTAAAATGATAGTCTCCCCAACTCTCAACTCTCTCTCACTTTGGATTTGGTGGAAAGATGATTTGAGTGGAAAGCAACTTGGGGAAGGCTAGAGATCAAGATTCTTGTGGTTGGAATTGAATATCTTGGTCTCAACACATGAGTAGGTGGTTCTCTCTCAGAAAATGAATGCTGGAAGTGTAGAAACGTTCTGATGGCTCTCTCCACAAATGGAGGATGGGTGGAGGGGTATATATAGCCTCCACACAAAATCTAGTCGTTACACACAATTCACCAAACTCGGTGGGACCGAATCGTGAAACTCGGTCAGACCGATATGGTTCAAAATGTGAACGTTAGGATTTTCGGTGGGACCGATATGATCAACTCGGTGGGACCGATGTGCTAGGGTTAGGGTAAAACCTCAACTCGGTTTGGCCGATTACACAAACTCGGTGAGACCGATTTTGGTAATAAGCAAAACAGAGAGTTGGTCAAGCAAACTCGGTGGGACCGATTGCATATCTCGATGGGACCGAAATAATTGCAACAGGCAACACAGAGTTTGCAAGCCCATCTCGGTGAGACCGTGATCCCATCGGTGAGACCGAACTGATTAGGGTTTCTGGCAGTGGCTATGTCAAGTGAACTCGGTGGCGCCGGATAGATCAAATCGGTGGGGCCGAGTTTGACTTTAGGTTTGGGACATATGTGGAAATAAGAAAGTGGTTGAGGGCTTTGGAGCATATCACTAAGCACTTTGAGCAAGCAAGCCATTAAGCAACACCTCATCCCCTTTTAATAGTATTGGCTTTCCTATGGACTCAATGTGATCTTGGATCACTTAAATGAAAATGAAGAGTCTTGAGCATTTGAGCTTCTGCCAATCTTCTGTCCTTAGCATCTTGAAGGGGTTCCACATCCTCTTGTCCATGCCACTCCACTGTTGAACTCATCTGAAATATACTAGGTGAAAATATTAGTCCAACAAGAGATATGTTGACATTAATTACCAAAATCACCCAGGTAGCACTTGTGCTTTTAATCTCCCCCTTTTTGGTAATTGATGACAACATACATCAAAGCTTTAGATAAAGATATGGAGAGTAACAAGTAAAGCTTTGGAAAGACATGTAACATGCATAGGCTCCCCCTACATGTATGCAATCATGTAAATATGGAATAGAAGAGCATGTGATTGCATAAGCATGACAGAGCAAGCAAAGAGTTACATGTATCTTGGTTACATGCATCCGAGCAAATGGTGTAGATACAGGAAATATACCTTCATGTTCATGAGTCCTTCTTGCAAACAATATGTACATCAGCAAGAGATCATCATGCACATGAGTGTGATGCATATACTTACCTTGTGGTCTTGAGGTGGCTTTGGAATAGCTGATACTGAGTAAACAAGGTTAGATAACACACGACCATCTATAGGACAAAGCAATTTGAGAAACCACAAGAGTACCAAGATTGGGATGACATGTAGAGAGTGAGTACTAGGTACTCTATTTGAGTATAGACATGTCCCCAAAGAGTAAAGATATGCAATGAATTCGAAGATTTCCTTCCCTTAGAAGTCTTTCTCCCCTGGATCTTATATGGGATACTGGGAGAAGGTAGGGACAAGAAAATCAGAGCAAAACAAGAAAATCAGCACAAAACAATAACAATCATAGCACATACTAACATGTCTTTCCCCTCTTAAAGACATGTGACTTCTCTCCTCTTGAATACTGATACATCTCCAACATATCTACTTTTCCTCTTGTTTTGGACTCTAATTTGCATGATTTGAATGAAACTAACCCCGGACTGACGCTGTTTTCAGCAGAACTACCATGGTGTTGTTTTTGTGCAGAAATAAAAGTTCCCGGAATGGAACGAAACTTTGCGAGGAATTTTTACACAATAAAATAGAATTCATGGAGCCAAGACCTGCCAGAGAGGGGCACCTGGGTGGGCACAACCCACCAGGGTGCGCCCCCCTCTCCTGGCGCGCCCAGGTGGGTTGTCCCCACCTGGTGGCCCCGCAGACCCTGAAACCGACGCTATAAAATTCTATTTTCGGAGAAAAATCAGGGAGAAAGAATTATCGTGATCCACGAGAGGGAGCCACCGCCAAGCCCTATTCTTGCTCGGAAGGGCAGATCTAGAGTCCGTTTGGGGCTCCGGAGAGGGGGGTCTTCGTTCTTCGTCATCACCGCCAAGCCCTATTCTTGCTCGGAAGGGCAGATCTAGAGTCCGTTTGGGGCTCCGGAGAGGGGGGTCTTCGTTCTTCGTCATCACCAACCCTTCTCCATCGCCAATTCCATGATGCTCCCCACCGGGAGTGAGTAATTCCTTCGTAGGCTCGCTGGTCGGTGATGAGTTGGATGAGATTCATCATATAATTGAGTTAGTTTTGTTAGGGCTTGACCCCTAGTATCCACTATGTTCTAAGATTGATGTTGATATGACTTTACTATGCTTAATGCTTGTCACTTTGGGCCCGGGTGCCATGATTTCAGATCTGGACCGTTTATGTTATCATCATTATATCCATGTTTTAGATCCGATCTTGCAAATTATAGTCACCTACTACGTGTTATGATCCAGCAACCCCGGAGTGACAATAGTCGGGACCACTCCCGATGATGACCGTAGTTTGAGGAGTTCATGTATTCACTATGTGTTAATGCTTTGTTCCAGTTCTCTATTAAAAGGAGGCCTTAATATCCCTTAGTTTCCAATATGGACCCCGCTGCCATGGGAGGGTAGGACAAAAGATGTCATGCAAGTTCTTTCCATAAGCACGTATGACTATTTACGGAATACATGCCTACATTATATTGAAGAACTGGAGCTAGTGCCGTATCGCCCTAGGTTATAACTGTCTCATGATGAATATCATCCAACAAGTCACCGATCCAATGCCTACGAATTTATCTTAGATTGTTCTTGATAAGTTACTACTGCTATCATCATTGTCACACTTGCTACAAAATTACTGCTATCACTGTTACTGTTACTATTGCTGCCTTCACTACTATCAAACTATCAAACTACTTTGCTACTGATCACTTTGCTGCAGATAATTAATCTCCAGGTGTGGTTGAATTGACAACTCAGCTGCTAATACCTTCAAATATTCTTTGGCTCCCCTTGTGTCGAATCTATAAATCCGGGTTGAATACTCTACCCTCGAAAACTGTTGCGATCCCCTATACTTGTGGGTTATCAAGACCTTTTTCTGGCGCCGTTGCCGGGGAACATAGCTATATTTGTTGGGTCACTTGGGATTATTATCAATTTATCACTCTGAAGAATCTGAAGGATCCTAAGACTAAGATATTTCCCTCAAGTACGAGGGGAGGTAAGAAACTGCCATCCAGTTCTGCTTTAGATTCACCTTCTGTTATGAGTAAACTTGCAACACCACCACATGCTATTAATTCTGATATGTCACAAGTTATTGATGATGCTACTTCTACTGTGAATAATGCTTATGATGATGCTAGTGCCTTGCTTGATAATGATGATGTGCCACTTGGTGAATTTCTTGATGAACAAATTCCTAGAGTAATACAACATGATGTTGTTGAATCTGATGATGAACTTGAAACTGAAACTCCTGAAACGCCTACTAGAACTAGCCCTCCTAGATATGAATTACCTAAGGTACCGAAAGGTTATGTTATGAGTGAAGAAACAAGTAGAGATATCCGTGCTTGTAATGATAGAGATGATCTAGAGAAATTACTACACAAGTATAAAGAAAAATCTCTGAATGCTAGAGTGAAATGTGATCCAAAGTTTGCTACTTCACCTATTTTTATTGATGATATGGATTATGAATTCTCTGTCGACCCAGATTTAATTACTTTGGTTGAATCTGATCCTTTCCATGGTTATGAAACTGAAATTGTCGTGGCACATCTCACTAAATTGAATGATATAGCCACCCATTTTACTCATGATGAGAAAACTCGCTACTACTCTATTCTCAAATTATTTCCTTTCTCATTAAAGGGTGATGCTAAAGCTTGGTACAATACTCTTGCTCCTGGTTGTGTGCGTAGTCCCCAGGATATGATTTATTACTTCTCTGAAAAATATTTCCCTACTCATAAGAAACAAGCTGCCTTACAGGAAATATTTAACTTTGTGCAAACTAAAGAAGAGAGTCTCCCACAAGCTTGGGGGAGGCTTTGCCAGTTACTTAATGCTTTGCCTGATCATCCTCTTAAGAAAAATGAAATACTTGATATCTTCTATAATGGACTAACCGATGCTTCTAGGGACTTCCTAGATACTTGTGCTGGTTGTGTTCTCAAGGAATGAACTGTTGGACAAGCTGAAGAATTATTGAATAATATATTGAAAAATTATGATGATTGGACTATTCCTGAACCACCGCCTAAACCCACTCCGAAGAAGAGGGGTATATTATATCTCAGTCCCGAAGATAAGCAAGAGGCAAAGAAATCTATGAAGGAAAAAGGTATTAAAGCTAAGGATATTAAAAAATTACCTCCTATTGAAGAAATACATGGGCTTAGTACACCACCGTTGCCTAAGGTGGTAGAGGTAAATTCTCTGATGAAGTTCAGTGATAATGATAATCCTCACAATATGCATCCTAGTAAATGCCTTTATGAGTTTGAAAACTATATTATAAAACAATATTACTTCAATGCAAATGTTATGAAATAGTTGAAATATTATTCTGATATGATTGCTCGCTTGAGTGACTTGTTATTTAGAATTTCAAATGATGTTAGAGGTGTTGGAAAATATGCTTGTATGGTTCAAACTCAGTTAGAACAAGTTGCTAAATCTCAAAGAGAATTACTTGATGAAATAAATCATAATATGCATGACTTTGCTGTTGGAGTTGCAACTAGAGGAGGTAAAATGACTCGGGAACCACTTTCTCCTGAGGGACACCCAAAAAGAATTGAACAAGATTCACAAAGAAATAACAGTAGTGCACCTAGTCATTCTAAAAAGAAAAAGAAAAATGATAGGACTTTGCATACATCTAGTGAACCTGAAATAGAAAAACCTCCTGATAATGATAATGCAACTTCTATCTCTGATGCTGATACTCAATCTGGTAATAAACACTCACCTACTAATAATGAAAAATATAATGATGAGATTCATGAAGACTCTCAACCAAACAATGATAAAGAACCAGATAATGATGTTGAGATAGAACCACCAGTTGATCTTGATAACCCACAACCTAAGAATAAAAGATATGACAAAAGAGACTTTGTTGCTAGAAAACATGGTAAAGAAAGAGAACCGTGGGTTCAAAAACCTATGCCTTTTCCACCCAAGTCAACTAAAAATAAAGATGATGAAGAATTTGAACGCTTTGCTGAAATGCTGAGGCCAGTCTTTTTGCGTACTCGCTTGACTGATATCTTGAAAATGCCTCCTTATGCAAAGTATATGAAAGATATCATCACAAATAAGAGAAAAATACCGGAAGCTGAAATCTCCACTATGCTTGCTAATTACACTTTTAAAGATGGAGTACCTAAAAACTTGGAGATCTAGGAATACCAACTATACCTTGCTCTATCAAAAAGAATTATGTGAAAACTGCTTTGTGTGACTTAGGAGCTGGTGTTAGTGTTACGCTTTTCTCTTGATACAAAAGACTTGACTTGAATAAACTCACACCTACTGAAATATCTTTGCAAATGGATGACAAATCAATTGCCATACCTATCGGTATCTGTGAGGATGTGCCCGTTGTTGTTGCTAATGTTACTATTTTGACTGACTTTGTTATACTTGAGATGCCCGAGGATGACAACATGTCGATTATCCTTGGTAGACCCTTCTAGAATACTGCAGGGGCTGTTATTGATTGCAATAAAAGCAAGGTTACTTTTCATATTAATAGTAATGAGCATACGGTGCACTTTCCGAAGAAACAATTCCAAGTGAATGGTATTAATGTTATTGGAAAATCTCCGAAAATCACTATTGGAAGTTTTCAAATACCTCTACCTACTGTCAAAAAGAAATATGAAATACTTATTGTTGGGGAAATGCATATCCCCATTAAGGTAACTTAGTGATTTATGGAAGTTCTTCGGTTTCATGCTAATTGAAAGTGGTTGTTAATAAGACCTGATCAACCTTATTAATGGATCATTTTTGAATGGTATGAAGTTGATGAATTTAGTAAGCACTACCTTATGTTCTTACCTTTTGTTTTATGTTTTTATTAGTTAAATAAAATAAAATGCCATGCTTTGTCTATTTTCTGAATTTCCCGTGCAATCAAAAAATGACCCAAAAATAAAAGTTCTCAGAATGCCCTGAAAATTTCATATGATTTTTTCCTGAATGTTTTTGAATTTCTGGTGCAAATAATACCAGAGGGAGGTGCACCAGGTGGGCACAACCCACCTGGGCGCGCCAGGACCCCCAGGCGCGCCCTGGTGGGTTGTGGTCCCCACGTGGCCCCCCTCACTTACCTCCAGAAAAAAAATCTCCATTGCTCTCTCTCCCGTGTTCTTGAGCTCAAACCCGCGGATTTCGATCTCTTTGCTCGAAGCTGCGTTTCCGAAACTGTTTCGGGGGATTGTTGCTTGGTATGTGACTCCACCGTTTGTCCAATTACTTTTGCTTTAGTGGTTTATATTTTGAATAATTAGCTACTCTTGGTGCTGCTGTAGATGTGCTTGCATGTTAAATTCTTAGTGTTCTAAGTAGTTTGAATGCTTGCTATGCCTTCTATGTATCCCTATGAGTAGTTGCTATCAATTTTGTAAAGTTTCGTTGACAAATTTTTGTCACCCCAAAAATTTTACTTTTAGAAAATTGTACGCGGACATGATGAACCTATTTGGAAGGAGTTCTTGGAGGAGACGATCCTCGAGGGCATCTTCCAGTGACAGTTCTGCTCGTTGTTCTTATGTTGAACCAAGTGAAAGTTCCACGCGAGATGCCGCCACCAAAACATGATTATGGCCTTGCGATGAGTATATGGTGCGTGTGGGCATTAAGGAGGAATTTGAGAAATATGTTCACAATGTCGGTCTCGGTCCCTACCTTTCAGATAAGTGTGAATAACGCCAACTTCTCACTGAATCTTTTGTCAAAGGATGTCGTTTATGGTTTATGATAGACCATTTACCATCTCACTAGAGAATTTTGCTTATCATTGCAAGCTTCCATTTTGGGGTTCGCTTGACGAACCACCAAAGGTTGAGTTCGAAACATTCTTGACTAGCCTTTGTTACGGTGAAAGGAGAGGAGTGACACAAGGTAGAATAAAGAGCATTCATTTTCCCGCAATTCAGTACTTTGCATTATTCAATGAGAAATGTATAGTAGGCAAGCAAGACTGTAGTACGCTCTATGCTCCAGACTTGAGCCTCATACACACCGCTCTCACTGGTGAAAGGAATTATAACCTTGGAGCAATTGTTGCACGCAGACTTCAGCATAACACTAACAGTGGCAGGTTCTATGGTGGAATTTATGCCACATGTTTAGCATGAGGGCTTGGTGTTTCACCTTTGCCCCGTTGATCCTGTCCTACCCATGCAGTATTTGGATTTTGACACCTTAAAAGATCATAAAATCCTTAAAGGAAAGATTCATGACTTCACTTTCAATTTGTTGTTTAACCAAACATCTGTTGTGCACACATATTTGCCTGTGCCTGCTCTTTTTGACTATCACAGCAAGGGGAGATATTTTGTTCTTGAGAGTGAGGCCCGAGCTCACAACGCAGCGGTGGTGGCAGCACGGCAGGCCGAGGCATCCGCACCAAGAGCCTCCGTGAGCTACCATGCTGACTACTATCCAGGCTACTAACCGACTACCAAGTTAGGCCAAAAGCCTAAGTTTGGGGGAGTACGTGTTTCCTCCGACTTTACATTCATGTTCACTTATTCCATTTGTCGGTGCTCACACTTTTTTATTGTATCATCCATGCTTAGATTTATTTTTCTTGCTTTCTTCTTGTGTTCTTGAAAAACTTTAGGAAAACCAAAAGAATTAGTTGTAGTCAATTTATTTTCTATGCATGCTTATTGGTAATATTAAGAAGAAAACCCAAAAAGATTTCTTTGTTCTTCTTTTGCTTGTTGGGAGCTTTCCCGTGTAAATAGTTTTTCTCGTTTTTGCTTTCCCCTTTTTATTTGCTTGGTCAAGAAAACCAAAAACTCCAAAAATATTTCAGTGTGTTTCTCTGAATCTCTTTTATTTTTATTCGAGTCGTACCAAGGAGAAGACCACGATGAAAATGTTGAGTGGCTCTCATTTGAATAACTGTTGAACTGGCAGATTCCAGCTTAGTCCGCGGCATTCTTGCACTATTATTATTTTCATATCATTCGGTCATGCAAGTGAAAGGCAATAATGACGATATTCGGTGAACTGGCCGTGGCAGAGAGAAACTGGTATGAACTCGACTTGTTCTGTCTGTGTAAATATGTTTAACCTAGTACCCATGATTCAGCCCATTATGATTAAACATGTTTGTAATGACAATTAGAGATCATAGTTTCTCATGCCATGCATAAGTAGCTGGGAGTTGATAATGATTTATCTTGGATATCAACATTGCATTAAAATGATTGTGATGTAGTATGATGATATGGTATCCTCCTCTGAATGTTCGAGTGGCTTGACTTGGCAGATGTGCATGCATGTAGTTGAATCAAAACCAACATAGCCTCTATGATATTTATGTTCATGGTGTTCATATCCTACTCATGCTAGTGTCCAATGTTACTTATGCATAATGCATGGTTATGACCGTTGTTGCTCTCTAGCTGGCCGCTTGTCAATCTAATTGCTAGCCTTCGCCTGTACTAAGTGGGAATTCTGCTTGTATATCAAAAACCTTGAACCCAAAATTTATTCCAGATGAGTCCACCATACCTACCTATATGTCGTATTACCCTGCTGTCCTAACTAAATTTGCATGTGCCACCTCTAAAAACTTCTAAAAATATCCGTTTTGTGTGCTTGGATCGTTCATGGAACGGCAGGAGGTAGTCGGTATCTTCCATGCTAAGTAGGTTATTCTCAGGTCGAGTGTTTACTCACTCGCCATCGCACGAGAAAAGGGCGGTAATAGGGATGCCTAGTCCCAAACTGCAAAATACAAAAAGAGTTAATCGCTCGAATAATCAAACAAAAACTCCCAATGGAGTCAAAACCTTTACTTGTTATCGCTTGGGAATCGCCACTAGCTTCTTTAGCATGGGAGATATTGATAACTGATAGTCGTGAAGTAAATGAGAAGGGTGCATGTCTCAAAATATCATTAACATCTGTTTTAAAAATTGAGCTCTGGCACCTCTGCAAATCACTGCTTCCCTCTGCGAAGGGACTATCTATTTACTTTTATGTTGTGTCACCACCTTCTAAAACAAGCGCCAGAAACTGAGGGAGCACAATTGTCATGATTTATGCATTGTGTGTAGCTAATGTTGGGTGCATCATGACTGGATCTTTTCTACCATGAATTACAATGTTTAGTCGCTGCTTGAACTACGCAGGTGCTCTGCATTTATGTTTTGCGGTCTCAGAAAGGGCTAGCGAGATACCACTATTGTCATATTATATCATGGTTGTTTTGCTAACATGTTGCCATTTGAGATATCTTATTATTGCTTGCTAGCTGATTATGTCATTGGTATGAGTCATTATAATCTTTAAGAGTTACTGACAACATGGTTAGTTATAATTTTGGCTGAAAACCTGGGTGTTGTTTAAGCTTATTTATGCAAACAAGAGCAAAAGAGTTCGTAAACGTTTTTCTTTTTCACCTTCAATTTATCAACTGAATTGCTTGAGTACAAGCAAAGGTTTAAGCTTGGGGGAGTTGATACGTCTCCAACGTATCTACTTTTCCTAACACTTTTCCTCTTGTTTTGGACTCTAATTTGCATGATTTGAATGAAACTAACCCCGGACTGACGTTGTTTTTAGCAGAACTACCATGGTGTTGTTTTTTTGTAGAAATAAAAGTTCTCGGAATGGAATGAAACTTTGCGAGGAATTTTTATACAATAAAAGAGAATTTCTGAAGCCAAGACCTGCCAGAGAGGGGCACCTGAGTGGGCACAACCCGCCAGGGCGCACCCCCCTCTCCTGGCGCGCCAGGTGGGTTGTCCCCACATGGTGGCTCCGTAGACCCTGAAACCGACGCTATACAATCCTATTTTCGGAGAGAGAAATCAGGGAGAAAGAATTGTCGCGATCCACGAGATGGAGCCGCCGCCAAGCCCTGTTCTTGCTCGGGAGGGCAGAACTAGAGTCCGTTTGGGGCTCCGGAGAGGGGGATCTTCGTTCTTCGTCATCACCAACCCTTCTCCATCGCCAATTCCATGATGCTCCCCACCGGGAGTGAGTAATTCCTTCGTAGGCTCGCTGATCGGTGATGAGTTGGATGAGATTCATCATATAATCGAGTTAATTTTGTTAGGGCTTGACCCCTAGTATCCACTATGTTCTAAGATTGATGTTGCTATGACTTTTCTATGCTTAATTCTTGTCACTTTGGGCCCGGGTGCCATGATTTCAGATCTGAACCGTTTATGTTATCATCATTATATCCATGTTTTAGATCCGATCTTGCAAGTTATAGTCACCCACTAGGTGTTATGATCCGGCAACCCCGGAGCGACGATAGTCGGGACCACTCTCGGTGATGACCGTAGTTTGAGGAGTTCATGTATCCACTATGTGTTAATGCTTTGTTCTGGTTCTCTATTAAAAGGAGGCCTTAACATCCCTTAGCTTCCAATATGGACCCCGCTGCCACGGGAGGGTAGGACAAAAGATGCCATGCAAGTTCTTTCCATAAGCACGTATGACTATTTACGGAATACATGCCTACATTATATTGACGAACTGGAGCTAGTGTCGTATCGCCCTAGGTTATAACTGTCTCATGATGAATATCTTCCAACAAGTCACCGATCCAATGCCTACGAATTTATCTTATATTATTCTTGCTAAGTTACTACTGCTATCATCGCTATTACACTTGCTACAAAATTACTGCTATCACTGTTACTATTACTATTGCTGCTATCACTACTATCAAACTACTTTGCTAATGATCACTTTGCTGCAGATAATCAATATCCAAGTGTGGTTGAATTGACAACTCAGCTGCTAATACCTTCAAATATTCTTTGGCTCCCCTTGTGTCGAATCTATAAATTTGGGTTGAATACTCTACCCTCGAAAACTGTGGCGATCCCCTATACTTGTGGGTTATCAAATGCCAAGCATATGGGGCTTGATACGTCTCCAACGTATCTATAATTTTTGGTTGTTCCATGCTATATTATATTCTGTTTTGGACATTATTGGGCTTTATTATACACTTTTATATTATTTTTGGGACTAACCTATTAACTGGAGGCCCAGCCCAGAATTGCTGTTTTTTGCCTATTTCAGAGTTTCGCAGAAAAAGAATATCAAACGGAGTCCAAACGGAATGAAACCTTCGGAAACGTGATTTTCGGAACGAACGTGATCCAGAGGACTTGGACCCTACGTCAAGACATCAACCAGGAGGGAACGAGGTAGGGGCGCGCCTACCCTCCCAGGCGCGCCCTGCACCCTCGTGGGCCCCATGTTGCTCCACCGACGTACTCCTTCCTCCTATATATACCTACGTACCCCCAAACTACCAGATATGGAGCCAAAAACCTAATTCCACCGCCACAACCTTCTGTACCCGTGAGATCCCATCTTGGGGCCTTTTTCGGAGCTCCGCCGGAGGGGGCATCGATCGCGGAGGGCTTCTACATCAACACCATAGCCTCTCCGATGATGTCTGAGTAGTTTACCTCAGACCTTCGGGTCCATAGTTATTAGCTAGATGGCTTCTTCTCTCTTTTTGGATCTCAATACAATGTTCTCCCCCTCTCTCGTGGAGATCTATTCGATGTTATCTTCTTTTGCGGTGTGTTTGTTGAGACCGATGAATTGTGGGTTTATGATCAAGTTTATCTATGAACAATATTTGAATCTTCTCTGAATTCTTTTATGTATGATTGGTTATCTTTGCAAGTCTCTTCGAATTATCAGTTTGGTTTGGCCTACTAGATTGATCTTTCTTGCAATGGGAGAAGTGCTTAGCTTTGGGTTCAATCTTGCGGTGTCCTTTCGCAGTGACAGTAGGGGCAGCAAGGCATGTATTGTATTGTTGCCATCGAGGATAACAAGATGGGGTTTATATCATATTGCATGAGTTTATCCCTCTACATCATGTCATCACTACTGGAATCAGCTAATTTGCCATCTGCCAGCTCTTTGCCGTCTGCTAGCTGACGGCAAAGAAGCTCTTTGCCATCAGCTACCCAAAAGCAGACGACAAAGAAAGGGCAGACGGCAAAGAAGCTCTTTGCCGTCCGCTGGCGGACGGCAAAGAGTGAGGTGGCCCCCACCCCCCGCCCGTTTTTGAAAAACTTAACGGGCCACCTCTTTGCCGTCCGCTAGCAGACGGCAAAGAGGCAAAAAAGCGGACGGCAAAGGGGGGCGGACGGCAAAGAGCCTACTACCTAACGGCCCGTACCCCCCGCCCGTTACTCACTTCTTCCCTCTCCCTCGTCGTTTCTCTCCTCCCACGCCGCCGCCCACCGCGCGCCGCCGCCGCCCCGTCGCCCCCGCCGCCCCGGCTCGCCGCCGCCCCGGGGCCCCGTCGCCCTCACCGCCCCGGCCCCCCGCCGCCCCGCGCCCCACCGCCCGGGCCCGGCCCCCCGCCGCCCCAGGCCCGCCCCCTGCCGCCCCAGGCCCGGCCCCCCGCCGCCCCAGGCCGCCTCCTCCACCGCCCCGCCCCCTCCTCCACCGGCCTCCTCCACCCCCAGGCGAGCCCCCCATTTTTCAGTTTTTTTTTCTTTTTTTTCCTTTTTAGTTTTAGTTTAGATTTAGTTTTAGTTGTAGTTTTAGGTTTAGTTTTAGGTTTAGGTTTAGGTTTAGTTGTAGGCTTAGTTTAGTTTGAGGAAAGAAGAAGAAGAGAAAAAGAGGAGAGGAGGAGAAGAAGAAGAGGAAAAAGGAAAGGAAGAAGAAGAGGAGGAGGAGGAGAAGAAAAAAGAAGAAGAGGAAGAAGAAGAAGAGAAAAAGAGGAGAGGAGGAGAAGAAGAAGAGGAAAAAGGAAAGGAAGAAGAAGAAGAGGAGGAGGAGAAGAAAAAAGAAGAAGAGGAAGAAGAAGAAGAAAAAAGAGGAGAGGAGGAGAAGAAGAAGAGGAAAAAGGAAAGGAAGAAGAAGAAGAAGAGGAGGAGGAGAAGAAAAAAGAAGAAGAGGAAGAAGAAGAAGAAAAAAGAGGAGAGGAGGAGAAGAAGAAGAGGAAAAAGGAAAGGAAGAAGAAGAAGAGGAGGAGGAGAAGAAAAAAGAAGAAGAGGAAGAAGAAGAAGAAAAAAGAGGAGAGGAGGAGAAGAAGAAGAGGAAAAAGGAAAGGAAGAAGAAGAAGAGGAGGAGGAGAAGAAAAAAGAAGAAGAGGAAGAAAAGGAAGAATAGGAAGAAGAAGAAAAGGAAAAAAGAGGAAAAAAACCCGACCCGACACGGCACCCCGACCCCGACCCGGCACCCCGACACGACACCCCGACCCCTAGACCCCGACCCCGACACCCCGACCCCGAGCCTGACCCGACACCCCGACCCCGACACCGACACGGCACCCCGACCCCGACCCCGACCCCGACACCCCGACCCCGACCCCGACACCCCGACCCCGAGCCTGACCCGACACCCCGACCCTGACACCGACACGGCACCCCGACCCCGACCCGGCACCCCGACCCGACACCCCGACCCCGAGACCCCGACCCCGACACCGACACGACACCCCGACACCGACACCCTGACACCACACCCACCCTTACCCCGACACGGCACCCCGACCCCGACCCGGCACCCCGACCCGACACCCCGACCCGACACCCCGACCCGGCACCCCGACCCGACACCCCGACCCCGAGACCCCGACCCCGAGCCTGACCCGACACCCCGACCCCGACACCGACACGGCACCCCGACCCCGACCCGGCACCCCGACAAGACACCCCAACCCCGAGCCTGACCCGACACCCCGACCCCGACACCGACACGGCACCCCGACCCCGACCCGGCACCCCGACCCCGAGACCCCGACCACGATACCCCGACCCGGACCCCGACCCCGACACCCCGACCCCGAGCCTGACCCGACACCCCGACCCCGACACCGACACGGCACACCGACCACGACTCGGCACCCCGACCCGAGACCCCGACCCCGAGACCCCGACCCCGACACGGCACCCCGAGACCGACACGACACCCCGACCCCCGACACCTCCCGAAAAGGTGTTCTTTGGCCTTCCAGAAGCCGACGGGGTCATATATTTGTGAATTATTAGTTAGGTCATATATCTTTCGATTTTGTTATGAAAAACATCATATATAATTGTGTTGATCGGGTAGTTTTAAATGTGCAGTTGTTTCATCGCTGCGAGGTTTGGTGTTCGACGACCTCGCCGTGCGTTTGACGAGCTCTGCCCCTTCGTTCGTGGGTGAGCACAAATGACATGTCCTCCTCCCCCATTAATTATTTGATCTATTCCAATGAAACTTGATAGCTAGATATATATGTGTCTTGAATCATCAGTATGCGTAACCAATATGTGTCTCCCGTTCGAAAGCGTCATAGTTATAAATATGCATGCATTTGCATATTTATAACCTTGATTCTTTCGAATTGTCCAACGCTATCCATGGACAGCCCGAGTATGTTTAGATTGGGTTCGTTTTCCCATATGCTTTGCTCCGGATCCGACGCATAAATTTCGTCAGTGCCTCCCCTGTTGTTCTCCGGGTACACATCCTCCCTGTTTATTGCAGAGACGTGTATCAGGAGAACAGCGGGGAGGTGCTGCCGAAATTTTGCGTAGGAACCGGGGCATAGCATGGGAAAATGAACCCAATCTAAACATACTCGGGTGGGATTAGGACCTATCATTACCTATTAGAGTGTAGGTTGCATGGACGTAATAAAATTGACAAAGTAGATCAACTGATGAATACATACATGCTGAATTATATATATATATATTTGTTGTGTGTCTAGTAGCTCTGAAAGTCAAGATGAGTGATCGTGCGTGGATGTACACCGGTCACACTGGTCAGAACAAATGGAGCACTGAATGGTTCACAAAAACCAAGGGGTTTGTGCGAGCCGCATTTGC
Source organism: Aegilops tauschii subsp. strangulata (assembly GCF_002575655.3). Classification (NCBI taxonomy): domain Eukaryota; kingdom Viridiplantae; phylum Streptophyta; class Magnoliopsida; order Poales; family Poaceae; genus Aegilops; species Aegilops tauschii. Next base: position 184,077,831 of record NC_053040.3, read on the forward strand.
AAATGGCCAGAGGAAAACCTGGTGCCCCTGTTTATGGTGCGGCAATTGGGAAAAGAGGACAGAGGCTGAAATGGGCAAACACCTGCAGAAGAGTGGTTTTACGCCCGATTATACGGTGTGGACATTTCATGGTGAGTCTGCCCAACGTGACCGAGCTGAGGTGGGTCGTCGTCGCACCGACGAGCATGGTACCAGGATGGAAAACATGGTGCAAGACTTTGATGATGCTCGGGATTCGGACGAGGAGATGGAGGAATCTGCAAAGGCCTTCAATGAAATGTTGGAGTCTTCAAAAGGTCCGCTCCATGAGCACACTGAGCTTTGTCAGTTGGATGCCATCTCACAAGTAATGACTCTGAAGGCTCAGTTCAACTTGGGCAGAGAATGCTACGATGCAATGATGACAGTATTTGGACGCTTTCTACCCAAAGGCCATGTAATGCCTGCAAACCTATACCAGTCGGACAAAATCCTCCGTGCACTGAAGATGCCCTATGATAAGATACATGCCTGTGAGAAAGGATGTGTCTTGTTTAGGCTTGACTATGCGGACTTGAACTATTGTCCCATTTGCAAGTCTTCCAGGTATGTTGTGGTAGACAACGGTATGGGTGAGAAGACACAGACCAAAATCCCCGTTAGTGTTCTTCGGTATATGCCAATCGTACCAAGACTTCAACGTCTTTTCATGGTCGAAGAGACGGCCAGACAGATGACATGGCACAAAACGGGCAAAAGAACCGAACTAGATGCAGATGGGAATCTGATGATTGTACACACATCGGATGGTGTTGCGTGGAAAAAGTTTGATGAATTACATGGTGACAAAGCGGCAGATCCGAGGCATCCTCGAGTCGGCATCAGCACGGATGGGTTCAGTGTGTTTGGTATGACGGCAGCCCAATACAGTTGTTGGCCCGTATTTGTCTTTCCACTCAATCTCCCCCCCGGACAGATTATGCAAAGAAAGAACATTTTCCTGACGTTGATAATTCCAGGGCCCAACTATCCGGGGAAAAATATGAATGTGTACATGCAACCGCTTAAGGACGAATTGCAAGAAGCCTGGGATAATGGGTTCAAGACATACGATGCCTATAGCAAACGGAACTTCATAATGCGTGTCTGGTACATGTACTCGACGCATGACTTGCCGGCGTATGCGCTATTCGTTGGCTGGTGTGTGCATGGAAGGTTCCCGTGCCCCACATGCAAGGGAGCTCTTGAGTTTCGTTGGCTTCAGGCCGGTCGCAAGTTTTCTTGCTTCGACATGCATAGAGAGTTCCTGAATCCTCGCCATAAGTTCAGGAAAGACAAGAAGAACTTCATCAGAGGTAGAGTTGTCAAAAACTCTGCACCACATGCATTGACAGGCCAACAGACCCTGGATCAGTTAAACGCTCTTGAGCCAGATCCCGAGCGTCCAGGGTACTTCAAGGGGTATAATTCTAAGCACGCCTGAACTCACAAAACATGCTTATGGGATCTGCCTTACTTCAAAGACCTCCTTTGCCCACACAACATCGACGTGATGCACACTGAGAAGAATATCGCCGAGGCACTTTTTGGTACATTGTTCGGCATAGATGGGAAGTCAAAGGATAATACTAAGGCTAGAGTCGATCTGGAGGCGCTATGTGATAGGCCGTTACAAAACATGAAAGAACCGAAAGGAAAGCAGAACTGGACGAAGCCAAAGGCATGGTTCAATCTTGGAAGGCCGGCTATGAGGGAAATTATCTTGTGGGTGAAAATGCAGTTGATGTTCCCCGATGGGTATGCAGCGAATCTACAGAGGGGAGCCAGTCTTGATAAATTGAAGATATTTGGTCTCAAGAATCATGATTGGCACATATGGATTGAGCGGGTAATGCCGGTGATGTTGCGTGGCTTCATCCCTGAGGATGAATGGCTAGTACTGGCAGAACTCAGCTATTTCTTCCGTGTTCTTTGTGCGAAAGAACTATCGCCTGGCGTGCTAGAAGAAATGGAAGAGTTGGCGCCGGAGTTGATCTGCAAGTTAGAGAAGATCTTTCCACCGGGCTTCTTTAATCCAATGCAACATTTGATTTTGCATCTCCCGACCGAGGCAAGATTGGGGGGGCCCGTGCAAAATCGTTGGTGCTACCCAACTGAGAGGATGCAGAAGACGCTTCGACAAAAATGTAAAAATAAACGTAGAATTGAAGCATCGATGGCTGAGGCATTCATCACTGAGGAGGCGGCAAACTTCGTGACAGCACACTACGAAGCCAAAAATCGTCATTTGCATAATCCGAAGCCTCGGTACAATGCTGACGACCCTAAAAAGGGTGGATCCAACCTCAGCCTATTCAAAGGGAATCTCGCACCAGCCAGTGTTTCAAATCCAGTATCTTTGGATAACGAACAATGGCGGACCATTTCGTTGTATATCTTCAACAACCTGATAGAAGTGCGGCCGTACATCGAGTAAGTTCTCGGTACATAGTTTCGCAACTTCTATTTCCTTTGAACTACTCTTATTCCTGGATATTTCATACAGTCGATACGTCGCCTTATTCTCGTATGGAGCGGTGATCCAAAAGGATTCTGTCGAAGAGTATGAGCTTCTCGCAAAGCAAGGAGGCGGCTATCCCGGTTTCATCTCTTGGTTCAAACAAACGGTAATTTCTATTAGACTTGTAGGCTAATTTGTAGGCGGCTATCCCGGTTTCATTCGCTAATTTGTGCGTAATGCAACAATCCTTTCATATTAAACTTGTAGGCTAATTCAGAGTCTATGGACGCCGAATTGAGACAAGTCGCTAATGGTTTTGACTATAAGGTCCGTTCATTTGACAAATACGACATCAACGGGTATCGCTTTCGTACCTATGGCAAAGAGCTATCTATGGCCGACCGAAAGTCTACAAATTGTTGTGTATCTGCTATCGGCGAAGGAGGTACCGAGTATTATGGGAGAGTTGAAGCAATTTATGAACTTCTATTCTATGGTGAAAACCCACCGAATGTCGTAGTCTTCAAATGTTATTGGTTTCAGCCGAAGGAGACTAGAAGGACTCATGAACATATAGGGCTAGTTGAAATCAACCAAAGCACCCATTTAGATGTTCCTGATGTCTATATTACGGCTCAACAGGCGACCCAAGTATTCTATCTACCGTGGGCCTGCCAAACTAATCCAAATCTGAAAGGTTGGGATGTCGTTTATGAAGTGCCGCCACGTGCTAGACTATCTCCCCCAAAGGAAGAGGATTATGAACCTCACATTAACCCAGACACATATGAAGGAGAATTCTTCCAAGAGACACGTCTTTCCAAAAAGCGTTTCAAGAACCGCTATACCTCACTCCAAAACATTGAAGTAGACAGCGACAGTGAATCCGACATCACCCCAGAGGAGGAACAAGAAGAGCCGGAACAAGAAGAGGTTACTGCTGCGGATGACCTGTCATTGCTTCACCGATTACGTCAAGGTGGCCTTGCACATGTTGATGCCACTGAACCCTATGAGCCCGTCATTGATTATAGTGATGATGATGATTATGCATTTATTGATGATACTGATCGAGATTATTAGTAGTGTCAGGTATTAAATTTTTTAATGTTGTACTTGATGATGATACACTTAAGTGATACACATATTATTATTCATGTCGGTCTTTTTTTTATGTTGTACTAATTTCGTTTACTGTTTGTCATGGCAGGTGTTGAAAGATGGTGGGCGCTGGTCGGGAGCGCGCCAAGGCCCCTTCTTCGTTGGCGCGTGGTCTGAGGTCTTCGATTCCAGACGTACCTCTCCGCCGAGCGTTGCTGGACAGTATGTTCACACCGCCGGGCCCTTCTTCGTCGACCGCGGTGCCCAGCAGGGGACGAGGTAGGAAGAGAGGAGGTGGGGCACGTGGTCGCGGGAGAGGAGGTAGGGTGACTGCTAGGGCACCTTCCTCGCCGCCACCCCCAGCTGTTTCACCTGAGCACGTGACTGCTAGGGTGGACTCGTCCGAGGAGGAGGCTACACGGACTCCGGTCCACGAGCCTCCGGTCCACGGGTCTTGGGCCCACGAGCCTCGGGTCGACTGGCCTTCGGCCCACGAGAGCTCGGCCCACGAGACCCCGGAGGAGCACACGTCCGGATGGGGTACCTGGCCGGATCAGCCCGAGGAGCCGAGTGGCCATGCTGGTGATGGCGGGGAGCCGACTGATCTTGAGGAGGAGGGTGGCACCGTGTACCAGCGTGGTGCTACACGGCTCCCGTCCGTGCCGGCGACCCGTGAGCAGAGGTGGTTGATCTTCCCTGATGGGGAGAGGTACGTAAGTGCATTTAATATTTTTGTACCTTCTGCATTCACGTTTCTTCAAATAACTAATGCGTTGGCCTTGTCATGCTGCAGGGGTTGGGACCACCATCATAGTGTCCGCCGGCCCAACTCCGTCCTTGGAGTTCTTTGCCGGCAAAACTTCCCGGGGTTTGTCACGTTGCCTGGTGAGGGTCGGCTTCTAGAGCTTGGGTTGAGCTGGGAGCACTACGTGGCTGCCCCGGCCCCGCCGGATGTCATTATCGACGGTGTCGTGTGCGACACGAGGGCAGACATGGTGATCAGGACGTTCTGGGTAATTTCTCCTTTACACATTTCAAAATCTTCAACTAGCTAGTTATTAATTGTACTAATCAATATTGTCTCATTTGATTGCAGACATTCTACAGGTGTGAGGAGGGATACGAGGAGGACTGCGCAAATGTTATCCAGAACGTCTGCAAGCGCCTACTCCAGAACTTACGGCACGAGGCTCGGGTGCAGGCTGTTCGAGACTACTACGCCTTGCGTGGTATCAAGAAGACCAAGCCGGCGTGCCGCGATAAGTTCCTGAGTAAGGAGCAGTACATGAAGGTAATTCTTAAGGCCTTCTACTTAAGTTCCTTCATTTAGTAATTCTTAGCCGTAGCGCTCAAGTTTCTATTTGCTAACTTAGGCGCCTCCGAGATGGTGTGCGGATCGGATGGATTGTTGGGAGGTGTTGGTCGATGAGTGGTGCTCACAAGAATGGCTAGCTCTCCACAACCAGGCCAAGGACAAACGTGCCCAAATGGAAGGTGTGCCACACCATCAAGGCAGCTACAACTTATATCAGTTCGGGCGCAACTGGGTATGTGGTTTGCTTCATGATTCATGCAATTCATTCATCATGCTAGCTTGAGCCCTTTAATTACTAATTTTCATTGTTTCTCTCTTTCAGGCACGCCACAATAAGGCGGATAAGGTGCCAGAGGTGTACGACCTGTATGCCATGGCCCACACTGGCTCTTACAAGAAAGTCAAGGCTTTCTCTCAGTCTGACCTCGATGATGCAAACAACTTCACCAACATCTCCTCCCACAACAAGCTCGTGAGATATAGAGATGAGGGGAAGGCGAGGAAAGGGGAGGACTTTAACCTGAGCCAGGGTCCCATTGATCCAGAGCTGGTGATGATATCTGGTGGCGGGAGGTCCCATGGCTCCATAGCCATTGGAGATGGACTTATCCATTGTCCTAGCACTCTCCCGGAGATCAAGGCGCGCCAGTCGAGCTCCGCTCCTGAGATAAGGCCTCGTGAACGGCCAGTGCAACTCGCCATCAAGGTTAGTGATACGTACTCAGTTATCTTTCTCCATTACATTGTGTGCGCTTCCATCAATGATTACAAATGGTCATGTGAGTGGTGTTGCAGGCTGCTATACAGACTGAGAGAGATAGAACGGAGAAACTTCTGGCAGAGGCGGCGGAGAGGCAGCGGGAGATGGAGGAGAGGACGAGAAAGATGATGGAGGAGGAGAGGGCACGGAATGACATGCGGGCAAGGGCCATGTACGAGCTCCTTGTGGTAAGTTTCTTCTGCAGATTACTTGCTAGTCTTAACATTTGAGTCTCATTACTAACTAGTATGACTCTGTTCTGAAAACCAAATGTGCAGTCTGTGTGCGAGAAGTCCGGTCAGCCCGCTCCGCCGATGCCAGTGATTGCTCCTGGGAGCACGGTGAGTTTAGTTTGAATGGACATTACTTGGTAGTCTTAACATTTGAGTGTCGTAATGCTAACGAGACATTAGAAATGATCTTTGGTGCAGCTTAACTCCAGAAACGCATCGCACGATCCTTCTCCAGGTAGCGGCACTAGCCACCCCGCTCCTACACCTCCCTGATCACGGTAAGTTTCTCTAGTGTTTTGCTTAACAAATGCATAAAGACCTAGACTTAGCTTTATTTCCTCCAATATGCTTACCATAATGACCTAGAGTTAGCTTATTTTCCTCCAAAATGACCCATTTTACCTAGGTTAGCTTATAAATGATGCAGTTCATCCAAGTTAGCTCAAAAATGACCCATTTTACCTACATTAGCTCCTAAATGATCCATTTTACCTACGTTAGCTTTAAAATGGCCCATTTCACCTAGGTTAACTCCAAAATGACCCATCTTACCTAGGTTATCTCATAAACGATCCATTTCAACTAATTTAGCTCATAAACGATCCATTTGACCTAAGTGAGCTAAAAAACGATCCATTTCACCTAAATTAGCTCTTAAATGATCCATTTCACCTAAGTTAGCTCAAAAAGATCCATTTCAACTAAATTAGCTCTAAAATGACCCATTTTACGTAGATGAGCTCCTAAATGATCCATTTTACCTACGTTAGCTTTAAAATGACCCATTTCACCTAGGTTAGCTCCAAAATGACCCATTTCACCTAGGTTAGCTCCAAAATGACCCATTTCACCTTACTTAGCTCAAAAACGATGCCCTTCACCTTAGTTAGCTCATAAACGACCCATTTCAACTAAGTTAGCTCATAAATGATCCATTTCAACTAAGTTAGCTCATAAACAACCCATTTCAACTTAGTTAGCTCATATATGATCCATTTCATCTAAGTTAGCTCATAAATGACATATACTTCTTGTTCTAGTCTTCTTCTTGTTCTAGTCACCTATTTCTAACTTTCTTATTTACCATTTTCCAGATTTCATTCACTTGATGGAAGCTAGCTTGCTATGATGGAGTGCTTGCTTTTCCTTTGATGAAACTTTGCATTGTATCTAGCTTGCTATCTTCATGACACTTTGCATTGTAATATATATATGGATGGAACAATGTGTATGGATGGAACTTCCTTATGTATGAACAATGTGTATGGATGAAACTGATGTGATATGTGATATGAAACTTATGTGCTAGATATGTGTTGGATATGTGCTGGATATGAAACTTATATATGTGATATGTGCTGCAAATTGTGGGATTTAATAAAAAATAGAAAAAACAGACAATATGCATGCTCTTTGCCGTCTGCCACCGACGGCAAAGAGCTCTTTGCCGTCTGCCGCGGACGGCAAAGAAGCCACGTGGCAGCCAACTGTGCTTCCTGGGAGCTGACCCATTTGGTCAGTTTGCCTACAGTGGCAGACGGCAAAGACTTTGCCGTCCGTGGCAGACGGCAAAGAACCTGCACTTTGCCATCAGTGGCAGACGGCAAAGAACCTGCCATCTAGTGACGTGTAGATGACATCATAAGGCGTCTGCGGCGGACGACAAAGGTCTGCCGTTAGCCACTTAACGGACTGACAGCGCAATTATTGCCGTCCGCCCTCGTTGCCGTCCGCCGCAGACGGCAAAGAGCCTTTGCCGTCCGCCGCCAGGAAGCAGACGGCAAAGCAGCTGTTTACCGTAGCCTTCTTTGCCGGAGCCTTTTGCCGTCCGCGGCTGACGGCAAAGGTCTTTGCCGTCCGCCTTTCGAGCCTTTGCCGTCCGCCATGGCAGACGGCAAAGTAGCTGTTTCCTGTAGTGCATCTTCCTTAAAGCGTTAATCTGTTCTTATGAACTTAATACTCTACATGCATGCTGGATAGCGGTTGATGTGTGGAGTAATAGTAGTAGATGCAGGCAGGAGTCGGTCTACTTGTCTCGGACATGATGCCTATATACATGATCATACCTAGATATTCTCATAACTATGCTCAATTCTGTCAATTGCTCAACAGTAATTTGTTCACCCACCGTAATACTTATGCTCTTGAGAGAAGCCACTAGTGAAACCTATGGCCCCCGGGTCTATTTTCCATCATATTAATCTTCCAACACTTAGTTATTTTTATTGCCTTCTATTTTACTTTGCATCTTTATCATAAAAATACCAAAAATATTATCTTATCATATCTATCAGATCTCACTCTCGTAAGTGACTATGTAGGGATTGACAACCCCTTATCGCGTTGGTTGCAAGGATTTATTTGTTTGTGTAGGTGCGAGGGACTCATGCGTGGCCTCCTACTGGATTGATACCTTGGTTCTCAAAAACTGAGGGAAATACTTACGCTGCTTTACTGCATCACCCTTTCCTCTTAAAGGGAAAACCAACGCAATGCTCAAGAGGTAGCAGGGCTCTCTCTCTTTGATGTGATTAAGCACTCTCCCCCTTTGATGTGATTAAGCTTTGATGTGATCTCTCTCTCTCCCCTTTTGACATCAATTTCCAAGAAGGAATCTTCTGGTGTGTGAGTCGAATAGGTTTGGTCCTTGAGTCACATGACAAAGCAGTATGTAGAATGTGATGCAGGTAGAGGACAAGAATCATTGAGTGGAGCTGGATCAAATATGCAGGATGCAACTGACAAAGTGTCTTCGCAGCATGGAAATCAGTAACACCGAGTTGTTTTCTTTGGTGGCACCGAAATGGTTCGGTCTGACCGAAAGAGACAAACCGGTGTGTCCGAGTTCAACACAGAGAGAACATTGTGTCATCTCAGCTCGCTAGGCAAATAAGATCTCACAAAGATTTGCAAGGAATTAACTGAAAGATTTGCAATGAATTGGATGCAGGGAATGCAGAACAAAACAGAGAAAAAGAAATCTAGATGAAGTTTTTTTATAAAGGAAGGGGAACAAATATGCAGGAGACAAGTGCAAGAACACAGAGAAACACTTAGAGAACCTCATCTAGAATTGGTCGGTGACAAAGTCACCTATGTTAGATTATATTGACTGAGGAGTCAAGTGAGAACACTTGATCGTAGGTCATACTCATCGTTTAAGCTCAAAATGGGGTTACCATTTTTTTGTTTAAGCATTTTGATGTATTTACATCTTGTTGAGCTGCTTTGACCCATGACTTGGGGTAAAACTTCTCTAAGATGGAATAACATACCTTGGTTGGTCGTGTTGAACTTGATCATGTAGTTGAACATGTGTGGGATGCTCAAGGTTGATGTAGCACATCAAGATTTGGGAGCACCACTTGTAGTTTGAGTTCATCTACCTACATGGGTTAGTTTTGCAAGGAAGAGCACTTGTGTATCCAAAATGACAATCATGAAAGTTTGATATAAAATGAAGTTGTTAAAGGATATGTTGAAAGGATCCATGCTTCCTTGTCTTCAACCACCATATTGTAGGTATTTGGTGATGAAGAGATTGCTTAAAATGTGAGTGGTTTGCAATCTCATAGATTCAGATTCATCCAAGTACCTACAAGGGTTAGATGGCATGCAAGGGTGCAAATATATCCAAGATATATGATCATCATCATAAGAGAAATATCAAGGATTAGTCAAAGGCTCATGCCTTGCATGTATCCAAATGGAGTTCCTACTCCAAGTTTGAAGCATCAATGATGTTCAATTCACCTCTCAAACGGCAAAATACTTTCTCATCAAGCGGTTTGGTGAATATATCCGCCAATTGCTTATCGGTACGAACATGCTTAAGATCAATGTCCCCTTTAGCAACATGATCTCGAATGAAATGATGACAAACTTCAATATGCTTAGTTCGAGAATGTTGCACGGGATTGTGAGAAATCTTAATAGCACTTTGATTGTCACAAAGCAATGGAACATGTTTCACATAGATCCCATAATCTTTAAGAGTTTGGGTCATCCAAAGTAATTGAGCACAACATGAACCGGCGATAATGTATTCCACTTCGGCGGTGGATAAGGATACCGAGTTTTGTTTCTTGGAAGACCAAGACACAAGATATCTACCAAGAAATTGACAAGTACCCGAAGTGGACTTCCTATCAACCTTGTCACAGGCATAGTGCGAGTCGGAGTAGCCAACAAGATCAAAAGAAGACCTCTTAGGATACCAAATGCCAAAATTTGGTGTGTGAATTAAGTATCTCACTATCCTTTTCACAGCCTTAAGATGGCATTCTTTGGGGGCCGCTTGATATCGTGCACACATGCACACACTTAGCATAATATCGGGACGGGAGGCACATAGATATAACAATGAACCAATCATAGACCGATAAACCTTTTGGTCAACCGGTTTGCCATCCTTTGTCAAGTCAAGATGTCCACTAGTAGGCATGGGTGTATTCATACCTTTGCATTCTTGCATGTTGAACTTCTTGAATAAGTCCTTGGTATACTTTGTTTGAGAAACAAAGGTACCCTGTTTAGTTTGCTTGATTTGCAAACCAAGAAAGAACTTGAGTTCGCTCATCATAGACATCTCAAACTTCTCTGACATTAGCTTTACAATTTTTTCACTAAAATGAGGGTTAGTCGAACCAAATATGATATCATCAACATAAATTTGGCACACAAATAATTCACCATTGACCCTTTTAGTAAAAAGAGTAGAATCAATTTTTCCAATCTCAAAGCCTTTTTCAATAAGGACCTTGGTCAAGCATTTACCATGCTCTAGGAGCTTGTTTAAGACCATAAAGAGCTCTATGTAGTTTATAAACATGATCGGGTTTCTTAGGATTAACAAAGTCGGGAGGTTGTTTAACATAAACTTCCTCCTCAATTTCACCATTTAGAAAAGCACTTTTAATGTCCATTTGGTACAAGGTAATATCATGGTGATTAGCATAGGCAAGTAAGATGCGGATGGACTCAAGTCTAGCAACGGGAGCATATGTCTCACCATAGTCCATACCTTTGACTTGAGTGTAGCCTTGGGCGACGAGACGTGCTTTGTTGGAAGCGACTTGTCCATCTTCGTCTTGCATGTTGCGAAACACTCATTTTGTACCAATGATGTTCTGGTTGTTGTCGGGCTTGTCGACCAATGTCCACACTTGGTTCCTCTCAAAGTTGTGTAGCTCTTCATGCATGGCATTTATCCAATCCGGATCTTCTAATGCTTCTTCAACCTTCATAGGTTCAATGCTAGAGATGAATGAATAATGTTCACAAAAATTAGCCAAATGAGTTTTAGAGCGAGTGATTCTCTCGGTTTGGATATCATTGAAGATTTGTTCGACGGGATGGTCTCTTGAGACTCTTGCTCGAACTTGTGAGAGCTTTTGCTTGGGTCGGGGTGGAACATCTTCATCATCATCTTGTTCTTCTTCTTGGCCTTCTTCGTTGTTGACGTTGTCGTTCTCTTGTCTAGGTGGAGAAGGAGGTTGATGAGGTTCATCTTGGTGTACTTCCTCGTTTTCTTCATCTTGGCTTGTCCCACTTGTGGATGCTTCCATGTCAACTCTTGGTTCACCTTGTCGTGAGGTGGAAGATTCCACTTGGACGGACGAGGTACTCTCCTTCACCTCTGTTGGACGAATCTTGCCAATCGACAAGTCTTGGATTGCTTCCGAAGAGTCTTTGTCTCCTACATCAATTGGCAATTGCTCTACTTGCGAGTCGTTAGATTCATCAAACTTCACATCTACCGTCTCTTCAACCTTTTGGGTGAAATTGTTGTAGACACGGTAAGTGTGAGAGTTTGAGCCATAACCAAGTAGGAAACCCTCATGAGATTTAGGAGAAAATTTAGAACGACGATGCTTATCAAGAATATAGCACTTTGAGCCGAATACTCGAAAGTATCCAACTTGGGGTTTGTTACCGGTGAGAAGCTCGTATGCCGTCTTGCCAAGTAGCTTGTGAAGATACAAGCGATATGTTGCATGACAAGCTGTCTCAACCGCTTCTGCCCAAAAGTGTTTTCGCGTCTTGTACTCATCAAGCACCATTCTCGCTATCTCAATAAGAGTCCGGTTCTTCCTCTCAACAACTCCATTTTGTTGAGGCGTGTACGCAGCAGAGAACTAGTGTGAAATCCCTTCTTCATCAAGAAAGGTATCCACATTCGCGTTCTTGAACTACATTCCGTTGTCGCTGCAAACCTTCTTGATCTTCACTTCAAATTGGTTTTGGGCCTTCCTAGCGAAGTTCTTGAAGATCTTTTGGACCTGCGATTTATCATCAAGAAAGAACACCCACGTAAATCTTGAAAAATCATCGACTATGTCTAGACCAAATGAGTTTCCACCGAGACTTTTACATGCATTGGGACCAAAGAGATCCATATGAAGTAGCGCGAGCGGTCTTCTCGTGGTCATGATGTTCTTCACGGGGTGACTTCCTCCAACTTGTTTTCCTGCTTGACAAGCACTGCACAATCTATTCATGTCAAATATAACATCTTTTACTCCAAGGATATGATCACCTTTAATTAGCTTATCAATATTTCGCATGCCCACATGACCTAACCTTCTATGCCTCAACCAGCCTTTAGAGGATCTAGCAATTAAGCAAGTTCTAGGTTGAGCCTTTTTAGCGAAATCAACAATGTAAAGATAACCTCTACGTATACCGGTGAAGACCATATTATGATTATCTCTACGAAACACTTGACAATCTACTTTGGTGAATAGGACATTGAAACCAAAGTCAGCAAGTCTAGATACGAAAAGTAAATTGTAGCCAAGAGATTCAACGAGCATAACATTTTGTATGGAGCTATCATGTGAGATGGCCACCTTACCAAGGCCAACCACCTTACCCTTTGAGTTATCACCAAAGGTGACATACTTCTGAGGGCCACGTTTTTAGCTAGCTCATGAAACTGTCGGGGAAACGACACCTATGGGATCACTGGAATCCCTTCTATGGTTGGCGGGTGCGGGGTTGTGAGAAGAGCAGGTTTAGGAGCTAGCACAAAGATCGTTTACCCAGGTTCGGGCCGCGAGGATGCGTAATACCCTAGTCCTGCTTTGGTGTGTATTTCAGAGTGTTCTTGAGCTCTCAAACTAGCTACGGTGGCTGCGTAGTTCCAAAGAGCCGAATCCCTCTCCCGTATGCCCCGGGCCTCCTTTTATAGTTGAAAAGGGGTTGCCACAGTGGCACACAGGAGGTGGAAAGGTGTACAGCGCGCGAGCTTATCACCCGGCATTACGGGACAAAGCGCATTAAATGCGCTAATTAGGTGTCCATTAGCTTTATCGGGGACGGGAACGAGGCCCATCCCGTCCGTCGCCGTTCTGCCTCGCTTCGACACACGCCCAGGTCAGCGATGTGTGCAGCGCCATGTAGGCAGGCAGGCTGCTGAGGTGGCGCGGTGGCAGGGCCTTCACGAAGATCTGCATGCCACCACGCAAGTGCTTGCTGAGTTGGCCTGGAAGCCGCATGTTGCCACGCAGGTGCCTGCCTAGCTGGTTGGGCTGGCAGCTGCATGCAAACAGCGGCGGAGTCTTGGTTGATGCGTCCTCGGCAAGGGTCTTGCCGGGGCCCCGGCAAGGGTCTTGCCGCGGTAGCATGGTTGTCCCCGGCAAGGATCTCGCCGGGGGTCTTGTGGATCTCCTCGGCAAGGATCTTGCCGAGGATCGTCGTCTTCTAGTCCTCATCAGCACTTGTGTATCTATGATCTTGACAAAGATCTACATGCCACCATGGAGGCGCCTCCTGAGCCTTCGTCCATCATGGTTGGTTATGTTGGAAGCCGTGGGCTCAAGGGTGGCGCGCTCCGCTGGTGTTGGGCGAGCTGCCCCGGCAAGGGTCTTGCCGGGGGAACCTGCTTCGTCCCTCTGCTCTTTGTGTTCTTGGGCTTGGCGTTGTTTTTGTTGGCCTTGTGCCTTCGGCTTCCCTCCTCTGCCCTGCTTAGTGTGGCCGTGGGCGCGGCTTCGACTCTCTGTGCACAAGTAAAGGGGGAAAAAGGAGTGCCCCTACTTTTGTACACTGGCAGGAGCCCCCCGGCCTGGGCCACACATAAGCGCGACACGTTGTTGGGCCAGGCCCAGAACGGTGCGCGGGCAGTTGGGGCAGGATTTTTACTGTGGTAACTTCTCGTCCGCTGCGCTTCTCCACGACCTGCATTGAACGCGCGACATGGGGAGTCGTGCGTGATGTGGGGGTCATGCGTGGGGCGGTTCCTGCATGCATGCGTCACATCATAGTAAAGAGGCGGCTCGCACCTTCCCCATAAGAAGAGGGAGGCGCGGCTCATTTACTGAGCGGACTCGGGCCATGGTCTTCAAGGTGCCTGTGCCCCACGATCACGGGGTGGGGAACGGTCGCCTCACCCGTCCCTTCGATTCTGCCCGCTCGCCACGTGTCCCTCATGCAGGTGGCAAGCGGTGGAGGTGGGAAACCGGGCCGTCGCCGATTGGGGCAGCGGGTCGGTCCTGATTGCCTGCGCTCCCGATGACCGGATTGGTTGAGTGGGGCGGCCGAGCCTCGACCCCACCCCTTTATAAGAAGGGGAGGGGGATGGCACTCCCACATTCTTCCATCGTCCATCTCCTTCTACCTCTGCTCCTTTCTTCCATCTGCCATGGCGAGAGGGGGCGCTGACCCTTCAACGGTGGCAGCGAGGGTCGCTGCTCGACAGCGCGTCCCTCCTTCCCAAGAGCTCGCGGCGGTGGAGCCAGCCACGAGAGGAAGGGGGAGGGGCAAGGCCGAGGTTGCCGTGGCGCTCGGGGAAGAGGTGGACGGGGCGGTGCACCGGACCCGCCTCCGCTGGCGATGCCTCCCCCGATGGAGGGCCACGTCGGGGACCAGCCCAGTGAATTCTTCATCCGGCTGCGCCGCCCACCGCGTCGTCGTCTTCGTTTTCCTACCCCATTTGCTTGGGAGATGGAGCTCGATCCGCCCCAGACCCTCAGGTTGCACATGAGGGGCTGCGGGAACGGCGGCACGTGGGTCGACATCGACTTCCCCGCTCCTCACGCCATGTACCTCCGTCGCGGATGGAAGACGTTTGCTCGCGTCCACAGCCTGACGGCGGGGCTCGTTCTCTACTTCAAGTTAATGGAGGGCGGCCTGCTCTCCGTCAATGTCTTTGGAGATCTTGGAACTCGCCTAAAGTGTTGCGTGGAGAGCTCCTCCGATGATGAAGATTCCTCCTCAAGCGGGAGCGATGAGGAGAACAGCGACAGTGACGACGAGGGAGTCGAGCGGCGGGATGCCGACCCCGACTCCGACTGACCGCGTCGCCCCTCCCTCGGCCACGCACCCTGCCGAGGGCCTTCCTCGTCAAGCTCTCTATCGGCGCGCTCCCCGTCGTCTCCTTGGGCGGCTGGCATAGGAGGGCCGGAGAAGGCGAAGAAGGCGGGTGGCGGCCGTCAAGTCGGAGTACGCGGGCACCGACGCCTTCGTCACGTATTGTCGGCCCGCTGCCTTATCTTCCAGCTCCTCTCCTGGCACCGGGATGTTCTCTTGGTGCCTTCTGCTCCTCGCACCTCGCCTAGGCGCTCTTTTTGCCCTCCTGCTATCTTGTTCCACCTTCTGAAGAGAGGGACAAGAAAGGGATTACGGGCATCTCATCTCTTTTTAGTTTGTAAGCCTGCGGGCACTTGTTAGATTTAAAATTTGCATTCCCCTTGCTCATGTTTTTCATCCCGTATGAACTATACCTGTATGGGACGTTTTAATGAAAAAGGGGGTTTGTCGGGTTTCTTTGTGCGTGAGCGAGGCCCATGCCAAGGGATGAGTCCTTGTTATCTTTAAGATAAACATTGTCGCCCGGCAATAGGCCTTGCCGTCCCCCCACTTTAGTCGACCATTCTCACGCTCTTAGCGGAGGCAGGGCGAAGTAGAGTTAGGCCCTTCGTTCATTTTCTTGCCACCGCGACTACGACCAAGTTCCGACTAAGGGGATAGCTCTTGGGTACAGAAAAAGGGGAGCACAGTGGTGTAAGAATATAAACAAGGTTTCACATGTCCCAGTTCCATACGGAATTGCATAACAAGGGATGAAAGACTTATCTGAATCCGCAGCTCCCGGTAACCTTGGCTTGCCGTGGTTGGATCCTTATGTCTTCAGCCCACGGCAGTCTTGGCTTGCTGGGGCCGGAGCGCTGATTCGTTCTCTTTCTTCCAAGTGGCTCAGCAGAAGTGTCCACGTGCCCTGCGAACCAAAGAGGACAGAAAGACGCACACTCGACCTCTAGGCTAGGGGTTAGTCGCCGCTAAGCACTATCAACCCTAACCGAGGGAGAGACTTAACCTAGGATGCATGCTATAACTTAGGGCGCCAGCGGTTCATTTATTTATGCTCAGGGTCTGCGCCTGGCTTTGTACAGAGGGTTACATGCCTTGTCGGCAAGGCTTGTACAAAAGGTGATTTGCCGGGGGGCCCGGCAACCGCGCCTTATGGGTAAAACTTGCGAAGATGTTCAATGTTGCAGGAGTTGCTCACTGGAATAGCATCTTCGGTCTCCAGGCGGACTGCGCCGGGCCTGGTGACTCGTATTACCCGATAAGGGCCTTCCCACTTCGGCGTCAACTTGTTGGAATTCTTGGCTGATTGATAGCGCCGAAGAACAAGGTCGCCTTCCTCAAAGCTTCGGGCATGAACCTTGCGGCTATGGTAGCAGCGCAAGGCTTGCTGGTACCGTGCTGTTCTCACAGCCACCCGAAGACGATCTTCCTCAAGGAGCATTGCGTCATCTTGCCGCAATTGCTCTTGCTCAAGCTCGTCGTAAGCGAGCACTCGAGGTGATCCGTATATGAGTTCCGTGGGGAGAACTGCTTCTGCCCCGTATACCAGGGCAAAGGGTGTCTGGCCGGTGGCTCGATTTGGCGTCGTCCTGATCGACCAAAGAACCGCCGGCAACTCATCAATCGAGCATTGAGGGAGTCCTGGATTAGGGGGTCCTCGGACAGCCGGACTATATCCTGTGGCCGGACTGTTGGGCTATGAAGATACAAGATTGAAGACTTCGTCTCGTGTCCGGATGGGACTCTCCTTGGCGTGGAAGGCAAGCTTGGCAATACGGATCTATAGATCTCCTCCCTTGTAACCAACTCTGTGTAACCCTAGCCCCCTCCGGTGTCTATATAAACCGGAGGGTTTAGTCCGTAGGACAAGAACAATCATAATCATAGGCTAGCTTCTAGGGTTTAGCCTCTACGATCTCGTGGTAGATCAACTCTTGTAATACTCCAAGATCAATCAAGCAGGAAGTAGGGTATTACCTCCATCGAGAGGGCCCGAACCTGGGTAAACATTGTGTCCCCCACCTCCTGTTACCATCCGCCTTAGACGCACAGTTCGGGACACCCTACCCGAGATCCGCCGGTTTTGACACCGACATTGGTGCTTTCACTGAGAGTTCCACTGTGCCGTCATCATAAGGCTTGATGGCTCGTCTCGTTGTCAAGGACAACATCACCTCTGGGGGAGCCCTGGCTGTAGGCCAAACTCTCCGACTAGGCGGCTTCTTCATGACCGCCCGTTCGGCCGCTGCGCCGACGATGACTTCTCAAGTCATCAAAAACAGCCTCCACGTCGGCTCGAGATTCGCCGAGCAAATGGATCCAATGGATCTCTCCTCCTTGAACGAGCTCTTGGATCGCATCGCCGCTTTCGGAGTCGCTATGGACTATGATCGGATCGGGCTTAAACCCGACCAAAGGGAGATTAACTCTCTGCCGGTCACCCATCAGATAGCGGTGGTGGAGGAACAACGCAGCGATTCTTCCTCTATTTTGAGGACAAACTATGTCCAGATTCCCGAGCTCTCCGAGCTGGATACCCATCCACGGGAGGACGTGGCCCAAGCTCTGAACCTAGAATCAGACAGCGGGCCAGACCTATTGGGCAACATCCCGGAGCCCGAACTTCTAAGATCGGAAACTCCTCCGCCCCTGGGTCTCAGATCGGGTCAGGGTTCGGACTTAAATCTACCCACCCACCCAGATATAAGTGATCTTTCCCACATTAGACTAGAGCCCCAAGAGACAGTACATCACTATTGGGCCAGATTCCTCCTTGTAATGAGCAAGGTCAAGGACTGTCGCGAGGAAGATGCAATTTCATTCTTTTGCAAAAATTGCACGCACAAGGGAATCCTCAACGCCATAAGTCGCCGTGACATAGCACACTTCGCCGACTTGGCGGCCATAGTACAGAAGTACTGTGCGATGGAAAGCGCCTGGAAAACCCAAACAAAATTCTGGGATCCTCCGGCCCTCACTAAACCCCCCGTCCGAACTAAAAGGGTGTACTCTCGTAAGTCACCCGATCCAATTACAAAGAAACAAAAGCCCACTACAGGGCGTGGAACCGTATTGGAGGGATGGCTCAATGGGCCATGCAAAATTCACAGTACATCGGATACCATGCCAACACATAGCCTTAGAGCATGTTGGGTACTCAGGCAGGTGGCCAAGAGCGGCGAGGATATCCTCATCAACAATGCAACAGAGAACCATCCCGTGGAAAATAACAATACAGTATTGACAGTCTTCGAGACCTTCGCCTCAAATAATAGGCGTAAGCGAGCACTCCACAGCCTTGCCGAAGTCTGCCACATGGCAGCAATAAATCCATGGAGCAATACGGCTATAACCTTCAATGCCAGTGACGAACCTAAATTCCGAACAGCCCGAGCACCAGCCGCCTTGGTCCTTAGTCCAATTGTGGATGGCTTCCGGCTTACTAAAGTGCTCATGGACGGTGGCAGCGGATTAAACCTCATCTATGAGGAGACTCTTCGAAAAATGGAAATAGACAGGAGCCGCATTGAGCAAAGCAGCACGACCTTCAGAGGGATAATCCCTACTCGGGAGGCACGATGTGCAGGAAAAATCACACTAGATGTGGTATTCGGCACACCGGAGAATTATAGGTCCGAAGAAATCACATTCCAAGTGGCCCCGTTCAGTAGCGGATACCACGCCCTTCTAGGGCGGGAGGCATTCACGATCTTCCAAGCTATACCCCATTACGGGTATATGAAGCTCAAAATGCCCGGGCCCAATGGAATCATCACTCTAGCTAGTGATCCGGACATAGCACTCCGCGCCGAAAATAAAACCGCCGCACTAGCCCTCGAGGCGTTATCCGAAGCCCTTGCGGCCGAAGAACTAACGGCGCTGCGCTCCACAGTGGATAGGGACGACGTGATACTAGACAAAAGACCCAAGTCCACCTCTTTTAAACCAGCGGACGAAATAGTCAAATTCCAAGTCCACCCAATGGACCCTACAAAAACAACATCCAACGGGGCACAGTTAAACCCCACAGTAGACGCCGCACTACGGGAGTTCTTGCGCGAGAATTGGGACATCTTCACGTGACATCCTTCAGACATGCCAGGAATCCCACGCAGGCTGGCCGAGCATAGCCTTAACATTCTAAAGGGGTTCAAGCCGGTCAAGCAGACTCTTTGGTGTTTCTCTGAACCTAAGCAACAAGCCATGGGAGAGGAGCTAGCCAAGTTACTCGAGGCCAGATTCATTAGAGAAATAAAACATCCGGACTGGCTAGCAAACCTGGTGATGGTACCAAAGAAGGATAAATCCTGGCGCCTATGTGTCGATTTCAAGGACCTTAACAAGGCTTGCCCCAAGGATCCCTCCCCCTCCCCCGCATCGATCAAATTATCGATGCTACTGCAGGACACGACTCATTGTGTTTCCTCGACGCATACTCCGGATACCATCAAATTAAGATGGTGGAGTCCGATCAAGCCGCAACGGCATTTATCACTCCATACGGCCCCTTCTGTTTTAACACCATGCCTTTCGGGCTAAAAAACGCCAGCGCAACCTATCAACGCATGATTCAGACGTGCCTGGAAACACAAATTGGCAAAACAGTGAAGGCATACGTAGACGACGTGGTTATTAAAACCAGACACGTCGAATCCTTAATATATGACTTGAGGCTCACGTTCGACAATCTTCGAACATATGACATCAAGCTCAATCCGGAAAAATGCGTTTTCGGCGTGCCCGCCGGAAAGCTCTTGGGCTTCATCATCTCCAGCAGAGGAATTGAAGCAAATCCGGCTAAAATCCGAGCCCTGTCACAGTTGGCTATGCCAACAGACCTCAAGCAAATCCAGAAATTAACTGGATGCGTGGCTTCCTTAAGCCGCTTTATCTCTCGATTAGAAGAAAAGGCACTACCCCTTTATCGCCTTCTTCGACGCACCGAACACTTCGAGTGGACGGATGCGGCCACGACCGGATCGGAAGAAATAAAATCCATTTTGGCCACCAACCCCATCCTGGCCGCGCCAAATGTCGGCGAACCAATGCTATTATATATAGCGGCAACACACCAAGTTGTAAGCGCGGTGCTCGTCGTCGAACGAGAGACGGACGGACATAAGTTTCCGCTTCAAAAGCCGGTATACTATGTATCCACTGTCCTTACTCCATGCAAATCATGGTACCCACATTATCAAAAGATAGCATACGCCGTCTTCATGGCATCCCGGAAATTACGACACTACTTTCAAGAGTGTTCAATTACGGTGGCCTCGGAAGTACCACTCAATGACATAATAAATAACCGCGATGCCACGGTTCGGATTGCTAAATGGGCTATCGAGCTCCTCCCGTTCGACATAACATATAAACCACGGCGAGCCATTAAGTCGCAAGTACTGGCCGATTTCGTCGCCGAATGGATGGAAGCCGAACTCCCTAAAGAGTACGGCGCGTACTCCAATTGGATCATGCACTTTGACGGTTCAAAGATGCTGGCTGGTCTGGGGGAGGGCGTCGTCCTGACATCCCCCACCGGAGATATAGTCCAATACGTACTCCAAATATTATACACAGACTCCAACAATGCAGCAGAATATGAGGCCCTATTGCATGGTCTCCGGATAGCAGTCTCCATGGGCATTCAACGCCTAGAGGTGCGTGGGGATTCGAACCTCGCAATATCTCAAATAAATGGAGAATTTGACGCCAAGGACCCAAAAATGGCGGCTTACCGCAACGCCGTCCTCAAAATGTCAGCTCGGTTCGAGGGGCTCGAATTCCACCATGTGGTCCGAGAAAACAATCAAGCGGCGGATATCCTCGCCCGCATCGGCGCTAAGCACGACCCTGTCCCACCCAATATCTTCTTGGAAAGGCTGTTTAAGCCATCCGTGGTATGGGAAGGAGAGACCGGCAACAACAGTCCGGACTTGGCCACAACACCAGATACCGAACACTCTGACGTAATCGGAGGCTCTGCCACCGAAATAACACCTTCCGCCCACGTGATCATGGTTGTCATTGCCCCGTGGACAGAACCCTTTTTGGCCTACCTAACTAGGCAGGAACTACCTGAGGACCCAAACGAGGCACGTTGCATTGTGCGGCGGTCTAAAGCCTACAAGGTCCACGAGGGAGAGCTTTATAAGAAAAGCGCTACCTGAGTCCTTCAAAGGTGCATCTCCGAAGAGGAAGGACGGCAAATTTTGGCAGAAATTCATGCTGGACTTGGCGGCCACCACGCCGCAGCCCGGGCCCTTGTAAGCAAGGCCTTCCGTACAGGTTTTTACTGGCCGACAGCCCGAGCAGACGCACAGGATCTCGTTCATCGGTGCGTCGGTTGCCAGATTTTTGCAAATCAAAGCCATATGCCGCCTACCGCTCTCCAAACAATCCCCATCACTTGGCCCTTTGCGGTCTGGGGGCTTGATATGGTCAGACCCCTTAAAGGGGGAAGCCATAAGAAAAAAATACTTATTGGTCATGGTGGATAAATTCACCAAATGGATAGAAGCCAAACCAGTTAAAACGGCCGAATCCGGACCAGTGATAGACTTCATATCCGGGGTTGTACACCGTTACGGCGTCCCCCACAGCATCATCACCGATAACGGCTCAAACTTTATAGCCGACGAGGTAAAACTTTGGTGCAGCAACATGGGCATTAAGCTCGATTATGCTTCTTTCTATCACCCACAAACTAACGGTCAAGTCGAGTGAGCAAATGGTCTTATCATGAGCGGCATTAAACCCAGATTAGTGCGGTCCTTGAAGGAATCCGATACGCACTGGGTAGAGGAGCTCGACTCTGTACTATGGGGGCTGCGGACCACGCCGAATCGCACTACCGGCTACACACCGTTCTTTATGGTGTACGACGCAGAGGCGGTACTGCCCTGCGACATAATTCATGACTCACCTCGAGTGCGCATGTACGAAGAGAAAGAAGCCGAGCTTGATTGGCAGGACAGTTTGGACGCCCTGGAGGAGGAGCGTGACGTGGCAAAAGCCCGTTCCGCATTCTATCAGCAACAGGCTCGAAGGTATCAAAGCAGAGAAGTACGGGCCAAAACTTAAGACGTCGGCGAACTCGTTCTACGCCTACCGGAGAACAAAAAGAACAAGCTCAAGCCCAAACGGGAAGGTCCCTTCATTATTGACCAAGTTCTGACCGGTGGAGCGTACCGTCTGCGGGATGCATCGGACAATCGACTCGAGCCAAACCCATGGAACGCAGCCAGACTCCGAAGGTTCTACGCCTAGTGCCGGACTCTATGTTCGTCTCCTTACCTCCGTCAATTTTTTATATATTCGTTATCTGTCTTTTCTTTCTTTCTTTCTCCCCTTTTTCTTTAAGGCCTTAAAAGGCTAAAATGTGTCTTGACTACACAATCTTGACGCGCTAGCCGTGCTCATTATACCCGGGGGCTTCTTATACAAAAGCTTAATATAGCTATGTTCCGGGCTCTAGGCCCCACACATGTGTTACTTTTCCACATGTACCTTTTTTCGCCATTATATGCATCGATATGACTTAAGTTTTGGCCAAGCTGGGTTGCCTGGCTCTTGTGTTTATGCCCTACGTTCCCGTTAATTCGGCTAGGGCATAAGGGGAGCACCTCTGCGATTGTTACTGCCGGGTCAGCCGGATGTGTACCTCAGACTGGGTGAAGCCGAAAGCTAGCGTTCTTAAGGGAATATTCGGTCGGTGAACAAAAGATGACTTTTATGTATTGTAATACATGCCCCCAGATGTTTATACCCCGCGTCTCTTTTCGCAGTTCGGACATGCACATTAATGCATGTGTACCCAGGGAAAGGAACCCTTAACGGAACTATTCTCCCTGGAAGATGTTTCTTACTATCCATGTAATATAACATAGCTAGCTGGGTACTTGTCTGTCCAAGCACTTATGACCCCTACACCTGGTTTCCACGCGTACCCCGGTTTTTACATAACTGAGCGGGTATTCGGATACACTCCGGACTGTCGGGTCCGGAGGTCAAAGCGAAAAGGTCCGCCATGACAAATGATTTACAATCCGGCTAGGGATAATATATGTCACTTGAAGTACACAGTCACTTAGACTGACTAAATTCTTCCTCTATACCATCCAACAGGCTGTCTAGCCTACAATCCTATTGGGAATACTTTGCGGCTAATTTAACTTGGTCATACACCAAACTGACGGGGATCTCTTTCCCATCAGGCCCCACAGGTCCGACTTCGGCCATGTGGTTTGTGTCAGCCTTGGTATATCGCGTCTTCACCATGGCCTAGGCTTCCCTTGCACCTTGTCGGCAGGCTGATATCTTCCATAACCGGAAGCGCCGCCGCGCTCCCCTGAGCATCTCTACAAGCTCCCCCATGCCTCCTGGCAGGGAGCTGGATGGCCACAAGGCTTGGGCAATGCCCTGCATCACCTGCCGTACTTGTTCATGCAGTTGTGAGAGCTCTGGCAGAAGATCACCCATAGACCCGGGCATCTCCTCCGCGGGACGACCCGTCAGCATACCTACAGATATAACTTTGTTAGCCGGTTTCTTCGCCGAACTCTATAAAAGTTCGTTCAAGCACTTACTAAAAATGCCGTGTCGAAGCCGCATATTCTCCTTTACGGAGTCAGCAAGCTGGGCTCGAACATCTTTCAGTTCAACGCCCAGCCGGGTATTGGCATCTTGGAGATTGTTTTTCTCCCGCCTAACCTTCGTAAGCACGCGCTCGCCAGCCTTCAGCTGTCGTTGAGCATGTTGCTCATCCCCTCGCACGACCTCCGGATTCACTCCGGGGTCATCTGCAGAATCTATTGTTAGATTTGCATGCATGGCGCATACTAACCGGTACATGTCATTCTTTTTGATAGAGACAAGTGTTACCAGAGGGGGCCTTCTCGGACTCCTTCGTTGCGGCAACTGCGGCCTGAAGCTGGGCTTTGCACTCCTCCAGCTCTTGAGACAACTGGGTATTCTTCTCCGTAAGAACCTATGCAAACAATGATCCTTAAATCAGTTGTGCCAACTGTTTCAAGTCTCAGGGGCTACTGATACACATAATTATTATATTTTCTTACCCGTATATCCTTTACATACTGGTCCGTGGCTCTGGCAAGACCATTTTGAGCAGCTCGGATGTACGCGTCTCCTGAGTTGAAGGCATCGAACGCCTCTTGGGAGAAACAAGTGTCGCGGAGTACGGCCTGACGACGCCTGTGATTCATGGCACTCTCCACTTCGGAATTTGTAGCGGACAGCCTATCCGCATCCTCTGTAGGAGGAACAACCGGTGTTGGCCCCATGTTAGCGTTCGCCTCTAAGTCCGGCTCTGGAGCCCGGCTGGTGGAGGCGTGGCCGGCAACCCCTCCGGATATAGTCCGGCGAGCGTTTTTCCTACTAGGAAACATGGACGTTATTATATTTTAAAAGACGACAAACACGGAGCGGGGTTCTTTTTCATACCTCTGCGACGGCGTCTCAGTCCTGACCGCCTTCCTTTTAAGCCTACCCGGCTTCGGTGCCCCTTGTTGGTGAGTCACTGCGGGTTCGGCATGGCGTCCCGAGGGCCTTCCCTGTAAGACACCATATGTGTGCGGTAGGTGAAGTGCAGAAAAGGGATCCTTCTCGGAAGTTGGGACTCCGGTTTTACTTACATGCGATGCAGGGAGTAGTCCAGGATAATCGGCTATGATGGCCACCATGCCACCGTCGCAGCTTAATTGATAGAACGTCCTGTCAATAAGCTCCATAAATGTGTCCGGATCTTATTCGAGTCCAGGGTCGAGGGCCCGGTCAGGGTCCTCTGGTTGTGGAGGCAGGCTGTGGACCTCCCTCACAGCTTTTCGCAGTTCCTGCTATGAAATGGCAAGGTGAATACTTATGACGAAGAATGCGGGAAGGTTTGGAGTAAAAAGTAGCAGCTCACCCAGTTTGGGGGATTGTACATGGAGAATCCGTCCCGTGGCTTAATGCGGATGAACTCCTCTTCCTCTCCTTTATATAAATCGGACAGCATCTTCGCTAGAGCAGCGACGGAGTCCGGTCCCTTACGACCGCAGCGGGTAGCATCGTCTTCTCCATTGAAGTGCCACATGGGTTGCCCCCGATATTGAAGTGGCTGCACCCCCCGCATTATACATATTGACATAACCTTGATTATTGTCAATCCTGATTGGGCCAGCGTCTTTATCCGGCCCATCAGGTAAAGGACTTCTCCGTTATCTTCCTCCTGGGGGCTTCGAGGGCGCCAGCTGTGGCGTTACTTCAAGGGAGCGTTGTCGAACTGAGGAAGGCCCATCCGAATAGGTTCCGGAAGGGGGAAGTCCTCCATATAAAACCACTCCGAAGGCCAGTCTTCGGACGTCTTCTTCGGAGTACTGGACAGGTATCCGGTCCCGGCGATGCGCCATATCTCGGCTCTGCACACTTGATATATTGACCCCTCCTGTGTACGGGGTACGAGGCAGAATAGCCTCTTCCATAGCTCGAAATGAGCCTCGCAGACCAAAAACAGCTCACAAAGGGCGATGTAGCCAGCGATGTGTAATATGGAGGCGGGAGTAAAATTATGCAGCTGGAGGCCATAGAACTCCAGGAGCACGCAGAGGAATGGATGGATTGGAAATCCAAGCCCCCTTAATAAATAAGGGACGAGGCATACCCGCTACCCCATGGATGGGTTGGGAAAGCTCTTCGCTTGCTCCCCGCCATTGTAGGTGGCGAGTCCGGCTCGAACGGGGACCATATACGCTGGAGGGAGAAATCCCTGGGTCTGTAACTCTACTAATTGGCTGTGAGGGATGGAACACTTCTTCCAATTGCCTGGCTTAGGGCTACGGGAGGGAGAGGAGGAGCTGCGATGGCCGGTCATGATGGGATGGACTTTTCTGGGCACGCTCCGATGGATACTTGCTGTGGGAGGATGGTGTGATCTGGATCTGTGGATCCCCGTCTCTTTAAATAGACGATTTACTTACATGGTTAGGGTGGCAAATGTAAAAATGCCCCGACTTCTCGCATTCGCTCGACACGTGGAAGATAGCCATTACTAGGCGCAGAAGCCGAGGAGTGCAACATTCATGGGAAGCCGGACACTACTCAACAGGTACTCAGAATTTGGAGAAGAACCCGCCTTGCAATGCCGAAGACAATCTGCGCGCCGGACTCATCGTCATTGAAGCCTGGTTCGGGGGCTACTGAGGGAGTCCTGGATTAGGGGGTCCTCGGACAGCCGGACTATATCCCGTGGCCGGACTGTTGGGCTATGAAGATACAACATTGAAGACTTCGTCTCGTGTCCGGATGGGACTCTCCTTGGCGTGGAAGGCAAGCTTGGCAATACGGATATGTAGATCTCCTCCCTTGTAACCGACTCTGTGTAACCCTAGCCCCCTCCGGTGTCTATATAAACTGGAGGGTTTAGTCCGTAGGACAAGAACAATCATAATCATAGGCTAGCTTCTAGGGTTTAGCCTCTACGATCTCGTGGTAGATCAACTCTTGTAATACTCATATCATCAAGATCAATCAAGCAGGAAGTAGGGTATTACCTCCATCGAGAGGGCCCAAACCTGGGTAAACATTGTGTCCCCGCCTCCTTTTACCATCCGCCTTCGACGCACAGTTCGGGACCCCCTACCCGAGATCCGCCGGTTTTGACACCGACAAGCGCCTTCCGCTCTTGTGCAGCCTGTCAAAAGTCTTTGTCCTCAGGCCTCGCAACACTTCAGCATTTGCCCTCTCCGCCTAGCTGTTGCTCTGTGGGTGTGCCACAAAAGCGAAACAGACCTTGCTGCCGAGGTCTTGGATGTATTGCATGAAGGTGTGTCTTGTGAACTGCGTGCCGTTGTCGGTGATGACTCTGTTTGGTACGCCAAAACGGCAAACTAGCCCCTTGAAGAACCTGATGGCTGACTGTGCTGTCACCTTCCTCACTGTTTCCACCTCCGGCCACTTTGTGAACTTGTCGATCGCAACGTACAAGTACTCAAAGCCCCTGACAGCGCGGGGGAAAGGGCCCAGGATGTCGAGCCCCCAGACCGAGAATGGCCAGGAAAGAGGAATTGTTTGAAGGGCTTGAGCTGGTTGATGAAGCTTCTTCGAATGGAACTGACACACTTCACACTTGGTTACTAGTGCCGTCGCATCCTGGAGGGCAGTGGGCCAGAAGAAACCCTGCCGGAACGCCTTGCCGGCAAGGGCCCTCGATCCTATGTGGGAGCCACATATGCCTCTGTGTATCTCTGCCAACAGCTCCAGTCCTTCCTCTCGGGGAATGCACTTCAATTTCACACCGTTCAGTCTCTTCCTGTATAGGATGTCATTGATGAACTGATACATAGCGGACCGACGGGCTACTTTCTCTGCTTCTTCCTGCTCCTCGGGAAGCTCCCCTGTTTGGAGGAATCGAACGGTATGCTGTGCCCATGCTGGAGCCTGGGGCTCGATGACAAGGACCAAAGGCATTTCTTCTGCCATTGGAGCGGCCATCTCTACGGCCAGGGCTTGACGGCCTGCCGGAGTCAGTCGCTCCTTGGCAGGCTCAGAATCCACGGCAACACCCTTGCCGGTGGCCCACGGGGGCTCAGCGGGAAAGTACTTGCCGGGGCCTAATTTCCTCCATTTGTTCTGCTCCGTTGATGGTTCGACGGATGGTTGAGTTAACCGAAGCAAAAAAGTACCTGGTTCCACAGGTAGCTTGAATGCAGCGCGCTTTGACAGGTAATCGGCGATGTCGTTCTCCGCTCAGGGAACGTGCTCCGCTCGTATACCATCAAAGCGCTCTTCCAGCTTCCTCACCTCATCTACGTAGGCCTCCATCAACTGGCTCTGATAATCTTTGTTGACTTGTCTGACGACAAGCTGCGAATGACCCCTAACGATGAGCTTCTTAACCCTGAGGTCTGCCACGATCCTGAGACCGGCAAGCAACCCCTCATGCTCAGCAGTGTTGTTGGTGGACATCTCCCTGGGAAAGTGCATCTGGATTACATAATTGAGGTGCTCTCTGGTGGGTGCGATGAGCAGCACACCAGCACCGGTGCCTTGCAGCGAGAAAGCACCTTCAAAGTACATGATCCAGTTGTGACTTGCTTCCATGCCGGGGAGAGTGGTCTCCTGGATTTCCTCGTCAGGCGTTGAGGTCCATTCTGCAATGAACTCCGCCAAGACTCTGCTCTGGATTGTCGAAGTACTTTCAAACTTCAAGCCAATGCTTGATAACTCCAAGGCCCACTCCACAATCCTTCCGGTTGCGTCTGGGTTGTGCAGTATCCGTTGCAACGGGAGGCGGGTGACGACAGTGATCTCGTGGGCTTGGAAGTAATGACGCAGCTTCCTCGAGGCCATAAGGAGGCCGAAGAGCAATTTCTACACACCGGAGTACCTTGACCTAGCCCCCTGCAAGAGGGAGCTAACAAAGTAAACCGGGTGCTGCATCATCTTCTTCTTCTGCACCACTTCACTTGGCTGCGCGAGCCCTGTCCTGATGGTGTCAGACTCTGCCGGGGGCCTTGCCTTGCCGGCACCAGGCCCTGCCGGGGGAATCTCTGACTTGCCATCCACCGGTCCTGCCATTGCCACTGCCTCTTCGTCAACCTCCCTCTGCGCCACCAGCGCGGCGCTGACCACTTGATTCGTCGCTGCCAGATACAGTAGCAACGGCTCTTGTGGTTTAGGCGCCACCAGTACTGGTGTAGAAGAGAGGTATTTCTTCAGATCCTGTAGTGCTGCTTCGGCCTCCGTGGTCCACTCCATTGGGCCCGCCTTTTTCAAAATCTTGAAAAAGGGAAGGGCGTGCTTGGCGGACTTGGAGATGAATCGGCTCATGGCGGCAACGCAGCCAGTGAGCCGGCGCACATCCTTGATCCGCTTGTGCACCTCAATCTGCTCGATAGCCTTGATCTTCTCTGGGTTTGCCTCGATCCCACGTTGCGACACAAAGAACCCGAGAAGTTTGCCGGACGAAACACCGAAGACACACTTCTCAGGGTTCAGCTTGAGGTTGATCTTGCGCAGGTTGGCAAACGTCTCTTCTAAGTCTTGTACAAGAGTTGCCTTGTCCTTGGTTTTGACCACTATGTCATCCATGTAAGCTTCCATATTTCTATGTAGCTGGGGCTCAAAACCAATTTGGACCACCCTTGCGAACGTCGAGCCAGCACTCTTCAACCCAAAAGGCATCCGTAAAAAGCAATACGTACCACATGGGGTGATGAATGCTGTCTTCTCTTCGTCTTCGCTTGTCATGAAGATCTGGTGGTAGCCCGAGTAGGCGTCGAGGAATGATAACAGATCACACCCGGCCGTGGAGTCAACAATCTGGTTGATGCGCGGCAACGGGAAGGGGTCCTTAGGACAAGCCTTCTTGATATCTGTGTAGTCAATACACAACCTCCACTTCCCGTTTGCCTTGCGCACCACCACCGGATTGGCCAACCACGTCGGATGGAGCACTACGCTCACCAAGCCTACTGCTTCCAACTTCCTGATCTCCTCTGTGATGAACTCCTGCCGTTCCAAAGCTTGCTTCTGACGGGTCGCGCATGGGGGCAGACAGCAAGATGGTGCTCAATCACTTCTCTGGGAACGCCGGGGATGTCAGATGCTTGCCTTGCGAACACATCGACATTCGCCCGCAGGAAAGTGACGAGTGCGCTTTCCTATTTGCTATCGAGGGTGGAGCTTATGGTGAAAGCCCCTCCTGTGCCATCCTCCTTGACGGACACCTTCTTGGGTCTCTGGTGGCGCAGCTATGGTTTTCTTGCTCTTGCCGGTGGAGCTCTCTGGCACGTCCTCAACGGTAGCACAACACTCCAAAGAGGTGCGCTTGCTGGAGTGGGTGCGAGAGGACTTGCCAGTCTTCTTCTTCCCTCCCGGGGCTTCAGCAGCAGGAGCAAGTGCCTTGGCGGCAGCTGCTGCAACTGCTTCCCGGTAGAGTAGGTTGGCGCAGATCAACGCATCCTTCTTGTCGCAGGGAACGGTGATGATGGTCATCGGCCCAGGCATCTTCAGCGTGTTGTAAGCATTATGCAACGCCGCCATAAACTTGGCTAGTGCCGGGCGGCCGAGGATCCCATTGTAGGGCAAAGGGATCTCGGCTACATCAAAGACAATCCTCTCCATCCTGTAGTTCAACTCGCCTCCAAATGTCACAGGCAACGTGACCTTCCCCTTCGGTTGGCTCCTTCCCGGGTTGACCCCTTGAAACGTGCCCATTTCCTCGAGGTCTCCATCAGGAATTTGCAGCCTTTTGATCACAACGGGTGAGATTAAGTTCAGACCGGCCCAGCCTTCAACCACCATCTTGTTCACCTTGAGGTTGCGTATCGTTGGTGAAACCAACAACGGCAAACACCCGATCGTAGTTGTACGATCAGGGTGATCCTCGGCGTCAAAAATGATGGGCGTGCTGGACCACTTCAGCGGCTTCTGAGCATCGAACGATGGCTCCGCTGCTGTGATCTCACGCGCCCACTGCTTGAGCTGGCGGTGAGAAGTGTGAAGTGAGGCGCCACCTGATACGTCTCCAATGTATCTATAATTTACGAAGTATTCATGCTATTATATTATCTGTTTTGGATGTTTATGGGCTTTACTAAACACTTTTATATTATTTTTGGGACTAACCTATTAACCCCCAAATTGCTGTTTTCTTGCCTATTTTAGTGTTTCGAAGAAAAGGAATATCAAACGGAGTCCAAACGGAATGAAACCTTCGGGAGAGTTATTTTTGGAACGGAAGCAATCCAGGAGACTTGGAGTAGACGTCAGGGAAGCTTCGAGGAAGCCACGAGGCAGGGAGGCGCGCCCTACCCCCCTGTGCGCGCCCCCACCCTCGTGGGCCCTTCGTGGCTCCCCTGACCGACTTCTTTCACCTATATATGTCCATATACCCTAAAAACATCGGGGAGCAGAATAGATCGGGAGTTCCGCCGCCGCAAGCCTCTATAGCCACCAAAAACCAATCGGGACCCTGTTCCGGCACCCTGCCGGAGGGGGGATCCCTCACCGGTGGCCATCTTCATCACCCTGACGCTCTCCATGACGTGGAGGGAGTAGTTCACCCTCGGGGCTGAGGGCATGTACAAGTAGCTATGTGTTTGATCTCTCTCTCGTGTTCTTGAGGTGGTACAATCTTGATGTATCGCGAGCTTTGCTATTATAGCTGGATCTTATGATGTTTCTCCCCCTCTACTCTCATGTAATGGATTGAGTTTTCCCTTTGAAGTTATCTTATCGGATTGAGTCTTTAAGGATTTGAGAACACTTGATGTATGTCTTGCATGTGCTTATCTGTGGTGACAATGGGATATCACGTGATCTACTTGATGTATGTTTTGGTGATCAACTTGCGGGTTCCATGACCTCGTGAACTTATGCATAGGGGTTGGCACACGTTTTCGTCTTGACTCTCTGGTAGAAACTTTGGGGCACTCTTTGAAGTTCTTTGTGCTGGTTGAATAGATGAATCTGAGATTGTGTGACGCATATCGTATAATCATACCCACGGATATTTGAAGTGACATTGGAGTATCTAGGTGATATTAGGGTTTTCGTTGATTAGTGTCTTAAGGTGTTATTCTAGTATGAACTCTTGAATAGATCGATCCGAAAGAATATCTTTGAGGTGGTTTCGTACCCTACAATAATCTCTTCGTTTGTTCTCCGCTATTAGTGACTTTGGAGTGACTCTTTGTTGCATGTCGAGGGATATTTATATGATCCAATTATTTTATTATTGTTGAGAGAACTTGCACTAGTGAAAGTATGAACCCTAGGCCTTATTCTTAGCATTGCAATACCGTTTACGCTCACCTTTACCACTTGTCACCTTGCTGTTTTTATAATTTCAGATTACAAAAATCCATATCTACTATCTATATTGCACTTGTATCACCATCTCTTCGCCGAACTAGTGCACCTATACAATTTACCATTGTATTGGGTGTGTTGGGGACACAAGAGACTCTTTGTTATTTGGTTGCAGGGTTGTTTGAGAGAGACCATCTTCATCCTGCGCCTCCCACGGATTGATAAACCTTAGGTTATCCACTTGAGGGAAATTTGCTACTGTCCTACAAACCTCTGCACTTGGAGGCCCAACAACGTCTACAATAAGAAGGTTGCATAGTAGACATCAAGATCTTTTCTGGCGCCGTTGCCGGGGAGGTGAGTGCTTGAAGGTATATCTTTAGATCTTGCAATCGAATATTTTAGTTTCTTGTTTTATCACTAGTTTAGTCTATAAAAGAAAACTACAAAAAAATGGAACTAAGGTTGCCTCACATGCTTCATCTTTTTAATGTCTTTCGTGAAAATGATGGGAAGGAAAATTGGGCTCAAGTACTAGAAGAAGAATGTATTAAAATGTTTGGCACTAAATCCTTGGATGATGAGCATGATTGCAACGTTGTTAGTATGAATTCTTTGAATACCCATGATGCTAATGATATGCAAAGCCACAAGCTTGGGGAAGCTATGTTTGATGAAGATGATATTTTTTGTCCCCCAAGTATTGATGAGCAAATTTATTATGATGAAAGCATGCCTCCTATTTATGATGATTATATTGATTAAAGTGGATTTGGAGAGGTCATAACTTTATTTAGTGATGAATCCACTATTTCGGAAGAGGTTCAATTGTTTATGAGAATAAAGTTGCTATCTATGATGATTATTTTGATGACTTGCATGCTATTAAGAATAATGATAACCATGAAACTTGTCATTGTGATTTTAGTTTTCAATTGGATTATGCTTCACATGATAGTCATTTTGTTGAGTTTGCTCCCACTACTATTCATGAGAACAAATTTGCTTATGTGGAGAGTAATAAAATTTCTATGCTTGTGGATCATGAAAAGACTGCTTTATGTGATAGTTATATTGTTGAATTCATTCATGATGCTACTGAAAATTATTATGAGGGAGGAACATATGCTTGTAGGAATTGCAATAATACCAAGTTTCCTCTCTATGTGCTTAAAGTTTTGAAGTTATGCCTGTTTTGCCTTCCTATGCTAGTTGATTATTGTTCCCATAATTTGTTTGCTCAGAAAATCCCTATGCATAGGAATCGGGTTAGACTTAAATGTGCTTTCCATGTGTTTCGTGATGGTCTCTTTATGTTTCAATTCTTATCTTTTATACGAGCATCATTGAAATCATCATGCCTAGCTAGAAATGCATTAAAGAAAAGCGCTTGTTGGGAGACAACCCAATATTTGCCCCTACTGTTTTTGTGTGTTCACATGATTAAGCTACTGTAGTAATCATGTTTTATAGCTTTTGTTTCAATAAAGTGCCAAGTAAAACCTATAGGATCTTCTTGGATGATAGTTATTTGATCTTGCTGAAAAAGACAGAAACTTTCTGCTCACGAAAACAATTGTTAAAAATCACCAGGAAGTGATAAAATACTGATTCCAATTGCAGTAGACCAATAATAAAATTATGTAGGTCGTCCTATTTTGGCAGATTTTTCTGAGTTCCAGAAGTTTGCGTTTGATACAGATTACTACAGACTGTTCTGTTTTTGACAGATTTTGTTTTCTATGTGTTGTTTGCTTATTTTGATGAATCTATGAGTAGCGTCGGAGGGTATGAACCATAGAGAAGTTGGAATACAGTAGATATTACACCAGTATGAATTTAGAATGAGTTCACAACAGTACCTAAGTGGTGATTTATTTTCTCATACTAACGGAGCTTACGAGTTTTCTGTTAAGTTTTGTGTTGTGAAGTTTTCAAGTTTTGGGTAAATATTCGATGGACTATGGAATAAGGAGTGGCAAGAGCCTAAGCTTGGGGATGCCTAAGGCACCCCAAGGTAATATTCAAGAACAACCAAGAGCCTAAGCTTCGGGATGCCCCGGATGGCATCCCCTCTTTCGTCTTCGTCTATCAGTAACTTTACATGGGGCTATATTTTTATTCACCACATGATATGTGTTTTGCTTGGAGCGTCATTTTATTTTGTTAGTATTTGCTTTCTGTTATTTATAATAATTTTTTGCATCTCTATTTTCAATAAAAATGTCAAGGATAGCTTTTACCATGCTTATTTTGCAAGTATACATGTTGCTGATTCAAAACAGAAAGTTCACCGTTGTTGCAAACATTCCCTAGAAAAGTCAGAATATGATAAAATGTTGAAACTTTTTGTATATTGAGCTCTGCTAAATGTTCTACAGTGTGGTAGAATTTCATAATGTTTGGAGTTAGGGAAGTATGATGAATCTTGCATCCTTTACAGACTGTACTGTTTTGGCAGATTGCCGTTATGTTTGCATTGTTTGCATATGTTTGCTTGTTTAATGATTCTATTTGAGGATAGGAGTATTAAATATGCAGAGGCATTTAGTATGCAATGTTGAATAATAATTATAGTGATTTGCTACAGTAGAGAATGATAAGGTTTTTGCATCGGTTTATACTAACTTATCTCACGAGTCCTTGTTGAGTTTTGTGTGGATGAAGCTTTTGAGATTTAGGGAGACTGTGATATGAGAGGAATTAAGGAGACACAAAAGATCAAGCTTGGGGATGTCCAAGGCATCCCAATATAATATTTCAAGAAGTCTCAAGCGTCTAAGCTTGGGGATGCCCCGGTAGGCATCCCACCTTTCTTCTTCAACAATTATCGGTTAGTATCGGTTGAGCCTAAGTTTTTGCTTCTTCACATGATGAGTGCTATCCTTGAAATGTCGTTTTTATTTTGTTTTGCTTGTTGTTTGAATAATATCCCAAGATCTGAAATTATTAAATGAGAGAGAGTCTTCATATAGCTACATAATTATTTAACTACTCATTGATCTTCACATAAATCTTTTTGGAGTAGTTTGTCATTTACTCGTGTGCTTCACTTATATCCTATGAGTAAATGGTTGAATGATTTGAATGTCATAAATCTGAAATTATATATGTTTCACATGCCTTTCCCATGGGGAGTAATGCCTTCACATATAAGAAGTAGAGGTGGTAAATTTTTTGAAGGTTAGCAAACATTGTATTGGTCACTTGAACAATTCATGAAAGAATATTGAGGGAAGAGAGATTTCACATATAAATATACTATCTTGGACATCTTTTGTAATTGGGAGCACTCATTAAAATATGACATGCTAAAAGGTTGATGTTGGACAAGGAAGACAACGTAATGGGTTATGTTTTCTTATATCCGAAATAAAGTATATTGTCATGGATCATTCAACATGTTGAGCTTGCTTTTCCCCCTCATGCTAGCCAAATTCTTTGCAGCAAGTAGAGATACTACTTGTGCTTCCAAACATCCCTTAAACCAGTATTTCCATGAGAGTCCACCATACCTACCTATGGATTGAGTAAGATCCTTCAAGTAAGTTGTCATCGGTGCATGCAATAAAAATTGCTCTCTAAATATGTATGATCTATTAGTGTGGAGAAAATAAGCTTTATACGATCTTGTGATGTGGAAGCAATAAAAGCGACAGACTACATAATAAAGGTCTCTATCACAAGTGGCAATATAAAGTGACGTTCTTTCGCATTAAGATTTTGTGCATCCAACTATAAAAGTGCATGACAACCTCTGCTTCCCTCTGCGAAGGGTCTATCTTTTACCTTATGCAAGAGTCATGGTGATCTTCACCTTTCCTTTTTACATTTTATCCTTTGGCAAGCACATTGTGTTGGAAAGATCCTGATATATATATATATATATCCAATTGGATGTAAGGCATCATGAAGTATTATTGTTGATATTACCCTTGAGGTAAAAGGTTGGGAGGCGAATCTATAAGCCCCTATCTTTCTCTGTGTCTGATTAAAACTTTGAACCCATAAATATCACGTGAGTGTTAGCAATTGTGAAAGACTAAATGATAATTGAGTATGTGAAGTTTGCTGAATCAAAGCTCTGACATAGACTCTTCCTGAAAATAAGATGAATTGTAATTGTTTGATGACTAATAACACGGTTTGTTAGTTTTCAAGAAAGTTTATGATCTACACTTTAACATGTGAATAGTTTGTTACTTTATCATGAAAAGTTTTATGAGATGAGCTACTATGATGATGCTAGAAAAGGTGATTGAAATTATCATTGATCAAACTTGTGCACCTGCTAGCATTCACACTTCATAAATTATTTCTTTTATCATTTACCTACTCGAGGACGAGCAGGAATTAAGCTTGGGGATGCTGATACGTCTCCAACGTATCTATAATTTATGAAGTATTCATGCTATTATATTATCTGTTTTGGATGTTTATGGGCTTTACTAAACACTTTTATATTATTTTTGGGACTAACCTATTAACCGGAGGCCCAGCCCAAATTGTTGTTTTCTTGCCTATTTCAGTGTTTCGAAGGAAAGGAATATCAAACGGAGTCCAAACGGAATGAAACCTTCGGGAGAGTTATTTTTGGAACGGAAGCAATCCAGGAGACTTGGAGTAGACGTCAGGGAAGCTTCGAGGAAGCCATGAGGTAGGGAGGCGCGCCCTACCATCTGGGCGCGCCCCCACCCTCGTGGGCCCCTAGTGGCTCCCCTGACTGACTTCTTTCGCCTATATATGTCCATATACCCTAAAAACATCGGGGAGCAGAATAGATCAGGAGTTCCGCCGCCGCAAGCCTCTGTAGCCACCAAAAACCAATCGGAACCTTGTTCCGGCACCCTGCCGGAGGGGGATCCCTCACCGGTGGCCATCTTCATCATCCCGGCGCTCTCCATGATGAGGAGGGAGTAGTTCACCCTCGGGGCTGAGGGTATGTACCAGTAGCTATGTGTTTGATCTCTCTCTCTCTCTCGTGTTCTTGAGGTGGTACAATATTGATGTATCACGAGGTTTGCTATTATAGTTGGATCTTATGATGTTTCTCCCCCTCTACTCTCTTGTAATGGATTCAGTTTTCCCTTTGAAGTTATCTTATCGGATTGAGCCTTTAAGGATTTGAGAACACTTGATGTATGTCTTGCATGTGCTTCTCTGTGGTGACAATGGGATATCACGTGATCTACTTGATGTATGTTTTGGTGATCAACTTGTGGGTCCGTGACCTCGTGAGCTTATGCATAGTGGTTGGCACACGTTTTCGTCTTGACTCTCCGGTAGAAACTTTGGGGCACTCTTTGAAGTTCCTTGTGCTGGTTGAATAGATGAATCTGAGATTGTGTGACGCATATCGTATAATCATACCCACGGATACTTGAGGTGACATTGGAGTATCTAGGTGACATTAGGGTTTTGGTTGATTTGTGTCTTAAGTTGTTATTCTAGTACGAATTCTTGAATAGATCGATCCGAAAGAATAAATTTGAGGTGGTTTCTGTGACACCCAAAATTTTATTTGGATTTTTCAAAAAAATTATTTGACTTGAGGGAGGTGATTTAAATTTTTCTTCAAAAGAACCCTTCCTCTCAAGATATTTTTCTTATTGGCAAGAGCTTTTATTTGGATTCACCCAAGACATGATTTTGGTCTTGGAGGTTCTTTCTTTTTATTTGGACGCAAACCAAAATACTTCTCTCTTGGAAAAATGTCTTTTGACAATTCCTTTGAAAAGCCCTATAGCTTTTGGAATGATCTTTTTCCACTTTCAGCAAATCTCTCTTGCCATGACCTATGTGCAAATCCTCTTCCACAAACCTTTCCCCACCTTTGGATCATGATGTACCTCAGATCCAGCAAGTTGAACCTCTCCATATAATTATTTCCATTTATCTCTCATCAAAAACAATTTATGCCTTCTATCTTGATCCTTGGAGGTTTTCAAAGGAGCTACCCTTTCTGCTTTGAGTTTTGTCTCCAAACCAATTTCCCTAGCTAGTCCTTTGAACCCTCAACCAAGATCCATGAAGATCCACTAGTCTCCAGTTCAAATTTTTCAAACTATACTTGCTGCAAGTTTGGACCAGATTTGCCAAATTTGATGAAATTCATTCAAATCTTTCTCCAAAAATTCTGAGAAAAATCAGGCAGCCTCTGGGTGCATTGAGAGGTCACCTCACCAAGTCCCAGCTCCAGGAAAAATTTTCTTCATACCAAATCATTTCATCGAACACCTGCTGGACACTGTTTCTCTAAGGTTCAGTCAAATTCAGTTAACAGTGTCTGAACCACTGTCGTTTCTTCAGTGTCCGTTGCCTATCTCACCAGTGCCCCGGTGTCGCCGTGTTTCCTGTACCCTCCCCCTTGTCGTCTGCACCGCACGAGCGCCTGGATGCTTGCGGGCGTCGGCGACGAGCACGAGGAGGTGCGCCGCCCCGTGACCGACGCCAGCGGCGGCTTTGCGGCCGCCAGAGAGAGGCGCAGCGCAGACGGCGCCGTCCAGCGCTGCCCAAGCCACCGGAGGCCACCGCGTGGTCTTCCACTCCCCCGTGCGCGCTGCCACCCTCGTCGTGAACCGCTAGGCGCGGAGCGCGCTCTCTGCCGCCGCCGTGCCAGTACGGCGACCCCGACGAAGACCGACGCCATTACGCCATGCCCGACCGAGTTTAGCAGTGGAACGGGACCAGTAACTCTCACTGGTGTTGCCTGGCCACCTAAACCCTCTGCCAAGCCACTGCCTCGCCGTAATCACTCGCCGGAGATTCTCCGTTCACGGCCACCCCCTCGAGCCGCCTATAAATAGAGGCCCCGAGCTCCAGCTAGTACCCACACCACCTCTGCACTCCACCAAGACCCCGCCTAGCCACTGGAAGAGCCCCGAGGGAGTCTTCTTCCTCAACTCCGGCCGCCGCGACCCGCCACGGGATCCAGCTCGATTCGCTCCCATGCGTGCACCTCTGGCTCCCATCTCTTGCCAGTAGCTCTCTAGTGCATCCCTCCTTCTGACCCGCGCTTCAATTCGAAGTTTGCAGCGCACCACCGGAGTCCCCCACCATCGCCCGAGCCGCCGTCCGCCGGAGAAAGTGTCGCCGTCGACGTGGTGCTCTCCGACGCCCAAGTCCACCACCCACCGACGCGGAAGGACACGCTGATACTCTTGGTACACTCCGATCTCCCTGACTCGCCGTGGTTCGACGCCGGCGACCACCGCAGCCTTCGGGCGCCAGCGAGGTTTTTCAAACCTGACATGTGGACCCCCCACGTCAGCCTCTCTTCTTTCCCCCCCGAAGCGTTTTCTGTTGGCGCCTTCGGGCAGAGTACGTTTTCTCTGTGGGCTGGCGCGTTTCTATTCGAACCGTTTTCTGTTTTCTCAGTTAAGCCCCTGGAACTTTTCTGTTTCATTACAGATGAGTCCCTAGACAGAAACCCTTATAAATTTTTAATAAAAAGTGATTTTTGAGTGATTCTTTTTCTGACAGTCTTATAATTTTGTCTAGTTTTTTATGGGATTTATTTGAAAAAAATTTGGAACAGATTTTCTGCGCGCGTTGGTTTTCACGTTAGTATGCATTTTTCGCTATACCGTAGGTTCCGGGAGAGGTGACGGAGCCGCGAACTTCGCCGAGCTAGACTCCGACTTCTCCGAACCAGGCAAGCATGTTTGAACCTTTGATATGATAGGTGTTTTGCATGTTTGCGTGAAAGGTTGTGCATGGCATGTGAGTATCGGTGAGTATCTCGTTGCATGTGAGGCAACTACCCGTGTGTTCCAAAGTTACTGTGATCTCTGATGAGAGATGGCCTAGTCATGTGGTGACATGAAGGGCAGTAAGGTGGTACTGTTGTAGCATGCCAGCCTTACGTCATCCGATTAATTCCGACGTTAACGTGGACGGAGTCACGTTATCGTTCTTCCCCCTTCCGTGCTACCACATGTTTTCTGCCAGAATGCGGTTTAGTAAGTTGGTAACCTCTTTCCGTGTACACACCAAACAGAGGGGCCGGGATGATGGTTCCATGGCCCTGGATTAAACTAGTCATCCGGTCAGGGGGCATGGGTGTTTCCGGTTGGGACCGAGAGGGGGGCACCCCTTAGAGCGCGCGTATAGAAATTTGATCCCATGCTACGCGAGGTTGTAGCCTCCCCGTCTCAAGGTTTTTCTTGAACGTTGCCGAGGGTGATTCCTGGCTTTGGAATGTTGAATGGATGTGTACTGGTTAGATGTGTTTCTTCCAAAACACCGTAAACGGAACTAGTCCCCGTGACTACTGAAATCCGTTGGCTGTGGTTAAAGTACAAACTCTGCAGAGTCAAATCCTTCCGAATCATCGTATCCATGGTCAAGTAACGTGATCAGCGTATCCATGTCTATGTCATAACCTCGTGGTATATTCTTCTTCCCGGTAAGCGAGCGTGAGTAGTAAACTTGGCTGAACGTTATTCCTGTGGATGGACTAACCTTGTTGTTTATCTCATGCCTGATTATTCTCTTGATATGATTTAAAAATTCATGAGCTACTAAGTTATGAATGTAAGCCCTTTATGTGATGTTGCTCAGATGTCCGACTGTGGCATGTTTGTCTTTTACTTTCAATATAAGCCCTTTATGTGATGTCGCTCAGACGTCCGACTGTGGCATGTTTGTCTTTTACTTTCAATATAAGCCCTTTATGTGATGTCGCTCAGACGTCCGACTGTGGCATGTTTGTCTTTTACTTTCAATATAAGCCCTTTATGTGATGTCGCTCAGACGTCCGACTGTGGCATGTTTGTCTTTTACTTTCAATATAAGCCCTTTATGTGATGTCGCTCAGACGTCCGACTGTGGCATGTTTGTCTTTTACTTTCAATATAAGCCCTTTATGTGATGTCGCTCAGACGTCCGACTATGGCATGCACTGCCTTTTATTTTCTATTATAAGCCCTTTATGTGGTGTCGCCTTGACGCCCGACTGCGGCATTGTTATTCTTGCATTTTCCTCTCGAGGAGTCATTCAGACCCTCGTTTGGCACCCAGTATATTATTTTGGGATTTCGGGAGGACTACCGCCCGACTTCTCTTTTATTTTCCGTGCAGTATTATCTCTATGTCTGAGTGCACTTGTTAACTTGTTCATATGCATCATGTCTACATTTGTTATATCTTATGTCCGAACTGTCTTGCGAGTACTTTCATAGTACTCACCTGGCTTGTTGATTTGGCCAGATGTTGACAAAGGCGATCTCATGGATGAAGAGTTTGATAGTGAGTCCGACGCCTAGAGGAATCCCAGTCAGTCCCGTGCGATCCTGGATATTGGTCACTTGTATTATATACGCTTCCGCCCCCGCAATAAATCTCCTCGAGCTTCACCCCGACGCTCGAAGAGCTGTAGTTTTCAGGAGTCACATCACCTGCTCCGCTGTGATATTATCCACCAGCGTTGTTATCGTGAGTTAGTAGTTATGCCACCCTATCTGCCGTTGTGTTCTATCAGCGTACAAGTAATAATTGTTGAGCAGTCTCCGCTCAACCTTGTATTATATTCAGTACTCCTGGTATTTTTCTTCTGTGACCAAGATATTGTCTACCAGTGAGAAGGAGTTCTTCTTTACTGGTCCGTAAAAGGGATTGGTCTCTCAATAAATATTTTATTGAAAAACCGGTCGTGACAGTTTCGTATGCTACAATAATCTCTTCGTTTGTTCTCCGCTATTAGTGACTTTGGAGTGACTCTTTGTTGCATGCTGAGGGATAGTTATATGATCCAATTATGTTATTATTGTTGAGAGAACTTGCACTAGTGAAAGTATGAACCATAGGCCTTATTTCCTAGCATTGCATTACCGTTTACGCTCACCTTTACCACTTGTTACCTTGCTGTTTTTATAATTTCAGATTACAAAAATCCATATCTACTATCTATATTGCACTTGTATCACCATCTCTTCGCCGAACTAGTGCACCTATACAATTTACCATTGTATTGGGTGTGTTGGGGACACAAGAGACTCTTTGTTATTTGGTTGCACGGTTGTTTGAGAGAGACCATCTTCATCCTACGCCTCCCACGGATTGATAAACCTTAGGTCATCCACTTGAGGGAAATTTGCTACTGTCCTACAAACCTCTGCACTTGGAGGCCCAACAACGTCTACAAGAAGAAGGTTGCGTAGTATACATCACCACCATCGACGCACATGGCCTCCGTAGCCTTCTGAAACTCTTGCTCGCCGGACTCGTCGTCCTCGTCATGATCGTCGTCTTCTTGCTTCTTGTCACGGCACCGAGCGGGCCTCTCTTGTTGGTTATCCTTGCTGCGGAGGCCTCCTTGGCCGCCATGCTTCTTGCCGGATCCTTCGGCACCATCCTGACCCTTCTCCTTGTCCCGCCTCTCATACTCGGCCTTTTGCTTCTCAGCAAGCAGCTCGACTTATCGGCAGTTCTGGAGGTCGTGGCCCTTGGTGCGGTGGATCTTGCAGTATTGCTTGTCGGAGCCTCCTGGCTTGTCGGCAGCCGCCAAGGCCCGGCAAGCGGCGCACCCGGCAATCTCCTTGCCGGGGTCGTCTGCCTTAGCCTTCTTGGCAGCGCCGGTGTCGTCGGATCCCTCGACGGCAAACACGACCTTGCCCTTGTGTTTCCTGTCACGACGCCGACCCTTCTTCGTCTGGGCGGTGGTGTCTTCGTTGGTAGAGTCAGTTTCCACGCCGGGGTACTTCCTCCCCTCTTCATCCCGAGCGCATCTATCGGCCAGAACATAGAGTTCGGCCACATCCTTGACATTGTTCATCGCCAGCTCTTCACGCATCTTGCGGTTGCGCACATTCTGATGGAACGCGCTGATCACGGCGGCAGGATGAACATCTGGGATGTTGTATTGCACCCGGCTGAACCTCTGTATGTACTTGCGCAGGTTTTCACCTTCCTTCTGGGGAATGATATGCAAATCACTAGCCTGGCCATGAGCTTGGTGGCCTCCGGTGAAGGCACCAACGAACTCATGACACAGATCCGACCAAGAAGAAATGGAATCCGCCGGCAAGTGCATCAACCAAGACATGACATTGGGTTTCAGGGCAAACGGGAAGTAATTGGCAAGCACCTTGTCGTCGCGAGCTCCAGCGGCTTGCATCACGATGGTGTAGGTGCTGAGGAACTCCGACGGGTGGGTCTTGCCGTTGTACTTCTCGCCGACATCGGGCTTGAACGTACGGTGGGACCGCCACTGGAACTACCGCAGCTCATGAGTAAAGGCCAGACAACCCACCTCATAAGGTAGGCCGCCGGAGCCTCCCGGTGCTGGGTGGTCCATAGCGGGCCCCGCCCGCCTATCTGACTGGTGGCGTGTATCGCGCCGGCGTTCGATGGTGGTTCGAACGTCTTCACGGGCTCCCTCCCGAAGAACTTGGCGCTGGTTGCGGTGGGTCCGTGGGTCGGACGTCGCTATGGAAATGTTATCACAAGCGTCATCATGACGGATCGACACCCGCGGTGGCTGGCGTGGAGGAGGAGAGTGCACCGTAGCCGCAGCACCTCCGGCCCCTCCACCGCTGGCATGCGGTGGTTCGATGGAGCGCCAGCCTGAGGGCCCCACTGGCCGTGGCTTGTCTTGGTTGGCGATGCCGACAAGGCTCCGGATGGTGGCCCTCCACTCATCGAGCTTTTCCGCAGCAGGAGGGAAGTCAAGGAGTAGCTGCGCGCGCGCCAAAGCTTCTGCCGGCGTGGGTGGCGGCGAGAGCTGCGTGGACCGTGGCGCGCTTCGACTTCTAACCATGTTAGAAGGAGGCCCATCACGGCCCAGCGGCTGCATGCCATTTTTGCCAGCACTTCGGCGGGCATGCTGGCCTCCTTCGTCCCGCAGATGATGCACATGACTCTTCCCACGGCGGCGTCCGGGGTCTCCAGCGTGGTGGCGCTGCTCGTCGCGCACACCCTGGGAAGAGCGCGCTATAGGCGCTGGCGTAGGCGTCTTGGAGGTTGCTGCGCCGCCCGCAGGTGGCACAGCGATACCCCTGGAGGGCCCCGCGCCGCCTGCGGGGGCCCGAGCCCCGTCTCTTGGTTTGGC
Organism: Aegilops tauschii subsp. strangulata; assembly: GCF_002575655.3. Classification (NCBI taxonomy): domain Eukaryota; kingdom Viridiplantae; phylum Streptophyta; class Magnoliopsida; order Poales; family Poaceae; genus Aegilops; species Aegilops tauschii. The sequence continues at coordinate 184,121,886 of NC_053040.3, forward strand.
GGTGTGCGGCCCGTCGTCTGGCGCACGAACGACGCCGCTCGCCAGGCTCTGGCTGCCAGAGCGATGCTGGTGCTCGCGGGCCGTGGCTCGGGTTCTGTCCGCGACCGGCCCGCTGCTCGCCTGCACTGGCACGGGCTGTTCGGCTCCCGACGAGCCGATCGCCGTGATCGTCTTCTTCTTGAGAGCCATGGCGATGAAGAACTGCTAGGCTAACTGCTAGACCAGATTCTCACAACCGCGAACCCCTACCTGGCGCGCCAAAGATGTCGGGGAAACGACACCTATGGGATCACTGGAATCCCTTCTACGGTTGGCGGGCACGGGGTTGTGAGAAGAGCAGGTTTAGGAGCTAGCACAAAGATCATTTACCCAGGTTCGAGTCGCGAGGATGCGTAATACCCTAGTCCTGCTTTGGTGTGTATTTCAGAGTGTTCTTGAGCTCTCGAACTAGCTACGGTGGCTGTGTAGTTCCAAAGAGCCAAATCCCTCTCCGATATGCCTCGGGCCTCCTTTTATAGTGGAAAAGGGATTGCCACAGTGGCACATAGGAGGTGGAAAGGTGTACAGCGCGCGAGCTTATCGCCCGGCTTTACGGGACAAAGCGCATTAAATGCGCTACTTAGGTGTCCATTAGCTTTATCGGGGACGGGAACGAGGCCCGTCCCATCCGTCGCCGCTCTGCCTCGCTTCGACACGCACCCAGGACAGCGATGTGTGCAGCGCCATGTAGGCAGGCAGGCTGCTGAGGTGGCGCGGTGGCAGGGCCTTCACGAAGATCTGCATGCCACCACGCAGGTGCTTGCTGAGTTGGCCTAGAAGCCGCATGTTGCCACGCAGGTGCCTGCCCAGCTGGTTGGGCTGGCAGCTGCATGCGAACGGCGGCGGAGTCTTGGTTGATGTGGGCCTGGCTGTGGACCCGCAGGCGTCCTCAGCAAGGGTCTTGCCGGGTCCCCGGCAAGGGTCTTGCCGCGGTAGCATGGTTGTCCCTGGCAAGGATCTCGCCGGGGGTCTTGTGGATCTCCTCGGGAAGGATCTTGCCGAGGATCGTCGTCTTCTAGTCCTCATATGAACTTGTGTATCTATGATCTTGACAAAGATCTGCATGCCACCATGGAGGCGCCTCCCGAGCCTTCGTCCATCGTGGTTGGTTATGTTGGAAGCCGTGGGCTCAAGGGTGGCGCGCCCCACTGGTGTTGGGCGAGCTGCCCCGGCAAGGCCCTTGCCGGGGCTGCTGAGGCTGCCCTGACAAGGGTCTTGCCGGGGGAACCTGCTTCGCCCCTCTGCTCTTTGTGTTCTTGGTCTTGCCATTGTTTTTGTTGTCCTTGTGCCTTCGGCTTCCCTCCTCTGCCCTGCTTAGTGTGGCCGTGGGCGCGGCTCCGACTTCCCGTGCACAAGTAAAGGTGGAAAAAGGAGTGCCCCTACTTTTCTACACCGACATAAACATGTCCTTATCTCCGGTCATGTGATCGGTACATCCACTATCAAGAACCCCCTTTCCTCCAGCCATGTAGCCGCGAAGATTAGCCATAAGACCAAAGTGTCTCATAGACTCATCGAGATCAAAGTCACTATCATCATCCTCACCATAGTATCCATGTTCAACATCGTCTTGTGATGGATCAATTCCTAGAGAGAGTGATTCATTAGATAAATGATCATCACAATATTCATCTTTATGAATTCTAATGGCTTCGGAGATGATATTGCTTATGATTCCAACATCTCCTTTGGCACGCATAAGGTTAGTAAGCTCAAATAGACAATCACCAAACTTAGGATCATTGGAAATCATCTTACTCAAAGCAATAGACTTGTGAAGAATCTCATCTAAGTTTTGCAAGGAATAGTTTGGAAATCGTTCCTCAAGAAATCTCCATATAGTGTAGGCACAATCAAGAGTAGGCAAGCAACCGAACAAATTTCTAGGCAAACCTCTAGTAATCAGACTGACAGTTCTAAGGTTGTGAATCATGTCAATAGACTCATCAATGGTAGGATGCAAAGGATCAACATGGCGTGCACAAGTGCTAGTAATGTACTTGTTCAAATGATATTCACTGAAAATCTCAAGCATCTGAATTTTCCATTCATGAAAGAACTCTCCATCAAGTATAGGCACTCTACGTCTAAGACTCCCCAACATAGACTCATCCATCATCCTCCAATGGAGATTAAACCAAAGCAATGGAGACCAAAGTTCTGATACTAATGGAAAGGATCGAGAAGAGGTGTCTAGAGGGGGGGGGGTGATTAGACCCTCAACAAAGAAAAGTAGGAGTTTTTAATTTCTTCAAGTTAAGGTGGAGTTTTAGCACAAGTTTAAACATTCACAATACATTTCATGCAAGCATGGCAAGAGTGTATGAGAAGCGGAAAGTAAAGCATGCAATTTGCAAGAATGTAAAGGGATGGGATTGGAGTATGCAAACGCAATTGGAGACACAGAGATTTTTGGTGTGGTTCCGATAGGTGGTGCTATCTTACATCCACGTTGATGGAAACTTCAACCCACGAAGGGTAATGGTTGCGCGAGTCCACGAAGGGCTCCACCCATGAAGGGTCCACGAAGAAGCAACCTTGTCTATCCCACCATGGCCATTGCCCATGAAGGACTTGCCTCACTAGGGTAGATCTTCACGAAGTAGGCGATCTCCTTGCCCTTACAAACTCCTTGGTTCAACTCCACAATCTTGCTGGAGGCTCCGAAGTAACACCTAACCAATCTAGGAGACACCACTCTCCAAAAGGTAATAGATGGTGTGTTGATGATGAACTCCTTGCTCTTGTGCTTCAAATGATAGTCTCTCCAACACTCAACTCTCTCTCACAGATTTGGATTTGATGGAAAGTTGATTTGAGTAGATAGCAACTTGGGGAAAGCTAGAGATCAAGATTCTTGTGGTTAGAATGGAATATCTTGGTCTCAACACATGAGTAGGTGGTTCTCTCTCAGAAAATGAATGCTGGAAGTGTAGGCACGTTTTGATGGCTCTCTCCACAAATGGAGGATGGGTGGAGGGGTATATATAGCCTCCACACAAAATCTAGCCGTTACACACAATTCACCAAACTCGGTGGGACCGAATCATGAAACTCGGTCAGACCGATATGGTTCAAAATGTGAACGTTAGGATTTTTAGTGGGACCGATATGATCAACTCGGTGGGACCGATGTGCTAGGGTTAGGGTAAAACCTCAACTCGGTTTGACCGATTACACAAACTCGGTGAGACCGATTTTGGTAATAAGCAAAACAGAGAGTTGGTCAAGCAAACTCGGTGGGATTGATTGCATATCTCGGTGGGACTGAAATAATTGCAACAGGCAACACAGAGTTTGCAAGCCCATCTCGGTGAGACCGAGATCCCATCGGTGAGTCTGAACTAATTAGGGTTTCTGGTAGTGGCTATGTCAAGTGAACTCGGTGGCGCCAGATAGATCAAATCGGTTGGGCCGAGTTTGACTTTAGGTTTGGGACATATGTTGAAATGAGAAAGTGGTTGAGGGCTTTGGAGCATATCACTAAGCACTTTGAGCAAGCAAGCCATTAAGCAACACCTCATCCCCTTTTAATAGTATTGGCTTTCCTATGGACTCAATGTGATCTTGGATCACTAAAATGAAAATGAAGAGTCTTGAGCATTTGAGCTTCTGCCAATCTTCTGTCCTTAACATCTTGAAGGGGTTCCACATCCTCTTGTCCATGCCACTCCACTGTTGAACTCATCTGAAATATACTAGGTGAAAATATTAGTCCAACAGAGATATATTGACATTAATTACCAAAATCACCTAGGGAGCACTTGTGCTTTCAAAGCATTCCATTTATCCCCCACAACAAATACAGAGGGTTGCCAGGCCTATGCCTCAACCCATACCTTAGCGAACTACTCACACATGGAGATCAGATCGCAAGAAGAAAACATTGAAGAACACATCTTGAAGATTGATTGATTGAAAATATGTCTTACAACGGCCTCCTTGTGCGATTCACGATTACAAGTATGAACTAGAGGCAGATGGACTATGGTGGTGATGGCGGCTACGGAGATGGAAATGGTGACGGCTAGGGTTGATGAGAGGGGATGAAGATGGTTCTGTTTTGGCTTCGCTCGATGATGTTGTGTTGACATTTTGTTGTGGTCCCCATTATAAAAGTTGTTCAGGTGGACGAGGAGACTCGGAATCCATGTCATACGATCTCTCATATGAGCGCTTGTGGTCATATGAAATGCCGTCTTTTGCACTGGCTTCTCTCGTGTGCCTCCTGATGATTTCTTCTATCTCCTATCACAACTGGAATCAGAGAATTTGCCATCAGCCAGTTCTTTGCCGTCTGCTAGCTGACGGCAAAGAAGGTCTTTGCCATCCGCTTACAGAAAACGGACAGCAAAGAATTGACTGATGGCAAAGAAGGTCTTTGCCATCAGCCAATTCTTTGCCGTCTGCTAGCGGACGGCAAAGAATCTTTGCCGTTAGCTGGCGGACGACAAAGGGAGAGGTCGGCCCCATTAACGAGCTGCTTAGAAAAAACCTAACGGCCCCCTCTTTGCCGTCTGCTAGCTGACGACAAAGAGCAAAAATGCAAACGACAAAGGTGGGCGGACGGCGAAGAATTGACCTAACTAACGGCCAAGCCCCTCTCTCTCTCTCTCTCTCTCTCTATCTCTCTCTCTCTCTATCTGTCTGTCTCTCTCTCTTCTCTCTCTCTCTCTCTCTCTCTCTCTCTCTCTCTCTCTCTCTCTCTCTCTTTCTCTCTGTTTCTGTCCTCCTCCCCGACGACCACCGCCAACCGCTGCCGCCCCCGCCACCCGCCGCAGCCCCCACCACCCGACGCCGCCCCCTTGCCCCGCCACCCGCCCACCCACCGCCCCTCGCCCCGTCGCCCCGACCACCAACCGCCTCCCTTGCCCCACCACCCCACCACCCGCCGCCGCCCCTTGCCCTGTCGCCCTCGCCCCGTCGCCCCGCCGCCCCACCACCCGACACCGCCCCGCCGCCCAAACGGCCCACCACCACGGCGCCCCGCCGCCCGCACCACCTGCCCAGCGCCCCGGCGCCACCGTCACCCCCGACGCCACCGCCCCGGAGCCCTGCGGCCCCATCACCACCGCCACCCCGCCGCTGTGAAGCCCCGGCCAACGCCATCTCCGGTGAGTTTTTTCTTCTTCCATGTTTTCTTTTTTTTTGCTGTTTAATTGTTAGATTAGACTAGATATGTGTTAGTGTTAGATTTAGTGCTAGATTATATTAGATTAGACTAGTGCATGCGTTTTAGTTAATTAGTCATATAATTAAAAGAAGTAGATAAAAGATGAAAAAAGAAGAAGAAGAAAAGAAGAATATGTAGAAGGGGGGAGAAGAAGAAGAAGAAGAGGAGGAGGAGGAGAAGAAGAAGAAGAAGAAGAAGAAGAAGAAGAAAAAGAGGAGAAGATGGGAAGAAGAAGAGGAAAAAGGAAAATAAGGAAGAAATAAAAGAAGAAGAAGAGAAGGAAAGAAGAAGAAGAGAAGGAAAGAAGAAGAAGGAGAGAAGGAAACACCCCGACCCCCTGACCCCCTGACCCCGACACCCCTGACCCCCTGACCCCGACACCCCGACCCCGACCCGACACCCCGACACCCCCCGACCCCGACACGGCACCCGACCCCGACACGACACCCACGACACCCCGACCCCCGACACCTCCCGAAAAGGTGCTCTTTGGCCGTCCAGAGGCCGACGGGGTCATATATTTGTAAATTATGTGTTAGGTCATATATTTTTGATTTTGTTATGAAAAAATCATATATAATTGTGTTGATCGGGTAGATTTAAATGTGCAGTTGTTTCGTTCCTGCGAGGTGTGGTGTTCGACGACCTCCCCGTGCGTTTGACGAGCTCCGCCCCTTCGTTCGTGGGTGAGCACAAATGACATGTCCTCCTCCCCCCTTAATTATTTGCTCTGTTCCGGTGTTCGTGCCGATGAAACTTGCTAGCTAGCTATATATGTGTCTTGAATCATCAGTATGCGTAACCAATATGTGTCTCCTGTTCGAAAGGGTTATAGTTATAAATATGCATGCATTTGCATATTTATAACCGTGATTCTTTCGAATTGTCCAACGCTATCCATGGACAGCCCGAGTATGTGTAGATTGGGTTCGTTTTCCCATATGCTTTGCTCCAGATCCGACGCATAAATTTCGTCAGTGCCTCCCCTATTGTTCTCCGGGTACACATCCTCTCTGTTTATTATAGAGACGTGTATCAGGAGAACAGCGGGGAGGTGCTGCCGAAATTTTGCATCGGATCCGGAGCATAGCATGGGAAAATGAACCCAATCTACACATACTCGGGTGGGATTAGGACCTATCATTACCTATTAGAGTGTAGGTTGCATGGACGTAATAAAATTGACAAACTAGATTAACCGATGAATATATACATGGTGAATTATATATATATATATATATATTTGTTGTGTGTCCAGTAGCTCTAAAAGTCAAGATGAGTGATCGTGCGTGGATGTACACCGGTCACACTGGTCAGAACAAATGGAGCACTGATGGTTCACAAAAACCAAGGGGTTTGTGCAAGCCGCATTTGCAAATGGCCAGAGGAAAACCTCGTGCCCCTGTTTCTGGTGCGACAATTGGGAAAAGAGGACAGAGGCTGAAATGGGCAAACACCTGCAAAAGATTGGTTTTACGCCCGATTATATGGTGTGGACATTTCATGGTGAGTCTGCTCAACGTGACCGAGCCGAGGTGGTTCGTCGTCACACCGACGAGCATGGTACCGGGATGGAAAACCTGGTGCAAGACTTTGATGATGCTCGGATTCGGACGAGGAGATGGAGGAATCTGCAAAGGCCTTCAATGAAATGTTGGAGTCTTCAAAATGTTCGCTCCACGAGCACACTGAGCTTTCTCAGTTGGATGCCATCTCATAAGTAATGGCTCTGAAGGCTCAGTTCAACTTGGGCAGAGAATGCCATGATGCAATGATGACAGTATTTGGACGCTTTCTACCCAAAGGCCATGTAATGCCTGCAAACCTGTACCAGTCGGACAAAATCCTCCGTGCGCTGAAGATGCCCTACGAGAAGATACATGTTGTGAGAAAGGATGTGCCTTATTTAGGCTTGACAATGCGGACTTGAACTATTGTCCCATTTGCAAGTCTTCCAGGTATGTTGTGGTAGACAACGGTATGGGTGAGAAGATGCAGACCAAAATCCCTGTTAATGTTCTTTGGTATATGCCAATCGTACCAAGACTTCAACATCTTTTCATGGTCGAAGAGACGGCCAGAAAGATGACATGGCACAAAACGGGCAAAAGAACCGAACTAGATGTAGATGGGAATCTGATGATGGTACACACATCGGATGGTGTTGCGTGGAAGAAGTTTGATGAATTACATGATGACAAAGCGGCAGATCCGAGGCATCCTCAAGTCGGCATCAGCACGGATGGGTTCAGTGTGTTTGGTCTGAGAGCAGCCCAATACAGTTGTTGGCCCGTATTTGTCTTTCCACTGAATCTCCCCCCAGACAGATTATGCAAAGAAAGAATATTTTCCTGACGTTGATAATTCCAGGGCCCAACTATCCGGGGAAGAATATGAATGTGTACATGCAGCCGCTGAAGGACGAATTACAAGAAGCCTGGGATAATGGGTTCAAGACATACGACGCCTATAGCAAACAGAACTTCATAATGCGTGTCTGGTACATGTACCTCGACGCATGACTTGTCGGCGTATGCGCTGTTCGTTAGCTGGCGTGTGCATGGAAGGTTCCTGTGCCCCACATGCAAGGGAACTCTTGAGTTTCATTGGCTTCAGGCCGGTCGCAAGTTTTCTTGCTTCGACATGCATAGACAGTTCCTGGATCCTCGCCATAAGTTCCGCAAAGACAAGAAGAACTTCATCAGAGGTAGAGTTGTCAAAAACTCTGCACCACCTGCATTGACAAGCCAACAGACCCTGGATCAGTTAAACGCTCTCGAGCCAGATCCAGAGCGACCAGGGTACTTCAAGGGGTATAATTCGAAACACACCTGGACTCACAAGACATGCTTATGGGACCTGCCTTACTTCAAAGACCTCCTTTGCCCACACAACATCGACGTGATGCACATTGAGAAGAATATCACCGAGGCACTTTTTGGTACATTGTTCGGCATAGATGGGAAGTCAAAGGATAATACTAAGGCTAGAGTCGATCTGGAGGCGCTATGTGGTAGGCCGTTACAAAACATGAAAGAATAGAAAGGAAAGCAGAACTGGACGAAGCCAAAGGCATGGTTCAATCTTGGAAGGCCAGCTATGAGGGAAATTATCTTGTGGGTGAAAATGCAGTTGATGTTCCCCGATGGGTATGCAGCGAATCTAAAGAGGGGAGCGAGTCTTGATAAATTGAAGATATTTGGTCTCAAGAGTCACGATTGGCACATATAGATTGAGCGGGTAATGCCGGTGATGTTGCGTGGCTTCCCAAAATTATCATCACGGAAGTGTCCACTTCCATGACGATAAATCGCGCGTCATAGAAGTGCTTTCGTCAAGGGTGACCGACACGTGGCATCCACCGTAACGGAACACTGTTAAGCTGTCGGGTCCGGTTTTTGATCCGATATCCTGTTAACAGCCCCGGCCAATGGAGATTTTCCACGTGTAAAATCATCATTGGCTGGAGGAAACACGTGTTGGCTCACCGTTGGGACAGATGTCATCCACTCATTGGACCCAAAGCGCCTATGATATGTCGATACGTGGCACGGCCTAACAGAGGCGCATTCCTGTGAAAAGGCCGGCCCGTTTAACTTGGTCAAAAGGTGGCGGGCTGGCCCACGGCAAGCCTGTTAATGGCATGTTCGCATATAGCCCATTTACAGCCCGCTAACCCAGGGCCCGTTTACGGCCTATCCGAATTAGGCCCAGCATCATCATCTGGGCCGTCCAATATAATTCCAGCCCGTTTTAACTTTCGGCCCATGTATGGCCCATGACGTCTTTCGGCCCATATGAGGCCCTTAGTAACCCTCGGCCCATTAACGGCCCGTGGTAAAACTGGCCCGTAATGAACAGTGTATCACTTTATACCAATTAACGGCCCATTATTCCGTTGGGCCGTTTCCAGCCCATGTTATCTTTCGGCCTTCTTAAGGCCCATTTATTCTTGGGCTCATTTCCAGCATTCGTTTACTTTTGGCCCGTTACTATCATTTTCTGCTTGTGGGCCAAATTCAGCCCGTGGTTACAGTCGGCCCGTTTGTGGCCCGTTAATACATTGGGCCGTTTTCATAGCGTCATCAAATACGACCGATTAACGACGACCCATTATGGTCGGCCCATGAACGGACGATTTCAACTCTAGCCCATTTACGGCCATAATGTGGTCTATTATTGGCCCATGTTTGCCAACCGATCATACGGCCCGTAGAAGGCCCATTGATGATACTGCCCGTAGAAGGCCCATTGTGTCTACGGCCCGTATAAGGCCCATTGTTTCTACGCCCCATAGAGGGCCCATTGTTTCTACGGCCCTTAGAAGGCCCATTGTTTCTACGGCCCGTAGGAGGCCCATGTTAACTACAGTAAATATGTAGCCCATGGTTAATGTGGCCTAGTTTTAAAAAATAGGTTATTGCGGCCACTAGCAAACCGCGGAAAAAGAACTGCACTGACTACAAGAAAACAAATAAACAAGACAATAAGGAAATAAATAAGCAAGCAACTTACGCTAGGCTATCACGGCTATTACACATATTACATCCACTGGGCATCAAAGTTCGTCACCAGTGCAAATATAGGGAACAAAGCAGCATATAAACGCCGCAGCAAAACAAGTCCAGAACTGAACCACTTCAGAAGAGCTCAAGAAACAATATCCTGGGTACCCATAATGCTGGCAAGATGCTTAGCAAGCTTATTTAACTTTCTCTTGTTTGGCGCTTAAATCCTCCAGCACTTGCTGTTGCACCAGAAAGTATGCATCTAAATTCTGCAAGGACTTCCTCAGTCCTTCGGCTTCCTGTCGCATAACATTTGATCGATGTCTTTCAACTTGAAGTTGAGACTCAAGAATCCGAACTGATTGAGGCAGCGAGTTCGAAGAGCTGGTGCCAGCAGTAGTAGCCAATAACTCGAACACTACATCAAGACAGGACTTTGGGGTTGTCTCAGTGTCTTCAATATAGTTTTTATCAGCTTTCGTGGAGACCAACAGGGATGTCTCACTATCTTGAACCTTATCTGCATTACTTCCTTTACCATTGCATAACGGGGTACTCTTCTCCAATATTTTATCCGCGTTCTAAATGAGAAACAAACAAACACATCACAGGTTTACAATGTAGTATATGAAACTCATTTTGGTAAACCAGTTCAGTAGTAAGGTGGACAGGATAACAACATGAAACAAACATATATCTATGTAGTATGGTCACTGTATGGTCTATATCATTCTAGTTTATGTTGCCAAATCAAGATAGATACAGTTTGAATCATACCTATTTAAGACAAAGCAGCATAGACAGAATATAAGTGTGGGAAACTACACAGCAATAACAACACTTGTAATGTGCATGGCATGAGAATATAACTGTTTATTCAATTGAAACTGAAATCAACATAGAGCAAGTTACAACAGAAAACACGTTAAGGAAACAGGTTTAAAACATACCTGTTGCGCCATTGGAGTTTCAATTGCATCCTTCAAATTTGAAATTAGTTGGTATGAGTAAATACAGTGATGCAAGAGCAAAGTAGTATGAACCATAGCTACGGAACCTGACCTGAGAACAATTCTTCTTCTGCTTTAAGCGTTGACTTGGGGTTCGGAGTGGTGGTCCTCGTGCTTTGGGCACTGCAGTTGCCTTACTAACTGCTCATGTTTGGGTGCTCTATCGTGGAGACCGTGCTGTGTCAACGGGAACTGGGTTACTATCTGCTGGGGTTGGGGTTAGAAGGGATGTAGCTAGTTCTCTGTCCAACTGGGTAGGGGTTCAATCTGCGTGAGTCTGGGTTATGTGTGGTGGGGCTGGTTCTTGGGCAAGTACAACCGTGGTTCTATCTCCATCGACAGGTAGCACGATCTTTTCTGAAGACCGTGTTTTTACTCCCACAGATACTGCCATCACCCCCTCCAATTGAAATGGCTGATAAACAAGAAAAGTAATTGAATGTATAGACATTGTAAGATAGATAGGTGCAATGGACAGTAGGGAAGAAAACAGGCATGAAATAATTCACATTTATGTTGTCTAACCAAACAGAATAGCAGGACATAATTTCACATATATGATGGCTAATTAAACAGGATAGCATGACACAATTTCACATGTATGATGGCTAACTAAACAGGATAGAATGACATACTTCAAAATATGATGACTATGTAAACAGGATGACTTGATATAACTATACGATGTGTCTATTAAAGTGGTTGGCATGCCATAAATCACAAACATGCCGTCGATGGAAACATGATGGCATGATATAATTCACGGATAGAATGAGATAATTCAAAATATGATGACTATGTGAACAGGATGAGATGATATAACTATATTATGTCTTTAGAAAATGGGTTGGCATGCCATAATTCAGATACATGCTGTCTATGTAAACATCATGGCATGATATAATTCAAATATATGATTTATATACTTAGGAAGTGAGCAGAGGGCAATCGCACATATGATGTGTCAACTAAAAGGAGATGGCATTCAATATCGTGTATATGATGTAAAAACTAAGCATTGCAATACAACATATGCATGATATGAGTAATATAACCCTGCCAAGTTTGAGCATACACCTCGGGGGGATAATAGGACTGGTCATCTACCTCTGAATCCTCCTCTGAAGAGCTATCTGTAACTAGCAAGATATCTGCTTCACCAGGTAGCATTGTCTGCTCTGAAGACCTTGTTTTCACTCCAGATTTCTCCATCACCAATTCAAATGGCGGATGCACAGGAAGAGTAGTTGAATATACAAACATTGTCGACAAAAGTAATGAGAAATACAAAAAAAGGACGACATGATATAATTCACATATATGACGCTTGGCTAAACAACATGGCATTGCATAATTCACATATATAATGCCTTGCAACAAGATAGCATTGCATAATTCACATATATAATGTCTTGCAACAAGATGGCATTGCATAATTCACATATATGGTAACTAGACACTAAACAGGTGGCATTCACACAAAGCATGTCTAAACTAAGCAAATGACATAGCAATGCAAGATACCATACGCACGATATGAGCAACATAACCCTGCCAAGTTAGAGCATGCACCTCAGGGGGGGGGGAATAGGACTGGTCATCTGTCTCTGTATCCTCCTCTGAGGAGCTATCTGTAACCAGCAAGACATGCGCTTCGTCAGATAGCATTGTGTGCTCTGAAAGACCTTGTTTCCACTCCAGATTTTTCCATGACCGTGCCGAATGGCTGATGCACAGGAAGTGTAATTGAATGTACTAAAATTGTTGACAAATTTAACACGTAATAAAAAAATGATGTCATGATATAATTCACATATAAGATGACTGGCTAACCAGGGTGGCATTGCAAAATTCACATATATGATGCCTGGCTAAACAAGATGGCATTGCATGATTCAGATATACGATAAAGAAACTAAACAGATGGCATTGACACAAAGCGTGTCCAAACCAAGCAGATGACATCTTTGATGTATACAGTAAGCAATGCAAGGAACCATATGCATGATATTACCAACATCAGCATGCCAAGTTAGAGCGAAGACCTCATGGGGTAAATAGGAGTGGTCTTCTGCTTCTGAATCCCCCTCAGAACAGTTATCTTCCTCTTGATTACGATCCGAAATGGGTGGAGGGGGGCTGCCTTTTCGCCCACCATGGAGCGACGTCTGCATGAAATTTTATTGCCATGCAAGGCTCGTTTCTTTTGCTCTACATGTTCAGTTCCATTGTGTACAATAACTGACATGCATAGGAATAAAACATAGTGAGATTATGTAAGGAGTGCATGCACAAATCCAGAGTGATGGTAGTAAACTGTGGATAGACCCAAAACCAATGATAGCAGGCAGATAATAGGTTTAGTTAAAAAATACAGATAATGGCTCCTTTAATGTTTGTTTGAACCCAACATGAAACTCATAGTAGACACCCGAGATTAACCAGATAGTAGACAAATAGTACTGATTGTTGCCCCGATATGTATCCCACAACCATTTAAAAACCCAAGTTTCAACATAAGTTTGGACCTGACTCGGAGTCTAATAGGTGAACACGACGATAAAGTAGCATGTCATCATATTAAGCGATGCATAACGTAAGCAGACACGAAAGAATGCGACCTCTCTTGCGGACCCGTGTAGTCCTCTAGGTCATCTGCTCAGTTGATGATGGTAATGCAGTTGTCGTGGCTGCCGGCGGCGAGGAAAAAGATCTGAGGTGGTGAAAGACAGTCTGCAGAGCGGATCCCTGCTGTGGTGAACCCTTCCGTCGTTGGAGCAGCTGAGCTGGGGTGGAACACAACACCGCAGGAGTAGGACAAACCACACAAGGTTTTCTTTGACACATATCTGTAACAGAAGTAATTGTGTAAGGGCTTGTTTGAATTTGAGGATTCTAACAATGCAGGGATAGGAAATAGACAGGAATAGGATAGGAATGCACGTGCAAAATATTGAATTTAAAAACACAGGATTTCTGCCAATCTGGGTGTTTGGTTCACAAGAATTGGAAGATCACAGGATGCAAAGAAGCATGGTGAGATTAAGTCAAACCACAAGAAAATGTACGGTTATAATGCTATTATGCTACTATCTCTTAGTCTTGTGCTTCATGAATAGGAATTTGAAAAGGAGGACAAGTGGAAATTAAAATTCCTACGGTTTTTCTTTCAAGGAGACACTAAAGGAACAAATCCTACAGTTTTCCTTTGCTCCATTCCTTTGCACCAAACTCATGAAAAGTAGCACCATAGGAAACTTTCCAATTCCTATGTTTTTCATTCACTTTTCCTTTCAAGCACTGGCGATTCTAGTAGGCAGGCTTGAGCAAGGAAAAGCCAACACTAAAAAAAAATTTGTGCTACTTCTATTACTTTGGACCCAGGCCACTACCCTACTAGCTCAACTCCCAGGGCCATCGACAAATGCACAGCTCAAACGCGCAGAGATAAATAATGATGGCGTTCAAGAGAGTCCATCACGGATAGCTAAGTTGCCTGGTACCTCACTGCTTGTCATATAGTAGGATAAAATAATCGTATTTCCCGTTACTCCGTGTGCTCAGTGGACAATATATATAACATGTAGAGTAAAAAAGATATGCAACAAGTGTACAACCTCTTTGGCGAAGCCATGTCGATCTCAGCATGATTGGGTTGGCTGGTGAGGATGCTCCGGCTGACTTGGCTGTCGGAGGAGGGGAAGAAGATCTTAGGCGTCTGGAGATGGAGCCCGAGGTACTGCTCCGCTGTGATGGAGGGTTTCGTCATTGGAGCAGCTCTGGTGAGTTGTACGACGCCGAGGCTGAAGCAGGACAAGAGAGACAATGTTAAGCTGAGTGGAATTCTAATAGCATGACATAAAATACATAACCACAAAGTGCTAGATGTAAAATACATCAGCCGCTCATCTCTGAACTTAACTGTCGAAACTGAATTTAACTGTCGAAACTGAACTTGACTGTCGAAACTGAATTTTGCTATCGAAACTGAACGCACTAGAGGTGAGGCTACACGTCAGTCGACTGACTTTTTCATCTCTGGTCAGGCGATTTTGCAGCCGTTGGATATGAAATCAAGGGCCTGCAGTTCATCTTCAACCTCCACCCCCTGAGCCGCCAGCCACCACCGGCCAAACAGCCGCCCGCGGCCGGCGGTGCGCCGCCCCGCCCGCCCCGAAAACACTCCCCACCGCCGGTCTGCCGCCGCCCCGGCCATCCCTCTAGGCCCCCCCCCCCGTTCCGAGCTTTTTCTCTGGCGATCCCCACGCCACCGCCCCACCACCGCCGGCGAACATCGCCCCCACCCTGAACACTAAGATAGATAGTGGGGTACCTCTCCGGCGAGCCCCCCTCCCCGCTGTGGCTGGTTCTTCCTTAACTCCGGCGAGCCCCCCCCCTGAAAATCGACTGACCCAAAAGTCGATTCAGTCGACTGAAGTGTAGCTAAATTAGAGCAGCATCGCAAGCAAGAGCAAGAGCGAGAGCAGCAGCGCGAGCAAGAGCAAGAGCAAGAGCAAGAGCAGACAAGGCAGGGGACCGAGAGCAAGAGCAGAGCAACAGCGCAAGCGAGAGCTAAAGCAACAGCAGCTCCTACTGATGTGGACGTCGCCGCCGAGGGAGCGACACCGTGGAGGAAGTGGCCGACGACGCGCCGCCGTGGATGGAGCCGCGCCGTGTCGGCTCGGGACCGAGCGACGGCAGCACCGTGGGATCGAATCAAGAAGAAAATGCGGTGATTAGTGTACAACCTCTTTGGTGGCGCCGATTAGACCGCAGCTTCATCTGAGGAAACGGTGATGATGATGCTCTTCCGGTGGTGCAGGTGAAGACGGCGGTGTGGGAATGGAGGTGGCGCGAAAGACGAGGGGAACGTTGGGGCAACTCCTTGGAGGTGGAGGACGGGGTGGCTGAACCGGCGGGATGACCAGATCGACGACGGATCCTCGTCCGGTACGGTGGATGAGGGACGTCGAGGTGTTGCTGTGGACGACGTCATCGAGGAAGAGGCTCCGGCTGGGTGGCGGACGGAGGAGGGTGTGGGGCTTCGCGGGTTTTCCCGGCCTCGGTGTACGAATGGGTGGGCGGATGGGTTGGGAGTGGGGAACCATGGCTTAGGGACGCGCTTGTCCGAAATGTGGGGTAAGTTATGAAAGTACCCCCACCGATTTGAGGCGGTTCTTTTGGTTTAGGGGTATCACGGGCATTTCGCATGTTAGGATTTCACTGGAGGTGGGAGTTTTCGCGCGTGTGGTTATTTTGGAATAGCAAGGCGCGGGTTGAGATGGAGGGAGTTGTCGGAGCACAACGAGACAAAGATTTATCTTAAATATTTCGGGGTAACAAGGCGCGGGTTGAAGAGGCGGGAGTTTCGCAGCACGATAGACAGAGACGCTAGCTTGAAATTTTGGCTTAACAAGGCGCGGCTTGAAATTTCGGGAGAACAAGCTTAACGTGTACCAAAAAAGACAATTTAGACTAGTATGATGTACTACGTACAATGTGTTTAACACGCACAACACACACACAGACACCATTTAGACTAGTAAGGTACACGTGCATTGCACGCATGAGATTTGGCAACCAAATTATGAATAAATACCACATTATAGCATGTAAGCTTTGAGTCATATATGCATGATGTAGATGTTCGTTTAATTCTTATAGTTCATTTCATTCAAAATCATCTAGTTTTTATAAGAAAGCTAATCTATTTTAAGATTCATGGAATTGTGCGTTGTAAGGCATAAAGTAAAAACAAATCATGTAGAAAAACATTTGGGCAATTCTGATACGGAAGATTCTAGAACAAAGAAGAAGTGCTTGTGTTTTGAGGTTTGTGGATTATGCTTAAGTTCAACCATAGAGTCTTCTAGATTGTACATGTGGCAAAATCTAGTGGAATCTAGATGATATCCAACGACCAGTAGTGCTCAAATTTGCCAGCTCTGCACCATCAGATTGGCCTCATCGAATGACCATCTTTCAAAGTTAAAGTTATCCACACACTATATAAAAATATAAAATATAATATATATATATAGGGGTATAGATATAGATATGTGATGCGAAAGCCACCCATCATCTCCAATTAGAATAGTGTGTCCATGCACGGATGCAATGTGGCCAAACGATGTCTGCCATCGGTATCTCAAATTCAAACCAGTCTGACCTTGTTCAATGTGTATACATTACAACATGCTTGTTTCCAAACCACACCCGCAGATCTCCGTTATATTCATGCATGCATGGGTTTCAAACATCATGATCTCATTCAAATATTTGAATTCAATTTTACATTGATTATGACCTCACCTAGTCTTTTACACCCACACATTGGTCTTCTCTTTATAATTGTACCACTAACTTTCTCTCGTGCATGCATGCACACACACTACCAGTCGGCATTATCCATCGCACACATGCAATCTTTTTCTTCAGGTCGGTCTCCCATGAAGGCACACACACACACACATCCCCCTCTCCATCATATCGGGCATTCTTTATCTCTCACGTGCATGCGCAATGATCGATGTTCCTCTATGTGTGTGTGTGTATATAGCTAGGTCTTCCATATTTTTCCACATAAACCGGTCAATCTATATATCTAGTGAGGTCTCACCCTCTTTCCCACGTCCACATCGATCAATCTATACCTCTCTATATAGGATTACATATATAGCTAATACACCCACATTAATTATATATCCAACGCCCCCCTCTCATCATCCATGCCTTCCTCTTCATCTCTCAGACGCGCGCACAATGGCGAAGACAGGGGGCAGCAAGGGCCCTGCCCCCCTAACATCACTATATATCGAGGCTAATATGAATGTGATCATTAGACAATTGCTGGTAAAAATGGTTTAAGTTGATGAATTGGCCCTCCTCGTAAAGGATTAGCAATGCTTGGCCCCTAGCTCATGGGACATTTTTCATGGCTCCGCCACTGCGCGCAACAGCGCACGTTCTCGCCCCCTCTCTCTAAATATCGATCTCGCAGTTGTGCAGTCCTTCATAGTCTCCATCCACTCGGCCCCTCGCACCATCTTCTAGCCCCCCACCGGATTTTGCCACATGTACAATCTAGCAGACTCCATGATTGAACTTAAGCATAATGCACAAATCTCAAAACAATAGTGGTTCTCCTTTGTTCTAGAATCTTCCGTATCATAACTGCCAAAACTTTTTTCTAGTTGAATTGCCATTATTTGTTTTTACTTTATGCTTTACAACGCACAATTCCATGAATCATAAAATAGAATAAGGGCTTCTTTGATTCAAAGGATTCTCAAAGGAATTTTGGAGGATTCTAATCCTCAGGAATTTTTCCTATCTTGGTTGTTTGATTCGTAGGATTGTAAACCATAGGAATTTTTCCATATGATTCATTTGCACTGGATTTCATAGGAAACATCCCATCCAGTCAAACCTCTTTGAAAGAATTCTGCATTTTTCTATGCACAATCAAACACTCGTACAATCCTATAGGATTCAAGACGACATTCCACTCTAATCCCATGTTTTTCCTATTGCCGCGTTTTGGAAATCCTACGAATCAAAGAGGCCCTGGTTTTTTTTATAAAAACGAATTGATTTTGAATGAGATGAACTATAAGAATTAAACGAAGGTCTACATCAGGCATATATGACTCAGAGCTTACATGCTATAGTGTGGTATTTATTCATAATTTGGTTGCAAAATCTGACGCGTGCAATGCACGTGTACCTTACTAGTACTTCGAGTATGTGCAAAACACAATGGCACGCTACACAGTGCCTCTCTTACAGTTCATGAAGCCACGTGGCACATGTGGAGGCGTTGTCGCGACATCCTTGTGTGGATTGATCACAGCGACGTGTTGCTGGTTCCAGAAGAATGTACTCGTCCTCCCTGAGCCACACTTGCGGTACATGCATGAAGCGAAGATGTGCACGCACGCCACACACGCATTCATTCCCTCGCACGCACACACAGGTACACGGGCGGACGCAATTTTGTACCAAGATCCACCCCATGTGATAATTTGACGCGTGTAAAGTCCTTCACTTCATTGATGGTCAATTAATACAGCGAATGCAAATTGAGTGGACGTGAGGGCGGAAGAAAGACATTACTACTCCACTGCGCGCATGCGAGTAGTTAAATCATGGGTTGCTCGTAGTACTTCCATTGGTCTCTTCGTATTTTGTGCCAATTTTTGACAGTAACATAATATTTACGCATCTGAGAAGTGTAGTCTACTTGAAATTTATGTTCCACTAAACTCATTGGGGGCCGTTTCGGGCCTCGAAACCAAAATCCATCAATTTATCTTTACCTTCTTCCCATCACATTCGAAAGCACTAGTGCTACAATTAAGTGCAAGCCTGCTCACACCTACTAGCACGTACCAAACCTGAACGTGTTCCCACTATGCAGGTATTAGTACTAGTGCTAGTACTTAGGTTATAAAAAGGGGAACTACCTAACCGAAAATTACTCTACCTTTCCTCCTCATAAGTGCTTCTTCTTCGTCCGTCCTTGCCATGTCCGGTGTGCAGAGCTCTAGGTCAAGAACTACTCGTAACAAGGGAGCGGCAACCAAGCCTGCGGAAAAAAAAGAGGGCTCGCCGCCACACAGAGACCTCGAAAGATCCCTCACGGGCTGGCGATGGCTCCCAGGAGCGCCATAGCCGTGGAGGCGAACATGCTGAGCTGGCGGCGCTGGAGTCGTTATCCCTCAATGGCATGCCCGATCAGCTCAATAAGCACCTCAATAAGCAGAAGGAGTTCATCCACGACTTGGTGGAGCTGCTGAAGGAGAGCCTCGATGACATGCTCGCTGAGCTCAATAAGCAGGGGGAGTTGACCGCCGGCTTGGTGATGCTGCTGAAGAAGAGCATTGCCTCAGAGAAGAAGGCGACCGGCGAAATCCTGCAACTTCAGGAGGACAAGGCGAAGCTCTCCCACGAGCTCGACCTACTGAAGGAGAAGAACGCCGGCTGGAAGAAGCTGCGTGAGAGTAGTAGTTCCTCGATGAAGATGCTGCAGGCCCTTGTCATGGAACAGAAGGAGGAGTTGGCGAAGCTCTGCATCGAGCACCCGGCTGCTGTCAAGGTACGTAATGCGGCCGTGGAACAGATGATGAAGGCTCGCGTCAAGAAATCCCGCGTCATGGATAGAATGAAGAAGATGGCGGAGGAGACGCGCAAGGAGATGGAGGTCGTGGAGGCGATGAAGAAGCATTTACGTCTCCGCGGCGAATTAGATCATTTGGGGTGATAATCTTCCTTCTTCTTTTGCTCATGTGTTTCTTCTTTTGCTTCAGGTGTTTCGCCGCACGTGTCACGTTCTCTGCGAGGCATGAATAGAACAATGCTAACAATGAGATGACTAGCAAATTAGATCATTTTTATCGCCATATGGCTCTGGGCTGCCGTGTTTCGTGCTCCTCCGTCGTAGTACTACTCCAGTGGAAAACTTGAGTATACCGCACGGTTCTTTGCTCCTCCTCAGGTCGTCGGCACATTTATACGAGCAGTCAAATCACAAGGCCCCGCCTTCCAGCAGTAATGAGGCGTCAAATCACAAAGGCCCTCGCCTCTCATGAAAAGGACCAAGCTAGACTACCCCGCCCTCTAGCCTTTTAAAAAATGTATACATTTGTACAGTAGTAGTATCGATGGATTGCACCATGGAGCAAAACTAACAAGATGAAATTAAAGAAAAAAGGTGGTACATATAGAGAGCGCTCGTCGCCAAATTATGCATATACTATATGACACTACCTACTATGAAGGTACTAGTAACATAGACTAGTAACTAGTCTATGTTACTCTCCACTATGACCAGCCAAAGTCGAGGCGTGGATACCAACGAGGGCCTGGTTGTGTCTATACTTGGACAACTCACCTGACTGCATGCGCACCAGGCAGACGAAGCTCGTGTCGTGTTGGTGCCTTGTGTGGCCCGCACATTAACAAAAACCTCGCGCCTCCATCTTAGCCTCCGCGTTTTAAAACTTCTCAATCTCAAGGCCAAGGAGCAACGTGAAACCTATGATAGAGACAATCGGATGGTTGAGAACACTACGATTTGTAGCTACAGATGCATGTGTGAGAGAGGACGAGTGTGTGCGTGCACCTCTTGTCAGAGTACAAGTGTATGTGGGTGGCATCGACCTAGGGAGCAGTGATGGTGCGTGCGAGAAGTCCCGAGAGATAGGTGTAATGTGTCTGAAAAAAGACTAGTCTATAGCTCGCCACGAGGCTATTCCTGTCGAACGCCAAGCGTAAGATATGTATCCGACGGTGCCAGTTTTTGCACGTACACAGCAGTAGAAAAAGAACTAGTACCATGGCATATGCTACACCACGGTCGAGAAAACGGGCCGACATTACGCCATCCGGGAATAGTGCCGCACTTCGAAACTAGAACCGTCAATAAATTTTGAGCGCGTCTCATCACATTCCAAATTACTACTACCACCATGCTATATTTAATTGCAAACCTGTTCACACCGATCACAACCTAAACGGTTTCCCACTTAGGAGCGCATTAGTAGTACTCGGTTATAAATACTACTATGCTAAGATGACTGCACATTCCTCCTCAACTCCTCATCCACAAAAAACAATCAAGTCAATCAAGCCATAGCCAGCGTGAGTTCTGGGTCAAGAGATTTCCACCAGGGAGAGGTGAGCATGGAGGAGGAAGCACGAGAGATGTCCCGCGTCGCCGTGAAAGCAGCCGACATGTCCAGCTGTGCAGCAGTAGCAGCACAGAGGTCCCGCCGCGCCACCGAAGCAGCACGGAGGTCCCGCCGCGCCATCGATGTAGCAGACTGGTCTGGCCATGCCGCGGAAGCAGCAGAGATGTCCCGCCGCGCCGCCAAAGCAGCACGGAGGTCCCGCCGTGCCACGGCGGCCTGGGAAAATTTCTCGCGGGCAGGCGAGGACTCTTACAGGCGCATGCATGCGATGGTCCATAGCCAGATGGATCAGATCTCCGGTTGGGCGAGGTTGCAGGACGAGGCTACCGGCGTCATCCGGCAACTAGGGGAGGGCAATGCGAAGCTCCGGGGCGAGCGCGACCTGCTGAGGGCAAAGATCGCCGGAAGGGCGAAGTAGGAGGAGGAGACCGTTGCCTTGTTGCAGAGGACGGGCGTCATCATCAAGAAACTTATGGACAAGAATGCCATGCTCCGCATCAAGCGCAACAGGCTGGTGGAGGAATCCATGGATGCTGCCAAGCAACGTATTAAGGACATGAAACTGATGAAAGAGATCATTGCCCGCCGCGAGAACTAGTCTCCGCAACCTGCAGCGCATAAAGAAAGTAGAGATCAGCGAGCCAGATCGTTGTATGCGTCTTCCTTCTTCTTTTGCCCTTGTGTATTTCGGGCGTAGCCGCATGTGGCTTTTTTAATTACCTTCCTAATTATGTAAGACAATTATTATCCACTCTCGTCGTCCTTATATATATTCTTCAGTCTTGCTATAAGTCGCAGTAGATGCTATATAGGTCCGTCGGATCTTACATCAAGATCCATGCAAAATTTTCTTTTCAGATTTTCTTTTTTCTCTCTTAAATCTCAGTCGAGTGAGACATTGCCACGCCATTAAACAGAGGCTCGACGCCATTAATGGAGACCTTGGGAGAGAGGTGGACGACAGATGGAGGTCAAAGGGCTCTCCTCCTGATAAGCACGCGCAGGGGTCTGATCGCACGCCTCCCGTACTCAAATAGCTACCCTGCACGGCGCCTCCTAGCTAATAAAAAAGGGGACACGTGGCGGCACGTAAATGGTAAATAGAACGCCCACGGTTTCAATAATTCTTGTGTTTCCGATTGTAACGTGACAACACTTTTTCCAAAATGACTTTGTTGATTGTTAATGTGTGCGCCTTCGCAAATCGGATAGCAAAATTACCACAGCATGTTGGTGCCATGTCATGACACCAAGCCAAGTTTCATGATTTTCATGCGTGTTTCGGATTTACAGGAATTAAAAAACCAAGTTTCTCAATGTTTCCAGCCGAGCCATGACGCCCAGATGTTTGAATTTCATTCCCATTTCTGGCATGGGACCTAGAAATTTACCCGAGGACACACATGTGATTTTTCAACCAGCTTTGGTGCACTGGAGCATGTGCTTGTATTTAAAATTTGAATTATGCACACAAAGGTGATACGTTCCCTCTCAGAACCACGAGCCTTCCTGAGAGAAGCTCCGGTTTGCAAGAAACTTATATCAAAACATGTTCCTATTCTGCAATTTTTTTACCACATCATGGTAGTACCATGACATGACACCATGCTAAGTTTCATGATTTTTAGGCGTGTTTTGGATTTACAAGAATTTTAAAACCAAGCTTCTCAATGTTCTCGGCCGAACCACGATGCCCAGATGTTTGAATTTCATTCCCATTTCTTGCATGGGACCTAGAAATTCACCCAAGGACACACATGTGATTTTTCAATCAACTTTGGTGCACGGGAGCATGTGCTTGTAGTTCAAATTTGAATTATGCACATTAAATGACTAGAAACTCAATTAATGTATAAAAAAGGCCAAACGAACCCGGAATAATTCCAAAATTTAACAAGGCACTCATATAGTTCTATGTTGCCTCTGTAAAGAAATCTGGGGGGAGGCAGCATATATTGTTTCGCACACAAAGGTATAAAGAAATAAAGAAATTAGCATACCTATTTAATTCTTGGGTTCTTATTATTTATGCCACTAGTTGTGTAGCACTACTTAGTTTTGCCATTAGAAGTTACAACTACTCAAAAATGCCATCAATCCGTGAGATGCCTGCTCAAAAATGCAATTAGATATCTAAAAATGCCATCGTTAAGTTAGATGTTTGCTCAAAAATGCCATTAGACATTGTTATTTTCATGTCAAACCCGTTGACCATGTTACATGACAAAAATCAGCCGATTCTCACAATGATAAGTTAATGGTGTCCAGCACAACACACCCCTCAAATAAAACTAAGCACCCTGGAATTCTTTGACAAAACTAAGCACCCTGAAATTCTTTGACAACTAAACTGCTGGCTATATGATGTTGGCCATATATATTGTACGTATATAATGTGAAGAAACAAGTGGTAGTACTATACCAACTAAAAGATGAAATGTACGAAATATAACGAGAAGAAACATAACATAGTTCTGCTGGGGGCTCAGCACAACACACCCCTCAAATAAAACTAAGCACACCAGAAATTAAACTAAGCAACTAATCCGGTAGACACTGCATTAGAACCACCATGAGCAACGACACTGCCCCCTTACTCGGAGTCCTCGTCCATGTCCTCGACTTCGTCCTTGTCCCTCTTCCTCTTGGGCGATACTTCTTTGCTTGAACTGCACACTTGGCTCTTGCTCTTCATCCAACCCTTGTAGATATTGAAACAAAGGTAGCCATCCATTGCAGCGTAGTGGATGTGGTCTATATCTAGTATAGTCCACTGCCATGCACGATGAAACGTGTGCGGGGGTTTCTTCACTTCACCATACGAAGGATGAACCATGGCTCCTGCCAGGGTCAGCATTGAAGGCTGATCAAGGGAGGGCACCAGCCCTTCCTTCTAGAGGTCGAAGGGGTCGCCTACAATGAGGCCTATCCGACCCAGGATTTCCTTGTCGTTCCTAAAGTCTACAGTAACAAATTTGACTCGACCGCCCTTGAGGACTTCTTAAATTCCTCGCACTCAACGTCGGCATGGCATATGTGGTAGACCAAGCATAAGTCATGCACGCAAACCTGGATCACGGTGGGCTTCTTCTTCTCTGCCTCCTTTAGATTCTTCTCGCTTCCCAGGACTGTGGTGTACTCAACATCTAGCCCAGCGACCCACTCATCATTTGAGTTTTCGAACATGCGTTTGAAGCGAGCAAGGCATTCTTTCACCGTTGCGGAAGAACGGGTGTAGATGACGTCGAACTCATCGCCGGTGATGGTTCTAACCTTGTACTCACCGCCGATCATGGAGATTTGGGACGCCATGGATTTGGGAGGAGGGTTAGGATTAGTGGAACTGTCGTAATGTGAAAGGACAGGACGACTAGGAGCGGTTTATCGATTGTAAAAATGTCGAGTGGGGGTGCGTGCGAATGGCAGGGTAGTGGCTTGCCTGGTAGATAAATGGATTCATGCACAGTACTATGGGGGCCCAATTAGATGTCATGTCTACTCGACGCCCAATTAAATGGCTTTCGATGTCATGTCAAGCGTCGGGAAAATTACAGGTGATACGAAGCTTTCCATTCTTCCATGATACGGGCTTCCGAGAGCCCTTGGATCTGAGATCGAACGGTTGCATGGCGTGATTGACCTATGGGTGAATATCCTATCCTAGAGGGTTATTCTGCAAATTTTCAGCAACTTAGCATGCGACCGTTCGATCTCAGATCCAAGGGCTGCCAGCAGCCCGTATCATGGTCGCGCCTACTACGACCGTCGCCTGGCTCACTCGGTCGCGCCCTTGGAGATTTAACACGGTGCATTAGGCTATCTGATGTTGGCATGTCATACATAGTCATCACTTAGTCACTCATACAACAAGGTTAGCTATAAGGTTGGCTATAAGAGTATTTTTTGTTTACTTCTCTCTACCTCTTTCTTCGTAGTATTTATTGCATTTGCCAAGGAGTGACTAAGTGAGGGGCTATGGGCATTAAATGGCTTAGCAACTCAAGTCCCCAATAGGTGCTTAGTTTTTTGTTGCTAAGTTTGCTTCATCTAGGTACACGCGCTTATCACCGTTTCTTCCTGGGGTCACCAAACTAGTCTCTCTCTTCTTAATTAACTTGCCACATCAGACTTTATGCCTATGTGGCAGGCTTAGCACCTGTAGGATCAAGTACAATAGTGGGCTATAAGCCCGCTTTACATGGCTTTTTTTGCATATGTGGGGGAAAGAGGCAAGGAAAAAGTGGAGGAGTGGGCTCTCAAGCAAGAGCCAGCCTCTACATGGTGGAGCATCGGGAGAGGCACCTGTATGGAGGTGGTCAGGAATCGGGAGACTCACGCTGGTCGTAGCGCGGCAGTTAAAATGATAATGGCAAGTCAAATCACAGGGCCCCACCTGTCCAGTAGTAACTCACTGTCAAATGACACAGCCCTACGTTTGCAGCAGCCTACTCCCTCATCTTCTCGCGTCTCTGTCGAACCGACTAGGCGGAACTGCCCCGCCTACCGCGCGGGAAAAGCCCCGCCCTCGACTTTTAAATAGTACAGTATACTAATTTTGTATCCATGGATTGCGCCATGGAGCAAAGCCTCAAGAAAACGGCGGTACACATGTACGGAGTATACAGCACGCCTGTCGCGTTCGCGTCGCACCCCAGATAGTCGGTCGGTCTGGCACGCCGCTCTACGAATGGAACACGCGTCATATTGCGTTTGCACACACATGTGGGACCGCAATTGAGAACCGACCATAGGCACACTCCCCGGCCCCGCAAGTCGGGTGAGTTAATAGAAGAGAGAGACGAGCGATAGTACTACTAGAGAAGTGTTGTAGGAGTACATATGTTGGTACCTGGACGATCCCTGCAAGACACGGAAGATCAGTTCGTCCATGCATGTGACCAGACTCCAGCAGACATGCCTGGATTGGCTATCGTCTACATATCGTGCAGGCTGTGTTGCACAGGGCTGTAATTCTGGTGAGAAATCTAAAAACAGGTTTCTTGTCATCTCGCAAAATTAGGTGTCATGTGCTTCGGATCACTGCGAGGGTTAAACAGCGACAACTGAGTTGGGCTAGTCATTGGAGGCACATGCACGAAGACTACTCGACTGCCATCTAGGTCAAGCCGGCTATGTTAATTAGGCATTCTATCGACGGACCCCTTTTCTATGAGTTTATCTTTAATTTGAGCTTTGATCCTCGTCTAGTTTGTCCGTCGGGATTCATCTTGTCTCCTTTGGGCAGTGAGGTTATGATTTCTTGTCATGTGGCATTTTTTCGTGTTATATGTTATAATCCGGTGCTTCAGATCAAAATGACGACAACTGCGCCTCCGGGGCACGTGCATGAAGACTTCTCGACAGTCATTGCCGAGGTCAAGCCGGCTCCGGCCGGTAGAAAAAAGAAAACTAGTACTCCACTATATAGGCAGGAGCCTCCGCGCTTTCTTGCTAGTGTTGCTCTCTTCACACTGTCTCGTCCTCTCCAGATCTAAACACGACAGCGGTGGCCACACACTCTCTCTCTGCTCACCGCTGGTCACAGATCCAGCCGGATCCTCTCCGCCGGGGAAGGTGAGAAGGTGCAACGTTCACGCGGTCGTCCTCAGCGACGGCTCTTACCCACTGTCGGCGCGTCCCGATCAGTGTGGCTTGCCGTTCTCTCCCAAGCATCGCTGGCGAGGGAGGGCCTCCTACCCCTTCTTCCTCGCTGCCGTAGTGTGGGTAGATCTGGCCTCCCGCTGCCCACCTAGCGACATCTCGGTGACCCTCAGGTATAACTTCCTTCGAACCCGGCCTTGCTCTACTTCTCGAGCTCCTGACGTCGCTGCATTTGTATCTTTTACTATTTCTCAGGCCCCCTCGTAGATAGGATCGATCGGCTGTTCGAAAACCACCTAATTTTTTACTGTTAAGAGGTAAAACTAGTTCATGCACTCGAATCTAGTAGTACTTGGTTCAAACAAGGAAGAAAGGGGGTGGGGGTGGGGGAAGATTTGTTACCTGAATCTAGGATTTGGTCGAAAGAGGAAATAATGGGGGCGAAAAGTAGCAGAGACTGGCTATCCAACTGGTCTCTAGGTCTAATAGGGAAATAATGGGAACGCAGTACAAACTCAATATAAACCCGATCTATTGGTTGAAAAAGGAAAGAAAGTGGGGACTAGGGGACAAGTCAACAGAGTAAGTCCAGCACTAGATTTGCTAGCCTCACATAGTATAAGGTAGCTATATACCGAACAAAAATGGGACCAACCCAGATATCCTCTTCTGATGTTTGTTGCCCTGAGCCGCTCTTATGTAATGCCACTGGTAAAATGTAGCAGTCGCACTGTTAAAAGTAAGGACACGTTAAACCAATGTTGTTTTCAATGTAATGCGTCCAGTAATATGAATCAATGGCACTTTTTTTCATGTCCTACTAAATTTCCCATTAAGATAAGTTGCTTCTTTTCATTAGAGATGCAATTGTCCTGGTCCGCCTACTCTCCCGTGCCCAAATACCGACTCTGTAGCCGCTGTTAATGTAATGTTGCTGGTAAAATGAAGCAACGGCACCATTAAAGTAATGTCGTATTTAACGGTTGTCATAGTTAATCCTAATGCCCACACTAATATCTAGCAATGCTGCTAGAAATTGCTACTGTCCTTGTACGATTGCCATTCAGATAAGGAACATGCTTTTTTTCATTTGATGCATGTTTCATCACTTGTTAGTCACCCTCCTTTCCACCTTTTTTGTGCAAACAGAGATATACATTTCACGCTTGATCTTAGTTGAACTGCACAAATGATATCCAAATTATAGTTGAACATTCCAGGAGCTTCACGACCAACCTTGATGTTGCTCAATTTTATTGCAACTAATGAATAAGATAGGGACTGAAAGAGCCAGCTTCAGCATCCCAGTCTAAGCACCCCCGGCCTTCATCCTTGCGACGCACGGTACACCTCGTTTGCCACCTGCTCGACCCTAGTGTCACTGATAAAATGAAGTAATAATACAGTTAAAATAGAGCGAGTGTCCTCTCTATCATTTCATTTCCAATGTAGATAAAGAAAGTGCTTCTCTTTGTTAATGTATGTTTCATCAACTAGTCCCGTCGTTAATGTTTAAGCGTTTCTGCAAACTGGGGTGCTTAATTTTAGTTGATCTGCACAAAAAGAGATTTGAATGTCTCATGGCCCCTCCTTGTACTACCGCTATACACTGATGTTCATCACTGGCAGAAGGTGTATCGGGGAGACTTGGGACGATTTCCAGTATGAGGCGTGGCGTACCGTATGAGGCGTCGCAGGGCCCATCTCGCCCTCGCAGCATGGCATACTATGATACTATCGCAATATTTTATTCTATTTATTTTGCGTGTTTCATCAACTAGTGCCACTATAATGTTATCATGCTTTTTCATTATCTGTGCAAACAGGGTTATTCAGCTGCATTTTGGTGGAACTGCACAAATGTACGGATGGAACCGGCATATATGCAGAGTGCGAGGTGTGCCAAGTAAAAATTACCGACACCAACCATGCTCCATGGACGCATTGGCATCCACCACCACCAGTGGGATGTGTGGCGGTCTCTGTGGACGGATCTTTCTCGGCAGCAAATCCTCTAACCGAATACTAGTAGCTTATATTGGCAGTTTTCTAGGGAGTACTCTTTTCTGAAAGAAGCACCAATCTATTTTTCTTTATTTGTACACAGTGTCACAACTTTGACCCAAAGGTCCAGAGCTATTTAAGGGTGATTGGCGTAGTACTCGGAGACTGATTGTAACCATGATTTTCATTAGCTGTCACACTGATTGTAAGCATGAGCAGGTGGAAGATTAGGTTAGTGTGAAGCTTACCTTAAACCCTACCACCGTCGTTGAAACGAGGCGAGCTTCGAGGGAACCGTGGAGAACAGCGGGGAAGCGACGTCGCGCCATCCGGCCTCCTCTTGCGATGGGAGAACGAATACTCCTGTGGCTCCGGCTGGCTCTGCACCCTCACGAACGACACATCGTACTCGATCGATTCGTTATCCTCTGGGTGCTCGACCTTCGACCTGTACGCCCACCACCTCCACCTGACTTTTGCCTCAGGCAAATCTGTCTGCTCCATCGCCCAGAGGAGATACTCGATGAACTCAAAGGACTGCGGCGTGACTGCCGCCGAGGAGTACATGTACATCGCTGCCCTCATCGCCGCCGTCTCGCTCTTTCGCATACATTGCCACATGGCCCTCACCGTCCTCGAAATCTCCCACTCAGTGTCAAACTAAGTAAGGATCTCCTTCAACCTGGCTAACTTTGCCTGGTCGCCGCCGGCGATCTGCCTGATTCGCTGCTGCATCCTCTCCATGAATGTCCTTCTGAGTGGTCCGGTGCTAGATTTGGAAGATGGGAGGAGATACGGTGGTCTTGCAATAGAGAAGAGGGAGAGGAGAGACGGTGGTTTTGGAATGGAAATGATGGAGAGGAGAGGAGGTGGTTTTGCAATGGAGAAGAGGGAGAGGCGACACGATGGTTTTGGAATGGAGATGATGGAGAGGAGAGGAGGTGGTTTTGCAATGGAGAAGAGGGAGAGGCGAGAAAGTGGTTTTTGAATGGAGATGATGGAGAGGAGAGGAGGTGGTTTTGCAATGGAGAAGAGGGAGAGGAGCGTGCGGCAGCGATTTAGGATTGGACGAGAGGGCCGGCGCCCTGTGACTGGATCAAAATCAAAATCAATTTACCCTTCAATTAAGAAAGCGACCCCACATTAACTAGTCTCCCTTTTATTCTGGGTCATAATCGACCATGATTTTCGCAAATAAAATATTTGTTATACGTTGCAAAAATAATATAATTTGAAAGTACATTCAGATACGAACCAAACGATACAATTTTTGGTGACATGCATTCACATTTTGCTTGTCAAATACAGTATGTGGTCAAACTTTGACCCAAAATACGCAAAACAAAAAAATACTTCCAAGACCAGCGCCGCTCTTCCGCTCTTATCCTCTTAAACCACTGTCGCTCCTCTCCTGTTCCAATCTAAATCCAGCGCCGCTCCTCTCCTCTTCCATTTCAAAACCATCGCCCCTCCTCTGCTGTTCCAATCCAAAACCAGCGTCGCTCCTCTCCTGTTCTAATCCAAAACTAGCGCTGCTCCTCTCCTCTTCCATTCAAAAACCACCGCCGGCGAGTGAAGGTGCTGTGGAGAAGTAGATCGATGGAGGAGTACAACCGATACGTGAGGATCGCAGACGGCGACCCTATGAAGCTAGCTAGGATGTTGGAGATACAGTCTTGGTTTGACAACAAGGACCAACTAGCGGCGACGGCGATATCCATGGCCAAATATCTGCAACAGAGCGAAAAGGCGGCGATACTCCCGGAGGGAGTCACGCGGGAGTACGTAGAGCTGCTCCTCTGGGCCATGGAGCAAACAAACTCACCGAATCCGATCGTGAGGGAGCGGTGGTGGGAGTATCGATCCTAGATGGAGCATCCACCAGAGATTGAAGGATCGAGCATCTACAGGGTGCCGTTTGTGAGGGTGTCGTGCCAGAGCGAGCCGGTGGAGTCTTCATCGACCGAACCCAACTGCAAGAGGATAAAAACAGTTGGCCCGACGACGCTTCCCCGCCATCCTCTCCCTCGCTGTTCACATCGTCTCACGGGGCGGCTGTCTGCCGCTGAGGAATAGGAGGGACTGCCCCCCCCTAGCCCAATAGCCGGGCAGGTTGTGAATTATCAGGAGGAGCTTAGGGTTGTTAGTATTTGCAGGTTGTGAATTGTGTTTTGTGTTGTGTATTTTGAGAGTACTTTCAGACATGAATGTCTTTTGAATTTCAGATTTGCAACATTGAGCATATGAAGTATTTTATGAATTCTAGAGATCTATTTTTAGCACTTAAAAATGTAGTTTCATAGGAGTATAAAAGTGCAGACAATGTGATTCTCAGAGAAGAAACTGCAAGTTTCAGCTTCAGATAAGAAACTCCAAGTTCAGTTTCAGATAAGAAACTGTAACTTTCAGAGGCAGGGCATTTATATTAACATGGCCTTTTCAAACAGTGTTAACATCATGTTGGAAGTTTTATTCATGGTCAAAACTGGAACCACCAGCCAGTTAACATCATGCTGATCAACATTCATGCATAGCACATCTTCATATGATGCACAGTCAAAAAGATATGCTATTTTCAAAATGCCCACACAATGTCGAGTGTGCGAAAAACAGAGAAAACGAGGGACGAAGTTTTGGCAAGTGTTGGACGTGGTGTGCGTAGATGACAATTGGGACCCACATGTCAATAAAGGCAGAGGCAAAAAATTTGGAGACATTTTCTCTGCATAGGTGGAATCGAACCCGGGCGGAACAGCTGACGGGTAGTGTCACTCGGCCACTAGGCTAGTTCAGTTGTTTCGTTACTAATAAGGCACTTCCTCAGGTAGTCGGATCTCCTCCTGCGCCTTTGTGCGCTCGCCGTGACGCCGCTGTCTGCCGTTGTGAACATGCTGAACAAACGAGAGGAATCTGGAGAGGACTGTATGTGGAGAGGCAGACAGTCGGGATCCACCAGGTCTATGGCCATACGCAAGCAAGTGCCTCATCGAAAAAATACTTCCTCCTAATGCTATACTGACGTTAGGGCCCACGGGTTTGTCAACATAGTTACATTTTTTTAGGCGCTTCAACGTAGTTACTATAGGAGATAAATTCACAACGAAGCCTGGGAGCTGGCAGGTATCATTTATTATCACTGGGGCAGCAAGTATCACCTGGGTTTTGGGCTGCCCCGTCTAGGCTTTCTTTTTTAACATGCGCAGCCCACGACCTTGGATGGGAGGTCCATAGGCCTGTTTGTATTTTCTTGAGGGCCGTCATGTATTGACCGGCCTATGGACCTCCCATCTGAGGTTTTATTTTTCCAGAAACATCGGCAGCCCAATTTATGTATTTTTTTTAAGAAAACGCAGAGGTCTTTTCTATTTTTCTATATAAGAATAGGAACGCTGGTCCAACATATGTTTCCCTTCTAACTATATTATATATATTTAAATTATTTTATATGTTATTATATATTATTGTTATTGTCATCATATATTTAACAAATACTTACATATGTAAGAAAACAATATCCCACATCTTATTAACTTATAAAAATAATTTCTTAACAACAAAATCCTAGATTTTTTTTGCAACGAAAATCCTGGTGATTGTGTACAAAATCTTGGTAAGATTTAAGGACCAATGTAATAATAAATCACTTATTATGTAAATATATATATATATATATATATATATATATATATATATATATATATATATATATAAAACAAAATGCTCAGCCCCTGTTTATTTTTTGATAACATTGTTGCGCCCACCCCAACATTATAATTAGAATCAACCCAGCAAAATCGTGTATTTCGAGAAAGTGCAAATGGCCTGTAATTTTTTAGGAAAAACATAAATGGGCTGCGTAGACGCTACATTATTTGTTCATCCAGCCCAGCTAATGGACTGTAATTCAAAAAAATAAGAGATCAAATTGACTGTAAATTCTACCCCGCAAAAAAAAGACTGTAAATTATGAAAAAATGGGTTGAATACGTGCCACATTTTTGGAGGCTGAAATGTGGGCCAATAGGTCGAAGCCAATGCAAGTCGTTGTCAACTTAGTCAACAAATGATTCTGACATCGTTAGCCGTTGGATTTACATCCAACAACCGGCATCCATCTTCAATCTCTCGTCTTCTTCCTCCAACGCCGCCGGGACCACCTGTTCCCGCCTCCTGCTGCTAGCAGCTCTGCTTAGCACGCTTCGCTGTGAAGCGCTACTCCATCGTTGGCGAGGCCATCCCTCCACCCCTCCACACCTCCTGTTCTTCTCCACGGACTGCCGAACTACACCGCACCAGAACCAGTTAACCCTCGTACACCTCTCTGTCTGCGACTCTACTCCCGCGTCTTCCCATCTCTGGCTCGTTGCTGTCCGGGGCCTCGCCGTCGTCCACCACCTTGGATGCGCTCGGCGCGGAGTGGTCAACGTGGTCAACGAACGACACCATCGGAAGTATACTGTGCATGGAGAGGTTGACAGCTGGGTCCACGGCCGCACGCAAGGAAACGCCTCCTTATTACGCGCAAAATAATGATTCCTCCACCTGACAGCTGGGACCCATCAGAAGGGCCTCTGTATTTCGGGGAAAAAACGTTCCCACCGCTGACAGGTCGGACCCACCAGCTATATCTTCGCACGCAAGAAAGTGCCTCCTTATTACGCACAAAAAAAATGAATACCCCCCTGCTAGCATGGACCCACAATAGTGGGAGGCTGACTTATGGGCCAACTAAGTTGACGGGGACGGAGGGCTTTGTCAACTTAGTGAATATGAACGATTCTAGCTCCAATGACCGTACGATGTCCATCCAACGGCCGTAGTGCTTCTTCAACCTCTGGTCTTCTTGCTCCAGCCGCCCAAACCAGCGCCGGTCGTGCCTTGTGCTCCTGCCTCCCGTGGCCGGCTACGATGCCGCGGAGGCCTCACCGCCCCCTACTACTCCCACCGCTGGCTAGGCCATCCCTCTACTCACCCACACCCCCTGTTATTCTGCGGCGATGATAGCCTCACACCGCAGCGAACCAGTGAACCATCATACTCCTCTACGCGTGGGCATCCACTGCTGCGTCTTCCCCGGCTCCGCGTCGTCCCCTTCCGAGGCCTCGCCGTCATCCACCGCCCTGGTGCTCTCGGCGCGGCGTGGTCAACATGGTCAAGGAACTGCTTCCATCCGACATGGACTGTACGTGGAGAGGCTGACAGCTGGGTCCACGGCCGCAGCAAGGAAGTGCCTCCTTATTACGCGGAAAATAATGATTCCTCCACATGACAGCAGGGACCCACCGGACGGGCAATCGTATTTCACGAAAAAAACGTTTCCCCCTGACTGCTGGGACCTACCAGCGACATCTTCGCATGCAAAGGAAGTGCGTCCGGGAAAAAAATGATTCGCCCCCCTGACTGCTGGGACCCACCAGCTACATCTTCGCATGCAAGGAAGTGCCTGACAGTCGGGACCCACCTGGTCGAAGCGTACGTAACGTTGTCATTCTAGTCGCGAACATGTACGTACATACTGGTCGATGTAGAGCGCGCATGTGTCGTAGTAGAGGCGCGCATGTAGCATGTACACGTACGTACAACGGCCAGTGTGCAAGAAAGAAAATACGGCCACGTACGTACATACGGGCGGGGTCTCGAACGCCTACTCACGCGTACGTACGGCCAGGGCTCGTGTACATGGCTGGGTCGGAACGGAGAAACTGTGTCGTCATCGTGTTCATGGGGAGGCAACGGAATGCGTCGTGTTCATCGGGAGGCAACGGAACGCGTGGGAGCCAACCGGCTTGGACGGAAGAGCCGATGGAAACGAGGCCTGACGTACCGCACAACGGAGGAAACGGCCTTGTGTTCGACCAGCCACGGTCGAAACGGGATCCTGTTCATCGGGAGGGGTCTGGCATACCGCAAAATGGAGGAAACGGACCTCCTACGGTCGAAACGGGGGTCCTGTTGATCGGGAGGGGTGTGGCGTACCGCAAAACGGAGGAAACGGACTTGTGTTGGAGCGCTACGATCGAAACGGGGGTCCTGTTCATCGGGAGGGGTGTGGCGTACCGCAAAACGGGACTCCACGGGATACTGTTTACCTCCACCGTCGACCCCCTCCAGCCTCCACGGGCTACTGTTCATCCACCGTCGACCTCCTGCAGCCTCCACCTGCAACTGTTCATCCACGGGCTCCTGTTCATCCAGCCTCCACCGTGCGCTACTCCACCGGCTATTGTTCAACCAGCCCTCTCCACGGGCTCCATTTCAACCACCCCTCCACGGGCTACTGTTCATCCAGCCCTCCATCGTCTACTGTTCATCCAGCCCTCCACGGGGTGGTCCTGTTCATCCAGCCCTCCATCGTCTACTGTTCATCCAGCCCTCCACGGGGTGGTCCTGTTCATCCAGCCCTCCACGGGGTCCCGTTCATCCAGTCCCAACTGGCTCGATCGATCAAGGTCCTATTCATCCAGAGGCAACACCACGGGGTCCTGTTCATCCACCCCCACCGGGAACTGTTCATCCAAACCCCCCCAGCAACGCTCACTGTTCATCCAGAGGCAGCATCGATCGGCTTCAGTTAGCAGCAGTAGCGAAGGAATCGCTCGATCGGGTTCAGTTAACAGCCATCGATCAATCGCTCGGGTTCAGTAACATGTAGCCTACAGTGCAATCGCTCGGGTTCAGTTAGAGCCCAATGCCTCGCACCCACGAGCGTGCGTGTACGAGAGAAACGCGCATCGCTCGGCCCCGACCACCCACCGTAACCGGGAACACCCCGATATTTTCCACGCCCTCGCTTCTACCACGGTTTTTTTCGTCATGGACGGCCCAAAGAATGTCATGCAGCTGCGTCTTCGGCCTGCCCAGGACGAAAAGCCCATTTTCTGTCATGATTTTTTGTCATAGAAGTAGGAGCCCACCACATGTATGACGATACCGGGTTTTGTCACAATTATCATCATAGAAGTTTCGTAAGTATGACAGAAAAAAATTTCGTTCGGCCCAAAATGTCACGGATGTGTCTTTTTTTGTAGTGTTAGAACATTAATGTAACACTCTTCCTTGTTGCTATGTAGCCTAGGATTGCATATTTAGACATTAAGTACAGTGCATGTTGCTATGTAGTCTCAGATATATTACATGTGGCCCTAGTAAACCTAAGGAAAAATGGGTTGTAGATATATTCAGTTAAATGTCCGATTAGTCCCTTATCAGCCGCCCGCCTATATGGTACCAGCTACGGATATCCTGAACATTGAGCAGATATAAGCCATGGGATGAAACTAACCTCGATGGAAAACAACAGTCGTTCCCAAAATTGTCCTGTGTCGGTACATCAAGAAGCATGTTAAGCACAACAGGCTAAACATCAACCAAAATTACACATGACAGACAAAATAATCTCCAAAAGATAGCTTCAGTGTGCAGGTTTAAGCACGCTAGTAAAGCAAAACAAGTGGAAAGGTGTGCTAACTGCAACAGGCCTAACATTTCAGAACACGCAAACATGGTCATTCAAACTGGTATTGTGCCGGTCTAAGTACACTGGTTATGGTTAAATAAAAATGGAAAGGCGTGTTAACTACAAGATGCAACAACCAAATGTAGTCATTCATAGTGGTATTGTTAAAACTGGTACTGATGAAATTGAACTGCACAGTTCATACTTGCACATATAGAACATCACATTGTGAATAACTGGAATAAACAAGGCATACTACGAACAACCAAAGATAGCATTTGAAACTGAACATATGCTAACTACAAACAACCGAACAATCAAAAAACTTTAAAAGAGGCATATGCTAGCTATAACAGGCTTAACACCAAGCAAATATATGCATTCCTATCGGTTTGTTTAAAACTGGATTGATGAAATGTACTGCACAGTAAGTAATTGCACATATAGAGCATCACATTGTGAACAACTGAAATAAACAAATCATGGGTTTCCGCACTTGTCACAGATGGGCTCGTTCCCGTGGGAAGAGCACGGACCCTGGATGCGCTCCATGTTGTCGCAGATGGGCTCCTTCCCCTTGGAAGAGCATGGCTGTAGGGTGCCCTCCCTGATGTCGCAGACGGGCGCTTTCCCCTTGGAAGAGCAGATGGGCTCTTTCCCCTTGGAAGAGCCGGAGAGGGTGCCCTCCTCGTGGTCACCGTCGATCAGGTCAGACTTGGAAGCTGTGGATCCCAAGCCAGCGTCGCAGAACGTGTCCTTCAAAAGTGACAAAAGGGGCTCGATGGCGATGTAGAATGGCAAATTGTTGACAGCGAGCCAGAGGAGATCAGCGGCGGGGCCATGGATGAGATCGACGGCGGTTGAACCTGAGGGGTTGGGGGTGGGCCACTTAACCTGTGATACAGCCCGCCTCAGGGCATCGCTGTCGATGACCTCGATGTCGTAGCTGGTGGACGAGACATGCCCGCATACTCTAGCCCGCTGCTTGAGTGCCTGCTGCCAGTAATGGTCGTCAGCTTCCTCGGTGTCGGTGTACAAAAGTAGGGGCCCTCCTTTTGACCCCTTTACTTGTGCACGGGCAGTCAGAGCCGCGCCCGCGGCCACACTTAGCAGGGCAGAGGAGGGAAGCTGGAGCACAAGACGACCAAGGCAACGCCAAGACTAGAGACACAAAGAGCAAGAAGCCGGAGCACAAAGACTCCCCCGGCAAGACCCTTGCCAGGGCGGCCTCCGCAGCCCCGGCAAGAGCCTTGCCGGGGCAACTTGCCTGACGCCAACAGAGAGCGCCACCCTTGAGCCCAAGGGTTCCAACACCGTCAATCACATTGGGACCAAGGCTCGGGAGGCACCTCCATGGTGGCATGCAGATATTTGTTAAGATCATTAATACACAAGATCAGATGAGGACCAGAAGACAACGACCCTCGGCAGGATCCTTGCCGAGGAGATCCACGGGGTCTTGCCGGGGACGACCGCGGTGCCGCGGCAAGACCCTTGCCGGGCCCCCGGCAAGGCCCTTGCCGAGGACACTTACGAGGCCGCAGCCAAGTCCGCGCCTGCCAAGACTTCACCGCCGTCCCCGTGCAGCTGCTAGCCCAACCAGCTGGGCAGGCACCTACGTGGCGACGAGCGGCCTCTACACCGACCCAGCAAGCACCTGCGTGGTGGCATGTAGACCTTCGTGAAGGCTCCACCACCGCGCCAGCCCAGCAGCCAGCCAACGTGGCACCATGACGCCTCGTCAGCTCGGACGCGTGTCGAAGCCAGGTGAGGCGGCGACAGCTGGGACGAGCTTCCTTGTCGTCCCTGATAAAGCGAGAGGGGCACGTCGGTAGCGCATTAAATGCGTTTGTCCAACGGTGCCAGAGGATAGACTCATCCACTGTACACCTTTCCACCTCCTGTGTGCCACTATGGCAACCCCTTTTGCCTATAAAAGGTGGCCCGAGGCGACCAGGAGAAGGATTCAGATCTTTTGGGCAAGTTACACCCCGTAGCCAGCTCAAGAACACAAGAACACTCAAATACATCCACCAAAGCAGGACTAGAGTATTACGCATCTCCGCGGCCCAAACCTGGGTAAACGATCTGTGTGCTTCCTGTCAGACCCGCTCTTTGCACAACCCCGCGCCCGCCAACCCTAGAAGGAATCCCAGTGATTCCATAGGTGTCGATTTCCCCGACATCTTTGGCGCGCCAGGTAGGGGGCGCAGTTGTGAAAATCCGGTCTAGCGGTTAGCCTAGCAGTTCTTCATCGCCATGGCTCCCAAGAAGAAAACGATGACGGTGATCGGTTCATCCGGAGCCGGATGGCCCGTACCGGTGCGAGCGAGCAGCGGGCCGGTCGCGGACAGAACCCGAGGCGCGGCCCGCGAGCACCAACATTGCTCTGGTAGTCAGAGCCTGGCGAGCGGCGTCGTTCGTGCACAAGACGACGGGCCGCACGTCGCCGAACCCAAGGACGGAGCTGCCCCCCCCCCCCGCAGGCGGTGCGGGGCCCTCCAGGGGTGGCGTCGTGCCACCTACGGGTGGCTCAGCAACCTCCAAGACGCCTACGCCGGCGCCCACAACGCGCTCTTCCCAGTGTGTGCGCGATGAGCACCACCACCACGCTGGGGACCCCGGGCGCCGCCTTGGGAAGAGTCTCGTGCATCACTCGCGGGACGGAGGAGGCCAACACGCCCGTCGAAGCGCTGGCAAAAATGGCGTGCAGCCGCAGGGCCGTGATGGAACTCCTTCTAACATGGTTAGGAGTCGGAGCGCGTCACGGTCCACGCAGCTTTCGCCGCCGCCCACGCCGGCAGAAGCTTTGGCGCGCGTGCAGTTGCTCCTCGACTTCCCTCCTGCTGCGGAAAAGCTCGACGAGTGGAGAGCCACCATTCGGAGCCTCGTCGGCGTCGCCAACAAAGATAAGACACGACCAGTGGGGCCCTCAGGCCGGCGCTCCGTCGAACCACCGCACGCCAGCGGTGGAGGGGCCGGGGGTGCTGCGGCCACGGTGCACTCTCCTCCTCCAGGCCAGCCACCGCGGGTGTCGATCCGTCGTGATGACGCTTGCGATAACATTTCCATAGCGTCATCCGACCCACGGACCCACCGCGACCAGCACCAAGTTCTTCGGGAGCGAGCCCATGAAGACGCTCGAACCACCATCGAGCGCCGGCGCGATACACACCACCAGTCAGATAAGCGGGCAGGGCCCGCTATGGACCACCCATCACCGGGAGGATCCGGCAGCCTACCTTACGAGGTGGGTTGCCCAGCCTTTACCCGTGAGCTGCGGCAGTTCCAGTGGCCGTCCCACCGCACGTTCAAGCCCGACGTCGGCGAGAAGTACAACGGCAAGACCCATCCATCAGAGTTCCTCAGCATCTACACCATCGCGATGCAAGCCGCTGGAGCTCGTGACGACAAGGTGCTTGCCAATTACTTCTAGTTGGCCCTGAAACCCAATGTCATGTCTTGGTTGATGCACTTGCCAGCGGATTCTATTTCTTCTTGGTCGGATCTGTGTCATGAGTTCGTTGGTGCATTCACTGGAGGCCACCAAGCTCATGGCCAGGCGAGTGATTTGCATATCATTCCAAAAAGGAAGGTGAAAACCTGCGCAAGTACATACAGAGGTTCAGCCGAGTGGAATACAACTTCCAGATGTTCATCCCGCGGCTGTGATCAGCGCATTCCATCAGAATGTGCATAACCGCAAGATGCGTGAAGAGCTGGCAATGAACATGGTCAAGGATGTGGCCTAACTTTACGTTCTGGCCGATAGATGCGCTCGAGCTGAAGAGGGGAGGAAGTACCCCAGCGAGGACGCCGGCGCGGAAACCGACTCTACTGACAAAGACACCGCCACCCCGACGAAGAAGGGTCAGCGTCGCAACAGGAAACGCAAGGGCAAGGCCGTGCTTGCCGTTGAGGGATCCGACGACACCGGTGCTGCCAAGAAGGCTAAGGCAGACGACCCTGGCAAGGAGATTGCCGAGTGCGCCGCTTGCCGGGCCTTGGCGGCTGTCGACAAGCCAGGAGGCTCTGACAAGCAGTATTGCAAGATCCACCGCACCAAGGGCCACGACCTCCAGAACTGCCGACAAGTCGAGCTGCTTACTGAAAAGAAAAAAGCCGAGTATGAGAGGCGGGACAAGGAAAAGGGTCAGGATGGTGCTGAAGGATCTGGCAAGAAGCGTGGCGGCCAAGGAGGCCGCCGCGGCAAGGATAACCAGCAAGAGAGGCCTGCTCGAGGCCGCGACAAGAAACAAGAAGACGATGATCATGACGAGGACGATGAGTCCGGCGAGCATGAGTTCCAGAAAGCTACAGAGGCCATGTGCGTCGACGGTGGCGCCTAGCTGCATACCTCTCACCGCCAGCTCAAGCAGTGGGCGTGTGAGATTGGAGCAGCAGAGCCATCGTTCGACGCTCAGAAGCCACTGCAGTGGTCCAGCACGCCTATGATCTTTGACACCGAGGACCACCCTGATCGCACAACTGCGGTCGGGTGTTTGCCGTTGTTGGTTTCACCAATGATACGCAATCTCAAGGTGACAAAGATATTAGTTGACGGCGGGGCGGCCTGAACTTGATCTCTCCAGTTGTGATCAAGAGGCTGCAAATTCTTGATGGAGACCTCGAGGAGACGGGCATGTTTCAAGGGGTCAACCCAGGAAGGAGTCAGCCGAAGGGTAAGGTCACGCTGCCTATGACGTTTGGAGGCGAGTTGAACTATAGGACAGAGAGGATTGTCTTTGATGTAGCCGAGATCCCCTTGCCCTACAACGGGATCCTCGGCCGCCCGGCACTAGCCAAGTTCGTGGCGGCATCGCATTATGCCTACAACACGCTGAAGTTGCCTGGGCCGATGACCATCATCACCGTCCCCTCCGACAAGAAGCACGCGCTGATCTGCACTGACCAACTCTACCGGGAAGCAGTTGCAACGACTGCCGCCAAGGCACTTGCTCCTGCCGCTGAAGCCCCCGGAGGGAAGAAGACCGGCAAGACCTCTCGCACCCACTCCGGCAAATGCACCTCTTTGGAGTGT
Source organism: Aegilops tauschii subsp. strangulata (assembly GCF_002575655.3). NCBI lineage: Eukaryota > Viridiplantae > Streptophyta > Magnoliopsida > Poales > Poaceae > Aegilops > Aegilops tauschii. The sequence goes on from NC_053040.3 coordinate 184,163,409, forward strand.
TGTGCTCCCGTCGAGGACGTGCCAGAGAGCTCCACCGGCAAGAGCAAGAAATCCAGAGCTACGCCGCCAGAGACCAAGAAGGTGTCCGTCAAGGAGGATGGCACGGGAGGAGCTTTCACCATAAGCTCCACCCTAGACAGCAAATAGGAAGGCGCGCTCGTCACCTTCCTGCGGGCGAATGTCGACGTGTTTGCATGGCAAGCATCTGACATCCCCGGCGTTCCCAGAGAAGTGATTGAGCACCATCTTGCTGTCTGCCCCCATGCGCGACCCGTCAGAAGCAAGATTTGGAACGGCAGGAGTTCATCACAGAGGAGATCAGGAAGTTGGAAGCGGCAGGCTTGGTGAGAGGAGTGCTCCATCCGACGTGGTTGGCCAATCCGGTGGTGGTGCGCAAGGCAAACGGGAAGTGGAGGCTGTGTATTGACTACACAAATATCAATAAGGCTCGTCCTAAGGACCCCTTCCCGTTGCCGCGCATCGACCAGATTGTTGACTCCATGGCTGGGTGTGATCTGTTATCATTCCTTGACGTCTACTCAGGGTACCACCAGATCTTCATGACAAGAAAAGACGAAGAGAAGACAACATTCATCACCCCATGTGGTACGTATTGCTTTTTACGGATGCCTTTCGGGTTGAAGAGTGCTGGCTCAACATTTGCAAGGGTAGTCCAAATTGGTTTTGAGCCCCAGCTACATAGAAATATGGAAGCTTATATGGATGACATAGTGGTCAAAACCAAGGACAAGGCGACACTTGTACAACATTTAGAGGAGACGTTTGCAAATTTGCGCAAGATCAACCTCAAGTTGAACCCTGAGAAGTGTGTCTTTGGTGTTCCGTCCGGCAAACTTCTCGGGTTCTTTGTGTCACAGCGTGGGATCGAGGCGAATCCAGACAAGATCAAGGCCATTGAGCAGATTGAGGCGCCCAAGCGGATCAAGGATGTGCGTCGGCTCACTGGCTGCGTTGCCGCCATGAGCAGATTCATCTCCAAGTCTGCTGAGCGTGCCCTTCCCTTTTTCAAAATCTTGAAAAAGCCGGGCCCAATGGAATGGACCCCAGAGGCCGAAGCAGCGCTGCAGGATTTGAAGAAATACCTCTCCTCTACGCCGATACTGGTTGCGCCTAAACCATAAGAGTCGTTGCTGCTGTATCTGGCGGCGACGAATCAAGTGGTCAGCGCCGCGCTAGTGCCACAGAGGGAGGTCGACGAAGAGGCAGTGGCAACGGCGGGACTTGCGGATGGCAAGCCAGAGATTGCCCCGGCAGGGCCTGGTGCCGGCAAGGCAAGGCCCCCGGCAGAGTCTGACGCCATCAGGACAGGGCCCGTGCAACCCAACGAAGTGGTGAAGAAGAAGATGATGCAGCACCCGGTTTATTTTGTCAGCTCCCTCTTGCAGGGGGATAGGTCGGCATGCAGAAATTGCTCTTCGGCCTCCTTATGGCCTCGAGGAAGCTGCGTCATTACTTCCAAGCGCACAAAATCACCATCGTCACCCGCCTCCCGTTGCAACGGATACTGCATAACCCAGACGCAACCGGGAGGATTGTGGAGTGGGCATTGGAGCTGTCGAGCTTTTGTTTGAAGTTTAAAAGTACTTCGACAATCCAGAGCAGAGTCTTGGTGGAGTTCATTGCGGAATGGACCTCAACGCCCGACGAAGAGATCCAGGAGACCACTCTCCCCGGCAAGGAAGCAAGTCGCAACTGGATCATGTACTTTGACGGGGCTTTCTCGCTGCAAGGCGCTGGTGCTAGTGTGCTGCTTGTCGCACCCACCGGAGAGCACCTCAAGTATGTAATCCAGATGCACTTTCCTAGGGAGATGTCCACAAACAACACTGTTGAATACGAGGGGTTGCTTGCCGGTCTCCAGATCGCGGCATACCTTGGGATTAAGAAGCTCATCGTCAGGGGTGATTCACAGCTTGTCGTTAGGCAAGTCAACAAAGATTATCAGAGCCCGTTGATGGAGGCCTACGTAGATGAGGTGAGGAAGCTGGAAGAGCGCTTTGACGGTATACAAGCAGAGCACGTTCCCTGAGTGGAGAACGACAGCGCCGATTACCTGTCGAAGCGCGCTGCGTTCAAGCTACCTGTGGAACCAGGTAATTTTGTGCTTCGGTTAACTCAACCATCCGTTAAACCATCAACAGAGCAGAATAAGCGGAGGAAATCAGGCTCCGGCAAGTACTTTCCCGCCGAGCCCCCTGGGGCCACCGGCAAGGATGTTGCCATAGGTACTGAGCCTGCCGAGGCGCAACTGACTCCGGCAGGGCGCCAAGCCCTGGCCGTAGAGACGGCCGCTCCCATGGCAGAAGAAATGCCTTTAGTCCTTTCCGTTGAGCCCCGGGCTCCGGCATGGGCACAGCATACCGTCCGATTCCTCCAAACAGGGGAGCTTCCTGAGGATCAGGAAGAAGCGGAGAAAGTAGCCCGTCGGTCTGCTATGTATCAGTTCGTCGATGACGTCCTGTACAGGAAAAGACTGAACGGTGTGAAATTGAAGCGCATTCCCCGGGAGGAGGGACTGGAGCTATTGGCGGAGATACACGGAGGCATATGTGTCTCCCACATAGGGTGGAGGGCCCTTGCCGGCAAGGCGTTCCGGCAAGGTTTCTTCTGGCCCACTGCCCTCCGGGATGCAACGGCACTAGTAACCAAGTGTGAAGCGTGTCAGTTCCATTCGAAGAAGCTTCATCAACCAGCTCAAGCCCTTCAAACAATTCCTCTCTCCTGGCCATTTTTGGTCTGGGGCTCGACATACTGGCTCTTTCCTCCGCGCTGTCGGGGGCTTTGAGTACTTGTACGTTGCAATCGACAAGTTCACAAAGTGGTCGGAGGTGGAAGCAGTGACGAAGGTGACAGCACAGTGAGCCGTCAAGTTCTTCAAGGGGCTAGTTTGCCGTTTTGGTGTGCCAAACAGGGTCATCACCGACAACGGCACGCAGTTCACCAGCCACACCTTCATGCAGTACATCCAAGACCTTGGCAGCAAGGTCTGTTTCACCTCCGTGGCACACCCACGGAGCAACGGCCAGGCGGACAGGGCACATGCTGAAGTACTGCGAGGCCCGAGGACCAAGACTTTTGACAGGCTGCACTAGAGCGGAAGGCGCTGGATTGATGAGTTACCGGCGGTTCTTTGGTCAATCAGAACGACGCCAAATCGAGCCACCGGCTAGACACCCTTTGCCCTGGTATACGGGGCGGAAGAAGTTCTCCCCACAGAACTCACATACGGGTCACCTGGAGTGCTCGCTTATGACGAGCTTGAGCAAGAGCAATTGCGGCAAGATGATACGTCCATTTTGCATCATGCTTTTATATCGATATTTATTGCATTATGGGCTGTTATTACACATCACAATACTTATGCCTATTCTCTCTTATTTTACAAGGTTTACATAAGGAGGGAGAATGCCGGCAGCTGGAATTCTGGGCTGGAAAAGGAGCAAATATTAGAGACCTATTCTGCACAACTCCAAAAGTCCTGAAACTCCACGAAAGTTATTTGTGGAAATAATAAAAAATATTGAGCGGAAGAAATACCATAGGGGGCCCACACCCTGGCCATGAGGGTGGGGGCGCGCCCTACCCCCCTGGGCGCGCCCCTGCCTCATGGGCCCCCTGGTGGCCCTCCGGTTTCCATCTTCTGCTATATGAAATCTTTCGTCCGAAGAAAAATCAGAAGCAAGCTTTCGGGACGAGACTCCGCCGCCACGAGGCGGAACCTTGGCGGAACCAATCTAGGGCTCTGGCGGAGCTGTTCTGCCGGGGACACTTCCCTCCGGGAGGGGGAAATCGTCGCCATCTTCATCACCAACGCTCCTCTCATCGGGAGAGGGCCAATCTCCATCAACATCTTCACCAGCACCATCTCCTCTCAAACCCTAGTTCATCTCTTGTATCCAATTCTTGTCTCATAGTCTGGGATTGGTACCTGTAGGTTGCTAGTAGTGTTGATTACTCCTTGTAGTTGATGCTAGTTGGTTTATTTGGTGGAAGATCATATGTTCAGATCCTATATGCATATTAATACTCCCCTGATTATGAACATGAATATGCTTTGTGAGTAGTTACTTTTGTTCCTGAGGACATGGGAGAAGTCTTGCCATTAGTAGTTATGTGAATTTGGTATTCGTTTGATATTTTGATGAGATGTATGTTGTCTCTCCTCTAGTGGTGTTATGTGAACGTCGACTACATGACACTTCACCATTGTTTGGTCCGAGAGGAAGGCCTTGGGAAGTAATAAGTAGATGATGGGTTGCTAGAGTGACAGAAGCTTAAACCCTAGTTTATGCGTTGCTTCGTAAGGGGCTGATTTGGATCCATATGTTTCATGCTATGGTTAGGTTTACCTTAATACTTGTTTTGTAGTTGCGGATGCTTGCAATAGGGGTTAATCATAAGTGGGATGCTTGTCCAAGTAAGGACAGCACCCAAGTACCAGTCCACCCACATATCAAATTATCAAAGTATCGAACGCGAATCATATGAACGTGATGAAAACTAGCTTGACGATAATTCCCATGTGTCCTCGGGAGCGCGTTTCCCTATATAAGAGTTTTTCCAGGCTTGTCCTTTGCTACAAAAAGGATTGGGCCACCTTGCTGCACTTTATTTACTTTTGTTACTTGTTGCTCGTTACAAATTATCCTATCACAAAACTATCTGTTACCTATAATTTCAGTGCTTGCAGAGAATACCTTGCTGAAAACCACTTATCATTTCCTTCTGCTCCTCGTTGGGTTCGACACTCTTACTTATCGAAAGGACTACGATAGATCCCCTATACTTGTGGGTCATCATGACTCTTTTCTGGCGCCGTTGCCGGGGAGTGAAGCGCCTTTGGTAGGTGGAATTTGGTAAGGAAAAATTTATATAGTGTGCTGAAATTTACTGTCACTTGTTACTATGGAAAGTAATCCTCTGAGGGGCTTGTTTGGGGTATCTTCACGCCGACCAGTAGAGCAAAGAGTTGCTCCTCAACCTACTAAACCTACTGAAAATGAAAATGTCTACTTTGAAATTCCTTCGGGTATGGTAGAAAAACTGCTAGCTAATCCTTTTGTGGGAGATGGAACATTACATCCTGATGAGCACCTAATATATGTGGATGAGGTTTGTGGATTATTTAATCTTGCAGGTATGCCCGATGATGTTATTAAGAAGAAGGTCTTCCCTTTATCTTTGAAGGGAGATGCATTGACATGGTATATGCTATGTGATGATATGGGATGATGGAACTACAAACGATTGAAATTGGAATTTCATCAGAAGTTTTATCCTATGCATCTTGTTCATCGTGATCGTAATTAAGTATATAATTTTTGGCCTCGCGAAGGAGAAAGCATCGCTCAAGCTTGGGGGAGGCTTAAATCAATGTTATATTCATGCCCCAATCATGAGCTCTCAAGACAAATGATTATTCAAAAATTTTATGCTCGGCTTTCTGATAACAATCGCACCATGCTCGATACTTCTTGTGCTGGCTCTTTTATGATGAAGACTATTGAATTCAAATGGGATTTATTGGAAATAATTAAACGTAACTCTGAATATTGGGACCTCGACGAAGGTAAGGAGTCAGGTATGACACCTAAGTTTGATTGTGTTAAATCTTTTATGGATACCGATGTTTTCCGTAAATTTAGCACTAAGTATGAACTTGACTCTGAGATAGTAGCTTCTTTCTGTGGATCTTTTGCTACTCATGTTGATCTCCCTAAGGAGAAGTGGTTTAAATATCATCCTCCCATAGAAGTAAAAGTAGCTGCACCTATTAAAGTTGAAGAAAAGACTATCACTTATAATGATCCTATTGTTCCTACTGCTTATGTTGAGAAACCACCTTTCCCGGTTAGAATAAAGGATCATGCTAAAGCTTCAACTGTGGTTCGTAAAAGCAATATTAGAACTTATACACCTCCTGAGCAAGTTAAAGTTGAACCTAATATTGCTATTGTTAAAGATCTCTTGGCTGATAATATTGATGGGCATGTTATTTATTTCTGTGATGAAACTGCTAGAATTGCTAAACCTTGTGCTAAAGATAAACATAGACCTGTGGTAGGCATGCCTGTTATTTCCGTTAAAATAGGAGATCATTGTTATGATGGCTTATGTGACATGGGTGCTAGTGCTAGTGCAATACCTATTGACTTATACAAAGAAATTATGCATGACACTGCACCTGCTGAGTTAGAAGAAATTGATGTTACAATTAAGCTTGCCAATAGAGATACTATTTCACCAATGGGAATTGTTAGAGATGTTGAAGTCTTGTGTGGGAAAACTAAATATCCTGCTGATTTTCTTGTTCTTGGTTCCCCACAAGATAGCTTTTGTCCCATTATATTTGGTAGACCCTTCTTGAACACTGTTAATGCTAAGATAGACTGCGAAAAGGATGTTGTTACTATTGGTCTAGGTGATATGTCTCATGAGTTTAATTTCTCTAAATTTCGTAGACAACACCGTGAAGAGGAATTGCCTAGTAAAGACGAAATTATTGGTCTTGCTTCTATTGCCGTACCTCCTAGTGATCCTTTAGAACAATATTTGCTAGACCATGAAAATGAGATGTTTATGAATGAAAGAAGGGAAATAGATGAAGTGTTCTTTAAACAGGGTCCTATTCTGAAAAACAACTTGCCTGTTGAAATCCTAGGGGATCCTCCTCCACCCAAGGGTGATCCCGTGTTTGAGCTTAAACCATTACCTGATACTCATAAATATGCTTATCTTGATGAAAAGAAGATATATCCTGTTATTATTAGTGCTAACCTTTCAGAGAAGGAGGAAGAAAAATTATTGAAAACTTTGAAGAAGCACCGTACTGCTATTGGATATACTCTTGATGCTCTTAAGGGCATTAGTCCCACTCTATGTCAACACAAAATAAATTTGGAGAAAGATGCCAAACCAGTTATTGATCATCAATGACGGCTGAATCCTAAAATGAAAGAAGTGGTAAGAAAGGAAATACTAAAGCTCCTTGAGGCAGCTATAATTTATCCCGTTGCTGATAGTCAGTGGGTAAGTCTTGTCCATTGTGTCCCTAAGAAGGGAGGTATTACTGTCGTTCCTAATGATAAAGATGAATTGATTCCGCAAAGAATTATTACAGGTTATAGGATGGTAATTGATTTCCGCAAATTAAATAAAGCTACTAAAAAAGATCACTACCCCTTACCTTTTATTGATCAAATTCTAGAAAGATTATCCAAACATACACATTTTTGCTTTCTAGATGGTTATTCTGGTTTCTCTCAAATACCCGTGTCAGCTGATGATCAAGCAAAGACCACTTTTACTTGTCCTTTCGGTACTTTTTCTTATAGACGTATGCCTTTTGGTTTATGTAATGCACCTGCTACCTTTCAAAGATGCATGATGGCTATATTCTCTGGCTTTTGTGAAAAGATTTGTGAGGTTTTCATGGACGATTTCTCCGTCCATGGATCCTTTTTTGATGATTGCTTGAGCAACCTTGATCGAGTTTTGCAGAGATGCGAAGAAACTAATCTTGTCTTGAATTGGGAAAAGTGCCACTTTATGGTTAATGAAGGTATTGTCTTGGGGCATAAAATTTCTGAAAGAGGTATTGAAGTTGATAAAGCTAAAGTTGATGCTATTGAAAAGATGCCATGTCCCAAGGACATCAAAGGTATAAGAAGTTTCCTTGGTCATGCCAGATTTTATAGGAGGTTCACTAAGGACTTCTCAAAAATTTCTCGGCCTCTGACTAATCTATTACAAAAAGATATACCATTTGTCTTTGATGATGATTGTGTAGAAGCATTTAAAATACTTAAGAAAGCATTGATTACTACACCTATTATTCAGCAACGATTGGAATTTACCTTTTGAAATTATGTGTGATGCTAGTGATTATGCTGTAGGTGCTGTTCTAGGGCAAAGAGTTGATAAGAAATTAAATGTTATTCAATATGCTAGTAAAACTCTAGACAATGCCCAGAGAAATTATGCTACTACTGAAAAAGAATTCTTAGCAGTTGTATTTGCTTGTGATAAGTTCAGACCTTATATTGTTGATTCTAAAGTGACTATTCACACGGATCATGCAGCTATTAAATACCTTATTGAAAAGAAAGATGCTAAACCTAGACTTATTAGATGGGTTCTCTTGCTACAAGAATTTGATTTGCATATTATTGATAGAAAGGGAGCTGAGAACCCCGTTGCAGACAACTTGTCTAGGTTAGAAAATGTTCTTGATGACCCACTACCTATTGATGATAGCTTTCCTGATGAGCAATTAAATGTCATAAATGCTTCTCGTACTGCTCCATGGTATGTTGACTATGCTAATTACATTGTTGCTAAATTTATACCACCTAGTTTCACATACCAACAAAAGAAAAAGTTTTTCTATGATTTGAGACATTACTTTTGGGATGACCCACATCTTTATAAAGGAGTAGACAGTGTTATTAGACGTTGTGTACCTGAGCATGAACAGGAACAGATCCTACGCAAGTGTCACTCCGAAGCTTATGGAGGACACCACGTTGGAGACAGAACTGCACATAAGGTTTTGCAATCTGGTTTTTATTGGTCTACTCTCTTCAGGGATGCCCGTAAGTTTGTCTTATCATGTGATGAATGTCAAAGAATTGGTAATATTAGTAGACATCAAGAAATTCCTATGAATTATTCACTTGTTATTGAACCATTTGATGTTTGGGGCTTTGATTATATGGGCCTGTTTCCTGCCTCTAATGGATATACACATATTTTAGTTGCTGTTGATTATGTTACTAAGTGGGTAGAAGCTATTCCAACTAGTAGTGCTGATCATAACACCTCTATTAAGATGCTTAAAGAAGTTATTTTTCCGAGGTTTGGGGTCCCTAGATATTTAATGACTGATGGTGGTTCACATTTTATTCATGGTGCTTTCTGTAAAATGCTTGCTAAGTATGATGTTAATCATAGAATTGCATCTCCATATCACCCACAGTCTAGTGGTCAAGTAGAATTGAGTAACAGAGAGCTCAAATTAATTTTGCAAAAGACTGTTAATAGATCTAGAAAGAATTGGTCCAAGAAACTTGATGATGCATTATGGGCTTATAGAACTGCATATAAAAATCCTATGGGTATGTCTACGTATAAAATGGTTTATGGAAAAGCATGTCACTTACCTCTTGAACTAGAACATAAGGCATATTGGGCTATTAAAGAGCTCAATTATGATTTCAAACTTGCCGGTGAGAAGAGGTTATTTGACATTAGCTCACTTGATGAATGGAGAACCCAAGCCTATGAGAATGCCAAATTGTTTAAAGAAAAAGTTAAAAGATGGCATGACCAAAGAATACAAAAGCGTGAGTTTAATGTAGGTGATTATGTATTATTATACAACTCTCGTTTAAGATTTTTTGCAGGAAAACTTCTCTCTAAATGGGAAGATCCTTACATTATCGAGGAGGTCTATCATTCCGGTGCCATAAAAATCAACAACTTCGAAGGCACAAATCCGAAGGTGGTGAACGGTCAAAGAATCAAACATTATATCTCAAGTAATCCCATAAATGTTGAAACCAATGTTATTGAAACCGTAACCCCGGAGGAATACATAAGAGACATTTCCAGAACGTTTCCGACTCCAAAAAGGAATAGGTATGTGGTACAGTAAGTAAACCGACTCCAAAACAGTTCTAATGGCAATTTTTCTCCATTTTGGAATATTTAGAAAAATAGAAAAATAAGAAGCAGTCCGGGAAGGACACGAGGCCTCCACGAGGGTGGAGGGCGCGCCCTACCCCCCTGGGCGCGCCCCCTGCCCCGTGGGCACCTCGTGTGCTCTCCGGACTCCGTTTTCTTGCGTGATACGTATTTTGGTCGGTAAAAATTCATTATATAATCTCCTGAAGGTTTTGACTCCTGTATCACGCAATTGTCCTCTGTTCTTGTTTTGAGCTGTTTTCTGTCAGGGTTGTCAAGGCCAGGCATCATGTCGTCCCCCTCCTCCAACAATAGTGACAATGATGCTTGGCTAATGAAGATAGAGCTGAAGAGGGAAGAACCCATGGAGATTAGCAAGGATGAAGGATCAAGAAGGCCCAGAAGGACCAAGTTCCGGCAACAGAAGACATCCTTCAACCTGATCACAATCTTCTTACCCCAACTGAGATCAAAGCTTTCAAGATGATTGAGTTAGCTCGTATACAAAACAAGTATCTCACATGTGAAAATATTTTGTTGAAGGAGCATATCATTGCACTCAAGGGCATTATTCGCAAGTTGGAGGATCTCTTACACTCAATGTGCGACTACCCATCATCACCACCATCTTCTTCACCAGCAAAGGAGACATAATCACATGGGTATGGGCACTCCCCTTGGCAACTGCCAAGCTTGGGGGAGGTGCCCCGGTATCGTATCACCATCACACTCCTATCTTTACCGTTTTTATTAGTTCGATCCTTTTAGTAGTATCTTGATAAAGTAGAATAAAGTTTATGGCATGATTTAGTTTTGAGTTTTGCTTTTTTGATCCCTTTATGTAATCGAGTCCGTGAGCTATATAATAAAGATTAGTGTTGAGTCAAGGGCTTGATTATTTTGCTATGATCTTGAGGGAATAAAAGAAAGAGAAAAAGAATAAAAAGAAACAAAGAGATCATATTGATCTTATGGAGAGTAATGACTTCACATAGGAAGAGTATGATGATTAAAAGTTGTTGAGAGTTGACAAACATAGCTTTGGTCATCGTTGCAATTAATAGGAAGTAATAAAGAAAGAGAGGTTTCACATATAAATATACTATCTTGGACATCTTTTATGATTGGGAGCACTCATTAAAATATGACATGCCAAAGAGTTGATGTTGGACAAGGAAGACAACGTAATGGGTTATGTTTTCTTATATCTGAGATAAAGTATATTGTCATGGATCATCCAACATGTCGAGCTTGCCTTTCCCCCTCATGCTACCCAAATTCTTTGCACCAAGTAGAGATACTACTTGTGCTTACGAATTCCCTTAAACCCAGTTTTGCCATGAGAGTCCACCATATCTACCTATGGATTGAGTAAGATCCTTCAAGTAAGTTGTCATCGGTGCAAGCAATAAAAATTGCTCTCTAAGTATGTATGATTGATTGATGTGGAGGAAATAAGCTTTATACTGTGGAAGAAATAAAAGCGACGGACTGCATAATAAAGGTCTATATCACAAGTGGCAATATAAAGTGACGTTCTTTCGCATTAAGATTTTGTGCATCCAACCCTGAAAGCGCATGGCAACCTCTGCTTCCCTCTGCGAAGGGCCTATCTTTTATTATTATCTTCTACCTTATGCAAGAGTCATGGTGATCTTCACCTTTCCTTTTTATATTTTATTCTTTGGCAAGCACAGGATGTTGGAAAGATCCTGATATATATATCCAATTGGATGTAGGTTAGCATGAACTATTATTGTTGACATTACGCTTGAGGTAAAAGGTTGGGAGGCGAAACTATATGCCCCTATCTTTCTCTGTGTCCGATTAAAACTCCGTAACCACAAGTATTGCGTGAGTGTTAGCAATTGTGAAAGACTAAATGATAGTTGAGTATGTGGACTTGCTAAAAAGCTCTGACATAGACTCTTTCTGATGTTATGATAAATTGCAATTGCTTCAGTGACTGAGATTATAGTTTGTTAGTTCTCAATAAAGTTTCTGATTCATACTTTGCATTGAGAATAGATTATTACTTGAGCATAAGAAATCATATGACAATATCCATATATGTTGCTATTATAAGATTGATCATGATCCGCTCATATCCGTATTTTATTTTATCGACACCTCTACCTCTAAACATGTGGACATATTTATCGTTATCGGCTTTCGCTTGAGGACAAGCGAGGTCTAAGCTTGGGGGAGTTGATACGTCCATTTTGCATCATGCTTTTATATCGATATTTATTGCATTATGGGCTGTTATTACACATTATGTCACAATACTTACGCCTATTCTCTCTTATTTTACAAGGTTTACATAAGGAGGGAGAATGCCGGCAGCTGGAATTCTGGGCTGGAAAAGGAGCAAATATTAGAGACCTATTCTGCACAACTCCAAAAGTCCCGAAACTCCATGAAAGTTATTTGTGGAAATAATAAAAAATATTGAGCGGAAGAAATACCAGAGGGGGCCCACACCCTGGCCACGAGGGTGGGGGGCACGCCCTACCCCCTGGGCGCGCCCCCTGCCTCGTGGGCCCCCTGGTGGCCCTCCGGTGTCCATCTTCTGCTATATGAAGTCTTTCGTCCGAAGAAAAATCAGAAGCAAGCTTTCGGGACGAGACTCCGCCGCCACGAGGCGGAACCAATCTAGGGCTCTGGCGGAGCTGTTCTGCCAAGGACACTTCCCTCCGGGAGGGGGAAATCATCGCCATCGTCATCACCAACGCTCCTCTCATCGGGAGAGGGCCAATCTCCATCAACATCTTCACCAGCACCATCTCCTCTCAAACCCTAGTTCATCTCTTGTATCCAATTCTTGTCTCATAGTCTGGGATTGGTACCTGTAGGTTGCTAGTAGTGTTGATTACTCCTTGTAGTTGATGCTAGTTGGTTTATTTGGTGGAAGATCATATGTTCAGATCCTATATGCATATTAATACTCCTCTGATTATGAACATGAATATGCTTTGTGAGTAGTTACGTTTGTTCCTGAGGACATGGGAGAAGTCTTGCCATTAGTAGTTATGTGAATTTGGTATTCGTTCGATATTTTGATGAGATGTATGTTGTCTCTCCTCTAGTGGTGCTATGTGAATGTCGACTACATGACACTTCACCATTGTTTGGTCCTAGAGGAAGGCGTTGGGAAGTAATAAGTAGATGATGGGTTGCTAGAGTGACAGAAGCTTAAACCCTAGTTTATGCCTTGCTTCGTAAGGGGCTGATTTGGATCCATATGTTTCATGCTATGGTTAGGTTTACCTTAATACTTCTTTTGTATTTGCGGATGCTTGCAATAGGGGTTAATCATAAGTGGGATGCTTGTCCAAGTAAGGACAGCACCCAAGCACCGGTCCACCCACATATCAAATTATCAAAGTATCGAACGCGAATCATATGAACGTGATGAAAACTAGCTTGACGATAATTCCCATGTGTCCTCGGGAGCGCTTTTGTCTATATAAGAGTTTGTCCAGGCTTGTCCTTTGCTACAAAAAGGATTGGGCCACCTTGCTGCACTTTATTTACTTTTGTTACTTGTTGCTCGTTACAAATTATCCTATCATAAAACTATCTGTTACCTATAATTTCAGTGCTTGCAGAGAATACCTTGCTGAAACCGCTTATCATTTCCTTCTGCTCCTTGTTGGGTTCGACACTCTTACTTATCGAAAGGACTACGATAGATCCCCTATACTTGTGGGTCATCACAAGATGACGCCACGCTCCTCGAGGAAGATCGTCTTCGGGCGGCTGTGAGAGCAGCGCGCTACCAGCAAGCCTTGCGCCGCTACCAGAGCCGCAAGGTTCATGCCCGAAGTTTTGAGGAAGGCGACCTTGTTCTTCGGCGCGTTCAATCGGCCAAGAATTCCAACAAGTTGACGCCGATGTGGGAAGGCCCTTACCGGGTAAAATGAGTCACCAGGCCCAGCGCAGTCCGCCTGGAGACTGAAGATGCTATTCCAGTGAGCAACTCCTGGAACATTGAACATCTTCGCAAGTTTTACCCATAAGGCGCGGTTGTCGGGCCCCCCGGGAAACCACCTTTTGTACAAGCCTTTCCGGCAAGGCATGTAATCCTCTGTACAAAGCCAGGCGCAGACCCTGAGCATAAATATATGAAGCGCTGGCGCCCTAAGTTTTAGCATGCATGCTGGGTTAAGTCTCTCCCTCGGTTAGGGTTGATAGTGCTTAGCGGCGACTAACCCCTAGCATAGAGGTCGAGTGTGCGTTTCTCTGTTCCTTTCCGTCCTCTTTGGTTCGCAGGGTACATGGACGTTTCTGTTGAGCTGTTTGGAAGAAAGAGAACGAGCCGGCGCTCCGGGCTCGGCAAGCCAAGGTTGCCGGGGGCTGCAGATACAAGAATCCAACCACGGCAAGCCAAGGCTGCCGGGGGCTGCAGATTCAGATACGTCTTTTATCCTCTATTGTGCATTTCCTTATGAAGTTGGGACATATGAAACCTCGTTTTGCTCCTAGACCACCGTGCTCCCCCTCTTTCCTGTACCCAAGTCCCTAGGTCGGAACCGGGTCGTAGTCGCGGTGGCAAGGAAATAAATGAAGGGCCTAACTCTACTTCGCCCCTGCCTCTGCCAAGAGCATGAGAACGGTCGACTGAAGTAAGGGGACGGCAAGGCCTGTTGCCAGGCGACAATGTTTGTCTTAAAAATAACAATGATTCATTCCTTGGCATGGGCCTCGCTCACGCACAAAGAACCCGGCAAGCACCCTTTTTCATTAAAAACATCCCATACAGGTATAGTTCATACGGAATAAAAAACATGAGCAAGGGGATTACAAGTCTTAAAATTAACAAGTGCATGCAGGCTTACAAACAAAAAAGAGATAAGATGCCCATAATCCTTTTCTTATCCCTCTCTTCAGGAGGTGGAACAAGATAGCAGGAGGGCAAAAAGAGCGCCTAGGCGAGGTATGAGGAGCAGAAGTCACCAAGTGTCGTGGTCTTGTCACGGCAGATGTCCTAGAGAAAGGACTTAGTCGTGGAGCCATCGCTACGGGTTAGCTTAAAGGGGTTAAAGCGGACAAGGGATGCATGAGAGTTTTATACTAGTTCGGCCCCTTACGATGAAGGTAAAAGCCTACGTCTAGTTGTGATGGAATTGATGGGGTTTCGATGACCAGGGAGCGAATACGCTTTGCCTGAGTCTCGAGTTGTTGTCTGTTGTCCTTGAACCGCCGCCGGGTCATCCCCTTATATACATGGGTTGACGCCCGTCGGTTTACAGAATCCCGAGGCCGGCTCATAATCGTGTCCGACTCAGTCTCTGCTACTTCTATCTTACAACACAAGTTTGCATATCATTGCCGGTTTATGTCTACAGGCCTTAAACCGGCTTTGGGCCCTGGGCCTTCATAAAGCGTCACCGTCTGTCTTCATGGGCTTCAGATACAGATGAACTACTTATGGGGTTAACCCGGCCTCTCCTGGCCGGTTTACGCCCAGTGGTAATATCCCCAACATTAGGCCCCAGATTGATTTGAACTGGTTCACGTCAATCCTCAATACTTAAGAAATTTTCTTCTTCAACATCTTCACATAATCTTGTAAACCGTCGTGACATCATCTTCTAGGACCATGGTAAACCGTCGTGACGTCACCTGTTATTTAAAATCGTGTATAATCCACCTTCATTAATGAGCCTCCGACAATCGAGGCGACAGCTCCGCCTCATATCCAAAATTTAGGCTCCTCGATTTTCGCGCCTGACGCTTATCTTTCTGCCCTTATAAATAGGGCCAGGGGCTCTTTCCATTTTCCCCCTCGTGCCTCTTCGCATCATCATCTTCCTCGCGCCGACCGGCCCTCAAGCTCTGCCGCTGCCGTCGTCCTTCGCCTCTGCTTCGACAAAGGCCGCTGCATCAACCTGATCGTATCAGAGAAAAGCGGTGATCCTCCGCTGCATCCTCCTGCACCAGTAAGTCCCTCTTCTTCTCGCCCTAGATCCGCCATTAGGGTTCGGTGTTCTTCATAGCCTGAAGGTGTTCTTCCTTCGGTAGCACCAATGGCCGGTTAGATCTAACTATTTTCAGCGCCTTTTGTAGTTTAGACTCCTTTCTTCTTGTTAGAACATCTGCCTTGTATAAAACTCATCTCAACTTGGTGAACCTTTAACACGCTGGAAATTAGGTCAGAATATATTTTGTTTTTCCAACGCGCGGTAGATCTGAAATTACCATGGCAAGATGTGAAACTTGTTTCTTCCTTCACTTATACACAAGGAGTACCAGATTGGGCGGCTTAACTTCATATACAAAATGATGACCCAGTAGATACCATTAGTCCCCTGTTGAACCGCCAATGCATTCATCATTGTACTGTTTCCATTGTTAGATTCCGGTTTACGAATAATCAATTCCGGTTTAACAATATGCTTACATCCTTATACGGCTGTATAGTTGCCCATTGTAAATCTTAAACCGGCAATAATCATGTTTCAGATCTTTCATTGCCATGGCCAAGCAAGTCAACGAATGCAATTGGGCTCCTTCTCGAGTAACCGAAGAACAGTTAAACAATCTTGTTAAAACGGGCGCTTTAGCGAAGAAAGATGTCATCCACTGGAGGGTCCCTGGCCCGGAAAATCCTCCTACACCCAAGGATGGAGAGGTAGTCGTGTTTGCTGACCATCTGAGTCGAGGTTTTAGCCCTGCCGGTTCGAAATTTTTCCGAGATGTACTAGCCAATTTTCAGCGGCGCCCTCAAGACATCGGTCCCAATTCTGTGACCAACATCTGCCACTTCCAAGTCTTCTATGAGGTTTATCTGCTAGAGGAACCTACAGTCGAACTGTTTAGGGATTTCTTTCACTTAAACCGTCGCACAGAGTTCTCGGATGGACCCAATACGGAACTGGGCGGAATGGCGGTTCAGAAAAGGAAAGAAGTCACCTTCCCTCATCCCAAACTCCACAGTCACCCCAAAGAGTGGAACCAAACTTGGTTTTATTGCATGGATACATCTCCTCATGATGAAAACCCCGTACCGGGTTACCGCCCTGAACGCCTGAGCAACACACATCCTTTTCCTCAGAGGTTAACTGTAAGAGAAAGGGCCAACTATGCTCCTCAATTATCAAAGCTTGGAGCCTTCATGGCAAACGGTTTGACAGGAGTTGATCTTGCTCGTTGTTGGATAAGATGGAATATTTTTCCCTTAAGCCGGTGCTTCGGTTTGATGTGTGAGTATACGGGGAGTTTGAAGGATGCTCAGCGGCACATTGACATGCTCAGCTTACAGATGCAGAAGTCACTGAGGCTGTAAAAAAGATACTGAACGAACCGGAGGCTGTCTGTGCCCAAACTGGACTACTCCCTTTCTGCACCTTCAACAAATCACCAGCTGTAAGAATCATATAATCTTTTTATCTGAAGTTGCTTCTGTCCAAATATTCTCTGAAAGTGTAATTATTTTCTCACAGGGTGATGATCTGTTCTGGAACAAGAAACCATCACAAGACAAACCGGCGAAGCCGCAAGATAAACCGGTCAAGCCAGTTCGTCCAAAGACCAAGGTTGTTAAAAAACCTGCCAAGAAAAGGACCACTGCATCCTTCGATCTACCAGCTGATGACGATGTGGGTAATCCGGAACCAGAGGTAGAACTTGACTCTCTTGGTTCATTTTTCATACACCTCATTGACAATGATTATTATCAGGACGACGCTGAAGGCAGTCACGCTGATGATGTAGAGGTAATCATTCTTTCCTCCGATTCAGATCCTCTGCCGACATCAAAAATCCGTCGAGCAAACCGAAAAGTAAAATTTTCTCACCCCCTTGCTTACTTGGACCCAAACTTTCTTTTGAAGACACAGCAGCACGAGGCTCGCCGCACAACCCGGCACAGCGGCCAGGTAGTTACCTCCGCCGGTTTACCGAACAGTCCGGTTCGGAAATGCCGATCAGAGGTCTCTTATCCCATTTATACTTCATGCGCCAAAGCAGGTTGTTTCCGCCAGCCTCTTAGCCCGTCTGATTCAAATTATCAGGGTACTTCTCACTCATCTTCTGGCACGTCATCGGCCACAAAACATCCACCCCTCAAAACGGTTCTTGGGTGAGCTATACACTTGTTGTTATCCTTGATGTTGCTATTTTGATATACTGTACTGATCCTCATGTTTATTTTTCTCAGCGCCAAGCCCAGACCCAGTAAGAAAGCTCGATTGAATAAACCGGCTGATGAAGACGTGGCTGTTGAACCGGAGAAGACTCCAGATCCTGAAGAGACCAACATTGATGCCATACTGAATGACCCACCGCCTCAAGATCATGACTTCGTTGCTGAGCAGGCAGAAGTTGACACCACAAGCCATGCTGACCAGCCAACTAGCCCTGTCCGAGCTGACAATAAACCGGCAAGTCCAGTTAAAAATACCGACAAACCGCCAACCCCAGTAACGGCTGCTAATGACAAAGATGATGACATTATGATTACTGGCACTGGCCATACCGCTCCGGGCAATCCTATCGCTTTGTCAAAGCATACTGCCAAAGACGAGCTCTCTGCAATTGGCAAAGGCAAATGGAACGCTGATTTGTCAAATTATGCCCATCTGAATGTTCAAGACCTTCACTCTGGCTTCCTGAACCGTCTGTACACCAGCCGTGACTATGAAGCAGGTTTGGTAAATATGATGAAAGAGCGATATGAGGTAACTTCATAAGTGTTTATCTCTTATATTTAATTGCATCTTATCAACTCCAGTAGCCCCCAAGTGACGGTTTAGGATACCAATTTAAACCGGGACTTAGTAACAATTTCATGTTTGCACCAATGCATCTTAAGTTCACTGATGTAGCCCCAAAGGGCCGGTTTAACTTTATAAAGATGAACCGGGACGTTCTAGAAGAATTCCCATATCAGCATTTTATGAGCAAATACACATTAGCCCCCAAGTGCCAAGCTTAATACTTGTATTGTGCTTGGGACTTGTAAAAATTTCTGATAAAGAGCAAATATGCATTAGCCCCCAAGTACTAAGGGCATAACTTGTTATGTGCTTGGTACTTCAAATATGTACTGTCAACTCATTATATATCTGTCTCTTTATAGGCTGAACCGAGCAAGAAGGAATCTCAAACCGCCGATCTGCAAGAAAATATCAAGTCCCAACAGGCCGAAGCTTCCAAGGAAAAAGATGAGCTGACGAGCGCCTTAGCCGCTATGGAAAAGCTAAAGGAGAGCTTCAACAAGGAGCGGGGGGATTGGAACACAGAGAAATCCGCTTTGTAGAAAAGAGCTGAAGACGCAGAAGCAGCTCTCAAACCGGTGGTAGCCGAGCTGACTGGTGTAAAGCGGCAAGTACATGCTATGACCGCTGCTGTGTTTGGTAAACATCCTTGCCTTATACTTTCAACATATCTTCCCATGTGTTGCTGGTTTACTGACGTTTATAATGATGCAGGAACTCGTATTAGCCATCTGGGCTCTGACGTACAGAAGAAATTGAAAGCAGCCTTACTCTGATAGAGCAGCTGTATACCAGTGCGCAGCGGATCATCTGCACCGCTCCACCCTTGAGCCCAAGGGTTCCAACACCATCAATCACATTGGGACCAAGGCTCGGGAGGCACCTCCGTGGTGGCATGCATATCTTTGTGTAGATCATTAATACACAAGATCAGATGAGGACCAGGAGACGACGACACTCGACGGGATCCTTGCCGAGGAGATCCACGAGACCCCCGGCAAGACCCTTGCCAGGGACGACTGCGGTGCCGCGGCAAGACCCTTGCCGAGGACACTTACGGGGCCGCAGCCAGGCCTGCGCCTGCCAAGACTCCACCCCCCGTCCCCGTACAGCTGCTAGCCCAACCAGCTGGGCAGGCACGTGCGTGGCAACGAGCGGCCTCTACACCAACCCAGCAAGCACCTGCGTGGTGGCATGCAGACCTTCGTGCAGGCTCCACCACCGCGCCAGCCCAGCAGCCAGCCAACGTAGCGCCACGACGCCTCGTCAGCTCGGATGCGTGTCGAAGCCAGGCGAGGCGGCAATAGCTGGGACGAGCTTCCTTGCCGTCCCTGATAAAGCGAGAGGGGCACGTCGGCAGCGCATTAAATGCGTTTGTCCAACTGTAGCGACCAGACCTCAAACAGTCTAGTCTCTGTGCATCAGTGTCATCCCTGGATCGGTAATGCTGACACGCACAGTACTTGAAGGATTTATAACAGAGTAGCAATCACACACTTATTACATCGAATGTCTCAAAAGAGAACTTAATACAATAAATACGGCTTAAGGCCATCTAAAACGATAACATCGGAAGGCTTTGGAAGATAAAGTGAGTCCATCAACTCCAACGGCATCACTGAGTATAAGATCACGACCTATGGCACCTTACTCGTCGTCTGAAAAGTCTGCAACATGATACGTTGCAGCCCGAAAACGGGTCAGCACATGGAATATGCTGGCAATGTAACACATAGAGAGTAATGAACAGAATAATGCTATCACTACATGCATATTTGGCTGGTGGAAAGCTCTATGGTTACAGTTTTGCGAAAAGCCAATTTTTTCCCTACCACAAAGGAATAAATTTTATTTAACTATCATGGTGGTTGTTAAACATTGAGAAGGTACCTCCAACTCAATCCCAATTAATAACGTGATTAACCCAATCAAATTAAATTAAGTAACATGATGATGAGATTCACATGATAATCCAAGAACTAGATACTCAAGATGTCCATAACCGGGGACACGGCTAACCATGATTTGATTGTACACTCTGCAGAGGTTTGCGCACTTTTCCCCACAAGACTCGATCGCCTCCGCTTGATTTCTCGCACTACATGGTGTTTGAGAAACGGATGACCGAGACACAGTCTTTCAAAAACAATACTCTTTACTCCGGGTGGACAGTTACACCTACTTTCCCCTACATCTGCTAGCCCACCTCTTCAAGAGGTCATGTAACCTACTCAACTATGCTAAGCCCATAATAGCTTGTGGCTGCACACGGAAGTTTCTAGCATGAATAATCTCATGATCCCTTTGAGTCTGGGTGGCGGTCCATAGGATGTTCACACGGGTACTCCGGGACATCCAAAAATACAGGCAACACTAGGTTCTCCAGGTGCCTCAATCCACCCAGATGTAAATTAAAGTAGCCACCTTAAGTTGAACCATTAATTAACAATCTCACATCTGTCATGGAAAAATTCACTCAAACCCAATCCATGTCTACCAGCATAGCATAGCAATATAAGCAAACGTAGAAGTAACTCCCAATGGTTTGATATAAACAGGGCAATAGGTACTACCTCAACTACTTCCAAAAACCCACATTTTAATCTGATCCTAATCATGCAATAGTTTGAGGATTGATCTAATGCAATAAAACTGGGTGGTAAAGAGGTATGATCAAAGTGTTACTTGCCTTGCTGATGATCCGTGAAACCTAGAGACTCGTAGTAGCACGTTTCGCACTCCGGGTACTCTATCAAGCAAGGGTACGCGGATAAAACTCAAAATAAGAGATCTAACCAGAAAGTTCAACTTAAGAACTCCGGTTTGCAAAAAAGGAGTCAAATCGAATGAAGCAACGAAACTCAAACGGCGAAAGAAACAAGCTTCGTTTACTAATATGGACCTAAGTCAAATTTTATAGTAGCAAAAACTTGTTTGAGTTGGTAGAAAGAGGGTTTCGAGACGAAACTCTAGGCGCTTGAATCGCCTGATTTCGATAAACGAGCGAAAAGTTATACTAAAAGGAAAAACAGATCGAAAATAATCGCGAAAAATCCGGGAAAAAGAAAAACTGACGAACAGGCTAACGAACGAACGTTCGCTGTCTGTGGTTAAACGACGAAAACCGTTCGTTAAAACGAACATACGGACGAACGTCCGCAAAATAAATAAACCGAAAAAACACAAAACCGATCTATAAAAAACAAACCGCGGTTTCCAAAAAAACCCACGGTTTTCCGAAGAAAACCGGCGGTGGCGCGGGTGGCTACCTCCGGAGGCGGCGAGGTCCGGCGAGAGGCGGCGGAGCTCCGGCGACGGCGGCTACAGGCGGCGGCGGGACGGGCGGCGGTGGCGGCGGGCCGGCGGCTAGGGTTTCGCGGGGCGGGCGGCTCGGGCTGGGCTGCGGGGCTCGGCCTCCCGGTTTATAAATGCCGGCCGGGCCAGAGTCCTAGCCGGACACGGCCCGGTAGGTCAGTTCGTTTTTTTAAATCGGACGTGCAGAAAAAGAAAGAAAAGAAATACTAAACGGACTCCAAAAATCCCAAAATAAATTTTCCCTGTCCTCCAAACATAAGACGGACAAGATGAACATTTATTTGGGCCTAAAATGCAATTTTGAAAAACGCATATTTTTCCTAATTCAAATAAAATCCAAATAAAATCAAATATTTGTTTTTAATATTTTCCTCCAATATTTCATTATTTTTGGAGAAGTCATATTATCCCCTCTCATATATTTGATATGAAATATTTTCGGAGAGAAAATAATTAAAACAAATGATCCTATTTTCAAAATTTGAGAAAACCCAAATATGAAAATAACGAAATCCCCAACTCTCTCCATGGGTCCTTGAGTTGCGTAGAATTTCTAGGATCGCAAAACAAAATGCAATAAAATATGTTATGCATGATGATCTAATGTATAACATTCCAAATTGAAAATTTGGAATGTTACACCAACGGTGCCAGAGGATAGACTCATCCACTGTACACCTTTCCACCTCCTGTGTGCCACTGTGGCAACTCCTTTTGCCTATAAAAGGAGGCCCGAGGTGACCAGGAGAAGGATTCAGATTTTTTGGGCAAGTTACACCCCGTAGCTAGCTCAAGAACACAAGAACACTCAAATACATCCACCAAAGCAGGACTAGGGTATTACGCATCTCCACGGCCCGAACCTGGGTAAACGATCTGTGTGCTTCCTGTCAGACCCGCTCTTTGCACAACCCCGCGCCCGCCAACTGTAGAAGGAATACCAGTGATTCCATAGGTGTCGATTTCCCTCGACACTCGGCGACGTCGGGCGAAGATACCGCTATACACCTCTTTTGGGCCAGTCGCTCCACGGGAAGCGTAGCCGTGCTTAGGCTGCGATGCTCTGGAGTGGGGGATGGGGATGGGGATCTGTGGGAAAGGGGGCGTTTGGAAGGCATCATCTAAGAAACTTAGGGCGGCCTGGGTATGGAGATCGGTGGGTAAGCTGCACGGGCAAACCGGCAGATGTTGACAATGGAGGCCTTGCGGCGGCAGCAGCGGCGGGGACTTTGCTAGGGTTTCGAGCCAGGGAGGGTGTGTGTGTGTGCGCGCGCGCACGCCCGAGGAGGTTTTGGTGTGTGTGTGTGTGTGTGGAGGGAGGGGGCGCGGGGTGTTTGAGGAAATGACGTGGGTACTGAAAATTTTACTACGCAGGAGTGAAATGCCGGGCTATTGAAAATTTTGATGATAGTGCATCGCACACGGTCTGGAGATAACAACCGTGTGTTATGAAAAATAAAAACCCTCGAGGCGGGCAGATATTTTTGATGCAGGCGGGATTGGGAACAAGAAACATCGCACACGGTCCGGAGATAACAACCGTGTGTTATGAAACAGAAAAACCCTCGAAGCGGGCAGATATTTTTGAGAGGGGGAGCCTCGTGGAGCCCAATGTACTGTGCGGATATGTGCGTGACAGGTGCACCGGCGTGCAACACGGTTAGTTTGAGTGAACCATGTCTGTTGCATCATCTAACTTGTCTAATGTTCATAAATTTAGTCAAAAATGACGTGGGAGAGGGTCAGAACACGAACACACTTGCATGTGGACCCAATTTATGTATCAAAAGGGTGGTTTGATTTCAAATACCAAATGCAACTTCGATGTGGGACCTCTCTCGCAAAGCGCAGGGTATTGCTTGCTCCCACCCTCTCGTGTCGGCTCGAAGGGAATCATAAACTATGAATTCATGCCCCCTCCCCCTCAACCGAGGTTCACCTAGCAAAGTGCGAAGTAGCTAGTAGCCCCCCTCCTGCCTCGTGTCGGCACGAAGGGAATCCTAAGCTATATATGAATGCATGCCCCCTCCCCCTCAACCGAGGTTCACCTAGCAAAGTGCGAAGTAGCTAGCAGGCCCCCTCCTCCCTCGTGTCGGCACGAAGGGAATCCTAAGCTATATATGAATGCATCCCCCCCTAACCGAAGTTCACCGTAGCAAAGTGCGAAGTAGCTAGCAGCCCCCCTCCCTCGTGTCGGCACAAAGGGAATCCTAAGCTATGAATGCATGCCCCCAACCGAGGTTCACCTAGCAAAGTGTGAAGTAGAGCTAGCAGCCCCCCTCCCTCGTGTCGGCACGAAGGGATTCCTAAGCTATGAATGCATGCCCCCCAACCGAGGTTCACCTAGCAAAGTGAGAAGTAGCTAGCATCCCCCTCCCCCGTGTTGGCACGAAGGGAATCCTAGCTAAGCTACGAATGCATGCCCTCCCCCCCCCAACCGAGGTTCACCCTAGAAAAGTGCGAAGTAGCTAGCAGCCACCCATCCCTCGTGTTGGCACGAAGGGAATCCTAAGCTATGAATGCACATGCCCCCCCCAACCGAGGTTCACCTAGCAAAGTGCGAAGTAGCTAGCAGCCCCCCTCGTGTCGGCACGAAGGGAATCCTAAGCTATGAGCATGCCCCCCTCCCCCCAACCGAGGTCAACCTAGCAAAGTGCGAAGTAGCTAGCAGCCCCCCACCCCCCTCGTGTCGCCACGAAGGGAATCCTAATTAAGCTATGAATGCATGCCCCCCAACCGAGGTTCACCTAGCAAAGTGCGATGTAGCAACCCCCCCCCCCCCACACACACACACTTTCAGTCGGCGGGCTAGAGAGGCATATATCTCACCGAGATGGATCGTAAAACGGACCAAGAATAATCCACCTTGGTCGTACAACCTCTCTCTTGTTGTTGGTCAAAGTGATGTCCGTCCATGCGACCCCGGAGATGGGCTAGCTCGCCAATAATCACGCAAGTAGCTAGTCCCCGAAGACAACCACTGCATGCGTGTGGCCCAAACATATGTATGGAGAGGTGTGTTTTTGAGTAACAATGAACAACTTTGATGTGGCACCGTGATTTCGAACTAGAAATCCCCACACCGAGTGAGGGTTAGGTTGACGATGCATATGTATGTTACACCACACTTCAAGCCAATGACGGGGATTCATATATGCATGCATGCGTGCATAGTATATGTACTCAAACTTAATTAGGTCTGAATCTCACCATGACCTATACTACGATAACACTAACCAAATGAAGAATCCGCCATGGTAACCTATCTTGTTGTTGGTCAAGGTGATCATGGATGTCCATGCGGGCTCACGAATATATAGGCTTGTCGCCGATAACCACGCGAGGGAGTGTATCGTTTGAAAGCAACCACTACATGCATATGTATGGAGGTGATGCATGCATGCATGTTTGAATACACAGCATTGATCTGGCGCATGAGTCAAAAATCGTACACTAGCTCCCCACACAGAGCGAGATCGGTTCATGATGGTGTCGTTGTACTAGCCACTTTGACTCGATGGGAGGGATTCATGCGTACACATGCATATGTGTGTGCTCAAAGTGTATCATGCATGTCAGCCTAGAGCAAAAATAATAATCCCCTCCTAAGTCAAATTAACCTCTCTTATTGTCAGGCAAAAAGAAGTGATGGACCAAGCGGGGCCACAGATGGAAAGCATCGATATCGCTGATAACCGCTTAAGTGGGTGCGAGAGGACAACCACCACCACTTTGCATGTGGGCCAAACATATATATGTTGAATACCCAAAATGCACAACTTTGATGTGCCACATGCCTCAAAAACCGTAAACCATGCACCCATAGAGAGCGAGGTTCTATATGCTCCTGCCGTAATATATGTACGACCCAAAAGAATCCTCATCGATGGTGAAATTAATTAACCTCTCCCGATGTAGGTCAAAGTGATGCAAGCATGCATGCGTCGACGATGGCCTCGTGGGACCAGGGATGGAAGTGTCACACGTGAGTGTCCTAGCTAGGGCATATATGCATGTGGCCCAAAAAGGTGTTGTGTGATGTTTGAATAACCAATTTCACAATTTTGATGTGGCACGTGCGTTGGTAACCAAAAAGTCCCGACAGTGAGTGAGGTGTACTTGTTCACAGACGCATACGTATAGTATATATGCTAGTCCCCTACCACCTCTTCGACGCGTACTATATACCACCATAACACAGACAAAAAAGATTATACCTTGCTGGTCAAATTAACCTCACTCCTGGCTGTTCGTCAAAGTGATGGACGACGACCTCGCGGGCCCACAGAAAGCGTCACACGCGAGTATCGAGTGTCATGTAGGACAACCATCGACTGCATGTGGCCAACACATTTATGTATGAAAGGGTTGTGTAATGTTTTAAATAATGATTTCACGACTCTGATGTGGCACCAGCCTGCCTAACAAAACGGCCAACCCACACGGTGGCTCACAACTCATAGTGTACTGCGAGCGACCCGCCACCCCCAAACGCACACACCAACACACACACCGCGAATCCACCGCAACTATGATGCATGTTAAATTAATTATCCCGCGGTGAACATACATGTTACCAAAGGAGGGACGTTTTAATTTCAAAAAATTCACAGAGATCATTAAGACGTTTTAGTACATTGATTGATTTTCTATGGGTATAATGTGCAAAAATCAAATTTGAGCTACATGCACACGTGACAGTGCACCTAAATGGATTGCAAAAACACATGTGTCTCACTGGCTGCATGTTTACTCCCCGTGCAAGAAATTTCAAACATTGAGAATCTTGATTTTTAAATTCTAGTACATCCAAAACTTATTTGAAGTTCATGAAACTTATCGTGTTGTCATATGGACACCAATACAAAGTGGCATTGTACTTTTTTTGTCAAATTTGAGACCAGTTTTGATGTAATATTTATCTAATTACAGACGGGAGATTATTAATAATTGGGAACCAATATCCCAAACGGATTATTTATTCGAACCGTGAGCGTTAGACCAACAATGGATACGTGCCATGCTTTGGTTAAGCAATAAAGCGGCAGCATTAATCATCCAAATAGAAAAACAATATAAGTGTCGCCGTGCGACCCGTGTGGCGTGCGAGCAGGCGTGAGTTGACGGGACGCATGCGAGCAGTCCGCCGCGTAGGCAGACGGGGAGGCGTGCGTGTAGGTGTGTGAATTGACAGAGGCGTGCTCGCTATGCAGTGTCATCGGGAGGCGTGTGAATAGCTGTGTGAAACTTTGGTAGGCATGCCAGCAGTCCGGTGCGCAGGCTCACCGGGAGCGAGCCATCAGTTTGACCGCCGCCCGCCTCTCTCCCACAACTCCCACTACTCCATATTAATGGTGTGCCCGAGCGGCTGCACCCCCATCCTCACTACGCACACACAATCCTCTCTCTCCGCTTGCAACCTCGACGCCGCTGTCAGTCCTCAAAGCCGTCAGTGTATGAGGATGCCGCCGAAGCGCCCCATCGGAGGGAGTGGCGACGCCGGGGCTGCTAAAGCACCGGAGCACGGTGTGAAGATGGAGACAGACGTTGCCGTCACCGCCGGCGAGTTATCGCTGCACCCTGACGTCGTCAAGCTTCCACAGCCGGAGGCAGAGTTCCACACCGACTCCGATGACCACTTCGGCGACGACTCTGACGACCACTCCGGCGACGACTCCAACGACGATGGTTAGCTGGTTAGTCATCTATACCCATTTATGTGTCAAATAGATCATAGGGTTTCTTTGGTTACTCCTGCCTCCCCCTTTTTGGAATAGAAATCCTGTGGTTATGTTCTCCCAATCCATGAAATCTGAGTAAGTTTCGTTAGATCCATGTAGTGTGTTGATTGTTTGAATGGTACAGGTGATAAGTGATTAGTTGTTTCATCTGTGCAAATGATTTCTGCTAGTAATCTGAGTAGGGTTAGTGTTCGTGCTAATAATTCCTAGCCAGGACTTGACAATTGATTTTGAATGACCTACATATGTTTGTGCCATTATTTTCTTCAAGATTGGTCTGTACATAGACGACTGTGCTTAAAAATTGAACCATGATCTCTGAATATGTATAAATAAATAGCCATAAATTCCTAATCCTACTTCACGGTATGTAATCAGTGATTTGATGCCAAATTTGTTTTACTATATGTATAGGTGCTGTCTGACGATGTGGATAGCGAGGATGAAGATGCCCAGAGGAGGTACAAGAGGTGAATCCTGAGGGAGCTTTATGCGGGAATGCATAACAGGCGTATTAGGACCTGGAACGACGGCTATGGATGCCCATTTTGCAACCACAAGATTCATGACGCGTATCTAAGTGTTCTTGCGCATGCAATAGGACGGGCCGTTGGCTCCTTCAAGCAGAAGTATTCTCGCAGGGTGGCGCACGGCACGTACGTCGAGTACCTGGAGAAGCTTCAAGATCGTGCCGGCCGCATGTGAGATGAGATGTGGGATGGATCGAACTATGTACGCTTGAGTATGCTTAATGACGGTTGAACTATGTACTTATGGTTGAACTATGCCTATGTACGTGTACGCTTATTATCTATGTTTGAGTATGTTAAATATTTCGCCAAATTTTGGTAAAAATTACAACGGGGGACCAATAAACCAGGACGGAGGTAGTACGTCAATCACACACGGTTCCCAAAATTGGAACCGTGTGCAATAAGTATTATTTTTTCTACTGCGTCAATCACACACGGTTCGCTCTTGCAAACCGTCGCCCCCAAAATTCTTTGTGGGACAGAAAAGCCTCACCACCCAATTCAAAAAAGAAAAAAGAAAACCCTCACCATCCCCACGTCACAAAAACCCTCAGCCCGCCCGCCACCCACCTCGGCACCTCCGGTACGTTCCCCATTAACACCTCCACAAGCTCCTTCGCGTCTATGCCATGGCACCGCCTATCGCGGCGGTAAACACTTAGCTCGACGCCTGCCGCCGCCGCCAGGCTGCCGGCAAAGCCCACCGCATTTCGCCACTTCCGCTTGCCGCCGCCTATCGCCATCGACTTTCTCGACGCCGCTCGTGGTCGACCCAGCTCCGCTCAGTTGGGGAATCTTCCGTACTGAGGGTTCTTTCTCATGGATGACTAGGTAACTAATTTAACGAGATATTATCTCATCTCTTATCCCAATTCATCTGCCTCCTTTAATCACCCGGCGGAAATCGCCGTGAATTCATTTTTATTCGAGATGATTTGATGGTTTTCTTTGCGCCGATACTTCAGTACTTCACGACCACCGCCAGAGATTCCATCTCATCGTACCAGATAACTTGAGGACGCGCGCGATATGTTCAATCTCACCCGAAATCGGTTGGCATGGCCTACTTGCCTGAACATATTCTAAATATTGCTACATTTGGATAAAAGGTGCCACATGCACCATATACGTCAAAGGGGATTTTCTCCCTCTTCTTTCTATATTAGGCAAATTAATGATGTATTGTTCTTTCGATTACTCTCATATTTCCATGACATCATGTTTACCCTATCTATTTAATTATAGACTTTTGTCCTTTGATTTCAACAGCTGTACAGTTCTTTCAATTTGGGCCCATATTTGCATGTTACCATACTTTCTTTAACAACCCTACCATTTTCTGCAGGACATCCCTCGCTATGTGATACGTCTCCGTCGTATCTATATTTTTTGATTGTTACATGCCAATATTATACAACTTTCATATACTTTTGGCAACTTTTTATACTATTTTTGAGACTAACATATTGATCCAGTGCCCAGTGCTAGTTCCGTTTTGTTGCATATTTTTTTCGCAGAAACCCCATATCAAACGGAGTCCGAACGGGATAAAAACGGACGGAGAATATTTTTGGAATATTTGTGAAATATGGGAAGAAGAATCAACGCGAGAAGGTGCCCGAGGGGGCCACAAGGCAGGGGGCGCCCCTGACCCTCGTGGGCCCCCCGTAAGGCGGTTGCTGCTCTTCTTTGGCCGCAAGAAAGCTAATTTTCGGAGAAAAATCTGGGCAAAGGTTTCAATCCAATCGGAGTTACGGATCTCTGGATATATAAGAAATGGTGAAAGGGCAGAATGCAAGAACGCAGAAACAGAGAGAGACAGAGAGATAGATCCAATCTCGGAGGGGCTCTCGCCCCTCCCACGCCATGGAGACCATGGACCAGAGGGGAAACCCTTCTCCCATCTAGGGAGGAGGTCAAGGAAGAAGAAGAAGGAGGGGGGCTCTCTCCCTCTCGCTTCCGGTGGCGCCGGAGTGCCACCGGGGGCCATCATCATCACCGCAATCTTCACCAACAACTTCACCGCCATCATCACCAACTCTTCCCCCCTCTATGCAGCGGTGTAACCCCTCTTATACCCGCTGTAATCTCTACTTAAACATGGTGCTCAATGCTATATATTATTTCCCAATGATGTATTGCTATCCTATGATGTTTGAGTAGATTCGTTTTGTCCTATGGGTTAATTGATGATCGTGATTGGTTTGAGTTGCATGTTTTATTATTGGTGCTGTCCTATGGTGCTCTCCGTGTCGCGCAAGCGTGAGGGATCCCCGCTGTAGGGTTTGCAATATGTTCATGATTTCCTTATGGTGGGTGGCGTGAGTGACAGAAGCACATACCCGAGTAAGTAGGTTGTTTGCGTATGGGAGTAAAGAGGACTTAATGCCTTATAATGCTATGGTTGGGTTTTACCTTAATGATCTTTAGTAGTTGCAGACGCTTGCTAGAGTTCCAATCATAAGTGCATATGATCCAAGTAGAGAAAGTATGTTAGCTTATGCCTCTCCCTCATATAAAATTGCAATAGTGATTACCGGTCTAGTTATCGATTGCCTAGGGACAAATAACTTTCTCGTGACAAAAAGCTCTCTACTAAAACTAATTTAGTTGTGTCTTTATCTAAACAGCCCCTACTTTTTATTTACGTGCTCTTTATTATCTTGCAAACCTATCCAACAACACCTACAAAGTGCTTCTAGTTTCATACTTGTTCTAGGTAAAGCGAACGTTAAGCGTGCGTAGAGTTGTATCGGTGGTCGATAGAACTTGAGGGAATATTTGTTCTACCTTTAGCTCCTCGTTGGGTTCGACACTCTTACTTATCGAAAGAGGCTACAATTGATCCCCTATACTTGTGGGTTATCACCATGCAACAGATTATGGAGTGCACAATTTTTCCCTTTACATACATCAAGGCTCCACGAATGTCATACTGCGCACAAACCATGGATTTACAATCGTTGCTACTGTAAGACTTGATGAACGTGGTGACTCCTATTTTGGCACTGGCTTTTGGAATGAAATTGCAAAGTTTTATGTACTGAAAGCTGGCACTAAAATTGCACGGCACATAGAAGGGCCTGGTCATGAGATATATGCTAACTTCCCCGACAAAATCATCCGTCCAGACTTTGTTCGAAGTAAGTTTTCTTTTCAACTATCTGCATATGTTGACTTACCCAGCAATGTCAAATGAATTGTGTAGTATTTAAGCAACCAATTGTTATTCCCTTATCTTACTATATTCCTACCTAATAACTTCTAGTTACCAATACACTTTTCTATTGCCCTGTTTTAACTAAATATTCCATGTACTCCCATTTCTATCAGAAAGCACCGCTGACGAGGAGACTCCGGAGGTGGAGAACGGGGCTGCCAACAAGCAGAGGCGGGGCGAGCTAGAACCGCAAGCGACTCCAGCAGGCCTAGACTTAATCAGCAGCCTCCCCGATGATATGTTGAGAGTCATCATCTCCCTCCTCCCAATCAAATATGGGGCGCGGACAACCTTCCTTTCTCGGCGGTGGCGCCCCCTATGGAACTCCAGCCCTCTCGACCTCATCGACACCCACGAGCTCTGCCATGGCTATCGCAAAAGCTTGGATGCGTTCTCCAAGATCCTCGGCAGTCACCTTGGCCCAACCAAAGGCCTTAGAATGGGCAAGTTCCGTTCCAACGGCAAGGACCGAGCCAAACTTGACAACTGGTTCTGATCCCCCACCCTAGATCAGCTCGAGGAGCTCACTTTTGATGATGGGCATATGCGGTCGCTGCCAACGTCCGCACTCCGCCTCGCGCCCACCCTTAATGACGCGCCCGCTCTTATTCTACCACGACTGAAGCACCTCAAGCTCATCGCCGTCTTCCTCTCAAAGGGTGACATGGAGCGCCTACTCCGCGGCTGTACTGCACTCGAGTACCTTCGTCTTCAGGCGATCAATGGATTGAGTACCTTCCACATCACCTCCATGACTCTCCGGACTATTTATGTGTGTTGCTGGTGCGGCAGGAAGACATCACAAAAGGTGGACCACGGTAAGGTCATCCAGGACACACCTGCACTTGAGAGATTACTTGTAGTTGATCAAGAAGGTCCAACAAGAATCAATGTCATTTCTGCGCCGAAATTGACAGTGGTGGGCTACTCGTCTGACAAATACTCTGAACTTGTTATTGGATCCACACCCATTCAGGTACAATAGCCGCCTTCTACCTCTCCTTCTACAAATTAACATTATTTCTAATTTTGAAGATGTTTGTTCGTTTGTCATTCAGAAAATGATTCCGACAAGCTTGACCCCGGAACTGCGCACAGTGAAGGTCTTGGCACTAGAATCTATCGGGCCCGACTTGGACCAAGTTGTCAGTTTCCTGAGATGCTTTCCGTGCCTGGAGAAGCTATATATCGAGGTGATGTTCCTTTCCTGTTAAATGTTAATCATAAGGGAGTTCAATTTGTGACACCTTTTTCCAAGTTTACAATGACAATGTACTATGATTTCTGAACGTTCTTTTGGAGGATTTCAGTACATACATGCCCCCCATATTGGTTGCCTGATCCATATGGTTACAATCAATAAGCATTTCTCCTTTGGATTCATCTGTACTAGTTTTCTTAGGGAACTTTTCATCGACTCCAACCTCTTGTGAAGAAGACTACATTTTTCTAGAATGTAATCAAATGCCCATGTTAATCATGTCAGATCGAAGATGGCATGTTAGTGCATTTTACAAATCCGGCAAACCAAATAGCTAGTCCTGTAGTAATGTTCAAAACTGCATGTAGGCACTAACACGTTTTCTTCTTTTGCAGATAAGATTAGGCCCAGTGGTGGATAATGTGATACAATATAACAATCACGTTGAATGCCTAGATCTGCATCTCTCAGAAATTACTTTGAACTCCTACCGAGGGACCTTACCGGAGATTATATTCGCCAGGTTCTTTGTTGTCAGAGCAAGGGTGCTGAAGGAAATGAGGTTTGCCCTACATTTATTTCACAAAAATGAATGGTCTGTTGATCAGCGTCGGCGCCTGCGGCAGAATGGAGTAGGCTCCAAAAATGTTGAATTTCATTTTGGAACTTCAGATGACAGAGTAATCGGAAGTCATCGGGTCAACCCCATACATGAATTCTCAGTGGCTGACCCCTTTGCGAAAATTGTGAGGTTTTGAAGCCAGACTTAGAAGCGGTGATATTAGTTTGAACCTCTCTGATATCCATGTTCAGCGCATCAGCACGAGCGTTTGCTGCTGATGAGCTAAATTTCATTTCTAATATCAGTTTGAACCTTGTAATCTTCGAATTTGAGCCATATAAATCTGGAATTTGAACCTTGTAACATTTCGAGCTTTTGTGGTACAATCGTTGAAATGGCATCGTATGAGACTCGTATATTGCTAGCACTATTTTGACCTTCATATGCAATGGTCTTAGATTTTATTAACCATTCTCGAATCAGTTTACCTTGTCGATCTTACAGCACACGATCTGTATAGCTAACTCGACTGCGATCTTCGACATTATTGCACACAGTTGGTTTCTACCACCGTGTGCATTATAGAGCGCATAATTAATTATCGCACTCGAGTGTCCACGCCTGGGGTGTGGTGTTGTCAAGCGTGCACTGGATTCTGGAATCCTCCGCTATGAACGCCGTGACAAGACGTGACGATTACAGGCCGGCCGGCCCCCATTTATTATTACAGCGGACATTTAACCTACCCTTGTGTCTCTTCAACCTTTCGATCGCGCCCCACCATTGCAAGAAGCACACCCACCACGAGAAATTCTTAGAGGGTATCCTGCGCGGCTCCAATGGCGCTCCGAGCGGCAGCCGACGATGAGCAGCAGTTCACCATGCGTGCCGTGGTGGACACCCAGAGAAGGTTCATGGACCTCTCGGTGGTGTACACCAATGACCCGGTCTGGGCGGAGCACTCCATCCACATCATGGAGCTGTTGCTTGCCGAGGAGAAGTATAAGGTGGTCGGGTTCGACCTCGAGTACACCCGCGCTCGTGCCGGGTCTCGTCCCAAGGTCACCGTCACCCAGATGTGCGTGCGCCACCACGTCCTCGTCTACCACTACTTCCTGGCCACAAGGTCTTGCGAGCGTTTCACTAGGTTTGTCAACAGCCCCCACAACATGTTCGCTACGGTGGACATCACCAACGATGTAAAGGCGCTCAAGAGTTCGGGCATCGCCCGCCAGAATCTTGTCGACATCCAGGGCCAATACAAGATCTGGGGCAGCAAGGAGCATGAGAAGGACTCACTGGTTCACCTTGCCGAGGCCATCATCGACCCCTACTACAGAGACATGAAGGATTCGTGCAACAAGGACAAGCGTGCCTGGCACTCGGCCTGGATGGAGAAACTCGACAAAGCTCATGTCGTGTATGCGACCAAGGAGGCATACACGAGCTACGACATGTACCGGCGGATCGTTGACATGAGGACGTCCCTCCTTCCCCAAAATAGCCAGGGATCCAGCCGGAAGCAGAGCAATGGCAAGTGTCGTCGCAACAATAAGTAGATGATTAGATCCTCGTTTCTCCTACTTTAGTATCCATGTAATTGCTTACTTTGGTGTGTGCAAATGTTATGTGTGTAGTCAATTGTGTAATTGTATGCTTAATTTGGTTATGCAATGCTGTGTTTTTAAGCATATATGTTGATGCTCTGTAGACAGAGCGTAGATGGTGTGCGGACAAAGAAAATCACATCGCACACAGACTAAACAATAGAACCCGTCGGTGATGTTTTTATCAATCACTCACAATTGTATACCAGCAATCGTTTGCTCACAACACACACGTCTTATTAGCAGCAACCGTCTGTGTTCTTATCGGTCTTCAGACACATTTCTGATTATAGACCTGTATGCCACGTATTACACACATCTTGTTAAGTTGAACCATTTCTGTTCTCATGTCTCAACGCAAACAGTTCATCCGAGTGAACCGCATGCCGTATATCACACACACCATTGATGTAACATCCCAAAATTCTAAATTTTGGAATGTTATATTAAATAGATAGTTTTGATTGATTGTATGATTGCTTGTGTGAAATTGAGTGAAATTCGAAACTTTTTGAAAGTTAAATGAGAGGGAATAAAAGGACTTTCCCAAACTTTCATTTTGCATTTATGATCTCCGTGAATTCAAATTCTTTTCAAACACAAAACCCTAGAGAGAAGATGACATGACTTCTTCCATTTAAAATGAAAAGGGTATTTGAAAATATTTGAATTCCTTTTGGAAATATTTCAAATTCAGAAAATCTAAGCAATAAAACACTTCTTCAAACCATATGAAATATGAGTTGGGAGTTCAAAAGAATCAAATTTAATGTCCCTTTGAAATTATTCACAATTTGGAGTTATTTGGGTTTTATTCAAATTATTTTTCTCCAAAAATAAAATATATGGAAATTAGGGAAAATGATTCCCTACATTAGAAAATTGGAGAGAAATAAATTTGAATCATTTTGGTATTTATTAAAATGTTTTTATGGCGTTTTATTGCAACAGGAGCACTATTTGCTTTATTTAAATTTCTGTGGATTTTATTTGACTTTAGAAAAATGTTCACGTTGTAAAAATGCTTTTTCTGAAAATCTTGATATATTATATGCCTATATAATATTTTTTATTTCTTTTTGTTTTATTCCTTTTGTTTGTCTGTGTTTTAAAAAAAAGACTTCCGGGACGGAGTCCCGAGTGCTGCCGCGACAGCCGCCGCCTCGATGTCTGTGCTCCGCCTGGACTCACCGCCGCTTCTCCGTTGCATCTCCTCCACGCGACCTCGCCCCACCCCTCCTTTAAGTTCGGCGCCCCGGGCCCCGTCTCTCCTCTCCCCTCACCCTGCATCTCGCCGCAACCGCCGAACCCCGCCGCCGCCGCTGCAGCCACTCCGCCGCCGGCAGATCCGCGCCGCTACCGCTTGCGCTCGCCGCCGCCGCCGCACTTCGCCGCACCGCTGAACCGCAGCCGCCGCGCCGCCCTCGCTGACGCCGCGGAAAAACCGCCGGAGACTGCCGCCACCGTTGACCCGCCGTGGACCGGTAAAACCGCCCGGTCCGATCCGGTTTATTTCCAGCTCTAGGTTTTTGTTGCTTAAACCCGGTTTATTTATATATTTAGTTAATTAATTTAGTGAATGTTCATCGGTTTAGCCTCTCTAGTGGACGAGTTCGTTCGTTAGCGTTCGGTAGTGAACGTTCGTTATTTAGTTTTTTCTTTTTTTTGTTTATTTTGGCCAGGCACCCATCCGTGAATATTTTATTTACAGATTAGCCCCTGATCTTCAAACCTTCGCTACTTTTTACTCGTTTATCCAAATCCAACGAAACCAACGCCCACTTCTTCGTTATGATCCCCTATATCCTGTTAATCAACTTGAACATATTTTTGAAAGTTTTAAAATTTGAATTCAAACAGATTTGTATTTGAACTTTGTTTGATCGTAACTTGAGTTTTATAACTTTGATTTCCTTGATTCTTTTTGCAAATTAAAGCTCTTGACCTAAACTTTCTGATAAGGCCAAATTCACATAATTTTGGTACTGTTAGAAATTGTTTTATGTTGCAAAAGTTATTTGCTTGGTTTTGATGTTTTCTGAATTGTCTTCTTCGTTCTTTCCGATCTTTTGAGTGATTGCTTATGTGTGGTTACTATTGCTTGCTTACGCTAGATTGACCGGAGTGTGACGAGTAGAACTATCAGGAGTTATGAGTGCGAATCATCTTCATCAATAGTACAAGGCAAGTTCACACTTTGATCATATCCCTTTATTATCCAGTTTTTATGCATTAGTTTCAACCCTCAAACATTGCATGAGTAGGACTTGTTAACATGTGGGTATTGGGAAGTAGTTGATGAGGTAGGAATCTACTGTCTTGCATTCAAACCCCTGGGTGTTACTACGTTATGCTTATACTGCTATGCTATGCTCGTAGACGTGGATTGGTTTTTTTAGAGAATTCATGGAAATTGTGAGAGACTATTGTTAACTAAGGTTTAACTTAAGGTGGCTACTTTAATACACATCTGGGTGGATTTGTTGGGGCACCTGGAGAACCCAGTGCTTGCCCAAGGGAATCCCGGAGTACCCGTCTGATCACCCTATGGAATGCCACCCAGGCTCAAAGGGATCATAAGATTATTCATGCTAGAAACTTCCGTGTGCGGCCACAAGCCATTATGGGCTCTGGCGTAGTTGAGTATGTTGTGTGACCTCTTTTAGCAGTAGGCTAGCAGATGTAGGGGAAAGTAGGTGTAACTGTCTACCTAGAGTAAAGAGTTAATGCTTTGGAAAGACCGTGTCTCGATCATCCGTTTCTCAAACAACATGAAGTGCGAGAAATTCAACGGAGGAGATCGAGTCTTGTGGGGACAAGTGCGCAAACCTCTGCAGAGTGTACAAACTAATCATGATTAGCCGTGTCCCCGGTTATGGACATCTTGAGTCTCTGGTACTTGGATTATCATGTTGATCTGAACACTCTATTTAATTAATTTGATTGGGTTAATGATTATTATTTTGGGATTGAGTTGGAGGAACCTTCTCAATGTTTTCAACAAACTTCGTAGATAAATAAAATATATTCCTTTATTGTAGGGAAAAATTAGCTTTATGCAAAAAACTAAAGCAAGAGCCTCCACCAGCCAAATATGCATGTAGTGATAGTTATTACTCATCATTGCTCTACAGTGTGAATTTGCCAGTACATTCAATCTACTAACCCTTTGTGGCTGCAACGTCTCATGTTGCAGGAGTCTTACGACGAGTAAGTGATACGTTAGGGTTATGATTTCTACACTCAACTTTGCCGTTGGTGTTGATGGGAATCCACAACCTTGTTGTTACTTCCGCTATTTGGATCGAGGTAATAGTATTTACGTTATTTTATACATGTGATTTACCTCTGTTATAAATCCTCGAGTACTGTGTGTGTCAGCATACCGATCCAGGGATGACACTTAAGCACAGAGACTTGACCGTCTGAGGTCAGGTTGCTACAAGATGGTATCAGAGCACATGTTGAATGTAGGACATGACCCATAGAAACTGTCAAGCCCATAGGAAAGATTTTCTCTAAAACTTTATTTTCAAAAGATCTTTTGCTCTCTTCTTTTTTGAGCTTTATCAAATATTCCCTTTTAGTTAGACCATACTGTTGGGGAACGTAGCAATTTCAAAATATTTCCTACGCACACACAAGATCATGGTGATGCATAGCAACGAGAGGGGAGAGTGTCGTCCACGTACCCTCGTAGACCGTAAGCGGAAGCGTTATGACAATGCGGTTGATGTAGTCGTACGTCTTCATGATCGACCGATCCTAGTACCGAACGTACGGCACCTCCGCGATCTGCACACGTTCAGCTCCGTGACGTCCCATGAACTCACGATCTAGTAGAGCTTCGAGGGAGAGTTCCGTCAGCACGACGGTGTGATGACGGTGATGATGATGCTACCGACGTAGGACTTCGCCTAAGCACCGCTACGATATGACCGAGGTGGATTATGGTGGAGGGGGCACCGCACACGGCTAAGAGATCAATGATCAACTTGTGTGTCTATGGGGTGCCCCCCTTCCCCGTATATAAAGGAGTGGAGGAGGAGGAGGGCCGTCCCCCTATGGCGCGCCCTGGAGTCCTACTCCCACCGGGAGTAGGATCCCCCCTTCCCTAGTTGGACTAGGAGAGAAGGACGGGGGAGAGAGGGAGGAAGGAAAGGGGCGCGCCGCCCCCCTCCTAGTCCAATTCGCACCAGAGGGAGAGGGGGCGCGTGGCCTGCCCGGGTCTCCTCTCTCTGTCTCCACTATGGCCCAATAAGGCCCATACACTTACCGGGGGGTTCCGGTAACCTCCCGGTTCTCCAGTAAAATCCTGATTTCACCCGGAACTATTCCGATGTCCAAATATAGGCTTCCAATATATCGATCTTTATGTCTCGACCATTTCGAGACTCCTTGTCATGTCCGTGATCATATCCGGGACTCCGAACTACCTTCGGTACATCAAAACAAATAAACTCATAATACCGATCATCACCGAACGTTAAGCGTGCGGACCCTCCGGGTTTGACAACTATGTAGACATGACTGAGACACGTCTCCGGTAAATAACCAATAGTGGAACCTGGATGCTCATATTGGTTTCTACATATTCTACGAAGATCTTTATCGGTCAAACCGCATAACAACATACGTTGTCCCCTTTGTCATCGGTATGTTACTTGCCCGAGATTCGATCGTCGGTATCTCAATACCTAGTTCAATCTCGTTACTGGCAAGTCTGTGTACTCGTTCCATAATGCATCATCCCGCAACTAACTCATTAGTTACATTGCTTGCAAGGCTTATAGTGATGTGCATTACCGAGAGGGCCCAGAGATACCTCTCCGACAAACGGAGTGACAAATCCTAATCTTGATCTATGACAACTCAACAAGTACCATCGAAGCCACTTGTAGAGCACCTTTATAACCACCCAGTTACGTTGTGACATTTGGTAACACACAAAGTGTTCCTCCGGTATTCGGGAGTTGCATAATCTCATAGTCATAGGAACATGTATAAGTCATGAAGAAAGCAATAGCAATATACTAAACGATCAAATGCTAAGCTAACGGAATGTGTCAAGTCAATCACATCATTCTCTAATGATGTGATCCCGTTAAATAACAACTCATGTCTATGGCTAGGAAACTTAACCATCTTTGATTCAACGAGTTAGTAAAGTAGAGGCATACTAGTGACACTTTGTTTGTCTATGTATTCACGCATGTACTAAGTTTCCGTTAATACAATTCTAGCATGAATAATAAACATTTATCATGGTATAAGGAAATATAAATAACAACTTTATTATTGCCTCTAGGGCATATTTCCTTTAGTCTCCCACTTGCACTAGAGTCCATAATCTAGATTCCAAAAGTCCATCAGAATGAAGTTTCTTCATGCGCTTTACACCAATATGACCTAAACGGCAGTGCCACAAATAAGTTGCACTATCATTATTAAACTTATATCTTTTGGCTTCAATACTATGAATATGTGTGTCACTACTATCGAAATTCATCAAAAATAGATCATTCTTCAAGGGTGCATGACCATAAAAGATATTACTCATATAAATAGAACAACCATTATTCTCTGATTTAAATGAATAACAGTCTCGCATCAAACAAGATCCAGATATAATGTTCATGCTCAACGCTGGCACCAAATAACAATTATTCAGGTCTAATACTAATCCCGAAGGTAGATGTAGAGGTAGCGTGCCGACCGCGATCACATCGACTTTGGAACCATTTCCCACGCGCATCGTCACCTCGTCCTTATCCAATCTTCGCTTAATCCGTAGTCCCTGTTTCGAGTTGCAAATATTAGCAATAGAGCCAGTATCAAATACCCAGGTGCTACTGCGAGCATTAGTAAGGTATACATCCATAACATGTATATCACATATACCTTTGTTCACCTTGCCATCCTTCTTATCCGCCAAATACTTGGGGCAGTTCCGCTTCCAGTGACCAGTCCCTTTGCAGTAGAAGCACTCGGTCTCAGGCTTAGGTCCAGACTTGGGTGTCGGCATTCTGGGAACGGGGGTCCCCAGACTTGCCTGCCTGCGGCCCACGGCCTGGCTAAGCTAGCAGGCCGTACGGCCCATCTTCATCAACAAGGCATCCAAGACCGTCACGAGGGTCCAAGCCTCGCGAGGCGAACCACGCAAGACCTCCTCAGGAGTGGCCTAGTAAGGCAGGCTCATGAGGAGCGGAGATATCAAGGCGGGGCAAACCTCACGAGGCTCTCGTGACGTGAGCCATGACGAACGACACCAGGCGGGCGCCAGGCGGGTGCCAGCGCGCGCAGCGTCCTTGTTTCCTCTTTGGTGCTAAGGAGGCCAGCGCATGTGAGGAGTACCGAGGCATCAGGCAAAGGTTGCTATATTGGTGCAACGAGACCAAGACCAGGAGGACGGCAAGACGGAGGTCATCGTGGAGCCCAAAATGGCGTCACCACCAGAGCCTTTCGCAGGCGAAGACCACTTTTTGTCAGGATAGCTTGTACTAGCTGTCCCCCTTCAAATTTGCTCGCCGTTGTTGGCTCCCTTCCCGCTCAATATTTGGGAAGAGGACCAAGGCCTATATAAGTAGAGCTACCGCCACAGTAGGGGCATCGAGCAATCCACATAGCTCTCGGCCGCTAAGACACCAAGCACAAGAACACCTCAACCTTAGGAGGTTGTTCTTCCCTTGTACTGTTCTTCATCAGCCCAAGAGGCAATCCACTACCACCACACTGGAGTAGGGTATTACACCACAACGGTGGCCCGAACCAGTATAAACCTCGTGTCTCTTTGTGTCCCGAGTTCGTCGAGTTCGTCCGCGAGATCTTAGCGAGCCAGGGCGTAGATCGGTAGGAGGGAAAGACTTCGCACGCACCCCAATGTTTGAACCTTAAGGGTTTGCCGGAACCCCACATCCGACATTTGGTGTGCTAGGTAGGGGTGCGCCGGAGCGACTCTCCACCAACCTGCACCCTGCGCCGCCGCACTTTGCTCCCATGGCGGGTGCCCCGCCATCCTCCTCTGCGGCCAACGTCGGCAGCGGGGCATCTGGGTACCGAGCCCTGGCCCCCGCCCTACGGCGAGTGCGGTGGCCGACCAAGTTCAAGCCAGAGATGCCGCCGCATTACGACGGTGCGGCAGACCCGACGCCGTTCCTGCTGGCGTACGAGGAGGCTGTCCTCGAAGCCGGAGGCAACGACAAGATCATGGTCAACTGGTTCCCCATGGCCCTTGCCGCCGAGCCGCGCGCCTGGCTGCTCAACCTCCCGGGAACCACGGTGGCCTCCTGGGGGGAACTCCGTGGCCTCTTCATCGCTCGCTACACGGTGCCAGCGCACCATGCGGTCGCGGCCCTGCTGGGCGGCTCTCAAGCACCGCCTTCAGATCGCCACGTCAAACCGTTCCTCCGCCAGATCGGGGCTGCCTCCTAGCGCCCGGGGGCTCCGCCAGGTTGGGCTGCGCTAGAGGCCGACCTCACCTTCGGCTCAGAAGACCACCCTGACTCCACCGCCGGCTCCGGCATGCTCCCAATGCTCTGCACGCCCACCATCTGCAACGCGGCCGTCACCAAGACCCTCATCGACGGCGGTACCGGCCTCAATTTGCTCTCCGTAGAAGCCTTCAGCCTTCTTCACGTACCGCTCGAGCGGCTCAACCTTAGCAAGCCCCTTTCGGGAGTGGGTGGTGAAGCTGCCCACTCTCTGGGGCAGATCCGCCTCCCTGTCATCTTCGGCACACGCGGCAACTAACGCACTGAGCTGATGGACTTCGACATCGCCCGCATCGGTCTCCCATACAACGCCATCCTCGGGTACCCAGCTCTCGCTCAGTTCATGGTGGCGACTCATCCGGCCTACAACCTCATGAAGATGCCAGGAAGCAAGGGCGTCCTCACCATCAAGGGGGACACTACAGAGGCTGTGACGGCGCTCGGGCTCGCCTTCAAGACCGCGGCAGCAGCACAGCCCGCCGGCGCCAGTACCCCCGAGGCCAAGGAGGTCGCGCCTACCAAGAAGAAGCAGTTGTTCACCCAAGACAAGGCGGAAACCAAGCAGGTGCCGGTCAACGAGGACGGGTCTTCAGGAGCCACCTTCACCATAGGAGCCGGCCTTGACCAGGGACAAGAAGAAGCCTTGGTGAGGTTCTTGCGCGCGAATAAGGAGATATTCGCGTGGGAGCCCAATTAGCTGGTAGGGGTCCCGAGAGAGGTGATCCAGCATCATCTAAGGGTATGCCCCAACATACGCCCCGTGAAGCAGCGAGCCAGACGGCAGTCCACTGAGAAGCAGGCCTTCATCGTCCAAGAGACACGCAAGCTGGAGGCGGCAGGCGCCATCCGGGAAGTTCGATATCCCGAATGGCTGGCAAACCCCGTCGTAGTGCCAAAGAAAGGCGGGAAGGAGCGGATGTGCGTTGACTTCACCAACCTTAACAAAGCCTGCCCCCAAGATCCGTTCCCGCTCCCGCGCATCGACCAGATTGTTGACTCCACCGCCGAGTGCGACTTGCTGTGCTTCCTGGATGCGTTCTCAGGGTATCATCAGATCAAGATGGCGGTGGAAGATGTGGAGAAGACAGCTTTCCTAACACCATGTGGGGTGTATTGCTACACCTGCATGCCCTTCGGTCTGTGCAACGCGGGCGCCACCTTCCAGCGGTTGATGCACATCGCCCTGGGGCGACAGCTCGGGAGGAACACAGAGGCCTACGTCGACGACATAGTGGTAAAGTCTCACGAGGCGGGGACATTGATTCAAGACTTGGAGGAAACCTTCGAGAGCCTGCGCCAGGTGAACTTGAGGCTTAACCCGGAAAAGTGCGTGTTCCGTCTCCCCTCCGGCAAGCTGCTGGGATTCCTCGGTTCCCATAGAGGGATCGAGGCGAACCCGGA
Source organism: Aegilops tauschii subsp. strangulata (assembly GCF_002575655.3). Taxonomy (NCBI): domain Eukaryota; kingdom Viridiplantae; phylum Streptophyta; class Magnoliopsida; order Poales; family Poaceae; genus Aegilops; species Aegilops tauschii. Next base: position 184,206,907 of record NC_053040.3, read on the forward strand.
GAAGATCAAGGCCATCGAGGACATGAGCCTGCCACAGACCCTCAAAGAGATGCAAATTCTAGCAGGGTGAGTGAACGCATTAGGGCGTTTCATCTCCAAGCTGGGAGAGCGCGCCTTACCCTTCTTCAAGCTCATGAAGAAGAAGGGCCCGTTCGAGTGGACCCCGGAGGCCGATCAGGCCTTCCAAGACCTCAAGAAATACCTTACCAGCCCCCCGGTGATGGTGGCACCACGGCCTCTCGAGCCTCTGGTACTCTACCTTGCCGCCACCCCGTACTACGCCAGCGCGGCACTGGTGGCGGTTAGGAAGGAGCACCAAGCCAAGGGCGCGCCGCGCCAAGCCGGAGCTGAGGTGGCGCAAGGTCAGGAAGGTGCAGCAAAGGCATCAGCGGGGGAAGACCAAGCTCGGCAGGAAAGCGTCGCAGAAGCTCCTGAGGACAGTCAAGTCTCAGGAACCCCTCCACCTCAGGAGATGCCCCAATCTCCGCAGGACCCGAGCCCCGACAGCGCGCCAGCCCTCGTCGAACACCCGGTGTACTTCGTCAGCACCGTACTGCGAGACGCGAGGGCACGCTACCCCATGCCTCAGAAGCTCCTACTCGCACTCTTGGTGGCCTCACGCAAGCTGCGGCGCTACTTCCAGGGGCACCCGATCAAGGTCGTCTCAGCCTACCCAGTGGAGAGGGTGCTCAGGAGCCCTAATTCAGCTGGAAGGGTCGCTAAGTGGAATATCGCGATGCAAGCATTCCAGTTGGAGTTCAGCACTACCAGGGTCATCAAGGGGGCTGCGCTCGCTGACTTTGTGGTAGAATGGACGGATGCCCCGACACTTGAGGAAGGAGAAGACCGGTCCACCTCCCCAGGGAGCGAGGCTCCAGACGGCTGGGTCATGTATTTCGATGGCGCTTTCGCGCACCAAGGCGCGGGGGCTGGAGCAGTGCTCATCTCGCCCACCCAGGACAAGCTCTACTACGCCGTGCAACTCTGCTTTCAGCACGGCGAGAAGGTCTCCAACAATATCGCAGAATACGAAGGCCTCATAGCTGGCCTGAAGGCTGCGGCAGCTCTAGGGGTGAAGCGCCTTACCGTCAGAGGCGACTCGCAAATTCTCGTCAACTTCTCCAACAAGGTGTACGAGCCGAAGGACGAGCATATGGAGGCCTACCTCGCGGAGGTGCGCAAGATGGAAAAATAGTTCTCGGGTCTTGAGCTGCAGCATGTGCCCCGGGGCACCAACAAGGAAGCCGACGACATCGCCAGGAGAGCATCCAAGCGACAACTGCAAGAGCCTGGTGTCTTTGAGGAGCGGCTCTTCAAGCCATCAGCTACGCCACCTCTTTCAAGCATGACTCAGCCTCGGGAGCAGCTCCCACAGCCTCCGGCCACGGGAGCCCCGGCCTATGGCCCGACCTCAGGAGCTCGGCTGCTCTTGGCGCTCGAGCCCCAGGAGGAATGCTGGACCAAGGAATTCAAGGAGTACCTGACGCACGGGACGCTGCCGGAGAAGGAAGAGGACGCGGAGCGCGTGGCCCAGCAAGCCACGGCATACTGTATCCAAGACGGCGAGTTATACAGGAAACGGCCGAACGATGTCGCGCTGCTGCATCTCCAGTGATCAAGGAAGGGAGTTGCTGATTGACATACACGGCGGGGACTGTGGGCACCACTCGTCGTCACGGACCCTCGTCGGCAAGGTGCTCCGCGGTGGATTCTACTGGCCTACAGCACTGAACGATGCAGCCCAGCTAGTGAAGTCCTGGGAAGCTTGCCAATTCCACACCAAGCAAATCCATCAGCCAGCTCAGGGCCTCCAAACCATCCCTCTCACGTGGTCGTTCGCGGTCTGGGGGCTGGACATCTTAGGCCCGTCCCCTCGGGCGCCAGGGGGCTACCGCTATCTCTACGTCGCCATCGACAAGTTCACCAAGTGGGCGGAAATGGAAGCCGTCCGTACCATCCCGGCCGGCTCTGCCGTCAAGTTCATCAAGGGCCTCGTGAGCCGCTTCGGGGTCCCCAGCCGCATCATCACAGATAACGGCTCGCAGTTCACTAGTAACCTCTTCAAAACCTACTGTGCTAACCTTGGAACGCAGATCTGCTACGCTTCGGTGGCCCACCCCAGGAGCAATGGTCAGGCTGAGCGTGCCAACGCAGAGGTCCTGAGGGGCCTCAAGACCAGGACCTTCAAGAAGAAGCTAGAGGCCTGCGGCAGGGGCTGGCACGACGAGCTCCAGTCCGTGCTGTGGTCCATCCGCACCACCACTACCAAGCCAACGGGCGAGACTCCATTCTTCCTCGTCTACGGAGCCGAAGCAGTCCTTCCTCACGAGGTCAAGCATCGCTCCGCACGGGTCCTGGCGTTCGACGAAACGCAGCAGGACGCCACGCGGGGGATGGATCTCGTGCTGGGGGAGGAACCTCGTCGCGAAGCTGCATTAAGGGCGGCAAGGTACCAGCAAGCGCTGCGGCGATACCACTGCCGCAACATTTGCTCCAGGACGCTCGAGACGGGTGACCTGGTCCTGAGGCGTGTCCTCTCCAGGGAAGGGTTGCATAAGCTTTCACCCATGTGGGAGGGCCCGTTCAGGGTCGTCCACATCTCCAGGCCTGGCGCCGTGCGCCTGGAGACACAAGAAGGGACACCTATCCAAAACGCCTGGAACATCCAGCACCTCCGGAAGTTCTACCCATGAAACAAGGCCCAGAGCCTGTGAAGAAGGCCCGGTGCCTGTGAAGAATCGCCGCCCGTGACACTCTCACGTAATAATGAGTTGGGGTTGTACACGCCTCGGAGTCTTAGGAGCGCCGGCCTCAGGCCCTGGGGCTCCCGCCCACGCCTAGTGGCAGCACTTAGCTCCGCGCTGGTGAGAAGACTTGAAGACTAGATTAGGTGCCGGACGCGGCTTTTCATTTGCTTTCCGTAGTTGGCTCGCTTTTCCTTAATCGAAGTTTGCTCTTGGTGTTCCTTGCTGATTTGATTCCCTAGCCTCTTACCGCATTTTCCGACTCTGGTTTGCTCGTGTTCTCTCTCTCGCAAACCTCACGAGGGGGCTAGGCAGGTGCCCTCGCGAGCATTTTTCTCCTCTCTGCCTTCTCGCGAGCCACCCTCGTTCGAGCCTGAAAGTTGGCGCATCTCTCCTAATCTGTGCCCCTCGGGTACCGCGATACAAAGCGCCAAGTCGAGGCTTTGGAGGACGGCAAATCCTCTAGCGCACCCCCTAATGAATTTTTTGCAGTTTCTGAGCAAACAGACCACCAGGTTGAGATGGACGCGAGGAAACAAACGCCTCGTGAGGAAGAGGGCGTCCTGAACGCACCAGGTTAAGTTATCTTTGCGCAAAATAACAACACTGCATGGGAATAACACGCATAGTGCAATAACTAAGGAACCACAGTTCAATACACGCCCCTCTGGCCCATACTGGTTTCATTTTTGATGCAGGAAAAAAGAGCTAAACAAAGCGGCGTTGCAGCAATCCGCGGAGGCAGGCCCTTAGCGATGCCCCGAGCCTAGCCATACCATTCCTCGCGCTTCACGGAGGCGCGGCGACGAGATGACCCACCGCCTCCTTTGAAGAAGGCGCGGTGGCATGGCGGCTGGTCGTAGCCACCACTGCTGGAGCTGTCGCCGGAGGAAGAGCCGTCGTAGCTGGAAGAGACACGGTCGCCGCCGAGGGCAGGCTCGCCCTCATCCTCGTCGCGACCGTCACCAAGGCCGAGCACCTCCTCACCGTCGTTCGTCTCGGGGCAGCACCCGGCGCGGCGACCATCTTCCCCAAACACCCTCACATAGAGGGTCGATCCACCGTCATACTTGAAGTGGACCGTGCACCGCCTGCCCAGGCCGTTCGCGCGGGCGACGTCTGCCAGCCGCGGGCCAGGGCTATGTTGCCCGCGGCGGAAGTCTCGACCGTGACCCAAGAGGCCTTGCTGCAGCAACCATCCGCCTGCAACCAGAGCCCGCCTGGACCAGGGGCCGGCAGTTTGTCGACGAAGAAGCGCGGAAGCTGGAGCCAGTTGCCGGCCAGGTTCTCCGACCAGACGACGAACTCCGGCGACACTTCCGCTGAATGGAAGCGCAGACGGGGAGGCCGCGCCACCATTGCACGCCTCCCCTTGTCAGCTGGACCGCCATGGTTGGGACGATCCCCTCTGCCTGCCGCGGCGCCGCCTCGATAGTGGGCCACGGCGGGGGTCGCGGCGTGCTTGCGCGGACGGCCGCGACCGCGACCGCGCTTGGGCACCGGGGAGCCGGTCCCTCGCAAGGAGCCTTTCCTTTCTCGGCGGCAGAGAACTTCCTTCGTGGCGCCATCGGTGGCACTGCAAGCAATGGAGCAAGGAGGAAGAAGCAAGCAAGCGAGGAAGAGATAGGCGACGGGGGCTCCGCCCCCCTCCCCATTTATAGCGGAAGAAGGCCAACCGGCGTCTCCCAAGATCGCAGGTAATGATGGTTTTCCTTGCATGTCGCAGGGACTTGTCAAGTCATGTAGTTGCCGAGGCAGCGTGGGGAAGCGGAGACGCCCACGTCCAATCAACCACCACGCGTCAACCGAGGCCGCAGGATTTTGGGGCCCGCGGTGCTCCAAACTTGACCCTTGGCTTCGCCGCGAAGCCAAGCCCGAGCGCACCTTGGGCCCGGGGCAACTGTCGGCGTTCTGGGAACGGGGGTCCCTAGACTTGCCTACCTGCGGCCGACTGCGTGTCTAAGCCAGCAGGCCGTACGGCCCATCTTCATCAACAAGGCAACCAAGACCCTCGTGATGGTCCACGCCTCGCGAGGCGAACGACGCAAGACCTCCTCAGGAGTGGCCTAGTCAGGCAGGCTCACAGGGAGCGGAGATATCAAGGCAGGGCAAACCTCACGAGGCTCTCGTGACGTGAGCCATGACGAACGACACCAGGCGGGCGCCAGTGCGCGCAGCGTCCTTGTTTCCTCTTTGGTGCTAAGGAGGCCAGCGCATGCGAGGAGTACCGAGGCATCAGGCAAAGGTTGCTATATTGGTGCAACGAGACCAAGACCAGGAGGACGGCAAGACGGAGGTCATCGTGGAGCCCAAAACGGCGTCACCACCAGAGCCTTTCGCAGGCGAAGACCACTTTTTGTCAGGATAGCTTGTACTAGCTGTCCCCCTTCAAATTTGCCCGCCGTTGTTGGCTCCCTTCCCGCTCAATATTTGGGAAGAGGACCAGGGCCTATATAAGTAGAGCTAGCCGCCACAGTATGGGCATCGAGCAATCCACCCAGCTCTCGCCCGCTAAGACACCAAGCACAAGAACACCTCAACCTCAGGAGGTTGTTCTTCCCTTGTACTGTTCTTCATCAGCCCAAGAGGCAATCCACCACCACCACACTGGAGTAGGGTATTACACCACAACGGTGGCCCGAACCAGTATAAACCTCGTGTCTCTTTGTGTCCCGAGTTCGTCGAGTTTGTCTGCGAGATCTTAGCGAGCCAGGGCGTAGATCGGTAGGAGGGAAAGACTTCGTGCGCACCCCAGTGTTTGAACCTTAAGGGTTTGACGGAACCCCACATCCGACATTTGGTGCGCCAGGTAGGGATGCGCCGGAGCGACTCTCCACCAACCTGCACCCCGCGCCGCCGCACTTCGCTCCCATGGCGGGTGCCCCGCCATCCTCCTCTGCGGCCGATGTCGGCAGCGGGGCATCTGAGTACCGAGCCCTGGCCCCCACCCTATGGCGAGTGCGGTGGCCGACCAAGTTCAAGCCAGAGATGCCGCCGCATTACGACGGTGCGGCAGACCCGACGCCGTTCCTGCTGGCGTACGAGGAGGCTGTCCTCGAAGCCGGAGGCAACGACAAGATCATGGCCAACTGGTTCCCCATGGCCCTTGCCGCCGAGCCGCGCGCCTGGCTGCTCAACCTCCCGGGAACCACGGTGGCCTCCTGGGGGGAATTCCGTGACCTCTTCACCGCTTGCTACACGGTGCCAGCGCACCATGCGGTCGCGGCCCTGCTGGGCGGCTCTCAAGCACCGCCTTCAGATCGCCACGTCAAACCGTTCCTCCGCCAGATCGGGGCCGCCTCCAAGCGCCCGGGGGCTCCGCCAGGTTGGGCTGCGCCAGAGGCCGACCTCACCTTCGGCTCAAAAGACCACCCTGACTCCACCGCCGGCTCCGGCATGCTCCCAATGCTCTGCACGCCCACCATCTGCAACGCGGCCGTCACCAAGACCCTCATCGATGGCGGTACCGGCCTCAATTTGCTCTCCGTAGAAGCCTTCAGCCTTCTTCACGTACCGCTCGAGCGGCTCAACCTTAGCAAGCCCCTTTCGGGAGTGGGTGGTGAAGCTGCCCACTCTCTGGGGCAGATCCGCCTCCCTGTCACCTTCGGCACACGCGACAACTACCGCACCGATCTGGTGGACTTCGACATCGCCCGCATCGGTCTCCCATACAACGCCATCCTCGGGTACCCAGCTCTCGCTCAGTTCATGGCGGTGACTCATCCGGCCTACAACCTCATGAAGATGCCAGGAAGCAAGGGCGTCCTCACCATCAAGGGGGACACTACAGAGGCTGTGACGGCGCTCGGGCTCGCCTTCAAGACCGCGGCAGCAGCACAGCCCGCCGGCGCCAGTACCCCCGAGGCCAAGGAGGTCGCGCCTACCAAGAAGAAGCAGTTGTTCACCCAAGACAAGGCGGAAACCAAGCAGGTGCCGGTCAACGAGGACGGGTCTTCAGGAGCCACCTTCACCATAGGAGCCGGCCTTGACCAGGGACAAGAAGAAGCCTTGGTGAGGTTCTTGCGCGCGAATAAGGAGATATTCGTGTGGGAGCCCAATCAGCTGGTAGGGGTCCCGAGAGAGGTGATCCAGCATCATCTAAGGGTATTCCCCAACATACGCCCCGTGAAGCAGCGAGCCAGACGGCAGTCCACTGAGAAGCAGGCCTTCATCGTCCAAGAGACACGCAAGCTGGAGGCGGCAGGCGCCAGCCGGGAAGTTCGATATCTCGAATGGCTGGCAAACCCCGTCGTAGTGCCAAAGAAAGGCGGGAAGGAGCGGATGTGCGTTGACTTCACCAACCTTAACAAAGCCTGCCCCCAAGATCCGTTCCTGCTCCCGCGCATCGACCAGATTGTCGACTCCACCGCCGAGTGCGACTTGCTGTGCTTCCTGGATGCGTTCGCAGGGTATCATCAGATCAAGATGGCGATGGAAGATGTGGAGAAGACGGCTTTCCTAACACCATATGGGGTGTACTGCTACACCTGCATGCCGTTCGGGCTACGCAACGCGGGCGCCACCTTCCAGCGGTTGATGCACATCGCCCTGGGGCGACAGCTCGGGAGGAACACAGAGGCCTACGTCGACGACATAGTGGTAAAGTCTCGCGAGGCGAGGACATTTATTCAAGACATGGAGGAAACCTTCGAGAGCCTGCGCCAGGTGAACTTGAGGCTTAACCCGGAGAAGTGCGTGTTCAGTGTCCCCTCCAGCAAGCTGCTGGGATTCCTCGTGTCCCACAGAGGGATCGAGGTGAATCCGGAGAAGATCAATGCCATCGAGGACATGAGCCTGCCACAGACCCTCAAAGAGATGCAAAAGATAGCAGGGCGAGTGAACGCATTAGGGCGTTTCATCTCCAAGCTAGGAGAGCACGCCTTACCCTTCTTCAAGCTCATGAAGAAGAAGGGCCCGTTCGAGTGGACCCCGGAGGCCGATCAGGCCTTCCATGACCTTAAGAAATACCTTACAGCCCCCCGGTGATGGTGGCACCACGGCCTCTCGAGCCTCTGGTACTCTATCTTGCCGCCACCCCGTACTCCACCAGCGCGGCGCTGGTGGCGGTTAGGGAGGAGCACCAAGCCAAGGGCGCGCCGCGCCAAGCCGGAGCTGAAGTGGCGCAAGGTCAGGAAGGTGCAGCACGGCCCATCTATCTACAACAACATAGACATGCAAAATACTATCAGGTACTAAGTTCATGATAAATTAAAGTTTAATTAATCATATTACTAAAGAACTCCCACTTAGATAGACATCCTTCTAATCATCTAAGTGATCACATGATCCATATCAACTAAACCATGTCCGATCATCACGTGAGATGGAGTAGTTTTCTATGGTGAACATCACTATGTTGATCATATCTACTATATGATTCATGCTCGACCTTTCGGTCCCAGTGTTCCGAGGCCATATCCGCATATGCTAGGCTCGTCAAGTTTAACCCGAGTATTCTGCGTGTGCAAAACTGGCTTGCACCCGTTGTATGTGAACGTAGAGCTTATCACACCCGATCATCACGTGGTGTCTCGGCACGACGAACTTTCGCAACGGTGCATACTCAGGGAGAACACTTGTACCTTGAAATTTAATGAGAGATCATCTTATAATGCTACCGTCGTACTAAGCAAAATAAGATGCATAAAAGATAAGCATCACATGCAATCATTATAAGTGATATGATATGGCCATCATCATCTTGTGCCTTTGATCTCCATCTCCAAAGCACCGTCATGATCACCATCATCACCAGCGCGACATCTTGATCTCCATCGTAGCATCGTTGTCGTCTCGCCAACTATTACTACCGCTTAGTGATAAAGTAAAGCAATTACATGGCGATTGCATTTCATACGATAAAGCGACAACCATATGGCTCCTGCCAGTTGCCGATAACTCTGTTACAAAACATGATCATCTCATACAATAAAATTTAGCATCATGTCTTGACCATATCACATCACAACATGCCCTGCAAAAACAAGTTAGACGTCCTCTACTTTGTTGTTGCAAGTTTTACGTGGCTGCTACGGGCTGAGCAAGAACCGTTCTTACCTACGCATCAAAACCACAACGATATTTTGTCAAGTATGTGCTGTTTTAACCTTCACAAGGACCGGGCGTAGCCACACTCGATTCAACTAAAGTTGGAGAAACTGACACCTGCCAGCCACCTGTGTGTGAAGCACGCCCACAACTCACTTGTGTTCTACTCGTGCATATAACATCTACGCATAAACCTGGCTCGGATGCCACTGTTGGGGAACGTAGTAATTTCAAAAAAATTCCTATGCACACGCAAGATCATGGTGATGCATAGCAATGAGAGGGGAGAGTGTCGTCCTCGTACCCTCGTAGACCGTAAGCGGAAGCGTTATGACAACGCGGTTGATGTAGTCATACGTCTTCACGATCGACCGATCCTAGTACCGAACATACGGCACCTCCGCAATCTGCACAAGTTTAACTCGGTGACGTCCCACGAACTCACGATCCAGTAGAGCTTCGAAGAAGAGTTCCGTCAGCACGACGGTGTGATGATGGTGATGATGATGCTACCGACACAGGGCTTCGCCTAAGCACCGCTACGATATGACCGAGGTGGATTATGGTGGAGGGGGGCGCCGCACACGGCTAAGAGATCAATGATCAACTTGTGTGTCTATGGGGTGCCCCTCCCCCGTATATAAAGCAGTGGAGGAGGGGGAGGGCCGGACCTCTATGGCGCGCCCTGGAGGATTCCTACTCCCACCGGGAGTAGGATTCCCCCTTCCCTAGTTGGACTAGGAGAGAAGGAAGGGGGAGAGAGGGAGGAAGGAAAGGGGGGCGGCATCCCCCTCCTAGTCCTATTCAGACCGGAGGGAGAGGGGGCGCGCGGCCTGCCCTGGTCTCCTCTCTCTCTCTCTCTCTCCACTGTTGCCCAATAAGGCCCATACACTTACCGGGGGGTTCCGGTAACCTCCCGATACTCCGGTAAAATCATGATTCCACGCGGAACTATTCCGATGTCCAAATATAGGCTTCCAATATATCGATCTTTATGTCTCGACCATTTCGAGACTCCTCGTCATGTCTGTGATCATATCCGGGACTCCGAACTACCTTTGGTATATCAAAACACATAAACTCATAATACCGATCGTCACCGAACGTTAAGCGTGCGGACCCTACGGGTTCGAGAACTATGTAGACATGACCGAGACACGTCTCCGGTCAATAACCAATAGTGGAACCTGGATGCTCATATTGGTCCTACATATTCTACGAAGATCTTTATCGGTCAAACCGCATAACAACATACGTTGTTCCCTTTTTCATCGGTATGTTACTTGCCGGAGATACGATCATCGGTATCTCAATACCTAGTTCAATCTCGTTACCGGGAAGTCTCTTTACTCGTTGCATAATGCATCATCCCGCAACTAACTCATTAGTTACATTGCTTGCAAGGCTTATAGTGATGTGCATTACCGAGAGGGCCCAGAGATACCACTCCGACAATCGGAGTGATAAATCCTAATCTTGATCTATGCCAACTCAACAAGTACCATCGGAGACACCTGTAGAGCACCTTTATAATCACCTAGTTACGTTGTGACGTTAGGTAGCACACAAAGTGTTCCTCCGGTATTCGGGAGTTGCATAATCTCATGGTCATAGGAACATGTATAAGTCATGAAGAAAGCAATAGCAATATACTAAACGATCAAATGCTAAGCTAACGGAAGTCAATCACATCATTCTCTAATGATGTGATCCCATAATGACAACTCATGTCTATAGCAAGGAAACTTAACCATCTTTGATTCAACGAGCTAGTCAAGTAGAGGCATATTAGTGACACTTTGTTTGTCTATGTATTCACACATGTACTAAGTTTCCGGTTAATACAATTATAGCATGAATAGTAAACATTTATCATGATATAAGGAAATATAAATAACAACTTTATTATTGCCTCTAGGGCATATTTCCTTCACATACCCCTTCCCCTTTTTAATCACGCGATGATTCAGCTGATGAGATCACTCCGAGAAGGACAAGATATCGGACAACTAAGACCACTTCGGAATGAAGAGGATTTTACCGTACATTATAATAATGGAAACTACAACGGTTGAAGACTCCGAAGACTAGGAGAATTTGAAGGCTCTGAAGAACTTCTAGATTGGTATGACCTAGGAAGGCTACCCTTATGGAACTTGTCAGACTGCTGAAGCTGTCAATACCCGAGATCAAGGTGTGTCGGAGAAAGGCCGGAACATGGAGCGTTAAAACTTAGAAGTTTTTGTCAAGAAAACCCTAAGGCCGGAGATATCAACTATGGAATGATAGCTCATGGCAATGACAAGGGCAGAAACACGGCTATCTGAGATATTATTGTCCGCTTAAGCCATTGTCACCGTGCTGAGTTAAGCATGCAGTTCTTCGGAAGGATTGGATTACAAAAGAGCTAATGGAGCACCTATCAACAAAAGATGAAGTTTTAATCTTAGCTGGTGTATCGCCAGGATCTAGAGTATTACATCAAGAATTTTAAGCTGGACCTGCAGGAAGCCGTATTTGACGAGAAAGCATTTCGTGAAGAACTTAGGACCCAGAAGCTGAAGTAGCCAAACTGGAGGAACAAAACCTCGAGATACCGGAGATTCGTCAGGAACTCAAGGACAGTAGGACCATGGTTCATGCCAAGGATGTCGAAACCCAGAAGTTTGGAACGCAACTCCAGAAATATTAAAGGATGTCACAAGAGACTTTGCCTCGACAGAGATGATCTGGCAAAAGAACTTGAGAAGGACAAACACGATCAGAAGAAGCCATCGGAGACATGAACAAGACTTGAAGAGTTATTGACCTTTAGAAGACCAAACCCCTGTTATATACCTATGTTAGAAGCGACGATTGTGAGATGTCATTTGTTTGATGTTTTTCCGACAGTCACAAAATAAAAATCTTTCTTTTCAAAAATATTGTTTGCATATTGTGTATCCCTCTCTATTTCTCTTATCCCACCCCAAAACCCTTATAACCAATAGAGGATGAATGGAGATGAACTCACATTTCCGGGACCGAAAGTCAATTGGACACAGACCAATGGATTCATAACATGGAAGATCATATGGAGAATAACACTATAGTCGGAAAGGATATGGCCCAGCATGCTCTTCAGTGCTTTGAAAGAGGTGCTGCTACTTGGTGGAGGATGTACCAAACCATCAATGGATGGCAAGGAGTAACCACTTGGGAAGAATTTAAGTTGACTCTGCTAAAGTCTTGGCTTGTGTCCCAGGAGTTGAAGCCTTATGGAAATGATATGAAGAAACCTTGTGCATGCAAGCTCTGTGGAGAAATAGGACACAACCATAAAGAACAAAAGGATGAATGCCTTCATTGTGAAGAAATTCACCCAGCTGAAGAATGCCCAACTAGGCAGATTACTTGTTTGTTGTGTGAAGGGACTACCCACTATCCTGCTCAGTGTCACATTTAACCCACGGTACAAAGAACCATCTAGCAGAAGAAAGAAGCAATGAAAGGAACCCTCGTGGAAATTTTAGAAGAACCCGTGATGAAGGAAGAGGTGGAGGACACACCCGAAGAAGACCCAATTAAACCCTGCACCAAGTCATGCTATTCATATGGAGCAGAAGGACACATCTCCCAAGATTGTTTGAATGGGGATCTAGTAGAATTCTCGACAGAGGAAGTAGAGTATGACCCACAGGAAATAGAAGCCCTGATTGGAACGGAAAAGTCCAAGAAGAGAAGTAGATTGGATTCCAGGAAGGACTTGAGTCATATCACCTGTTTCAGTTGCAAGGAGTCAGGGCACTACTTCAGCGGTTGCCCAAAAAGGAAACCTCGAGACTTGTCAGAAGTAATATGTTTTCGTTGTAATGAAGCAGGGCACTTTGCCAGAGATTGTTCCAATGAGAAGGAGACTTGTGCTAAATAGTTGAGTTTGCAACAAAAGAAACGTAGTAGTAGTAGGGAGAACTTTTTTATATTGAGGTGTTGAGTTGAGTCATGTAATGGAAATGCAGGAGATTGTAGTAATTTGATAATCAATAAAGATAGCATCGTTGGTACTTATTTGGATTTTTTGAGTTGTTACTCTATGAAGAAAGATTTTGACCATTTTCGAGGATATGAGAAATATGGTCTATGGATGAATTTGTGCATTTCAACGGTGGTAGTACCCTGTGAGGACACCTGACCCCTGGAAAAGATAAGGATATTCCACGGAGTGGACTTCGGACAAAATAAGTACGAGTTTTGTCTCGATATGTGGGGTATCCCAGGAGTATGAAGAGATGAAGTACTGTTGGATATAAAGGAGGTAGAAAGTTGGTAATGTGGAGCAATTGTAACCCCATGATGAGTCTGAGTAACCACGTCTTAGCTTGGTACCAATAGAAGGAAGAGAGACAGTACAATTGGATGGATTTAAGAATGCTAGGAAGCTGGATGTTGGATTAATGAACAGTTGCCCCAATGATGAGTTCAAGGTTTACAAAGTGATGAGATGGGCCATAACCCACAGGCCCCAGGACCTGCCAAGAAGCAAGAACACTCTTGCTGAAGGAAAAACCCTGGAAGAAGTTATGCCTTTATCGACAGACGATCTTATAGGAGTAATGCAAAACCTGAGAGATGTGAAGAAATGATAGATGTTTGTTCAGCTTGCAGACTCCATGGATTCTTCCGAACTTAGTTCGTCGACGAGAGAAATTCTGCAATGCTTGTGAGGATGACCGAGTGTTAGAATGCGAGATTCGCTAAACCATATACAACGTAATGATTTGCGTGCGGGATGGATTGATCACCATACCAACTTACTCTTATTGTTCGCCTTGCTTTATGGTATGGTAAATCTGCGTGACTTGCCTATAGTAGAGAGACGACGATATTAAACCTTGTTTGAACCTTAGAATGGTATGACAATTTTCCCTTGTACAAGGCAGCTGATGCCAATCGCAGGATATATAGTGAGGTTCAGCCCAGACCCATTTCCTGCAGGAGAAACCATAAATTGATGACCACCATGAGATATCGATAGTTGTTTAGTATTGGCGCTAGACCTGTCAGCTCAGAAGAACAAGTTATGGAATAACCTTGCCAAGAAGAAAGGACATAAGGATCGAGGAAAAGGTTATGCCACTATCGGAAGAACCCAGAGAAGGAATTTTCCCGAGAAATTGAGAAGACCGACACTGTCAACAATAAGGATGGAATATATGAGTTTTGATGGAACCGTAACCATGCTTCTAAGGGTGGTAGCACCCCAGGCCCCCAGTGACGATCGATGCATTTTGAGAAGACCCCCAAACCTAACCTATTTTCTTTCTAGCCTCTCCGAATCTCAAGGACGAGATTCATTTTAAGGGTCGTAGGTTTGTAACATCCCAAAATTCTAAATTTTGGAATTTTATATTAAATAGATAGTTTTGATTGATTGTATGATTGCTTGTGTGAAATTGAGTGAAATTCGAAACTTTTTGAAAGTTAAATGAGAGGGAATAAAGGGACTTTCCAAACTTTCATTTTGCATTTATGATCTCCGTGAATTCAAATTCTTTTCAAACACAAAACCCTAGAGAGAAGATGACATGACTTCTTCCATTTAAAATGAAAATGGTATTTGAAAATATTTGAATTCCATTTGGAAATATTTCAAATTCAGAAACTCTAAGCAACTCAATGATTTTCATGAGAGAGGATAATATGACTTCTTCAAACCATATGAAATATGAGTTGGGAGTAAAAAAGAATCAAATTTAAAGTCCCTTTGTAATTATTTACAATTTGGAGTTATTTGGGTTTTATTCAAATTATTTTTCTCCAAAAATAAAATATATAGAAATTAGGGTAAAATGATTCCCTACATTAGAAAATTGGAGAGAAATAAATTTGAATCATTTTGGTATTTTTAAAATGTTTTTATGGGGTTTTATTGCAACAGTAGCACTATTTGCTTTATTTAAATTTGTGTGGATTTTATTTGACTTTAGAAAAATGTTCACGTTGTAGAAAATCTTTTTCTGAGAATTTTGATATATTATATGGCTATATAATATTTTTGATTTATTTTCGTTTTATTCCTTTTGTTTGTCTGTGTTTTTTTAAAGACTTCCGGGCCGCCGAACCGGGCCGAGGCCCAGCCCAGCCGGCTTGACCGCCTCGCCACCCAGCTCGGGACGGAGTCCCGAGCGCTGCCGCGACCGCCGCCGCCTCGACGTCCATGCTCCGCCCGGACTCTCCACCGCCTCTCCGATGCCCCTCCTCCACGCCACCTCGCCCCTCCCCTCCTATAAATTCGGCGGCTCGGGCCCCGTCTCTCCTCTCCCCTCGCCCCGCATCTCGCCGCAACCGCCGCCATCACCGGACCCCGCCACCGCTGCTGCAGCCACTCCGCCGCCGCCCGATCCGTGCCGTTGCCGCTTGCGCTCGCCGCCGCCGCCGCACTCCGCCACGCCGCGCCGCACTCGCCGACGCCCGACGCCGTGGAAAAACCGCCGGAGACCGCCGCCGCCGTTGACCCGCCGTGGACCGGTAAAACCGCCCGGTCCGATCCGGTTTATTTTCAGCTCTAGGTTTTTCTGGTTAAACCCGGTTTTATTTATTTAGTTAATTTATTTAGTTAATGTTCATCGGTTTAGCCTCTGTAGTGAACGAGTTCGTTCGTTAGCGTTCGGTAGCGAACGTTCATTATTTAATTTTTCTTTTTTCTGTTTATTTCGGCCAGGGACCCATCTGTGAATATTTTATTTACAGATTAGCCCCTGATCTTCAAACCTTCGCTACTTTTTACTCGTTTATCCAAATCCAACGAAACCAATGCCCACTTCTTCGTTAGGATCCCCTCTATCTAGTTAATCAACTTGAACATATTTTTGAAAGTTTTAAAATTTGAATTCAAACAGATTTGTATTCGAACTTCGTTTGATCGTAACTTGAATTTTATAACTCCGATTTACTTGATTCTTTTTGCAAATTAAAGCTCTTGACCTAAACTTTCTGAAAAGGCCAAATTCACATAATTTTTGTACTGTTAGAAATTGTTTTATGTTGCAAAAGGTATTTGCTTGGTTTTGATGTTTTCTGAATTGTCTTCTTCGTTGTTTCCGATCTTTTGACTGATTGCTTATGTTTGGTTACTATTGCTTGCTTACGCTAGATTGACCGGAGTGTGACGAGTAGAACTATCAGGAGTTATGAGTACGAATCATCTTCATCAACAGTACAAGGAAAGTTCACACTTTGATCATATCCCTTTATTACCTCGTTTTTATGCATTAGTTTCAACCCTCAAACATTGCATGAGTAGGACTTGTTAACATGTGGGTATTGGGAAGTAGTTGATGAGGTAGGAATCTACTGTCTTGCATTCAAACCCCTGGGTGTTACTACGTTATGCTTATACTGCTATGCTATGCTCGTAGACGTGGATTGGTTTTTTTGAGAGAATTCATGGAAGTTGTGAGAGACTATTGTTAACTAAGGTTTAACTTAAGGTGGCTACTTTAATACACATCTGGGTGGATTGGTTGGGGCACCTGGAGAATCCAGTGCTTGCCCAAGGGAATCCCGGAGTACCCGTGTGATGACCCTATGGAATGCCACCCAGGCTCAAAGGGATCATAAGATTATTCATGCTAGAAACTTCCGTGTGCAGCCACAAGCAATTATGGGCTCTGGCATAGTTGAGTATGTTGTGTGACCTCTTTTAGTGGTAGGCTAGCAGATGTAGGGGAAAGTAGGTGTAACTGTCTACCCAGAGTAAAGAGTTAATGCTTCAGAAAGACTGTGTCTCGATCATCCGTTTCTCAAACAACATGAAGTGCGAGAAATTCAACGGAGGAGATCGAGTCTTGTGGGGAAAAGTGTGCAAACCTCTGCAGAGTGTACAAACTAATCATGATTAGCCGTGTCCCCGGTTATGGACATCTTGAGTCTCTGGTACTTGGATTATCATGTTGATCTCAACACTCTATTTAATTAATTTGATTGGGTTAATGATTATTATTTTGGGATTGAGTTGGAGGAACCTTCTCAATGTTTCCAACAAACTTCGTAGATAAATAAAATATATTCCTTTGTTGTAGGGAAAAATTAGCTTTATGCAAAAAACTAAACCGAGAGCCTCCACCAGCCAAATATGCATGTAGTGATAGTTATTACTCATCATTGCTCTATAGTGTGAATTTGTCAGTACATTCAATGTACTGACCCTTTGTGGCTGGAACGTCTCATGTTGCAGGAATCTTACGACAAGTAAGTGATATGTTAGGGTTACGATTTCTACACTCAACTTTGCCGTTGGTGTTGATGGGAATCCACAACCTTGTTGTTATTTTCGCTATTTGGATTGAGGTAATAGTATTTACGTTATTTTATACATGTGATTTACCTCTGTTATAAATCCTCGAGTACTGTGTGTGTCAGCATACCGATCCAGGGATGACACTTAAGCACAGAGACTTGACCGTCTGAGGTCGGGTCGGTACATTTGATCTGGCTGACCGTTTCTTTTGTGTTGCCTAATCACAAACAGTTCATCCGAGTGAACCGTATGTTGTGTATCGCACACGCCTCCATCTGGCTGCCCGTTTCTTTTGTTCCTCCTCATCGCAAACAGTTCATTGAGCTGAATCATATGCCCTTCATCGCACACGCAACTAAGACCTGAACTGTATTTGATGCATCCGTCATCGCAAACGTTTTACACATTTCTAACGGTTTTCATACAGCACCGTTTGCGATTATGGCATCACACTCAGTTTCTCGAAGGGTCTCTGATCGTAGTGTCGCGTTAGCAGCATCCTGCAATAGTGACGACATCAACGGGTATCGCTTTCATACCTATGTCAAAGAGCTATCTATGGGCGACCGAAAGTCTACAAATTGTTGTGTATCTGCTATCAGCGAAGGAGGTACCGAGTATTATGGGAGAGTTGAAGCAATTTATGAACTTCTATTCTATGGTGAAAACCCACCGAATGTCGTAGTCTTCAAATGTTATTGGTTTCAGCCAAAGGAGACTAGAAGGACTCATGAACATATAGGGCTAGTTGAAATCAAACAAAGCACCCATTTAGATGTTCCCGATGTCTATATTACGGCTCAACAGGCGACCCAAGTATTCTATCTACCGTGGGCCTGCCAAACTAATCCAAATCTGAAAGGTTGGGATGTCGATTATGAAGTGCCGCCACGTGCTAGACTATCTCCCCCAAAGGAAGAGGATTATGAACCTCACATTAACCCAGACACATATGAAGGAGAATTCTTCCAAGAAACACATCTTTCAAAAAAATGTTTCAAGAACCGCTATACTTCACCCCAGAACATTGAAGTAGATAGCGACAGTGAATCCGGCATCACCCCAGAGGAGGAACAAGAAGAGACGGAACAAGAAGAGGTTACTGTTGTGGATGACCTGTCAATGCTTGACCGATTACGAAAAGGTGGCCTTCCACATGTTGATGCCGCTGAACCCGATGAACACGTCATTGATGATAGTGATGATGATGATTATGCATTTATTGATGATAGTGATCGAGATTATTAGTAGTTCGTGTCAGGTATTCAATTTTTTATGTTGTACTTGATGATGATACACTTAAGTGATATACATATTATTATTCATGACGGTATTTTTTTTATGTTGTACTAATTTCGTTTACTCTTTGTCATGGTAGGTGTTGAAAGATGGTGGGCGCTGGTCCAGAGCGCTCCGAGGCCCCTTCTTTGTCGGTGCATGGTGGGACGTCTTCCATTCCACATGCACCTCTCCGCCGAGCGTTGCTGGAAAGTATGGCGACACTGCCGGGCCCTTCTTCGTTGACCGCGGTGCCCAGTAGGAGACGAGGTAAGGGAGGGAAGAAGAGAGGAGTTGGAGCACGTGGTCGCGGGAGAGGAGGTAGGGTGACTGCTAGGGTGCCTTCCTCGCCACCACCCCCAGCTGTTTCACCCGAGCACGTGACTGCTAGGATGGACTCGTCCGAGGAGGAGGCTACACGGATTCCGGTCCATGAGCCTCGGGTCGACGGGCCGTCGGCCCACGAGAGTTCGGCCCACGAGACCCCGGACGAGCACACGTCTGGATGGGGTGTCAGGGATATACCCCGCGGAATGACCCGGCTGGAATTATGACCGGCCGGACTTGGCGACTAACCAAAGACCCGGCTGGAGCTAGGCGACTCACTGGCGATCCACCCGGACATGGCGGTTTACATGTAACCCGCCTGGACATTGTGACTCACTGGAGACCCGGCGGATGGATCAGATGGACGACAAGGCCCAAGGCCCAGCAGGCCGGCTTATACTCTGGTGGGCCGGCTTAAGAGGAAAGCGTAAGGAATATTCCCTTACAAAGGAAGCAAGACTAGGACTCCACTTGTGATTAAGTAATCCTAATCCTACTAGGACTAGTCATGTAACCCGCCCCTTCAACTTATATAAGGAGGGGCAAGGCTCCCCAAAGAGGGACAAGCGACAAGAAACAATCTCTAGGTCTAGACACAAAAGGGGAGCTGGCTTATGCGGCGACTCTCTCATGAGCATAATGAGATCTAGCCACAAACAGCATGTAGGGCTATTACCGGATGATGTTTCCCGGGGCCCGAAGCTGTCTAAATCCTTGTCTTGTGTTGCGTCTCTTGATTCCGATCAACCCCTCTCAAGCTACTACAAAGATGCGCTGGCCTCATGACTAAGTCCTCACACTAGGACATCTGTCGTGACAATTCCACGACATGGGGTACCTGGCCGGATCAGCCTGAGGGGCCGAGTGGCCATGCTGATGATGGCGGGGAGCCGACTGATAGTGAGGAGGAGGGGGCACCGTCTACCAGCGTGGTTGTACACGGCTCCCGTCTGTGCCGGCGACCCGCGAGCAGAGGTGGTTGATTTTCCCTGATGGGAGAGGTAAGTGCATTTAATCTTTTCGTACCTTCTGCATTCATGTTTCTTCAAATATCTAATCCGTTGGCCTTGTCATACTGTAGGGGTTGGGACCACCCTCAGAATGTCCGCAGGCCCAACTCCGTCCTTGGAGTGCTTTGCCGGCAAAACTTCTTGGGGTTTGTCACGTTGCCCGGTGAGGGTCGGCTTCCAGAGCTTGGATTGAGCTGGGAGCACTACTTGGCTGCCCCGGACCCGCCGGGTGAGATTATCGACGGTGTCTTGTGCGACACGAGGGCAGACATGGTGATCAGGAAGTTCTGGGTAATTTCTCCTTTACACAATTAATAATCTTCAACTAGCTAGTTATTAATTGTACTAATCAATATTGTCTCGTTTGATTGCAGACATTCTACAGGTGTGAGGAGGGATACGAGGAGGCCGTGGCAAATGTTATCGATAACGTCTGCAAGCGCCTACTACAAAACTTATGACACGAGGCTCGGGTGCAGGCTGTTCGAGACTACTACCCTTGCGTGGTATCAAGAAGACCAAGCCGGCGTGCCGCGAGAATTTCCTGATGAAGGAGCAGTACATGAAGGTAATTCTTAAGGCCTTGTACATACTTCCTTCATTTAGTAATTCATAGCCGTAGCGCTCAAGTTTCTATTTGCTAACTTAGGCGCCTCCGAGATGGTGTGCGGATCAGATGGATTGTTGGGAGGTGTTGGTCGATGAGTGGTGCTCAAAACAATGGCTAGCCGTCCACAACGAGGCCAAGGACAAACATGCCCAAATGAAAGGTGTGCCACACCATCAAGGCAGCTCCAACTTATATCAGTTCGGGCGGAACTGGGTATGTGGTTTGCTTCATGATTCATGCAATTCATTCATCATGCTAGCTTGAGCCCTTTAATTACTAATTTACTTTGTTTCTCTCTTTTAGGCGCGCTACAGTAAGGCGGATAAGGTGCCAGAGGTGTACGACCTCTATGCCATGGCCCATACTGCCTCTTACAAGAAGGTCAAGGCATTCTCTCAGTCTGACCTCGATGATCCAAACAACTTCACCAACATCTCCCCCACGACAAGCTCGTGAGATATAGAGATCAAGGGAAGGCGAGGAAAGGGGAGGACTTTAACCCGAGTCAGGGTCCCATTGATCCAGAGCTGGTGATGATAGCTGGTGGCGGGAGGTCCCATGGCTCGATAGCCATTGGAGATGGACTTATCCATTGTCCTCGCACTCTCCCGGAGATCAAGGTGCGCCAGTCGAGCTCCACTCCTGAGATAAGGCCTCGTGAACGGCCAGTCGAACTCGCCTTCAAGGTTAGTTATACGTACTCAGCTATCTTTCTCCATTACATTGTGTGCGCTTCCATCAATGGTTACAAATGCTAACTAGGAGTGGTGTTGTAGGCTGCTATGCAGAGTGAGAGAGATAGAACCGAGAAACTTCTGGCGGAGGCGGCGGAGAGGCAGCGGGAGTTGGAGGAGAGGACGACAAAGATGTTGGAGGAAGAGAGGGCACGGAATAACATGCAGGCAAGGGCCATGTACGAGCTCCTTGTGGTAAGTTTCTTCTGCAGATTAGCCAAAACATTCATGTAGTGTTCGTCTCATTACTAACTTGTATGACTGAGTCGTCAAAACCAAATGTGCAGTCTGTGTGCGAGAAGGCCGGTCAGACCGCTCCGCCGATGCCAGAGATTGCTCCTGGGACCGCGGTGAGTTTAATTTGAATGGCATTACTTGCTAGTCTTAATATTTGAGTGTCATCATGCTAACAAGACATTGGAAATGATCTTTGGTGCAGCGTAACTCCAGACAAGCATCGCACGATCCTTCTCCAGCTACCGGCACGAGCCAGCCCGCTCCTACACCTCCATGATCACGGTAAGTTTCTCTAGTGTTTTGCTTAACAAATGCATAAAGACCTAGACTTAGCTTTATTTCCTCCAATATGCTTACCATAATGACCTAGAGTTAGCTTCTTTTCCTCCAAAATGACTTAATAAGCTTTGACCTTAGCTCTAAAACGATCTATACTTAGCTTTGTTTCCTCCAAAATGACCTAAGTTAGCTCTAATATGCTTAGTTAACTAGGTTTGCTTAATAATGACATGTACTTAGCTTACTTATGTCAAAAATGGCATAATTAGCTTAGTTAGCTCATAAATGATCCATTTTACCTAAGTTAGCTCTAAAATGACCCATTTTACCTTAGTTAGCTCATAAATGATCCATTTTACCTAAGTTAGCTCTAAAATGACCCATTTTACCTAGGTTAGCTCTAAAATGACCCATTTTACCTAGGTTAGATCCAAAATGACCCATCTTACCTAGGTTAGCTCTAAAATGATGCATTTTACCTAAGTGAGCTCCAAAATGATCCATTTCACCTAAGTTAGCTCATAAACAATCCATTTCACCTAGGTTAGCTCATAAACGATCCATTTCATCTAAGTTAGCTCATAAACGATCCATTTCACCTAAATTAGCTCATAAACGATCCATTTCACCTAAGTTAGCTCATAAACGATCCATTTCAACTAAGTTAGCTCATAAATTATCCATTTCACCTAAGTTATCCATTCCACCTAAGTTAGCTCATAAATGACATATACTTCTTCTTCTAGTATTTTTCTTCTTCTAGTCTTCTTCTTCCTCTAGTCACCTTTTTCTAACTTTCTTATTTTCCATTTTGCAGATTTCATTCACTTCACGGAAGCTAGCTTGCTATGATGGAGTGCTTGTTTTTCCTTTCATTCACTTCTAGTATTCTTCTAGCTTGCTATGATGGAACTTGCTATATGGATGAAACTTTGCATTGTAATATGTATGGATGGAACAATGTGTATGTGCAACTTGCTATGTATGTATGGATGGAACTATGTATGTACGACGAAACTTATGTGCTGGATATGTCATATGTTTGCTGTGAAATAGCCCTGTGAAATATATATATATATATATATATATATATATATATATATATATATATATATATATATATATATATATATATATATATATATATGTCATATATATTTGCTGTGAAAATTGTTGGATTAAAAAAACAGAAAAAAAAGAGGCAATGCAGGCTCTTTGCCGTCTGCCACCGACGGCAAAGAAGCCATGTGGCAGCCACCTGTGTTTCCTGGGAGCTGACCCATTTGGTCAGTTTGCCTACAGTGGCGGACAGCAAAGCCTTTGCCTACAGTGGCGGACGGCAAAGGATCACTGCCTTTGCGTACAGTGGCGGACGGCAAAGCCTTGGTGGGTAGTGACGTGCAGCTGACGTCATTTGGCCGACGGCAAAGGCCTGGTGCTCTTTGCCGTCAACTGGCGGACGGCAAAGACTGCCGTTAGCCACCTAACGGACTAACAGTGAATTTATTGCCGCCGGCTTTCTTTGCCGTCAGCCACTGATGTCAAAGGCCTCTTTGCCATCCGCTGCTGAAAGCAGACGGCAAAGAAGGTCTTTGCCGATCCTATCTTTGCCGGCGTCGTTTGCCGTCCGCGGCAGACGGCAATGGCCTTTGTCGTCCGCCATTCGTGCCTTTGTCGTCTGCCTTGGCGGATGGCAAAGTAGCTGATTCCTATAGTGTATGCTACTCCTTTCCTTGTTCTCACATTATTTCTTCCCTTTTTAGCCCATTTCCTATGGAAACACATCAAAGTGTGGGTTTGTGGAATAATTTGTATTCATTAGTCATTATTAGCAATATTGGAGCAAACATCTCAGTTTTAATGAAATATCTCGGTTTAAACAAAGGGTGGATGAGTGTAAAAATATCACTCACCAACTTCCCCAAGCTTATACTTGATTGTCCTCGAGCAACAAGAGAAATCTGAATCATAAGGAACTCAGTTGTTTAAACCAAAATAACGAGAAGGTTTTGGTTCACTTACGATCGGTACGCCTAGATAGCCCTCCGCTTCTTGACCTGGAAACTTAGTATAGATGTAGCGGTGGTATGGTTATTCTGCAAGTGTTAGTAAAGCAAAGATAATCAACACAAAGTTTTTATCTACTAGATAAAACAACTTTGCAACACCCAATTCTATTTATTCTAGACAACACTTGCTTGTCGAGAATACACATAAAAGTTTTTCTTTGATAGGGCCACAAAAACATAAGTGAGGGAGTGAAGGGCATGTAGAAAAACATGATCCTAAAGTTCTCATTAACATACCCACAATTTTCTCATCCTCGAGGCTTTCAAGCACTATATTTCAATCATTGTTTGCTCAAACTTTGGTTGTCATGTGAAGGGATTATGCCAAATAAGTGATCA
Organism: Aegilops tauschii subsp. strangulata; assembly: GCF_002575655.3. Taxonomy (NCBI): domain Eukaryota; kingdom Viridiplantae; phylum Streptophyta; class Magnoliopsida; order Poales; family Poaceae; genus Aegilops; species Aegilops tauschii. Next base: position 184,230,860 of record NC_053040.3, read on the forward strand.
TGCATAGAGTTTCGTTGTGGCTTAATTGTTGGAACTATGGACCTTTGATATATATCTCTTTCGAGCTCTTTTCATCAGTCCCTTTTATTTAGCACATACACACCCATTCAAGATAAATCGCTTGTAGTGTTGCCACTACGTACGGTAACAAACTCATAGCCGAAACCTGAGTTGTAGCGCTGGTGGATCATTCATTGGCTAGCGGAGTAATGGTGCAAACAAACTTGGATTCATTGTGTACAACTGAATTTCTTACATCCCCCTTAGATCTTACCGACACCCATGCAAACTTCTGGCCACCTATGCAAACTAGTCCACTTCCACCATGTGCTCGCAATCTGCTCCCCGCAAACCTTTTATTGGATGAACTAGCTCTAGCTTCCTTGTGTGGACTGGAAGATCTAGAGACTAACCTCTCATCCCATGCATGAACCACAATGGCATCACATGGTCTAGCTTCCTAATTAAACCGAGCTCTTTTGTAGTATAATGGCCTTCTACATATTGGCCCTGATGGGATCCATTCTGGTTGAAAAGAACATGTTGGTCCTATGGGACATGGGGCCCAAGGATTAAAACCCCATGAAGGAAATTGTGGATACATAGGAGGTGCACATCCCTAGTATGGTGACTCCATCGGAAAGTATGGTGGCTAGCGAAAGAGCATGGCGCCCCCATGTTTGGTTTTGGTAATTGATGACAATCCCTATGGACTAATGGTTCCCTTGAGTTATATTTGAAGGGTTTGTCCATAGGCATTGCTTGAAGATCATATGTTGGCTTCAAGGTTGACTATAGAAGATTGTGTGATGATCAAGGTGTTATTCAAGGATTTATCCCAAGCTTGATCATGTAAGAGTGGAGCTTATTGCAAGCATATCTTGAAGAAGATTGTGTGAACATTCATGTTTACCTTCAAGACATCATCTTTATGAAGAGAGTTGGAAATGCACAAGGTTGATCAAGACTAAGTGCTAAGCGTGGATTCAAGTTGATCAACACACAAAGCATAGAAGATGTACCAGGTGGGATCAAGTGATCTCATGGTAAGGTAAGCATTGTCCATTACGCTTTGTGTGCTAATCCATGATCTTTGTGAGGTTTATTTTTGGGGTTAGGTATGTTTCGATGGGGTTGCACCAAAACTAAGATCTCATATAACCCATGGAGGATGATATCAAGTGGTGATCATCATCAAGGTTGTGTTGTGCAAGTTCAAGTGGAGCATCACGAAGAAGATCACATGCTTGAAGCTTGCCAGCCATTGTGGTGACAGTGAATATGTGAAGTGGTGCCAGAGAGACTCGCCTATAGTGGAGTATGGGGGGAGCAATTCACTAGTCTTCATTGAGTCAGCGTAATCAAAAAAGGTGGTCCATCTTGAGGAGACCGGGTTATAGGATCGATAGGCGTCGTACTATCAAGAGGGGCTCTCAGTGAGTAGATTGTTCGTATTGTTCATAGAGAGCTAAAACCTTTGCATCCTTGGCATCATATTTCTTGGTCCTTGTTTGACTTTTATCTTTGTGAGCATTGAAGTTGGTGGTCATCTTCATGACAAGCTCAAGTTCATCGAAAACAGATTTCGTGAGCATCATCTATTGTGTTTTCAATGTTGGAGTTTTTGTCGGTTCTTCACTCATAGAGGTTTCACACCTCTATATCATTGGATTATTTATCTTGTCCCTTCTTAAGATTTCCAGACGCGATTTGACAACTCTTGTCTTTAGCTTTCTATCAATCTTGAGTTCATCAAATCAGAGTTCATTTGTAGAAGTTATGGCAGTTCTGGTTTCACATGTTCCCACAATCTTTTAAGGTCTAGTTGTACCGATAGTGGATGTGGTTGTACTGGCCGTCCGGTGCTTCCGGAGCAACTATCGCTCGATGGGTGATTCCCTCGGGTCAGGCAGTATCCCAGGTGGTGACAGTGCCGTTTTACCACTTGGCTCTAGCAGTTGTGCTGCCAGGGATTCGGTCATCCCCCAGGTTACCGCCGAGTGGTTGTTTCGATCGAAGTACCGCTCCAACCACCGAAATAGGGTGGTTCCATTTTGGTGCCGTGCTACTTGTGACCTGCGTTGGGATTTTCTCAAAGAAGAGAGGGTGATGCAGTATAGTACTAGAGATAAGTATTTCCCTTAGTTAAGAACCAATGTTATCAATCCAGTAGGAGAACCACACAATACCCCGTAAACATCACCTACACAAAAAATAACAAATACTTGCACCCAACGCAAACAAGGGGTTGTCAATCCCTTGGCGGTTAATTGCTAGGATTAGATCTCGTAGTGATAGATAGATAAACAAAAAAAGTAAATAAAGTGTAGAAAAGTATTTTTTGGATTTTGATATATGATAAAAATAGACCCGGAGGCCATAGTTTTCACTAGAGGCTTCTCTCTTGAACATAGCATACGGTGGGTAAAAAAATTACTATTGGGCAATTGATAGAAAAGCGCATAGTTATGACGATATCCAAGGCAATGATCATGTATATAGGCATCACTGATGGGGAACGTAGCAGAAATTCAAAATTTTCTACGCATCACCAAGATCAATCTATGGAGTAATCTAGCAACAAGGGGAAGGGGAGTGCATCTACATACCATTGTAGATCGCGATGCGGAAGCGTTGCAAGAACGCGGATGAGGGAGTCGTACTCGTAGCGATTCAGATCGCGGTTGATTCCGATCTGAGCACCGAAGAATGGTGCCTCCGCGTTCAACACACGTGCAGCCCGGTGACGTCTCCCACGCCTTGATCCAGCAAGGAGAGAGGGAGAGGTTGGGGAAGACTCCGTCGAGCAGCAGCACGACGGCGTGGTGGTGATGGAGGAGCGTGGCAATCCCGCAGGGCTTCGCCAAGCACCGCGGGAGAGGAGGAGGAGGAGAGGTAGGGCTGCGCCAAGAGAGACCGGAGAACTCCTCTGTATGGCAGCCCCTAGACCTCAACTATATATAGGGGAAGGGGAGGGGGCTGCGCCCCCTCTAGGGTTTCCACCCCAAGAGGTGCGGCAGCCTAGAACCCATCTAGGGTGGCGGCCAAGGGGAGGAGAGGGGGCGCCACTAGGGTGGGCCTTAAGGCCCATCTGGACCTAGGGTTTGCCCCCTCCCACTCTCCCATGCGCCTTGGGCCTTGGTGGGAGGGCGCACCAGCCCACCTGGGGCTGGTCCCCTCCCACACTTGGCCCACGCAGCCTTCTGGGGCTGGTGGCCCCACTTGGTGGACCCCCGGGACCCTCCCGGTGGTCTCGGTACATTACCGATATCACCCGAAACTTTTTCGGTGACCAAAACAGGACTTCCCATATATAAATCTTTACCTCCGGACCATTCCGGAACTCCTCGTGACATCCGGGATCTCATCCGGGACTCCGAACAACATTCGGTAACCACGTACATACTTTCCCTATAACCCTAGCGTCATCGAACCTTAAGTGTGTAGACCCTACGGGTTCGGGAACCATGCAGACATGACCGAGACGTTCTCCGGTCAATAACCAACAGCGGGATCTAGATACCCATGTTGGTTCCCACATGTTCCACGATGATCTCATCGGATGAACCACGATGTCGGGGATTCAATCAATCCCGTATACAATTCCTTTTGTCTATCGGTATGTTACTTGCCCGAGATTCGATCGTCGGTATCCCGATACCTTGTTCAATCTCGTTACCGGCAAGTCTCTTTACTCGTTCCGTAACTCACATCATCCCGTGATCAACTCCTTGGTCACATTGTGCACATTATGATGATGTCCTACCGAGTGGGCCCAGAGATACCTCTCCGTTTACACGGAGTGACAAATCCCAGTCTCCATTCGTGCCAACCCAACAGACACTTTCGGAGATACCTGTAGTGCACCTTTATAGCCACCCAGTTACGTTGTGACGTTTGGTACACCCAAAGCATTCCTACGGTATCCGGGAGTTGCACAATCTCATGGTCTAAGGAAATGATACTTGACATTAGAAAAGCTCTGAGCAAACGAACTACACGATCTTGTGCTAGGCTTAGGATTGGGTCTTGTCCATCACATCATTCTCCTAATGATGTGATCCCGTTATCAACGACATCCAATGTCCATGGTCAGGAAACCGTAACCATCTATTGATCAACGAGCTAGTCTCCTAGAGGCTTACTAGGGACATGGTGTTGTCTATGTATCCACACATGTATATGAGTTTCCTATCAATACAATTCTAGCATGGATAATAAACGATTATCATGAACAAGGAAATATAATAATAACCTATTTATTATTGCCTCTAGGGCATATTTCCAACAATCTCCCACTTGCACTAGAGTCAATCACCATGTGATTAACACTCATAGGTCACATCACCATGTGACCAACATCCAAAGAGTTTACTAGAGCCAACAATCTAGTTCACATCACTATGTGATTAACACTCAATGAGTTCTGGTTTGATCATGTTATGCTTGTGAGAGAGGTTATTAGTCAACGGGTCTGAACCTTTCAGATCCGTGTGTGCTTTACGAATATCTATGTCATCTTGTGGATGCTACCACGCGCTATTTGGAGCCATCTCAAATAATTGCTCTACTATACGAATCCGGTTTACTACTCAGAGTCATCCGGATTAGTGTCAAAGTTCGCATCGACGTAACCCTTTACGAAGAACTCCTTTTCACCTCCATAATCGAGAAAATTCCTTAGTCCACTAGATACTAAGGATAAGTTCGACCGCTGTCATGTGATCCATTCCCGGATCACTATTGTACCCCTTGACCAACTCATGGCAAGGCACACTTCATGTGCGGTACACAGCATAGCATACTATAGAGCCTACGTCTAAAGCATAGGGGACGACCTTCGTCTTTCTCTCTCTTCTGCTGTGGTCAGGTCTTGAGTCTTACTCAATACTCACACCTTGTAACACAGCCAAGAACTCCTTCTTTGCTGATCTATTTTGAACTCTTTCAAAATCATGTCAAGGTGTGCGTTCTTTGAAAGTATCATCAGGCGTCTTGATCTATCTCTATAGATCTTGATGCCCAATATGTAAGCAACTTTTATCCAGGTCTTCCTTTGAAAAACTCCTTTCAAACAACCCTTTATGCTTTCCAGAAATTTTACATCATTTCGGATCAACAATATGTCATTCACATATACTTATCAGAAATGTTGTAGCGCTCCCACTCACTTTACTGTAAATACAAGTTTCTAACAAACTTTGTATAAACCCAAAAACTTTGATCACTCCATCAAAGCATATATTCTGACTCCGAGATGCTTGCTCTAATCCTTGGAAGGATCGCTGGAGCTAGCATACCTTTTAGCATCCTTAGGATCGACAAAACCTTTCTGATTGTATCACATACAACCTTTCCTTACGAAAACTGGTAAGGAAACTTGTTTTGACATCCATCTGCCAGATTTCATAAATGCAGCTAATGCTAACATGATTCCGACGGACTTAAGCATTGCTACGGATGGGAAAATCTCATCATAGTCAACTCCTTGAACTTGTGGAAATACTCTTTGCCAAAAGTCGAGCTTCATAGACGGTAACATTACCGTCCACGTCCGTCTTCTTCTCAAAGATCCATTTATCTCGAATTTCATGGCTTCTAACCATTTGCCGGAATATGGGCCCACCATCGCTTCTCCATAGCTCGTAGGTTCAGTATTGTCCAACAACATGATATCTCAGACAGGATCACGTACCACTCTGAAGTAGCACGTATCCTCGTCGTCCCATGAGGTTTGGTAGTGACTTGATCCGAAGTTTCATGATCATATCATAAGCTTTCACTTCAATTGGTGTAGGTGCCACAGGAACAACTTCCTGTGCCCTGCTACACACTAGTTGAAGTGACGGTTCAATAACCTTATCAAGTCTCCACCATCCTCCCACTCAATTCTTTCGAGAGAAACTTTTCCTCGAGAAAGGACCCGTTTCTAGAAGCAATTACTTTTGCTTCCAGATCTGAAATAGGAGGTATACCCAACTGTTTTGGGTATTCTATGAAGATGCATTTATCTGCTTTGGGTTCGAGCTTATCAGCCTGAAACTTTTTCACATAAGCATCGCAGCCCCAAACTTTTAAGAAACGACAACTCAGGTTTCTCTAAACGGTGTCGTCTCAACGGAATTGCGTGGTGCCCCTTTTAAAGTGAATGCGGTTGTCTCTAATGCCTAACCCATAAACGATAGTGGTAATTCGATAAGAGACATCATGGTATGCACCATATCCAATAGGGTGCAGCTATGTCCGGACACACCATCACACTATGGTGTTCCAGGCGGTATTAATTGTGAAACACTTTCCACAATGTCTTAATTGTGTGCCAAACTCGTAACTCAGATACTCATCTCTATGATCATATCACAGACATTTTATCCTCTTGTCACGACGATCTTCAACTTCACTCTGAAATTACTTGAACCTTTCAATAATTCATACTTGTGTTTCATCAAGTAAATACACTCAGCATCTACTCAAATCATCTGTGAAGTAAGAACATAACGATATCCACTGCATGCCTCAGCACTCATTGGACTGCATACATCAAAATGTATTACTTCCAATAAGTTGCTCTCTTGTTCCATCTTACTGAAAACGAGGACTTTAGTCATCTTGCCCATGTGGTATGATTTGCATGTCTCAAGTGATTCAAAATCAAGTGAGTCCAACGATCCATCTGCATGGAGTTTCTTCATGCATATATACCAATAGACATGGTTTGCATGTCTCAATCTTTTCAAAAATGACTTAGTCCAAAGATCCATCTACATGGAGCTTCTTCATGCGTTCTATACCAATATGACTCAAATGGCAGTGCCACAAGTATGTGGTACTACCATTACTATTTTATATCTTTTGGCATGAACATGTGTATCACTGCGATCGAGATTCATTTTAGGTGCAAGACCATTGAAGGTATTATTCAAATAAACAGAGTAACCATTATTCTCCTTAAATGAATAACCGTATTGCGATAAACATAATCCAATCATGTTTATGCTCAATGCAAACACCAATCTCGATGGTAGAGAGAGCATGCGATGCTTGATCACATCAACCTTGGAAACACTTCCAACACACATCGTCATCTCACCTTTAGCTAGTCTCCATTTATTCCGTAGCTTTTATTTCGAGTTACTAACACTTAGCAACCGAACCGGTATCTAATACCCTGGTGCTGCTAGGAGTACTAGTAAAGTACACATTCATATAACGTATATCCAATATACTTCTGTCGACCTTGCCCGCCTTCTCATCTACCAAGTATCTAGGGTAGTACTGCTTCAGTGACCGTTCCCCTCATTACAGAAGCACTTAGTCTCGGGTTTGGGTTCAACCTTGGGATTCTTCGCTAGAGCAGCAAATGATTTGCTGTTTCATGAAGTACCCCTTCTTCCCTTGCCCTTCTTGAAACTAGTGGTTTTACTAACCATCAACAATTGATGCTCCTACTTGATTTCTACTATCGCGGTGTCAAACATCGCGAGTTGCTCAAGGATCATCATGTCTATCCCTGATATGTTATAGTTCATCACGAAGCTCTACTAGCTTGGTGGCAGTGACTATGGAGAACTATCACTATCTCATCTGGGAGATTAACTCCCACTCGATTCAAGCGATTGCAGTACTCAGACAATCTGAGCACATGCTCAACGATTGAGCTTTTCTCCCTTAGTTTGCAGGCTTAAGAAACTTGTCAGAGGTCTCATACCTCTTGACGTGGGCACTAGTCTGAAATCCCAATTTCAGTCTTCGGAACATCTCATATGTTCTGTGACGTTTCAAAAACGTCTTTGGTGCCACAATTCTAAACCGTTAGCATTACGCACTGAACTATCACGTAGTCATCAAAACGTGTATGTCAGATGTTTCGTAACATCTACAGACGACGCTGAGGTTCAGCACACCGAGCGGTGCATTAAGGACATAAGCCTTCTGTGCAGCAATGAGGACAATCCTCAGTTTACGGACCCAGTCCGCATAATTGCTACTATCAACTTTCAACTAAATTTTCTCTAGGAACATATCTTAAATAGTAGAACTAAAGCGTATGACATAATTTGCAAAGACCTTTTGACTATGTTCATGATAATGAAGTTCATCTGATTATTGAATGAACTCCCACTCAGATAGACATCCCTCTAGTCATCTAAGTGATACATGATCCGAGTCAAACTAGGCCGTGTCCGATCATCACGTGAGACGGACTAGTCATCATCGGTGAACATCTCCATGTTGATCGTATCTACTATACGACTCATGTTCGACCTTTCGGTCTCTTGTGTTCCGAGGCCATGTCTGTACATGCTAGGCTCGTCAAGTCAACCTAAGTGTTTCGCATGTGTTCCGAGGCCATGTCTGCACATGCTAGGCTCGTCAACACCCGTTGTATTCGAACGTTAGAATCTATCACACCCGATCATCACGTGGTGCTTCGAAACAACGAACCTTCGCAACGGTGCACAGTTAGGGGGAACACTTTCTTGAAATTATTATAAGGGATCATCTTACTTACTACCGTCATTCTAAGCAAATAAGATGCATAACATGATAAACATCACATGCAATCAAATAGTGACATGATATGGCCAATATCATTTTGCTCCTTTGATCTCCATCTTCGGGGCACCATGATCATCTTTGTCACCGGCATGACACCATGATCTCCATCATCATGATCTCCATCATTGTGTCTTCATGAAGTTGTCACGCCAACGATTACTTCTACTTCTATGGCTAACGCGCTTAGCAATAAAGTAAAGTAATTTACATGGCGTTATTCAATGACACGCAGGTCATACAAAAAATAAAGACAACTCCTATGGCTCCTGCCGGTTGTCATACTCATCGACATGCAAGTCGTGATTCCTATTACAAGAATATGATCAATCGCATACATCACATATATCATTCATCACATCTTCTGGCCATATCACATCACATAGCACATGCTGCAAAAACAAGTTAGACGTCCTCTAATTGTTGTTGCAAGTTTTTTACGTGGCTTGTATAGGTTTCTAGCAAGAACGTTTCTTACCTACGTAAAACCACAACGTGATATGCCAATTTCTATTTACCCTTCATAAGGACCCTTTTCATCGAATCCGTTCCGACTAAAGTGGGAGAGATAGACACCCGCTAGCCACCTTATGCAACTAGTGCATGTCAGTCGGTGGAACCTGTCTCACGTAAGCGTACGTGTAAGGTCGGTCCGGGCCGCTTCATCCCACAATGCCGCCGAAACAAGATAAGACTAGTAGCGGCAAGAAGAATTGGCAACATCTACGCCCACAACTGCTTTGTGTTCTACTCGTGCATAGAAACTACGCATAGACCTAGCTCATGATGCCACTGATGGGGAACGTAGCAGAAATTCAAAATTTTCTACGCATCACCAAGATCAATCTATGGAGTAATCTAGCAACAAGGGGAAGGGGAGTGCATCTACATACCATTGTAGATCGCGATGCGGAAGCGTTGCAAGAACGCGGATGAGGGAGTCGTACTCGTAGCGATTCAGATCACGGTTGATTCCGATCTGAGCACCGAAGAACGGTGCCTCCGCGTTCAACACACGTGCAGCCCGGTGACGTCTCCCACGCCTTGATCCAGCAAGGAGAGAGGGAGAGGTTGGGGAAGACTCCGTCCAGCAGCAGCACGACGGCGTGGTGGTGATGGAGGAGCGTGGCAATCCCGTAGGGCTTCGCCAAGCACCGCGGGAGAGGAGGAGGAGGAGAGGTAGGGCTGCGCCAAGAGAGACCGGAGAACTCCTCTGTATGGCAGCCCCTAGACCTCAACTATATATAGGGGAAGGGGAGGGGGCTGCGCCCCCTCTAGGGTTTCCACCCCAAGAGGTGCGGCAGCCTAGAACCCATCTAGGGTGGCGGCCAAGGGGAGGAGAGGGGGGCGCCACTAGGGTGGGCCTTAAGGCCCATCTGGACCTAGGGTTTGCCCCTCCCACTCTCCCATGCGCCTTGGGCCTTGGTGGGAGGGCGCACCAGCCCACCTGGGGCTGGTCCCCTCCCACACTTGGCCCACGCAGCCTTCTGGGGCTGGTGGCGCCACTTGGTGGACCCCCGGGACCCTCCCGGTGGTCCCGGTACATTACCGATATCACCCGAAACTTTTCCGGTGACCAAAACAGGACTTCCCATATATAAATCTTTACCTCCGGACCATTCCGGAACTCCTCGTGACGTCCGGGATCTCATCCGGGACTCCGAACAACATTCGGTAACCACGTACATACTTTCCCTATAACCCTAGCGTCATCGAACCTTAAGTGTGTAGACCCTACGGGTTCGGGAACCATGCAGACATGACCGAGACGTTCTCCGGTTAATAACCAACAGCGGGATCTGGATACCCATGTTGGTTCCCACATGTTCCACGATGATCTCATCGGATGAACCACGATGTCGGGGATTCAATCAATCCCGTATACAATTCCTTTTGTCTATCGGTATGTTACTTGCCCGAGATTCGATCGTCGGTATCCTGATACCTTGTTCAATCTCGTTACCGGCAAGTCTCTTTACTCGTTCCGTAACTCACATCATCCCGTGATCAAATCCTTGGTCACATTGTGCACATTATGATGATGTCCTACCGAGTGGGCCCAGAGATACCTCTCCGTTTACACGGAGTGACAAATCCCAGTCTCCATTCGTGCCAACCCAACAGACACTTTCGGAGATACCTGTAGTGCACCTTTATAGCCACCCAGTTACGTTGTGACGTTTGGTACACCCAAAGCATTCCTACGGTATCCGGGAGTTGCACAATCTCATGGTCTAAGGAAATGATACTTGACATTAGAAAAGCTCTGAGCAAACGAACTACACGATCTTGTGCTAGGCTTAGGATTGGGTCTTGTCCATCACATCATTCTCCTAATGATGTGATCCCGTTATCAACGACATCCAATGTCCATGGTCAGGAAACCGTAACCATCTATTGATCAACGAGCTAGTCTCCTAGAGGCTTACTAGGGACATGGTGTTGTCTATGTATCCACACATGTATATGAGTTTCCTATCAATACAATTCTAGCATGGATAATAAACGATTATCATGAACAAGGAAATATAATAATAACCTATTTATTATTGCCTCTAGGGCATATTTCCAACAATCACGCCCGAGACAAGTAGACCCACTCCTGCTTGCATCTACTACTATTACTCCACACATCGACCGCTATCCATCATGCATCTAGAGTATTAAGTTCATAAAGAACAGAGTAACGCCTTAAGCAAGATGGCATGATGTAGATAAAGTAAACCCAATTAATATGAATAAACCCCATCTTTTATCATTAATGTCAACAATATGAATACGTGTCATGTCCCTTTCTATCACTGGGACTAGAAACGCAAGATCGAACCCATCACAAAGCACCTCTCGTCCTCTCCCATTGCAAGATAAATCAATCTAGTTGGACAAACCAAATGGATAGATCGAAGAGAAATACAAAGCTATATCAATCATGCATAAAAGAGTTCAGAGATGACTCAAATAATATTCATGGATAATCTGATCATAAACCCACAATTCATCGGATTCCAACAAACACACCGCAAAAAAGGATTACATCGAAGATCTCCAAGAAAATCAAGGAGAACATTGTACTGAAGATCAAAGAGAGAGAAGAAGCCATCTAGCTACTAGCAATGGACACGTAGGTCTGTGGTAAACTACTCACACATCATCGGAGGGGCAACAAGGTTGATGTAGAGGCCCTCCGCGATTGAGTCCCCCTCTGGCAGAGTACCGGAAAAGGTCTCCAAATGGGATCTCTGAAGAATAGAAACTTGCGGCAGCAGAAAAAGTATTTGGGGGTGGCTCTCTGATGTATTGGGAATATTTGGGAATTTATAGAGCTAGAATTAGGTCAAGAGGTGCCACGAGGGGCCCATAAGCCTGCCCCCTGGGGCACGCCTGGCAGGCTTGTCGCTGCCTCGTGGCACTTCAGGTCTCCTCCCTAAGCTTCTAGGGTCCCTTCTGGTCCAGAAAAAAATCATCAAAAAGTTTCGTAGTTTGGAGTCCGTTTGGTACTGATTTTCTGAAAAGACAAAAATAAGCAAAAAATAGCAACTGGCTCTGGGCCCTAGGTTAATAGGTTAGTCCCAAAAATATATATAATTGCACATAATTGCATAATAAACATACAAGATTGATACTATAATAGCATGGAACAATAAAAAAATTATAGATACGTTGGAGACATATCATGCCGTGGCGGTACTTGGCGGTAGTGCCCAGTTGTTCCTGCTGCAATTTTTGCAGCGGTACAACCGATATCTAAGGCGGTTGTACCGCCCTGTACTTAGCGACTATAGGAGCCGGACACTATGGTTGTTCTGGTCTGTGTATCGCTAACAGGTGACTTCGTTCGGCACCAGGGCGGTACACGACGATACTCGTGTGGTTGTCCCGGCTGAATTTATTCAGTGGTACTACCGGCGGTACTGGCAGTTGTACCGCACAAGGCACCGTAGGCTGGTACTCCCGCCTGGAGCGGTTGTCCCAGACCTTGGTCCGGTTGTATCGCCCCAGTGTTTTCTGTAGTATAACAGGCAAATTCGTGGGGGGGGCTATAAAAGGGGGTCTTCTTCCCCATTGCCCCTAACGTCTTTGAGCAAGTTTTCCCCCATCATTGTTGACCTCTTGGAGCTTGCTTTCTCACTATTCCTCGCACAATTATTTCATCTTTTTTAGGGAAAAGAGAGAGGAGATCTATATCTACATTTCCACCAATCTATCTCTCCTCTACGTGAGGGGAATCCTTTGGATCTAGATCTTGAAGTTCTTGTGTGTTCTCCTCTTTTGTTTTTCCTCTCATATTCCTCCATAGCATTAGTGATGGGGAACGAAGCATGAAAATAAAAAGAATTCCTACAAACACCCAATATCTAATCTAGGAGATGCATGGAAACGAGAGGGGAGTGTGTCTACATACCCTTGTAGACCAAAGGCGTTAGTGTATGTAACGCGGTTGATGTAGTCGTACTCTCCGCGATCCAATCGCAATCCAATCTGATCTAGTGCCGAACGGACGACACCTCCCAGATTAGCACACGTTCAGCTCGACGGCGTCCTCTCCTTCTTGATCCAGCAAGCGAGGGAGAGGAGGTAGATGAGATCGGAACCAGCATGGCGGTATGGTGGTGGTGGTGGCAATGAAATTCCGACAGGGCTTCGCAAAGCGCGTACCTGAGAAACGTGGAGGAGATGGGAGAGGCAATGGGCAAGGGTGAAGGGGTGGCTACCCACATGCGCCTCCCCCTCTATATATAGGCTAGGGGCAGGGAAGAGCCTCCACAACCCTCCTAGGGTCGGCCACATGGAGAAATCCCTTTAAACTTGGAGATAACATCATATCTCTAGATTCAACACTTTAAATTTAGAGATAAGATCGTATCTCTAGATTTAAATAACATGTTGATAACCCACAAGTATAGGGGATCGCAACAGTTTTTGAGGGTAGAGTATTCAACCCAAATTTATTGATTCGACACAAGGGGAGCCAAAGAATATTCTTTAGTATTAGCAGCTGAGTTGTCAATTCAACCACACCTGAAAGACTTAATATCTGCAGCAAAGTATTTAGTAGCAAAGTAGTATGGAAGTAACGGTGACAGGGGCAGAAGTAATAGTAGCAGTTTTGTAGCAATCGTAACAGTGGCAACGGAAAAGTAGCTTAGCAAAGATCAATATAAAACGAGCTCGTAGGCAATGGATCCATGATGGATAATTATGTCGGATGGCATTAGCATGCAACAGTTATAACATAGGGTGACATAGAACTAGCTCCAATTCATCAATATAATATAGGCGTATATTCCGAATATAGTCATACATGCTTATGGAAAAGAACTTGCATGACATCTTTTGTCCTACCCTTCCATGGCAGCGGGGTCCTATTGAAAACTAAGGGATACTAGTAGAATGCCCGTGCGTTGCCACGGGCCTTTTAATTTATTTTATTGCACCCATAAATACAAATACATCTCTCTCGCTTTCCCCACTCTATATACCACCCTCCATATCTCTCCCTCCCCTTCTCTCTCCCACTCATGCTCTCTCTCTCTCTCTCACACACACACACACCCTCTTCCTCTTCCACGACTCAATTTAATTTGGGCTCAACTTAACTTTAGCTTAGTGTTAACATTCTTGGCTATAGTATATCCTAGTAGCTTAAACATTAAAAGAAAAACTAAACTTTTACACAGGATCTAGTTATATTGCCCGTGCGTCACAACGGGAGCACACATATTTTGACGGTTCAACACCGATCGTGTCTAATATACAATTTTTACAAGCTCCATGCACATATGTGTCGTTGTATACATACTTTACCATTACATCACTCTAACAATGACACATCAAACAAATAATTAATGTCGCCTCCAAGTTTGAAGTTCATTTGTCTCTCGTACGTTCGAGCATGTTCAGACATCAAATGGGTGCCTAGCAGGCTCCCCAAAATCCAAGCATCTAGATGGTCCGGGCCCCCTAAATCCAGCCCATATGTGGGTGAGAAATGTGGAAGTCCAAACCAGATGACACCCGGCTCACCTTCGTCATGGCACCCTCTATTCTTCACACTGTACTTCCACCACGGACCGCCAAGGTGGAGTCCCTAGCCACCGTTATTTGGCGAGGAGGCGTGCGCCGCCCGTGACACCCTCCGAGCCAAGAAGGCATATCTGATGTCTTCCGAGTCATTGTCACGTTGTAACATATAGTTGAATGTCATGCATTATCACAAAATAAAAATATGATGTCCATGCAACTGATACGCCATGATGTCCATTATTAACTCTTGAATCAACCTACCTATGCATTTACCTTTCTATCCAAAGAAAAAAATTGTACGACTTGATGAAAAATATATAAAAACCTCTCAATCATGCAATTTACAGCAAAGCCATCTCTGATGAAATGCAATTTGCCACATTTTCTAAAATAGAAAAATTATTCTGCTCAGAACTGTAACTGAACAGACAAACTCTAACCTTCTCCCCGCTCACTCTCAACCCTTACTGTTATCACAACAATCGACTAACTCGTGTTCTAAGTCAGCCAGTGGTTCTTGGTCTAGATCTAGTGTTGCTCAAAGATCACTTTCCTTCTCATCCCGAGCAACAACTTCAGCTTTGTTTTCACATGATCTCTTTATAGCGTAGGTCAGGGCACTTGGTTCTCTACAAACATACAATTTGAATTAGACATCACCAATGCATGTAAAACATTAATGGGAGAAGGCTATTCCGTGCTTGCAACAAATAAAGGTTAGTAGTTGTGCTGCTAGAACAACTCTCGCTGCTAGCATGAATAGTAGAAGAATGGAATGGTTATATGGCTCTATGTAAATCCACCTATGGAAACAGGACAACAAAGCAAACCATGGAGAGCTAAGAATGACATGTACATCAAATAACATTTATAAATTAGCTGTGGAACATAGTACGTTTTGTCGGTTTGTTCTGTCAAACTACTCAATATGACATTTCAGACAATGCATTTAAGAAATTTTAAACATGAGTAACAAAGACAACTACCAAAGAACAATTAATGCGTGCAAAAAGGAAGATAATATCACAAGTGTTTAGAAATCACTACCCCACAAATTTCACAAGGCCATTAAGAGGAAAGTTGGAAAAAAGGAAAAAGATCAGTTTGATTTACTACATTTACCAATAACTACAGATATTCTATAACATTTCAGGCTACAACTATGAATTTAGGCACTTATTTTCTTCTAATACTGGAAAGCAAACTATACCGTTCTCAATTATGCTTTCCATCTATATTTCATAGCATTTACAAGCACATAATGATAAGGAATTCCCACCAGCTCCAAATTGCAATAAGCTAATATTAGTTTTTAATCTTGGTCTACCATATTTTTGTATTCTCTCAAGTTAAAAAAACATGGGTTGATGCTCACAAGTTTTTGAATTAAAAAAAGCATGTAAGAGATCAGTTAGCCCCCTCCTCTGGTGAATGTAGAATAGGTCTTCCTTCTGATCTCTAGTCAAAGGAACAAAAATAAATATCTAGAGGAGGATTTCAGAAAGTGGACTAACTCAACAAAATAAGCAAACCATTCAATTATTAACATAGATTTGTGTAACCAGCTTATTGACAAGGCCAATTACCATGCAGACTGAATATGAGGACATACATGTACTGATTCTTCATTCTTGTATACACAAATATGCAAATAGTAATTAGTACTGCTCATGCACGACCAAACTAAAAAAGCATACAAGATTGTCTTCATACTTGAAGACCACTTAGGTGAGCTCATTTCAATTCTGATAGGGAGAGTAGATAAGTTCCAAAATAATGGGAAGACAATATTACCCCTATCGTAAAATATTGGAATGATCTAAAATTATGTGTGAGATTCATAGGAAAGCATCATTCATGAAGTGCGATATTTCTCTTGCTTTTATTCTTCTCAAGGGATAGCTCAACATAAGTGGAAAAGAAGCGACTAATGCCATTGAGTATTTTAATCAAACACAATGTGCCCAACTATATATGCCATCAAGTCTAATAAAACTAAACATGGTAAAACATATTCATATTGGTATCATCCCTAGTATATAATTTAATGAGAAATGAAATTAGCATGAAAAATGATCATATCCAAATCAATTCTCTTTAATGAGAAATGAAAACGACCCTGTGCATGTCCCAAAAGAACAATTGCCTATGGCGACTTGCAAAATAACGCCACAGAATAATTTACTTAATAATTAAGCATACAAGTCGTCATGGCATCAAACAGAAGACAAGGAAGATTAGTAGCTGATCTTCGCAGTACAATTACACTAACAAACAGGTAGCAACATCGAGGTATTTTAGCATTATTCCATTGGTACCTGTACAATACAGTGATAAATGTGTGGAGAGGTGTCATTTTGGTTGGCACCTTGAAGAAGGCATTGCTCTTGACCTGGGGCTGTAGGCGTGGCACTCATGGACTAAAAGAAACAAGAAGCCCATTTTGAAAACACAATTATTAAAAGGCCAATTGATTGATTCATAGACGCAAATGTCAGCCGTACCTTGTCAAACTATAGGAGGATGCTGAAGGCGAACTCAGGTTGAGCACACCATCTCCTCCAGTGTCTCCGTGAGGGACCTGCCAAATCGAAATTCTTGCTGTATCTCTAACGACCGGAATTCAACAGAAGTTGTGATTCAGATTCATCAGCATCAAACTGAGTGGTCGATTATTTGACAGAAGCTATGTACAATTATTATTGTACAGTAAACAATCCCCTGTCCAATACGATAATGCCAGAGTCATAAAATGACTGTATTGACCAAATAACAATCGCGCGGTGCCTCTAAACGGAGGTGCTAAGCAGGTCTCGAACATGAGAAGATATCAAGCAACATGTGAGCCTCTAGACGGAAATGCCAAGTAGCATCCTTGGACATCATGTATGCATTTTCTATGGAAGCTACTACCTATGTATCAAAATATAAGACGTTTTTGTAGTTCAATTTGAACTGCAAAAACATCTTATATTTGGTAAGGAGGGAGTACTAAACTCAGTTGGCCAGTTATGACAAAAGATCAGATAAGGATTGTTACCAGATCAACATTCCCTTCATTGGGCGAGCAACTATGTGTCGTACCATCTTGGCCAGAACACTGCCATGCGACTGGGGCAGCTCATGTTACCAACTATAATTGCTGCCTTGACACACTTTTCTCCGAAGGTTGCACCTACCCATTGTCACTGAATGCAAAAACAAAGAGTAGCTCGCTAAAGTGCTCAAATAAATCATTTCACAATAAATGAGAATTAAACATAGAAATGGTTGATGACAAATAAAATACTGTAGGCGACTGGTGGAGGATGAAAAGGCTGTCCTTCCGTGTCATATGTTGTAATGCCAAAAAAAGGTCTGATTCCAAATTTCATTCTTGGTCACCAAAGATTATCGTGCTGATGAGTACAAAAAATAGATCTCGGATCTCAGGGTCAGTTGTATCAGTTGCTTAACATGTTAGTGAAACATTATAGTTGAATAGAAACGGCTACTTAGTACGTATTGTGCAAGTATATTCAGTCAAACTAACATATATATGTTCAATAATGATGATTAAAAGATACTACCTGCCAATTGGATAAAGATCCAAGGCACCAGAAAAAGTTGACCAACCTATGAGCGGAAAACCAGACAAATATTTTTACCTTTATTAAGCATACGATCGATCCACCATTACATGGATGTATCAGGAAAACTTCCTTTTTACATCCATAAGTAGTACACTCCGCACATTCTTATATATGTCAGAAGGTAGAGCACTGAGTCTATCGATATGGAGAGCAGCGATTTGGCTCCCGGGCTCAGATGAGCCCGGGCCTGAACAGTACGGCAATTTAAAATAGAAAGAAGTTTTAAAAATTCCAAAACAATTTTGTGGTGTAAGATGCTCCTGTACGTGAACACTGTGCAAAATTTTGTGAAGTTTGGATATTCGAGGAGCTCATGGCAAAAAAGAAAAGATCAGGTATGAATAGTGCGATTTTCAAAAGTTTCTCGGACATCCGAAATTTGTCTTTTTTGAAAATCACACTGTTCACGCCTCGAATGTCTGAGAAACTTTTGGAAATCACATTGTTCACGCCTGATTTTGTCTTTTTTGCCACGACCTCCTCGAATATCCAAACTTCACAAAAAAAATCATGGAGTTCGCGCACAGGAGCATCGTGCACCACAAAAATATTTCGAATTTTGTGAACTTTGTTTCTATTGTAAATTGTGGTACTGTTCACCGGGTTCATCTGAGCCCGGGTTCCGGGTTGAATTATTGATATGCCCTTACTCACTTTACAAACTCATCATTCTATCATTCCTTTGCATATAGCAACACTACTCACTGGACCACTCAATAATCACACAACTATACTGTCCATGTAAAATTTGACACACCAATTAGCAAGATGGGTGCCTCTTAACAGCATATATTGGCGCAAAAAGGACAAGACTTCAAATTCAGTCGCAATCGTCCGCTTCACTCGCACTACGGCTTGGGGGGAATGTTAGAAGTATAATGTGCTTGAGTTAGAGATAGAATTGGTAATTGTCTTGTCTTGTACTCCAAGTCTCTACCCCACCATGTACTCTATATAATCCCTCACGAGGGTCAGATCAAAACAACACAATATTATCATCCTATAATTTCCACAATCCAATCAACACTATGATCCAAAATCATGCTCTTACTTGCATACAAGAAGCCCCCACGACAACAAAAGTTGGACATCATGCTCGATAGAGATAAAAACAAAGACAGAACAAATGAGCAAATGAAAGTTTGACAAATCATTCAACTAAACGTCAGACGAATTGAAAATTCTCCACAATATAAGAGGGGATTGGACTGTTACCTGTGCTGTCCGTTCCTCCCAGCTTATTCACCCATGTTCGTCAGTCTTTCATACCAGAGCTACTGCGCTAAGAAATGAAACAAACATTATATGCACCATGGCTTTCATATAGCTAATCTTATGAATTCGAAACATATGACAATCAGGAATGGAGAATACATTGATCAACGCATTATTTTTCCCGCAAAAAAAAAAGAACAGGTTAATGCATTGTTTTGCATATGGAAGCAGAGCGATACAACAAGATAGTTGCAGCAGTAGTAGTATTACTATCCTTCGATAGATGAACTGGAGGCCGGACCATCTTCAAGGAGGATCGGTTTCGATTCTTGGCAAGCACGGCCCTGCATGTAACAACAGCTCAAGGACCATGAAAACCTCACGTACACAGACCTGGGACTACATTGTCATTTTTCTTCACTAACAATGAAGAACAAGAATAACCAAACTACAACTTGCTGGGACTGATACACAACAAATAGCAAACCTTGCCATGAAGAAACACACGGTTGGAAGACCCCCTGACTGTACTGAACTGGATGTAGTTTCTTCAGGGTGTCTGGATCCCATCATCGTCAGAGATTCAGAGCTTGGAGAATTTCAGCCGTTACAGAATCTTAATGGTTTGGGACTAAGCACTGCTCCAAAGGTGATGATTTATGCGGGGGCTTATGCTGAAACTGAAGGAGCTCGATCTCACAATTCATCTTGTTGAGGCTATATATATCTGCATGCAGTCTGGGCGCTATTGATTTTGGCTCCCAGCATATCTCCTGCCTTGCTCTTGTCAATTCCATGATATTTTCCTCGTGGTGCGAGGGATGCGCTAAACTAAGGATGCAGTACAAATTCTGTTGTATATAGATTACAGCAGACAGTCAGTGTTGCTCAAATTCTGTTTCTGTGTCTGTTTTTGGCACAATTTCAAAGCCCGAATCCTCCACCGAACGCAAATGTACTTGGCACAATTTCAAAGCCTGAATCCTCCAGCAACCGGAACTGCAGCTCCGGCGGGTAGTCACGCACGCACCCGATCCGCGGCCCGACGCCGGTCGTCCACCGCAACGATAGCTGCTGCCCCAGCTGGTACGACTTGTGCGCCATCTTGGAGTTGATCCGGTGCATGATCCTCTCCTGCGCCACCGACGGCTCCTCGCACTCCTCCCCGCCCTCCGCGCCGCGCCCCGCCCCGTGAACAGGTTCGCCTTGCAGAAGTCCAGCCGGTCACCGAACGTGCCGGAGTCCTGCTCCGCCGCGCCCTTGACCAGATGAGGGCGGGGCACGCTGGCGGCGTGTCGTGTCCTTGCCTTGGGTAAACCCTAGGATTTGGGACGGGGAAAAGCAGGTAGCGGCGTGGAGAAGAAGAAGCTCAGGGAGAAGGAGAAACCGAGCACGGGAGGGGAAAATAGACTATTTCATTTCAGATATTTTCTATTCTCCGGACAGCTACAGAGGTTGAGCTTATATCAGGCTCTCCCGCTCACACGCTACCACCACAATTACATGGCCCGCGGCCCACTAACTCGACTCAGCCCAATTACTTGAATTCAATCATTCACTGTTACTTGTCGCCTCCTTTGGTGGTTCATTGCCATGCTTTGCATCGCCTGCCAGATTAGGGGCGATGACAGTGCCCTCCCCTTGAGGAGCTGTGCCCTCCCCTTGAGGAGCTGCTTGTCCCCAAGCTGCTGCCTGTGAAAACCTCTTCTGGAGCGCCGTGTAATCTTCCCATGTGGCAAACTCAACTGGCAAAGTCGCCCAACGCACGAGCACTTGTAACAAGGCGGCATTGCCTTTCTTGACCAAACAACGATCCAGAATTTCGGTAGGAGAAAGATCTTCAGTATCCAATTTTGGTAGTTTTGGAAGGGACTGAAATACTGGAGTGTGATCAGGCACATGTTGCTTCAACTGAGAGACATGAAACACATTGTGGATTTGAGCATCTGTGGGCAGTTCCAACTTATATGCTGCTGGTCCAATCTTCTCCACGATCTTGAAAGGTCCAAAATATTTGAAAGCAAGCTTGGGGCATGGTCTATTGAGCAAAGACAGTTGACCATAAGATTGCAGTTTCAGGAACACATCTTCCCCCACTGTAAATTCTCTAGGTGAGCGGTGTTTGTCAGCATCTGCTTTTCACTTCTGTTGAGCTCGTTGGAGGTGATGTTTCAGATGTTCAGCATAAGCTTGTCTTTCCTGAAGCCACTACTGCACATCAGGAGATGCCTCTTCAGGAGGTCTAAGGAACTGTCCCATGTGAGGATCTTGCCCATACAAAGGCTTGAAAGGGGAGCAGCCCAAAGAGGAGTGATAAGTAGTGTTGTACCATAATTCTGCCAGAGCTAGCCAATTATGCCACTTGGTGGGAGAGTCATGTACCGCACATCTCAGGTACATTTTCAAGCATTGGTTCACTCTTTCCGTTTGCCCATCGGTTTGAGGATGTCGAGCAGTGGACATCTGTAATTTGGGACCCCAGATTGCCAACAATTCCTTCCAGAAATGGCTAGTGAAGATGGTATCTCTGTCAGAAGTGATTGTCAGAGGCATGCTGTGAAGCTTGACAACATGTTGCATGAACATTTGAGCAACTGTAGCAGCAGAATATGGATGCTTGAGGGGAATAAAGTGGCTGTACTTAGAGTATCTGTCCACCACTACCATAATGACACTGTGTCCATTTGATTTAGGCAGTCCTTCCACAAAGTCCATGGTTACATCTTCCCAAGCTCTGGCTGGAATGGGTAGAGGATTAAGCAAACCTGGATATTTGCAATGTTCATGCTTGGCATGCTGACATGTCTAGCATTGTTGTACAAAATTTTGCACATCTTGTTTAATGCCATTCCAGTGAAATAACTTCTTTACTCTCTGATAAGTAGCTTGAATTCCACTGTGTCCCCCAATAGGAGATGCATGAAAGGCCTCAATTAACCTGGTGTGCAGTCCAGCATTAGCTCCAATCCAAATTCTTCCTTTAAATCTGATGAGACCTTGTGACAGTGCAAATCCAGGTTCAGCCTCAGGTGTTATAGCTAATTTTGTTAGTAATTCTTGTGCTCTGGTATCCACTGCATAAGAGTTTGCCACTTCTTGCACCCAAACTGGTTGAGCAGTGGACACTGCTTGCACAGCAAAGACATGTCCAATTCTGGATAAAGCATCAGCTGCCTTGTTCTCTGTGCCCTTTTTGTACTGAAATTTAAATTGTAGGCCTGCCAGTTTTGCCATTGCTTTTTTCTGCAATTCAGTGTGAAGTACTTGGTCTTCCAAGTTGCATAAACTCTTGTGATCTGTTTTAATTACAAATGGTCCTCTGTTGAGATAAGACCTCCACTTATCCACTGCCATCATTACTGCCATGAATTCTTTTTCATAAGTAGGCAATTTCTGATTATTGACTCCTAAAGCCTTGCTATAGTAGGCCACAGGGTGGCCCTCTTGAGTGAGGACAGCACCAATACCCGTATCACAGGCATCTGTCTCTACTGCAAATGATTTGGAGAAATCAGGCAGGGCCAACACCGGTGTGAAAGACATAGCTGTTTTGAGCTTCTCAAAGGCCAGTTGTGCTGCAGGTGTCCATTGGAAATTCTTCAACTGCAACAGAGATGTCAGTGGTTTTGCCAAAATGCCATAATGTGGAACAAACTTCCTATAGTACCCAATTAAACCCAGAAATCCCCTCAACTCGGTGAAAGAGGTGGGTTGGGGCCACTGTTCCATAGCTCTTGTTTTCTCAGGATCTGTGGCCACACCTTGGTCAGAAATCACATGTCCAAGATAACTGATTTGCTGGGTTGCAAAACAACATTTGCTCATCTTTGCATACAACTGGTTGGTCCTCAGAGTTTGTAAGACTTGTCTTAAATGTTCCTCATGTTCTTCCAGTGTTTCACTGAATATTAATATATCATCCATGAAAATCAGAACAAATCTTCTTGCATATTTGCCAAAAATGATGTTCATCAGGCACTGAAAAGTTGCAGGAGCATTTGTGAGACCAAAGGGCATCACTCTGAATTGGTACTGTCCATGATGAGTTTTAAATGCAGTTTTCGCTTCATCTGACTCTATCATCCTTATTTGATGATATCCCGATCTGAGGTCCAATTTAGAAAACCACTTTGCCCCAGCTAGCTCATCAAGCAATTCGTCAACTACAGGCATAGGGAACTTGTTCTTCACTGTCAAAGCATTCAGTCTTCTGTAGTCCACACAGAATCTCCATGTCCCATCTTTTTTTTTGACTAACAGCACCGGAGAAGCAAATGGTGACATGCTGGGTTTAATCAGTCCAGAAGCTAACATCTCATTGACTTGTTTCTCAATCTCATCTTTCTGTTGTGGATTATATCTATAAGGCCTTACATTAACTGGTGCACTATCAGGTAGCAGTGAGATTGCATGATCAAACACTCTGTGAGGTGGTAACTGTTGAGGATCTTCAAACACATCAGTAAAATCTGCTAGGACTTTGGTAATGCACTCTGGCATCTCCTGATTTTCAGTGTGCAGAGTTGGAGATAGTACAGCAGTAGCCCATATGTCATTACCTTTGTGCCATTTGAGCATTTGTTCCATAGAAATGGCCTTGAGTCCAGTTTGTTCTTTCTCTATCACCCCTTGTAGTTTAATCTGTTGACCTTGTTTATCAAACTGTAGCCACTTCTCTTCCCAGTGACAAGTCATGGCTCCCCACTTGGCAAGCCAATCCATACCTAAGATTGCATCATACCCACCAAGATCAATAACTTTCATGTCAGAAGTGAAAGTGTGTCCACTGATCCACCATTGTAAGCCTGCCATTTCAGTATCACATTGAAGTTGATCTCCATTGGCCACTTTCACTTGCAGTGGTTTGGTGAGAGTAGTTCCTTTGTGTTTCAGTTTGTCTACTAATTGCCTGTCAATGAATGTATGAGAACTCCCTGAATCCACTAGTAGTAACATAACTTTGTTTTCAACTAGAGCCCGAAGTCTGATTGTTTTAGGATTTTCAGAACCAGCTATAGCATTGACAGATAAGTAAGCTGCTACTTCTTCTACGGCCTCCTCAGCAGAAATGGCGTTCAGAATCTCATCCGATAACTGTCCTTCAATTTCCTGCGCTTGCAGAGCTTTGAGTTGCAGAGGTGGTTTGCTGGCACACACATGACCCTGATTTTATTTCTCTCCACAACTGTAGCAGAGTCCATTTGCTCTCCTGAATTCCTTAAGTTGTTTTGCACGCCATAAGTCTCCTGCAGCGAACTGGGGTCGAACAGGCTGGTCTTGGCGATTTGCAGTGTATTTGGGACTGCTAAACTGTTTACTTTTGTTGTCTGCACTTTCTGACGTTCTAAAAGTGCTTCTTGCACCAAGGCGTATTCTGCTGCCAGTCCCACAGTAGCAGGTAACTGGATCTCAACCACAGACCTGATTTCCTCTTTCAGTCCCAGCATAAATTGAGTGACCAGCATAGTTTCACTGATAGTTGCGTCATACAGTCTCACTTGATACACCAGCTGATTGAACGCCGTACGATATTGCTGAACTGTATCGTCTTGTTTGAGTAAGAGTAACTCGCGCAGGCAATTACGATGGATATTGACATCAAATTCCCGCAGAATTGCTGCTCTAAACCGTGGCCAGTCCGCACATGCATCTGTGTGCTTACATGCTTGATACCAACGGGCAACATTACCTTGTAAATGCAGAGACGCAGACATAAGCTTGAATCCTTCGGGAATTTGGTACAGCTGGAAGTAGACCTCGCAGTTGTCCAACCACATGCGCACCCCTTCGCCATCAAATCGGGGAAACTCCATCTTTGGCATCCATGGCCGCTTGGAGCTCTGCTCATCAGGGGGCACGGGGACTGCGGTGGTCGTCCAGGATCGAAGGGTCGACGGAGCGGAGGGGGTACTTGGGTGGTGGACGCTGCCTGCGCGGCGGTCGGAGACGCCGCAAAACAGCCGGGCTGCGCGAGCCGGTCCAGATCTGCATCTTGAGTACTATGGGACTCCTTGATCACGCGAGCCACCTGCACTTGTTCCTGGTGGATCTCCCCGATGGAAGTAACCGAGAGATCAACCTTCACTTGCACTTGGTCCAGGCGATGCACCTGCTCGGAGAACTTCATGTCGAGGCCATCAAGCCGTGCACTGATCCCGTCGATGCGCGCGACCTGTTCACCAATCTCCTTGAGGGCGGCCAACTCCTTCAACACGCGCTCCTCAAACGTCGCCATTACGTCCACCAGATGTCGAGTCTGCGCGCTCGGCTTGAACGGCGCCGTCGTCACCCTCTCTGAACCGGACCAACGCCGATCTCGGATTTACAGGTGGCTACCGGAGCAGCCACACAACCGATCGGTCGATGTTACAGTCCGATCTCGGGGAAGCGGGGATCAACGAATCGAAGAGGCAATCTGATACCAACTGTCGTGTCCTTGCCTTGGGTAAACCCTAGGATTTGGGACGGGGAAAAGTAGGTAGCGGCGTGGAGAAGAAGAAGCTCGGGGAGAAGGAGAAACCGAGCACGGCAGGGGAAAATAGACTATTTCATTTCAGATATTTTCTATTCTCCGGACAGCTACAGAGGTTGAGCTTATATCAGGCTCTCCCGCTCACACGCTACCACCACAATTACATGGCCCGCGGCCCACTAACTCGACTCAGCCCAATTACTTGAATTCAATCATTCACTGTTACTTGTCGCCTCCTTTGGTGGTTCATTGCCATGCTTTGCATCGCCTGCCAGATTAGGGGCGATGACACGGCGGCGCTGCGCAGGGTGCGGAAGCAGCTCTGCCTTTCATCCTCTCCCTCGAACGTGAGGGATTCGTTTTGTCGTGGGTGTGGCAGGGAGCGGCGGCGGCGCTAGGGCATCGAGGAGACGACGCGATGATTTCGGACCAGAGGTTTATTTTTTGTGTGTGCGTGGGGGTGGGGGGAGGGGACGAAAAAAACCAGCGAAAAAACCGTGACGAAAAAAACCATGGAAGGTGGGACGAAAAATAACCTGGAAGCGAGACTACCAACTGCTCCATTAGGAGTAGAGATTAAGGCCTCCCTTTAATAGAGTACCAGACCAAAGCATTAGCACTTAGTGAATACATGAACTCCTCAAACTACGGTCATCACAGGGAGTGGTCCCGACTATTGTCACTCCGGGGTTGCCGGATCATTAGACGTAGTAGGTGACTATAAATTGCAAGATAGGATCAAGAACACAAATATATTCATGAAAACATAAAGGGTTCAGATCTAAAATGATGGCAATCGGGGCCTAATGACAAGCATTAAGCATAGCAAAGTCGTAGCAACATCAATCTTAGATCATACTGGATACTAGGGATCAAACCCTAACAAAACTAACTCTATTACATGATAAATCTCATCCAACCCTTCACGGTCCAGCAAGCCTACGATGGGATTACTCACACACAGCGGTGAGCATCATGAAATTGGTGATGGACGATGGTTGATGATGACGATGACGACTCATTCCCCTCTCCGGAGCCCAAAACGGACTCCGGATCTGCCCTCCCAAGGAAGAATAGGGCTTGGCGGCGGCTCCGTATAGTAAAACGCAATGAATCCTTCTCTCGATTTTTTCTCCCCGAAACAGAATATATGGAGTTGGAGTTGAGGTCGGTGGAGGTCCAGGGGGCCGACAAGGTCGAAGGGCGTGCCCCAGGGAGTGGGCGCGCCCCCACCCTTGTGGCTAGGGTGTGGGCCCCCTGCTGCTGATTCTTTCGCATATTTTTTATCAATTCCGAAACTTGGCTGCGTGAAGTTTCAGGTCATTCCGAGAACTTTTTATTCTACACAAAAATAACACCATGGTAATTCTGCTGAAAACAGCGTCAGTCCGGGTTAGTTCCATTCAAATCACACAAGTTAGAGTCCAAAACAAGGGCAAAAGAGTTTGGAAAACTAGATAATACGGAGACATATCACATCTGCCTTGGGGAATGGTGCGACCAGCCGGTAGCCCCACCCCTCAGTCCATGTGGGCCCTTCCCGGTTTGTTGGGCCCCACGGTGGAACCCCCGGAACCTTCTAAAACCTTCCCGGTACTGTACCGAAAATTCCCAAACTTTACTGGAACCCTGAATATGACTTCCCATATATAAATCTTTACCTCTGGTCCATTCTGGAGCTCATCGTGATGTCCTAGATCCCTTCCAAGACGCTGAACTACTTTCGGACTTTCCACTATTAATATCTCAACATTACCCTAGCGCTACCGAACGTTAAGGGTGCGACCCTACGGGTTCGGGAATCATGTGGACATGACTGAGACACCTCTCCGGTCAATAACCAATAGCGGGAACTAGATGCCCATATTAATTCCTACATATTCCACGAAGATCTTTATCGGTTGAACCACGATGTCAAGGATTCAGATAATCCCGTATGCAATTCCCTTTGTGCGGCGATATGTACTAATTGTGAACTCCGTTGGGATTTCCCCGGAGAGGAGAGGATGATGTAGTATAGTAGAGATAAGTATTTCCCTCAGTTAAGAACCAAGGTTATCAATCCAGTAGGAGAACCAAGTAACAAATCATTAGCAGCACCTGCACACAAACAACAAATCCTTGCAACCCAACGAGGACAAGGGGTTGTCAATCCCTTGACGGTTATGAGCAAGATTAAATTGTATGGTATTTGATAGTTAGATTGGACAAAAATATGAAATAAAAAATATAATAAAAACGCAGCAAGGTATTTTTGGTTTAAATATATGATAAAAGATAGACCCGGGGGCCATAGTTTTCACTAGAGGCTTCTCTCTTGAAAATAGCATATAGTGGATAAACAAATTACTGTCGGGCAGTTGATAGAAAAGCAAATAATTATGACGATATCCAAGGCAATGATCATATATAGGCATCATGTCCGAGTCAAGTAGACCGAAACGATTCTGCATCTACTACTATTACTCCACACATCGACCGTTATCCAACATCCATCTAGTGTATTAAGTTTATAGAAAACGGAGTAATGCCTTAAGCAAGATGACATGATGTAGACAAGATAAACTCACGTATGGATAAACCCCATCTTTTTACCCTTAATAGCAATGATACATACGTGTCATGTACCCTTCTTTCACTGGGATTGAGCACCGTAACACCGAACCCATTACAAAGCACCTCTCCCATTGCAAGAAAATTCAATCTAGTTGGCCAAACCAAATCAATAGATCGGAGAGAAATACGAAGCTATGGTAATCATGCATAAAAGAGTTCATAGAAAACTCAAATAATATTCATGTATAGATTTGATCATAAACTCACAATTCATCGGATCCCAACAAATACACCGCAAAAAGTCATTACATCGAATAGATCTCTAAGAACATCAATGAGAGCATTGTATTGAAGATCAATTAGAGAGAAGAAGCCATCTAGCTACTAACTATGGACACGTAGGTGTGTGGTAAACTACTCATGCATCATCGGAAGGGAGGCAAGGTTGATGTAGAGCCCATCTGTGGTTGATTCCCTCTCCGATAGAGTACCGGAGAAGGCCCCCCAGATGAGATCTCGTGGTTCTGGAACTTGCGGTGGCGGAAAAAGTATTTCGGGTGTCTCTCTGATGTCAGGGGAATATTTGAGTATTTATAGAGGTGGAATTAGGGTTGGATGTGCCACGAGGGGCCCACAAGCCTGGGGGTGCCCTCGCTTGTCGCTCCCTCGTGGCTCTTCTGGCCTTCTCCCGAACCTTCTAGGGTCTCTTGTGGTCCAGAAAAAATCAATCCAAAGTTTTTCTCCGTTTGGACTTCGTTTGATATTGATTTTCTGAAAAGCCAAAAACATACAAAAAACAGTGATTGCTCTCTAAGCTACGTCGGTATTTCCCCAAAGAGGAAGGGATGATGCAGCACAGCGACGGTAGGTATTTCCCTCAGTGAAGAAACCAAGGTTATCGAACCAGTAGGAGAACCAAGCAACACAACGTAAACAACACCTGCACACAAATAACAACACCTCGCAACCCGACGTGTTAAAGGGGTTGTCAATCCCTTTCGGGTAACGATGCCAGAAAATTGTAGTAGATTGAAATAATAGACCGCAAATAAATAAAGTGCAGCAAAGTATTTTTGTATTTTTGGTTTAATAGATCTGAATAAAAATGCAAAGGAAAAGTAGATCGCAAGCAAATATATGAGAAAGAAGACCCGGGGGCCGTAGGTTTCACTAGCGGCTTCTCTCAAGAAATATAGCAAACAGTGGGTAAACAAATTACTGTTGGGCAATTGATAGAACCTCAAATAATTATGACGATATCCAGGCAATGATCATTACATAGGCATCACGTCCAAGATTAGTAGACCGACTCCTGCCTGCATCTACTACTATTACTCCACACATCGACCGCTATCCAGCATGCATCTAGTGTATTAAGTTCATGGAAAAACGGAGTAATGCAATAAGAACGATGACATGATGTAGAAAAAATCCGTTTATCTATTGTGTTAGATATAGATCCCATCTTTTTATCCTTAGTAGCAATGATACACACGTGTCGGTTCCCTTTCTGTCACTAGGATCAAGCACCGTAAGATCGAACCCACTACCGGGCACCTCTTCCCATTGCAAGATAAAGATCAAGTTGGCCAAACAAAACCCAAATATCGGAGAAGAAATACGAGGCTATAAGAGATCATGCATATAAGAGACCAAAGAAACTCAAATAACTTTCATGGATATAAAAAGATATGACTGGTCATAAACTCAAAGTTCATCAGATCCCAACAAACACACCGCAAAAAGAGTTACATAATATGGATCTCCAAGAGACCATTGTGTTGAGAATTCAGCGAGAGAGAGAAAGCCATCTAGCTACTAACTACGGACCTGAAGGTCTACAAAGAACTACTCACGCATCATCTTAGAGGAACCAATGGAGGTGGTGAACCCCATCCGAGATGGTGTCTTGATTGGATCTGGTGGTTCTGGACTCTGCGGTGGCTGGATGAATATTTCGTCGACTCACCTAGGGTTTCTAGAATATTGGGGTATTTATAGAGCAAAGAGGCGGTCCGGGGGGGCACCCGAGGTGGGCACAACCCACCAGGGCGCGCCTGGGCCTCTTGGCGCACCCTGGTGGGTTGTCCCCTCCTCTGGACTCCCCCCAGGTGCAACCAGGGCCCATTGCCTTCCTTCTGGCCCATAAAAATCATCGTGGAGTTTCGTGGCATTTGGACTTCATCTGATATTGATTTACTGCGATGTAAAAAACATGGGAAAAACAGCAAGTGGCACTTGGCACTATGTCAATAGGTTAGTACCAAAAATGATATAAAATGACTATAAAATGATTATAAAACATCCAAGATTGATAATAAAATAGCATGGAACAATCAAAAATTATAGATACGTTGGAGACGTATCAGCATCCCCAAGCTTAACTCCTACTCGTCCTCGAGTAGGTAAGTGATAAAAATAGAATTTTTGATGTGGAGTGTTGTTCATCATGTCATATCATATTCTTTTCTTTATAGCATGGACATTTGGACTTTTATGTGATTCAAAGCAATAGTCTTGTTTTGACATAATAATTTAGATACTCAAGCATATCAACAAGCAACCATGTATTTCAAAATATCAACGCTAAAATAAGTTATCCCTAGCCCATCATGCTCAAACATTGATCCATTCATGAAACACACTCGAATATTAGCTACACCAATACTTAAGCACGATCATATTGCCTCCTAGTTGGTGCTTTTTATGAGAGAAGATGGGGACTCAAATTAAAAATAAAAATTGCATAAAGTAAAAGATAGGCCCTTCGCAGAGGGAAGTAGGGATTTGTAGAGGTGCCAGAGCTCAAAGCAAAAAAATTAGAAATAAAAACATTTTGGGAGGTGTATCCATCCCACCAACGAAAATGACTTAGAGTTCCCAACACTTTCCATGCTAGATATGCCATAGGAGGTTCCCAAACAAAAAATAAAGTTTATTCCTTTTTCCACCATACTTTCACTTTCCATGGCTAACCGTATCCACGGGTGCCCTCCATACCAACACTTTCCAAGGAATTTATTATTTGACAACATAAAGTAAATTCATTTTGGCATTTCGGGACTAGGCATCCCTAAAATCTTTGCCTTACTCTCGTGCAATGACAAGTGAATAAACACTCATCTTGAGAATAACACATCCAGCATGGAAAATATTAGCCACCTGTTACCGTTCCGCGAGCGAAACAAACACACAAAAGAGAAGTTTATTTTGAAAATTAGAGATGGCACATGCAAATTTGCTTAGAACTGCAAAAGAATACCGCATATAGGTAGATATAGTGGACTCATGTGGCAAAACTGGTTTAAAGGATTTTGGATGGACAAGTAGAGATCATCCTTGGTGCAAAATGAAGGCTAGCAAAAGATTGGGAAGCGACCAACCAAGAAACGAATAATCTCATAAGCAAGCACTAAGCATAATTAACACCGAATAATGCACCACAAGTAGGATATAATTTCCAATGCATGATTATTGACTTTCGTGCATGCATAGGGAATCACAAACCTTAACACCAATATTCTTACTAGAGCACAATTACTCATCAACATAACTCACATATCACATCATCATATCTCAAAACTATTACTAAGAATCAAGTTTATTTTGTCCAATGATCTTCATGACATTTTTTTAGTTTATCCTTCTTGGATATCTATCACTTTGGGACTAATTTTCATGTGTTGCTTTTCATAAGCTCAAACAAATATAAGTGACGATCATGAGCATAACAAATTTTCTTTCTCTCAAAATAATTTAAGTGAAGCAAGAGAGAATTTCTTCAAAATTTTACTAACTCTCAAATAAATCTAAGTGAAGCAAGATAGCATTTCTTCAAAAATAACAAAGCACACCGTGCTCAAAAAGATATAAGTGAAGCACTAGAGCAAGTCCTAGCTCATAAAAGATTTAAGTGAAGTATAGAGAGCAATTCTAACAAGTCATGATATAATTTTGGCTCTCAAATAGGTGTGTCCAGAAAGGATTGATGACTTAAAACACAAAATAAAACAAGCAAAGACTCATATCATACAAGACGCTCCAAGCAAAACACATACCATGTGACGAATAAAAATATAGCCTCGAGTAAAATACCGATGGTCGTTAGAAGAAAGAGGGGATGAATTTGGTTGCTCATTCTTGGATAATAGCTTGGGATGCTGGGGCATCCCCAAGCTTAGGCTCTTCTATCCTTCTTTCATCCATCGTAAGATAACCCAAAACTTGAAAACTTCAATCACACAAAACTCAACAAAACCTTCGTGAGATCCGTTAGTATAAGAAAAATAAACTACTACTATAAGTGCTGTAACAAACCAATTATTATTTTG
Organism: Aegilops tauschii subsp. strangulata; assembly: GCF_002575655.3. NCBI lineage: Eukaryota > Viridiplantae > Streptophyta > Magnoliopsida > Poales > Poaceae > Aegilops > Aegilops tauschii. Next base: position 184,263,646 of record NC_053040.3, read on the forward strand.
TTTTTGTATTATATCTACTGTATTCCAACTTTTCTATTCCAAAAACTCGTCAAAGAAAACATAGAGCCATCAAAATAAGCACACAACACAAAGAAAACAGAATCTGTCAAAACAGAACAGTATGTGGCAATCTGATTTGTTCGAATACTTCTGGTACTCCAAAAATTCTCAAAAACTAGGACAACCTGGGTAATTTGTATATTAATCTTCTGCAAAAAGAATTGGCATTTTATCAAGTTCTGGTACATTTTAACAATTATTTTCGTGAGCACAAAGTTTCTGTCTTTTTCAGGAAGATCAAACAACTATCACCCAAGAAGATCCTATTGGTTCTACTTGGCACAAACACTAAATAACACATAAAAACACAATAATAACAGTAGCATAATTGTGTAAACACTCAAGAACAGCAAGCAAAAAGCAAAAATAAATTTTATTCATTGGGTTGCCTCCCAACAAGCGCTATAGTTTTACGCCGCTAGCTAGGCATAATTTTATTGATGCTCACATGAAAGATAACAATTGAAGCATAGAGAGAGCATCATGAAACTTGTTACAAATGCATTTAAGTCTAACATGCTTCCTATGCATAGGAATTTTGTAGGCCAACAAATTAACAAGACAAGAAATATTTAGCATATGCAAGGTAGAAGAAAGAAACAATAGCAATCTCAACATAACGAAAGTTAATTTAGTAACATGAAAATTTCTACAACCATATTTTCCTCTCTCATAATAATTACATGTAGGATCATAATCAAATTCAACAATATAACTATCAAATAAAATTTTCTCTTCATGATCCACATGCATGCAAAGTTGACGCTCTTCCAAAATAATGGGATTATCATAAAATAAAGTCATGACCTCTCCAAGCCCAATTTTATCAAAAAATTCATAAGATTGAACACTCTCCAAATATGTGGGATTATTTTTACTTAAAGTTAACGCTCTTCCAAACCCACTTTCAATACTATTGCAAACATATTCATCATGAGGCTTAAATAAACTTTCAAGATCATAAGAATCATTATCACCCCAATCATGATCATTGCAGCAAGTAGTGGAGATAACAAAATTAGCATCCCCAAGCTTGGGGTTTTGCATATTATTAGCACAATTTACATTAATAGAATTTATAGTAAAATCATTGCAATCATGCTTTTCATTCAAAGAGCTATCATGAATCACTTCATAAATTTCTTCATCACAACTTTCAGATTCACGAATCTCAAGCAAAACTTCATAAAGATAATCTAGTGCACTCAAATCACTAGCAATTGGTTCATGATAATTAGATCTCTTAAAAAGATTAGCAAGTGGATGAGGATCCATAACAATAAATTTTTAGCAAGCAAAGATGCAAGCAAATAGAAGACACATGGCAACACAAGCAAACAAAAGATCGAACGAGAAAATGGCAAACGAAAAGAGGGTGAATAAAATGACAAATTTTTCCGAAGTGGGGGAGAGGAAAACGAGAGGCAAATGGAAAATAATGTAATTGCGAGGAGATGAGATTTGTGATTAGGAACCTGGTATATGTTGAAGATCCTCCCCGACAACGGCGCCAGAAATTCCTTTCGATTGCTCTCTGAGCTACGTCGGTATTTCCCCAAAGAGGAAGGGATGATGCAACACAGCAATGGTAGGTATTTCCCTCAGTGAAGAAACCAAGGTTATCGAACCAGTAGGAGAACCAAGCAACACAACGTAAACAACACCTGCACACAAATAACAACACCTCACAACCCGATGTGTTAAAGGGGTTCTCAATCCCTTTTGGGTAACGATGCCAGAAAATTGTAGTAGATTGAAATAATAGATCGCAAATAAATAAAGTGCAGCAAAGTATTTTTGTATTTTTGGTTTAATAGATCTGAATAAAAATGCAAAGGAAAAGTAAATCGCAAGCAAATATATGAGAAAGAAGACCCGGGGCCGTAGGTTTCACTAGTGGCTTCTCTCGAGAAAGATAGCAAACGGTGGGTAAACAAATTACTGTTGGGCAATTGATAGAATCTCAAAGAATTATGATGATATCCAGGCAATGATCATTACATAGCCATCACGTCCAAGATTAGTAGACCGACTCCTGCCTGCATCTACTACAATTACTCCACAAATCGACCGCTATCCAGCATGCATCTAGTGGATTAAGTTCATGGAAAAACTGAGTAATGCAATAAGAACGATGACATGATGTAGATAAGATCCGTTTATCTATTGTGTTAGATATAGATCCCATCTTTTTATCCTTAGTAGCAACGATACATACGTGTCGGTTCCCTTTCTGTCACTGGGATCAAGCACGATAAGATCGAACCCACTACCGGGCACCTCTTCCCATTGCAAGATAAATAGATCAAGTTGGCCAAACAAAACCCAAATATCGGAGAAGAAATGCGAGGCTATAAGAGATCATGCATATAAGAGATCAAAGAAACTCAAATAACTTTCATGGATATAAAAAGATATGACTAATCATAAACTCAAAGTTCATCAGATCCCAACAAACACACCGCAAAAAGAGTTACATCATATGGATCTCCAAGAGACCATTGTATTGAGAATTCAGCGAGAGAAAGAGAGAGCCATCTAGCTACTAACTACGGACCCGAAGGTCTAGAAAGAACTACTCACACATCATCGGAGAGGCACCAATGGAGGTGGTGAACCCCAGCCGAGATGGTGTCTAGATTGGATCTGGTGGTTCTGGACTCTGCAGCGGCTAGATGAATATTTCGTCGACTCCCCTAGGGTTTCTGGAATATTGGGGTATTTATAGAGCAAAGAGGCGGTCCGGGGGGCACCCGAGGTGGGCACAACCCACAAGGGCACACTTGGGCCTCCTGGCGCGCCCTGGTGGGTTGTCCCCTCCTCGGGACTCCCCCCAGGTGCTACCAGGGCCCATTGCCTTCCTTCTGGCCCATAAAAAATCATCGTGGAGTTTTGTGGCATTTGGACTTCATCTGATATTGATTTCCTGCGATGTAAAAAACATGGGAAAAAACAGCAAGTGGTCACCCAAAAAACAAAAACGGTCATAAACGGGAATAGATTGAGAAGCGACCAACCAAAAAACAAAAACGGTCATAAACATGCATTGAACATAACTAACACTGAATAATGCACCATAAGTAGGATGTAACTTCATTGCATAACTATTGACTTTACGTGCATTCATAGGGAATCACAAACCTTAACACCAATATTCTCACTAAAGCACAATTACTCACTAGCATAACTCACATATTATCATCTTCATATCGCAAAACTATTGCAAGGAATCAAGCTTATCACATCCAATGATCTATATGAAAGTTTTTATTATATCCCTCTTGGATATTCATCACATTGGGACCAAATTCATATCTTGTGCAAATTACCATCACTATTATCAACTCTCAAAAAGATATAAGTGAAGCATGAGAGTGCAAATATTTATTTAAAATCTTATCAACTCTCAAAATAATATAAGTGAAGCATGAGAGTGTATGTACTTTCAAATATAATCTTATAAAATATCAAAATAATATAATGAATCATGAGAGTGTATGTATTTCTTTAAAATATAACCACCGTCGTGCTAAAAAAGATATAAGTGAAGCACTAGAGCAACTGCCTAGCTCAAAAGATTTAAGTGAAGCACATAGAGTATTCTAGCAAGTCATGATAACGTGTGGCTCTCTCAAATAATGCACGAGGCTCCAAGCAAAACTCATGATACGTGACGAATAAAAATATAGCTCCTAGTAAAATTACCGATAGTTGGTAGAAGAAAGAGGGGATGCCTTCCGGGAGATCCCCAAGCTTAGTTGCTTGGGAGTCCTTGAATATTACCTTGGGGTGCCTCGGGCACCCCCAAGCTTAGGCTCTTGCCACTCCTTATTCCTTTATCCATCGTGATCTCACCCAAAACTTGAAAACTTCAATCACACAAAACTCAACAAAACCTCGTGAGATCTGTGAGTATAGTAAAGCAAATCACTACTTTAAGTACTATTGCAAACCCATTCATATTTTATCTTTGCATTATAGCTACTGTATTCTAACTTCTCCATGGCTTATACCCCCGATACAATCCATAGTTTCATCAAAATAAGCAAAACAATGCATCAAAAACAGAATAGTCTGTAGAAATCTGAACATTGACCACACTTCTGTAACTGAAAAAATTCTGAAAAATTAGGACAACGTGGGTAATTTGTATATCAATCATGTGTAAAACAATCAGAATTCTATCGTGCTCCAGCAAATTTTTACAATTCTGCTACTGGATGCAAAAGTTTCTGTTTATGCACAGAATCAAAGCAACTATCACCCAAATCATCCCAAAGGCTTTGCTTGGCACAAACACTAATACAAACACTAAAAAACAATCATAACAGTAGCGTAATTGTGTGCTTATTGAAAAAAAGAAAAGAAACAAAAAATTAAGGATAACTACTGGGTTACCTCCCAGCTAGCGCTATAGTTTTACGCCCCTAGCTAGGCATAATGCATAGTTTCAAGTAGTGTCATCTTTGGTTTTAGTTCCATAGGTAGCCCTCATGATTGATTCATATGGTGGTTTAATTTTTTCTAGGGAAGTGTTCCATACCATTTTTTAATGGAAACTGAAATTTTATATTCCCTTCTTTCATGTCAATAATGGCACCTATAGTTTGTAAGAACGGTCTACCAAGTATTATGGGGAAAGATGGATTGCATTCAATATCAAGCACAATAAAATCAACGGGCACATAGTTCCTATTTGCAAGAATAAGAATATCATTAATCCTACCCAAAGGCTTTTTAATAGTAGAATCCGCTAAGTGCAAATTAAGAGAACATTCTTCCAAATTGGTAAAACCTAGCACATCACATAGAGATTTCGGAACTGTGGAAACACTAGCACCCAAATCACATAAAGCATTGCACTCATAATTTTTTATCTTGACTTTAATGATGGGCTCCCATTCATCATATAATTTTCTAGGAATTGAAATCTCTAATTCTAGTTTTTCTTCTAAAGCTTTCGTCATTGCTTCTACAATATGTTTAGTAAAAGCCTTATTTTGCTCATAAGCATTGGGTGAATTTAGCATGGATTGCAACAAAGAAATACATTCAATCAAAGAACAACTATTATAATTAAAGTTTTTGTAATCCAAAAGAGTGGGCATATCACTAGTTAAAGTTTTTTACCTCTCCAAACACACTTTTATCAATTTTTTCATTAAGATTTTCACCCACCGAATTATGGGGACACCTTCTAGCTAAACATGACTCTTCTTCTGTCCCCTTCTCATCAAGTTTAACATTACTAAACAAAGATTCAATGGAATAAACACCAATCATTTTAATATTTTCATTAGGGCCATTTGCATTTCTATCCCTAACTCGAACCACCTAATCAGATTTGCCCCTAATTTCAAAGCCTGCTCAAATTTGCCCCTCTACCGTTAGGTGCTCTTATAGAAATGCCCTTCTCCGCCGTTACCGTCCGGTCAACGGGCTTTGACCGTCCTAAAAAAATAGCAAAAAAAAATAAAAAAAATCTAAAATTTTGTGGGATCGAAGATACTCATGTGCGCAAGGTGCATGCAAATTTGTACATTCCAGGAGCTCGTGGCGAGGAAAAGCAGTTAATCTGTATACTTGTGAATAGTAAATTTGAAATAAAATAGCAAGAAAATTCAAAAAATATGAATTTTTTTGCCATCAAAGAGCCTTAGGTACACAAGGTGCTTGCAAGTTTTTGTGATCAAATGACATACGAGGAGCTCTAGCAAAAAAAACAAAATTGTCATTTTTCCAAAGTTTTCTCCCGAGCCAAATTTGGTTTTTTCTCCACGAGCTCCTACAGTGTCAAAACACAACAAAAATTTGAAAGCACTTTGCGCACCCGAGCCTCTTTGATGCCAAATTTTTTCATATTTTTTTGAACTTTCTTGCTATTTTTTTGAATTTATTGTTCACGAGCGTACATATTTACTATTTTTTCTTTGCCACGAGCTCCTGAAATGTCCAAATAGCATGAAAATTTGTACGCATCTTGTGAACCTGAGTATCTTTGATACCACAAAATTTCAGATTTTTTTGATATTTTTGGTATTTTTTCCAGGATGGTCAAAGCCCTTTGACTGACTTTAACCGGACGGTAACGACACAGAAGGGCATTTCTATAAGTGCACATAACGGCAGAGGGGCAAATTTGAGCAGGCTTTGAAATTAGGGGTAAATCTGAGAGTGGGCGCAAATTAGGGGCAAAAATGTAAATGTCCCTTCTCATTATTACTACGAAAGAAACCCGGCGGAAAAACTTTTTCTAAGAATTCTCGCTTAGCCCTCAACCTAGCAGTTCTTTCTTTACTTTCATCCGTGAAGACATAAAGAGCTTTAATTGATTCACTAATATCAATCTTAGGTGGCAAAATTTTAGCTTTAAGATTTTCCACATCATTGTCGGTGTACAAAAGTAGGGGCTCTCCTTTTTACCCCTCTACTTGTGCACGGGCAGTCAGAGCCGCACCTACGGCCACACTAAGTAGGGCAGAAGAAGGAAGCCAAAGGTGCAAGACGGGCAAAGCAACACCAAGACCAGAGACACAAAGAGCAAGAGGGCGAGGTGGACTCCCCCGGGAAGACCCTTGCCGGGGCGGCCTCCGTAGCCCCGGCAAGAGCCTTGCCGGGGCAGCTTGCCCAACGCCAGCAGAGCGCGCCACCCTTGAGCCCAAGGGTTCCAACACTATCAACCACATTGGAACCAAGGCTCGGGAGGCACCTCCATGGTGGCATGCAGATCTTTGTGAAGATCATAAGCACACAAGATCAGATAACGAACAGAAGACGACGATCCTCGGCAAGATCCTTGCCGAAGAAATCCACGAGACCCCCGGCAAGATCCTTGCCGGGGACGACCGCGATGCCACGGCAAGGCCCTTGCCGGGGCCCCGGCAAGACCCTTGCTGAGGACACCTACGGGGCCACAGACAGACCCACGTCTGCCAAGACTCCACCGCCGTTCCCATACAGCTGCCAGCCCAACCAGCTGGGCAAGCACCTGCGTGGCAACGTGCGGCCTCCAGGCCAACTCAGCAAACACCTGCATGGTGGCATGCAGATCTTCGTGAAGACCCTACCACCATGCCATCTCAGGAGCCTGCCTGCCTACGTGGCGCTGCATGCCTCATTGGCCTGGACGCGTGTCGGAGCGAGGCGGAGCGGCGACGGACGGGACGGGCCTCGTTGCCGTCCCCAATAAAGCAACGGGACACCTAAGGAGCGCATTTAATGCGCCTTGTCCCATAATGACAGGCGATAAGCTTGTACACTGTATACCTTTCCACCTCATGTGTGCCACTGTGGCGACCCTTTTTGACTATAAAAGGAGGCCCGAGGCGTACTGGAGAAGGATTCGGATCTTTTGGACTACGCACGCACCGCAGCTAGTTCAAGAGCTCAAGAACACTCAAATATACACAAAAGCAGGACTAGGGTATTACGCATCCTCGCGGCCCGAACCTGGGTAAAAGATCTTTGTGCTGACTACCAGACCCGCTCTTTGCACAACCCCGCGCCCGCCAACCGTAGAAGGGATCCCAGTGATTCCATAGGTGTCGTTTTCCACTGACATCTTTGGCGCGCCAGGTAGGGGGCTCAGTTGTGAAAATCCGGTCTAGCAGTTAGTCTAGCAGTTCTTCATCGCCATGGCTCCCAAGAAGAAGACGATCATGGCGATCGGTTCATCGGGAGCCGTACGGCCCATACCAGTGCGGGAGAGTGGTGGGGCGGTCGCGGACGGAAGCCGAGGCGCAGCCCGCGAACACCCACATCGCTCTGGCAGTCAAAGCCTGGCGAGCGGCGTCGTTCGTGCGCGAGACGACGGGCCGCACGCCGCCAAATCCAAAGACGGAGCCGGGCCCCCCGCGGGCGGCGTCGTGCCACCCATGGGCGGCGCGGCGACTTCCAAGACGCCTACGCCGGCGCCCACGACGCGCTCTTCCCAGGTTGTGCGCGACGAGCAGCGTCAGCACGCTGGTGACCCCCGGCGCCGCCGTGGGAAGAGTCCTGTGCCTCATTTGCGGGACGTGGAAGGCCAGCATGCACGCCGAGGCGCTGGCGAAAATGGCGCACAGCCGCAAGGCCGTGATAGAGCTCCTTCTAACATTGTTAGAAGTCAGAGCGCGTCACGGTCCACGCAGCTTTTGCCGCCACCCACGCCAGCAGAAGCTTTGGCGCGCGCGCAGTTGCTCCTCGACTTTCCTCCTGCTGCGAAAAAGCTCGACGAGTGGAGAGCCACCATCCGGAGCCTCGTCGGCGTTGCCAACAAAGATGAGCCGCGACCACTGGGGCCCTCAGGCCGGCGCTCCGTCGAGCCACCGCATGCCAGTGGTGGAAGGACCGGAGGTGCTGCGGCCACGGTGCACTCTCCTCCCCCACGCCAGCCACCGCGGGTGTCGGTCCGTCGTGATGACGCTTGTGATAACATCTCCATAGTGTCGTTCGACCCACGTCAGCGCCAAGTTCTTCGGGAGCAAGCCCATGAAGACGCTTGAACCACCATCGAGCGCCGGCGCGAAGCACGCCACCAGTCAGATAGGCGGGCGGGGCCCACTATGGACCACCCAACACCGGGAGGATCTGGCGGCCTACCCTACGAGGTGGGTTGCCCAGCCTTTACCCGTGAGCTACGGCAGTTCCAGTGGCCCTCCCACCGCACGTTCAAGCCCGACGTTGGCGAGAAGTACAATGGCAAGACCCACCCGTCGGAGTTCCTCAGGATCTACACCATCACGATGCAAGCTGCTGGAGCTCGCGACGACAAGGTGCTTGCCAATTACTTCCTGTTGGCACTTAAACCCAATGTCATGTCATGGTTGATGCACTTGCCGGCGGATTCCATTTCTTCTTGGTCGGATTTGTGTCTTGTGTTCGTTGGCGCCTTCACTGGAGGCCACCAAGCTCATGGCCAGGCAAGCGATTTGCATATCATCCCCCAGAAGGAAGGTGAAAACCTGCGCAAGTACATACAGAGGTTCAGCCGGGTGAAGTACAACATCCCAGATGTTCATCCTGCCGCCGTGATCAGCGCATTCCATCAGAATGTGCGCAACTGCAAGATGCGTGAAGAGCTGGCGATGAACAAGGTCAAAGATGTGGCCGAACTTTATGTTCTGGCCGATAGGTGCGCTCGAGCTGAAGAGGGGGGAAGTACCCCGGCGAGGACGCCAGTGCGGAAACCGACTCCACAGACGAAGACACGCCCGCCCCGACAAAGAAGGGTCAGCGCCGCAACAGGAAGCGCAAGGGCAAGGCCGTGCTTGCCGTCGAGGGATCCGACGATACTGGCACTGCCAAGAACGCTAAGGCAGACGACCGCGGCAAAGAAATTGTCGGGTGCGCCGCTTGTCGGGCCTTGGCGGCTGCCGACAAGCCAGGAGGCTCCGATAAGCAGTACTGCAAGATCCACCGCACCAAGGGCCACGACCTCCAGAACCGCCGGCAAGTTGAGCTGCTTGCTGAGAAGCAAAAAGCTGAGTATGAGAGGCGGGATAAGGAGAAGGGTCAGGATGGTGCCGAGGGATCCGGCAAGAAGCATGGCGGCCAAGGAGGTCGGCGCGGCAAGGATAACCAGCAAAGAGGCCCGCTCGGGGCCGCGACAAGAAGCAAGAAGATGATGATCATGACGAGGACGACGAGTCCAGCGAGCATGAGTTCCAAAAAGCTACGGAGGCCATGTGCGTCGACGGTGGCGCCTCGCTGCACACCTCTCACCGCCAGCTCAAGCAGTGGGCGTGTGAGATCACAGCAGCGGAACCATCATTCGATGCTCAAAAGCCACTGAAGTGGTCCAGCACGCCTATCATTTTTGACACCGAGGACCACACTGATCGCACAACTGCGGTCGGGTGTTTGCCGTTGTTGGTTTTGCCAACAATACGCAACCTCAAGGTGACAAAAATGCTAGTTGACGGCGGGGCCGGTCTGAACTTGATCTCGCATGTTGTGATCAAAAGGCTGCAGATTCCTGATGGAGACCTCGAAGAGACGGGCACATTTCAAGGGGTCAACCCGGGAACGAGTCAGCCGAAGGGTAAGGTCACGCTGCCCGTGACGTTTGGAGGCGAGTTAAACTATAGGAAAGAGAGGATTGTTTTCGATGTAGCCGAGATCCCCTTGCCCTACAACGGGATCCTCGGCCGCCCAGCACTAGCCAAGTTCATGGCGGCCTCACATTATGCCTACAACACGGTGAAGATGCCTGAGCCGATGACCATCATCACCGTCCCCTCCGACAAGAAGGATGCGCTGACCAACTCTACTGGGAAGCAGTTGCAGCGACTGCCGCCAAGGCACTTGCTCCTGCCGCCGAAGCCCCGGGAGGGAAGAAGACCGACAAGACCTCTCGCACCCACTCTAGCAAGCGCACCTCTTCGGAGTGTAGTGCTCCCGTCGAGGACGTGCTAGAGAGTTCCACCGGCAAGAGCAAGAAATCCAGAGCTGCACCACCAGAGACCAAGAAGGTGTCCGTCAAGGAGGATGGCACGGGAGGGGCTTTTACCATAAGCTCCACCCTCGACAGCAAATAGGAAGGCGCGCTCGTCACTTTCCTGCGGGCGAATGTCGATGTGTTTGCGTGGCAAGCATCCGACATCCCCGGCATTCCCAGGGAGGTGATTGAGCACCATCTTGTTGTCTGTCCTCATGCGCGACCCGTCAAGCAGAAGGTCAGGAAGCAAGCTCTGGAACGGCAAGAGTTCATCACAGAGGAAATCAGGAAGTTGGAAGCGGCAGGCTTGGTAAGAGGGGTACTCCATCCGACGTGGCTGGCCAATCCGGTGGTGGTGCACAAGGCAAATGGGAAGTGGAGACTGTGTATTGATTACACAAACATCAATAAGGCTTGTCCAAAGGACCCTTTCCCGTTACCGCGCATTGACCAGATTGTTGACTCCACGGCTGGGTGTGACTTGTTATCATTCCTCGACGCTTACTCGGGATACCACCAGATCTTCATGATGAAAGAAGATGAAGAGAAGACGGCGTTCACCACCCCATGTGGTACGTATTGTTTCATGCGAATGCCTTTCGGGTTGAAGAGCGCTGGCTTGACGTTTGCGAGAGCAGTCCAAATTGGTTTTGAGCCTCAGCTGCATAGAAATATGGAAGCTTATATGGATGACATAGTGGTCAAAACCAAGGACAGGGCAACACTCGTACAAGATTTAGAAGAGACGTTTGCAAATTTGCGCAAGATCAACCTCAAGCTGAACCCTGAGAAGTGTGTCTTTGGCGTTCCGTCCGGCAAGCTTCTCAGATTCTTTGTGTCACAGCATGGGATCGAGGCGAATCCAGACAAGATCAAGGCCATTGAGCAGATCGAGGCACCTGGGCGGATCAAGGATGTACGTCGGCTCGCTGGCTGCGTTGCCTCCATGAGCAGATTCGTCTCCAAGTCTGCTGAACGTGCCCTTCCCTTTTTCAAAATCTTGAAAAAGGCGGGCCCAATGGAATGGACCCCAGAGGCCGAGGCAGCCCTGCAAGATTTGAAGAAGTACCTCTCCTCTAAGCGATACTGGTTGCGCCTAAACCACAAGAACCGTTGCTGCTATATCTAGCAGCAACGAACCAAGTGGTCAGCGCCACGCTAGTGGCACAGAGAGAGGTCGACGAAGAGGCAGTGGCAACGGCAGGGCTGGCGGATGGCAAACCAGAGCTCCCCCTGGCAGGGCCTGGTGCCGGTAAGGCAAGGCCCCCGGCAGAGTCTGATGCTGGCGAAGAAGAAGCGACGCAACCAAATGAAATAGTGCAGAAGAAGAAGATGATGCAGCACCCGGTTTCCTTTGTCAGCTCCCTCTTGCAGGGGGCTAGGTCAAGGTACTCCGGTGTGCAGAAATTGCTCTTCGGCCTCCTTATGGCCTCGAGGAAGCTGCGTAATTACTCCCAAGCACACGAAATCACCGTCGTCACCCTCTTCCCGTTGCAACGGATATTGCATAACCCAGACGCAACCGGGAGGATTGTGGAATGGGCTTTGGAACTGTCGAGCTTTGGTTTGAAGTTTGAAAGCACTTCGACAATTCAGAGTAGAGTCTTGGCGGAGTTCATTGCGGAATGGACCTCGACGCCCGACGAAGAGATTCAGGAGACCGCTCTCCCCGGCAAGGGAACAAGTCATGACTGGATTATGTACTTTGACGGGGCTTTCTCACTGCAAGGCGCCGGTGCTGGTGTGATACTCATCGCACCCACCGGAGAGCACCTCAAGTATGTAGTCCAGATGCACTTTCCCAGGGAGATGTCAACAAACAACACTGCTGAATACGAGGGGTTGCTTGCCGGTCTCAGGATCGCGGCAAACATCGGAATCAAGAAGAGCATTGTGAGGGGTGATTCACAGCTCGTCGTCAAGCAAGTTAACAAAGATTATGAAAGCCCATTGATGGAGGCCTACGTAGATGAAGTGAGGAAGCTGGAAGAGCGTTTTGACGGTATACAAGCGGAGCATGTTCCCCGAGTGGAGAACGGCATCGCCGACTACTTGTCGAAACGCGCTGCCTTCAAATTGCCTGTGGAACTAGGTACTTTTGTGCATCGATTAACTCAACCATCCGTTGAACCATCGACAGGGCAGAACAAGCGGAGGAAATCAGGCCCCGGCAAGTACTCTCCCGCCAAGCTCCCAGGAGCCGCCGGCAAAGATGTTGCCGTGGACACTGAGCCTGCCATGGGGCAATAGACTCCGGCAGGGCATCAAGCCCTGGCCATAGAGACAGCCGCTCTCATGGCAAAGGAAATGCCTTTGGTCCTTGTCGTCGAGCCCCAGGCTCCGGCATGGGCACAACATACTGTCCGATTCCTCCAAACAGGGGAACTCCCTGAGGAGCAGGAAGAAGAGGAGAAAGTAGTCCGTCAGTCTGCCATGTATCAGTCCGTCGACGATGTTCTGCACAGAAAAAGACCAAACGATGTGAAATTGAAGTGTTTTCCCCGGGAGGAAGGACTGGAGCTGTTGGCAGAGATACACGGAGGCATATGTGGCTCCCACATAGGGTCAAGGGCCCTTGCCGGGCAAGGCGTTCTGGCAAGGTTTCTTCTGGCCCACAACCCTCCAGGATGCAACGACACTAGTAACCAAGTGTGAAGCGTGCCAGTTCCATTCAAAGAAGCTTCATCAACCAGCTCAAGCTCTCCAAACAATCCCTCTTTCCTGGCCATTCTCGGTCTAGGGGCTCGACATACTGGGCCCCTTTCCCCGTGCTATCGGGGGCTTTGAGTACTTGTATGTTGCAATCGACAAGTTCACAAAGTGGCCGGAGGTGGAGGCAGTGACAAAGGTGAAAGCACAATCAACCGTCAAATTCTTCAAGGAGCTAGTCTGCCGTTTTGGTGTGCCAAATAGAGTCATCACCGACAACGGCATGCGGTTCACGAGCCGCGTCTTCATGCAGTACATCCAGAACCTCGGCAGCAAGGTCTGTTTTGCTTCTGTTGCACACCCACGAAGCAACGGCCAGGCTGAGAGGGTGAATGCTGAATTATTGCGAGGCCTCCGGACAAGAACTTTTGACAGGCTACACAAGTGCAGACGACGCTGGATTGATGAATTGCCGGCGGTTCTTTGGTCAATCAGAATGACACCAAATCGAGCCACTGACCAGACACCTTTCTCCCTCGTTTACGGGGCAGAAGTAGTTCTCCCCATGGAACTCACGTACGGGTCACCCCGAGTGCTCGCTTATGATGAGTTTGAGCAAGAGCAATTGCAGCAAGATGACGCAACGCTCCTTGAGGAAGATCGTCTTTGGGCGGCTGTGAGAGCAGCACGCTACCAGCAAGCCTTGCGCCGCTACCATAGCCGCAAGGTTCATGCCCGAAGCTTTGAGGAAGGCGACCTTGTTCTTCGGCGCGTTCAATCGGCCAAGAATTCCAACAAGTTGACGCCCAAGTGGGAAGGCCCTTATCGGGTAATACGAGTCACCAGGCCTGGCGCAGTCCGCCTGGAGACCGAAGATGCTATTCCAGTGAGCAACTCCTGGAACATCGAACATCTTTGCAAGTTTTACCCATAAGGCGCGGTTGCCGGGCTCCCCGGCAGACCACCTTTTGTACAAGCCTTGCCGGCGAGGCATGTATCCCTTTGTACAAAGCCCGGTGCAGACCCTGAGCATAAATAAATGAAGTGCTAGCGCCCTAAGTTTTAGCATGCATGCTAGGTTTAGTCTCTCCCTTGGTTAGGGTTGATAGTGCTTAGCGGCGACTAACCCCTAGCATAGAGGTCGAGTGTGCATCTCTCTGTTCCTTCCCGTGCTTTTTAGGTTCGCAGGGTGCATGGACATTTCTGCTGAGCTGTTTGGAGGAAAGGGAACAGGCCGGCGCCCCGACCCCGGCAAGCCAAGGTTGCCGGGGGCTGCGGATCCGAAGGTCCGACCACGGCAAGCCAAGACTGCCGGGGGCTGCAACATCAGATAAGGTTTTCATTCCCCACTCCCAACTTCCGTATGAAACTTGAACGTACAAGACTTCGCTCACTCTTATACCATCATGCTCCCTCTTTCCCATGTCCAAAAACCCTTACTTTGGGCCAGGACTTGGTCATAGCGCGGTGGGAAGGGAACGGGCAAAGGGCCCAATCCTGCTTTTGCCCTACCTCCACCATGGGCGTGAGTGTAATCGAGCTATAGAGCAGGACGACGGCAAGGACTGTTGCCGGGTTACAATGTTTATCTTAAGATAACGAGGACTCGTTCCTTGGTGTGGCCCCCGCCCCCGCACAAAAGAAACCCGGCAAACACCCTTCTTTTCATTCATACGTTGTTAACAAGTACAATTCGTATGGAATGTATACACGAGCGAGGGGATTACAAGGTCTAAATTCTACTAAGGCCCGTAGGCTTACAAACTAAAAAGAGATAAGATGCCCATAATCCCTTTCTTGTCCCTCTCCTCAGGAAATGGAACAAGATTGCGGAAGGGCAAAAGGAGTGCCTAGGCGAGGTACGAGCAGCAGAAGACGCCAAGAGAACATATCGGCGATCATCCGGAAGGAGGCCGGTGATGACGGTGCCGGAGGAAGAGCCGAAAGACGAGGCAGCGGCCTAACAATACGCGACGAAGGCGTCGAGGCCATCGTACTCTGACTTGACGGCCCACCACCCGCCTTCTTCGTCTTCCACGTCCCTCCAACGCCAGCCGCCCAAGGCGACGACCCCGAGAAGTTCAAGGAGCTGGCGATGCAGATGATGGTGCTGCCGGCATCGCCCAGGAACGGTGTGCCTGACGCCTAGTCGGACCCGTCATCCTCCCGCCCGCTACCCTCGTCGTCGTTGTCGCTGTCCTCCTCGTCACTCTCGCCCAAAGAGAAGCTTTCGCCATTAGTCGAGCTCTCCGCACAGCACCCTAGCCTGTGTCCCGAGCGCCCGAAGACCTTGACGGAGAGCAAATCTCTCTCCGCTAGCTTGAAGCAGAGGACGTGCACATCCATCAAACAATGGGCGCGTGCAAAGGTTTTCCAGCCCCGGCGAAGGAGCATCACTTGAGGGGCGGGGAACCCTGTGTTCACCCACATGTCGCCATGGTAACACCCCTTCATGTGAAGCCTCAGCCGCGGTGGCTGGTCGATCTCCAGCACCCTCGCGAACGCCCGGGGAAGACGAAGGCGGCGGCGCAGCGGCCCATGCAGTTGTAGGATAAACTCGAGCGCCGAATCCCCGACATGACCACTCAGCGAAGTAGGAGGAGTTGGCGGGGGGGATGGCGACGGAGACAGAGACGACGCAGGCATCCCCCTTCCACGCCCACCTCTGCCTCGGCCGCCTTTGCCTTGACCGCCTCGCCGACCGCGGCCCCGTCCAGCGGCCCCGCCTCGAGCATGGCCTTCACCCTGGGCATCTAGCTCTTCCTTGACCGCCGCAGCTCTCTGGCGGGAGGAGGACCTGGTCGCCTCCACAGAAGAACGGCTGCGGCCACGCCCTCTCACCATGACCGTGAGTGGGGATGGAGACAAAGGGGAGACGCAGGGAGATGCTCTTCCTCCTCCCACTGAGTTCCCTTTTTATAGTTGGGAAGGGGAGGCCGAAAGACTAGCTCTATGCCCCTAAAGAGCCCGCTCGAGTCCGGCTCATTAAAGTGGCAGCAAGCAAGGACATCGACCGCCCTCCCCGCCCAATCGAAGGCATGTGAGTATCGGCCCCCGCGAGCCTTCCCATGTTCCATGCGTCTGTCACCTACCCCGCGCCGTGCATGCGGCATACGCGGCGTAAGGAGCAGGCGTAGTGGGAAACATGGAACGACGGTTCCAAGGCGGAGAGAGTAAATGAGCGGCGGTCTGCCGTTTTGAGGGAACACGCAAGTCGCCTCATTACTGTTCACCATGGATGACGCAAGCATGCTGCGGTCATTCCACGCACGACCCCAACGTCACACATTCAACGCGGGCCATGGGGAAGCGCGACGGGCAGGAATTTACCGCACTAAAACTCCGCCCCGCCTGCCCGCGCACTGTTCTGGACCTAGCGCAACAACGCGTTGTGCTTATGTGTGGCCCAGGCCCGGGGGCTCCTGTCGGTGTACAAAAGTAGGGGCTCTCCTTTTTACCCCTCTACTTGTGCACGGGCAGTCAGAGCAGCACCTACGGCCACACTAAGTAGGGCAGAAGAAGGAAGCCAAAGGCGCCAGATGGGCAAAGCAACGCCAAGACCAGAGACACAAAGAGCAAGAGGGCGAGGTGGATTCCCTCAGCAAGACCCTTGCCGGGGCGGCCTCCGCAGCCCCGGCAAGAGCCTTGCCGGGGCAACTTGCCCAATGCCAGCAGAGCGCGCCACCCTTGAGCCCAAGGGTTCCAACACCATCAACCACATTGGAACCAAGGCTCGGGAGGCACCTCCATGGTGGCATGCAGATCTTTGTGAAGATCATAAGCACACAAGATCAGATAAGGACCAGAAGACAATGATCCTCGGTAAGATCCTTGCCGAAGAAATCCACGAGACACCCGGCAACATCCTTGCCGGGGACGACCGCGATGCCACGGCAAGGCCCTTGCCGGGGCCCCGGCAAGACCCTTGCCGAGGACACCTGCGGGGCCACAGCCAGACCCACGTCTGCCAAGACTCCACTGCTGTTCCCATACAGCTGCCAGCCCAACCAGCTGGGCAGGCACCTGTGTGGCAACGTGCGGCCTCCAGGCCAACTCAGCAAGCACCTGCGTGGTGGCATGCAGATCTTCGTGAAGACCCTACCACCACGGCATCTCAGGAGCCTGCCAGCCTGCGTGGCGCTTCATGCCTCGTTGGCCTGGACGCGTGTCGGAGTGAGGCGGAGCGGCGACGGACGGGACGGGCCTCGTTGCCGTCCCCAATAAAGCAACAGGACACCTAAGGAGCGCCTTTAATGCGCCTTGTCCCGTAATGACAGGCGATAAGCTTGTACACTATATACCTTTCCACCTCTTGTGTGCCACTGTGGCGACCCCTTTTGATTATAAAAGGAGGCCCGAGGCGTACTGGAGAAGGATTCGGATCTTTTGGACTACGCACGCACTGCAGCTAGTTCAAGAGCTCAAGAACACTCAAATATACACAAAAGCAGGACTAGGGTATTATGCATCCTCGCGGCCCGAACCTGGGTAAACGATCTTTGTGCTAACTATCAGACCCGCTCTTTGCACAACCCCGCGCCCGCCAACCGTAGAAGGGATACCAGTGATTCCATAGGTGTCGTTTTCCACCGACAATCATGAACAAAATTCTATCAATGCTCCTAGACATATCATCAAGTTTACTCAATTTTTCTTCTATCATAGTATTGAAAACTTTTTGAGAATTTATAAATTCTTTGATATTAACTTCAAGATCAGAGGGTATCCTATTTTTTTATTATAAGAATTACCATAGGAATTGCCATTATTATTAGAGGAATTTCTTGGAAATGGCCTAGGATTAAAATTACCTCTATAAGCATTACTATTAAAATTGTTTTGCGAGACAAAATTCACATCTACGGGATCATTATTTTGCTCAATCAAAGTGGATGAAGGCACACCATTAGGATAAATAGGAGCATTTTTACTAGCAACGAATTTCATAAGCGCATCAACTTTATCACTGAAAGTACTAATTTTTCAACAGAATGTACTTTTTTACTAGTAGGAGTTTTTTCAGTATGCCATTGTGAATAATTTGCCATAATATTATCAAGCAATTTAGTAGCTTCACCCAATGTAACTTTTAATAAAATCACCACCCGCGGCGGAATCTAAAAGATTTCTAGAAATAAAATTCAACCCCGCATAATTTATATATATAATCATCCACAAACTTAAACCATGAGTAGGGAAATTTCTTATCATTAATTTCATCCTTTCCCAAGATTGGGCAACATGTTCATGATCAAGTTGCTTAAAATTCATAATCTGATTTCTAAGGGAAATAACTTCCCGGGAGGAAAAATACTTGGCAATAAAAGCATCTTTACACTTCTCCCAAGAATCAATAATATTTCTTGGCAAAGATGAAAACCAAGTTTTAGCGCAATCTCGTAGTGAGAACGAAAATAATTTTAATTTCACAATATCATTGTCCACAGCCTTTTTCTTTTGCATGTCACACAATTAAACGAAAGTGTTTAGATGGGATGCGGCATCCTCATTAGGACTACAGGAAAATTGTTCTTTCAGCACAAGATTTAACAAAGCGGTATCAATATCACAAGATTCCGCACTAGTGGTGGGAGGATCAATCGGAGTACTAATAAAATCATTATTATTGGTATTAGAAAAATCACACAATGTTGTATTTTCTTGAGACATCGTAACTACCCAAACAAGATAATAAGCAAGCAAAGGAGCAAACAAGAAAACACAGAAAAAGGCAAACGGAAAATATTTTTGTATTTTTGTGAAAAAATAGAAGTGGGGCAGATGAAAACGAGAGGCAAATGGAAAATAATGTAAATGCAAGGCGATGAAAGTTTATGCGAAGGTACTTGATAGTTGTTGATGATGTCTCCACAGCAACGGTGCTAGAAATTCTTCCTACTACTTGTGAACTGCGTTGAGATTTCCCCGGAGAGGAGAGGATGATGTAGTACAATAGGGATAAGTATTTCCCTCAGTTAAAAACCAAGGTATCAATCCAGTAGGACAAGCAAGTAACAACTCATTAGCAGCACCTGCACACAAACAACAAATCCTTGCAACACAATGCGGACAAGGGGTTGTCAATCCCTTGACGGTTACGAGCAAGATTAAATTGTATGGTATTTGATAGTTAGATCAGACAAAAATACGAAATAACATAAATAAAGTAAAAATGCAGCAAGGTATTTTTGGTTTTAATATATGATAAAAGATAGACCCGGGGGCCATAGTGTTCACTAGAGGCTTCTCTCTTGAAAATAGCATACTGTGGATAAACAAATTACTGTCCGGAAATTGATAGAAAAGCAAATAATTATGACGATATCCAAGGCAATGATCATATATAGGCATCACGTCCGAGACTGTCGGCGTTCTGGGAACGGGGGTCCCCAGACTTGCCTGCCTGCGGCCCATAGCGTGGCCAAGCAGCAGGCCGTACGTCCCATGTTCGTCAACAAGGCACCCAAGACCCTCGCGAGGGACCAAGCCTCGCGAGGCGGACGACGCAAGATCGCCTCTAGAGTGGCCTAGCCAAGCAGGCTCACGAGGAGCGGAGATATCAAGGCGAGGCAAACCTCACGAGGCTCTCGTGACGTGAGCCATGACAAACGGTACCAGGCGGGTGCCAGGCGGGCGCCGGTGCGCGCAGCGTCCTCATTTCCTCTTTGGTGCTAAGGAGGCCAGCGCAGGCGAAGAGTACCGAGGCATCAGGCAAAGGTTGCCATATTGGTGCAACGAGACCAAGACCAGGAGGACGGCAAGGCGGAGGTCATCGTGGAGCCCAAGACGGCGTCACCCTAGAGCTTTTCGCAGGAGAAGACCGCTTTTTGTCAGGATAGCTTGTACTAGCTGTCCCCCTTCAAATTTGCCCGCCGTTGTTGGCTCCCTTCCCGCTTGATATTTGGGAAGAGGACCAGGGCCTCTATAAATAGGACTAGCCACCACAGTAGGAGGGGACGGATCCCGAACTAGCTCAGATCATCCTCAACTACACAAGCACAAGAACTCCTCAACCTCAGGAGGCTGTTCTTCCCTTGTACTGTTCATCATCAGCCCAAGAGGCAATCCACCACCACCACACTAGAGTAGGGTATTACACCACAACGGTGGCCCGAACCAGTATAAACCTTGTGTCTTTCTGTGTTGCGAGTTCGTCGAGTTCGTCCGCAAGATCTTAGCGAGCTAGAGCGTAGATCGGTAGGAGGGAGAGACTTCGCATGCACCCCAGTGTTCGAACCTTAAGGGTTTTCCGGAACCCCACATCCGACAGAGACAAGTAGACCGAAACAATTCTGCATCTATTATTATTACTCCACACATCGACCGTTATCCAGCATGCATGTGTGTATTAAGTTTACAGAAAATGGAGTAACGCCTTAAGCAAGATGACATGATGTAGACAAGATAAACTCACGTATGAATAAACCCCATTTGTTTACCCTTAATAGCAATGATACATACATGTCATATCCCCTTCTATCACTGGGATTGAGCATTGTAAGATCGGACCCATTACAAAGCACCTCTCCCATTGGAAGAAAAATCAATCTAGTTCGCCAAAACAAATGAAGATCAGAGAGAAATACAAAGCTATAGTAATCACGCATAAAAGAGTTCAGAGAAAACTCAAATAATATTCATGTATAGATCTGATCATAAACTCACAATTCATCGGATCCCAACAAACACACCGCTAAAAGTCATTACATCAAATATATCTCCAAGAACATCAAGGAGAACATTGTATTGAAGATCAAATAGAGAGAAGAATCCATCCAGCTACTAACTATGGACCTGTAGGTCTGTGGTAAACTACTCACGCATCATTGAAAGGGTAACAAGGTTGATGTAGAGCCGCTCCATGATCGATTGCCTCTGTGATAGAGTACCGGAGAAGGCCTCCAGATGGGATCTCGTGGTTCTGGAACTTGCGGCGGCATAAAAAGTATTTCGGGTGTCTCTCTGATGTCAGGCGAATATTTGAGTATTTATAGAGGTGGGATTAGGGTTGGATGTCCCACAAGGGGCCCACAAGCCTGGGGCGCCCCCTGGGGCGCGCCCCTAGGGCATGTCGCTCCCTCGTGGCTCTTTTGGCCTTCTCCCGAACCTTGTAGGGTCTCTTTTGGTCCAGAAAAAATAATCCAAAGTTTTCTCTCCGTTTGGACTTCTGGCACTGGGCACTAAGTTAATAGGTTAGTTCCCAAAAAATGATATATAATTGCATACGATGACATATAAAACATCCAAGATTGATACTATAATAGCATGGAACAATAAAAAATTATAGATATGTTGGAGACGTAGCAATATGTTACTTGCCCGAGATTCTATCGTCGGTATCTCCATACGTAGTTCAATCTCGTTACCGGCAAGTCCCTTTACTCGTTCCATAATACAAGATCCCATGACTAAACTCATTAGTCACATGAAGCTTCTTGTGATGTTGTATTACCGAGAGAGCCCAGAGCTATCTCTCTTTCACATGGATCGACAAATCCTAGTCTCGATCCATGCAACCCAACAAACACCTTCGGAGATACCTGTAGAGCTCCTTTATGATCACCCAGTTACGAAGTGAAGTTTGTTAGCACACAAGGTATTCCTTCGGTATCCGAGAGTGGCATGATCTCACAGTCTGAGGAACAGATAATTGACATGAAGAAAGCTATAGCAAATAACAAAGCGATACGATCTGTTGCTAAGCTTACGGTTGGTTCTGTCCATCACATCATTTTCCTAATGATGCAATCCCGTTATCAAATGACAACTTATGTCTATGGTAAGAAAAAATTAACCATCTTTGATCAACGAACCAGTCCAGTAGAGGCCTACTAGGGACACTGTCTTGTTTATGTATTCACACATGTATGTAAGTTTTTAGTCAATACAAGTCTAGCATGAATAAAAAATATTTATCATGAACACGGAAATATGATAATAACCAATTTATTATTGCATCTAGGGCATATTTCCAACAACTAGTTATTGTGGTGCGATTTGGGAGAGAAGGACTTGAGCACTCCGTGTGCTCTTGCCATTGCATTTGGTGCATCAGTTTGAGTTCTCCATGGTGATACGTGGAAGTGAAAGTTGAGAAGCTTATTACTCTTGGGTGTTTGAGCGCCCTAGACGGTTGTTGGTGTTGCAGAGCTCAGTCGTTGTGATGTAAAGCTCCAGGCAAGCTTCGGGTCTCCAATTAAGCTTGCCCCGAGCAATTTGTACAGGTTCAGTGACCGCCCCCAAGGGTAGCCAGTTGTACGGGTTTAGTAACTTCCCTCAAGTGTTCCTTAGTGGAATCACGACACTTTGCATTGTGCGAAGGAGTGGGGAGAATAGGGTCGCCCTAGTGGAATTTTGGGGAGCATTGTGCCTCCACGCAGCTCTAACGGAGATTAGCATCCGTGAGGGTGTGAACTTCAGGATACATCATCGTCTTCGTGTGCCTCGGTTATCTCTTAACCGAGCCCTTTACTTGTGCACTTACTGTGTGATAGCCTTAGTGTTTCATGTTATATATCTTGCTATCACATAGTTGTTTATATTGCTTAGCATAAGTTGTTGGTGCACTTAGTTCAGACTAGTATATTTAGGTTTTGTGCTTGAAAAATTAAACTCTAATGTTATTCCGTAGTTGTTCAAGGCCAAGCCATAATTGTGTTAAAGGGCCTATTCACCCCTCCTCCTCTAGGAAACATCCATGTCCTTTCAGCTGGCCATATGAACTCAGCTGCCAATGCTCATGACCACCAAAATCATGTCCAAAAGGAGATCTGGGACACTTAGTACCTCTGAGCCGACAGAACACATTGTTGGCCCTGATGGAAATATGCCCTAGAGGCAATAATAAAATGGTTATTATTATATTTACTTAATCATGATAAATGTTTATTATTCATGCTAGAATTGTATTGACCGGAAACTTAAATACATGTGTGGATACATAAACAAATATCGTGTCCCTATTGAGCCTCTACTAGACTAGCTCGTTGATCAAAGATGGTTAAGGTTTCCTAACCATAGACATGAGTTGCCATTTGATAATGGGATCACATCATTAGGAGAATGATGTGATGGACAAGACCCAACCATTAGCATAGCATATGATCGTTCAGTTTATTGTTGCTGCTTTCTTAATGTCAAATACATGTTCCTTCGACCATGAGATCATGCAACTCCCGGATACCGGAGGAATACCTTGTGTGCTATCAAACGTCACAACGTAACTAGGTGATCATAAAGATGCTCAACAGGTATCTCCGAAGGTGTCTGTTGAGTTGGCGTGAATCGAGATTGGGATTTGTCACTCCGTGTATCGGAGAGGTATCTTTAGGCCCTCTTAGTAATACACATCACAAGAAGGTTGCAAGCAAAGTGACTAAGGAGTTAGTTGCAAGAGTATGTATTGCGGAACAAGTAAAGAGACTTGCCGATAACGAGATTGAACTAGGTATAGAGATACCGACGATCGAATCTCGGGCAAGTAACATACCAACAGACAAAGGGAATTACTTATGTTGTCATAAAGGTTCAACCGATAAAAGATCTTCATGGGATATGTAGGAATCAATATGGGCATCCAGGTCCCCCTATTGGTTATTGACCGGAGAGGTGTCTCGGTCATGACTACATAATTCCCGAACCCGTAGGGTCGCACGCTTAACGTTCGTTGGCGCCAGAGTAGTATTGGGATATTTGATGGGTGGTAACCAAATGTTGTTCGGAGTCCCGGATGAGATCCCAGTCGTCACGAGGAGTCTCGGAATGGTCGAGAGGTAAATATTTATATATGGGAAGTCATATGTTGGGTTCCGGAAAAAGGTGCAGTTTTTTCGGTATTGTACCGGGAAGCTTCCAGAAGGTTCTGGAGGATTCTGGAGGGGTCTGGATGTCCACAAGTGGGTTCACCACGACCCAAGGGCAAGCATGGCCTGAGGGGAGGTGCCCTAGCCTTATTGGGCTAGGCGCACCAAATCCTCAAAAGCCCATGTGGCTAGGGAAGGCAAAAAAGGAAGGAGTCGTAGTAGGAATAGGATTAGACTTGGAGTCCAAGTCATCTCCCCCTTAGCTGCGCCCTAGGGCTTGGAGGGGCTGTTTCCCACGCCCCTCCACCTATATATAGAGGGTAGAGGGCGCCCCAAGAGGATACACCAAGCCCTTGGCGCCCCTCTCTCCCCCGTTACTCCATAGTTCCACCGTCTTGTCTCGGCGACGCTTAGCGAAGCGCTGTGGGTGCTCCACCACCACCATCACCACCATGCCGTCATGTTGGTTGTGATCCCATTTACTTCTCCTCTCCCGCTTGCTAGATCAAGAAGGAGACGTCATTGAGCCGCACATGTGCTAAACTCGAAGGTGTCGTCCGTTCGGCACTAGATCGGTTGGATCCTGATCGGATAGCGAAGAGTACGACTAAATCAACCGTGTGATAAACGCTTCTACTTAGTGATCTACAAGGGTACATAGATGCTCTTTCCCTCTCGTAGCTATGCATCTCCATGGATAGATTTTGCGTGTGCATAGAATTATATTTGTTTTCCATGCAACGTTTCCCAACAGTGGCATCATGAGCCAGGTCTATGCATAGATGATATGCACGAGTAGAACACAAAGAAGTTGTGGGCGGTGATGTTCATACTGCTTACCACCAACGTCTTATTTTGATTCGGCGGCATTGTGGGATGAAGCGGCCCGAACCAACCTTACATGTCCACGCACATGAGACCGGTTTCTACCGACTGACATGCAACTTGTTTTGCATAAAGGTGGCTGGCGGGTGTCTGTTTCTCCTACTTTAGTTGAATTGAATTTGACTACAACCGGTCCTTGAAGAAGGTTAAAACAACAAACTTGATAATCACTGTTGTGGTTTTGCGAAGGTAAGAACGGTTCTTGCTAGTTGCCCGTAGCAGCCACGTAAAACTTGCAACAACAAAGTAGAGGACGTCTTACTTGTTTTTGCAGGGTATGTTGTGATGTGATATGGTCAAGACGTGATGCGATATACGTTGTTGTATGAGATGATCATGTTTTGTAATATCGACAACCGGTAGTAGCCTTAGGGTTGTCTTTTAATTGTTATATGAAATGCAAGTGCCATATACTTGCTTTATTTTATCACAATGCGTTAGCAATAGTTGGCGAGACGACCCTGGCGCAACGATGGAGATCAAGGTGTCGAGCCGGTGACGATGGAGATCATGCCGCTTTGGAGATGGAGATCAAAAGCACAAGATGATGATGGCCATATCATGTCACACATTTTGATTGCATGTGATGTTTATCCTTTATGCATCTTATTTTTCTAGAACGACGGTGGCATTATAAGATGATCCCTTCAATTAATTTCAAGATAAAAGTGTTCTCCCTAAGTATGCATCGTTGATGATCGGGTGTGATAGACTCTACGTTCACATACAATGGGTGTAAGCCAGTTTTGCACACGTAGAATACTTGGGTTTAACTTGACGAGCCTAGCATGTACATACATGGTCTCGGAACACTAGAGAATGAAAGGTCGAACATGAGTCATATAGTAGATATGATCAACATAAATATGTTCACCATTGAAGACTACTCCATCTCACGTGATGATCGGACATGGTTTAGTTGATTTGGATCAAGTATCACTTAGACAACTTGAGGGATGTTTATTTAAGTGGGAGTTCATTAGTAATTTGATTAATTGAACTAAGATTTATCATGAACATAGTCAAAATGTCTTTGCAAATTATGTTGTAGTTCAATAGCTCGCGATGTAGCTTCCGCATTTTTTTGATATGTTCCTAGAGAAAACTAAGTTGAAAGATGATGGTAGGAATAATGAAGACTAGGTCCGTGGTCTGAGGTTTATCCTCATTGATGCACAAAAGAATTATGTCCTTGATGCACCGCTAGGTGACAGACCTACTGCAAGAGCTGATGCAGATGTTATGAACGTTTAATAAGCTCGATCTGATGACTACTTCATAGTTTAGTGCGCCATGCTATACGGCTTAGAATCGGGGCTCCAAAGACGTTTTGAATGCCATGGAACATATGAGATGTTCCAAGAGCTGAAATTGGTATTTCAGGCTCATGCCCGTGTTGAGAGGTATAAGACCTCTGACAAGTACTTTGCCTACAAGATGGAGCAGAATAGCTCAGCCAGTGAGCATGTGCTCAGAATGTCTGGGTACTACAATCACTTGAATCAAGTAGGAGTTAATCTTCCAATAAGATAGTGACTGACAAAGTGCTCCAGTCACTATCACCAAGCTACTAGAGCTTCGTGATGAACTATAATATGCAAGGGATGACGAAAATGATTCCCAAGCTCTTCGCGGTGCTGAAATCGGCGGAGGTAGAAATCAAGAAAGAACATCAAGTGTTGATGGTTAACAAGACCACCAGTTTTAAGAAAAAAGGCAAGGGAAAGAAAGGGAACTTCAAGAAGAATAGCAAGCAAGTTGCCGCTCCCATGAAGAAGCCCAAAGCTGGACCCAAGCCTGAAACTGAGTGCTTGTACTGCAAAGGAAATGGTCACTGGAAGCAGAACTGCCCCAAATACTTGGTAGATAAGAAGGATGGCAAAGTAAACAAAGGTATATTTGATATACATGTTATTGATGTGTACCTTACTAGTGCTCGTAGTAGCCCCTGGCTATTTGATACCGGTTCAGTTGCTGTGATTAGTAACTCGAAACAGGAGTTGCAAAATAAATGGAGACTAGTTAAGGGCAAGGTAACGATGTGTGTTGGAAGTGTTTCCAAGATTGATATGATCACCATCGCACACTCCCTCTACCTTCGGGGTTAGTGTTGAGCCTAAATAAATGTTAATTAGTGTTTGCGTTGAGCATGAACATGATTAGATCATGTTTATTGCAATACGGTTATTCATTTAAGTCCGAGAATAATTGTTGTTCTATTTACATGAATAAAACCTTCTATGGTCATACACCCAATGTAAATGGTTTATTGAACCTCGATCGTAGTGATACACATATTCATAATATTGATGCCAAAAGATACAAAGTTGATAATGATAGTGCAACATACTTGTGGCACTGGTGTTTAGGTCATATTGGTGTAAAGCGCATGAAGAAACTCCATGCGGATGGACTTTTGGAATCACTTGATTATGAATCATTTGATACTTTCGAACCATGCCTCATGGGCAAGACGACTAAAACTACGTTCTCCGAAACAATGAAGCGAGCTAATGACTTATTGGAAATAATACATACCGATGTATGCAGTCCGATGAGTGTTGAAGCACGCGGCTGGTATCGTTATTTTCTCACCTTCACAGATGATTTGAGTAGGTATGGGTATATCTACTTGATGAAACACAAGTCTGAAACATTTGAAAAGTTCAAAGAATTTCAGACTGAAGTGGAGAATCATCGTAACAAGAAAATAAAGTTTCTACGATCTGATCGCGGAGGCGAATATTTGAGTTACGAGTTTGGCCTTCATATAAAACAATGTGGAATAGTTTCACAACTCACTCCATCTCGAACACCACAGCGTAATGGTGTGTCTGAACGTCGTAACCGTAATTTGTTAGATATGGTGCGTTCTATGATGTCTCTTACCGATTTGCCACTACCGTTTTGGGGTTATGCATTAGAGACAGCCGCATTCACATTAAATAGGGCACCGTCTAAATCCATTGAGATGACACCGTATGAACTATGGTTTGGCAAGAAACCCAAGCTATCTTTTCTTAAAAGTTTGGGGGTGCGACGCTTATGTCAAAAGGCTTCAGCCTGATAAGATCGAACACAAAGCGGAGAAGTGTGTCTTCATAGGATATCCGAAAGAAACTATTGGGTATACCTTCTACCACAAATCCGAAAGCAACATCTTTGTTGCTAAGAATGGGTCCTTTCTAGAGAAGGAGCTTCTGTCGAAAGAAGTGAGTGGGAGGAAAGTAGAACTTGATGAGGTAGTTGTACCTTCTCTCGAATTGGAAAGTAGTACATCAGAGAAAGCTGTTCCCGTGATGCCTACACCAACCAGAGAGGAAGCAAATGATGATGATCATGAAACTTCAGATCAAGTTACTACTGAACCTCATAGGTCGACCGGAACACGTTCCGCACTAGAGTGGTACGGCAATCCTGTCCTAGAAGTCATGTTGTTGGACTACAGCGAACCTACAAACTATGAAGAAACTATGATGAGCCCATATTCTGAAAAATGGCTTGAGGCCATGAAATCTGAGATAGGATCCATGTATGAGAACAAAGTGTGGACATTGGTGGATTTTCCCGATGATCGGCAAGCCATAAAGAATAAAGGGATCTTTAAGAGGAAGACGGACGCTGATGGTAACTAATATCACTGTCTGCAAAGCTTGACTTGTTGCAAAAGGTTTTCGACAAGTTCAAGGGGTTGACTATGATGAGACTTTATCACCCGTAGCGATGCTTAAGTCTGTCCGAATCATGTTAGCAATTGCCGCATTTTATCATTACGAAATCTGACAAATGGATGTCAAAAACTTGCATTCCTTAACGGGTTTCTTGAGGAAGAGTTGTATATGATGCAACAGGAAGTTTTTGTCGATCCTAAAGGTGCTAACAAAGTGTGCAAGCTCCAGTGATCCATCTATGGACTGGTGCAAGCATCTCGGAGTTGGAATATACGCTTTGATGAGGTGATCAAAGCATATGGTTTTATACAGACTTATGGTGAAGCATGTATTTACAAGAAAGTGAGTGGGAGCTGTGTAGCATTTCTGATATTATATGTGGATGACATATTGCTGATTGGAAATGATACAGAATTTCTAGATAGCATAAAAGGATACTTGAATAAGAATTTTTCAATGAAAGGCCTCGGTGAAGCTACTTACATATTGGGCATCAAAATCTATAGAGATAGATCAAGATGCTTAGTAGGACTTTTACAAAGCACATACCTTGACAAAGTTTTGAAGGAGTTCAAAATGGATCAGTCAAAGAAAGGGTTCTTGCCTGTATTCAAGGTGTGAAGTTGAGTAAGACTCAAAGACCGACCATGTTAGAAGATAGAGAGAGAATGAAAGTCATTCCCTATGCCTCAGCCATAGGTTCTATAAAGTATGCCATGCTGTGTACCAGACCTATTGTGTGCCTTGCCATGAGTCTGGCAAGGGGATACAATAGTGATCCAGGAGTGGATCACTGGACAACGGTCAAAATTATCCTTAGGTACCTAAGAGGACTAAGGAAATTTTTCTCGGTTATGGAGGTGATAAAGAGTTCATCGTAAAGGGTTACGTTGATGCAAGCTTTGGCACCGATCCATATGACTCAGAGTCTCAATCTGGATACATATTGAAAGTGGGAGCAATCAGTTAAGGTAGCGCCATGCAGAGAATTGTAGACATAAAGATTTGCAAAATACATACGGATCTGAATGTGGCAGGCCTGTTAACTAAACTTCTCTCACAAGCAAAACATGATCACACCTTAGAACTCTTTGGGTGTTAATCACATGGCGATGTGAACTAGATTATTGACTCTAGCGAACTCTTTGGGTGTTAATCACATGGTGATGTGAACTAGATTATTGACTCTAGTGCAAGTGGGAGACTGATGGAAATATGCCCTAGAGGCAATAATAAAATGGTTATTATTATATTTCCTTAATCATGATAAAAGTTTATTATTCATGCTAAAATTGTATTGACCGAAAACTTCAATACATATGTGGATACATAAACAAATACCGTGTCCCTAGTGAGCCTCTACTAGACTAACTCATTGATGAAGGAAGGTTAAGGTTTCCTAACCATAGACATGAGTTGTCATTTGATAATGGGATCACATCATTAGGAGAATGATGTGATGGACAAGACCCAACCGTTAGCATAGCATATGATCGTTCAGTTTATTGCTACTACTTTCTTAATGTCAAATACATGTTCCTTCGACCATGAGATCATGCAACTCCTCCGCGGGAATACCTTGTTTGCGATCAAACGCCACAACGTAACTGGGTGATCATAAAGATGCTCTACAGGTATCTCCGAAGGTGTCTGTTGAGTTGGCGTGAATCGAGATTGGGATTTGTCACTCCGTATATCAGAGAGGTATCTCTGGGCCCTCTCGGTAATACACATCACAAGAAGCTTGCAAGCAAAGTGACTAAGGAGTCAGTTGCAAGATGATGTATTATGGAACGAGTAAAGAGACTTGTCGGTAACGAGATTGAACTAGGTATAGAGATACCGACGATCGAATCTCGGGTAAGTAACATACCGACAGACAAAGGGAATTACGTATGTTGTCATAAAGGTTCAACCGATAAAAGATCTTCGTGGAATATGTAGGAATCAATATGGGCATCCAGGTCCCCCTATTGGTTATTGACCGGAGAGGTGTCTCAGTCATGACTACCTAATTCCCGAACCCGTAGGGTCGCACGCTTAACGTTCGTTGACGCTAGAGTAGTATTGGGATATTTGATGAGTGGTAACCAAATGTTGTTAGGAGTCCAGGATGAGATCCCGGACGTCACGAGGAGTCTCGGAATGGTCGAGAAGTAAAGATTTATATATGGGAAGTCATAGTTTGGGTTCCGAAAAAAGGTGCAGTTTTTTCTGTATTGTACCGGGAAGCTTCCAGAAGGTTCCGAAGGATTCCGGAGGGGTCTGGAAGTCCACAAGTGGGTTCATGATGACCCAAGGGGTAGCATGGGCTGAGGGGAGGCGCCCTGGCCTTATTGGGCTAGGCGCACCAAGTCCTCAGAAGCCCATGTGGCTAGGGAAGGATAAAAAGGAAGGAGTCATAGTAGGAATAGGATTGGACTTGGAGTCCAAGTTCTCTCCCCTTAGCTGAGCCCTAGGGCTTGGAGGGGCTATTTTCCATGCCCCTCCACCTATATATAGGGGAGGGGCGCCCCAAGAGGATACAGCAAGCCCTTGGCGCCCCTCTCTCTCCCGTTACTCCGTAGTTTGACCGCCTCATCCCGACGACGCTTAGCGAAGTGCTGTCGGTGATCCACCACCACCATCACCACCACGTCATCATGTTGGTTGTGATCCCATCTATTTGTCCTCTCCCACTTGCTGGATCAAGAAGGAGGAGACGTCATCGAGCCGCACGTGTGCTAAACTCGGAGGTGTCGTCCGTTCGGCACTAGATCGGTTGGATCGTGATCGGATCGCCAAGAGTACGACTACATCAACCGTGTGATAAACACTTCCACTTAGCGATCCACAAGGGTAAGTAGATGCTCTTCCCCTCTCGTAGCTATGCATCTCCATGGATAGATCTTTGTGTGCGTAGATTTTTTTTGTTTTCCATGCAACGTTCTCCAACAGGCCCTGCGCGAAGTGTATTTGACCAACGACTGCTGAACCGTTGGCTTTCGTTTAAAAACTTATCTCTTTCCTTTATTGACTTTGCACACTCCCACTTCTAGATTTTGGGGTCTGATCATCCTTGGAGCAGCATTACCATCAACAATATTTTTTTCCTCTGGTAGATTCGGTTTGATCTAACCAAATAAGAACCTCTCCATTACATTGGTAGGAAAAGGATCACTATCGAGCTTCATCTTAGTAGCTTATGTAAATGTCAATCATCCATCATTAATGGCCGATTGCACCTGTCGATGGAACAAATTATAATCGCTAGTAGCATGAGAAAAATAATTATGCCATTTACAACAAGCTCTTCTACCCAATTCTTCATGAGATGGAATCACATGCCCCCATTTTATTCTAATTAACTTCCCTTGCGGCAACATATCAAAAATATTGTCACACTTACTAACATCAAAAGTGTATTTGATTTCCTCTCTTTTAACTGGTGTGGGTTTCAGGGCAAATTGAAAGGTTTGACTTAGGTGCTCAAACCCATTCGGCCATACATATATCAACATCATCTTCACTAGTCAAATCACTGTCATGCTCTACAACATTAATCTTAGGTTTTCCTTGTCTCAATTCTTATTATCTCTAAACTGACCGTATGGTTTAACTTCTTTAGCACGCACTACTGCAGGATGCTGCTAACGCGACACTACAATAATAGACCCTTTGACGAAACTGTGTGCGATGCATTAATCGCAAACGGGGATGTAAAAAACCCGTCAAAAAGGTCGAAAACGTTTGCGATGGCGGAGCCATCAAACACGGTTCAGATTTTAGATGCGTGTGCGGTGCAGGGCACACGGTTAATCCATTCGAACAATTTGCGACGAGGCAGAACAACAGAAACGAGCAGCCATATCAATGTGCATGCGATATACGACATACAGTTCACTCCGATGAACTATTTGCTATTAGGGAGTGCAACAGAAACGGTTAGCCAGATCAAGGTGTGTGTGATATACGGCATACGGTTCACTCGGACGAACTGTTTTCGATTAGGGAACACAACAAAAATGGTTTAACTTAACAAGATGTGTGTGATACGTGGCAAACAGCCGACTCGGATGAACTGTTTGTGATGAGAAATTACAACACAGACGGTTAATACAGTTAGTTCGTGTGCGATTCTGTGTGTACAGAAAAGTTTGAAAAATGCAAACCAGTTGCTTGTGGTGGCTGCGAGTACTCATGTGCGATGATTAGTAAGTTACATAAACGTTTCCTTATGTTAACACGTGTGTGATAAATAATACGTGGCACCGCATACGGTATTCGGGTTGTGTGTGTGCTCCACTTAGTCTTCTCGCGCTCCAGCGAATGCTTCCCGCGCTCCACATGGGTGAATTGTAAAATCCACGCCTCTTCCCTCATCGGTTTCCCGCCACCAGCTAATGGCTTGCTGCATATAACCCATGCGGCAACGCACCGTCGTGACACTCTGCGCAGATCTAGTCCTCACCCATCTACCATTAGTTATTCCAAGCATGTCAGGCAACGATGAAAGCTGCGACGTCGACGCCTACCTGCATTACATCTTCGGCGAGGAGAATGAGCCGGAGCAGGTCGGGGAGCAAGAGCTTCATCGGTCGGTGCAGGCACCATGGCCCATCGGCAGCGATATCAGCGTGACAGTCCTTGGGCGCACAATCGACATATTGCGGAAGAGGTGTGATGAGCAGTTTGCCATCCACCGTGCAAAAGATCCAGAGCTGCTCGGTGGCATGATCGATGACCCACCCGAAGAGCCGCCGTCACCAGTGCTCATCGAGAGCCTGATGCCCTGCAAGGAATGGGCAGAGGACCTCTGCAATTCAGTTAAGAGACAGGAAGCTTACGGCTTCATCATTGGTCGCGGCGGCCGTGTCAACCTCGATCCCGATGATGTGGTGGCCAGGCTCGAGCGCAACCTTGGCGAAGTTGACGTCCCCGATGAAGTAGAACATCGCCAATGTGATATCTTGAGGATGCAGGTGATGGACGGAATTTGCTACCAGGCCAGAGACATGGAAATGGAGCGGTTCCGCGGAGATATCATGCGCGCAATTGCACGTTGTCAAGCTCTTCTTGAAGAGGCCGAGCAGCCCCAAGAGCCTCCCAGCGCCAGCAGCTCCGTAGGCGGAGGCGGGTCGGGACACTTGGAGTGAACGGCCGCAAGGGTGCTATGCTAATCATGGAGTCCGAGAAGACCGTCGTCAGAAGGCCGCCAGCTCAACCTTTTAGCCTATATTTTATTATAATTGTATGCATATGTAGGCCGTGAGTGTTCTGGGCCTTGCCGCATGTGGCATTTTAAATTATCCTGAATATGTAAGACAATTATTAAGAATTATTAACCGTTGCCATTGTAAATTTGCCTCAACGGTGAGCAGAGCGAGCGCAGGGACGCCAGAGCGGAGCGCGCCGCGACCGCCTCAATGGCGAGCAACATGCGCGGACGGATGCGAGCAGAGCATGCCGCGGCCGCCTCAACAGCGAGCAACCACATGGTCAACCATCTGCATGCCATCAATAAATTTTGACCTTGTTTCTCGTCACACTGAAGATTATAACGCAATAAGTAATTACAAATCTGTTCACACCTATCAAACTAATATGTGTTCACACTTAGCACCGGGCTATAAAAACTACCCACTCGAAAATTACTTCACAGTTCCTCTCCTCATCAGCCACAAAACTGGTCTTTCCTGTCAAGTCATTCCGCCATGACCGGTAGGAGGAGTTTCAGGTGGACATATAACTAGGCAGGAAAGACCAAGGCCGGGAAGCACTAGAGAGGTCCCGCCGCGAAGCCGCAGCCGCAACCACAGCAGAGATGTCCCGGCACGCCGCAGAGCCCTCGAACGAGCTCTCACGGGCACGCGAGGGCTCTCACAAGCGCACTCATGGCGTCGGCCATCGCGACGAGCTGGCGTTCCTGAAGTCCTTGGCCGGCGATGATGACATTCTCGCTGGCGTCATTAAGCAGCAGGAGCTGGACAACGGCTTGATGAAGCTACTCAAGATCAGCGATGCCTCGGTTGACAAGGCGACCGGCCTCGTCGAGGAACTCATGGGTGACAATGTGAAGCTCCTCAAGGCGCTCCCCGAGAAGGAGGAGGAGGCCGCCGGCTGGAAGATGCTGCATGAGCAGAGCAATGCCTTGGGGATGACGCTAACAACGGTCGTCAAGGAACTGATGGGTGACTTGAGGAAGCTTTGGATCGAGCGCGAGCAGGAGGTGGAGGAATCCGTGGCTGCTTTCAAGTAAAGTCGTAAGGAATTGAAGAAGGAGCTGGAGGATGTCGTCGCCCGGCGATCCATCGACGAGTAGAGACAGTAGCGACCCAGATCGTTGTCTATGATTTCCTTCTTCTCTTGCCCCCTTGTCTTCCGGGCTTTGCCGCATGTGGCATTTTAAATTATCCGAAATATGTAAGACAAATATTATCTGCGCCATTGTAAATTTGTGGTCGTATTATTCGTTGCCATTTTATTTGTGGTCGTATTATTCGTTGCCCTATGTGGCAATTTAAGTTAGGCCGGAATACGAGTTGAAAACACGAACAAAGCAAATGCTGCCATGGGATCACAAGCAAACACCCTCCGTCCAGGTGCTATAATTAACCCATTAATGGAGAAGTTGTGAGCGAGGCGGGCAGCAGCTGGTGCATGGAGGACAAAGAGCTCGCTTCCCAGTGAGCATGGGCGGCCTTGCTTCTCGCACGTGTCCCGTCGATCCTGCGAGGTGGACAGGATGCACGCGTCCCGCCGAGCCTGCGCGGCGGACTGCTCGCACACGTCCCGTCGAGCCTGCACGGCGGACTTCTCGCGCTCGTCCCGTCTAATCAAACAACTGCACGCACGCCACCTAGTATGGTTAAATTTTGACACGGTTCATGTAATACAACTGTTTGCGATATTAACGTGTCAGCTATTTGTTTCAAAAAGGACTTTGTTGGCAATTAATGCGTGTGCCATGTCTCAAACTGGACGATTTTTCTTTACCACGGCATATATGTGCCATGTCATCAAACCATGCCAAGTTTCATGTTTTTTGGGTGAGTTTTTGATTTACTGGGATTTAAAAACCGAGATTCTCAATGTTTCAGGACGACGAGATGTTTGTAATTCATTCCCATTTCTTAAATCAGACCTAAACATGCACCCAATGACACATGTACGATTTCCCACCCACTTTGCTTCACTGGAGCATGTGCTTATAGTTCAAATTCGAATTATGCACTACATTAAATGCCTAGAAAACTTAATTAATATATACAATGGCCAAACAAACCCTTAACACTTTCAAATTTTAGCACGACACTCCTGTTATTCTATGTTGCGTGTAGAAAACAAAGTTCAAGGCAAGAAGAGGCAGCGATTATCGTTTCGCCCACAAGAGGGGCATGTTTCCCTACCAGAACCACGAGGGTTGCGACACAGGCTCCGGTTTGTAAGAGGCTTGTAATATAGCTTCGCCCAAATTGGACAATTACATGTACCATGTAGTTACACCATGCCAAGTTTCATGATTTCCTGGTGAGTTTTGGATTACAGAGATTTAAAAACCGAGATTCGCAATGTTTGTGGCCTAGCCAGGACGGCGAGACGGTTGAATTCATTCCCATTGGTTCCATGGGACCTAAACATGCACCCCAATGACACATGTACGTTTTTTCTAGCCATTTTGGTGCACTGGAGCATGTATTTGTAGTTCGGATTTGAATTATGGACATTAAGTGCCTAGAAAACTCAATTAATGAATAAAAAAGGTCAAACGAACCCTGAATAATTTCAAAGTTCAGCGCGAATCTCCCGTTGTTTTGTGTTGCGTGTAGAAGAAAATACGAGGCTAGAAGAGGGAGCGATTATCATTTGGCCCACAAGGGGATACGTTTCCCTATCGGAACCACGAGGGTTCTTGTGACATGCTTCGGTTTGTAAGAGGTTTGTAATAAAGCTTGGCCCAAATCGGCAATGTTTTTACCATGACATATATGTGCCACGACGTGACACCATGCCACCTTTGATGACTTTCTGGTGAGTTTTGGATTTATGGGGATTTAAAAACCGAGATTCGAAATGTTTGAGGATGAGCCATGACGCCGGTACGGTTGTAATTCGTTCCCATTCCTGGCATGGGACCTAAACATGCACCCAAGGACACATGTATAATTTTTCTAGCCATTTTCGTGAACTGGAGCATGTATTTGTAGTTTAGATTTGAATTATGGACATTAAATGCCTAGGAAACTCAATTACTGTATAAAAAGGCCAAACAAACCCTGAATAAGTTTAAATTTCAGCATGGATATCCTGTCGTTCCATGTTGCCCGTAGAAAATACAAGGCAAAAAGAAGCACTGATTATGTTTCGCCCACAAGGGGAACACGTTTCCCTATCAGAACCACGAGGCTTCTTTGAGAGAAGCTCCGGTTTGTAAGAGGTTTATAATAAAGCTTGGCCCAAATTGGACAATGTTTTACCACGACATATATGTGCCATGATGTGACACTATGCCACCTTTGATGACTTTCTGGTCAGTTTAGGACTTACAGGGATTTAAAGTAGAGATTCCAAATGTTTGAGGACGAGCCAGGACGCCGGTACGGTTGTAATTCATTCCCATTCCTGGCATGGGACCTAAACATGCACCCAAGGACACATGTATAAATTTTCTAGCGATTTGGGTGAACTGGAGCATGTATTTGAAGTTCATATTTGAATTATGGACATTAAATGCCTAGGAAACTCAATTAGTGTATAAAAAGGCCAAACGAACCCTGCATAAGTTTAAATTTCAGCACGGATATTCTGTCGTTCCATGTTGCCCGTAGAAGAAAATACAAGGCGAAAAGAGGCAGTGATTACGTTTCGCCCACAAGGGGGACACGTTTCCCTATCGGAACCACGAGGCTTGTTTGATAGAAGCTCTGGTTTGTAAGAGGCTCGTAATAAAACTTGCACCAAAATGGATGAAAAAAATTCCTCGACATATATGTGCCATGTCGTGACACCATGCCAGGTTTCACGATTTTCGGGTGAGTTTTGGATTTACGGGGATTTAAAAACGAGATTCTTCTCACGAAATGTTTTCAAATAGCACACGGTTCATTCATGAAAGCCGTGTGCCTACCAAACCGTGGCCGATGCCCCCTTCCCCCTGCTGCGCGCGTGATCTGAGTCATGCGTTCTGATTGGCCAGAATCCAAACCCCACGGATCGTACGTGTGCACCGTTGGATGCTCCCACATCGAACGTCAACTCTCAGCCCTTTCAACAACACATGCAGTACTACATGGGTAAGCATTGTGCGCATGCGTCGTGCTAGCTCACGCTTCCTTCTCTACTACATTTTCTAAATAGGCTACCGTTTCCCGCCACTCCTCTCATCGGTTTCCCGCCTCTTCTCTCATCGTTTTCCCGCTACCAGTGTCAGTGCTCATTGAAGGCTAGCGGCGACACACCGGCCATGTAAATATCGCACACGGTTTCTAAAAGCACAAATGTGTGTGATAGGAGGGAGTAGGTCCCATAGGGTGACCAGCGTGAAACGCCTTAATGGCAAGGAGGCAATTCCTATTAGCAAGGGTCGGCTTCCCATCCGCTAGCCTAGTCGTATAGAACGCAGAAGTTAAGCGTGCTCGGGCTGGAGTAGTCCAAGGATGGTGACCCGATGGGAAGTTGCATATCTCAAGCTTCATTTAAATGCCATGACACGGTCATTATAGAGATATAATATATCTCTATAGTGACCTATTATGGCAATTATATAAACCTTGGGATCCTTGTTTTGCTAATTTGTAGACTATGTTTTTATTGGTTATTTTTTGCTCTAAAAAATTAAAGAATGATTGACTTGACCTGTCACGGTGATTATATAAACCTTTTTCAGGTTGCATGATGGTTTCCTATTGATACTAGTAAGGTACACGTGCATTGCACGCATGAGATTTTGTAACCAAATTATGAATAAATACCACACTATAGCATGTAAGCTTTGAGTCATATATGCATGATGTAGGTGTTCGTTTAATTCTTATAGTTCAGCTCATCAAAATCAATTAGTTTTATAAAAAAACTACTTTAAGATTCATGGAATTGTGCATTGTAAAGCATAAAGTAAAAACAAATAGTAACAATTCATTTAAAAAAAGTTTGGGCAATTAAGATATGGAAGATTCTAGAACAAAGAAGAAGTGCTTGTGTTTTGAGGTTTGTGCATTATGCTTAAGTTCAACCATGGAGTCTTCTGGATTGTACATGTGGCAGAATCTAGTGGAATGTAGATGATATCCAACGGCCAGTAGTGCTCGGATTTGCCATCTCTATACCGTCGGATTGGCTTCATCCAACGACCAACTTTCGAAGTTATTCGCACACTATATAGGGGTATAGATGTGTGCCATGCTAGACCAAATAAAGTTTGAGCGCATGCGTGGGATAACCCCCCCCCCCCCCGCTGCCTCGAAGTTGGGAAACCGACATCGTACGTATTGAACCAGGCTTGGAGTCGGGTATGGTCTTCGGTTTGTAATGTAGTTGGTGGCCCAT
This sequence comes from Aegilops tauschii subsp. strangulata, assembly GCF_002575655.3. Taxonomy (NCBI): domain Eukaryota; kingdom Viridiplantae; phylum Streptophyta; class Magnoliopsida; order Poales; family Poaceae; genus Aegilops; species Aegilops tauschii. Next base: position 184,302,654 of record NC_053040.3, read on the forward strand.
CGAAGTTGTGCATTCAGGATTTAAACACATCACACACCACTGTACCCATACATATTTTTGGGCCGCATGCAGTGTATGCGGGGTCTTCTGATCGACCACGTCTCCCTTGTGCGGTTTTATGTGACAACACACATATCTGTGGGCTCCCCGAGTGTATATATATCATCCCATTGATCGATAACGAGGGGTATGTGTTGGCCATGAATGGATTCCTCCTAGTTCATGTTAGGGCCAGTCACCATCACATGTCGCTCAACCAAAGCTCGAGCTCATGCGTTGTCAGGATTCTCTCCCACATGCTCAGATTGCTGGGTTCGACCTACATCGTACCCTGCGTATCTCGTCCTTAACTACCTTGCCTTCATGGTTGTTGTCTGTATCGAGAGGTAGGCACCACATCTAAATTGTACATTATTCTATATTGAAAACACACATCACCCCTTCCCAACGTACATCATTGGCCCAAGCGGTGCTGGTTTTGTGGTCCCTCTCGTGTGATTTTTATGATGGTTCAATCTATTGGCCCAAGCGGTTTATCGACAACAACAATTGACGTTTGAACAAACGATAGACTCATTAGTCCATCTTATTATGGTAGGTCATGGCGACATGCATGTATGGCGACGTGCATCCGCCCCGCTGACACGAAGTGGGAGGTGGTGGTCCAAGCATCCTAGCTAGAGCTATGACATTATGTCATTATAGATATATCCAAGGGTGCTTTCGGGTTTGCGAGGCAGGTGCCACCAAAGTTATGCATTGTGTATTTAAAGTTTTAAACATCACACCAAATATCCCTACATATATTTGGCCACTTCCAGGTGGTTCTTGACTTCTGGCCCCTCTCATCGATCTTCGACGACGCGCCCAACCGTGGGCCTGCGCGGTCAAAGTTGTGCATTGGAATTTTGAAAATCACAGATCACCCTTTTCACTAATATATATTTGGGCCACATGCTGGTGTGGCTGTCTTGTGACCCTCTCTAACTTTTTTTTGCTGCAAAGACTCTGATGACGCTCAATGGACACAGGTATAATATCTTAACCGTGTGCGATGCAAGTGCGCTGTGAATCACGACAACTGCGCAAGCGCAAGCGAAGGTGGAGGTACTGGCTCAACCGTGTGCGATGCAAGTGCACTGTAAAATCACCATGATTGCGCAAGCGCGAGCAAAGGGTGGAGGTACTGGCTTAACCGTGTGCGATGCAAGTGCGCTGTAAAATCACCACCTGCGCAAGCTAAAGGCGGGTAAGTTTATTTGGATATTAGGAGAACTGTGTGTGATAGACCAGCTAGCTAGAAATATAAAAACAAACTACCTGCCTTGAGCGTTGCAAAAATCGGTGGTTCTGCCACTTTTCCTTATTATCATACATGCATATTCTTATTGGATCGTGCGCGATCTTGGGCACTCCCACCCCGCATCAATTCCTTTACCCAAATTTTAGTAGCCATTGTACTTCAACCGCCGCCCACACTCCTACAGCACCGACCTTATAGTAAAATTGCAGCAGTGGAGGTATTTGAACCGTCGCCCTCCCTCGTCCACCACCATATCCACCCACCATTACTAAAATTTTCAGTAGCCGGGGCGTATCCTCAAACACCCCCCTCCACAGTCCCCCACCCGGCCCCCTCCCCCCTCGAACCCTAGCTCGCGGCCGCTGCCGGCGCCGCCGCCAACCCCTGTCGGTCTGCCCGTTCCTTCTAGCTTAGATAATAAAGTTCAAGTTACCCAGCGATTCCCATACCGTCTCCCCACTCCCCTGAGTTTTTAGATGAGGCATGCGGTGTCCCTCCCCACCAGATCCACATCCCTTGCTCCAGAATGTCGCAACGTAAGCTCGACCACGTATCCCGAGGAGCCCGACGAGCGTTCGGCCAAGAAGAGGTTTATCATGGCCTCTCCGGCGGACGATGGCGAGGTGCCCGCCGTTCGCCCCGACCTGTCGATCCCGAAGCAACACGTCGCCATGGAAGCCGGCGAAGACGTTGACTACGTCGCCATGCCGAAGGCTTCATGTCAGCGGGCTAGCCTATTACTGTATGTCAGGAAAGCTGGCTACAACATCAAGCTCGTCGATAGCGACGGTTTCATGCGGGCCATGTCACAGGTTAAGTGGTCCATCCCCAACCCCTCTGGTTCAATTGCCGTCGATCTCTTCGACGGCCCTGCCACTGATCTCCTCCGCCAAGGGGTCAAGGATTTGCGATCCTTATACGCCATCAAGCCCATTTTGTCATTTCTGAAGGACACGTTCTACAGCGGCGGCTTGGGATCCTCAATTGCCAAGTCAGATCTCCCCCACGACAACAAGGAGAGCACCCACGAAGGTTCTTCCAAGGTGAAACAGCCCATCTGTGACATCATAGAGTGCACCATGGGTCTATGCTCTTCCAACTGGAAGGATACCATCCATGAAATGTGAGGCAACATCCTAGCAGCAAATCTTACCTTTTCTAGCTTGCCAACCCGTACCCTTTGTTGTAGTAGCATCTGTCGTGCGGTGCTTTAACTGTGTCGTGTTTAATTATCTCAGTTATGCAAAAATGTATTGTTCAATAGGGCTATGTGATGTTTAAGTATGAATTGTCCACTTTAGTTTCACGAATGGCTATATTTGGTTGTTTATAGTGAGTAGATGCCTTGTTTATCTGTATTTGGTTGTTATGTTGGTTGCAGTGAGCATTTTTCCAGTTATCGAGCAGATGCCTTGTTTATATGTATTTGGTTCTTAGTTTGGTTGCAGTGAGCATTTGTCCAGTTATCAAGCAGATGCCTTGTTTATCTGTATTTGGTTGTTAGGTTGCTTTTTTTAGCATTTGTCCAGTTTTCAAGCAGATGCCTTGTTTACCTGTATCTGCTTGTTAGGTTGGTTGCAGTGAGCATTTGTCCAGTTTTCAAGCATATGCCATGTTTATCTGTATTTGCTTGTTAGGTTAGTTGCAGTGAGACTCTGTAGAGTTTTCAATGGCTATATTTGGTTGTTATACTGATCATTTATTCCTTGTTTATTTCAGTCATTCACAATGTGTTGTTCATTATGTGCAAGTCAGAACTGTGTCGCTCGACTGCATCAATACCAGTTTGAACGGCTATATTTGGTTCCAGTTATGCCTGGTGTAGTTAACACATGCCCTTTATTTCAGTTTTACACATTTATCCAGTGTGATGTGTAAGCATTACCTACGTTCTATTCATTTTCAACAATATCAGTTTGAATTGCAATATTTGATGGCTGTTAAGCCTGCTGTCGGTAACATTGCCTTCCATTTTATATCTGCTTTACAGCATGCTAAAACCAACACATTCAAGCTATCATTTGGAGATGATGTTGTTTACCTTTGCTATATTTGTTTGATGTTAAGGTTGATGTACTTATCATGACTTTCCACTACTTATGCAGGACAACAACGGGAGTGGCCACCATTTTTCGTCGAGGTTAGCTTCATCCCTCGGCTTGTACTCCCCCCGTTGTTCCATAATGTAGTGCATATAGATCCAGGCTTGGACACTTGTTAGCTTCTAATATTGACTTGTTGCTTGTAGGTACATATGCCCTTGGCAAGGATCCACGCATCGACCCTTTTTGCGTATGGGGCAATGAGATATTCATGAACAAGCATCAAGTGAGGAAACTGATGACCCACAAGTATAGGGGATCAATTGTAGCTCTTTTTGATAAGTAAGAGTGTCGAACCCAACGAGGAGCAGAAGGAAATGACAAGTAGTTTTCAGTAAGGTATTGTCTGCAAGTGCTGAAATTGTAAGTAGCGGGTAGTTTGATAGCAAGATAATTTGTAACGAGCAAGTAATGATAATTGTAGCAAGTATGCAGCAAGGTAGCCCAATCCTTTTAAGGCAAAGGACAGGCCAAAACGGTCTCTTATATAAGCAAAGCATTCTTGAGGGTACACGGGAATTTCATCTAGTCACTTTCATCATGCTGGTTTGATTTATGTTCGCTACTTTGATAATTTGATATGTGGGTGGACCGGTGCTTAGGTTCTATTCTTACTTGAACAAACCTCATACTTATGATTAACCCTCCCGCAAGCATCCGCAACTACGGGAAAAGTATTAAGAATAAATTCTAACCAGAGCATTAAACTCTAGGATCCAATCGGTCCCTTACGGAATAGTGCATAAACTGGGGTTTAAGTTTCTGTCACTCTCGCAACCCACCATCTATTTAATACTCCACAATGCATTCCCTTAGGCCCAAATATGGTGAAGTGTCATGTAGTCGACATTCACATGACACCACTAAGGGAATCACAACATACATACCATCAAAATATCGAACACATATCAAATTCACATGATTACTTGCAACATGATTTATCCCGTGACCTCAAGAACAAAGGTAACTACTCACAAACAACAAACATGCTCATGATCATAGGGGTATTAATATGCATAATGGATCTGAACATATAATCTTCCACCAAATAAACCATATAGTAATCAACTACAAGATGTAATCAACACTACTAGTCACCCCTAGCACCAATCTATAGTTCCGGTAACAAGATTGAATACAAGAGATGAACTAGGGTTTGAGATGAGATGGTGCTGGTGAAGATTTTTATGGAGATTGCCCTCCCCAAGATGGGAGAGTTGTTGGTGATGATGATGACGATGATTTCCGCCTCTCGGAGGGAAGTTCCTTCGGCAGAATAGCTCTGCCGGAGGGCAAAAGTGCTCCTGCCCAAGTTCCGCCTCGAGACGGCGGAGCTTCGTCCCGAAAGCCTCCTCCTTTTTTTTCTAGGTCAAAATGACTTATATACCAAAATATGGGCACTGAAGGTGGGCCGAGGAGGCCACAACCCACCAGGGCGCGCCAGGGGGGCCTGGCGCGCCCAGGTGGGTTGTGCCCACCTGGTGGCTCCCCTCTGGTACTTATTGGCTCTTATATTTCTTATATATTCCATAAAAAATCTCCGTGAAGTTTCAGCCCATTTGGAGTTGTGCAGAATAGGTGGCCTGACGTAGCTTTTTCAGGTCCAGATTTCCAGCTGCCGGAATTCTCCCTCTTGGTGTGTACCTTGCAAATTATGAGAGAAAAGGCATTAGGATTACTCCAAAAATCATTATTATGGATAAAAACATTATAAATAACAGTAAGAAAACATGATGCAAAATGGACGTATCAACTCCCCCAAGCTTAGACCTCACTTGTCCTCAAGCGAAAACCAAAATCGAGAAACATGTCCACATGCTTTGAGAGATAGGTGTCGATAAAAACAAAATACAGACATAGAAGCATCATGTTGATTATTATAACAACAACAAAATTTAACATAAGACTTTTATCATAGAACTTGCATCATATACTTCCTATGTATAAGTAACAGTTCATCACACAATCGAAGTATAAAGCAAAAACTCTATTAGAAACCAACAAACTATGTCCTCAGTCAACTTTGCAACTGCAATTCATCATCTTTTCAGGGAAGGTCACGTATCGGAGCCTTTAGGCAAGTCCACATACTCAGCCATCATATAGTCTTCTATGATTGCTAACACTCACCTTGTACTCATGAACAAAATGTTTCAACCGGACACATAGGAAGATAGGGTCTTATAGTTTCGCCTCCCAACTTACTCACCTCAAGGGTGATGTCAACAATAATAACTCATGCTATCTATATCAACTGGACATATGTGCCTAGATCTTTCCTCGCCACATGATGCTTGCCAAAAGAATAAATAAAAAGGAATAGAAGGAAAACTTTGACTCTTTGCATAAAAATAAATACATATAAGTAAAAGATAGGCCCTTCGCAGAGGGAAGCAGAGGTTGCCATGCGCTTTATTTGTTTGCATGCTCAATCCCTTAGTGCAAGAGAACATCACGTTGTATTGCCCCTTAAGATGACAACCTTTATTATGCAGTATGTCGCTTTTATTCTTTGTCATCCAAGTTCAGACAACGCTCAATTTTCTCTTACACTAAATGATCTTACATATTTAGGAGCAATTTTTATTGCCTTTTTGCACCGATGACAACTTACTTGAGTGATATTTTTCAATCCCTAGGTAGGTATGGTGAACACTTGAAAAAGATTTGGGTTTAAGGGTTTTTGGATGCACAAGTAGTACCTCTACTTAGTGTGGAATTTTTGGCTAGCAAAGATAGGGGCAAGCACCACATGTTGAAGGATCTATGACAATATGACTTCTATGTGAATATAAAAAAACATAAACCTTTAAGTTGTCTCCTTGTCCAATGTCAACAATTTTGGCATATAATATTTGATGAGGGCTCACAATCACAAAAGATTTCTAGGATAGTGTATTTATATGTGAATCTTCCCTTCCCTTATTAATTCTTTCATGAGTTGCATCATTGACTAATGCTATGTTTGTCAATCTCTAATAAAATTTTCTTACTTATACTTTTCCTTATGTGGTGCTATCACCTACCATAGGATTAGTATATGATCATATTAATTTATTTCCTTTCTTTTGTTTATTTCCTTTATCTTTTTCTTTCTTTCTTATTCCTTTTCTTTATTTGCAACATGAAAGTAAAGAAAGTAAAAACTCAAACTAGCTTCATTATATAACTTGCACATGATTACAATGATAGATCACTAAGCAAACTTCTAGAAGAAGAACAGGTCAAACTAAACTTTATTCATCTAAGCAAAGGATTGAACTGAAATAAGTAAAAGTAAAAAGATAGTGGGATGATACGATACCGGGGCACCTCCCCCAAGCTTGGCGGAAGCCAAGGGGAGTGGCCATACCCGATACTTAGTTCTCCTTTGGTGATGACGCTCCGGAGATAGGCAATATGCTCTTGATGCAGAATATTTTCGCGAGTGAGATGCTTATTTTGTATATGAACTGTTTCAAAGACACGAAAAGCTTCAATCTCAGCAGGAGTAAGGTGAGTAAGGTAGGGTTTAAGGATATCTTCCTCCTCCTCCTCGGCCAACAGTGCTTGTGTTGCTACCGGGGATGGATCTACGGTAGTTTCCTTGCCCTTGTCTCCCTTGATAGCATTTGTGGGCTCCTCCCCCTTCGTCTCAATCTTCATCAGCCAAGCATCTTCTTCCATGTGGTTGGAGGAACAAGAAGACATGATGCCTAGCTTGAAAGATCTGACCAGAAACAGCAAGAAAAGAGAACAGAGGATTTTCTCCGCGATACGGTGGTTAACAGGTTCGGGAAGTATATATAGATTTTTTTATCTTGAAGGACAAGCATATGGAAGAAAAACATAGTACGGGAGGTGTCCCAGGTGGGCACAACCCACCTGGGCGCGCCAGGCCCAAGTGTATTGTGCCCACCAGGGGACGCTTCCTGGGAGTTTCTTTATTTCCAAAATTTTAAAATATTCCAAAACTGATGAAAATATTTTTGTAGATTTTTCGGAGTCTGTTTACTTACCGTATCACGTACCTCCTTATTTTGACGATTCTAGAGTGTTCTGGAAGGACTCTTTTATGTGTTCTTCTAGTGTCAAAGTTTGGATAATATTGCTTTCAACATTAATAGGCGTACCTGAGATATAATGCTTTATTCGTTGCCCGTTGACAACCTTCGGGTTAGTGCCTTTGAAATTATTTATTTTGATTGCACCAGACCGGTAGGCCTCCTCGATGACATATGGGCCTTCCCATTTCGAGAGGAGCTTCCCTGCAATGATCTAAAATGAGAGTTGTACAAAAGAACATATTCTCCGACTTTAAACTCACATTTTTGAATTCTTTTGTCATACCATCTCTTAACTTTTTCTTTGAATAGCTTTGCATTTTCATAAGCTTGGGTTCTCCACTCATCTAATGAGCTTATATCAAATAACCTCTTTTCACCAGCAAGTTTGAAATCATAGTTGAGTTCTTTAATTGCCCAATATACTTTATGTTCTAGCTCAAGAGGCAAATGACAAGCTTTTCCATAAACCATTTTATAAGGAGACATACCCATAGGATTTTTATATGCTATTCTATAAGCCCAAAGTGCATCATCTAATTTCTTAGACCAATTCTTCCTGGACCTATTGACAGTCTTTTGCAAAATTAATTTTATTTCTCTATTGCTAAATTCAACTTGACCACTAGACTGAGGATGATAGGGTGATGCAATTCTATGGTTAACATCATACTTAGCAAGCATCTTACGGAAAGCACCATGAATAAAGTGTGAACCACCATCAGTCATTAAATATCTAGGGACTCCAAACCTTGGGAAAATTGTTGGAAATATGCCCTAGAGGCAATAATAAATGGTTATTATTATATTTCTTTGTTCATGGTAATTGTCTATTGTTCATGCTATAATTGTATTATCCGGAAATCGTAATACATGTGTGAATACATAGACCGCAACGTGTCCCTAGTAAGCCTCTAGTTGACTAGCTCATTGATCAACTGATAGTCACGGTTTCCTGACTATGGACATTGGATGTCATTGATAACGGGATCACATCATTAGGAGAATGATGTGATGGACAAGACCCAATCCTAAGCATAGCATAAAAGATCGTGTAGTTTCGTTTGCTAGAGCTTTTCCAATGTCAAGTATCTTTTCCTTAGAACATGAGATCGTGCAACTCCCGGATACCGTAGGAGTGCTTTGGGTGTGCCAAACGTCACAACGTAACTGGGTGACTATAAAGGTGCACTACGGGTATCTCCGAAAGTGTCTGTTGGGTTGGCACGGATCAAGACTGGGATTTGTCACTCCGTGTGACGGAGAGGTATCTCTGGGCCCACTCGGTAATGCATCATCATAATGAGCTCAATGTGACTAAGGCGTTATTCATGGGATCATGCATTGCGGTACGAGTAAAGAGACTTGCCGGTAACGAGATTGAACAAGGTATTGGGATACCGACGATCGAATCTCGGGCAAGTAACATACCGATTGACAAAGGGAATTGTATACGGTATTGATTAAATCCTCGACATCGTGGTTCATCCGATGAGATCATCGTGGAACATGTGGGAGCCAACATGGGTATCCAGATCCCGCTGTTGGTTATTGACCGGAGATGCGTCTCGGTCATGTCTGCATGTCTCCCGAACCCGTAGGGTCTACACACTTAAGGTTCGGTGACGCTAGGGTTGTAGAGATATGTGTATGCGGAAACCCGAAAGTTGTTCGGAGTCCCGGATGAGATCCCGGACGTCACCAGGAGTTCCGGAATGGTCCGGAGGTGAAGAATTATATATAGGAAGTCAAGTTTCGGCCACCGGGAAAATTTCGGGGGTTACCGGTATTGTACCGGGACCACCGGAAGGGTCCCGGGGGTCCACCGGGTGGGGCCACCTATCCCGGAGGGCCCCGTGGGCTGAAGTGGGAAGGTAACCAGCCCCTAGTGGGCTGGGCGCCCCCCCATGGGCCTCCCCCCTGCGCCTAGGGTTGGAAACCCTAGGGTGGGGGGGGGGGGGGCGCCCCACTTGCCTTGGGGGGCAAGCCACCCCCTGGCCGCCGCCCCCCCACCAGATGGGTTCTGGCTGGCGCCCCCCCTCCCAGGGGGCCTATATAAAGGGGGGAAGGGAGGGCAGTAAGATTACAGCCTTGGGCGCCTCCCTCCTCCCCTGCTACACCTCTCCCTCTCGCAGAAGCTCGGCGAAGCCCTGCCGAGACCCGCTACATCCACCACCACGCCGTCGTGCTGCTGGATCTCCATCAACCTCTCCTTCCCCTTGCTGGATCAAGAAGGAGGAGACATTGCTGCACCGTACGTGTGTTGAACGCGGAGGTGCCGTCCGTTCGGCACTCGGTCATCGGTGATTTGAATCACGGCGAGTACGACTCCGTCATCCACGTTCATTGGAACGCTTCCGCTCGCGATCTACAAGGCTATGTAGATGCACTCCTTTCCCTCGTTGCTAGTATACTCCATAGATGGATCTTGGTGAGCGTAGGAAAATTTTAAAATTATGCTACGATTCCCAACAGTGGCATCATGAGCCAGGCCTATGCGTAGTTACTATGCACGAGTTGAACACAAAGCAGTTGTGGGCGTTGATGTTGCCAATTCTTCTTGCCGCTACTAGTCTTATCTTGTTTCGGCGGCATTGTGGGATGAAGCGGCCCGGACCAACCTTACACGTACGCTTACGTGAGACAGGTTCCACCGACTGACATGCACTAGTTGCATAAGGTGGCTAGCGGGTGTCTGTCTCTCCTACTTTAGTCGGAACGGATTCGATGAAAAGGGTCCTTATGAAGGGTAAATAGAAATTGGCAAATCACGTTGTGGTCATACGTAGGTAAGAAACGTTCTTGCTAGAAACCTACAAACCACGTAAAAACTAGCAACAACAATTAGAGGACGTCTAACTTGTTTTTGCAGCAAGTGCTATGTGATGTGATATGGCCAGAAGATGTGATGAATGATATATGTGATGTATGAGATTGATCATATTCTTGTAATAGGAATCACGACTTGCATGTCGATGAGTATGACAACCGGCAGGAGCCATAGGAGTTGTCTTTATTATTTTGTATGACCTGCGTGTCATTGAATAACGCCATGTAAATTACTTTACTTTGTTGCTAAACGCGTTAGCCATAGAAGTAGAAGTAATCGTTGGCGTGACGACTTCATGAAGACACAATGATGGAGATCATGATCATGGAGATCATGGTGTCATGCCGGTGACGAAGATGATCATGGTGCCCCGAAGATGGAGATCAAAGGAGCATAATGATATTGGCCATATCATGTCACTATTTGATTGCATGTGATGTTTATCATGTTTTGCATCTTATTTGCTTAGAACGACGGTAGTAAGTAAGATGATCCCTTATGATAATTTCAAGAAAAGTGTTCCCCCTAACTGTGCACCGTTGCGAAGGTTCGTTGTTTCGAAGCACCACGTGATGATCGGGTGTGATAGATTCTAACGTTCGAATACAACGGGTGTTGACGAGCCTAGCATGTACAGACATGGCCTCGGAACACACGCAATACACTTAGGTTGACTTGACGAGCCTAGCATGTACAGACATGGCCTCGGAACACGGAGGACCGAAAGGTCGAGCATGAGTCGTATAGAAGATACGATCAACATGGAGATGTTCACCGATCTTGACTAGTCCGTCTCACGTGATGATCGGACACGGCCTAGTTAACTCGGATCATGTTTCACTTAGATGACTAGAGGGATGTCTATCTGAGTGGGAGTTCATTAAATAATTTGATTAGATGAACTTAATTATCATGAACTTAGTCTAAAATCTTTACACTATGTCTTGTAGATCAAATGGCCAACGTTGTCCTCAATTTCAACGCGTTCCTAGAGAAAACCAAGCTGAAAGATGATGGCAGCAACTATACGGACTGGGTCCAGAACCTGAGGATCATCCTCATAGTAGCCAAGAAAGATTATGTCCTAGAAGCACCGCTAGGTGAAGCACCAATCCCAGAAAACCAAGACGTTATGAACGCTTGGCAGCAGCGTGCTGATGATTACTCCCTCGTTCAGTGCGGCATGCTTTACAGCTTAGAACCGGGTCTCCAAAAGCGTTTTGAGAAACATGGAGCATATGAGATGTTCGAGGAGCTGAAATTGGTTTTCCAAGCTCATGCCCGGGTCGAGAGATATGAAGTCTCCGACAAGTTCTTCAGCTGTAAAATGGAGGAAAATAGTTCTGTAAGTGAGCACATACTCAGAATGTCTGGGTTGCACAACCGCTTGACTCAGCTGGGAGTTAATCTCCCGGATGACGCGGTCATTGACAGAATCCTTCAGTCGCTTCCACCAAGCTACAAGAGCTTTGTGATGAACTTCAATATGCAGGGGATGGAAAAGACCATTCCTGAGATATATTCAATGCTGAAATCAGCGGAGGTGGAGATCAGAAAAGAACATCAAGTTTTGATGGTGAATAAAACCACTAAGTTCAAGAAGGGCAAGGGTAAGAAGAACTTCAAGAAGGACGGCAAGGGAGTTGCCGCGCCCGGTAAACCAGTTACTGGGAAGAAGTCAAAGAATGGACCCAAGCCTGAAACTGAGTGCTTTTATTGCAAGGGAAGTGGTCACTGGAAGCGGAACTGCCCCAAATACTTAGCGGACAAGAAGGCCGGCAACACCAAAGGTATATGTGATATACATGTAATTGATGTGTACCTTACCAGTACTCGTAGTAGCTCCTGGGTATTTGATACCGGTGCGGTTGCTCATATTTGTAACTCAAAACAGGAACTACGGAATAAACGGAGACTGGCAAAGGACGAGGTGACGATGCGCGTCGGGAATGGTTCCAAGGTCGATGTGATCGCCGTCGGCACGCTACCTCTGCATCTACCCACGGGATTAGTTTTAAACCTCAATAATTGTTATTTAGTGCCATCTTTGAGCATGAACATTGTATCTGGATCTCGTTTAATTCGAGATGGCTACTCATTTAAATCCGAGAATAATGGTTGTTCTATTTATTTGAGAGATATGTTTTATGGTCATGCCCCGCTGGTCAATGGTTTATTCTTGATGAATCTCGAACGTGATGTTACACATATTCATAGTGTGAATACCAAAAGATGTAAAGTTGATAACGATAGTCCCACATACTTGTGGCACTGCCGCCTTGGTCACATTGGTGTCAAGCGCATGAAGAAGCTCCATGCAGATGGACTTTTGGAGTCTCTTGATTACGAATCATTTGACACGTGCGAACCATGCCTCATGGGTAAGATGACCAAGACTCCGTTCTCCGGAACAATGGAGCGAGCAACCAACTTATTGGAAATCATACATACCGATGTGTGCGGTCCAATGAGTGTTGAGGCTCGCGGAGGATATCGTTATGTTCTCACTCTCACTGATGATTTAAGTAGATATGGGTATGTCTACCTAATGAAACACAAGTCTGAAACCTTTGAAAAGTTCAAGGAATTTCAGAGTGAAGTTGAGAATCAATGTGACAGGAAAATAAAATTCTTACGATCAGATCATGGTGGAGAATATTTAAGTCATGAATTTGGTACACACTTAAGGAAATGTGGAATAGTTTCACAACTCACGCCGCCTGGAACACCTCAGAGAAATGGTGTGTCCGAACGTCGTAATCGCACTCTATTGGATATGGTGCGATCTATGATGTCTCTTACCGATTTACCGCTCTCATTTTGGGGTTATGCTTTAGAGACTGCCGCATTCACTTTAAATAGGGCTCCGTCGAAATCCGTTGAGACGACACCGTATGAATTATGGTTTGGGAAGAAACCTAAGCTGTCGTTTCTAAAAGTTTGGGGATGCGATGCTTATGTCAAGAAACTTCAACCTAAAAAGCTCGAACCCAAGTCAGAGAAATGCGTCTTCATAGGATACCCTAAGGAAACTATTGGGTATACCTTCTACCTCAGATCCGAAGGCAAGATCTTTGTTGCCAAGAATGGGTCCTTTCTAGAGAAGGAGTTTCTCTCGAAAGAATTGAGTGGGAGGAGAGTGGAACTTGATGAGGTGATAGTCACCCCTTCCGAGCCGGAAAGTAGCGCAGCGCGGGAAAATGTTCCTGTGGTGCCTACACCGACTGGGGAGGAAGTTAATGACGATGATCATGAAGCATCGGATCAAGTTACTACTGAACTTTGTAGGTCCACAAGGACACGTTCCGCACCAGAGTGGTACGGCAACCCTGTCCTGGAAATCATGTTGTTAGACAACGGTGAACCTTCGAACTATGAAGAAGCGATGGCGGGCCCGGATTCCGACAAATGGCTAGAAGCCATGAAATCCGAGATAGGATCCATGTAAGAAAACGAAGTATGGACTTTGACTGACTTGCCCGATGATCGGCGAGCCATAGAAAACAAATGGATCTTTAAGAAGAAGACAGACGCGGATGGTAATGTGACCATCTATAAGGCTCGACTTGTCGCTAAGGGTTATCGACAAGTTCAAGGGGTTGACTACGATGAGACTTTCTCACCCGTAGCGAAGCTGAAGTCCGTCCGAATCATGTTAGCAATTGCCGCATACTATGATTATGAGATATGGCAGATGGACGTCAAAACGGCATTCCTTAATGGCTTCCTTAAGGAAGAGTTGTATATGATGCAGCCGGAAGGTTTTGTCGATCCTAAGAATGCTAACAAAGTATGCAAGCTCCAGCGCTCAATCTATGGGCTGGTGCAAGCATCTCGGAGTTGGAACATTCACTTTGATGAGATGATCAAAGCGTTTGGGTTTACACAGACTTATGGAGAAGCCTGTGTTTACAAGAAAGTGAGTGGGAGCTCTGTAGCATTTCTCATATTATATGTGGATGACATACTATTGATGGGAAATGATATAGAATTCTTGGAAAGTATAAAGGCCTATTTGAATAAGTGTTTTTCAATGAAGGACCTTGGAGAAGCTGCTTATATATTAGGCATCAAGATCTATAGAGATAGATCAAGACGCCTCATTGGTCTTTCACAGAGTACATACCTTGACAAGATATTGAAGAAGTTCAATATGGATCAGTCCAAGAAGGGGTTCTTGCCTGTATTGCAAGGTGTGCAATTGAGCACGGCTCAATGCCCGACCACGGCAGAAGATATAGAAAAGATGAGTGCCATCCCCTATGCCTCGGCCATAGGGTCTATTATGTATGCCATGCTGTGTACCAGACCTGATGTAAACCTTGCCGTAAGTTTGGTAGGAAGGTACCAAAGTAATCCCGGCATGGAACACTGGACAGCGGTCAAGAATATCCTAAAGTACCTGAAAAGGACTAAGGATATGTTTCTCGTTTATGGAGGTGACGAAGAGCTCGTCGTAAAGGGTTACGTCGACGCTAGCTTCGACACAGATCTGGATGACTCGAAGTCACAAACCGGATACGTGTATATTTTGAATGGAGGAGCAGTAAGCTGGTGCAGTTGCAAGCAAAGCGTCGTGGCGGGATCTACATGTGAAGCGGAGTACATGGCAGCCTCGGAGGCAGCACAGGAAGCAGTCTGGATGAAGGAGTTCATTACCGACCTAGGGGTGATTCCCAATGCGTCGGGCCCGATGACTCTCTTCTGTGACAACACTGGAGCTATTTCCCTTGCGAAGGAGCCCAGGTTTCACAGGAAGACCAGGCATATCAAGCGTCGCTTCAACTCCATTCGTGAAAGTGTTCAAAATGGAGACATAGATATTTGTAAAGTACATACGGACCTGAATATAGCAGATTCGTTGACTAAACCTCTCCCTAGGGCAAAACATGATCAACACCAGGACGCAATGGGTGTTCGATTCATCACAATGTAACTAGATTATTGACTCTAGTGCAAGTGGGAGACTGTTGGAAATATGCCCTAGAGGCAATAATAAATGGTTATTATTATATTTCTTTGTTCATGGTAATTGTCTATTGTTCATGCTATAATTGTATTATCCGGAAATCGTAATACATGTGTGAATACATAGACCGCAGCGTGTCCCTAGTAAGCCTCTAGTTGACTAGCTCGTTGATCAACTGATAGTCACGGTTTCCTGACTATGGACATTGGATGTCATTGATAACGGGATCACATCATTAGGAGAATGATGTGATGGACAAGACCCAATCCTAAGCATAGCATAAAAGATCGTGTAGTTTCGTTTGCTAGAGCTTTTCCAATGTCAAGTATCTTTTCCTTAGAACATGAGATCGTGCAACTCCCGGATACCGTAGGAGTGCTTTGGGTGTGCCAAACGTCACAACGTAACTGGGTGACTATAACGGTGCACTACGGGTATCTCCGAAAGTGTCTGTTGGGTTGGCACGGATCAAGACTGGGATTTGTCACTCCGTGTGACGGAGAGGTATCTCTGGGCCCACTCGGTAATGCATCATCATAATGAGCTCAATGTGACTAAGGCGTTAGTCACGGGATCATGCATTGCGGTACGAGTAAAGAGACTTGCCGGTAACGAGATTGAACAAGGTATTGGGATACCGACGATCGAATCTCGGGCAAGTAACATACCGATTGACAAAGGG
The DNA here is from genome assembly GCF_002575655.3 of Aegilops tauschii subsp. strangulata. NCBI lineage: Eukaryota > Viridiplantae > Streptophyta > Magnoliopsida > Poales > Poaceae > Aegilops > Aegilops tauschii. Next base: position 184,318,583 of record NC_053040.3, read on the forward strand.
AATTGTATACGGGATTGATTGAATCCTCGACATCGTGGTTCATCCGATGAGATCATCGTGGAACATGTGGGAGCCAACATGGGTATCCAGATCCCGCTGTTGGTTATTGACCGGAGAGGCGTCTCGGTCATGTCTGCATGTCTCCCGAACCCGTAGGGTCTACACACTTAAGGTTCGGTGACGCTAGGGTTGTAGAGATATGTGTATGCGGAAACCCGAAAGTTGTTCGGAGTCCCGGATGAGATCCCGGACGTCACGAGGAGTTCCGGAATGGTCCGGAGGTGAAGAATTATATATAGGAAGTCAAGTTTCGGCCACCGGGAAAGTTTCGGGAGTTACCGGTATTGTACCGGGACCACCGGAAGGGTCCCGGGGGTCCATCGGGTGGGGCCACCTATCCCGGAGGGCCCCGTGGGCTGAAGTGGGAAGGGAACCAGCCCCTAGTGGGCTGGGCGCCCCCCCATGGGCCTCCCCCCTGCGCCTAGGGTTGGAAACCCTAAGGTGGGGGGGCGCCCCACTTGCCTTGGGGGGCAAGGCACCCCCTGGCCGCCGCCCCCCCCCCCCCCCCACCAGATGGGTTTTGGCCGGCGCCCCCCCCCCCTCCCAGGGGGCCTATATAAAGGGGGGAGGGAGGGCAGTAAGATTACAGCCTTGGGCGCCTCCCTCCTCCCCTGCTACACCTCTCCCTCTCGCAGAAGCTCGGCGAAGCCCTGCCGAGACCCGCTACATCCACCACCACGCCGTCGTGCTGCTGGATCTCCATCAACCTCTCCTTCCCCTTGCTGGATCAAGAAGGAGGAGACGTCGCTGCACCGTACGTGTGTTGAACGCGGAGGTGCCGTCCGTTCAACACTCGGTCATCGGTGATTTGAATCACGGCGAGTACGACTCCGTCATCCACGTTCATTGGAACGCTTCCGCTCGCGATCTACAAGGGTATGTAGATGCACTCCTTTCCCTCATTGCTAGTATACTCCATAGATGGATCTTGGTGAGCGTAGGAAAATTTTAAAATTATGCTACGATTCCCAACAAAAATAACTTAAGCATTTTAATAGAGGTGTTGTGATCAGCACTACTAGTTGGAATAGCTTCTACCCATTTAGTAACATAATCAATAGCAACCAAAATATGTGTATACCCATTAGAGGAAGGAAAAGGTCCCATGTAATCAAATCCCCAAACATCAAATGGTTCGACAGCAAGAGAATTGTTCATAGGCATTTCTTGACGCTTACCAATATTACCTATTCTTTGGCATTCATTACAAGATGAGACATACTTATGAGCATCCTTGAAGAGAGTAGGCCAATAAAATCCAGACTTCAATACCTTATGAGCAGTTCTATCTCCAGCATGATGCCCTCCATAAGCTTCGGAGTGAGATTTCTGTAGGATTTGTCCCTGTTCATGCTCAGGTACACAACGTCTAATAATACCATCTACTCCTTCTTTATAAAGATGTGGGTCATCCCAAAAGTAATGTCTTAGATCATAGAAGAATTTTTTCTTTTGTTGATAAGTAAAGCTAGGTGGTAAATATTTAGAAACAATATAATTAGCATAGGCAGCATACCATGAAGTACTATTAGCAATATTTATTGCAGCTAACTGCTCATCAGGAAAATTATCATCAATAGGAAGTGGGTCATCAAGCACATTTTCAAGCCTAGATAAGTTATCAGCTACGGGGTTCTCAGCTCCTTTCCTATCAATAATATGCAAATCAAATTCTTATAACAAGAGAACCCAACGAATAGGTCTAAGTTTAGCATCTTTTTTTTCATAAGATATTTAGTAGCAGCATGGTCTGTGTGAACAGTTACTTTAGAAGCAACAATATAAGGTCTAAACTTATCACAAGCAAACACCACTGCTAAGAATTCTTTTTCAGTAGTAGCATAATTTTTCTGAGCACTGTCTAGAGTTTTACTAGCATAATGAATAACATTCAATTTTTTGTCAACTCTTTGTCCTAGAACAGCACCAACAGCATAATCACTAGCATCACACATAATTTCAAAAGGCACATTCCAATCAGGTGGTTGAACTATAGGTGAAGTGATTAAAGCTTTCTTGAGTGTTTCAAAGGCTTCAAGACAATCATCATTAAAAAAAGGAATATCCTTTTGCAAAAGATTAGTAAGAGGCCTAGAAATTTTAGATAAGTCTTTGATAAATCTCCTATAGAAACCAGCATGACCTAAGAAACTATGAATACCTTTGATGTCCTTGGGACATGGCATTTTCTCAATTGCATCAACTTTAGCTTTATCTACTTCAATACCTTTTCCAGAAATTTTATGACCCAAGACAATGCCTTCATTAACCATAAAGTGGTACTTCTCCAATTCAAGACAAGATTTGTTTGTTCACATCTCTGCAAAACTCATTCAAGATTGCTTAAGCAATCATCAAAAGACTTCCCATAAACAGAGAAGTCATCCATGAAAACCTCAACAATCTTTTCACAAAAGTCAGAGAATATATCCATCATGCATCTTTGAAAGGTAGCAGGTGCATTACATAAACCAAAAGGCATACGTCTATAAGCATAGGTTCCAAAAGGACAAGTAAAAGTGGTCTTTTCTTGATCAGGTTGAGAAACAGGTATTTGTGAAAAACCAGAATATCCATCAAGGAAGCAAAAGTCTGTGTGCTTAGATAATCTTTCAAGCATTTGATCAATAAAAGGCAAAGGGTAATGATCTTTTCTAGTAGCTTTATTTAATTTTCTGAAATCAATTACCATTCTATAGCCTGTAACAATTCTTTGTGGAATAAGTTCATTCTTATCATTAGGAACAACAATAATACCTCCTTTCTTAGGGACACAATGAACAGGGCTTACCCATCTACTATCAGCTATAGGATAGATTATACCTGCTTCCAGAAGTTTAAATATTTCCGTTCTTAGCACCTCTTTCATCTTCGGATTTAACCGATGTTGGTGATCAACAACTGGTTTAGCATCAGCTTCCATATTAATTTTGTGCTGACATAGAGTGGGACTAATGCCCTTTAAATCATCAAGAGTATATCCAGTAGCAGCTCGGTGCTTCCTTAGAACCTTCAATAATCTTTCTTCTTCATGTTCTGAAAGGTTAGCACTAATAATAATAGGATATATCTTCTTTTCATCAAGATAAGCATATTTCATAGTGTCTGGCAATTGTTTTAATTCAAACACAGGATCACCTTTAGGTGGAGGAGGACCTCCGAGAGTTTCAATAGGCAAATTGTGTTTAAGCAGAGGGCGATGTTCAAAGAAAATATTATCTATTTCATTTCTTTCATGCATATGTAAATCATTTTCATGGTCTAGCAAGTATTGTTCTAAAGGATCAGTAGGTGGCACAACAATAGAAGCAAGACCAATTAATTCATCCTTACTAGGCAATTATTTTCATGATGGTTTCTACTAAACTTGGAAAAATTAAACTCATGAGACTCAGCACCAAAGCTAACACCCACAGTTTGTTTCTGGCAATCTATCCTAGCATTAACTGTGTTCAAGAAAGGTCTGCCAAAGATAATGGGACAGAAGTCATCTTGCGGGGTACCAAGAACAAGAAAATCAGTAGGATATTTTATTTTCCCACACAAGACTTCAACATCTCTAATAATCCCACAAGGTGATATGGTGTCTCTATTAGCAAGTTTAATAGTAACATCTATGTCTTCTAACTCTGTAGGTGCTATGTCTTCTCTAATCTCTTGATATAACTTGTAAGGAATAGCACTCACACTAGCACCCATGTCACATAAACCATGATAACAGTGATCTCCTATTTTAACTGAAATGACAGGTATGCCAACAACTGGTCTATGTTTATCTTTTCCATCAGGTTTAGCAATTCTAGCAGCTTCTTTACAGAAGTAAATAACATGCCCATCCACATCTTCTTCTAAGAGATCTTTAACCATAGCAATATTAGGTTCAACTCTAATTTGTTCATCTGGTTTAGGTGTTCTAATAGAGCATTTGTTAACCACAGTTGAAACTTTAGCATGTTCCTTTATCCTAACAGGAAAAGGGGGTTTCTCAATATAAGCAGTAGGAACAACTGGATCAACATTATAGAGTATAGTTTCTTCTTTAACTGGTACCGGTTATTTAATTTCTTCTTTAATAGGTGGGTGATATTTAAGCCATTCCTCTTTAGGGAGTTCAACATGATTAGCAAATGATTCACAAAAGGAGGCTACTATCTCAGAGTCAAGTCCATATTTAGTGCTAAACTTTTGAAAAGCATCGGTATCCATAAAAGATTTAACACAATCATACTTAAGCTTTATACCTGACTCTTTACCTTCATCGAGTTCCCAATCTTCAGAGTTGCATTTAATTCTTTCCCGAAGGTCCCACCGAAATTCAACAGTTTTCTTCATAAAAGAACCAGCACAAGAAGTATCCAGCATGGTTTGATCATTACGAGAAAGCCGAGCATAAAAGTTTTGAATAATAATTTCTCTTGAGAGCTCATGATTGGGGCATGAATATAACATTGACTTAAGCCTCCCCCAAGCTAGAGCGATATTTTCTCCTTCACGAGGCCAAAAATTATATATATAATTCCGATCACGATGAACTAGATGCATAGGATAATTTTTTTGGTGAAACTCCAATTTTAAACGATTCCAATTCCACGATCCAATATCATCGCATAGCCTATACCATGCCAATGCTTTTCCCTTCAAAGATAAAGGGAAAACCTTTTTCATAACTTCATCCCTGGGAAAACCTGCAAGCTTAAACAATCCACAAATTTGTTCTACATGTATCAAGTGCATGTTAGGATGTTCGGTTCCATCTCCTGCATAAGGATTAGCTAGCAGTTGTTCTATCATACCCGAAGGAATTTCATACTCAATATTTTCAGTAGGTGCAGTAGGTTGAGGGGCAATTAATTGTGGTTCCGGACGAGGTGAAGATACCCCGAACAAACCCCTCAAAGGATCGTTTTCCATAGTAACAAGTGATAATAAATTTCAGCACACTATATAAATGTTTCCTTACCGAATTCCACTTACCAAAGGCGCTTCACTCCCCGGCAACGGCGCCAGAAAATAGCCTTGATGACCCACAAGTATAGGGGATCAAGATTGAATACAAGAGATGAACTAGGGTTTGAGATGAGATGGTGTTGGTGAAGATGTTGATGGAGATTGCCCTCCCCAAGATGGGAGAGTTGTTGGTGATGATGATGACGATGATTTCCCCCTTTGGGAAGGAAGTTCCCCTGGCAGAATAGCTCCGCTGGAGGGCAAAAGTGCTCCTCCCCAAGTTCCGCCTCGAGACGGTGGCGCTTCATCCTGAAAGCCTCCTCCTTATTTTTTTTCTAGGTCAAAATGACTTATATACCAAAAGATGGGCACCGGAGGTGGGCCGAGGAGGCCACAACCCACCAGGGCGCGCCAGGGGGGCCTGGAGCGCCCACGTGGGTTGTGCCCACCTGGTGGCTCCCCTCTGGTACTTATTGGCTCCAATATTTCTTATATATTCCATAAAAAATCTCCGTGAAGTTTCAGCCCATTTGGAGTTGTGCAGAATAGGTGGCCTGACGTAGCTTTTTCAGGTCCAAATTTCCAGCTGCCGGAATTCTCCCTCTTGGTGTGTACCTTGCAAATTATGAGAGAAAAGGCATTAGAATTACCCCAAAAAGCATTATTATGCATAAAAACATTATAAATAACAGTAAACGCGTTATTATAAATAACAGTAAGAAACTGATAAGGATTATTAGCAAAAAGATACGAATGGTGGCAAGCAAATTATTTGTTTATGCTCTATCCAACACAACAATGAGCTGTATGATGGTAACTACAAACTCTGTAGCCTTCTCTTTTTACTGCCCATAATGAGTTGTTAGACAACAACGTCTGAATCTTTTTCATTCGCAGTGGTTCCCGAAGCAGTTCACTCAAGATTACCTCGCAAAGTACATGATCGGTGGACACGGAATGAAGGTCAAAGTATTTCATCCACACTACAATGAGCATCGAGAAGTCGTAATGAATACAGTGAAGGATGGACAGGCAGCCTGTTGGGGAACGTAGTATTTCAAAAAAAAATCCTACGATCACGCAAGATCTATCTAGGAGAAGCATAGCAACGAGCGGGGAGAGTGTGTCCACGTACCCTCATAGACCGAAAGCAGAAGCATTTAGTAACGCTGTTGATGTAGTCGAACGTCTTCGCGATCCAACTAATCCAAGTACCAAACGTACGACACCTCCGCGATCTGCACACGTTCAGCTCGGTGACGTCCCTCGAACTCTTGATCTAGTTGAGGCCGAGGGAGAGTTTTGTCAGCACGACGGCGTGGTGACAGTGATGATGAAGTTCACCGGCGCAGGGCTTCACCTAAGCACTATGACGATATGACCGAGGTGTGTAACTGTGGAGGAGGGCACCGCACAAGGCTAAAAGATCGACTTGTGTGTTCTAGGGGTACCCCCTGCCTCCGTATATAAAGGAGGGAGAGGGAGAGGCAGCCGGCCCTAGAGGGCGCGCCAAGGTGTGGAGTCCTACTAGGACTCCCTAGTAGGATTCCACCTCCCACACGGAGTAGGAAAGGGGAAGGCAGAAGGAGAAGGAAAGGGAGGGCGACCACCTACTCCTGGTCCTAATCGGCCTCCTGCCCAAGGGGGGTGCACCAGCCCCTTGTGGGCTTGTGTGCTTCCCTCTTATGGCCCATAAGGCCCATAACTTCTCCCGGGGGGTTCCGATAACCTCCCGGTACTCCGAAAAAATGCCCGAACCACTCGGAACAATTCTAATGTCCAAATGCAACCTTCCAATATATGAATCTTTACTTCTCGACTATTTCGAGACTCCTCGTCATGTCCGTGATCTCATCCGAGACTCCGAACAAACTTCGGTTCATCAAATCACATAACTCATAATACAAATCGTCATCGAACGTTAAGCGTGCGGACCCTACGGGTTCGAGAACTATGTAGACATGACCGAGACACATCTCCGGTCAATAACCAATAGCGGAACCTGGATGCTCATATTGGCTCCTACATATTCTACTAAGATCTTTATCGGTCAAATCGCATAACAACATACGTTGTTCCCTTTGTCATCGGTATGTTACTTGCCCGAGATTCGATCGTCGGTATCACCATACCTAGTTCAATCTCGTTACCGGCAAGTCTCTTTAATCATTCCGTAATGCATCGTCCCGCAACTAACTCATTAGTCAGATTGCTTGTAAGGCTTATAGTGATGTGCATTACCGAGAGGGCCCAGAGATACCTCTCCGACAATCGGAGTGACAAATCCTAATCTCGATCTATGCCAACTCAACAAACACCATCAGAGACACCTGTAGAGCATCTTTATAATCACCCAGTTATGTTGTGACGTTTGATAGCACACTAAGTGTTCCTCCGATATTCGGGAGTTGCATAATCTCATACTCATAGGAACATGTATAAGTCATGAAGAAAGCAATAGCAATAAACTAAACGATCATAGTGCTAAGCTAAAGGATGGGTCTTGTCCATCACATCATTCTCTAATGATGTGATCCCGTTCATCAAATGATAACACATGTCTATGGCTAGGAAACTTAACCATCTTTGATTAACGAGCTAGTCAAGTAGAGGCATACTAGGGACACTCTGTTTGTCTATGTATTCACACATGTACTAAGTTTCCGGTTAATACAATTCTAGCATGAATAATAAACATTTATCATGATATAAGGAAATATAAATAACAACTTTATTATTGCCTATAGGGCATATTTCCTCCAGTCTCCCACTTTCACTAGAGTCAATAATCTAGTTCACATCGTCATGTGATTTCACACCAATAGTTCACATCTTTATGTGATTAGTTCACATCTCCACGTGACTAATACCCAAAGGGTTTACTAGAGTCAATAATCTAGTTCACATCGCTATGTGATTAACACCCAAAGAGTGATCATGTTTTGCTTGTGAGAGAAGTTTAGTCAATGGGTCTGTCACATTCAGAGCCGTATGTATTTTGCAAATTTTCTATGTCTACAATGCTCTACATGGAGCTACTCTAGCTAATTGCTCACACTTTCAATATGTATCCAGATTGAGACTCAGAGTCATCCGGATCGGTGTAAAAGCTTGCATCTACGTAACTCTTTACGACGAACTCTTTATCACCTCCATAACCGAGAAATATCTCCTTAGTCTTCTAAGGATAATTTTGACCGATGTCAAGTGATCCACTCCTGGATCAATATCGTACCCCCTTGCCAAAGTCATGGCAAGGTACACAGCATAGCATACTTTATAGAACCTATGGCTAAGGCATAGGGAATGACTTTCATTCTCTTTCTATTTTCTGCCGTGGTCATGTTTTGAGTCTTACTCAACTTTACACCTTGCAATACAGGCAAGAACTCCTTCTTTGACTGTTCCATTTTGAACTACTTCAAAAACTTGTCAAGTTATGTACTCATTGAAAAAACTTATCAAGCGTCTTGATCTATCTCTATAGATCTTGATGCCCAATATGTAAGCAACTTCATCGAGGTCTTTCTTTGAAAAACTCCTTTCAAACACTCCTTTATGCTTTCTAGAAAATTCTACATCATTTCCGATCAACAATATGTCATTCACATATACTTATCAGAAAGGCTGTAGTGCTCGCACTCACTTTCTTGTAAAACTATATGCTTTGATCAACTCATCAAAGCATATATTCCAACTCCGAGATGCTTGCACCAGTCCATAAATGGAATACTGGAGCTTACACACTTTGTTAGCACCTTTCGGATTGACAAACCCTTCTGGTTGCATCATATACAATTCTTCTTTAAGAAATTCATTAAGGAATGCAGTTTTGATATCCATTTGTCAGATTTCATAAAATGTGGCAATTGCTAACATGATTCGGACAGACTTTAAGCATATATACGAGTGAGAAACTCTCATCGTAGTCAACACCTTGAACTTGTCGAAAACCTTTTGCGACTATTCGAGCTTTGTAGATAGTAACACTACTATCAGCGTCCGTCGTCCTCTGAAGATCCATTTAATCTCAATGGCTCATCGATCATCGGGCAAGTCAATCAAAGTCCATACTTTGTTCTCATACATGGATCCCATCTCAGATTTCATGGCCTCAAGCCATTTCGCGGAATCTGGGCTCATCATCGCTTCCTCATAGTTCGTATGTTCGTCATGGTCTAGTAACATGACTTCCAGAACAGGATTACCATACTACTCTAGTGCATAACGTGCTCCGGTTGACCTACAAGGTTTGTTAGTAACTTGATCTGAAGTTTCATGATCATTATCATTAGCTTCCTCTCTAGTTGGTGTAGGCATCACTGGAACTGATTTCTGTGATGAACCATTTTCCAATTTGAGAGAAGGTACAATTACCTCATCAAGTTCTACTTTCCTCCCACTCACTTCTTTCGAGATAAACTCCTTCTCTAGAAAGGATCCATTCTTAGCAAGGAATATCTTGCCTTCAGATCTGTGATAGGAGGTGTACCCAACAGTCTCCTTTGGGTATCCTATGAAGACACATTTCTCCGATTTGGGTTCGAGCTTATCAGTTTGAAACTTTTTCACATAAGCATCGCAACCCCAAACTTTAAGAAATGACAGCTTAGGTTTCTTGCCAAACCACAGTTCATACGGTGTCATCTCAACGGATTTAGATGGTGCCCTATTTAACGTGAATGCAGCTGTCTTTAATGCATAACCCCAAAACGATAGTGGTAAATCGGTAAGAGACATCATAGATCGCACCATATCTAATAAAGTACGGTTATGACGTTCGGACACACCATTACGTTGTGGTGTTCCAGGTGGCGTGAGTTGTGAAACTTATTCCACATTGTTTTAGATGAAGGCCAAAACTCGTAACTCAAATATTCGCCTCCACGATTAGATCGTAGAAACTTTATTTTCTTGTTACGATGATTCTCCACTTCACTCTGAAATTCTATGAACTTTTCAAATGTTTCGGACTTGTGTTTCATTAAGTAGATATACCCATATCTTCTCAAATCATCTGTGAAGGTCAGAAAATAACGATACCTGCCGCGAGCCTCAACACTCATCGGACCGCATACATCGGTATGTATTATTTCCAACAAGTCTGTTGCTCGCTCCATTGTTCCGGAGAACTGAGTCTTAGTCATCTTGCCCATGAGGCATGGTTCGCAAGCATCAAGCGATTCATAATCAAGTGATTCCAAAAGCCCATCAGTATGGAGTTTCTTCATGCGCTTCACTCCAATATGACCTAAACGGCAGTGCCACTAGTATGTTGCACTATCATTATCAACTTTGCATCTTTTGGCATCAATATTATGAATATGTGTATCACTACATCGAGATTCAATAAACCATTCACCTTGGGTGTATGACCACAGAAGGTTTTATTCATGTAAACAGAATAACAATTATTCTTTGAGTTAAATGAATAATTGTATTGCATTAAACATGATCCAATCATATTATTCTCAACGCAAACACCGAATAACATTTATTTTAGGTTCAACACTAATCCCGAAGGTAAAGGGAGTGTGCGATGGTGATCTTATCAACCTTGGAATCACTTCCAACACACATCGTCACCTCGCCCTCAACTAGTCTCTGTTCATTTTGTAACTCCTGTTTCAAGTTACTAATTATAGCAACTAAACCAGTATCAAATACCCAGGGGATACTATGAACACTAGTAAGGTACACATCAATAACATGTATATCATATATACTTTTGTTCACTTTGCCATCCTTCTTGTCGCTAAGTATTTGGGGCACTTCCGCTTCCATTGACCATTTCCTTTGTAGTAGAAGCACTCAGTTTCAGGCTTGGGTCTAGCTTTGGGCTTCTTCATGGGAGTGGCAACTTGCTTGCCATTTTTCTTGAAGTTCCCTTTCTTTCCCTTGCCCTTTTACTTGAAACTAGTGGTCTTGTCAACCATCAACATTTGATGCTTTTCTTGATTCCTACCTTCGCCGATTTTAGCATCGCGAAGAGCTCGGGAATTGTTTGTCATCCCCAGCATATTATAGTTCATCACGAAGTTCCAATAACTTGGTGATAGTGACTAGAGAATTCTGTCAATCACTATTTTATCTGGAAGATTAACTCCCACTTGATTCAAGTGATTGTAGTACACAGACATTCTGAGCACATGCTCACTAGTTGAGCTATTATCCTCCATCTTGTAGGCAAAGTACTTGTCAAAGGTCTCACACCTCTCGACTCGGGCATGAGTCTGAAATACCAATTTCAGCTCTTGGAACATCTTATATGCTCCTTGGCGTTCAAAACATTTTGAAGTCCCAGTTCTAAGCCGTAAAGCATGGTGCACTATACTATCAAGTAGTCATCATACAAAGCTTGTCAAACGTTCATAATGTCTGCATTTGCTCCTGCAATAGTTCTGTCACCTAGCGGTGCATCAAGGACATAATTCTTCTGTGCAGCAATGAGGATAATCCTCAGATCACGAACCTAGTCCGCATCACTGCTACTATCAATTTTCAACTTAGTTTTCTCTAGGAACATATCATAAATAAAATGGGGAAGCTATACGCGAGCAATTGATCTACAACATAGATATGCAAATACTATCAGGACTAAGTTCATGATAAAGTAAAGTTCAATTAATCATATTACTTAAGAACTCCCACTTAGATAGACATCCCTCTAATCATCTAAGTGATCACGTGATCCATATCAACTAAACCATGTCCGATCATCACGTGAGATGGAGTAGTTTTCAATGGTGAACATCACTGTGTTGATCATATCTACTATATGATTCACGCTCGACCTTTCGGTCTCAGTGTTCCGAGGCCATATCTGCATATGTTAGGCTCGTCAAGTTTAACCTGAGTATTCTGCGTGTGCAAAACTGGCTTGCACCTGTTGTATGTGAATGTAGAGCTTATCACACCCGATCATCACGTGGTGTCTCGGCACGACGAACTGTCGCAATGGTGCATACTCAGGGAGAACACTTATACCTTGAAATTTAGTGAGAGATCATCTTATAATGCTACCGCCGTACTAAGCAAAATAAGATGCATAAAGGATAAACATCACATGCAATCAATATAAGTGATATGATATGGCCATCATCATATTGTGCCTTTGATCCCCATCTCCAAAGCACCGTCATGATCACCATCGTCACCGGCTTGACACCTTGATCTCCATCGAAGCATCGTTGTCGTCTCGCCAACTATTGCTTCTACGACTATCGCTACCGCTTAGTGATAAAGTAAAGCAATTACATGCCGATTGCATTTCATACAATAAAGCGACAACCATAAGGCTCTTGCCAGTTGCTGATAACTTTTACAAAACATGATCATCTCATACAACAATTTATATATCATCACGTATTGACCATATCACATCACATCAAGCCCTATAAAAACAAGTTAGACGTCCTCTACTTTGTTGTTGCAAGTTTTACGTGGCTGCTACGGGCTTCTAGCAAGAACCGTTCTTACCTACGCATCAAAACCACAACGATTTTTCGTCAAGTGTGTTGTTTTAACCTTCAACAAGGACCGGGCGTAGTCAAACTCGATTCAACTAATGTTGGGGAAACAGACACCCGCCAGGCACCTGTGTGCAAAGCATGTCGGTAAAACCAGTCTCATGAACGTGGTCATGTAATGTCGGTCCAGGCCACTTCATCCGACAATACCGCCGAATCAAAGTAAGACGTTGCTGGTAAGCAGTATGACTATTATCGCCCACAACTCATTGTGTTCTACTCGTGCATATAACATCTACGCATAGACCTGGCGCGGATGCCACTGTTGGGGAACGTAGTATTTCAAAAAAAATCATACGATCACGCAAGATCTATCTAGGAGAAGCATAGCAACGAGCGGGGAGAGTGTGCCCATGTACCTCGTAGACCGAAAGTAGAAGCGTTTAGTAACGCGGTTGATGTAGTCGAACGTCTTCGCGATCCAACTGATCCAAGTACCGAACGTACGGCACCTCCGTGATCTGCACACATTCAGCCCGATGACGTCCCTCGAACTCTTGATCCAGTTGAGGCCGAGGGATAGTTTCGTCAGCACGACGGCGTGGTGACGGTGATGATGAAGTTCACCCGCGCAGGGCTTCACCTAAGCACTACGACGATATGACTGAGGTGTGTAACTTTGGAGGGGGGCACCGCACACGGCTAAAAGATCAACTTGTGTGTTCTAGGGGTGCCCCTGCCTCCGTATATAAAGGAGGGAGAGGGAGAGGCAGCCGGCCCTAGGGGGTGCACCAAGGTGTGGAGTCCTACTAGGACTCCCTAGTCCTAGTAGGATTCCACCTCCCACACGGAGTAGGAAAGGGGGAAGGGAGAAGGAGAAGGAAAGGGGGGCCTTCTCCTAGTGATAATCAACCTCCTGCCCAAGGGGGGCGCACCAGCCCCTTGTGGGCTCGTGTTCTTCCCTCTTATGGCCCATAAGGCCCATAACTTCTCCCGGGGGGTTCCGGTAACCTCCCGGTACTCCGGAAAAATGCCCGAACCACTCGGAACCATTCCGATGTCCAGATGCAACCTTCCAATATATGAATCTTTACCTCTCGACTATTCCGAGACTCCTCGTGATGTCTGTGATCTCATCCGGGACTCTGAACAAACTTCGGTTCATCAAATCACACAACTCATAATACAAATCGTCATCGAACGTTAAGCGTGCGGACCCTACAGGTTCGAGAACTATGTAGACATGACCGAGACACATCTCCGGTCAATAACCAATAGCGGAACCTGGATGATCATATTGGCTCCTACATATTCTACGAAGATCTTTATCGGTCAAACCGCATAACAACATACGTTGTTCCCTTTGTCATCGGTATGTTACTTGCCCGAGATTCGATCGTCGGTATTGCCATACCTAGTTCAATCTCGTTACCGGCAAGTCTCTTTACTCGTTCCGTAATGCATCATCCCGTAACTAACTCATTAGTCACATTGCTTGCAAGGCTTATAGTGATGTGCATTACCGAGAGGGCCCAGAGATACCTCTCCGACAATCGGAGTGACAAATCCTAATCTCGATCTATGCCAACTCAACAAACACCATCGGAGACACCTATAGAGCATCTTTATAATCACCCAGTTACGTTGTCACATTTGATAGCACACTAAGTGTTCCTCCGGTATTTGGGAGTTGCATAATCTCATAGTCATAGGAACATGTATAAGTCATGAAGAAAGCAATGGCAATAAACTAAACGATCATAGTGCTAAGCTAACGGATGGGTCTTGTCCATCACATCATTCTCTAATGATGTGACCCCATTCATCAAATGACAACACATGTCTATGGCTAGGAAACTTAACCATCTTTGATTAACGAGCTAGTCAAGTAGAGGCATACTAGGGACACTCTGTTTGTCTATGTATTCACACATGTACTAAGTTTCTGGTTAATACAATTCTAGCATGAATAATAAACATTTATCATGATATAAGGAAATATAAATAACAACTTTATTATTTCCTCTAGGGCATATTTCCTTCACAGCCATCACAAGGGGTTGGCCTAGAGTCGTGCGCGCATTACGCATGGAAGAGGGCACAATATGGGCATTCCGCTTCACCTTCTCCAGCGACCAGAATGTCTTTCGCCTCTCTCTCTCTGCAGTCTTTAGTACAACTTTGGTTCTTCATTCTTTACTTGGTGCTTCTGTAGTTCTTCAGTATATGTACCTGTGCATCGAATTATGCATTCGTGGTTAAACCTATATTTGTAATAAACATGGTTGGATATGAAATAAGTGATTGCCTACTTTCAAATTCAAAACATGTGATTTTTAAATTAGGGATTAATTAGGGATTACACTGCAGACGGTTTGCGAAAGCGAAACGTGTGCGATAGACGTGGAGATCAGACACGTTTCTAGGATCCACTACGTGTGCGATCAATCTCCACTGCACACACGACATCCTCTTAAAAACTGTTTGCGTTAGGCCACCTTGCGCAAACGTTTACCACATAAAAACTGTGTGTGATGGACAGTCTTTGCCACACAGTTTCTTCAACGCACCGTGTGTGATGCATTCAATAACGCAAACGATAAAATTATTAATATCATGTGCAATGGCAACGCTATCACAAACGATTTAACGCGGAAAATTGTGTGTGATGTACCTGCGAAGGGAAACATTTTCATTGGAGCGACTGTGTGGGATGTTCATACGAACGGAAACGCTTAGCGGGGACTGACTGTGTGGGATGTACTTACGACCGGAAATGATTTCGCCTGTATAATTGTATTTTTTAGCACTACTATACGTATAACCGTATTTCAGCGCCCGCCGGTCGCACACGGCCTCATTTTGCCGAGCGTGTGTGCCAGGAGGGCATATCCCCAATGGTTTCTGGGTCATGTGGGAAGGACCCCCCTATCACCATCACTCACTTGGCGACGGTTCCGAACGTCGTCGCGAAAAGGGGTTAAAAACCGTTTGTATAGCACCGACACGTACCAGTTATGGTTTTCCTGCACCTAAGCCTTTTGTAAAACTTGGTTAATATCTAAAAATTATTGCCCTTTTAATTTATCTCTAATATGAGCAAGCAAACTCGAAAAGGCAAGATCAACTAAATCTTTTTCGGCAATGGCCAAACCGAAGCACCGGTTCCTGACATCTCTAATTCATTTAATATAATCATAAACAAATTCATTTTTCTTTTGCTTAACCATTGTCAAATCTGAAAGTCTAAGTTGGTTTCACAACCATCAAAGTACTCAAGAAATTTGTACTCCAATTGGGCCCATGTTGCAATAGAATTAGGAGCAAGTGACGTAAACCAAGTAAATGCAGTACCATAAAACACAAAGGAAACAATTTCACTCTATAAATATCTGATGTGCCAACATCACTGCATTGTGCTAAAGTTTGTCCTACATGCTCAAAGGTAGACCCAACATCTTCCAGAGTAAACTTAACAAAATCTGGAATTCTAAAACCATGAGGGTAAGGCATTGTGTCAAAGTGTATCCGCGTAGGGGTTTTGATATGCATGTGCTCTACCATTAGGTTTCAAGCCAAATTCCCTAAGTATATTAACAAGTTGATCCTTAAAATTTTCAGTAGGTTGCGGAGAACCAGATTGTGGCATAGATGCACCATAGGTACGTGGCGGTAACTCCGGCAAAGAAGTTTGAGCATGGTACATATGCTGCGGAGAACCATTAAAACATGCATCTGGCACCAGCATGTAAGAAACCATTAAAAATTGATCCGCACAGCAGCAATAAGTCCTCACTTTCGTGGAGGTTAGCCCACTGTTTTTCAGCACAAAACAACAAAGGTGAGCCAAACCCTAGGGTTGCTAGGGCTTGGCAGAAGCTACAAGCTAGGTGCTGGAAAGAAAAGAATGTAGGATAAAAAGTACATAAGGTTGTAAAAGGATCGACTGGTTCTTTTTTCTAATTGGCCAAGTACCCCATATACATAAGGGCATGCATGGTCATTGGCTGAATCGTAGTAGGGCTCCTTTGGCATGTACATAAGGTAGTATGTGTTTTGCTTTTTCTGCAAGCAGGTCAATATATAATATTTTCTAATCTCTAATTAGTTCGGCCAACACCCAAAACACATAGGACAGTAGCCCAGCCCTATACTAGTACATACTAGCTTATATTTAGGCTTGCTCCAGACGAACAACTCCCTCATGAAGAACCTTCTCGATCTCAAATACTCTCCAGACCAGATTTCTTCCTTGCCCCTCTCCTGTCTAAGCAAGAAATCCAGCATGGAACCATGCCGCATTTATCCTGCGCACTGGACATATTTCTGATCTGCACTTTGAGCTGAACTCCGATTCCAACGGTTATTAAATTTGTAAAACCAACAAGCCAAATTACATCAGCAACACATGCTTGATGTATACTACATTTCAAAATTAACTATCTTGCAGCGGGTAGGAGTTTGTTTGATTCACAGGAGCAGTCAACTGAGACATATGGATGGGCAAGTATGTCAGCATCTAGACCATAAATTTGTAATAGGTCCTGAAGTGCATCACGTGTGCTATTTTCTGGCATAAACCTTGATATTGACGCTCATAAAATAACAAAGAAAGACTATTTAGAGAAATGGATATATCAAACAGGACAAAAATATAGTTTGTATAGAAATAATGAATGTTGGAAGTACCATAACAATGCAAAACACGAGAGAGAGAGAGAGGGAGATGGGGGGGAGGAGAGAGATGCATCATTGGTAAAGGTGATAAGTTTTGATTCAGAAGTAAAAACACCTAATACTCATGAGAACTCTAAAGTTACTATATGCTACACATGATAGGTGTTGAACAAATAGAGTATGTATCCCCCCCCCCCCCCCCCCCCCGCGGCAACGCACGGGCACTTACTAGTGAATTTCAATTTTTGTAAATTTCCAAAAATATTCACAGATTCTAAAAACATTCATGAATTTAAACAATGTTTATAAATTAAAAATTTCCTCACGAATATGAATAAATATTCATGAATTCTAAAACTTAAACAATGTTTATAAATTTATAATTGTTCATGAGTTTTTAAAACAATCATAAATTTTAAAAAGTTCACAGATTTTTTTGTAATTCAAAAAAATTGTTCAAAATATGAAATAAATATATGTGTTTTAAACATGTTCACAATTTGGAAGAAAACATTTTTTAGTTTAAAAAATGCTCAAGAATTTAAATTATGTTCCTGAATTTAAAATATTCATAAATTTGGAAAAGAAATTCATGAAATAAATGATAAAAATAAACAAAACATGAAAAAACGCCAGAGAAAAAAAAAAGAAACAATCAAATGAAACCTTCCCAAAACGGAAAGGACTGGTCTACATGGCCAACCCAATAGCCGGCAGGTGTCCGCGTTTGCTCGATCTCAATCGCCTCCGCGGTTTCCACGGAATTTAATTACCAGAAAGCAAAATATAATTAATTTCAAAACCAAAGAACGACACGGCAAAGCAGGCTTTATCCTCTAGTATAGATATAGATCGATGTCCTCCCAAGACGGCCTTCAACCCAACCAGCTCAGCACCAATTGTGCTGCTAGCCGTATATCTTGAAAGATTTGAGATTTCTTCCCTAGGCGTATATCCGGCTATGCCATTATCCGTGTGCAGAGTTGGAACTGGAAGACTTTGTCACCTATTGTCTCTCACAAGTCATCACAACAATAACATGAGTGCATGACCAATCGCGTGACTTGCCATCGAAATCTTGCACGGCTTGACCTGCTAATCAAGGCATTTAGCTAGTTGGTTTACACGACTTTAGTGACACGCGGCTCTACAGCCAGCCCCATGCTGCTATCGTAGCTATCCACCATCATTCAGCAGTACTATACGTCCCAAAGAAGAAAGGATAGGTGAGATCAGGGTATGGGAGATGTCTACGGAAACAAAAGAAAGAAGGTGACAAGCTGCACTTTGGCATATATTCCATGAGAAAGAAAGGGAAGGAGACGTCAGCGATCGACCGAGAGATCTTCCCGATAGCTTGGCGCACTCAGTATTCTAGTGCTCTCTCGTGCATGTGCTGTTTGTTTTATGTTGGACAAAGGGCCAGCGCAGCGGCGATCTACTCATGCCGTCATGCGTGATCAAGGAAGGTGTCTGTACGCGAGCACTTGCCATGTCATACCTGGGGCGCCTTCTACTCTACGCACGCTTCATAGTATCATTTCTTGTTTGTTTGTTTCCTTCTCGAAATCAAGCAAACGAAGAAGTTTCAACAAGTGAAGCTCAATAATACTTGCGGCTCCCCAGACTTTGCTAACAGGTGGCGTGCAAGATTGAGCATGATATAGTACTACAAAGAAGCCTCGTCTAGTTTTGCTCAAGGGAGCGGACAATCGTTCATGAACCACATATTCCATGAATGATACTAACGATATGTTGTTGTTTTCTAGAAAAACTGCCGAAAATGGACTTCTGGCCTTTGTGAATTTGCCATATCTATAGCACTTATAAATCTTAGAGCATCTACAACTGAACTCCTCAAGTGTCAACCGAATAGCCCGGTCACTGTCTCAGACAGAAAAAAGAAAATAAACACCCATTCAACCAAACCCCCCATTTTATCTCCCGTATGACCGGATTGTTCAGAAATCCCCACATCCACACTAAATACAGGGAGCATATGAGAATATCCAGACAGCCATCCACGTAGGATGCGGCCCACCCAGACCACTTTTTATCTTTCTTTTTTTTTCTCTCTCCATCACCACCGGTCACATGCATTTGACCGAACAATTTGAGAAGGGTGCAAGGGATATTGTTGCCCAGGAGGGGCTTGGTTACGTCGTAATGATCATCACGTGAAGCCCACTATCAAGCTTGAGGATGGCGGATCAATAATGGGCTTAAGACCCGGAGGCGGCTTAAGGCCCGTAGTGATAACCCACCGTTATGGCAAGACTTGTAATGTAAGGCAAGAGTAGTTAAGAGTCCGAGCTGGATACTGTTATAAGCCGGCCGGGACTCTGAGAGCCGCGGGGCGTCAACCTCTTTATATAAAGGGGTGACCCGGCGGTGGTTCAGGACGGGAGACAACAGATCGAGAGCCAGGCATAGCGATTAAGCTCCCTGGTCATCGAAACCCTAAGTAATACCACCTCAACTGGACGTAGACTTTTACCTTCACCGTAAGGGGCCGAACCAGTATAACCCTCGTGTTCCTTGTCCCGCTTAACCCCTTTAAGCTTCCTAGCTGCGATGGCTCCATGACTAAGTCTTTGCACGAGGACATCTGCCGTGACAATTCCACGACAGTTGGCGCCCACCGTGGGGCTAGCGCACGGTGGATTTGAGTTCTTGAAGGGCAGCTTCGAAGGGCTCAAGGGATACGCTGTGGGACGGATGACCAAGAGTCGTCGCGGCAAGCTTTACATCGACGATGCAAACTGGGCCCCGACGCCGGCTCAATCGAATACGGGTTCCGGGTCCCCTTCGGCGGAATTCATGTCTTTATTGGCAAGATTGGTGAGCCGGGCCTTGAGCCGGACCTCTGCGCCGATCTCATCGAGACGGCTCAGCGTGCACGGCCCGCCCGGACTCTGCCTGCCTTGAAGCATGCTTTCGTGGGATGCATCCATGGAGGACTCTCTGAAGGAGCTGGATCTGGCGAGAAGACGGCCGCTCGCTCTGACGACGAGTCATCCACAGAGGAGACCGGCTCGTTATACCAACTTCAAGATGGCAGGCTCAGGGGTTGTTCCGAAGGCGACATTATTCCGGACCCCTTTGAGCCGCCGAGCCGGGTCGGAATCTTCATGGCTGGCGCACAACCTGTTCAAAACCCCACCGCCGGGGCAGGAAGCCATGTGCCCTCGCCGGCTCAGGTGCTGATGGGTCTTACAGACAAGATGACTGCCCTGTTAACCGCTACGGTCGCCCCAGCGGATCAAGCTCAACATGACGCGGAGGTGGCACAGTTGAAATTGGATCTAGCAAAAGCCAAGGAGGATCTGGCGGCGGAAGGGATCAGGATGGCTGCATAGAGGGCGGCTCTCGACGCCCAGACTCAGCTGATTCAGGTGCAGTCTTTCCGGCTCACGATGGATCAGAACGCGTCCAATGAGTTCATGAGAAGGAGGCATCAAAAGGCCCAATCTCGACTCCCTCCGGTTTACGATCCTCGAAACCTCTTCAACACGCCTGGTGCAGGGCCCAGTAACCCGCCAGAGATCACGACGCCCGGGGCTGGAACGTCAATTTAGCCCCAAGTGATGGGGCCTCCCCGGGTGAACGCTGCCCCGCCTCAGTACGTGCCAATACCACCGGGTCATTATGCCAACCCACTGGAAAACATGGTCGCTGCGGCGGCGCGACTGGCGGCTCTCCCAATCGATGGCGACTCTCCGACGGCGGTTGAAACCCGCCGGGTCAGAGAACTCCTGGCCCGGCTCTGGCGCAACAGGAGACATATTCATATAGCCGGGACAGAATTCATTCAACCCCTCGTCCAGGCCGGAGCCCGAGTTATAGCAGACACATGGTCTCAGCGACCGGCTCTAGCAATGTCCGACGCCGGGACTTGCCTCCAGGCCACGGCCCGGTTCATAATGGAGCTTTTAACGCGGTAGACCAAGACAGAGCACGGCAAGAGGCGGAGCAGGCGGCTCAGTTGACGGCTTACCAGCCACTCCCGGCTTATCCGACGGCTTCCATCGATGCGGGTATACCTACAAGGACTGGAGGTGTTCCTTGTCTGGTGCCGGCTCTCCGTAATGAACGTCTGCCCAAGGATTTCAAAGGGCCTAGGAAGGTACCTAATTACATGGCCGATTTACAACCCGGAGCATGGATCGAGAGTTACAGGATGGCTATGGAGTTGCTGGAGGTCAGTGAAGCGGCAATGGCCAAGTACTTCACCATGATGTTAGATGGGACTGCCCGCACTTGGTTGAAAGGTCTGCCACCGAACTCTCTCGGGTCTTGGGCTGAGCTAAAAGCCCGTTTCATCCAAAACTTCAAAGATACATGTAGGCAATCCATGTCAATTGTGGATTTGACTAACTGTAAGCAGCAGGAGGGTGAGTCTACAACCCATTGGGTTCGCCGGGTCAAAGAGATAATACATTCATCTAATAAGATGGATGCCGGCTCTGCAGTCTTAATGTTAGAACAGAATTGTCGTTTTGCGCCCCTGAAGATGAAGCTCGGGCGGCTCAAGCGCGATTGCAATGATATGGGTACGCTGATGGCGGCTCTGGTCAAGTACGCCGACTCTGATAGTACCAAGGATCCCGCGTCGGATGATGAAAGGACAGGGAAGGGAAAACAGAACGGCAATGGCAAGGGCCCCCAGCATAACCCGGCGAACCAAGGAGGTAACAAGCGTAAGGCTGATGGCAGTATGGAATTCGTGGCCAACGCCAATTCACAGGGTAACAACCACCAGTGCAAGGGGAGACCACCTCCCCGAGCCGGCGGGTCAGGCCCGACGCTTGAACAATTGTTGAATGAGCCTTGCCCAAGGCATGGCTCTCGGGAAAAGCCGGCCACTCATCTATGGAAGGACTGCGCAATCATGAAGGCCTTTAAAAATTCCAATGCTTTCAATGGCAACAGTGGCCCGGGCGGCGGCTCAGGCGCTGGCGGCTTTCATGGCCCGGGCGGCGGTTCAAATTCCAATTCTCAGAATGTTCAAGGGGGCTTTAATCAGCAGTCCGGCCAGGGTCATCAGCAGCAGCAAGGGGGATACCAGACTAATCCAAAGCAGCTCAATGGCGGGCAGTATCACGTATTTACTACCAGTCTATGCAAGCGAGAGTAGAAGCTCCATAAAAGGGCTGTGAATGCTGTTGAGCCGGCGGTTCCACGCTATTTGAGATGGTCTGAGCAGCCTATTGTGTGGAGTAGGGAAGATCATTCTCCCCGGGTTGATAATCCGGGTCACCTGGCCTTGGTGGTGGCTCCTCAGGTTGGGGGGTATAAATTCACTGAAGTGCTCATGGACGAAGGTAGAAGCATCAACATCCTCTACTATGAGACCTTCCGTCGTATGGGTTTAACTGATAAAAACCTCAGCCAGTCCAATACTATTTTCCATGGTGTGGTGCCCGGCAAGTCAGCATATCCGGTCGGTAAGATCGAGCTGGAAGTGGCCTTTGGAGATGAGTACAACCACAGGGCGGAAAAACTAACCTTTGAGGTGGTCAAGATAAGAAGCCCGTACCATGCCTTGTTTGGGCGGCCGGCTTACGCCAAGTTCATGGCACGGCCGTGTTACGTGTATCTGCAGCTCAAGATGCCGGGTCACAATGGGACCATTACGGTTCATGTCAGCCGAAAGATAGCCTTGGAGTGTGAGGAAGGTGACGCGGCTTACGCGGAATCTGTTTGTGCAACAGAGGAGTTGAAGTTTTACAAGGACAATGTTGACCCGGCAGATATGACGTCTTTGAAAAAGCCAACCACGGAGCATGAGCCGGTAATGAAATTTAAGTCCGCTGATGAGACTAAACTTGTTGACTTTGTTCCAGGTGACTCATCTCAACATTTCAGCATCAGTGCCAATCTGGATCCGAAATAGGAAGGCTCGCTCATCGAGTTCATCCGTGAGAACAGGGACATCTTTGCATGGAAACCTTCTGACATGCCGGGTGTACCTAGAGAACTCGCTGAGCACACTCTCAATATTGATCCGAAGTTTAAGCCAGTCAGGCAATTCCTCCGGCGGTTTAATGAGGAGAGGCAGAAAGCCATTGGTGAGGAGGTAGCCCGGCTCTTGGCGGCCGGGTTTATTGTTGAAGTCTTTCATCCAGAATGGTTAGCTAACCCGGTGCTCGTGCTCAAGAAGAACGGCACCTGGCGGATGTGTGTGGATTACACGGATTTAAACAAGGCTTGTCCGGTTGATCTTTTTGCTCTCCCCCGTATTGATCAGATTATTGATGCTACGGCGGTTTGTGAGCGCTTAAGTTTTTTGGATGCTTATTCTGGATACCATCAGATTAAAATGGCAGTTAAGGACCAGGAGAAGACGGCGTTCATCACTCCTTTGGAGCCTTCTGTTATGTATCTATGCCTTTTGGGCTCAAGAGTGCACAGGCGACTTACCAGCGTTGTGTGCAGAATTGTCTTCATAACCAGATTGGGCGCAACGTTCAGGCCTATGTGGATGATATCGTGGTTAAATACAGGGAGAAGGAGACCTTGGTAGATGATCTTAGAGAAACCTTTGATAATCTCCGGGTTTACAAGATGATGCTTAACCCGGCCAAGTGTGTTTTTGGTGTTCCCGCAGGCAAGCTCTTGGGTTTTCTGGTTTCTCACAGAGGCATTGAAGCTAACCCGGAAAAGATCAAGGCAATCACCTCCCTGGCTAAGCCGGCGTGCATAAACGACGTCCAGCGTCTGGCGGGCAGCATCGCTGCTTTGAGCCGGTTTATAAGCCGTTTGGGTGAAAAGGCCATGCCATTGTACCAGTTGATGAAGAAAACAGATGACTTTATCTGGAATGATGCTGCTAATGCTGCTTTGGAGGATTTGAAGAGACAGCTGGCTGAGCCCCCAGTCCTTGCTGCTCCTGTTGACAAGGAGCCCTTATTGCTGTATGTAGCCGCTAACGCACGAGCCGTCAGTGTGGCTGTGGTGGTGGAGCGTAAGGAAGCGGGTAAGGAGTATCCGGTTCAGCGGCCGGTTTACTACGTCAGCGAAGTACTCATTGAGTCCAAACAACGGTATCCACATTGGCAGAAGCTTGTTTATGGGGTATTCATGGCAAGCCGGAAGCTTAAGCATTATTTCCAGGGTCACCCTATCACGGTGGTTAGTTCTGCTCCGCTAGGAGATATCATCCAAAACAGAGAAGCCACAGGAAGAGTGGCTAAGTGGGCTATAGAACTTGGGCCTCATGGTCTGAAATACGTGCCACGCACTGCTATCAAATCTCAAGCATTGGTGGATTTTATCAACGATTGGACAGAGCTGCAGGTGCCTGAAGAGAAACCGGATAATACATACTGGACTATTCACTTCGACGGGTCTAGGCAATTGGAGGGCTCGGGGGCTGGAGTTGTATTAACTTCCCCTCGAGGTGACAAGTTTTGCTATGTGCTACGGTTGATGTTTCCCTGTACTAACAATGCGGCTGAGTACGAGGCCTTGCTCCATGGTCTTCGGATGGCTAAGGAGATGAGCTTGAGCCGGGTAAGGTGCTTTGGCGACTCAGATTTAGTGGCCCAACAAGTGTCAGGCAAGTGGGATTCTAAGGACCCTCTCATGGCGGCTTATCGCCGCGAAGTTGATGCCATTGCTGGACATTTTCAGGGTTACCAAGTAGAGCACATCGATCGCAGGAAGAACGAGGCGGCTGATGCATTAAGCCGGCTGGGCTCTCAGAGAAAGCCGGTGCCGCCTAATACTTTCTTGGACATTTTGCATAACCCTTCTGTTAAGTTGCCTATAGAGGAAGACTTAGATGTTCCTGACCCGGAGGCACAGTCGGTGGCGGCTCTCCACATCACCCCAGACTGGACAGTACCATACTTGGCTTACATGACCCGGGGAGAATTGCCTGAGGATGAAACTTTGGCTAGACAAATAACCCGGCGGTCTAAGTCTATGATAATTATCAATGGCGAACTGCATCATCGCAGTGTCACTGGAACTTTCCAGCGTTGTGTTTCCCCTGAGGAAGGTCAAGAAATTTTACGTGAAATTCACGAGGGGGATTGTGGCCATCATGCCGGCTCAAAATCCCTTGTGGCCAAGGCTTTTCGTCATGGTTTTTATTGGCTGACGGCTCATGTTGATGCAGAGGATTTGGTCAGTAAATGTGATGGTTGCCAGAGGTTCTCGCGACGGGCTCATGTGCCGGCTCAAGAATTGAGGATGATCCCAATTACTTGGCCATTTGCGGTCTGGGGGCTTGATATGGTTGGGCCTTTTAAAAGATCCAAGGATAAGAAGACCCACCTCCTGGTGGCGGTCGACAAGTTCACAAAGTGGGTTGAGGCAGAGCCAGTTAGTAAGTGTGACGCAGCCACAGCGGTTCAGTTTATGAAAAGGGTGATATTTCGCTTTGGTTTTCCACACAGCATTATAACTGACAATGGTACCAATCTATCTAAAGGCGCCATGGAGGAGTTTTGTCAACGAGAGCATATTCGGCTTGATGTTTCATCAGTGGCTCACCCTCAGTCCAATGGTCAAGCTGAGAGAGCCAATCAGGAAATCTTGAAGGGCATCAAGCCCCGGCTTTTGGTCCCTTTGCAACGAACGCCGGGTTGGTGGGTGGAGGAGTTACCCTCCGTGTTATAGAGCATCAATACTACTCCTAACAGGTCTACGGGTTACACGTCTTTCTTCATGGTTTATGGAGCGGAGGCGGTCCTCCCTAGTGACATCCGTCATGACTCGCCTCGAGTGGCGGCTTATGTCGAGGCGGATAATGAGCGGGCGCGCCAAGATGCTCTTGACTTGTTGGACGAACTGTGTGATGTGGCAGCGGCTCGCTCGGCGATTTACCAACAGGACATGCGCCGCTATCACAGCCGCCGGGTTAAGTCCAGAGTCTTCCAGGAAGGTGATCTGGTGCTCCGGCTCATCCAAGATCAAACAGATGCACACAAGCTATCCCCGCCTTGGGAAGGGCCCTTTGTGGTCAGCAAGAACTTGCACAACGGGTCATACTACCTTATCGATGTTCGGGAGCACAAAGATTCACGTAAGTCGGAGGAAGAGACCCGTCGGCCATGGAACATAGCTCAGCTTCGGCCTTATTACACTTGAGCCACCGGCTCTCATAATGTACATATTTCTATAGCCATGTATATATTATGATAAATAATAAAGCAGGACCTCTGTCCTTTTCTCCTCCAAAGGTAAATGTGTTATTTCCATTACAACATTACATGGTCACTTGGAGGTGGATCCGGCTTATGATCGTATCCGAATCTAGCCGTTAACAATATGATCACTTGGGGGCTTCCTGTTCAAACCTAGGTCGTATTCGAACCAAAGAGAACATAGCTGTCGATACCCACTTGATTGGCAAATTGCCGAGCTCATTGGGGAGTTTTTCTTGGTCATATTTGAATCATAGCTCAACCCCCTTTGGGAACCGACGTGGATCGTATTCGAATCAGCATCGTTAAACAACTCTTAGGGTCATTTGGGGGCTTCCGGTTCAAACATGGGTCGTATTCGAACCTAAGAGAACATAGCTGTCGGTACCCTCTTGATCGGCAACGCCAAAGCCACTAGGGGCTATATGATCGCATTCGAATCTTAGCTTAACCCCTTTGGGACGGTTCTCTGGTCGTATACGAACCAGAAGCCCCTAAGTTTTGATCTTTTTGGTTTGCAACAAGTTCTTTTGATCATATCAACAGTGTGCAAGGGCGGTTCTTATTCCGCCGGCTTAACTTTGATTAACAATGTTGATAGCACACAATAAGCATTATCGATGCTGGTGAGCTGGAGTTGAGTTCTCAACCTCATTATTTGGGTTACATAAACCGGAAGTGTACTTGAAGGCTTGCAGGTATGCTATTATGGTTATCGCAAAGATATAATTGAGAACCGGTCTTTTATGACCTTGGTTCATATTCCGGGTTATGTGTAAAATATATGACTCTCCATGCGGTAAACCGCCTAGAGACTTGTGATGGGTTTTTCTATGCAGGACAATTAAGGAAAGTAAATGATCAAACATAACCCGGAGGAATATAAAAGAGCAGCTTCAACAGAGTTAAGCGTTGCACACGTGCACGATGGCACGACAAAATTAAGTGTTTGTCCTACTCTATTATAGGACTCCCCGAGTCCAAAAGGTGAGGCATTGTTTTTAAGGCGTAACCATGAGCCGCCTAAGAAGTCAAGGTGCTTGTTGGGTTGAAGCTCCCGGCTCATCCCTCTCCGCTCCTCCGGCTGTTTCCATAACCTGGAAGGTTGTGGATTTCCAGTCAATGCCACTCAAAGCTTCGAATTGAGCCTCATCATCAATTAACCCGGCCGGGTCAACTTCTGGGGCGAAGGTATGCTTACGAGTCGGAGGGATCAGGCTGACTGCTTCATAGCGTGGAGTGGGGATCCTCTGATTCTCCGCGTCATAGCCCGGCTGATACTTGGTAAGATCTGTGTCATTCCCAATCAAGGCGGCCACCGGGCGCAAGCTCTTCACACAGGCGGCGAAGTCTTTCTGGTCAAAGGGGGTACCGTCTTCCTTCAGGTTGGGGTATCCAAGAGCGATGTCGGCCGGGTCTAGCTCCGGTAGAAACGCCTTGGCCCGGCTCAGAGCAGCTATAGCTCTGGCTCTTGCAGAAGCCCGTCTCAGCTCTTGGAAGCGTTGAGGAAGTACGGCAAGCCGCCTGAGTACGTCTACCAGGTGAGTGGGAACCTCATTGGACAGAGCCACAACGGCTAAAGCACGCTGTGACCCGGTGTAGAGTTGCTCCACCAAGGTGTAAACAGCCTTCAGCTTGGTCAGCCTGTTCTGATTGAGATTGGAGCTTCTGGGACCTGTATAACAAAGTCAGGTGAGCTGATGGCAATGGTGGGGCTTATGAGACATAAATGATGTAAACTTATTTAAAGCTTACAGAGTAACTTACCGAAGATTGCGGAGACCATCTGCGATACATGGCGTTTTAAGCCGGAGAGTTCGGCGGTTCTTTCAGTAAGAGCAGCCTCCGCTTGTTCGGCCCGGCTGAGCAAGGCAGTCTTCTCATCGGCCCAGGCTTTTCTTTCTGTTTCAAATTTTTTCTTTAGTTTTTCTTGTGCAGAGACACTAAACTCAAATTTGGCATTGGCCTTTTGGGTCTCATTTTCCTGAGTCTTCAGGCGGGTCTTCAGATCAGAGATTTCCGATTCAAGTTTCTTGCAGGCAGCCTGTACAAATTCCGGGTTACAGTTTGAGTGATTATCATGCAACATTAAAGTCCCAAGCGCTTTGCAAGCAAAGACACTTGGCACTTGGGGGCTAATGTAGGCTGAGAAGCTTTATTTACAGTGTCGGTTCATGAAAATAAGTTCCAAGCACTTTGCAGGCAAAGGTGCTTGCCACTTGGGGGCTAATGAGCAAAGTTGCTCAAGTACTTGATTAAAACATAAGGTAAAAGACCGGTTCACCTAGGATGTTTAACCCGGCCCTTGAGTGTTAACAGGTAAGCCGGTATTAAGTCTACAACATATTCTATCATAAGTAATAGACTTGGGGGCTAGCATGGTAAGGATGACTATGGAGTAAACAAGAGAATTATACCTCAGATTTTTGCTGTATCTGCTTCACCATGTCAATTTCCAGGTCCCGGCTGTTGTGCACTTGACCAATATAACCAGCGACAATATCTCCAATGCTCAAGTTAGCATAGTCAGTGATATCCAGTCTGGCCTCGCGGCGCTCCAGCAGTTCTTCCTTAGCAGAGCATCTAGCCAGCACAGTGGGTCTTCCCGGCTCAACAAATTCGGTCCGGGTAATCACCACATCCGGGTCATCGGCCGGTTGAGCTGGGCTGGGAATCTCCGGGTTGTCAGAACCCTCCATGGCTTGTTCTTCAGTTGGAGCGGTGGTTTCTGGAGCTGGTGCAGACGGCGGCTCAGAGGCAGAGGCGTTGGGTTCAGTCAAGGCCGGCTCTTCGACCGGGTTATTTTTCTTTGCCCTCTTGCTGAGCTTTGCTTGTGCACTGAAAGTCAAAAGGTTAGTGCAAAAACATGAGTAAGATAAGCACAAAGTAAGCTGATCATCATTACCCGGGTGCGGTCTTGAAAGCCGGCAAGTTAGATTGCATGGAGTCCCCGGAGGAAGGTGAAGTTTCCTGATAGTTTGAATCATAAGAATTGAGTGGTTGACGAGTGACGCCCGCCAAAGGATGAAAAGGATATAAGTTGGAGATAACCTCGGTCCGGCGCTTCCATGATGCTTCAGGTAAGCCGGAGGAGAGGTCTGCTTCCTTGTTGGTCCGGGTTTGCCTCCGGCTCTCATGAATCTGTCGCTTCAAAAGAAATTGAGGATCTTGATAAGCTAAAGGATGTGAAAATCTTACTTTCCGGGTTACTCTTCGGACTTTCAGCCTTGGCAAGGGCTCCGAGTCGGAGGAAAGTATAGTTACCTCTTCAATCACCGGGTTACTCGCTCCGGTATCATCCTGCTGATAATCAGTGTCAATAAGGTGGTTAAAAAAAAGAAGAGCCTAAAGAATCAAGGGTTACCTCTGACTCGGAGGTGTCATCCAACTGAAGCAGGTCTGAGGCGCTAGGCTTACTTCCCTTCTTACAGGGAGCGGCTCTCCTGGCGGCTTTTTTAACCTTCCTGGCTTTTTTAGCAGCCTCATGGTCATACCTGACCTTCCAGAACTTATCATTAGCCTGAAAAGTACAACAAAGGTTTCTTGAAGTTAAAGATGAAAATTGTTAAAAGGGAAAGTAAGGTGCTCAGATCAGTAGCTTACCGCCGGAGCCGGGTTAGCTTTGCAGAAGGGACTTAAGCCTGTCCTCCCGCAATCTGCTAAGCTCTCGTTTAGAAGGGACTTGGTCATGTCATCAACGACGTCCTCAGGTAAGTCGTTGGGGCTGTGCCGAAGAGGATCATCCTTCCGGCCCGTGTAATCACACATTAAGCCGGGGCGGCGGCTCAAAGGAATCATCCGCCAAGCAATCCAGACCCGGACCAGATCAACGCCGTTAAGGCCGTTTCCCAGAAGAGCTTTAATCTTGTTGATGGTGGGGATAAGTGGTTGACGCTCAGCTTGAGATAATTTGTCTGGCAGGGGGTGATTTGACTCCAGACGCAGGGCGCGAAAGCCGGGCAGAGGGCTCTCATCAGCCGGAGAAGTATCCTGGCAGTAGAACCATGTCTGGTTCTAGTCCTTTGGGTGGCTTGGCGGCTCAGCATAAGGAAAGAGGCAATCTCTCCGTCGTTGGATTGAAATTCCGCCAAGTTCCAAGCTAGGCCCGTTGGCACACTCGTTCTGGCGGTTCAGATAAAACAGCTCCCTAAAGAGCAGTAGGCTGGGCTCTTCTCCAAGGTACACCTCACAGAACACTTGGAAGTTACAAATGTTCGACACGGAATTGGGACCAATGTCTTGAGGTCGCAGATCGAAAAAGTGCAGAACATCTCTGAAGAATTTTGAGCCGGGAGGTGCAAAACCCGGCTCATGTGATCAGCAAATATAACAACCTCTCCGTCTCTTGGTTGAGGTCTTTCTTCGGACGGGTCAGGGGCACGATAGGACATGACCTCCTTCTTAGGCAGGTAACCCGTCTTCACAAAGTCATCTAAGGTATTATCAGTGACGTTGGATCTCACCCAGTTGCACGTAATAGGTGCCTTGGGAGCCTTGGGCGGCATTGTGAAAGACGAAAGCCTATGACAAAAGAAAGTTTCCGGTTCAAATTTAAGCCAGAGGAAGATTTCAATTCAGTATTCAAGATGGCGGCTTATGAAGGGGCCTAATGATATATGGCTAATTGTGTCGGGTTATCTAAGCTGCTGTGGATATCATAAGTAATTCAAGTTGTTTAAAACTCTATTATGAATGAGCCGAAAATTTCACAAAGCGTGGCCTCTTTTAAGCCGGCGATATGAGCCGCCATGGCGATGCAGGTTTTTGTCTAAGTGTTGCACAAACAAGTTTCACAGATTGCAGGGATTATTTTGGATCAAACGGTCGTTTGGAAAGGAAAAATTTCTAGACCTAAAAACTGATACAGAGAAGTTCATAAGCTCTAAATGAGGTCTAGTGGCGGACAAAGGGGATTTACTAGCATAAAAATGAGTGAAAACTACTACCGCAGGGAGTCTGTACCGTTTTTGGATCAAAGGGAACCTCGGTGGCGGAACTGTGAAGAAATCGCGATGAACTACGAAGAACACAGAGAACTTGCGAGCTCTAATGCGGATCTAAGGTACGGGATGGCGAGGACTTACTGGTGCTGATGAGCAGCGGAGGCGCGCCGCAGGATTCTGGTCAAGACAGGTTGATGCAGCGGCCTTGGTCGGTGAAGACGAGGTGCGCGGCGGCGGCGGCGGAGCTCGGGCTCTGGAGCGTCAGAGGAGGAAGACGATGGAGGGGAAGAGTGACGAAGACCTATGGGCCGGGCCTATTTATAAGGGCCGGCTGGTAAATGGGCGCGGGAAAAGAGGAGGCGGAAGACATGATTATATTGCCGCAGAAACGCCTCGATTTTCGGGATGGTCTTTAAAGATAAGATCCGTTGAGATATGACAGAATAAAAATGAATTTAATGGAAGATGACGTCATGGCGGGTTACCAAGAATCTAGAAGATGACGTCACGACGGGTTATAACCTTTGTACAAGCAGAAGCCGGAAGATTTTGAAGATTTTTGAAGATTGACGTGAACCGGTTCAAATCAATCTGGGGCCTAATGTTGAGGATATGACCATTAGAGTCACCCGCCCAGGAGGGGCCGGGTTACGTCGTAATGATCATCACGTGAAGCCCAGTATCAAGCTTGAGGACGGCGGATCAATAATGGGCTTAAGACCCGGAGGCGGCTTAAGACCCGGAGGCGGCTTAAGGCCCGTAGTGATAACCCGCCGTTATGGCAAGACTTGTAATGTAAGGCAAGAGTAGTTAAGAGTCCGAGCTGGATACTGTTATAAGCCGGCCGGGACTCTGAGAGCCGCGGGGCGTCAACCTCTCTATATAAAGGGGTGACCCGGCGGCGGTTCAGGACGGGAGACAACAGATCGAGAGCCAGGCATAGCGATTAAGCTCCCTGGTCATCGAAACCCTAAGTAATACCACCTCAACTGGACGTAGGCTTTTACCTTCACCGTAAGGGGCCGAACCAGTATAACCCTCGTGTTCCTTGTCCCGCTTAACCCCTTTAAGCTTCCTAGCTGCAATGGCTCCACGACTAAGTCTTTGCACGAGGACATCTGCCGTGACAATTCCACGACAGATATGGTTGCATGCATGGACAAATAGAGACTCAAAATTAGCCAATCCAGATTGTAGATGCTCTTATAGACTTTGGCAACATATCATCATTATCATCTACAAGAGCAACTGAATAGCTTTTTTTTAAAGGAGGTTAAGATCCCCGGCCTCTGCATCAATCGATGCATACGGTCATCTTTATTTATTGTTTAACAAAAGTCTAACAGAAGCATACATCAAGCCATCCGAAGCCACCACTCACACCTACAAAACTCGATAATGTGGAGTGCTCTCACTCCCAATGTCTAAATCCATCCATATAATTTATCAGAACCAACTGCCGATGCAGCAGACCTAAAGCGTATTCCACATGCATACATTCTGATGCCGCCATCTTCATCAGACCGCTGACCCATCTTCAGGAGAGAGATCCGCATCATCCTTGCCAGTTCGTCCATCCGTCGACGCCACCACGGCGCCCAACGACACCACCGCCCCGCGCTCGTCCATCCAGACGCGAAGATTCTGGAAGATCTGTTGTGCGTAGCACCTGCCGACCAGGCATGACGCAGCGTAGCACCTATCAGCCAGGCATGACTTGACATCTCCACCGAAAGCTCCGTGCAAGACGAAGGTGCTCCACCTCCTACCTCTGTCTTCCAGCGCTGCTCCACAAACGATGCTCCCAAGAGAGAAAATGATACCGCAGTACCGCCATCGTCTGATCTGGAAGACCAGATCCTAGGGTTTCCCCCAGAGCAGCCCGAGTGGGTCGATAATAGTTACACGACGATGCCTTCATCAAGGTAACGACATAGAACGCCGCCATCGCCTGTCATCGGCTCGGTTTTCACCAGCAACTATGTCTTCCCGACTCGCAGCCGGAGCTAGATGACGACTCTCGAGATCTGCCCATACAGCGTCAAGCCGACCACCTCCGGCGAAGGAGATGGCCACCACCGCCGCGCCTAGGGCCGGAGCCCCCGACGTCCTCGTGTTGCAAGTCCAACCCAGAAGCCGCTTGACGTAGCCGGATCATCGGAGATGCACGATAGCATGTGGAGCGGCCCATTGAAGCCCATCTGGGCCCAGATTGGGCGCCCTAACCGCCGCCGCGAAGATCTCGCCGACTCCAACACACCGACCCTGGTCGCCGCCAGCCCGCGCCACCGCCCTTGATTTGACTGGAGTAGAGCGCCGCCACCCAGATCCAATCGCAGGCCGAGGAGGATTGTCGCCGCCGCCGCTGCGGCCCGCAGGCTTAGCCTACGACGCCATCGACGACGGCAGCAGGAGGTGGGGGTCGTTGGTGGCTACTAGGGGCGGCCGGCGGGGGTGACTAAATAGCTATCAAAGGGAATGGAAACATTTCGTCTTATATACCATCAGTGACCACAATAATTTTTCCTTTGATAAGGAAAAAAATCTTGTTCTACTGCCATGATTCCACCCCTCACGCTTTCAGTAGTAATCCTACACTTCAACTAAACCTCGAAAGCAAAAGTCTATACGCTCGTTCATTCCACTGAAGTGATAATCGTGTGAGCAGCTTGGGTCATCGATAAAATTGTCATTTGCTTTTAACCTTTGACTTGGGAACAACCGCCCTCCTAGACTCCTAGTAGTTGTTTGGTTCCATTGATAGCAGTGCAGCACAAAAAGCCGAACACCTAACAAAAGCACTATACCAAACCCCAGACATAGTCGCCCTATTTAACCATTCATCCAGACCAGCTAAGATGCAGTAGATATTTTTGCTGGCCAGCTATGATCATTTAACTAAAGTACGTAGTGATTTCGCAGCCACTCTGGGGGTACCTTTTTGGCCTTTTCACTAGAGCAATATAGAGCACTACATAGATGGATAGATACAATTATAAACAATAAATATGCATATTAGGTGTATTTGATGCTCTCGTTATGTGGATCCACACCCAACAAAACCCAAAATGTATCGTGGACCTGGCATGCGCGTGGACCAACACAAAGCAAACCTAGGGCCTGTTCGGAGTCCCTCGCCTCCACACGACTCCGCCACTCCTGGAGCAGCCAGAGCTGCAGTTAAAAATAGCGAAGCGAGGAAATAGGTACTCCGTGGATCCTGGAATTTCCGGAGCTGGTGGGTTGCCAAACAGCTCACTAGTATAATCAACCGCGGATCACAGAGGGGCTCAAATCCAACACAGTTACTCACAAGATGCGAAGTGCAAGTGCAAGTGCAAGGCTAATCATATGAGGCAGATCACCGTAGCGCTAACCCAGTAAACAACCTCGTAGGGAGAACCATCCTTTTCTTTGTGTGATATTACCTTCATCCCAAAAAATTTGGGACGGAGGGCGTACTATATTTCAGACAATCGAGACAGGAAAATCGAGCGGCGGCATCAAGTTAGAAAATAATACTCCCTCTGAAAATAACACTACTTTAGTGATCCGAACACTCTTATACTCCCTCTGTCTCAAAATAAGTGTCTCAACTTTGCACTAATTTTAGTACAAGTTATACTAAGGTTAAAATAAGTGTCTTAACTTTGTACTAATTTTAGTACAAGTTATACTAAGGTTAAGACATTTATTCTAAGACGGAGGGAGTATTTCTTTACTGATGGAGTACCTTGTTAGTGTGCAAGTAGGTTTGGGCTATGAAAAAGCATGCTGTGAGAGTACATATAACTGTGGCTCAGGCCCTTTTTGCCAAACTTCAGGCTCTATCAGATCACCTCTAGTTACCAATTTAGCTCATACTTGCTTCTTCGGCAACAGAATTCAACCCCCACTAAGAGCATCTCCAGCCGCGCCCCCAACAAGGCCCCCAGGCGATTTTTCGACCGCCGGCGCTAAAAAATGGCCCAGTCGCGCCCCGAGGGGCCCTTTTTTCGCCGGCTCGGGCCGAAATTGGCGCCGGCGGACCCAACCCGAACCCGGCGCGCTGGGGGGCACTCGGGGGCGCTGGGCGAATCGTTTTTGGCGCGAAAGCGCCGCGGGCCAGCCACGTCAGCGACACCGCCCGCCTCGTCTTCTCCCAACGCCTCGGTTTCCCGCGGGGAATCAATGGCAAGGCTGTCGCCGGTCAGCTTTGCCATTGATTCCTCATGAGCGGCGCGTTCACGGGGCGGCGCGTCGACGCCTCCCCTCCCTCGGACGCGTACACACGGACGCGGCGCGGCTATATATGGCCTCGCTCACCTGTGATGAGTGCCACCTCTCCACCTCTCCCGAGCGCCGCCGCCGAGCTCTTCTCCCCCAGCCCTTCCTCTCCCGAGCGCCGCCGCCGATCTCTTCTTCCCCAGCCACTCCATCTCCCGAGCGCCGCCGCCGATCTCTTTTCCCCAGCCACTCCATCTCCCCGATGGCCGAGCGTTTCCCCAGAGACGAGGCGGCGGCCAACAGCTTCGGCCGCCGTTCGCTCCGCGAACAGGAGTCCTGGCTCCTGTTCCAGGCGAACATCTCGGTGCCGCCTGACATGCGCCCATTCCCCCGTTGCCCGACGCCGTGGCCAAACCATCCTACTTCGTCGACGAGGTCGAGATCGTGCGCGCCTCCCTCACCGACGCCGAGCTCTCCCTCCCCCAGTATGCCGCCGACAACCACGCGGCTTGGGCGGCGTACTTCGAGCGCCGCCAGCAGCAGCGACTGGCGTCCACCAACGGGGCGCCGGTGGTCGGCGTCGTGAAGAACAGCGAGGGGCGCCACCTGTGGTGGGGCGCCCCCGGCCGCACACTTGAGGGCGTGCTGACGCACCTCGAGGGCGGCAACAACCCGCCGTTGGCGTACCCCCCGGCGAGGGCGGCCGCCCCGGCGCACCGCCGACGCGACGGGCAATGGGCGCCAAGGAGGTTCGGCACGTCCTCCTCTTCCTCCTCCCGCTCCTCCTCCCACTCCTCCGACACTCCGACGCTGCTCGGCGTCAAGGCCGAGCCCGCAGCGGAGACGCCGCTCGGTCGGCGCACTCGCAGCGCCGGCATCGTCATCAACGAGGGCGGCCGGCGCGCCTCCTCGTCAGCTCCTCCTCCGCGCTTCGTCAAGCCAAAGACGGAGCCGAGGCTCGCGCCGGTGAAGACGGAGCCGGGGCTGGCGCCGATGAAGACGGAGCACGGCGAGGTCGAGCTCGACGACGACGCGGCCCTTGAATGGGCACGCCAGGACTCCATCAAGATGGCGACAGAGCGCCAGCGCGCCGCCCTGCGGCGCTGCTCCCTTGAATGGGCACGCCAGGACTCCATCAAGATGGCGACAGAGCGCCAGCGCGCCGCCCTGCGGCGCTTCGAGCAGCGCCGCCGAGGCCGCGACGAAGGAGGAGTCGTCATCATCGACGACAGCGACGCGCCGCCGCCGCCACCAGCCGGGGAGGGGTCCAGCAGGGGCGCCCGAGTCAAGGAGGAGAAGGCCGACGATGGCGGCGACGACGGCGACTTCTCGGCCTTCAGCAAGTTTTTTTATTAGTTTTTATATGTAATGGCGACTACTCGACTTAAATCCGCGAATATAAGCCCAAGTTTGCCGAAATTTGACGTGTTTTAGCCAAACTTTGCGTAAATTTGCTACACAATTTTTTTCCCGCGCCTAGGGCCGGCCCTGGGGCGGCAGCTGGGGGCCAACTCGCCCCAGGCCCATTTTTTTCGCCGGGTCACCCCCAGGCGACGATTTTAGGCGCCCCCTGTGGGGGCCAACGGCTAGAGATGCTCTAACGGCGTCGAAACAAGATGCCCCGCTGATGTCTCTGGATAAGGATATCATCTCATGCAACTGCACTCCTCTTGCAAGCAACTTGAATAGCATTATATCCCTTCCAAGTTCCAACCGTCCATCCTCTTTACTTTAGGCAACTCTCATCCCCAGGAAATCATTGTGCAGTTCCAGAAATCAGCCTCTTACCTCACTGGTAGAAACAGAAGAATAGAAAATATGAGCAGCCAATTCTTGGTATTTCCAGCATCCAACCCTCAGACAAGGATACCGAGCACCATGTGTATGCGAACTATTCCTGGAAACGCCCTGCACACCATCCGGGATACTGGTTCGTGGTTGGCATAACAGAGTTGGTGGCAAGATGATCACCGTGATGTGTACTGCCCCAATACAACCAATTCAAGCTTCGGCTTCTTCCAAATATAGCCAACAGACCGGTATCGGAGTCCAAAAAATGCCACAGATCCATACCCAGGTAACCTGCACGCCGATCTCCATGCAAGATTTCTCATTGCTGTCATTATGGTTGTTCGGCTCTGCGGCTCGTCCACATGCTCGTTTATCTCCCTGCGACACACTGCAACTGTTCAGTACAAGGAACAACTGAGCTCCAGAAAGGACAACACAATTAACTGCTAGTATTACTGAGCAACGGGCATCCAGCAAAGACATCTAATATAGTGGCATCCAGACATTTGCTGAGGTGAAGTGTAGATCTCTGGGACCATGCCTTGATAGAGAACAGCTGAGACCGCAAACACTCTTTTGCTCAGATTTTCGATCATAACTCCAGTAA
The DNA here is from genome assembly GCF_002575655.3 of Aegilops tauschii subsp. strangulata. Taxonomy (NCBI): domain Eukaryota; kingdom Viridiplantae; phylum Streptophyta; class Magnoliopsida; order Poales; family Poaceae; genus Aegilops; species Aegilops tauschii. Next base: position 184,356,438 of record NC_053040.3, read on the forward strand.
TAACTTGCACCCACCGATCGGATCTGATTTATAGAAAATATTATGCAGCAATGCATGCAAAACTGCACCCTAAACCACCTGTTATTGTACAATAAGTACTGGAGCTGTCCTGAACTCAGGTCGCTCTAAGGTCAGAATATATAGTATAACAAATCTGGTAGATGTGCAATCGGCACTCTTTTTTCCCATTGTTGCATACTCTTGTAGGTGCATGGAAGTCCTTCAATAGGCATGACAATATCGATGTCTGGTGGACAGTATTCGTCTACTGCCACAATGGACAACAATTCCTACTTTGTCACAACATAAATAGGACAGATACCAGGGCCAGAATAAGGTTAATAATAATTAATACAAAGGACCCTAAAACATAAGTGATGACAAAATACATGGGCACAAACTTTTTATCATCGATAACGCATGTGGATTTTCTTCCTGAGCTCAATATATAGAGGAAGGACCCATCAGTGATATTCAAGAATTTTTCCCTTCTCTTGATCCCAGTCATGCATAGGTTGCAGCCACAAACAGTCAGCTCAGCTTGCTGAGAAGAAGCACCACAGACTTCCCAGTCTTATCAGAGGAAATGCCAATCTTCTCATTGTTTAGTGGTTTACAAATGAGTTTATAACTGCTATTTGACATTTGACAGAGTTCTATAGCATATACCTCATAATTCCATAAGTTATAATAATCGGCATGCCATAACCGCTCAAAACAAGAGATACATGATTTTGGCATTAAAATAATCAATAAAATACAGCATCCAACTGAAAACCCTGACATGACAAATAGCATAATCTTATGAAAAAAGAAGCCTATCAAACATTTTCACAAAGGACGGTAATTTCTCAATGGCATGCCAACTAGTGGCATATATACCACTGTGCACATGCAGGTGTGCAATGCTCCCTAATGGAACATAATCTATGCTCATTTCATTTGCCTTAGCAGCATGTCCACGGTTCTACTGGGTGCACAGCTTCTGTGGATACCGTCCTATGAGGCCCATGACCAGCTTATTAGTTCTGTACTTGAGCATAAAAGCCACACCTTTCGGTTGTATTATGCCAGTAATGAAAACAATAGCGACACTTCACATACAGAGCAATGCATACAAAGATAAAATTAATCATATATTATCAAAAAAAAATCTTCATACAGATATACACGTTTGGCCTTAAGTAACCTCTAATAGCACGTAAGTAGGCATCAAGGCAAAAGTCGTTATAAGATGCAATGGACTGCATAGGGGGGTAATGGAGTTTTTTTAAAACTGAAAATTGTAGGTGGTAAATGGAGTAAATATTGTAATATATCTAGTCCAAATAAAAGACGACCTGCCAAGTGCTGAACATTCCAGACTGAATGAAGTGTGTTATCTTGGACTAAAAGAACACTCAACATTTTAAGTTTGGAGTACATATTCATATCCAGATCTAGCCGAGGTCATCAAACTCCAGATTCTATGCTACATGGAAATATTTTCAAGTAGCAATGAAATAATCTGACAGGTACAATATGTGATGCAGGAGCACAGATGCATAAAAATGAAACATATCGAGCTACGTATCCAAAAGGTAGAGGGTACCATGCGAAAACTACATACAACAATTTGTTCCAAACTGAATGGATGCTATGATTAGGTAAAAAAGGAAATACAGAACGTTGACCTCCAAAGTATCTCTCTTATTTTCATTCTTCTTGGTCCCATCCTGTGAAAGTTAGTATGACTAAGTTTTTCTGCAAGAAGATGATGTGTTAAGAGCACATTCAGAGTTCCTACATTGATAGCCAGGTTGAAATTGCCAGCAATATGCCCATAGTTCCCAGACCATACATCACAACAACATCAGAATTTTTGCCTTCCAGCTGCTCTAGCAGGACCTCTGTCCATCCATGGGACATTAATTGTGCCTCCTGGATGTTGCAATTCACAAAGTATTAGTCTCTCAAATAAATGAAATGCAAAACTTACTAAAACTCACATTCATCTCTTCTATGTTCGATCTTCTTGCACTAGCCTCATTCTGTAACATGACATGATCAAGTATATTATTTCCTACAGAAAGGGGGAGTTCCGCATCATGTGCAGCTAGAAAGCCTGTGTAGGCTGAATCAGTGTGGATAGTCTTCATGACTGATCCAAAGAAATTTGTCACTGGGACCTGGTCAAGGACGGGATAGAAGGAAAAGAAGGCTTAGTCGTGGACAACATAGCAGCCATTAGAAATAGATATATCTTTCCATTACCTCGTTTAATGCACGCTTGTAAAGATCCATTCGATAATATGCAGTAGACAGCAGCATAGAAGGGTCGTATGAGTTGAAAAGACTGGAACATAAAAGGCAAGGTTGTAAAACAAAATGATGAACATTGGATGCTACTGCAGAGAGCCACCCAGGTACATTGTGTTTAGAAACATAAGATTGAATCTAGTTGAGTGCTATTGCGCGTAATTAAGAATAGAGGACACAACTGACTCCTAATTCTTGTGAACACAGAAAACAGTCTGAATTAATTTTTTAAGTTCACTGCAATCTGATTAGCCTGCAGTTATTTCAATTATTTTATGTGAGTTCGAAAGAAAGTACATTAATACAGAAAGCACCCAAATGATGCAGACCATCATCATATTACATAGAAATATGAAAACTGAACAAGAACATCAACTATATCTTAATATAGAAACAGTGAAGCAAATTGTACATCACAGTTAGATCATCATCTGGCATAACACAAAGTTTAACACCAAACAAAGAAAAGTAAATTACTATTTTCCAGGAATTAGACATTGCAGTAAGACCAGCATCTTCTCATATAGATAGTTGATGAACTTTCAACCGAGATACATAATTCAAGAGAAGAGCATGTAAAGTATAATTTACCTGTTCAATGAAGCATTGCTATACATGTTCAGCTTCTCAAAGAAAGCAAGTGTATGGAAGGTAAATCTATCCACAACAGAAACACCAATCTGCCACCAGAAATGTATAACATTAACCAGTTTCATGACAAATTAATAAGGTATAATAAGTTTGCAAATACTATCTGAAATAACTGTATAGGGCATGTTCTCACATCTGAGTCGAGATGGTGAGAGTAAGAGTTTTCCCCCTTCATGCTGCTACCAATCGCCAAAACACCAGGTGATTGAAGCTATGGATATTAAATATATCAGGTACAGCCTTTAGATAGAGCTTTCAGATATACAAAAAGTCGAAAGGGTGAAGTCCACTCTAGCAACGCAGATCATCGGCTGATTCTATAATTATGTGAACTATTATTCAAATCATGAAACACAAGTGGTTAGCATACCATGTAGCACAAACGCCATATGCAGCATTTGCCACTCCCATATGCCAAACAGCTATTTCATACTAAAAAGTGATGTACAGCAACAACGAACGTTACATGAGTGTATACTATGATATGGTCATATGGAAAATAAATTCAGAATGATGAACCCGGAGCTAACTGTGTCCAAAACAAAACAAAAAATGTGAAGAAAATTCATAGATGTACAACATGCTATAGTTTGCACACTTGCTAACAATATAAGAACATTTGTGAAGGATACCCAAAATGTAAAAGACATTTTGAGTGGTTACAAAATGAAATGGATAATATGTATAACAGTAATTCGGTATATGTCAAAACGAACTTGTAGCAACTTGAAACGAACCTGTGAAAAAAGAGTAGCAGCCTGGCAGGTATCTACCATTATCAACAACTCTTTAAATCTGAAAGGAAGGCCAAGGTTGTTATGACCGGTATATTAGGGGTTTAGCCCAGTGGGTTGTGGCCCAAGCTATCTTATCATTATTAGGGGCTTAGCCCAATTATCTTATCGTTATTAGGATCGTTTGCTTAGGAGTCAAGTAAACCTCTCTATATAAGGAGAGGAGATGTATCAATCTAATCAAGCAAGAAGCAATCATTATTTGCTCGGCTTCCCGAAAGGAGCCGGGAGACCTAACCCTAGCCGCCTCTTGCGCCGCCGCCGCCGCCTGTTCTTCAACGCGCCACGGCGCCCCACCGCCGGCAGCCGCGATCGCATCTCCGTCAACCCTCCCCCTTCCCGTACAACCTACGCCCTAGACCAGGTAGGATCCTAGCTCCTACCAATTTGGTATCAGGTAGCTCGGTTCCGATCATGTCTGCACCACCACCCAACCCGCCGCTGCCCGTCACCACCACGCCGCTGCCCGTCACCACCGCGCCGCTGCCTCTCCCCACCGCGCCGCTGCCTCTCTCCACCGCGCCGCTGCCTCTCCCCACCGCGCCGCTGGACACCACCGCCGGCGCCTCCACCGGCCAGACGCCGCCGCCCTCCACCGCGCCGCCTGTCGCCATCTACTCGCCGGCGGAGATGACCGGGGTCCTCAACGACCTCGTCACCGCCGTCCAGGGCATACGCCTCTACCTGGCCGGGCCCTACGGGCAGCCGCCGCACTTGCAGCAGGCCGCCGCGACCGGGCCAGCCGCCCTGCCCTGGTACGCGGCCACCACGGCGCCGATCGGGCCTCTACACCACCACTGGCCCGGTCAGCCGCCGCCCACCGTCGCCCCCCACTGGCCGCAGTGGCCGGCACCGGCGATCGCCGCGCCCCTGACGCCTCCCGGGTCCGGGCAGCCGCAGCCCCAGCTGCCGGCCCCACCGCCGCGCCTCAATGGCCACAGTGGCCGGCCCCGGCCCTCGCTGCGCCCCCGACGCCTCCCGGGTCCGGGCAGCCGCAGCCCCAGCTGCCGGTCCCGCCGCCGCCCGCTGTCGCGCCTCAATGGCCACAATGGCCGGCCCCGGCCCTCGCTGCGCCCCCACTCCACCCGGGTCTGTACCGCTGCAGCTGCCGGCCCCGCCCCCGCCCAGCACGGGGCCCGGGTCAGCCACGCAGGGAGGCGTACAGATCCAGCAAATGCGCTTCCCGCCGTCACCGTCCCCAATACCGGACTGGCTGACCGAATCATCGCCGCCACCCGTCTACACGTCGGCTGGAGACCCGCCGGCACCCACTCTGCAGTTCGGCGATCCCTCCGGCTCGGCGGGGCACTCCACGGGCCGCGGCCATGCTGACCGGGCGCCCCAATCCTCGCTGCTTCGCACCTTCGAGCCAGTCGGCCACGGCGCTCCGACTCAGACACCGCCGCGGTTTGCCAAACTAGACTTCGCCACTTATGACGGCACGGAGGACCCCCTCAACTGGCTCAACCAGTGCGAGCAGTTCTTTCGTGGGCAGCGCACCCTCGCCTCGGAGCGTACCTGGCTCGCCTCTTACCACCTCCGCGGCGCGGCACAGACCTGGTACTACGCCCTCGGGCAGGACGAGGGCAGCATGCCCCCTTGGGAGCGCTTCCGCAAGCTCTGCCTCCTTCGTTTTGGGCCACCGATCCGTGGGAGCCGCCTGGCAGAGCTAGGCCGCCTTCCCTTCACCTCCACGGTTCAGGGCTTCGCCGACCGTTTCCAGGCCCTGGCATGCCACGCGTCGGGCGTGACGGCGCAGCAGCGGGCCGACCTCTTCGTCGGTGGACTTCCGGATCACATCCGCGTGGACGTGGAGCTTCGGGGACCCCAGGATCTCCAGACGGCCATGTACTACGCCCGCGCGTTCGAGCGCCGCGCGGTGGCCATCCAGCAGGAATCACCGTCCCGAGCCGCTGGGTCGCTACCCTGGCCGGATGTTCCCACGCAGGGTCGGCCTGCTCAGGCTTCCGCGGCACCCCTCGCCGCGACCACGGCGCGCCCGTTCCGCCGGCTCACCTCGGCCGAGCTACTCGAGCGTCGCCGCCAAGGGTTGTGCTTCAACTGCGACGAGCCCTACACGCCCGGCCACGTCTGCCCGCGACTTTTCTACCTGGAGGCTGCAGACTACATTCCGGAGGACGCCGTCGCCGCCGACCTGGCCGTCCCAGCTGTCGCGAAGGTATTTGACACTGATTGATCACCTCGGGGAGTTCAGCAAGCGCTTCCCCACCTTACAGCTCGAGGACGAGCTGTTTGTGCAGGTGGGGAGAAGTGTTATGACCGGCATATTAGGGGTTTAGCCCAGTGGGTTGTGGCCCAAGTTATCTTATCAGTATTAGGGGCTTAGCCCAATTATCTTATCGTTATTAGGATCGTTTGCTTAGGAGTCAAGTAAACCTCTCTATATAAGGAGAGGAGATGTATCAATCTAATCAAGCAAGAAGCAATCATTATTTGCTCGGCTTCCCGAAAGGAGCCGGGAGACCTAACCCTAACCGCCTCTTGCGCCGCTGCCGCCTGTTCTTCATTGCGCCACGGCGCCCCGCCGCCGGCAGCCGCGATCCCATCTCCGTCAACCCTCCCCCTTCCCCTACAACCTACGCCCTAGACCAGGTAGGATCCTAACTCCTACCAAAGGTGAAAGGTCAGTACACAAACCCAGAAACAAAGAGGCACAAGCCAACATCCAAATGTTGATGATTAAAAAATTCAACCTATGCTTCTCCTTCATTTGCTTTACTGCATCTGCTAAATCATGGCTCTGAAGTTCTTCGTTATCTTGGAACTTCAAAAATTCATCCCCACCATGTCCAGTCATGTACAAAAGAATATGGCTTCCTTCATCACTTAAGAGACGCTTTGATCTTGGTACAGCGCTCTCATGTCTTCCAGTCAAAACTCGCAAAAAGTTTTCAACTGTAACCTCATAACCTCGGTAATCAACCTGTCGTTAGAAAACCAAAAGAGTAATCAGCGTAACAAGATAAGATATTAGTTTTTAATAAGACCAGATTGCATAGCATTATGAGTGGACAACTTTAAGGATTGCCAGCTGCCACCTTTCATAAATCACCTAACTGACCATATTGAACTGTGTCGAGTGTCTTAAGTATCCATCGCTTTGCAAAATTTGACCATCTTTTAGGAGGCGTTGTTTCATAATATTTTCAGTGAGAAAATCAGGATTGTAGGTATTGCAATATAACAAGGTGTCTACTTGTTGTAAAAGAGGTTAAGAATCTTAGAGGGTCATTTACAATGGGTATGCATGCTTCAATATCATAAACTATTTCGTAGATTCGGTACCTCGTTAGTATCAATGATACATGCACATCATGGGCTAGGGAAAATATTGCCAACCTGAGGGATTATCAAACTACAATGTTATGATTCAGCAGCAATATTTTCAGGGTAAAGAGATTCACCTCAACATTGTCACCATAAAGATTAAGCTGGTGGTTCTCATTGTTGAACACTTGGGCAGGATAATTGTTCCGAGGATTACAAGCCATATCATCAGCCAACATAAGTATTATCCTCTCGTCAGGTATTCCTAATCTCTTAACAGTCCTGGAAAAAAATGGTATATTTACTAATAAGGAATAACCTTTACATAGGACATAGATTAATATTTGCATATAACGGCATAACTATAATTAGTATACTACCTGTACAAAGACAGCGTGTTGGCCATATGTCTATAATTAAACCTGCATATCATTTGGATAATAGATCAGATTTAAGTGACAACAGGGATAAGCAGCGGGACCCAACATCAACCAGATAATATAAAAGCATAAGCTACATATTCAAATGTTATTGGTAGATGGGAACAAAACTTCCGTATCAAAGGGAAAACTCGTAAAAAATTAGCTGGCATTAACACAACTACAATTGTGTGCGTATGTGCCTTCTTGGCGTTCTTCTTCTGTGTATTCAAGGAAAAACTACAATTGCGCAAGTGTTCATACCAAAATGTTTGTCAAAAGACACTTGTGCTTGCTGAACTTACATCACGGCTTAAAGATTTTAAGTCATCATTATTATTATCACATACCAGCCGAAAGAATGAATAAACTATATTTCAGTTACCAGTTGTACAACCACTGAGATCTCCAGTCATACTGAGAATCAATGATGGAGTCACCCCTGCCGACCCTGGGAGGCTGCCCAGGTTCAGCCTGGATCCTCTGTTGAAGTCATAACAGGGAAGGAGGATTTGATAGAGAGCTTCATGGGCAAATGTTTGCCAGTGCGGTCACCATTAGACCTTGCTCAGGCTCTACGAACAGGCTGGCTCGCAATTAGAAGAGTAAAGGTACTACAAAATGGATTCCAACCAGTGGGAAAAAAATTAAATCACTCCATACACTGACATCGATAGAGTATACTACTTCGCAAACAGGGGATGGACAAACTCGTTGATACACAGACAAATTAATAAGCTGATTCATACATTAATTGGATCCAGATCCTGCTATCAATCGTGCGTACTTTTCAGCACTTACATCAAAACCCTAGCTTCTTTAGACCTCTCACTGCTACATTTGGCACAGTGAACCTGAACCCACTACAATTGCGTTGATCCACAGCAAATTTATGACGATGCGACAAGTAGGCAGCAACGAGCGGCGAGGCGGTAAGGCGCAGGCATGATAGATGATGGCTCACCAGAAGCGGGAGGTACAGACGAGCACGGCCCAGTTGTTGTTGTGCACGGCGGAGGGTGACGCCGCCGCCGGGGGCGCCGCAGCGGAGGAGAAGGTGAGGAGCAAGAGCAGCGGTAGCATCTTGAGGAGGGAGATGACAGCGGGGTCCCGTCCGGCGAACGCCATGCTCGCCGCCGGAGCAGCGCGCGGGATCAGGGACATGCCGGTTGGGAATCTGGGGAAGAAACAAGAGGCTCGTCTCACGGACCCACCGTCACCGTCGCACGCAATGGTGTTTCTTATGCCGGGTGCTACAAATCATCCTATTGATTTGTTACAAATGTAGGTGCCCCCAGAGCCGTTCGATCACACGCTCCCCAGCCCAGCCGCAGGGTCAGCCAACACACCACACAGCAGTCCATGGCAGTGCCGCGCAGCATTTACGGTGCCTGGCGGGCGGCACTTCAATGCAGTAAAATGCACTCGTGGTCATTAAACTTATCGTATAAGCTCACTTTGGTCATTGTACTCAAGAATACAATCAATACAGTCACTATATACGTGTCGAGATTGTAAGATTAGGGAAACCACACGTTGTGGTGCCTTGTATTGATCAATATATATAGGTTACAAGGCAGAGTTCGTATCGTACAATATACAGACACCTATACAAGGACTACACATATACAACTGTATAACTATACAAAAACAATATGGTTATATATTCTAACACCCTCCCTCAGTCGTAAACGGGCGTCGGCGAATGTTAAGACTGCCCCGAAAATCCAAAAAGAGAGGAGATGGCAATCCTTTGGTGAAAATGTCCGCAAATTGAGAAGAACTCAGAACGTGAAGAACCCGGACCTCGCCTGTGGTGACACGGTCTCGCACAAAGTGTAAATCGATCTCCACATGCTTGGTGCGCTGATGATGAACGGGATTCTGTGTCATGTAAACAGAGCTCACATTGTCACAAAACACCACAATGGCACCAGTCACCGGTCGATGAAGTTCCTGAAGAAGCTGCCGTAACCAACATGTTTTAGCCACGACATTTGCAACTGCCCTGTATTCGGCCTCGGCGCTGGAGCGAGAGACCGTGTGCTGCCGCTTAGCAGACCACGACACCAGGTTAGTGCCAAGAAAGACGCAATAACCTGAGGTAGACCGGCGAGTGTCAGGGCAACCTGCCCAATCAGCGTCAGAATAGGCCAGCAATTTGTTGGAGCTGCGTCGAAACAAAGTGAGGCCATGGCCGGTGGTGCCGCGGATATAGCGAAGCACACGCTTCACAAGGAGCAAATGATTAGCTTGAGGATCATGCATATGAAGCGCACAGCATAAGAGATGTCCGGCCGAGTGAACGTGAGGTACTGAAGACCGCCTGCAATACTACGATACTCCGTGGGATCTGCAACTGGATCACTGGACTTGGCTGAAAGTTTGGAGGTAGTATCAACGGGAGTAGAGATGGGTTTGCACTGCAACATGCCAGCTCTGTCAAGAAGATCCAATGCATACTTCTCCTGTGAGAGGAACAAACTGTCCTTGCTGCGTGTGACAGAGATGCCCAGAAAATAATGAAGATCACCCATATCTGTCATACTGAATTCGGTATGAAGAGAGGCAATCAAACTGTGCAACAATGTCGAGGAAGATGCAGTCAGGATAATGTCATCCACATAGAGCAGGAGATAGGCCATGTCAGCACCACGCTGATAGACGAACAACGAGCTGTCGGACTTGGAGCCAATGAAACCAACCGATGCAATGAACGAAGCAAACCGCTGAAACCATGCTCGAGGCGCCTGTTTCAAACCATAGAGTGATTTGTTGAGACGACAAACCTTATCAGGGAAACGAGGATCAGTGAACCCAGAAGGCTGACGAGCATAAACAGTCTCGATGAGAGTGCCATTGAGGAACGCATTCTTGACGTCAAGCTGATGAATGGACCAGTCACTAGAGAGAGCAAGAGAGAGCACTGTTCGAATAGTGGCTGGCTTAACGACCGGGCTGAAAGTTTCATCAAAATCGATACCTTCTCGCTGAGTAAATCCACGAAGCACCCAACGAGCTTTGTAGCGATCCAAAGAACCATCAGACTTCATCTTGTGACGGTAGATCCACTTACCAGTAACAATGTTAGCATTGCGAGGTGGATCAACGAGGTCCCAAGTATTGTTGGAGACAAGAGCACCATACTCCTCAACCATAGCGGAATGCCAATTTGGATCCTTGAGAGCACCACGATAAGTCTTCGGTATTGGAGATAAACCCTCAACATGAAGATCAAATATCTTTTGCGGCTGCACAATGCCCTGTTTAGCACGAGTGGCCATGGCGTGGTGAAAGAACATGCGGTGCCCCCATGTTTGGTTTTGGTAATTGATGACAATCTTTATGGACTAATGGTTGCCTTGAGTTATATTTGAAGGGTTTGTCCATAGGATTTTCTTGGAGTCCATTTGTTGGTTTCAAGGAGAGTTTGTGATGACCAAGGTGCTATAAAGGAATTATCCAAAGATTGGTCTTGTGAGTGTTGAGCTTATTGCAAGCATGTCTTGAAGAAGAAGTGTGTGTGATCATTCATGTTTACCTTCAAGACATCATCCAAATGAAGAGAGTTGGAAAGATTCAAGCTTGATCAAGACTAAGTCAAAGAGTGAATCAAGTTGATCAACACACAAAGCGTAGAAGATGTACCGAGAGGGATCACGTGATCGCATGGTAAGGTAAGCATTGTCCTTTATGCTTTGTGTACTAACCCATGGTCTACGTGAGAGTTCTATGTGGGGTTAGGTATGTTTCCATGGGCTAGCGTCAAGAGGAAGATATTATACAACCCATGGAGGACGACATCAAGCGGTGGTCGTCATCAAGTTTGCGGTGTGCAAGTTCAAGCGGAGCATCATGAAGAGATCAAGTGCTTGAAGCTTGTCGTCCATTGTGGTGTCAATGGACTTGTGAAGATGTGCTGAAGAGTGGCTCACCCATAGTGGAGTATGAGGGAGCAATCATCTAGTCTCCATCGACCCAACGCAATCAAGAAAGGTGGTCCATCTTGAGGAGGAGAAGATCGTCATCATCTAGCTCAAGTGGATCATGTGCAAGGCAAAGGTTTGCCCTTGATAGGTTTTCTATTTTACCGGTCTCATGGTGGTAGTTGGGAGACCGGGTTGTAGGATCGTTTGCCGTACTATCAAGGGGGGCTCTCGATGAGTAGCTTGATCGTATAATTCGTAGAGAGCTCAAACCATTGCATCCTTGCATCATATTTCTTGGTTCTTGTTTGATTCTCTTTGTGAGTCTTAGAGCTCTTGGTCATCTTGATGACAAGCTCGAGTTCATCGAAAACGGAGTTCACATGCTTCTTCTATGATGTTTTCGATGTTGGAGGTTCTGCCGATTCTTCTCTGTTGGAGGTTTCACTCCTCTTTTTGTTAGGCATACCTCCCCTACCTCGCTGTTTTGATGCTGCTCGTCGTCTTGTGTCCAACAAGCTTGAGTTTTCTCAATTCGGAGCTCATATGCAGAAGTTATGGCACTTCTGGTTTTCCGTGGAGTATACTTGTTTTCGTGGAAGTGGCTTTAGGATGGCGCCAGCGGTAGTACCGCTGGGCCGGAGTGGCAGTACCGCGTATCGCCACAAGCGGTAGTACCGCTGTCCCACAGCGGTAGTACCGCCCATGGCCATAAGCGGTAGTACGTCTCCGGTTCCGCACTGGTACCGCCTCGACTCGAGACGTGGTTTTCTCGTGTCGGGTTCAGCGGCAGTAGGAGCGGTAGTACCGCTCATGAGCGGTAGTACCGCGGCTACCACCGCCCCTAGTGCCGCTCAATGGCCCTCCTCTCTGTTCCTTCTCCCTGTGCTCGTGGTAGGCGCTGTGCGCGGTCCCAGCGGCAGTACTGCTGCGGCCAATGGTAGTACCGCTGGCTCCAGCGGTAGTACCGCTCATACGGCTCTGCCTCGCCCTCTGTTTTGCTCCGCTCTCTGTGTTCTACCGCTCGGGAGGTAGTACCGCTCCCCTGAGCGGTAGTACCGCTCGTGCGCGGACTGAGCACATAACGGTTGGATTCGGGAGCCCCTATAAAAGGGGGTCTTCTTCCCCATTCAACCTCATCCTTTGAGCTCGTGTTCTTCCCCCATTGTTAACCTTCTTCGAGCTTGCTATCTCTCAATCCCTCCGTGGATTCTTGCTAGTTTTGGGGGGGAAAGAGAGAGGAGATCTAGATCCACATTTCCACCAATCACTTTCTCCTCTAGGTGAGGGGAACCCCTTGGATCTAGATCTTGGAGTTCTTGGTGTTCTCCTTCTTGTTCTTCCTCTCTTTTCCCTCCCTAGAATTAGTTGCTTTGGTGGGATTTGAGAGAGAAGGACTTGGGCACTCCGTGTGCCCTTGCCATTGCATTTGGTGCATCGGTTTGAGTTCTCCACGGTGATAAGTGGAAGTTACAAGTTGAGAAGCTTATTACTCTTGGGTGCTTGGTACCCTTGAGCTTGTTCCTCTTGGGTGCTTGGGCGCCCTAGATGGTTGGTGGTGTTCGGAGCTCAATCATTGTGGTGTAAAGCTCCGGGCAAGCGTCGGGGTCTCCAATTAGGTTGTGGAGATCGCCCCGAGCAATTTGACAGGTACCGGTGACCGCACCCAAGGGTTGCCAAAGTGTACGGGTTCGGTGACCGCCCCAAGGGTTGCCATTTGTACGGGTTCGGTGACCGCCCTCAAGGGTCCCTTAGTGGAATCACGGCATCTTGCATTGTGCGAGGGCGTGAGGAGATTACGGTGGCCCTAGTGGCTTCTTTGGGAGCATTGTGCCTCCACACCGCTCCAAACGGAGATTAGCATCCGCAAGGGTGTGAACTTCGGGATACATCATCGTCTCCGCGTGCCTCGGTTATCTCTTACCCGAGCCCTTTACTTATGCACTTTACTTTGTGATAGTCATATTGTTTCTTGTCATATATCTTGCTATCACTTAGTTGTTTACCTGGCTTAGCATAAGTTGTTGGTGCACATAGGTGAGCCTAGTTGTTTTAGGTTTTGTGCTTGTCAAATTAACCGTTAGGTTCCGCATTTGTTCAAGCCTCAACCGTAATTATTTTAAAGCGCCTATTCACCCCCCTCTAGGCGACATCCACGATCTTTCACGTGGGATGGTGGCGGTGGAGGGGCCCGCGGCCGGCGGGTCCGGGGTGGATCCACAGCAGCAGGAGCCGGCGACGGCGTTGCCGGCAGTGACGCTGCTGTAGTAGGAGAAGGACTCCCAGCAGGACCGCCATCGAGGCTCCTGGCAGGGCGCTCGACAAAAGCCCGTGCCCCAGGCGACCGGGGGAGGTCGGTGGCGGCGACCGAGGAGGGGACCATGGCGGCGACGGCGACCGTGGGGCCGCGTCCAGGGTCACCGTGCCTGGCACGGTGAACGGCATCAACGAGACCGGCTGCTCAGTACCCTGCAAAAAATCATAAGTGTGCAGGGAAGGAGTAGGAGTTGACGAAGATGGAGTGGAGGCAAAGGGAAAGGTTGACTCATCGAACACTACATGACGAGAGATGATGATCTTTTGGGTGGAGCGATCAAGGCAACGATAGCCATGATGCCGTGATGGGTACCCTAGAAACACGCATCGCACGGAGCGAGGCGCAAGTTTGTGCGGAGCAACGGCTGTGGTGTTGGGGTAACATAGACATCCGAAAACCCGAAGACCAGCATAGGCAGGATCTACGCCAAGTAAGGCACGAAAAGGAATACGATCCGAGATTGCCTTGGAAGGCAACCGATTATGCAACATAACGGCGGTGTGAAGAGCTTCGACCCAAAAACGAGGTGGCATACTAGCTTGGATAAGGAGTGTACGAGTAATGTCATTAAGAGTATGAATAATGCGTTTGGCTTTGCCATTTTGTTGCGAAGTGTATGGACATGAAAAGCGGAGTGCAATTCCATGGTGCTGGGCAAACGAATGGAGGAGTGAATTATCGAACTCACGACCATTATCACACTGAATAGCCTGCAAGCGTGCACTAAACTGGGTGAGCGCTAAAGCATGAAGGGACGACAAGTGTGAGAAAGCTTCGGACTTAATCCGTAGAGGATAAACCCATGCATACTGAGTAAAATCATCGAGACAAACGAGATAATACTTAAAGCCAAAAATACTCTCAACAGGAGATGTCCACAAATCACAGTGAATTATTTGAAAGGGAGTAGTGGTTACACGATTGGTGGAAGAAAAAGGAAGACGAACATGACGACCTAACTGACAAGCATGACACGAACTACTTTTATTCTTTTCCCTAGGGATAATCGAAGAACGAGCTAATGACTCCATGACGGGCCGCCCAGGATGCCCAAGCCGACGATGCCAGAGTGCTGCATCGACGACGAGGAAGGCGTGTGGCTGGCTGGTAGAGGAAGGGCGGATGGAGTAGAGAGCTCCGAAGCTATTGCATCTGAGAATCTCGGTCCTGGATAGAAGATCCTTCACAGAAAAACCAAGAGGGTCAAATTCGACGGAGACACGATTATCAATAGTGAACTGACGAACAGACAAAAGGTTTTTAACTATGTTAGGAAATACTAAGACATTACGAAGGTAAAGAGGACGAGAGGTGGTGGAAATAGGAAGACGTGCATGCCCGGTACCGGTGATTAGAAGAGTGGAACCGTTACCGACAACGACAACACGACGAGAGGAGGAGGGGGGAGACACGGAGGTGAGCATACCGGGTTCGGACGCGAAGTGGGAGGAGGCGCCGGTGTCCATCACCCACTCCCTGGAGGGTGCTTGCAGCCCCATGGTTTGGAACTGATGCATGAGCTCGGCCTGGTCCCATGAAGCCGAAGTTGATGCCGGTGATGATGGAGCCGTGCCGGTGAGACCGTAGGAGGGCTGTCCAGAGGCGTAGCCGTAGCCGTAGGGAGCAAGGCCGTACGGGTTCTGGGCGTAGAACGCATGCGGCGACGGGGTGTGCCGGGGCGCGTAGCTGGGAGCAGGGGCATAGCCGGGCGGCGCGCGACCGAGCAGCCCCCCTTGGCCATAGGGCCACATCTGGATGGCGCCGTTCCAGGGATGCTGCGGTGAGGGCCAGGAAGGAGTGGCAGCCTGCGGGGTCGCGGGCGCCGAGATGATCTCCTTGGTGACTCCAGCGGCGGCCTTCTTCTTCTTCTTTCCTTTTCCAGGAGCCTTGCCAGGGTTGCCGGTGTTGGTGAAGAGGGCCGTGTCCGAGTTGCGGGCGTGGCGGTTTTTGCGTTTCATGTCTTGGAGCGCAAGCAACGAGCGGCACTGCGCGAAGGTCATACCGGGCATGAGGGAGATCAGATCGGCGGCGGACTCGTATTGCTCGGAGAGGCCGCTGAGGCAGTGGACCACCATCTCGGCATCATCAACGGGGGCACCAAGATCCGCAAGCCCATCAGAGAGGGACTTGACCTTCTGAAGATAGTCGGCCATACTCATCTCTCCCATCTTGACATCGCCGAGCTCGGCCGTGAGGTGGAGTTGACGATTGATCTTGTGGTCGTTGAAGAGACCGTTGATGATGTTCCAGAGATCGACAGCGAGGGGATCGTCGCCGGGCGTCATGACGACGTCGAGGATACTGAGCGAGACAGACCCATAGAGCCAAGAGACGACGGTGGCGTCGAGGAGAGACCACTCCGGGTTCGGCGCATCGGGAGCATCGAAGTCGAGGTGATCCAGGAGGGCATACTTGCGACAGGCGGCGCGGAAGAAGGTGCGCCACTGCCGGTGAACGCCGGTGTCGAGCGCGAGCTCGACGGGAACGTGGCCTTTGATGGAGTGGAGGCCGACGGCCTGGGCGTGCAGCGAGGTCAAGGAGAAAGACCCCGCGCTCCTCCCTGATTCATCGACGGCGGTCGCGAGAGGCAGCTTGGCCTTGGCGGCCTCGGCGTCCTGGCGCTCCTTGGCGGCGGCCAGCGCCTGGTTCGTCGCGTCGGTGTCGGGCTGCGACATGGATGCGGCGGTGCGGGCGCGGCGGCGAGAGAGGAGGTGGTGGCTTCGGCGGCAGCGGAAGGAGGAGGAGGGCGGCACAGGCTAGGGTTAGGTTTTTAGGCTCTATACCATGTAAGATTAGGGAAACCACACGTTGTGGTGCCTTGTATTGATCAATATATATAGGTTACAAGGCAGAGTTCGTATCGTACAATATACGGACACCTATACAAGGACTACACATATACAACCGTATAACTATACAAAAACAATACGGTTATATATTCTAACAGAGGTGATTATACGGTTACTACAGATCGTATAGGTTCGTATTTCATCTATTTGACTGGTCAAACTATTATACTAAGGTATACGATAAGTTCAATGATCATCAGTGCATTTTACTCAAGTTTCAATGCCACGTCGCTCCATAGCAGGCACCCGAAGTCGTCGGTGATGTTTCACTACAGCCTGCATCGACGCGGCGAGCTCCATAGCAGCACCCGACACCTTGGTGATGATTCATTGCGGCCCGCACCGACGCGGCGAGCTCCATAGCAGCATCCGACGCCATTGGTGATGTTGCATTGCAGCCCGCACTAAACAAGACGAGCTCCATCGCAGCACCCCCTAGGCGCCGCGGGATACCATAGAACCCTGTTAGTCTCCAATCAACCATAGTACCAGACGTGATTAAAACATGAGCAATGCTACATCTACGGGCTGGTTGTTACATATCCTACGTAGTGGATGACATGGCAGTGTTTAATTGAACATTAATTGAGGCGCAGGGCCCACCCTAAATATCAGGAGGGGAAGTTGTTGGGGAACGTAGCAGAAATTCAAAATTTTCTACGCATCACCAAGATCAATCTATGGAGTAATCTAGCAACGAGGGGAAGGAGAGTGCATCTACATACCCTTGTAGATCGCGATGCGGAAGCGTTGCAAGAACGTGGATGAAGGAGTCGTACTCGTAGCGATTCAAATCGCGGTTGGTTCCGATCTAAGCGCCGAACCACGGCGCCTCCGCGTTCAACACACGTGCAGCCCGGTGACGTCTCCCACGCCTTGATCCAGCAAGGAGAGAGGGAGAGGTTGGGGAAGACTCCGTCCAGCAGCAGCACAACGGCATGGTGGTGATGGAGGAGCGTGGCAATCCCGCAGGGCTTCGCCAATGTAGCGACCAGACCTCAAATGGCCTGTGCTCCTGTGCATCAGTGTCATCCCTGGATCAGTAATGCTGACACGCACAGTACAAATGGAGGATTTATAACAGAGTAGCAATCACACACTTATTACATCGAATATCTCCGAAGAGATTAAGTATGAAAACATGGCTTAAGGCCATCTAATAACGATAACAGCGGAAGACTTGGAAGATAAGTGAGTCCATCAACTCCAGCGGCATCACTGAGTATAAGACCACGACCTAAGGCACCTTACTCATCGTCTGAAAAGTCTGCAACATGAAACGTTGCAGCCCGAAAATGGGTCAGCACATAGAATATGCTGGCAATGTAACACATAGAGAACAATGAACAATAATAATGCTATACTATATGCATATATGGCTGGTGGAAAGCTCTATGGTTACAGTTTTGCGAAAAGCCAATTTTATCCTACTGCAAAAGGAATAAATTTTATTTAACTATCATGGTGGTTGAAACATTGAGAAGGTACCTCCAACTCAATCCCAATTAAGTATCATCATTACCCCAACAAAATTAATTATAAGTATCACGGTGATGAGATTCAAATGATAATCCAGGTACTAGATACTCAAGTTGTCCATAACCGGGGACACGGCTAATCATGATCAGTTTGTACACTCTGCAGAGGTTTGCGCACTTTTCCCCACAAGACTCGATCGCCTCCGCTTGATTCTCGCACTGCATGATGTTTGAGAAACGGATGACCGAGACACAGTCTTTCAGAAACAATCACTCTTTACTCTGGATGGACCGGTACACCTACTTTCCCCTACATCTGCTAGTCCACCTCTTCAAGAGATCATGTAACCTACTCAGCTATGCTAGAGCCCATAATAGCTTGTGGCTGCACACGGAAGTTTCTAGCATGAATAATCTTATGATCCCTTTGAGCCTGGGTGGCGGACCTTTTTACATACAGACAACACTGGGTTCTCCAGGTGCCTCAATCCACCCAGATGTGAGTTTTAGTTGCCACCTTAAGTTGAACCATTAATAAACATCTCACATCTGTCATGAATATCTCTCAAACCCAATCCATGTCTACGAGCATAGCATGGCAATAATAAAAGCAACGTAGAAGTAACTCCCAAGGGTTTGATAAAGTAAAACAGGTAATAGGTACTACCTCAACTACTTCCCAATACCCACAATTTAATTAGATCCTAATCATGCAATGTGTGAGGAGAACAGATCTAATGCAATAAAAACTGGGTATGAACGGAATATGATCAAAGTGTTACTTGCCTTGCTGATGATCCGCAAAACCTAGCGATTCGAAGTAACAAGCGGCACACTCCGGGTACTCTATCGCAAACAAACAAGCATACAATCAGTACTCATCTAATGCACAGGTAAAACTCGAATGAAGATCCAACCAGAAAGTTCAACTTAAGAACTCCGGTTTGCAAAAAGAATCAACTCGAAAGAAACAACGAAAGTCAAACGGCGAAAGAAAGAAACTTCGTTTGCTAATCTGGATCTAGGTCAAATTTTACTGTAGCAAAAACTTGTTTGAGTAGGTTAAACGGAAAGAGAATTTCGAGACGAAACTCTAGGCGCTTGAATCACCTGATTCCGATAAACGAGCGAGAAGTTAAACAGAATCGAAGATTTGATCAGAAATCGAATCTGAGAAAATCCGACGAAAAAGAAAAACGAACGAACGGTTAAAGAACGGACGTTAGTTAACAGAGAAAAACCGACGAACGCGTTCGTTAAAACGAACGGTTCGGTGAACGCTCGCAAAATAATAAAACCGAAAAAAACCGATCTAGGGTTTTTTTTAAAACAAAGGTTTTTTTGTTTAAAACGAAAACCGGCAAAGAACGGGCGGTGACAGTACCACGGGGACGGGCTCCGGCGAAGCTCCGGCGGGCTCCGGGCTCGGCGACGGGGTGCGGGGCTCGGGGGGGGGGATGCGGCGGCGAGGGGCGGCGGCTCCGGCGGGCGAACGCGGGGGCGGCGGCGAGGCTACGGCGGCGGCGGCGGGGCGTGTTGCGGGCGGCGGTGGGTGCGGCTCCGGCGGCGGTGGTGGTGAGGAAAGAGAAGGGGGGCGCTATATATATAGGAGGGGGGCGGCGGCTTGGGGAAGGGGTCGGGCGAGGGGAGGCGTGCGGCGGCCGGATTCGGTCATGGCGGCGGCGAGCTCCCGTGCGGGATGAGGAAGGCGCGAGGCGGGCCGTCGGCTGGGCCTTTGGCCCAGTCGGCGCGCGGGCGGATCTTTTTTTTTTAAAATAAGTTCCGCGGAAAAAAAATTCGTAGAAAAATAAATAAAAATCAGAAAAATATAAAATAAATTTTCCCCGTCTAGTTAGAAAATCTAGAATAGGGTGAACATTTCTTTTAAACCAAAATAAATATTTTGAAAACATGCAATATTTTTAATGCAATAAAAATTGCAAATAAAATCCAAATAAATCCAATAAATGATTTTAATATTTTTCCTCCAGTATTTCAATTGTTTTGGAGAAGTCATATTTTCTCCTCTCGTTTATTTTTAAAATTGAAATATTTTTCTGGAGAGAAAATAATTAAAATAAAATCCTCGTCTTATTATTTGATGAAAATCAAATATGAAAATTCGAGAAAATCCCCAACTCTCTCCGAGGGTCCTTGAGTTGCTTAGGATTTATCGAGGATTTGTCAAAAATGCAATAAAACATGATATGAAATGATGATCTATGTATAACATTCCAAATTGAAAATTTGGGATGTTACAAACCTACCCCCCTTAAGATGAATCTCACCCTTGAGATTCGGGTTGGCTAGAAAACAGGTGGGAGTGGTTTTTTCCGTAGATCTTCCTCTCGCTCCCAGGTGGCTTCATCCTCCGTGTGGTGACTCCACTGGACTTTGCAAAACTTGATGACCTTGCTACGGGTAACTCGGCTGACATATTCGAGAATCTTAACTGGTTTCTCCTCATAGGTCAAATCACTTTCCAACTGAATCGCTTCCAGTGGCACAGTATCTCTCAGCGGTATCTCAGCCATTTCTGCGTGGCACTTCTTCAACTGAGAAACATGAAATACATCATGTACTCCAGACAATCCTTCGGGCAATTCCAGCTTGTAGGCAACTTCTCCCATACGTTCCAACACTCTGTATGGTCCGATAAAACGGGGCGCTAACTTTCCTTTAACTCCAAAGCGCTTCACTCCTCGAAGTGGTGATACTCGAAGATACACTCTGTCTCCGACTTCGTGAACTGTCTCCTTTCGTTTAGAATCAGCATAACTCTTCTGCCTGGACTGGGCTACTTTGAGCCTATCGCGAATCAACCTCACTTTCTGCTCAGACTCCTTAATCAAATCTGGTCCAAACAACTGACGATCTCCAACTTCGTCCCATAACAACGGTGTTCTACACCTCCTTCCGTACAAAGCTTCGAAAGGGGCCATCTTCAAACTGGTTTGATAACTGTTGTTATACGAAAACTCCGCATATGGCAAATTGTCGTCCCAACTAGATCCATAATCTAGTGCACATGCTCTCAACATGTCCTCCAAAATCTGGTTGACTCTCTCGGTCTGTCCATCTGTCTGTGGGTGGAAAGCTGTACTAAATTCCAGCCTGGTTCCCAACGTTTCAGGTAACTGCTTCCAAAACTTCGAGGTAAATTGGGTTCCTCTGTCTGATACAATGGTCCTCGGCACTCCATGCAAACATACGATCCTGGTCATGTATATCTTTGCCAACTTAGCACCGGTGTAAGTGGTCTTCACTGGAATGAAATGAGCCACTTTCGTCAAACGGTCGACTACAACCCATATCGAGTCATAGCCTGAACGAGTCCTGGGTAATCCCGTGATAAAATCCATGCCTATTTTATCCCACTTCCATTCGGGTATCGGCAATGGCTGTAGCAATCCTGCTGGCTTCTGATGCTCTGCCTTCACTCTCTGACATACATCACAAACTGCTACATACTCCGCAATATCCTTCTTCATTCCGGTCCACCAGAAAGTATTCTTCAAATCCAAATACATCTTGGTATTCCCTGGGTGAATCGAGTATGGTGAATCATGGGCTTCTTGCAAAATCAACTTCCTGATCTCCGGATCATTTGGCACATATACGCGGTCCTCGAACCATAAGGTATCGTGCTCATCCTCACGAAATCCCTTGGCTTTTCCTTTGCTCATCTTCTCCTTTATCTCCTCAATCTCCTTGTCTGTCTTCTGAGCTTCTCTGATCCTTTCCATCAAGGTAGACTGAATCTCCAATGTCGCTAAATAGCCTCTTGGGACTATCTCCAAACATAGCTCACGTAGGTCCTCGGCTAACTCCTGAGGTAACTCTCCGGTCATGAGGGTGTTGACATGACTCTTGCGGCTCAACGCGTCTGCTACTACGTTAGCCTTTCCAGGGTGATAATGCAATCTCATATCATAATCTTTAATGAGCTCCAACCATCTCCTCTGTCTGAGATTTAACTCCTTCTGCGTGAAAATGTACTTCAAACTCTTGTGATCCGTGTACACCTCACAATGGTTTCCGATGAGAAAATGTCTCCATGTCTTCAATGCATGCACCACAGCTGCTAATTCCAAATCATGCGTAGCATAATTCTTCTCATGGGGTTTAAGTTGTCGTGAAGCATACGACACAACTCTTCCTTCCTGCATAAGCACTGCTCCAAGTCCTCGACGAGAAGCGTCGCAATAAACTTCATAATCCTTGCGTTGATCTGGCAGAATCAACACTGGTGATGTAACCAATCGTTTCTTCAACTCTTGGAAACTAGCTTCACATTCCTCAGTCCAATTGAATTTGGTGTCCTTCTTCAATAGCTCAGTCATGGGCTTAGCAATCCTTGAGAAATTCTCGATGAATCTCCGGTAGTATCCTGCAAGTCCAAGAAAACTCCGGATTTCTCCAACTGTCGCGGGTGATTCCCAACTGGTCACGGTGTCAACCTTGGCAGGGTCTACTGCTATTCCTTCTCCAGAAATAACATGTCCAAGGAATCCAACTTCTTTCAACCAAAACTCACATTTGCTGAACTTGGCATATAACTGATGTTCTCTGAGCTTCTCAAGTACCAATCGCAAATGCTCCTCATGCTCTTCTTCATCCTTGGAAAATATTAAAATATCATCAATGAACACCACGACGAACTTATCCAAAAACTCCATAAACACTTTGTTCATCAGGTTCATGAAATAGGCCGGTGCGTTAGTCAGTCCAAATGACATAACGGTACACTCATACAATCCATATCTGGTGGTAAATGCCGTCTTGGGTATATCCTGTTCTCGAATCTTTAACTGATGGTATCCTGATCGTAGATCGATCTTGGAAAATACTTTAGCTCCTTGCAATCGGTCAAACAAATCATTTATCATCGGCAGTGGGTACTTGTTTTTGATGGTCACTTCATTCAATCCTCGGTAATCAACAACCATCCTTAGTGATCCATCTTTCTTCTCCACTAGAAGTACTGGTGATCCCCACGGTGACGAACTTGGGCGAATATAGCCTTTATCCAGTAACTCCTTGATCTGCTTCTTAATTTCCTCCAAATCCTTTGCGGGCATCCTGTACGGTCTCTTAGATATTGGCCCTGTGCCTGGCAAAAGTTCAATCAAAAACTCAATGTCTCTATCTGGTGGCATGCCTGGCAACTCTTCTGGAAATACATCCGGATAATCCTTCACCACTGGTACTTCCTCCTGTACAACTCCTGATAAGGAATTCACTTGAGTCCTCTTCGGCATATGTCGGGATACATACTTGATCCTTTTTCCTTCCGGGGTGGTAAGCAAAATCGTCTTGCTGGCACAATCGATGTTTCCTCCATACAACGATAGCCAATCCATTCCCAAGATCACATCCAAACCTTGCAATTCCAAAACAATGAGGTCCGAGGGGAAAACATGCCTACCAATGGCCAACGGTATCTGAAAACATCCTTGGGTGGCCATATACTCTGCTCCTGGCGAGGTTACTAACATGGGGCTTTTGAGAACTTGGGTGGACATCTTAAACTTGTTTACGAATCCCCTTGATATGTATGAATGCGATGCACCAGTATCGAAAAGAACGGTTGCAATAAATGACTTAACCAAAAACTTACCTATTACTGCATCAGGCTGAGCTTCAACCTCCTCCACGCTCACGTGGTTCACATGTCCTTTGTTGAACGGGTTCGGCTTCTTCCCAGAGCTTCCATTGCCAGTTCCATTTTGGGCTTCGGGACAATCAGTAGCATAATGTCCCGTCTTCTGGCACTTGAAACAAGTAATGTGACTTAGATCTCTCTTGGTTGGGGTAGATGGGTTGGTGCGGTTCTGTCCGTTTCCTCCTCCATTCCCATTACCATTCTTGGAGCCATTATGGTTGTGCGAACTACCTCCTCCATGGGTATGCTGAAACTGTCCTCCCGGCTTCGGGGTAAATCGTGGCTTCTGCTGGGCTCCAGAATTGTACTTCCCTTGTCCATACTTCCTCTTACGGTTTTCAATCTGCTGTTGCTTCCCTTCAATCATGAGAGCTCTATCTACCAGCTCCTGGTAGTTGTTGAAAGTTGCTACCATCAACTGCATACTCAGCTCATCATTCAATCCTTGCAGAAACTTCTCCTGCTTGGCTGCATCTGTAGCAACGTCATCTGGTGCATAACGTGCTAACTTACTGAAATCCTCCACATACTGGCCTACGGTGCGTCCTCCTTGGCGTAGGTTGCGAAACTCACGCTTCTTCATAGCCATAGCTCCTGCTGAAACATGAGCTGTACGGAAAGCTTGCTGAAACTGGTCCCATGTGACAGTGTCAATAGGATGCGTGGCCGTGTAATTCTCCCATCATGATGCTGCGGGTCCATCAAGCTGATGTACGGCAAAATGCACTCTTTCCGCATCTGTGCATCCTGCAGTGGTCAACTCCCTTCCAACTTTGCGGAGCCAATCATCTACAACAATCGGCTCGGTGCTACTGGAAAACACTGGCGGGTTTAGCCTTAAGAAACGGGCTAAGTGATCAACAGGTGGTGGTGGCGGTGGGTTGTTGTTGTTGTTGTTGCCTTGGTTCTGAACTAACACTTGCATCAGTGCATTCTGTTGCTGAATCAACTGGGTGATCTCTGGCGGGAAAACAAATCCGGTGTCGCGTCTCGGAGGCATCTGATAGGTTTAGAAAAGATGAGAGTTTAGAATAGAATGGGGTCTAGAGAGAAAACACTACCCATATGCTCATGAGACAAATTCAATCAATATCACTCAATCAATCCAAACAAGGCAAAACAATCGATCTAACTAGCGTTACAAAGTGCTTGAACTATACTATTAAATGGGGGAAAACTACTACTGATATGGTGGTCTACTAGAAATTCTGATCCGTTGAAGACTCCATGATGTCTGCTCCAGCTTCATCAATCCATTCGTCTTCAGTTGGTTCCGAGTCGGTGTCGTCGATGATGATGTAGTTATCCGGACAAGTGCATTCGTCGACTTCTGCTTTTGGCACTGGATTTCCCACGAATGCTCCAATCTTATTCTCCAGGTCGTCAATCTTCCCTACTAGTGCATTGATTTCCTCCAAGTAATCTTCGCGTGTAGCCTTGAGTTCTTCTTGGAGTTCCTTGATCTTCGTGAATGCCTTCTTCAGTTCTTCCTTGTCCGTGCACATCTGATTCTCCTGGCGTCGAATATGTTGGTTCTGCTCCTGGATGAAAGCTGCAATTGATCCATCCTTCTTGGTCTTGATCATCTCCCATTGCGCGTCTCGACGTCCACAAATTTGGTAAATTGTATCCTTAAGCTCCTGGTGATAGACTTCTCCAATGCGTCCCATGGCGATGTGTGCGGCCATGCTCTTCCCTAAACTCCAAGTTGGTGCTTCGAAAACCACTCTCATGGGTTCAGTAATTGGCACAAACGTCCTTCCTGGAATGATAACTTGAATCTTCCAGCTCTCCTCTTCCGGTAATGTGGCGTTGTAGGTTCCGGTGACGCTTGGTATTCCTATGTTCAAGTACTTGGTGACTTCCTTCAAATGTCGTCCAAACGGCGTGTCTTCATCTGGTTGCATGAACTTGCTCCTTGCATTCGCCATTCCTAAAAGAGTAGAAAGTGGAGAGGGGTCAGAAATGAGAAGAGAGAAGCTTTCTAGGGCTTAAGCTTAGTGGTCGTGTCCTACAGTCAGCGTGTGCTCTGATACCAACTTTGTAGCGACCAGACCTCAAATGGCCTGTGCTGCTGTGCACCAGTGTCATCCCTGGATCAGTAATGCTGACACGCACAGTACAAATGGAGGATTTATAACAGAGTAGCAATCACACACTTATTACATCGAATATCTCCGAAGAGATTAAGTATGAAAACATGGCTTAAGGCCATCTAATAACGATAACAGCGGAAGACTTGGAAGATAAGTGAGTCCATCAACTCCAGCGGCATCACTGAGTATAAGACCACGACCTAAGGCACCTTACTCGTCGTCTGAAAAGTCTGCAACATGAAACGTTGCAGACCGAAAACGGGTCAGCACATAGAATATGCTGGCAATGTAACACATAGAGAACAATGAACAATAATAATGCTATACTATATGCATATATGGCTGGTGGAAAGCTCTATGGTTACAGTTTTGCGAAAAGCCAATTTTATCCTACTGCAAAAGGAATAAATTTTATTTAACTATCATGGTGGTTGAAACATTGAGAAGGTACCTCCAACTCAATCCCAATTAAGTATCATCATTACCCCAACAAAATTAATTATAAGTATCACGGTGATGAGATTCAAATGATAATCCAGGTACTAGATACTCAAGTTGTCCATAACCGGGGACACGGATAATCATGATCAGTTTGTACACTCTGCAGAGGTTTGCGCACTTTTCCCCACAGGACTCGATCGCCTCCGCTTGATTCTCGCACTGCATGATGTTTGAGAAACGGAGGACCGAGACACAGTCTTTCAGAAACAATCACTCTTTACTCTGGATGGACCGGTACACCTACTTTCCCCTACATCTACTAGTCCACCTCTTCAAGAGATCCTGTAACCTACTCAGCTATGCTAGAGCCCATAATAGCTTGTGGCTGCACACGGAAGTTTCTAGCATGAATAATCTTATGATCCCTTTGAGCCTGGGTGGCGGACCTTATACATACAGACAACACTGGGTTCTCCAGGTGCCTCAATCCACCCAGATGTGAGTTTTAGTTGCCACCTTAAGTTGAACCATTAATAAACATCTCACATCTGTCATGAATATCTCTCAAACCCAATCCACGTCTACGAGCATAGCATGGCAATAATAAAAGCAACGTAGAAGTAACTCCCAAGGGTTTGATAAAGTAAAACAGGTAATAGGTACTACCTCAACTACTTCCCAATACCCACAATTTAATTAGATCCTAATCATGCAATGTGTGAGGAGAACAGATCTAATGCAATAAAAACTGGGTATGAACGGAATATGATCAAAGTGTTACTTGCCTTGCTGATGATCCGCAAAACCTAGCGATTCGAAGTAACAAGCGGCACACTCCGGGTACTCTATCGCAAACAAACAAGCATACAATCAGTACTCATCTAATGCACAGGTAAAACTCGAATGAAGATCCAACCAGAAAGTTCAACTTAAGAACTCCGGTTTGCAAAAAGAATCAACTCGAAAGAAACAACGAAAGACAAACGGCGAAAGAAAGAAACTTCATTTGCTAATCTGGATCTAGGTCAAATTTTACTGTAGCAAAAACTTGTTTGAGTAGGTTAAACGGAAAGAGAATTTCGAGACGAAACTCTAGGCGCTTGAATCACCTGATTCCGATAAACGAGCGAGAAGTTAAACAGAATCGAAGATTCGATCAGAAATCGAATCTGAGAAAATAACGAGAAAATCCGACGAAAAAGAAAAACGAACGAACGGTTAAAGAACGGACGTTCGTTAACAGAGAAAACCGACGAACGCGTTCGTTAAAACGAACGGTTCGGTGAACGCTCGCAAAATAATAAAACCGAAAAAACCGATCTAGGGTTTTTTTAAAACAAAGGTTTTTTTTTGTTTAAAACAAAAACCGACAAAGAACGGGCGGCGACAGTACCACGGGGACGGGCTCCGGGCTCGGCGACGGGGTGCGTGGCTCGGGGGGGATGCGGCGGCGAGGGGCGGCGGCTCCGGCGGGCGAACGCGGCGGCGGCGGCGAGGCTACGGCGGCGGCGGCGGGGCGTGTTGCGGGCGGCGGCGGGTGCGGCTCCGGCGGCGGTGGTGGTGAGGAAAGAGAGGGGGGCGCTATATATATAGGAGGGGGGCGGCGGCTTGGGGAAGGGGTCGAGCGAGGGGAGGCGTGCGGTGGCCGGATTCGGTCATGGCGGCGGCGAGCTCCCGTGCGGGATGAGGAAGGCGCGAGGCGGGACGTCGGCTGGGCCTTTGGCCCAGTCGGCGCGCGGGCGGATCTTTTTTTTAAATAAGTTCCGCGGAAAAAAATTCGTAGAAAAATAAATAAATATCAGAAAAATATAAAATAAATTTTCCCCGTCTAGTTAGAAAATCTAGAATAGGGTGAACATTTCTTTTAAACCAAAATAAATATTTTGAAAACATGCAATATTTTTAATGCAATAAAAATTGCAAATAAAATCCAAATAAATCCAATAAATGATTTTAATATTTTCCTCCAGTATTTCAATTGTTTTGGAGAAGTCATATTTTCTCCTCTTGTTTATTTTTAAAATTGAAATATTTTTCCGGAGAGAAAATAATTAAAATAAAATCCTCGTCTTATTATTTGATGAAAATCAAATATGAAAATTCGAGAAAATCCCCAACTCTCTCCGAGGGTCCTTGAGTTGCTTAGGATTTATCGAGGATTTGTCAAAAATGCAATAAAACATGATATGAAATGATGATCTATGTATAACATTCCAAATTGAACATTTGGGATGTTACAGCCAAGCACCGCGGGAGAGGAGGAGGAGGGAGAGGGGTAGGGCGGCGCCAAAAGAGAGACGTTCTCGTGTGTTGGGCAGCCCCAAACCTCAACTATATATAAGGGGGGAGGGGGCTGTGCCCCCTCTAGGGTTCCCACCCCAAGGGGTGGCGGCAAGCCCTAGATCCCATCTAGGGGGGCGGCCAAGGGGAGGAGAGGGGGGGCGCCACTAGGGTGGGCCTTAAGGCCCATCTGGACCTAGGGTTTGCCCCCTCCCACTCTCCCATGCGCCTTGGGCCTTGGTGGGGGGGCGCACCAGCCCACCTGGGGCTGGTCCCCTCCCACACTTGGCCCACGCAGCCTTCTGGGGCTGGTGGCCCCACTTGGTGGACCCCCGGGACCCTCCCGGTGGTCCCGGTACATTACCGATATCACCCGAAACTTTTCCGGTGACCAAAACAGGACTTCCCATATATAAATCTTTACCTCCGGACCATTCCGGAACTCCTCGTGACGTCCGGGATCTCATCCGGGACTCCGAACAACATTCGGTAACCACGTACATACTTTCCCTATAACCCTAGCGTCATCGAACCTTAAGTGTGTAGACCCTACGGGTTCGGGAACCATGCAGACATGACCGAGACGTTCTCCGGCCAATAACCAACAGCGGGATCTGGATACCCATGTTGGCTCCCACATGTTCCACGATGATCTCATCGGATGAACCACGATGTCGGTGATTCAATCAATCCTGTATACAATTCCCTTTGTCTATCGGTATGTTACTTGCCCGAGATTCGATCGTCAGTATCCCGGTACCTTGTTCAATCTCGTTACCGGCAAGTCTCTTTACTCGTTCCGTAACTCACATCATCCCGTGATCAACTCCTTGGTCACACTGTGCACATTATGATGATGTCCTACCGAGTGGGCCCAGAGATACCTCTCCGTTTACACGGAGTAACAAATCCCAGTCTCGATTCGTGCCAACCCAACAGACACTTTCGGAGATACCTGTAGTGCACCTTTATAGCCACCCAGTTACGTTGTGACGTTTGGTACACCCAAAGCATTCCTACGGTATCCGGGAGTTGCACAATCTCATGGTCTAAGGAAATGATACTTGACATTAGAAAAGCTCTGAGCAAACGAACTACACAATCTTGTGCTAGGCTTAGGATTGGGTCTTGTCCATCACATCATTCTCCTAATGATGTGATCCCGTTATCAACGACATCCAATGTCCATGGTCAGGAAACCGTAACCATCTATTGATCAACGAGCTAGTCAACTAGAGGCTTACTAGGGACATGGTGTTGTCTATGTATCCACACATGTATCTGAGTTTCCTATCAATACAATTCTAGCATGGATAATAAACGATTATCATGAACAAGGAAATATAATAATAACCTATTTATTATTGCCTCTAGGGCATATTTCCAACAGTCTCCCACTTGCACTAGAGTCAATAATCTAGTCCACATCACCATGTGATTAACACTCATAGGTCACATCACCATGTGACCAACATCCAAAGAGTTTACTAGAGTCAACAATCTAGTTCACATCACTATGTGATTAACACTCAATGAGTTCTGGTTTGATCATGTTATGCTTGTGAGAGAGGTTATTAGTCAACGGGTCTGAACCTTTCAGATCCGTGTGTGCTTCACGAATATCTATGTCATCTTGTGGATGCTACCACGCGCTACTTGGAGCCATTTCAAATAACTGCTCTACTATACGAGTCCGGTTTACTACTCAGAGTCATCCGAATTAGTGTCAAAGTTCGCATCGACGTAACCCTTACGACGAACCCCTTTTCACCTCCATAATCGAGAAAATTCCTTAGTCCACTAGATACTAAGGATAAGTTCGACCGCTGTCATGTGATCCATTCCCGGATCACTATTGTACCCCTCTGACCAACTCATGGCAAGGCACACTTCATGTGCGGTACACAGCATAGCATACTGTAGAGCCTACGTCTGGAGCATAGGGGACGACCTTCGTCCTTTCTCTCTCTTCTGCTGTGGTCAGGTCTTGAGTCTTACTCAATACTCACACCTTGTAACACAGCCAAGAACTCCTTCTTTGCTGATCTATTTTGAACTCTTTCAAAATCATGTCAAGGTGTGCGTTCCTTTTGAAAGTATCATCAGGCGTCTTGATCTATCTCTATAGATCTTGATGCCCAATATGTAAGCATCCTTATCCAGGTCTTCCTTTGAAAAACTCCTTTCAAACAACCCTTTATGCTTTCCAGAAATTTTACATCATTTCGGATCAACAATATGTCATTCACATATACTTATCAGAAATGTTGTAGCGCTCCCACTCACTTTATTGTAAATACAAGTTTCTAACAAACTTTGTATAAACCCAAAAACTTTGATCACTCCATCAAAGCGTATATTCTGACTCCGAGATGCTTGCTCTAGTCCATGGAAGGATCGCTGGAGCTAGCATACCTTTTAGCATCCTTAGGATCGACAAAACCTTTCTGATTGTATCACATACAACCTTTCCTTACGAAAACTGGTAAGGAAACTTGTTTTGACATCCATCTGCCAGATTTCATAAATGCAGCTAGTGCTAACATGATTCCGACGGACTTAAGCATCGCTACGGATGGGAAAATCTCATCGTAGTCAACTCCTTGAACTTGTGGAAATACTCTTTGCCACAAGTCGAGCTTCATAGACGGTAACATTACCGTCCACGTCCGTCTTCTTCTCAAAGTTCCATTTATCTCGGATTTCATGGCTTCTAACCATTTGTCGGAATATGGGCCCACCATCGCTTCTCCATAGCTCGTAGGTTCAGTATTGTCCAACAACATGATATCTCAGACAGGATCACGTACTACTCTGAAGTAGCACGCATCCTAGTCGTCCTACGAGGTTTGGTAGTGACTTGATCATGATCACCATCATAAGCTTCCACTTCAATTGGTGTAGGTGCCACAGGAACAACTTCCTGTACCCTGCTACACACTAGTTGAAGTGACGGTTCAATAACCTTATCAAGTCTCCACCATCCTCCCACTCAATTCTTTCGAGAGAAACTTTTCCTCGAGAAAGGACTCGTTTCTAGAGGCAATTACTTTTGCCTCCAGATCTGAAATAGGAGGTATGCCCAACTGTTTTGGGTATTCTATGAAGATGCATTTATCCGCTTTGGGTTCGAGCTTATCAGCCTGAAACTTTTTCACATAAGCATCGCAGCCCCAAACTTTTAAGAAACGACAACTTAGGTTTCTCTAAACGGTGTCGTCTCAACGGAATTGCGTGGTGCCCCTTTTAAAGTGAATGCGGTTGTCTCTAATGCCTAACCCATAAACGATAGTGGTAATTCGATAAGAGACATCATGGTATGCACCATATCCAATAGGGTGCAGTTATGATGTTTGGACACATCATCACACTATGGTGTTCCAGGCGGTATTAATTGTGAAACACTTTCCACAATGTCTTAATTGTGTGCCAAACTCGTAACTCAGATACTCATCTCTATGATCATATCACAGACATTTTATCCTCTTGTCACGACGATCTTCAACTTCACTCTGAAATTACTTGAACCTTTCAATAATTCAGACTTGTGTTTCATCAAGTAAATACACTCAGCATCTACTCAAATCATCTGTGAAGTAAGAACATAACGATATCCACTGCATGCCTCAGCACTCATTGGACTGCATACATCAAAATGTATTACTTCCAATAAGTTGCTCTCTTGTTCCATCTTACTGAAAATGAGGCCTTACAGTCATCTTGCCCATGTGGTATGATTTGCATGTCTCAAGTGATCCAAAAACAAGTGAGTCCAAACGATCCATCTGCATGGAGTTTCTTCATGCATATATACCAATAGACATGGTTCGCATGTCTCAATCTTTTCAAAAATGAGTGAGTCCAAAGATCCATCTACATGGAGCTTCTTCATGCGTTCTATACCAATATGACTCAAATGGCAGTGCCACAAGTATGTGGTACTATCATTACTATTTTATATCTTTTGGCACGAACATGTGTATCACTGCGATCGAGATTCATTTTAGGTGCAAGACCATTGAAGGTATTATTCAAATAAACAGAGTAACCATTATTCTCCTTAAATGAATAACCGTATTGCGATAAACATAATCCAATCATGTTTATGCTCAACGCAAACCCCCAAATAACAATTATTTAGGTTTAACACCAATCTCGATGGTACAGGGAGCATGCGACGCTTGATCACATCAACCTTGGAAACACTTCCAACACATATCGTCATCTCACCTTTAGCTAGTCTCCGTTTTTTCCGCAGCTTTTATTTCGAGTTACTAACACTTAGCAACCGAACCGGTATCTAATACCCTGGTGCTGCTAGGAGTACTAGTAAAGTACACATTCATATAATGTATATCCAATATACTTCTTTCGACCTTGCCTGCCTTCTCATCTACCAAGTATCTAGGGTAGTTCTGCTTCAGTGACCGTTCCCCTCATTATAGAAGCACTTAGTCTTGGGTTTGGGTTCAACCTTGGGATTCTTCACTAGAGCAGCAAATGATTTGCCGTTTCATGAAGTATCCCTTTTTGCCCTTGCCCTTCTAGAAACTAGTGGTTTTACTAACCATCAACAATTGATGCTCCTATTTGATTTCTACTTTCGCGGTGTCAAACATCGCGAGTTGCTCAAGGATCATCTATCCCTAATATGTTATAGTTCATCACGAAGTTCTTGGTGGCAGTGACTATGGAGAACCATCACCATCTCATCTGGAAGATTAACTCCCACTCGATTCAAGTGATTGTAGTACTCAGACAATCTGAGCACATGCTCAACGATTGAGTTTTTCTCCCTTAGTTTGCAGGCTTAAGAAACTTGTCAGAGGTCTCATACCTCTTGACATGGGCACTAGTCTGAAATCCCAATTTCAGTCTTCGGAACATCTCATATGTTCTGCGACGTTTTAAAACCGTCTTTGGTGCCTCAATTCTAAACCGTTAGCATTACGCACTGAACTATCACGTAGTCATCAAAACGTGTATGTCAGATGTTTCGCAACATCTACAGACAACGCTGAGGTTCAGCAAACCGAGCGGTGCATTAAGGACATAAGCCTTCTGTGCAGCAATGAGGACAATCCTCAGTTTACGGACCCAGTCCGCATAATTGCTACTACCAACTTTCAACTAAATTTTCTCTAGGAACATATCTTAAACAGTAGAACTAAAGCGCAAGCTATGACATAATTTGCAAATACCTTTTGACTAAGTTCATGATAATTAAGTTCATCTGACTAATGAACTCCCACTCAGATAGACATCCCTCTAGTCATCTAAGTGATACATGATCCGAGTCAAACTAGGCCGTGTCCGATCATCACGTGAGACGGACTAGTCATCATCGGTGAACATCTCCATGTTGATCGTATCTGCTATACGACTCATGTTCGACCTTTCGGTCTCTTGTGTTCCGAGGCCATGTCTGTACATGCTAGGCTCGTCAAGTCAACCTAAGTGTTTCGCATGTGTTCCGAGGCCATGTCTGTACATGCTAGGCTCGTCAACACCCGTTGTATTCGAACGTTAGAATCTATCACACCCGATCATCGCATGGTGCTTCGAAACAACGAACCTTCGCAATGGTGCACAGTTAGGGGGAACACGTCTCTTGAAATTTTAGTGAGGGATCATCTTATTTATGCTACCGTCGTTCTAAGCAAATAAGATGTAAACATGATAAACATCACATGTAAATCATAAAGTGACGTGATATGGCCAATATCATCTTGCGCCTTAGATCTCCATCTTCGAGGCGCGGCATGATCACCTTCGTCACCGGCATGACACCATGATCTCCATCATCATGATCTCCATCATCGTGTCTTCATGAAGTTGTCTCGCCAACTATTACTTCTACTACTATGGCTAACGGTTAGCAATAAACTAAAGTAATTACATGGCGTTATTCATGGACACGCAGGTCATACAATAAATTAAGACAAGTCCTATGGCTCCTGCCGGTTGTCATACTCATCGACATGCAAGTCATGATTCCTATTACAAGAACATGATCAATCTCATACATCACATATATAATTCATCACATCCTTTTGGCCATATCACATCACATAGCATACCCTGCAAAAACAAGTTAGACGTCCTCTAATTGTTGTTGCATGTTTTACGTGGCTGCTATGGGTTTCTAGCAAGAACGTTTCTTACCTACGCAAAAGCCACAACGTGATATGCCAATTTCTATTTACCCTTCATAAGGACCCTTTTCATCGAATCTGATCCGACTAAAGTGGGAGAGACAGACACCCGCTAGCCACCTTATGCAACTAGTGCATGTCAATCGGTGGAACCTGTCTCACGTAAGAGTACGTGTAAGGTCGGTCCGGGCCGCTTCATCCCACGATGCCGCCGAATCAAGATAAGACTAGTAACGGCAAGTAAATTGACAAAATCGACGCCCACAACTACTTTGTGTTCTACTCGTGCATAGAATCTACGCATAGACCTGGCTCATGATGCCACTGTTGGGGAACGTAGCAGAAATTCAAAATTTTCTACGCATCACCAAGATCAATCTATGGAGTAATCTAGCAACGAGGGGAAGGAGAGTGCATCTACATACCCTTGTAGATCGCGATGCGGAAGCGTTGCAAGAACGTGGATGAAGGAGTCGTACTCGTAGCGATTCAGATCGCGGTTGGTTCCGATCTAAGCGCCGAACCACGGCGCCTCCGCATTCAACACACGTGCAGCCCGGTGACGTCTCCCACGCCTTGATCCAGCAAGGAGA
The DNA here is from genome assembly GCF_002575655.3 of Aegilops tauschii subsp. strangulata. Classification (NCBI taxonomy): domain Eukaryota; kingdom Viridiplantae; phylum Streptophyta; class Magnoliopsida; order Poales; family Poaceae; genus Aegilops; species Aegilops tauschii. Next base: position 184,391,688 of record NC_053040.3, read on the forward strand.
GAGGGAGAGGTTGGGGAAGACTCCGTCCAGCAGCAGCACAACGGCATGGTGGTGATGGAGGAGCGTGGCAATCCCGCAGGGCTTCGCCAAGCACCGCGGGAGAGGAGGAGGAGGGAGAGGGGTAGGGTTGCGCCAAAAGAGAGACGTTCTCGTGTGTTGGGCAGCCCCAAACCTCAACTATATATAAGGGGGGGGGAGGGGGCTGCGCCCCCTCTAGGGTTCCCACCCCAAGGGGTGGCGGCCAGCCCTAGATCCCATCTAGGGGGGCGGCCAAGGGGAGGAGGGGGGGCGCCACTAGGGTGGGCCTTAAGGCCCATCTGGACCTAGGGTTTGCCCCCTCCCACTCTCCCATGCGCCTTGGGCCTTGGTGGGGGGGCGCACCAGCCCACCTGGGGCTGGTCCCCTCCCACACTTGGCCCACGCAGCCTTCTGGGGCTGGTGGCCCCACTTGGTGGACCCCCGGGACCCTCCCGGTGGTCCCGGTACATTACCGATATCACCCAAAACTTTTCCGATGACCAAAACAGGACTTCCCATATATAAATCTTTACCTCCGGACCATTCCGGAACTCCTCGTGACGTCCGGGATCTCATCCGGGACTCCGAACAACATTCAGTAACCATGTACATACTTTCCCTATAACCCTAGCGTCATCGAACCTTAAGTGTGTAGACCCTACGGGTTCGGGAACCATGCAGACATGACCGAGACGTTCTCCGGCCAATAACCAACAGCGGGATCTGGATACCCATGTTGAATCCCACATGTTCCACGATGATCTTATCGGATGAACCACGATGTCGGGGATTCAATCAATCCCGTATATAATTCCCTTTGTCTATCGGTATGTTACTTGCCCGAGATTCGATCGTCGGTATCCCGATACCTTGTTCAATCTCGTTACCGGCAAGTCTCTTTACTCGTTCCGTAACTCACATCATCCCGTGATCAACTCCTTGGTCACACTGTGCACATTATGATGATGTCCTACCGAGTGGGCCCAGAGATACCTCTCCGTTTACACGGAGTAACAAATCCCAGTCTCGATTCGTGCCAACCCAACAGACACTTTCGGAGATACCTGTAGTGCACCTTTATAGCCACCCAGTTACGTTGTGACGTTTGGTACACCCAAAGCATTCCTACGGTATCCGGGAGTTGCACAATCTCATGGTCTAAGGAAATGATACTTGACATTAGAAAAGCTCTGAGCAAACGAACTACACGATCTTGTGCTAGGCTTAGGATTGGGTCTTGTCCATCACATCATTCTCCTAATGATGTGATCCCGTTATCAACGACATCCAATGTCCATGGTTAGGAAACCGTAACCATCTATTGATCAACGAGCTAGTCAACTAGAGGCTTACTAGGGACATGGTGTTGTCTATGTATCCACACATGTATCTGAGTTTCCTATCAATACAATTCTAGCATGGATAATAAACGATTATCATGAACAAGGAAATATAATAATAACCTATTTATTATTGCCTCTAGGGCATATTTCCAACAGAAGTTTAGTTAGGCGGAAGAAATATTACGTAGCGTACATAAAATAGTTACGTAGGTGTAGCATTTTTGTTAAAACGTCTATGAAGTTTTCTGACTTATAGTTCACGATGATAGGGCATGTGAGGTAAAAGAGGGTGATGTGGTGCATGAGCAATAGTGACTGAGTGAGGCATGTGTGGTGACGTGGATAACTAGATGTTTAGATAAATAATTAATGATGATGGATATCCTTTTTTTTGCGGGTTGATGATGGATCTCTTTTTGGCCTAGGTATATAGGATTAGGGCATAGTAGGGTCGGCCGCCGTTCCATCGGCAGTCTATTTTTGGCTTTCTGCGATTCGTTTTGTAATCTTTCTTTGCTATACTTGTTTTAATTCGGGCACAGAGTGATAATGTGATGGCCTCTATAGTGATAGTTATTGAATTCATGCTCTAGCCAGCTGCTCCAAAAGTCTGAACTGATGGAGAGAGGCGGGCAATATATTTCAACACTCCCTCTCATGTCTAGACTATTTTAGTCCTTACACGTGGGATCAATGTAGGCCGCAGAATCGTTTTATTTAATACTGCATTGGCAGGGTCTTAAACTCAAGACCTCTTGGCTCTGATACCATATTGAATTCATGCTCCAGCTAGTTGCTCCAAAAGTCTGAACTGATGGAGAGAGGCGGGCAATATATTTCAACAATAGTGTGATGGCTTCTGCCGATCGCCGTTGCCGGCTTGCGCTCGCTTGTACCAACGCCTGGTCGAGCGCACCCATCAAGAGCATCTATAGCCGGAATTGCTAAATCCGGACATTTAAACGCCCACGGACGCGTCCGGGCGCATCTGTGAGCATTGACCGATCATCCCTCATATTTACCACTCTGCATCCGAATATCTCATATTCGGCGCCTTATATCCATACTACACATGCAAATGTTGATCTACCCTACATGAACGACGGACAACAAAAATCAGCTGCAAAGGAACACAAGATCGACTGCAAAACGGACATTAACATACTTCACCACATCCAAATGATCATAGTTCGTTCCTGGACAAGTTCTTAAACTTCTACAACTAAAAACGATATAAACATTGAGAGGGGGAGCGGAATCACCACTTCCTCGCCGGGCCTTTGCCCTTTCAGTCGCCGACACAGCTATAGGTGTCCGCGGCTGGTGGAGGGTCTTGGTCGTTTGACGAGGAGGTGCAGTTGTCGCTGTCGTCGGAGTCGGAGTCAGAGAGGATGATGGGCCCCTTCATCTGACGGACCGCCCTGTCCTGCTCCCGCTTCAACCTTGCCACCCGAGGCTTCTCTGCCGCTGCCTCCTTCACCTCGCGCTCTGACTGCTCAATAGCAACCCGAAGTGCCTTGGTGTTCTTTCGTCGGAGGCGGCGAGCGTCCGTCTCCGCCGTCGTGAGGGAGCGGCGGTAGAACCATGTGAGGAGACGCGCGTCCTCGTCGGCGTCCGCTTCCGTCCCGTGGTGCTGGCGCGCGTACTACTCCGCCGCTTCCCTCTCCCGTGCACGCTACCTCACGGGCGCGCACCTCCAACTCCTGAGTGTGCGTGCAGGCCGACGGCGTGGGCACAAGAACCAAGCGCTGGCCGCATGAAGGAGCGGTCGACGAGGGAAGGCGACGGCATGAGACCGGTGCGGACTGTGTTGTCCTTGCGTCGCTACATGCGGGTCAGGAGGTCCAGCTCCGGCATCCGTGTTGCGCTGGCGCGGGAGCCGCGACGACGCTCCAGATCTGGAGCTGCCGCCTGTAATCCTTTGACTAATGATGCCAAGTCATCATATTTAAAATTTTACCAAACCTCACTTGTTTCAAATTGAGTTCAAATTCAAATTCAATTAACAAGTCAAATTATGAATTCATAAAGCAGTGATTTAAAAATGTTCAAAAGGTTGTAAATATTTACTAACTAATTAACAAACATCAACCAACATTTTTGGGAATGATTACGTGCCTCTAAAATAAATAAAACAGAGTCTAACGGTATTTAATTTAACCATTTAAAAGTAGACGAATACTTATACTATTCAAATATATTTGAAACTTTTTGTGCTAGGTCAATACATGGTCTAATAATTATGTGCTAAGTTTCATAAGCAACTAAATTCTTTTACTATACAAACTAAGTAGAAAAACAAAAATGAAATAAAAGGAAAACAGTAAACAAAAAGAAATACAGGGGAAAAACGCACCCTCTATTTCCCATTGGGCCTACCCCCCTGGCCGGCCCAGCTAACCCCTCCCCATTATTTGCTACATGGGGGAGCGTGGCCACCTCGGATGCCCACCACAGCCTCGGCCATCACTGTGGCGGCCATCCCGCGAGCCCTGTGACGCACGGATAATTAAGCTACAGTAATCCCACGTTAACGATGCCACGTCACCCCGTTTACTGTTGATAAACTCTCGATAGTTCAGAACCGAAACAAATTAAAAAATTGAATAAAAGCAAATAATAAAAGTTTACAAATATTAAAACTAAAATGTTCGGAGTGAGACAAATAGTCCATAATAAATATTGGTGAAGAAACCACACTTTTGTAAAGTATTTAACTGCACTATAGTAAGTAAAAACAGCAGCAAAACAATTATTTAAATGCTTTTAAATACTAAACAAATGTTAATCTAGGTTATATAATCACCAAACTTTTTGGAGTAGGTGGCCTATGTTATTATGCTAATTTAGGAGTAGGGGTTGTATTTTTGTAAAACTGTTTTGCTAACTAAAATAAATAAAACAGAAAAGAAAAATAAGAAAAGGGAAGAGACTAAACAAAAAAAGGGGAAATAGAAACTAACCTAACCCGCAGGGCACTTGGCCCACCTAGCAAAGCTCACGACCCAGCCCACCCCCAGCTCCTTCAACCTATCGCTACAGGAGGTGGGGGAAGGCGTGGCGGCCATCCACGGCGCCATGGCCGCGGTGGCAGCCATCCCGCGGCTTCCCCTCCATGGATAAGGTCACACCCGAGCCCCTGGACATAACCCTAGCGCCATTCCCTCTTTCCCTCGCTCGTTCTCTTCGCGGCAAACACACACCCGAAACCACCACGCCATGGCCATCGTCGTTGTCGCGGCCACTGACCTCCCCGCCATCTTGGAATGCGCCAAGAGAATCGCCATCGTCTGCTGCTTCCTCTTCGTCCATGACCTCGAGCCCGGAGTCCCTGCATCGCGTGGATCGGGCTGCTTCATCGTCCTCGGCCACCGCTGCCTCCGCCATGGATCCGCGCCACCGCACATCCTCGAACCACCCGAGCACGTCTCCGACCCCATCTCGGTGAGCTACGCGGTTCCCCCCCTTTTCCCCCCCTTCAACTCCGCCTCCGTGGACCGTCGTCCCCGAGCTCGGCCGTCATTGTCCATGGCCGTGCTCGACTTCCTGCGTACACACGCGCCCATGCCGCCCCTTGCCGATGTTTGCTGCTCCCACCCCGGCTGCCCCTGCTCGCCCGGGCGGCCGCCCGTGCGCGCGCCGCCGTGCCCGCTACCGCCCTGCTTCTTCCCTGCCGGTGTCCGCCTGCTGCCGCGACTTCTGCTGCCCTGCGCCGTCGCGGTCGCGCGCTGCTCTGCCTACTGCTGCTACCTGTGGTGCTGCCACTGCCGCCGCTGCTGCCCCGCTACGCCAGCCCGCGTGCGCGCGCGCCGCTTCCCTGCTCGCTTTTTGCTCCTGCTGCTTGTCGATGCTAGCTGCCGCTGCTCCCTGTTCTGCTCGTACTGCTGCTGCTTCTCGCCGCTGCTACTTGCTACGCAGCTTCTCTGATGCTCGCGTGCTGCTAATGCCTCCTGCACGCGAGCTACTACTGCTCCTAAATGCTGGAGCTTGCCGCTGCTGCTAGGTGATGCTCCAGCCGCTACTAATTTGGCATGGTCAATCCATGGCCATGGCCGAGCATGTGTGTTGTGTGTGTTGTGTGTGTATGGCCGACCCAAATACTAGTTTAGGGACTAGTTTAGTTTGTTAGTCTAATTAGTAGGAGTACTAGTTAATTAGTCCAATAGTAGATGTCATGTGGACCCACTGTTAGTTTAAAGAAAAACAAAATTTTAGAAACATCTAAGTCAATGACATGTGGCCCCTTTACGCTGTTCATATGTTGACTAGTCAACATTTGACTGGGTCAACCCAACCCTACTGGCCCCACTGTCATACTCAAATGCTAGGGTAGCACTAGGTGACAAAAGTATATTCTGTTTTTTTAATTCGAATTAATATAACTCCAGAAATTCCAGAAATTGTTTAAATCTTTGAGAATTAATATAAAATAATCCGTAGCTCGGATGAAAATATTTTGTACATGAAAGTTGCTCAGAATGACGAGATGAATCCGAATACGCAGTCCGTTCGTGTACCACACATCCCTAGCATAGAGAACATGCAACAATACCCCTTCGATTCATTTGTCCGAAAACGTCAAACACCAGGAATACTTTCCCAGATGTTTCCCCCCTTCGCCAGTAGCACCTACTACTACGTTAGGTCACCTCTAGCACCGCGTAATGCCATGTTACACTTTGTGATGCTTTGATTGCTCTGTTATTTATTGTGTTCCCCCTTCGTTACTTCTTTCCGGTAGACCACGAGACTGCCGGCGACCCCCAGTTCGTCTACGGTGTTGACGACCTCTCCTTGCCAAAGCAACCAGGCAAGCCCCCCCTCTTGATCACCAGATATCGCCTAGTCTTCTCTATACTGCTTGCATTAGAGTAGTGTAGCATGTTACTGCTTTCCGTTAATCCTATCCTGATGCATAGCCTGTCATTGTACTACAGTTGTTAACCTTACCTGCTATCCTACTGCTAGTATAGGATGCTAGTGTTCCATCAGTGGCCCTACACTCTTGTCCGTCTGCCATGCTATACTACTGGGCCGTGATCACTTCGGGAGGTGATCACGGGTATATACTATATACTTTATATATATGACACATGTGGTGACTAAAGTCGGGTCGGCTCGTTGAGTACCCGCAAGTGATTTTGATGAGGGGGCTGAAAGGACAGGTGGCTCCTTCCCGGTAGAGGTGGGCCTGGGTTCCTGACGGCCCCCGACTGTTACTTTGTGGCGGAGCGACAGGGCAGGTTGAGACCACCCAGGAGAGAGGTGGGCCTGGCCCTGGTCGGCGTCCGCGGTTACTGCAAATAACACGCTTAACGAGTTCTGGGTATTTGATCTGAGTCTGGCCATTTGGTCTATATGCACTAACCATCTACGCGGGAGTAGTTATGGGTATCCCGGCGTCGTGGTATCAGCCGAAGCTCTTCTTGACGTCAGCGACGGAGCGGCGCGCGCCGGATTGGACTGGAACGCCTGCTAGGCTAGGTCTGCTTCCGGCCGCGTACGCAATGTGCAGGTGTGCAATGGGCGATGGGCCCAGACCCCTGCGCATAGGATTTAGACCGGCGTGTTGACCTCTCTGTTGAGCCTAGGTGGGGCTGCGACGTGTTGATCTTACGAGGCCGGGCATGACCCAGAAAAGTGTGTCCGGCCAAATGAGATCAAGCGTGTTGGGTTATGTGGTGCACCCCTGCAGGGAAGATTATCTATTCGAATAGCCGTGTCCCTCGGTAAAAGGACGACCCGGAGTTGTACGTTGACCTTATGACAACTAGAACCGGATACTGAATAAAATACACCCTTCCAAGTGCCAGATACAACCCGGTGATCGCTCTCTAACAGGGCGACGAGGAGGGGATCGCCGGGTAGGATTATGCTATGCGATGCTACTTGGAGGACTTCGATCTACTCTCTTCTACATGCTGCAAGATGGAGATGGCCAGAAGCGTAGTCTTCGACAGGACTAGCTATCCCCCTCTTATTTTGGCATTCTGCAGTTCAGTCCACCGATATGCCCCTTTACACATATACCCATGCATATGTAGTGTAGCTCCTTGCTTGCGAGTACTTTGGATGAGTACTCACGGTTGCTTTTCTCCCTCTTTTCCCCTTTCTATACCGGATTGTCGCAACCAGATGCTGGAGTCCAGGAGCTAGAGATCCCGAGGATGATTCTACGTGGAGTTCGGCCTCGTGGAGTAGTTAGGAGGTCCCAGGCAGGAGGCCTTGCCTTTTCGACCGTTGCTACTTTTGTGCTAGCCTTCTTAAGTCAAACTTGTTTAACTTATGTCTGTACTCAGATATTGTTGCTTCTGTTGACTCGTCCATGATCGAGCACTTGTATTCGAGCCCTCGAGGCCCCTGGCTTGTATTATGATGCTTGTATGACTTATTTATGTTTTAGAGTTGTGTTGTGATATCTTCCCGTGAGTCCCTGATCTTGATCGTACACATTTGCGTGCATGATTAGTGTACGGTCAAATCGGGGGCGTCACAAGTTGGTATCAGAGCCGACTGCCTATAGGAATCCCCTTTTCCAACTCCTTGGCCGAAGTCGAGTCTAGTCATTGAAAAAGTTTTTACTAACATGGCTGTGCGGCTTACGGGCCCACGTCGCCATTGGGTGGTATTAGAATCTTTTATTCCTCGATCCTTACTCTGAACTCTTTCCTATTCGGGTTAAATGAATTTTGCTAAATCTAACATTAGGATCTCGTTATCACTTTCACTCGGAGAGCCCCTTATTACTGATGATCGTCTGCTGCACGTGAAGACCCTGAAGACACTCTCCGCTGTTAACCCGAGAACTTGTGTTCATCGCTTTTGCAATTCCCTTCCATCGATAAACTCCTATGGATAACCACGTATACTCGCCATTCATACATTGTTTCCCAGTTGATCTTGTTATTACAAGATACCCCGAAATTCTCTCTGTTGTTACGAGAATCCTTTGAGCATACTGCCTTGCTGTTCTTTGTCACCTGAATACCCCTACGGATAATTCTCGCACTTACCGAGTATCCGCTCATCCCCAGTTGATTCAAGTATTTCACAAAAGTGTTCAAAATACCATTCGATCTTCCGAAAATCCTCAGGAGCCTTTTTGCTCTTGAAATTCTTGCTTACTTGCATTATGATTAATCTTAAGTCTCGCAATCTTATTGGCATCTCTTGTCATTATCATTTTGAGTCCGTTGATTCAATTTGTTGCGAATGCTCGCAATCCTCAGTCAAAATCCTAGAATTCATCCTTCCGGATCAGACGTCATTTTAAACATGAACTGGTTCTCGACCAACTGAATAGCCGTCGGTTGTACCCGTAAGTTTACTCAACTTATCCATCCTCAATCAGAGCGTTTGCTTCTGATCTCTTGATTTGGAAATCATAATTCCTTTGCAATTGAGCTCTAAGTTACTTAGTTGTTTCTATAATCCAAGGTCTTTGCATTGATTCTTCCTCTGGTTGTGTGCTGATACTCACATCGGATCCTTTATGGACCATCATAACCTTGTTGGATTTTTTCCGACGACGTCCTTCATATTCAATAACTTTGTGAGTCTTTTCTCGGATACATAATGCCTTTGGTAAATTGTATCCTATGCTTTGTCAACAATGCTCTCCTTTCGAGCTTGTGTTATTTACTCTTGAAGTTTGCGGTATATGTTCCCAAGATGCCCCTATGGGTTGAAGCCTTCTCTAATCCGTGTGAACCCGAAAGTTTTCATGAGTCGTACTCTTTTGGTATTTTGCCAGATAAAATTTCAACACTACAACTTTTTCGAAAGTGAGAAGTGAATGAAAGGTTATGCATTGGAGAAGTGGGAGTCGACCTTGAACTTTATGTTCATGCCCATGGACACGATGTAGCTCTTATCATTAAAGCTTCTCTTAAATTAATTATTCCTTTGGTATAAGTTCATCTTATATCTGGGATCTGGCCTTTTGCAATCGTGGTTCCGGCCATCTTCTCCTTTAAATACCATTTCTCGTACAAGTTTAGGCACTTGTCTTCTGTAGAGCAATACCCCAATCCAACCTCTACTTTGGTTTGTCGTCGAGTATTACCCCCTGGTATCTCGAGATTATCACGGAACTGCATAACTTCTTATGAGTTCTCCATCAAGTATTACGTTCTCATTGATTCTAATTTTTCACGGGCTCCGAGTTATTAAACACTCAAGGACATCGATAACTGAATCGAGTCCGCATCACGATTAAACAACTCTTAGTAATCTCCTTTGCTTACGAGTTCGTACTCGATCACGTCATCCCTAGCCTGCTCGGCTATGTCATTATCGTGCCGATTTTACTGTGCTACCTGGTCCTTCCCAGCGCACAAATTTCGACAGTGAGCTAATCTTGCGTCGATCTTCCTCGTCATATCACTTCTCCTTGAACAACAAACTTGATTTCGAGTTTGTGTCCTACCCGTGGTTCCAATAACCTTTCGCTTTCATCATTCCTTTGACTTGATGTCATCGTCGATCAATTACATCTTCTTGAAAACCTCTCGACAAATTTGTCGTGATCATTGTCAACAGTTTGACTTTTTCCTAGTTGTGTGTCGAAATTCAGGATGAGAAATACCATCCTTGCCCCTCGATGAATTGTGTTATCATCGACAACATTCTTGCCTTCCCCCAACACAAGCTTGTTCATATTTTGTGTTGTATCTTGATTTCCTTGCTATCTAGCTTATGATATGTTTTGCCTTGGGGTATTACCATCTTTTATGTCAAGAATGTCGTGAGGATTACTCCACCTCTTAAGAATTCTTGGTACAGTGATACTTCTCACCATCCCCATTCTTTCTTGGTCCCCGTGTAGTTTCTAAACGAAATACCGACAAATGGTCTGTGATGTGTAGATTCTAAACTTCTAGCAACCCTATTGCTTTGAAGTTATTGGTCTATAGTTTCATTCTACGTCTATGGCTTAATGAATCATCATTCGAACATTGATCGTGCTACCTAGCCCATATTTCGGGTGCACATTTCAACCAATGTTTAACTGTGTATGTTTTTCTCGAGCATACATCATTAAGTCATTCGATCTAGCTAATGTTATCTCCTTGTTCACATAGTTGTGGAAATCCATCTTTTGGAAGTCTCAATGGATTGTCGCCGAGTCAATCAGTCACCTCCTCACCTCTCCTTGGTTTAATGATGGACTCTTGTTTCGGAACTTGCTTTCATAGTTCATTTCCCGAGAATCTTACAATGTCATCCCACCAATTTGTGTTGCACCTTTCTTCTCAGACATCCTAAGTCTGAGTTATCCTAACACCAATCAGATCTGAATCTCGGTCAGATATGATGGTTGGAACATATTTCCAAGAGTTATAACATTGGTCTATTTATGACCCGGTAAGATGATGTCATGGCTCGCACACCTGGCTGGAGGACCTATTCTTCCATGAGGAAATTGTAAGACTTACTCTATAAAGTTGTTCCTGATGGATCCTTTGTGTATCCATAGCCTGATCTTACCTAATGACCATGTCAATGCTATCTCGAAGCATGTCTATGGTACTTCGATTTTCAACAAGAACATTTGAAGCCCAATGCTAAATGTTTGCTGCTCAATTATCCAAACACCGTTGTTTGGGTAATGTCATGAACTTCCTCTTCCCTAACCTAAATGGTTCTCTTCTAACCCTTGTCCTTGGGAAGGATATACCCCAACCCTTGTCCTTGGGAAGGATATACCCCTGAAATATGTGTTTAAACACATTTTCCTTTTCATTGTTCTGTTTAATCTGATAATCATATTTTCCTTTCCATTGGTTGGTTTAACGTTTCTGGTGATCATTATGATCTAAGCAGTATTAATTCCCTGCTTGTGCAAACACCTCGGTGTACAACTCTGTCAGTAAGACCCTGTTACTATTGTTGGTGACATTCCGGTAACCACCGATGGGCGAGAACCTTGCCTATTGGTCCGCCTCGTTCAACGAGCAGGAAAATGGTTCTCTTTGTCCCTCGCCCTTGGTACCAATGTTGTTGCCAACATAACTGACAGGCTACCCTCTGACATGCCTTACTTACATGATCGTGCAAGACGTCATCGCCCTTCCTACTTTTAACCCACATGGTGGGCCCACAACCCACAGTTCCACAGGATCGAAATCTCACTCTCCTGTGCACCCCCTGCTCCCAAATTTATTCATCGCGCGTGGCCTCGTATGTAATTCACGGACCACCGTCCTACTGATCTATACTGGCATCAGACATAATACTTATTCCGATTGCTTTGAACCCCTTTCACACTTTGTTTCAGGCTTCGAAAGATTGCCTACCCGTTTGAAACTTCTCATGGTACTTTCTTACTTGCTCTCGGCTTTTTCTTAAGATTTAGTTCGAGAGTTACTTTCCGCCACCTTCCCCGATGATATTGACCAAATAGTCAACCTTGCAGAGGTCCGTTCTTCCAGAATACCCCCTTACTCTGTCGCAAGTACGATGGAGTTCCCGAAGAAAGGACGACGACTTCATCATGATGCATTGGAATAAAGAATTGAAGACATCAACCAAAGGATTAACTTCTTCGAGAAGATCCGTTAGAATATCGTAACCAGAACTTTCCCCCTTACTCCCCTCTTAAATCTCGGGACGAGATTTCTTGTAGTGGAGGAGAATTGTGACGCCCGGATAATTAAGCTACAGTAATCCCACGTTAACGATGCCACGTCACCCCGTTTACTGTTGATAAACTCTCGATAGTTCAGAACCGAAACAAATTAAAAATTTAAATAAAAGCAAATAATAAAAGTTTACAAATATTAAAACTAAAATGTTCGGAGTGAGCCAAATAGTCCATAATAAATATTGGTGAAGAAACCACACTTTTGTAAAGTATTTAACTGCACTATAGTAAGTAAAAACAGCACCAAAACAATTATTTAAATGCTTTTAAATACTAAACAAATGTTAATCTAGGTTATATAATCACCAAACTTTTTGGAGTAGGTGGCCTATGTTATTATGCTAATTTAGGAGTAGGGGTTGTATTTTTGTAAAACTGTTTTGCTAACTAAAATAAATAAAACAGAAAAGAAAAATAAGAAAAGGGAAGAGACTAAACAAAAAATGGGAAATAGAAACTAACCTAACCCGCTGGGCACTTGGCCCACCTAGCAAAGCTCACGGCCCAGCCCACCCCCAGCTCCTTCAACCTATCGCTACAGGAGGTGGGGGAAGGCGTGGCGGCCATCCACGGCGCCATGGCCGCGGTGGCAGCCATCCCGCGGCTTCCCCTCCATGGATAAGGTCACACCCGAGCCCCTGGACATAACCCTAGCGCCATTCCCTCTTTCCCTCGCTCGTTCTCTTCGCGGCAAACACACACCCGAAACCACCACGCCATGGCCATCGTCGTTGTCGCGGCCACTGACCTCCCCGCCATCTTGGAATGCGCCAAGAGAATCGCCATCGTCTGCTGCTTCCTCTTCGTCCACGACCTCGAGCCCGGAGTCCCTGCATCGCGTGGATCGGGCTGCTTCATCGTCCTCGGCCACCGTTGCCTCCGCCATGGATCCGCGCCACCGCACATCCTCGAACCACCCGAGCACGTCTCCGACCCCATCTCGGTGAGCTACGCGGTTCCCCCCCTTTTTCCCCCTTCAACTCCGCCTCCGTGGACCGTCGTCCCCGAGCTCGGCCGTCATTGTCCATGGTCGTGCTCGACTTCCTGCGTACACACGCGCCCATGCCGCCCCTTGCCGATGTTTGCTGCTCCCACCCCGGCTGCCCCTGCTCGCCCGGGCAGCCGCCCGTGCGCGCGCCGCCGTGCCCGCTACCGCCCTGCTTCTTCCCTGCCGGTGTCCGCCTGCTGCCGCGACTTCTGCTGCCCTGCGCCATCGCGGTCGCGCGCTGCTCTGCCTACTGCTGCTACCTGTGGTGCTGCCACTGCCGCCGCTGCTGCCCCGCTACGCCAGCCCGCGTGCGCGCGCGCCGCTTCCCTGCTCGCTTTTTGCTCCTGCTGCTTGCCGATGCTAGCTGCCGCTGCTCCCTGTTCTGCTCGTACTGCTGCTGCTTCTCGCCGCTGCTACTTGCTACGCAGCTTCTCTGATGCTCGCGTGCTGCTAATGCCTCCTGGACGCGAGCTACTACTGCTCCTAAATGCTGGAGCTTGCCGCTGCTGCTAGGTGATGCTCCAGCCGCTACTAATTTGGCATGGTCAATCCATGGCCATGGCCGAGCATGTGTGTTGTGTGTGTTCTGTGTGTATGGCCGACCCAAATACTAGTTTAGGGACTAGTTTAGTTTGTTAGTCTAATTAGTAGGAGTACTAGTTAATTAGTCCAATAGTAGATGTCATGTAGACCCACTGTTAGTTTAAAGAAAAACAAAATTTTAGAAACATCTAAGTCAATGACATGTGGCCCCTTTACGCTGTTCATATGTTGACTAGTCAACATTTGACTGGGTCAACCCAACCCTACTGGCCCCACTGTCATACTCAAATGCTAGGGTAGCACTAGGTGACAAAAGTATATTCTGTTTTTTAATTCGAATTAATATAACTCCAGAAATTCCAGAAATTGTTTAAATCTTTGAGAATTAATATAAAATAATCCGTAGCTCGGATGAAAATATTTTGTACATGAAAGTTGCTCAGAATGACGAGACGAATCCGAATACGCAGTCCGTTCGTGTACCACACATCCCTAGCATAGCGAACGTGCAACAATACCCATTCGATTCGTTTGTCCGAAAACGTCAAACACCAGGAATACTTTCCCGGATGTTTCCCCCCTTCGCCAGTAGCACCTACTACTACGTTAGGTCACCTCTAGCACCGCGTAATGCCATGTTACACTTTGATGCTTTGATTGCTCTGTTATTTATTGTGTTCCCCCTTCGTTACTTCTTTCCGGTAGACCCCGAGACTGCCGGCGACCCCCAGTTCGTCTACGGTGTTGACGACCTCTCCTTGCCAGAGCAACCAGGCAAGCCCCCCTTCTTGCTCACCAGATATCACCTAGTCTTCTCTATACTGCTTGCATTAGAGTAGTGTAGCATGTTACTGCTTTCCGTTAATCCTATCCTGATGCATAGCCTGTCATTGTTGCTACAGTTGTTACCCTTACCTGCTATCCTACTGCTAGTATAGGATGCTAGTGTTCCATCAGTGGCCCTACACTCTTGTCCGTCTGCCATGCTATACTACTGGGCCGTGATCACTTCGAGAGGTGATCACGGGTATATACTATATACTTTATATATATGACACATGTGGTGACTAAAGTCGGGTCAGCTCGTTGAGTACCCGCAAGTGATTTTGATGAGGGGCTGAAAGGACAGGTGGCTCCTTCCCGGTAGAGGTGGGCCTGGGTTCCTGACGGCCCCCGACTGTTACTTTGTGGCGGAGCGACAGGGCAGGTTGAGACCACCCAGGAGAGAGGTGGGCCTGGCCCTGGTCGGCGTCCGCAGTTACTTCAAATAACACGCTTAACGAGTTCTGGGTATTTGATCTGAGTCTGGCCATTTGGTCTATACGCACTAACCATCTACGCGGGAGTAGTTATGGGTATCCCGGCGTCGTGGTATCAGCCGAAGCTCTTCTTGACGTCAGCGACGGAGCGGCGCGCGCCAGATTGGACTGGAACGCCTGCTAGGCTAGGTCTGCTTCCGGCCGCGTACGCAACGTGCAGGTGTGCAATGGGCGATGGGCCCAGACCCCTGCGCGCATAGGATTTAGACCGGCGTGTTGACCTCTCTGTTGAGCCTAGGTGGGGCTGCGACGTGTTGATCTTACGAGGCCGGGCATGACCCAGAAAAGTGTGTCCGGCCAAATGGGATCAAGCGTGTTGGGTTATGTGGTGCACCCCTGCACGGAAGATTATCTATTCGAATAGCCGTGTCCCTCGGTAAAAGGATGACCCGGAGTTGTACCTTGACCTTATGACAACTAGAACCGGATACTGAATAAAATACACCCTTCCAAGTGCCAGATACAACCCGGTGATCGCTCTCTAACAGGGCGACGAGGAGGGGATCGCCGGGTAGGATTATGCTATGCGATGCTACTTGGAGGACTTCGATCTACTCTCTTCTACATGCTGCAAGATGGAGATGGCCAGAAGCATAGTCTTCGACAGGACTAGCTATCCCCCTCTTATTCTGGCATTCTGCAGTTCAGTCCACCGATATGCCCCTTTACACATATACCCATGCATATGTAGTGTAGCTCCTTGCTTGCGAGTACTTTGGATGAGTACTCACGGTTGCTTTTCTCCCTCTTTTCCCCTTTCTATACCGGATTGTCGCAACCAGATGCTGGAGTCCAGGAGCTAGAGATCCCGAGGATGATTCTACGTGGAGTTCGGCCTCGTGGAGTAGTTAGGAGGTCCCAGGCAGGAGGCCTTGCCTTTTCGACCGTTGCTACTTTTGTGCTAGCCTTCTTAAGGAGACGAGATGCTTAAAAGAGATGTTAGATAGCTGTGCAGAAATCGACGAGATGCTTCAGTTGGTGGAGGAGCTTTGTCATGAGTGATCTCATTGTGGACATGCCACGAACGCCACATTGTCATCAAGAGAGCCATGCGGGACGATTCCGATAGCGGCTCAAGCACATCAAAAAGCCACTCCGGGCCTGTGTGACGAACAAACTGGATGTCCGGGAGCATCCAGTCTTTAGCCATCGCTCTCCATAGCTCCACTGCACGGGGACACCTACACATTGCGCGGAATCCATCCTCGCATTCCAAACCACACAAGGGACATATGCCAGTGGTTTCCAAGTGACGGGAAAATTTATTCGCCCATGTAGCAAGGGAATTTGTCACAAGCCGCCAAGCAAACACGCGTACCTTTGGGGGGGCAAGGCACCCCATATGATCTTCCAGATGGCGCGACGACCATCCGGTGCCCTGCTGGATGCGCTCGCTGATGGACGCTCGCGCTCGTCCATCGCGAAGCGGTACGCGGACCGAACGGTGAAGATACCATTCGTCTCAGGAACCCATGCCAGGATGTCCTCGGCGAGGCGCGGCGACGTCCGGATTTTGCTGATGATGTCAATATCTGCTGGATGGAAGAAGCGATGCAAGAGGTCCGTGCGCCATGCACCTCGGTCATCGAGCAGCTCCGCCACCCGTCGAAGGCGGCAGGTCCCTCGTGCAGATATGAGTTCACCAGTCGGGGGGCGGGGCAGCCACTTGTCATGCCAGATACGAATGCTTTCACCGTTCCCCACGCGCCACACTAGCCCCTTCTTGAGAAGCTCAAGCCCATACTGGATGGCCTGCCAGGTGGAGGACGCGTTCCCAGAGAACACCGTGTCCTCGAGGCGACCCCCGGGGTAGTAGCGAGCTTTGAGGACCTGTGCACACAAGCTATTGGGTTTTGTTACAAGTCTCCACGCCTGGCGAGCCAGGAGCGCCTGATTAAAGACCCTGAAGTCTCGGAATCCCAGTCCCCCCTTCATCTTATGTGACATAATGCGTGGCCAAGAAATCCAATGAGTTTTCCGCTTCCCTTCCTTCGCACCCCACCAGAAATTACGCACCATTCTGTTTAGGTCATCACACACTGACATCGGTAGTTTGAAAACTCCCATCATATAAGTTGGAATAGCCTGGGCGACCGCCTTAATCATGGTCTCCTTCCCTGCCAAGGACAAGGTGTCGCCCCACGCAAAGATGCGTTTAGTGAGGCGAGCTTGCAAATTCTGAAAATTTCCTTTGGACATTCTACCTTCTGGAGTTGGGAGCCCCAAATATTTCTCCTCAAAGGTTGACAACTGCACCTGCAACTCAGCACGAACTTGCTCCTGTTCTACGTGCACACAAGAATTCCCAAACAAAATACTGCACTTTGCCGGGTTTATCAATTGTCCTGTTGCATTCTCATAAGTGTTAATAATTTTCTTAACTTCTCTGGCTTGCTCCTTCTCTGCTTTGAAGAATAATAGTGTATCGTCCGTGAAAAGCAAGTGAGAAATACCAGGCGCACGGCGACAAACTTTAATGGGTGAAAATTTTCCTTGTACCTCGCCATCTTTCAACAGAGCGGATAAACCATCAGCCACAAAAAGGAATAAATACGGGGATAGTGGGTCACCTTGCCGAAGCCCACACGTTGGTGCGAACGAATCCAAGAGGGTCCCATTAAATTTAACAGAATATCTCACAGAGGTGACACACGACATTATCCAGTCAACCCATCTGTGAGCGAAACCCATCTTTTGCATCGTACGCTTCAAGAAACTCCAGTCTACCCTGTCATAAGCCTTAGACAGATCTAGTTTATATGCACAATAACTCCTGTCTGGATCCTTCTCCTGCTGTATGTGGTGGATACATTCAAAAGCAATCAGCACATTATCAGTAATCATTCTACCTGGGACGAAAGCACTCTGCTCAGGCGATATGATCTCCTCCAGGATGGGGCGCAGTCTGTTGACAAGACACTTTGCCACAATCTTATAGATGACATTACATAAACTAATAGGACGATACTCAGAGAACTTAACCGGGTTGTCCACCTTCGGAATCAGAACGATGGAGGTGTCGTTCACCCCCTCCGGCATATGTCCTGTCCTAAAAAATTCCAACACCCCTGCAATTACCTGGACTTTCATCACAGCCCAGTTTCGCTGAAAAATTCTCGTGGGGAAACCGTCAGGTCCAGGTGCCTTTAGGGGTCCTATCTGAAATAGAGCATCAGAAACCTCCTTATCCGTGAATTATGCACATAACCCTTCATTCATGATGTCAGTAACGCGAGCATTAATAAGATTAGTAACCGGATCAGCACATAACAAGGGGTCTGCTGTAAACAAGTTGGCAAAATAAGAAGTCATCTCCGCCATAACCTTGCTGTCTGTGTGCACCACCCCGTGCTCATCAAGAAGAGATTTGATCCGGTTTTTCCTTTCTCTCCAAACAGCCTTACGGTGAAAGAATTTCGTATTGCGGGCTCCCTCTTTCAACCAGTCAACTCTAGATCGCTGCATCCAAAGCATCTCCTCTCTGTATAACAACTCATTCAAGCGGTCAGTAGCCTCCCTGATTATACACTGATCTGCATTCATAGCCATTAACTCTTCAAGGCGGGAACGAGATTTATTAATATCCTTAATTACATTACCAAATTTTTTCTTGCTCCACGACTGAAGGGTGTGCATGAGGGTGTCAAGGGCAGCGGACACATCACCCAAATTTACCATGTTTCCCGCAGCGACCCATGCCTCAGAAATGACCTCAGGGAGAGCGAGCTCGCGCTCCCACATCACCTCATAATGTCGGCATTTCCTACCGACATCCACTCGTGGCTCCTCCAGCTCGCACATTAGCAAGATGGGGGCATGATCTGAAGACGGCGCCACCAGATGCCTAACCGAAGCATCCAGGAACAAATCTCTCCAAGCATTATTTGCCACTGCCCGGTCCAGCCGGACCTTGACGTAAGCGCGCCCAGCTCGGCGGTTATCATAAGTGTACGGAACACCTGAAAAACCAAGATCACTGAGGCCACAAACTTCCAAAACATCACGGAAATCAATCATCTGACCTGCCGCCCTCGGATTTTCGGAGAAGTGTTCGAAGCCCCACATGGCCTCGTTGAAATCGCCCACCACCACCCATGGCATATCCACGCGGCGATGTAGATCGCGGAGAAGGGTCCACATGCGATGACGGTCCTCCGTGCGAGGCTCACCATACACACAGCTAAGCCTCCATGGTGGTTCTCCCGCTGTCGTTGTCACGTGAGCATCAATATATCGGTCGTTTAACTCCTTTACATCAAGCTGCACGGATTCGTGCAAGACCACCACTGAGCCCATTACTATCTATAAAATCAAAACCACTTAAACCTAGCCGGAACGATACCTCTTCATCCTAACTTTCGACTGCCTAGTTTCACATAAAAATGATACATGGGGAATGAGCTTGCACCAAGCTGGCAAGATCACGAACTGTCCGGGAGTTCCCCGCCCCCCGGCAGTTCCAGCTGAGTATATTCATTGCTCCTGATGGGGCACCGCCTGCGTCCCCGTCAGTTGACCGGCGCCCCCATGGCCGGTTGGCTCCAGAATGGTTTGTCCCGACTCCTCCTCCATATGATCACGCACCTTGTCCTCACCATCTTGCCCAGTTTTCTGCTTTTTTTAGTGTACTCGTCAGCGTTCTGCACTCCTCTGGCTGGGTTGCCACAGCGGTATTATCAACCGGCAGCGGCGGCAAGTTTTCCTTCCCACGAGCCCTCCTCTCGCCTCCTGATATGTTCTGCAACATAGTGGCAAGGTATACTAACATGGGTGGATTTTCCTTCTCTTTAACCTTTGTAGACATGTCAGGTTGGGGTTGTTGCTGCTCACGTGGTTGTGGTTTACTTCTGTTGCCATTGCTCCTACTCGTACTAGAATTAGCATCAGATGCAATGTTTTATTTTCAGATCTATAAACCAAAAAAACCCTAAAATATTTTATCTTTTGTTTAGTTTTATTTATATCTATCAGATCTCACCTTTGCAAGTGACCGTGAAGGGATTGACAACCCCTTTATCGCGTTGGGTGTAAGTGTTTAATTGTTTGTGTAGGTGAATCTATTGGGGACTTGTGTTTTTCTCCTACTAGATTGATACCTTGGTTCTTAACTGAGGGAAATACTTATCTCTACTATGTTGCATCACCCTTTTCTCTTCAAGGGAAAAACCAACGCAAGCTCAAGAAGTAGCAGGAAGAATTTCTGGCGCCGTTGCCGGGGGAGATCTACGTCAAGCCTACCAAGTACCCATCATAAAGTCTCATCTCTTGCATTACATTATTCGTCATTCGCCTCTCATTTTCCTCTCCCCTACTTCTAAAATGATTTTCGAAAAGATTTGCCCTTTTCTTCGCCCTTCTTCCGTTCATCTTTTCATTTGCCTTTTGTTTGCTCATGTGTTAGATTGCTTGCTTTGTCACGATGGCTCAAGAGAATACCAAGTTGTGCGACTTTTCCAATACTAATAATAATGATTTTATTAGTACTCCGATTTCTCCCATCACTAGTGTGAATCTTATGAAATTAATGCCGCTTTGCTGAATCTTGTTATCAAAGATCAATTTTCTGGCCTTCCTAGTGAAGTTGTTGCATCTCATCTAAATAATTTTGTTGAGTTGTGCGATATGCAAAAGAAGAAAGATGTGGATAATGATATTGTTAAATTGAAGCTATTTCCGTTCTCACTACGAGATCGTGTTAAAACTTGGTTTTCATCTTTGCCTAAGAATAGTATTGATTAATGGAATAAGTGTAAAGATGCTTTTATTTCCAAGTATTTTCCTCCCGCTAAAATTATCTTCCTTAGGAACGATATTATGAATTTTAAGCAACTTGATCATGAACGTGTTGCACAATCTTGGGAGAGGATGAAATTGATGATACAGAATTGCCCTACTCATGGTTTAAATTTGTGGATGATCACACAAATTTTTTAGGCCGGATTGAATTTTGCTTCTAGAAATCTTTAGATTCGGCCGCGGGAGGTACTTTTATGGAAATTACATTAGGAGAAGCTACTAAACTCCTAGATAATATTATGGTTAATTATTCTCAATGACACACCGAAAGATCTTGTACTAGTAAAAAAGTGCATGCGATTGAAGAGATTAATGTTTTGAGTGGAAAGATGGATGAACTTATGAAATTGTTTGCTAGCAAGAGTGCTTATATTGATCCTAATGATATGCCTTTGTCCACTTTGATTGAGAATAATAATGAATGTATGGATGTGAATTTTGTTGGTAGGAACAATTTTGGTAACAACACGTATAGAGGTAATTTTAATCCTAGGTCATTCCCTAGTAATTCCTCTAATAATTATGGTAATTCCTACAACAATTCTTATGGAAATCATAATAAGATAACCTCTGATCTTGAGAGTAGTGTTAAAGAATTTATGAGTTCACAAAAGAATTTCAATGCTTTGTTTGAAGAAAAAATGCTTAAGATTGATGATTTGGCTAGGAACGTTGATAAATTTCTCTTGAGGTTGCTTCTTTCAAATTAGATCTATTACATCCAAGCATTATATTAATGAATCTCAAAAATCTATGAGAATTTCCATTGATGAGTGCAAAGAAAGAACCGCTAAGATGCATGCTAAACGAGATTTGTTTGTAAAAGCGTGTTCTTCTAGTTTTTGTGAAAATAATGATGAAGATCTTAAAGTGATTGATGTGACTCCTATTTAATCTTTGTTTTCCAATATAAATCTTGATAAGGATGGGACTGTAGTGTTGGAAATATGCCCTAGAGGCAATAATAAATAGGTTATTATTATATTTCCTTGTTCATGATAATCGTTTATTATCCATGCTAGAATTGTATTGATAGGAAACTCAGATACATGTGTGGATACATAGACAACACCATGTCCCTAGTAAGTCTCTAGTTGACTAGCTCGTTGATCAATAGATGGTTATGGTTTCCTGACCATGGACATTGGATGTCGTTGATAACGGGATCACATCATTAGGAGAATGATGTGATGGACAAGACCCAATCCTAAGCCTAGCACAAGATCGTGTAGTTCGTCTGCTAAAGCTTTTCTAATGTCAAGTATCATTTCCTTAGACCATGAGATTGTGCAACTCCCGGATACCATAGGAATGCTTTGGGTGTACCAAACATCACAACGTAACTGGGTGGCTATAAAGGTGCACTACAGGTATCTTCGAAAGTGTCTGTTGGGTTGGCACGAATCGAGACTGGGATTTGTTACTCCGTGTAAACGGAGAGGTATCTCTGGGCCCACTCGGTAGGACATCATCATAATGTGCACAATGTGACCAAGGAGTTGATCACGGGATGATGTGAGTTACGGAACGAGTAAAGAGACTTGCCGGTAACGAGATTGAACAAGGTATAGGGATACCGACGATCGAATCTCGGGCAAGTAACATATCGATAGACAAAGGGAATTGTATACGGGATTGATTGAATCCCCGACATCGTGGTTCATCCGATGAGATCATCGTGGAACATGTGGGAGCCAACATGGGTATCCAGATCCCGCTGTTGGTTATTGACCGAAGAACGTCTCGGTCATGTCTGCATGGTTCCCGAACCCGTAGGGTCTACACACTTAAGGTTCGATGACGCTAGGGTTATAGGGAAAGTATGTACGTGGTTACTGAATGTTGTTCGGAGTCCCGGATGAGATCCGGGACGTCACGAGGAGTTCCGGAATGGTCCGGAGGTAAAGATTTATATATGGGAAGTCCTGTTTTGGTCACCGGAAAAGTTTCGGGTGATATCGGTAATGTACCGGGACCACCGGGAGGGTCCCGGGGGTCCACCAAGTGGGGCCACCAGCCCCAGAAGGCTGCGTGGGCCAAGTGTGAGAGGGGACCAGCCCCAGGTCGGCTGGTGCGCCCCCCACCATGGCCCAAGCGCATGGGAGAGTGGGAGGGGGCAAACCCTAGGTCCAGATGAGCCTTAAGGCCCACCCTAGTGGCGCCCCCCCTCTCCTCCCCTTGGCCGCCCCCCTTGGATGGGATCTAGGGCTGGCCGCCTCCCCTTGGGGTGGGAACCCTAGGGGGCGCAGCCCCCTTCCCCCCTATATATAGTTGAGGTTTGGGCTGCCCAAGACACATGAGAACGTCTCTCTTTCGGCGCAGCCCTACCCCTCTCCCTCCTCCTCTTCTCCCGCGGTGCTTGGCGAAGCCCTGCGGGATTGCCACGCTCCTCCACCACCACCACGCTGTCGTGCTGCTGCTGGATGGAGTCTTCCCCAACCTCTCCCTCTCTCCTTGCTGGATCAAGGCGTGGGAGACGTCACCGGGCTGCACGTGTGTTGAACGCGGAGGCACCGTTCTTCGGTGCTTAGATCGAAATCAACCGCGATCTGAATCGCTACGAATACGACTCCCTCATCCGCGTTCTTGCAACGCTTCCGCATCGCGATCTACAATGGTATGTAGATGCACTCCCCTTCCCTTCGTTGCTAGATTACTCCATAGATTGATCTTGGTGATGCGTAGAAAATTTTGAATTTCTGCTATGTTCCCCAACATGTAGATGAGTCAACTTTAGCTGGAAGGCGTCCCAATGATTCGGAGTTTATAGATCTTGATGCAAATTTTGATAAAAGTGGGATTGGAGAGGTCAAAACTTTAAGTAGCAATGAACCCACTCTTTTGGATTTCAAGGAATTTAATTATGATAATTGTTCTTTAATAGATTGTATTTCCTTGTTGCAATGGATGTTGAATTCTCCTCATGCTTATAATCAAAATAAAGATTTTACTAAACATATCGTTGATGCTATATGATGAAATCTTTTGAAGAAAAGCTTGAATTGGAAGTTTCTATCCCTAGAAAACTTTATGATGAGTGGGAATCTTCTACTAGGATTAAGATTAAAGATTATGAGTGCCATGCTTTGTGTGATTTGGGTGCTAGCGTTTCCATGATTCCGAAAACTTTATGTGATGTGCTAGGTTTCCGTGAATTTGATGATTGTTTTTTAAATTTGCATCTTGCGGATTCCACTATTAAGAAACCTATGGGAAGAATTAATGATGTTCTTATTATTGCAAATAGGAATTATGTGTCCGTAGATTTCATTGTTCTTGATATAGATTGCAATCCTACATGTCCTATTATTCTTGGTAGACCTTTCCTTAGAACGATTGGTGCAATTATTGATATGAAAGAAGGAAACATTAGATTTCAATATCCATTAAGGAAGGGCATAGAACACTTTCCTAGAAAGAAAATTAATTTGCCATATGAATCTATTATGATATCTACTTATGGATTGCATACCAAAGATGACAATACCTAGATCTATTACTTTATGCCTAGCTAGGGCGTTAAACAATAACGCTTGTTGGGAGGCAACCGAATTTTTTTCTTGCTTTTTGGTCCTGTTTTTCAATAAATAATTCATCTAGCCTCTAGTTAGATGTGTTTTTGTGTTTTAATTAGTGTTTGTGCTAAGTAAGACCTTTGGGATGGCTTACGATGATAGTTGATTTGATCTTGCTAAAAAACAGAAACTTTTGCACCCAGGAAAACAATTCTCATTTTTAACAGAAGCGCGATAAAATACTGATTCTTTTTACAGATGATTAATATACAAATTGCCCAGGTTTTCTTAATTTTTAAGAATTATTGAAGTTACAGAAGTATTCGAGAGTTACAGATTGCTACACACTGTTCTGTTTTCTATGTGTTGTTTGCTTATTTTGATGAATCTATGGGTCGTATCGAGGGTATAAATCATGGAGAAGTTGGAATACAGTAGATAATACACCAATATAAATAAACAATGATTTCAGAATAGTACCAAAAGTGGTGATTTATTTTATTATACTAACGGGTCTCATGAGATTTTCTATTGAATTTTGTGTTGTGAAGTTTTCAAGTTTTGGGTAAAGATTTGATGGACTATGGAATAAGGAGTGGCAAGAGCCTAAGCTTGGGGATGCCCAAGGCACCCCAAGGTAATATTTAAGGACAACCAAGAGCCTAAGCTTGGGGATGCCCCGGAAGGCATCCCCTCTTTCGTCTTCGTCTATCGGTAAATTTACTTGAGGCTATATTTTTATTCACCACATGATATGTGTTTTGCTTGGAGCGTCTTGTATGATATGAGTTTTTGCTTTTTAGTTTGCCAAAATTATCCTTTCTGTACACACCTTTTGAGAGGGACACGCATGAATCGTGATTTATTAGAATACTCTATGTGCTTCACTTATATCTTTTGAGCTAGGCAATTTTGCTCTAGCGCTTCCCTTATATCTTTTTAGAGCACGGCGGTGGCTTTATTTTGTAGAAATTATTGAAATCTCATGCTTCATTTACATTATTTTTAGAGTCTATTTAAACAGCATGGTAATTTTCTTTTGTTATGAATTTAGTCTTAATATGATAGGCATCCAAGAGAGATATAATAAAAACTTTCATATAAAGTGTACTGAATACTATGAGAAGTTGGATCCTTTATGATTGTTTTGAGATATAAAGATGGTGATATTAGAGTCATGCTAGTGAGTAATTGTGGATTGTAGAAATACTTGTGTTAAAGTTTGTGATTTCCGTACATGCACGTATGGTGAACCGTTATGTGATGAAGTTGGAGCATGCATGATTTATTTATTGATTGTCTTCCTTATGAGTGGCGGTCGGGGACGAGCGATGGTCTTTTCCTACCAATCTATCCCCCTAGGAACATGCGCATAGTACTTTGTTTCGATGACTAATAGATTTTTGCAATAAGTATGTGAGTTCTTTATGACTAATGTTGACTCCATGGATTATACGCACTCTCACCCTTCCACCATTGCTAGCCTCTCTAGTACCGCGCAAATTTCGCCGGTACCATACACCCACCATTTACCTTCCTAAAAACAGCCACCATACCTACCTATTATGGCATTTCCACAGCCATTCCGAGATATATTGACATGCAACTTCCACCATTCCGTTTTATTATGACACGCTCCATCATTGTTATATTGCTTTGCATGATCGTGTAGTTGACATCGTATTTGTGGCAAAGTCACCATTCATAGTTTGTACATGTCGCTCTTGAGTCATTGCACATCCCGGTAGACCGCCGGAGGCATTCATATAGAGTCATATTTTGTTTTAAGTATCGAGTTATAATTCTTGAGTTGTAAGTAAATAAAAGTGTGATGATCTTCATTATTAGAGCATTGCCCTATGTGAGCAAAAATAAAAGAGGCCAAAGAATCCCACAAAAAAAGAGGCCAAAGAAGCCAACAAAGAAAATTAGAGAAAAGAGAGAAGGGGCAATGTTACTATCCTTTTTCCACACTTGTGCTTCAAAGTAGCACCATGATCTTCATGATAGAGAGTCTCCTATGTTGTCACTTTCATATACTAGTGGGAATTTTTCATTATAGAACTTGGCTTGTATATTCCAATAATGGGCTTCCTCAAATTGCCCTAGGTCTTCGCGAGCAAGCAAGTTGGATGCACACCCACGTAGTTTCTTTTTGAGCTTTCATAAACTTATAGCTCTAGTGCATCCGTTGCATGACAATCCCTACTCACTCACATTAATATCTATTGACGGGCATATCCATAGCCAGTTGGTACGCCTAGTTGATGTGAGACTATCTCCTTCTTTTTGTCTTCTCCACAACCACCATATTCTATTCCACCTATAGTGCTATATCCATGGCTCACGCTCATGTATTGCGTGAAAGTTGAAAAGGTTTGAGAACGTCAAAGGTATGAAACAATTCCTTGGCTTGTCATCGGCGTTGTGCATGATTTGAATATTTTGTGTGATGAAGATGGAGCATAGCCAGACTATATGATTTTGTAAGGATAGCTTTCTTTGGCCATGTTATTTTGAGAAGACATGATTGCTTTATTAGTATGCTTGAAGTATTATCGTTTTTATGTCAATATTAAACTTTTGTTTTGAACCTTATGGATCTGAACATTCATGCCACAATAAAGAAAATTACATGGATAAATATGTTAGGTAGCATTCCACATCAAAAATTCTGTTTTTATCATTTACCTACTCTAGGACGAGCAGGAGTTAAGCTTGGGGATGCTTGATACGTCTCCAACGTATCTATAATTTTTGATTGTCCCATGCTATTATATTATCTGTTTTGGATGTTTTATATGCATTCATATGCTATTTTATATTATTTTTGGGACCAACCTATTAACCTAGAGCCCAGTGCCAGTTTCTGTTTTTTCCTTGTTTTTCAGCTTCGCAGAAAAGGAATATCAAACGGAGTCCAAACGGAATAAAACTTTCGCGATGATTTTTCTTGGACCAGAAGACACCCAGTGGACTTGGAGTCCAAGTCAGAAGACCCACGAGGCGGTGACAAGCCGCTGGGGCGCGCCCCCGGCTTCTGGCCCCCTCGGGAGTCCACCGACCTACTTCTCCCTCCTATATATTCTCATATATTCCAGAACAACCAGAAAGAGCCACGGAAATACTTTTCCACCGCCGCAACCTTATGTTCCCGTGAGATCCCATCTTGGGGCCTTTTTCGGCATCCTGCCGGAGGGGGATCCGATCACGGAGGGCATCTACATCAACTCTATTGCCCTTCCGATGAAGCGTGAGTAGTTTACCACAGACCTACGGGTGCATAGCTAGTAGCTAGATGGCTTCTTCTCTCTCTTTGATTCTCAATACCATGTTCTCCTTGATGTTCTTGGAGATCTATCCGATGTAATCTTCTTTTGCGGTGTGTTTGTCGAGATCCGATGAATTGTGGATTTATGATCAAATTATCTATGAATATTATTTGAATCTTCTCTGAATTTTTACATGCATGATTTGATATCTTTGCATTTCTCTTCGAATTATCGGTTTGGTTTGGCCAACTAGATTGGTTTTTCTTGCAATGGGAGAGGTGCTTAGCTTTGGGTTCAATCTTGCGTGATTTCACCCAGTGACAAAGTAGGGGTAGCGAGACACGTATTGAATTGTTGCCATCGAGGATAAAAAGATGGGTTTTTCATCATATTGCTTGAGTTTATTCCTCTACATCATGCCATCTTACTTAAGGCGTTACTCTCTACTCTTGAACTTAATACTCTAGATGGAGGCAGGAGTCGGTCGATGTGTGGAGTAGTAGATGCAGGTAGGAGTTGGTCTACTTGACACGGACATGATGCCTATATTGCATAATCATTGCCTTGGATATCGTCATATCTTTGCGCTTTTCTATCAATTGCTTGACAGTAAATTATTCACCCACTGTATTATTTGCCTTAATGAGAGAAGCCTCTAGTGAACCTATGGCCCCCAGGTCTAATTTCCATCATATTAGTTTCCGATTTACTATTCTTGCAATCTTTTATTTTCATATCTATAAACCAAAAAAACCCAAAAATAATTTATCTTTTGTTTAGTTATATTTATCTCTATCAGATCTCGCCTTTGCAAGTGACTGTGAAGGGATTGACAACCCCTTTATCGCGTTGGGTGCAAGTGTTTGATTGTTTGTGTAGGTGCATGATGACCCACAAGTGTAGGGGATCTATCATAGTCCTTTTGATAAGTAAGAGTGTCGAACCCAACGAGTAGCAGAAGGAAATGACAAGCGGTTTTCAGTAAGGTATTCTCTGCAAGCACTGAAATTATTGGTAACAGGTAGTTTTGTGATAAGGTAATTTGTAACGGGCAACAAGTAATGAAAGTAAATAAGGTGGAGCAAGATGTCCCAATCCTTTTTGTAGCAAAGGACAAGCCTGGACAAACTCTTATATGAAAGAAAACGCTCCCGAGGACACATGGGAGTTATCGTCAAGTTAGTTTTCATCACGCTCATATGATTCGCGTTCGATACTTTGATAATTTGGTATGTGGGTGGACCGGTGCTTGGGTGCTGCCCTTTCTTGGACAAGCATCCCACTTATGATTAACCCCTATTGCAAGCATCCGCAACTACAAAAGAAGTATTAAGGTAAACCTAACCATAGCATGAAACATATGGATCCAAATCAGCCCCTTACAAAGCAACGCATAAACTAGGGTTTAAGCTTCTGTCACTCTAGCAACCCATCATCTACTTATTACTTCCCAATGCCTTCCTCTAGGCCCAAACAATGGTGAAGTGTCATGTAGTCGACGTTCACATAACACCACTAGAGGAAACACAATATACATCTCATCACAATATCGAACGAATACCAAATTCACATGACTACTTATAGCAAGACTTCTCCCATGTCCTCAGGAACAAACGTAACTACTCACAAATCATATTCATGTTCAAAATCAGAGGGGTATTAATATGCATAAAGGATCTGAACATATGATCTTCCACCAAATAAACCAACTAGCATCAACTACAAGGAGTAATCAACACTACTAGCAACCCGCAGGTACCAATCTGAGGCTTTGGGACAAAGATTGGATACAAGAGATGAACTAGGGTTTGAGAGGAGATGGTGCTGGTGAAGATGTTGATGGAGATTGACCCCCTCCCGGTGAGAGGATCATTGGTGATGACGATGGCGATGATTTCCCCCTCCCGGAGGGATGTTTCCCCGGCAGAACAGCTCCGTCGGAGCCCTAGATTGGTTCCGCCTCGTGGCGGCGGTGTTTCTTCCCGAAAGCTTGCTTATGATTTTTTAGGGTAAAAGACTTCATATAGCAGAAGATGGGCACCGGAGGCCTGCCAGGGGGCCCACGAGGTAGGGGGCGCGCCCAGGGGGAGGGCGCGCCTCCCACCCTCGTGGATGGTGGGTGGCCCCCTCTGGTTGATTCTTTCGCCAATATTTTTTATTAATTCCAAAAACTGCCTCCGTGAAGTTTCAGGACTTTTGGAGCTGTGCGGAATAGGTCTATAATATTTGCTCCTTTTCCAGCCCAGAATTCCAGCTGCCGACATTCTCCCTCTTCATGTAAACTTTGTAAAATAAGAGAGCATAGGCATAAGTATTGTGACATAATGTGTAATAACAGCCCATAATGCAATAAATATCGATATGAAAGCATGATGCAAAACGGACGTATCAACTCCCCCAAGCTTAGACCTCGCTTGTCCTCAAGCGGAAGCCGATAACGAAAAATATGTTTACATGTTTAGAGATAGAGGTGTCGATAAAATAAAATGCGGACATGAGGGCATCATGATCATTCTTATAACAGCAACATATATAGATATTGTCATATGATTTCTTATGCTCAAGTAATAATCTATTCACAATGTGAAGTATGAATCAGAAACTTCATTGAGAACCAACAAACTATAATCTCAGTCATTGAAGCAATTGCAATTTATCATAACATCGGAAAGAGTCAATATAAGAGCTTTTCAGCAAGTCCACATACTCAACTATCATTTAGTCTTTCACAATTGCTAACACTCACGCAATACTTATGGTATGGAGTTTTAATCGGACACAGAGAAAGATAGGGGGCTTATAGTGTTGCCTCCCAACCTTTTACCTCAAGGGTAATGTCAAGAATAATAGTTCATGATGACTTACATCCAATTGGGTATATATATCAGGATCTTTCCAACACAAGGTGCTTGCCAAAGGATAAAATGTAAAAAGGAAAGGTGAAGATCACCATGACTCTTGCATAAGGTATAAGACAAAAGTAAAAGATAGGCCCTTCGCAGAGGGAAGCAGAGGTTGTCATGTGCTTTTATGGTTGGATGCACGAAATCTTAATGCAAAAGAACGTCACTTTATATTGCCACTTGTGATATGGACCTTTATTATGAAGTCCGTCGCTTTTATTGGTTCCATATCACAAGATCGTATAAAGCTTATTTTCTCCACACTAATAAATCATACATATTTAGAGAGCAATTTTTATTGCATACGACAATGACAACTTACTTGAAGGATCTTACTCAATCCATATGTAGATATGGTCGACTCTCATGGCAAAACCTGGTTTAAGGATATTTGGAAGCACAAGTAGTATCTCTACTTGGTGCAAAGAATTTGGCTAGCATGAGGGAGAAAGGCAAGCTCAACATGTTGGATGATCCATGACAATATACTTTATTTCAGATATAAGAAAACATAACCCATTACATTGTCTTCCTTGTCCAACATCAACTCTTTAGCATGTCATATTTTAATGAGTGCTCACAATTATAAAAGATGTCCAAGATAGTATATTTATATGTGAAAACCTCTCTTTCTTTATTACTTCCTATTAATTGTAACGATGACCAAAACTATATTTGTCTACTCTCAACAACTTTTATTCATTATACTCTTTATATGTGAAGTCATTACTGTCCATAAGATCCATATGATCTCTTTTATTTCTTTTTATTCTTTCTTTTTCTTTTATTTTTATTCCCTCAAGATCATAGCAAGATAATCAAGCCCTTGACTCAACACTAATCTTTATTGTATATAGCTCACGGACTCGATTACATAGAGGGAACATAAAGCAAAACTCAAAACTAGATCATACTAAAACTTTATTCTACTAGATCAAGATATTACCAAAAGGATCAAACTAAGAAAACGGTAAAGATAGGAGTGTGATGGTGATACGATACCGGGGCACCTCCCCCAAGCTTGGCAGTTGCCAAAGGGAGTGCCCATACCCATGTAATTATGTCTCTTTCTTCGGAGGTGGTGATGATGGAGTTGTTGACGATGACAATTGTGTCTTCAGATTTTTCACACTGTAATTGAGAAGAGCAATTTCCTCCTTTAAATCATCGACCTCCGATTCCAGCTTCAAGATCTTGTCACATAAATCTCCTTTGCTTTTCTGCCGAAAACGAGAAGGAATTGATCGGTTGTTAGACAGTTTAGCCCTCTTAGGAAGACTAGACTTCTTGAACTGCACGTGCATATCCCCAGGGTGGGGTAGAGGAACATCCTCCTCCTCTGAACTTGAATCATTAATCCTCATCAAATGAGCATCCTCCTCATCATCCGTAGTTCGACCACAAGGAGATAGATCCCCATAGGTCTTTGGGTCAGCAACGAGATGTGAGACATAGCTCTCGCCGTCAGAAACCTGAGATGACATCTTGCTCCAAACCTGCTACAGAAACAGTTCGAAACAAAAAACAGAGGATATTTGTGTGGTACGGTGGCCAAAACCTTCGGGAGATTATATAATGAATTTTTACCGACTAAAATAAGTATCATGCAAGAAAACGGAGTCCGGAGGGCACACGAGGTGCCCACGAGGCAGGGGCGCGCCCAGGGGGTAGGCCGCGCCCTCCACCCTCGTGGACACCTTGTGTCCTTCCCAGACTACTTCTTATTTTCGTATTTTCTTAAATATTCCAAAACGGAGAAAATTACCATTAGAACTGTGTTGGAGTCGGTTTACTTACCGTACCACATACCTATTCCTTTTCGGAGTCTGAAACATTCTGGAAAGTGTCCCTTATGTATTCCTCCGTGGTTACGGTTTTAATAACATTAGTTTCAACATTTACAGGACTACCTGAGATGTAATGTTTGATTCTTTGACCATTCACCACCTTTGGATTTGTGCCTTCGAAGTTGTTGATTTTTATGGCACCGGAACGATAGACCTCCTCGATAATGTAAGGACCTTCCCATTTAGAGAGAAGTTTCCCTGCAAAAAATCTTAAGCGAGAGTTGAATAGCAACACATAATCACCTACTCGAGAATGTTGGGTGCTGCCCTTTCTTGGACAAGCATCCCACTTATGATTAACCCCTATTGCAAGCATCCGCAACTACAAAAGAAGTATTAAGGTAAACCTAACCATAGCATGAAACATATGGATCCAAATCAGCCCCTTACAAAGCAACGCATAAACTAGGGTTTAAGCTTCTGTCACTCTAGCAACCCATCATCTACTTACTACTTCCCAATGCCTTCCTCTAGGCCCAAACAATGGTGAAGTGTCATGTAGTCGACGTTCACATAACACCACTAGAGGAAAGACAACATACATCTCATCAAAATATCGAACGAATACCAAATTCACATGACTACTTATAGCAAGACTTCTCCCATGTCCTCAGGAACAAACGTAACTACTCACAAATCATATTCATGTTCAAAATCAGAGGGGTATTAATATGCATAAAGGATCTGAACATATGATCTTCCACCAAATAAACCAACTAGCATCAACTACAAGGAGTAATCAACACCACTAGCAACCCGCAGGTACCAATCTGAGGCTTTGGGACAAAGATTGGATACAAGAGATGAACTAGGGTTTGAGAGGAGATGGTGCTGGTGAAGATGTTGATGGAGATTGACCCCCTCCCGGTGAGAGGATCGTTGGTGATGACGATGGCGATGATTTTCCCCTCCCGGAGGGATGTTTCCCCGGCAGAACAGCTTCCCCGGAGCCCTAGATTGGTTCTGCCAAGGTTCCGCCTCATGGCGGCGGTGTTTCTTCCCGAAAGCTTGCTTATGATTTTTTAGGGTAAAAGACGTCATATAGCAGAAGATGGGCACCGGAGGCCTGCCAGGGGGCCCACGAGGCAGGGGGCGAGCCCCCCACCCTCGTGGATGGTGGGTGCCCCCCCTCTGGTTGATTCTTTCGCCAACTTTTTTTATTAATTCCAAAAACTGCCTCCGTGAAGTTTCAGGACTTTTGGAGCTGTGCAGAATAGGTCTCTAATATTTGCTCCTTTTCCAGCCCAAAATCCCAGCTGCCGGCATTCTCCCTCTTCATGTAAACCTTGTAAAATAAGAGAGAATAGGCATAAGTATTGTGACATGATGTGTAATAATAGCCCATAATGCAATAAATATCGATATAAAAGCATGATGCAAAATGGACGTATCAGTGCATCTTTTGGGGACTTGAGAGTTTCTCCTACTGGATTGATACCTTGGTTCTTAACTGAGGGAAATACTTGTCTCTATTGTGCTGCATCACTCTTTCCTCTTCAAGGGAAAACCAACGCAAACTCAAGAAGTAGCATTTAGTCGTTGTTGAGGCCTGCCCCGCTCTCGGCCGCCATGGTCGGAGCTCCGTCCTGGCCGCTCGCTTGACTGCATTCGGCGCGCCCTGCACCCGCCCGCACGAGGGCCACCGCGCCCTCGGTAGCACCCCGATCCCTCCCGCGCACCCGCGCGTGCGCGCCCGCGCAACACACGCATGCCTGAGCACCCACTGCTGCTTGCTGCCTGGCCGAGCCCGCCCCGCTCAGACTTGCTGGGCTGCAGCTTTGTTGCTCCCGCCGCCCACCTGTTGATGCTGCCTACGACTCCTTCTCCAGTCGCGCGCACCGCCCCGCTTCCTTCCGCTGCCGCACTCGCCTAGTCACCGCCCCGCCACTGTCCCGCGCCGGGCCACTGTGACTGTGCTCGCCGTGCCCTCGCATGGCCCCTCCTTCACCTACTGCTGCGCGGCCCTCATTGCTCGCTCTTGGCCGAGCCCAACCGCGCCCCTAGCCTCGCCTCCAACTGCCGCCGCTACCCCCCAGCTGCCTACGCGTGCCGCCGCCAGGGTCGCCGCCGTCCGGGGCCTCACCCCGCCCTGCGCCTGCCCGGCACCGCCTGCGGCTGCGGCCGTTGCGGCCCACTGGCCGCCGCTGCTACCGGCCGGCCACGCCATGGCCATGGCTTGGCCGTGGCTGCGTGCGTGTGCACGCGCACGCCCAGCTGTGGCCTTGTGCCATTGTGTGGTGGGGCCGGCCTAAAAGCAAAGAAAAAGTTTAGTAAAAAAATAATAAATAAATAGTTAATTAATTAATAATTAATTCAATTTACTTAAAATAATTACTAGTTAGCCTAATTAATCAACAGTTAGAATAATGTGGCACTGACAAGGGGCCCACCCCCTGTTGACCAGTCAACTATTGACTGGGTCAACCCGGCCCCCATTGACCCACTGTCAGCCCCACAGCACACTGCTGGGTGCACTGCACCGGGCGCACTCATCCCTTTTCTGGTGATTTTCGAATTAATAAAAAATCCAGAAATTTCAGAAAAAGTTTAAACTTAAAAAATCATAGAAAATAAACCGTAGCTCGTATGAAAACCTTTTCTAAATGAAAGTTGATCAGAAAAATAAGACAAATCCGAATACACACTCCGTTCATCTGCCACACTTACCTAGCATAGCGAGCATGGAACGCCCCCCTTCTGTTTCATCTGCCAGAAAATGTCCAACACCGGGAGTACTTTCCCGGATGTTTTCCTCCTTCGCCAGTATCGCCTAGTACTGCGTTAGGTCACCCCTAGCATCACGTATTTCCATGTTATGCTTTGTGATGCTTTTATTGCTCTATTATTTATTGTGTTCCCCCTCCATTACTTATTTCTGGTAGACCCTGAGACTGCTAGCGATACCCCTATGATCGACTACATCGTCGACAACCCTCCTTCTTGCCAGAGCAAACAGGCATGCAAAAACCCCTTGATCATCCCAATACCGCCTATTCCTTCTCTTTATTGCTTGCATTAGAGTAGTGTAGCTGTTACTGCTTATCGGTTTGATCATATTCTGTTGCATAGCATGTCCTTGTTACTATTGTTGATACTTTACCTGCAATCCTAAATGCTTAGTATAGGATGCTAGTTTATCATCAGTGGCCCTACATTCTTGTTTGTCTCCCATGCTATACTATCGGGCCGTGATCACTCAGGAGGTGACCACGGGTATATACATACATACATACATACATACATACATACATACATACATACATACATACATACAAACATACTCTAATTGATGCATGTGGTGACTAAAGTCGGGTCGGCTCATAGAGTACCCACGAGTGATTCACGGACTGGGGCTGAAGGGGAAGGTGGTTCCATCCAGGTTGTGATGGGCCTGTGTTCCCGACGGCCCCCGATTGATTCTTTGTGGTGGAGCGATAGGGCAGGTTGTGACCACCCATGAGAGAGGTGGGCCTTGTCCCTGGTCAGCGTTCGCGGTTGTTTCAAAATAACACGCTTAACAAGATTTAGATATTTGATCTGAGTTGGTATTGACCTACATGCACTAACCTCCACACGGGACAAGATATGGGCAGCCGGCGTCATAGTATCAGCCGAAGCTCTTCAGACGTCAACGACTGAGTGGCGCACGTCGGGTTGGACCGCGTAAAGCAACCGCCTTGTAATGTGGGTTGCCAGGCCTGTGCTTAGGATTTAGATCGGCGTGCTGACCTCTCTGTTGGGCCTAGGTAGCACTGCGACATATTGATCTTCCGAAGCCGGACATGACCCAGGAAAGTGTGCTCGGCCAGAGGGATCGAGCATGCCGGGTAATGTGGTGCAACCCTGCAGGGAAATTTATCTATTCGAATAGCCGTGTCCATGGTAACAGGACGACTTGGAGTTGTATTCCGACCCCATGACAACTAGAACCGGATACTTAATAAAACTCACCTAGATAAGTTCCAGAGACAACCTGGTGATCGCTCTCTCACACGGTGATGAGGGGAGGATCGTCGGGTAGGTTTATGCTCTATGATGTTACTTGGTTAACTTACCAGCTACTCTCTTCTATATGCTTCAAGATGGAGGCTACCAGAAGCGTAGTCTTCGATAGGACTAGCTTCTCCCCCTCTTATTCTGGCATTTTGCAGTTTCGTCCATAGATACTACCCATTTCATTGATACCGATGCATATGTAGTGTAGATCCTTGCTTGCAAGTACTTTGGATGAGTACTCACGGTTGCTTTCCTCCCTCTTTTCCCCCTTTTCCATTCTTCTCGGATGCCGCAACCATATGGTGGAGCCCAGGATCCTTACTCGCCGATGCCCAGGAGTAGTTTAGGAGGATCCCAGGCAGGAGGCATGCGCCTCTTCGATCTGTATCCATGTTGGTGCTAGCCATCTTATGGCAACTTGTTTAACTTTATATGCGTACTCAGATATTATTGCTTCTGCTGACTCATTTATGTTCGAGCATTTGTATTTGAGCCCTCGAGGCCCCTGGCTTGTAATATGAAGATTGTATGACTTTATTTGTGTTTAGAGTTGTGTTGTGATATCTTCCCATGAGTCCTTGATCTTGATCGTACACGTTTGCGTGTATGATTAGTGTATGATTGAATCGGGGGCGTCACAAGTTGGTATCAGAGTCGACTGCCTGTAGGAATCCCCTTCCAAACTCCTTGGCCGAAGTTGAGTCTAGTCATTGCAAAACTTTTACTAACATGGCTGTGTGGCTTATGGGCCCACGTCGCCATTGGGTGGTATTAGGATCTTTTATTCCTCATCTATACTCTGGGACTCTGATCTCTCTTCTATTCAGGTTAAATGGTTTTGCTAACTCTAACTCTAGGTTGTCGTAATTACTTCCTCCCGGAGAGCCCCTCACTCCATATGATTGCTTGGTGCACCGATGGATTCCGAAGATACTCTCCGATGATCTCTCGAGACTTTGTGCCCGTTGCTTTTGCAATTCCATACCGCTGAAATATCTCTATGGATAAATACATACACCTAGCGTCCTTACTCTACCCCCAGTTGATCTTGTTATTACAAGATACCCGAAAATTCTCTCTATTGTTCCGAGAATACTTTGTGCCTACTGCCTTGCAGTTCTTTGCCACCTGAATACCCCTACGGATAATTTCTCACACTTATCGAGTATCCGCTCATCCCCAGTTGATTCATGTATTTCACAAAAGTCTTCGAAATACAATTCGATCTTCCGAAAATCCTGAACAACCTATTTCTCTTGAAATTATTGCTTGCTTGCATTATGATTAATCTCATAAGTCTAGCAATCTTATTGGCATCCTTTGTCACTATCATTTCAAGTCCCTTCATTCAATATGTTGCGAATGCTGGCAATCCTCAATCGGATCCTAGAATTCATCCTTCCAACTCAGACAACATTTTAAACATGGAGTAGATCTTGACCAATCAAATTGCCATCGATTATACCCCTAAGCATACTCAACTTATCCATCCTTAATCAGAGCGTTTGCTTCTGATCACTTGATTTGGAAATCATAATTCTTTTGCATTTGAGCTCTGAATTAGCCAGTTGTTTCCATAATCTGATCTCCTTGCATTCTTTCTTGTCTGGTTGAGTACCGATGCTCACGTCAGATCCCTTAAGGACCACCGGATCCTTTGTTGAATTATCATCCGACAGTGTCCTTCGGATACAAAAACCTCGAGAAGTTCTTTCCCTGATACATAATGCCATTGGTAAATTGTATCCTTTCCTTTTGTCAACCATGCTCTGCTTTCGACCTTGTGCCCATTACTCCTGAAGTTGGTGGTATATGTTCCTAAGATGCCCCGATGGGTTGAACTTGAGCCATTTCTAATCTGAGCTTTTCTAATCTGTGTGAACCCAGAAACTTTTATGGGTCATACTCTAGTGGTGTTACGCCAGATAAAATTTCAACACTACAACTTCTTCAAAAATGGGAACTGAATTGAAGGTTATGCATTGAAGAAGTGGGAGTCGACCTTGGACCTTGAGTTCATGCCCATGGACACGATGTCGGTCTTATCATGGCAGCTTCTCTTAAAATTAATTGTCCCCTTGGTATACGTTCATCTTATATCTGGGGTTTGGTCCTTTGCAATCGAGGTTCCAACCATGATTGTTCTCCTTTGATTCTATTTCTCGGACAAGTTAAAGTACTTGTCTTCTGCAGATCAATACGCCTGCCCAACCTCTATTTTGATCTATGATAACCCACAAGTATAGGGGATCACAACAGTTTTCGAGGGTAGAGTATTCAACCCAAATTTATAGATTCGACACAAGGGAGCCAAAGAATATTTGCAAGTATTAGCAGCTGAGTTGTCAATTCAACCACACCTAGAGATTAATTATCTGAGCAAAGTGATCTGTAGCAAAGAAATATGATAGTTTTGATAGTAGTGACTGCAGCAATAGTAACGGTAACAATGATAGCAGTAGTTTTGTAGCAAGTGCAATAGTAATGATAGCAGTAGTAACTTAGCAAGAACAATATAAATAACTTCGTAGGCATTGGATTGGTAATTTGTTGGATGATATTCATCATGTGACAGTCATAACCTAGGGCGATACGACACTAGCACCAGTTCATAAATATAATGCAGGCATGTATTCCGTAAATAGTGATACATGCTTATGGAAAGAACTTGCATGCCATCTTTTGTCCTACCCTCCCGTGGTAGCAGGGTCCAATTGGAAACTAAGGGATATTAAAGCCTGCTTTTAATAGAGAACCGGAACAAAGCATTAACACATGGTGAATACATGAATTCCTCAAACTACGGTCATCACCGGGAGTGGTCCCGACTATTATCACTCCGGGGTTGCCGGATCATAACACGTAGTAGGTGACTATAACTTGCAAGATCGGATCTAGAACATGGATATAATGGTGATAACATAAATGGATCATATCTGAAATCATGGCACCTGGGCCCAAAGTGGCAAGCATTAAGCATGGCAAAGTCATAGAAACATCAATCTCAGAACATAGTGGATACTAACTAACTAGATTACATAATGAATCTCATCCAACTCCTCACCGACCAGTGAGCCGATGAAGGAATTACTCACTCCCGATGGGGAGCATCATGGAATTGGCAATGGAGAAGGGTTGGTGATGACGAAGAACGAAGATCCCCCTCTCCGGAGCCCCAAACGGACTCCAAATCTGGCCTCCCGATGAAGAACAGGAGGTGGCAGCGGCTCCGTCTCGTGGATCGCGATAATTTTTTCCCTCATTTTTTTTCTGGAAAAATAGGATTTTATAGCGTCGGTTTCAGGGTCTGCAGGGCCACCAGGTGGGGACAACCCACCTGGGCGCGCCTGGGGGGCAGGCGCGCCCTGGTGGGTTGTGCCCACCCAGGTGCCCCCCTCAGGTGACTCTTGGCTCCAGAAATTCTCTTTATTGATATAAAAAATCCTCGCAAAGTTTTGTTCCATTCCGAGAACTTTTATTTCTGCACAAAAACAACACGATGGTAGTTCTGCTAAAAACAACGTCAGTCCGGGGTTAGTTTCATTCAAATCATGCAAATTAGAGTCCAAAACAAGAGGAAAGCGTTAGGAAAAGTAGATACGTTGGAGACGTATCAACTCCCCCAAGCTTAAACCTTTGCTTGTCCTCAAGCAATTCAGTTGATAAACTGAAAATGAAAAAGAAAAACTTTTACGAACTCTTTTGCTATTGTTTGCATAAATAAGCTTAAACAACACCCAGGTTTTCAGCCAACATTATAAATAACCATGCCGACGATAACTCTTAAAGATTATATTAACTCATATCAATAACACAATCAACTAGCAAGCAATAATAAGATATCTCAAACGGCAACACGTTGTCAAAACAACCATGATATAATATGACAATAGTGGTATCTCGCTAGCACTTTCTGAGATCGTAAAACATAAATGCAGAGCACCTCCAATGTTCAAGCAACGACTAAACATAGTAATTCATGGTAGAAAAGATTCAGTCATGATGCACCCAACATTAGCTACACACAATGCATCAGCATGACAGCAGTGCTCTCAGGTTCTCGCGCTTATTTTAGAAGGTGATGACACAACACTAAAGTAAATAGATAGTCCCTTCGCAGATGGAAGCATTGATTTACAGAGGTGCCAGAGCTCAAGTTTTTAAACAGAGGTAAATGATATTTTGAGACATGCACCCTTCTTGTTTACTTCACGACCATCAGTTATCAATATCTTCCATGCTAAGCACGCTAGTGGTGGTTCCCAAGCGATAAAAGTAAAGGTTTTGACTCCATTGGGAGTTTTTGTTTGATTATTTGTAAGCTTTTTCTGTTTGCAATTTGGGACTGGGCATCCCTATTACCGCCCTTTTCTTGTGCGATGGCGAGTGAGTAAACACTCGACCTGAGAATAACCCGCTTAGCATGGAAGATACCGACCACCTCCTGTTGTTCCATGAACGATCCAGGCACACAAAAAGGATATTTATTAGATGTTTTTAGAGGTGGCACATGCAAATTTACTTAGGACGGCAGGGTAATACCGCATATAGGTAGGTATGGTAGACTCATCTGGAATAACTTGGGTTCAAGGTTTTTGATGTACAAGCAGAATTCCCACTTAGTACAGGCAAAGGTTAGCAAATAAATTGAGAAGCGGCCAGCTAGAGAGCAACAACGGTCATGAACATGCATTACGCATAAGTAACATTGGACACTAGCATGAGTAGGATATGAACACCATGAACATAAATATCATAGAGGCTATGTTGGTTTTGATTCAACTACATGCATGAACATGTGCCAAGTCAAGCCACTCAAACATTCAGAGGAGGATACCATATCATCATACTACATCACAATCATTTTGACGCAATGTTGATATCCAAGACAAAAACAGAACAAGTCGAGTTCATACCCGTTTCTCTCTGCCACGGCCAGTTCATCGAATATCGTCATTATTGCCTTCCACTTGCATGACCGAACGATGTAAAAATAATAATAGTGCAAGAGTGTCGTGGACTAAGCTGGAATCTGCAAACGTTTTATTCAATAAGAGAAGACAATGTAATATGGGCTCTTTGTTAGATAAACAATTAGTCAAATGAGAACCACTCAACATTTTCATCGTGGTCTTCTCCTTGGTACGACTCGAATAAAAAGAAAAGAAATTTAGATAAACACACCAAAATATTTTTGGAGTTTTTGGTTTTCTTGAACAGGCAAATAAAAGGGAAAAGCAAAAACGAGAAAAACTATTTACACGGGAAAGCTCCCAACAAGCAAAAGAAGAACAAGGAAATCCTTTTGGGTTTTCTTTTTAGTGCAACAGCTAAGCACGCATAGAAGGTAAACTAACTACAACTAATTTTTTTTGGTTTTTCTAAGGGTTTTTCAAACACACAAGAAGAAAGCGAGAAAATAAATTTAACATGGATAATACAATGAAAAAGTGTGTACACCGACAACTGGAATGAAATGTGTGAACATGAATGTAATGTCGGTGGGAAACACGTACTCCCCAAGCTTAGGCTTTTGGCCTAACTTGGTAATCAGTGAGTAGCTTGGATAGTAGTCGGCTTGGTAGCTCACGGAGGCTCTCGGTGCGGATGCCTCGGCTTGCCGTGCCGCCTCAACTGCTGTGTTGTGAGCTCGGGCTTCGCTCTCAAGAACAAAATATGTTCCCTTGCTTTGATAATCAAAAAGAGCAGGCGCAGGCAAATATGTGTGCACAACAGATGCTTGGTTAAACAACAATTTATAGGTGAAATTATGAATATCTCCTTTAAGGATCTTATGATTTTTCATAGCAACAAAGTCTAAATACCACGTGGGTAGGATAGGGTCAAAGGGCCAAGGTGTAACACCCAGCTCTCTTGCTAAACGCGTGGCATAGATTCCACCATAGAAATAGCCACTATTAGCGTTGTGTTGTAACCTGCGTGCAACAATCGCCCCAAGATTATAACTTCTATCACAGGTGAGAGGTGCGTATGAGGCTCAAGTCTGGAGCACAAAGTGTACTACAATCTTGCTTGCCTACGATACATTTCCCATTAAACAATGCAAAGTACTGAATTGCGGGAAAATGAATGCTCTTTATTCTACCTTGCACCACTCCCCCCGTCTCACCGTAGCAAAGACTAGTCAAGAATGATTGGTACTCAGCCCTTGGCGGTTCGTCAAGCAAACCCTAGAATGGGAGTTTGCAGTGGTGAGCAAATCTCTCTAGTGATATGGTAAATGGATTTTCATAAAGTTTAAATGACACCCTAGACTCACGGGGATGGAATTTAAATCCTTTGACAAATGATTCAATGAGAGTTTGGTGTTGATCACACTTATCTGAAATGTAGGGTCCGAGACCGGCATTGTGAACATATTGCTCAAATTCCTCCTTAATGCCCACATGCACCATATAATCATTGCATGGCCATAGGCATGTTTTGGTGGCGGCATCTCGAATGGAACTTTCACTTGGTTCAACGTATGACCGACGAGACGAGCTGTCACTAGAAGATGCCCTCAAGGATCTCCTCCTAGAAGAACTCCTTCCAAAAAGGTTCATCATGTTCGCGTACAATTTTCTGAAAAATTTTGGGTGTCAAAATTTATCAAAAAAACTTTACAAAACTAATAACAACTACTGATAGGGATACATAGAGGCCATAGCAATCATTCAAACTACTTAGAACTCTAAGAATTCAACATGCAAGCTCATCACAGCAGCACCAAGAGTAGCTAATTATTCAAAACATAAACCACTAAAAAAACTAATTGGACAAACGGTGGAGTCACATACCAAGCAACAATCCCCCGAAACAGTTTCGGAAACTGAGCTTCAAGCAAAGAGATCGAAATCCACGGGTTTGAGAGCAAGAACACGGGAGAGAGAGCAATGGTGAACTTTTTCTCGAGGTAGGTGATGATGTGGTGTGAAGGTATAAGTGAGGGGGCCCACCTGGGGACCACAACCCACCAGGGCGTGACTGGGGGTCCTGGCGCGCCCAGGTGGGTTGTGCCCACCTGGTGCACCTCCCTCTGATGTTATTTGCACCAGAAATTCTTAAATATTAAAAAAATTGTATTAAATTTTCAGAGCATTCTGAGAACTTTTATTTTTGGGTCATTTTTTTATTGCACGGAAAATTCA
The DNA here is from genome assembly GCF_002575655.3 of Aegilops tauschii subsp. strangulata. Classification (NCBI taxonomy): domain Eukaryota; kingdom Viridiplantae; phylum Streptophyta; class Magnoliopsida; order Poales; family Poaceae; genus Aegilops; species Aegilops tauschii. The sequence goes on from NC_053040.3 coordinate 184,435,024, forward strand.
GAAAACAGACAAAACATGGCATTTTATTTTATTTAACTAAATAAAACAGAAACAAAAAGTAGGGACAGAAGGTAGTGCTTACTAAATTCATCAACTTCATACCTCTCAAAAATGATCCATTAATAAGGTTGATCAAGTCTTATTAACAACCACTTTCGATTAGCATGAAACCGAAGAACTTTTGTAAATCACTAAGTTACCTCAATGGGGATATGAATGTCCCCAACAATAAGCATTTCATATTTCTTTTTAACAGTAGGTAGAGGTAGTTGGAAACTTCCAATAGTGATCGTCGGAGATTTTTCAATAACATTAATACCATTCACTTGGAATTGTTTCTTTGGAAAGTGCACCGTATGCTCATTACCATTGATATGAAAAGTGACCTTGCTTTTATTGCAATCAATAATAGCCCCTGCAGTATTCAAGAAGGGTGTACCAAGGATAATCGACATGTTGTCGTCCTCGGGCATCTCAAGTATAACAAAGTCAGTCAAAGTAGTAACATTAGCAACGACAACGGGCACATCCTCACAGATACCGATAGGTATGGAAGTTGATTTGTCAGCCATTTGCAAAGATATTTCAGTAGGTGTGAGTTTATTCAAATCAAGTCTTTTGTATAAAGAGAAAGGCATAACACTAACACCAGCTCCTAAATCACATAAAGCAGTTTTCACATAATTCTTTTTGATGGAGCAAGGTAGAGTTGGTATTCCTGGATCTCCAAGTTTTTTAGGTACTCCATCCTTAAAAGTATAATCAGCAAGCATGGTGGAGATTTCAGCTTCCGGTATTTTTCTCTTATTGGTGATGATGTCTTTCATATACTTTGCATAAGGAGGCATTTTCAAGATATCAGTCAAGCGAGTATGCAAAAAGACTGGCCTTAGCATTTCAACAAAGCGTTCAAATTCTTCATCATCTTTATTTTTAGTTGACTTAGGTGGAAAGGTCATAGGTTTTTGAACCCATGAATCTCTTTCTTTACCGTGTTTTCTAGCAACAAAGTCTCTTTTACCATAACGTGTATTCTTAGGTTGTGGGTTATCAAGATCAACTGGAGGTTCTATCTCAACATCATTGTCTGGTTCTTTATTATTTGTTTGAGTATTTTCATGAAGCTCATCATTATCCTTTTCATTATCAGAAGGTGAGTGTTCATTATCAGAAGGAGTTTCAACATCAGAGATAGAAGTTTCATTATCATTGTCTGGAGGTTTTTCTACTTCAGGTTCACTAGAAGCATGTGAAGTCCTATCATTTTTCTTCTTCTTTTTCTTTTTAGAAGGACTATGTGCAGTGGTGTTGTTCCTTTGTGAATCTTGTTCAATTCTTTTTGGGTGTCCCTCAGGGTAAAGTGGTTCCTGAGTCAGTTTACCTCCTTAGTTGCTACTCTAACAACAAAGTCATGGATGTTATTGTTCATTTCATCTAGCAACTCTCTTTGAGATTTAGCAACTTGTTCTAACTGAGTTTGAACCATAGAAGCATGCTTTCCAACACCTCTAACATCATTTGAGATTCTAAATAACAAGTCACTCAAGCAAGCAATCATATCATAATTGTATTTCAATTGTTTCATAACATTTGCATTGAAGTGATCTTGTTTTCTAATGTAGTTTTCAAACTCATAAAGGCATTGGCTAGGGTGCATATTGTGAGGATTGTCATTATCATTGAACTTCAATAGAGAATTTACCTCTACCACCTTAGGCAGTGGTGGTGTATTAAGCCCATGTATTTCTTCAATAGGAGGTAAATTTTTAACATCCTCAGCTTTAATACCTTTTTCATTCATAGATTACTTTGCCTCTTGCATATCTTTAGGACTGAGATATAATATACCCGTCTTCTTCGGAGTGGGTTTAGGAGGTGGTTCAGGAAGAGTCCAATCATCATAATTTTTCAATATATTATTCAATAATTCTTCAGTTTTCCCAATAGTTTGTTCCCTGAAAACACAACGAGCACAACTATCTAGGAAATCCCTAGAAGCATCGATTAGTTCATTATAGAAGATATCAAGTATTTCATTTTTCTTAAGAGGATGATCAGGCAAAGCATTAAGTAACTGGCAAAGCCTCCCCAAGCTTGTGGGAGACTCTCTTCTTTAGTTTGCACAAAGTTAAATATTTCCTATAAGGCAGCTTGTTTCTTATGAGCAGGGAAATATTTTTCAGAGAAGTAATAAATCATATCCTAGGGACTACGCACACAACCAGGAGCAAGAGTATTGTACCAAGCTTTAGCATCACCCTTTAATGAGAACAGAAATAATTTGAGAATATAGTAATAGCGAATTTTCTCATCATGAGTAAAAAGGGTGGCTATGTCATTCAACTTAGTAAGATGTGCCTGATCAGTTTCAGTTTTGTAACCATGGAAAGGATCAGATTCGACCAAAGTAATTAACTCTAGGTCGACAGAGAATTCATAATCCTTATCATTGAAAGTGCTAGTTATCGACTAGAGGGGGGGGGGTGAATAGGCAATTTTTATGAAACGTCTTCAAAACATGGGAGTTTCGAAGACAAACCATAGAAATGAACCTATTGACACTACTGGAATTAGCTTATTTGCCGTCTGCCAGTTCTTTGGCGTCTGCTGGCTGACGGCAAAGAAGGTCTTTGCCGTCCGCTTCAGGAAAACGGACGGCAACGAACTGGCTGATGGCAAAGAAGGTCTTTGCCATCAGCCAATTCTTTGCCGTCCGCTAGCGGACGGCAAAGAATCTTTGCCGTCAGCTGGCAGACGGCAAAGAGAGAGGTGGCCCCCACTAACGAGCTGATCAGAAAAAACATAACGGGCCCCCTTCTTTGCCGTCTGCCAGCAGACGACAAAGAGAAAAAAAGCGGACGACAAAGGTGGGGCGGACGACAAAGAGCTAACCTAACTAACGGCCGAGCCCCACCCCGCCCCTCCATCTCTCTGTTTCTGTCTCCTCCCCGACAACCACCGCCACCCGCCGCCGCCCCCTTGCCCCGCCACCCGCCCACCCGCCGCCCCCGCCGCCGCCCCTAGCACCCGCCGCCGCCCCCTCGCCCCGCAACTCGCCCACCCATCGCCCCTCGCTCCGTCGCCCCGACCACCCGCCGCCCCCCTTGCCCCACCACCCGCCGCCGCCCCCTTGCCCCGCCGCCCCGCCGCCCCGTCGCCCGAACGGCCCACAGCGGCGGCGCCCCGCCGCCCGAACAGCCCACCGCCGCGGCGCCCTGCCGCCCCACCACCTGCCCAGTGCCCCGGCGCCACCGTCGCCCCCGGCGCCACCGCCCCAAAGCCCTGCGGCCCTCGTCGCCACCGCCACCCTGCCGCTGCGAAGCCCCGGCCAACGCCATCTCCGGTGAATTTTTTTTCTGTTTTTTATTTTTTGTTGTTTAATTGTTAGATTAGACTAGATATGTGTTAGTGTTAGATTTAGTGCTAGATTATATTAGATTAGACTAGTGCATGGGTTTTAGTTAATTAGTTATATAATTATAAGAAGTAGAAAAAAGATGAAAAAAGAAGAAGAAGAAGAAAAGAAGAATATGTAGAAGGGGGAAGAAGAAGAAGAAGAAGAAGAAGAAGAGGAGGAGGAGAAGAAGAAGAACAAGAAGAAGAAGAAAAAGAGGAGAAGATGAGAAGAAGAGGAAAAAGGAAAATAAGGAAGAAATAAAAGAAGAAGAAGAAGAGAAGGAAAAAAGAAAAAGAAGAAAGGAAAGAAGAAGAAGAAGAAGAGAAGGAAAGAAGAAGAAGGAGAGAAGGAAACACCCCGACCCCGTGACCCCCTGACCTCGACACCCCGACCCCGACACCACACCCCGACACCCCGACCCCTTGACCCCGACACCCTGACCCCGACACCACACCCCGACACCCCGACCCCGACACCCCGACCCCGACACCACACCCCGACCCCGACACGACACCCCGACCCCGAAACAGCACCCTGACCCCAACACGGCACCCCGACACCGACACGACACCCCGACCCCCGACACCCAGACCCCGAAACAGCACCCCGACCCCGACACGGCACCCCGACCCCGACACGCCACCCCGACACCCCGGCACGACACCCCGACCCCGACCCCCGACACCCTGACATCATATATTTTTCGATTTTCTTATGATAAACATCATATATAATTGTGTTGATCGGGTAGATTTAAACATCATATATATTTTTTTATTTTGTTATGAAAAACATCATATATTATTATTCATGTCGGTATTTTTTTTATGTTGTACTAATTTTGTTTACTCTTTGTCATGGCAGGTGTTGAAAGATGGTGGGCGCTGGTCGGGAGCGATCCGAGGCCCCTTCTTCGTCGGCGCGTGGTGGGAGGTCTTCCATTCCACACGCACCTCTCCGCCGAGCGTTGCTGGACAGTATGGCGACACCGCCGGGCCCTTCTTCGTCGACAGCGGTGCCCAGCAGGGGACGAGGTAAGGGAGGGAAGAAGAGAGGAGCACGTGGTCGCGGGAGAGGAGGTAGGGTGACTGCTAGGGCGCCTTCCTCGCCGCCACCCCCAGCTGTTTCACCCGAGCACGTGACTGCTAGGGTGGAATCGTCCGAGGAGGAGGCTACACGCACTCCGGTCCACGAGCCTTTGGCCCACGAGCCTCGGGTCGACGGGCCTTCGGCCCACAAGACCCCGGAGGAGCACACGTCTGGATGGGGTACCTGGCCGGATGAGCCTGAGGGGCCGAGTGGCCATGCTGATGATGGCGGGGAGCCGACTGATATTGAGGTGGAGGGGGCACCGTCTACCAGCGTGGTTGTACACGGCTCCCGTCCGTGCCGGCGACCCGCGAGGAGAGGTGGTTGATTTACCCTGATGGGGAGAGGTAAGTGCATTTAATCTTTTTGTACCTTCTGCATTCACGTTTCTTCAAATATCTAATGCGTTGGCCTTGTCATGCAGTAGGGGTTGGGACCACCATCATAGTGTCCGCCGGCCCAGCTCCGTCCTTGGAGTGCTTTGCCGGCAAAACTTCCCGGGGTTTGTCACGTTGCCTGGTGAGGGTCGGCTTCCAGAGCTTGGATTGAGCTGGGAGCACTACTTGGCTGCCCCGGCCCCGCCGGGTGAGATTATCGACGGTGTCTTGTGCGACACGAGGGCAGACGTGGTGATCAAAAAGTTCTGGGTAATTTCTCCTTTACACATTTAAAAATCTTCAACTAGCCAGTTATTAATTGTACTAATCAATATTATCTCATTTGATTGCAGACATTCTACAGGTGTGAGGAGGGATACGAGGAGGAGGCGACAAATGTTATCGAGAACGTCTGCAAGCGCCTACTACAGAACTTACGGCACGAGGCTCGGGTGCAGGCTGTTCGAGACTACTACGCCTTGCGTGGTATCAAGAAGCCCAAGCCGGCGTGCCGCGATAAGTTCCTAAGTAAGGAGCAGTACATGAAGGTAATTCTTAAGGCCTTGTACTTACTTCCTTCATTTAGTAATTCATAGCCGTAGCGCTCAAGTTTCTATTTGCTAAATTAGGCGCCTCCGAGATAGTGTGCGGATCGGATGGATTGTTGGGAGGTGTTGGTCAATGAGTGGTGCTCAAAAGAATGGCTAGCCGTCCACAACGCGGCCAAGGACAAACGTGCCCAAATGGAAGGTGTGCCACACCATCAAGGCAGCTCCAACTTATATCAGTTCGGGTGGAACTGGGTATGTGGTTTGCTTCATGATTCATGCAATTCATTCATCATGCTAGCTTGAGCCCTTTAATTACTAATTTACTTTGTTTCTCTCTTTCAGGCACACTACAATAAGGCGGATAAGGTGCCAGAGGTGTACGACCTGTATGCCATGGCCCACACCGCCTCTTTCAAGAAAGTCAAGGCATTCTCTTCGTCTGACCTCGATGATGCAAACAACTTCACCAACATCTCCTCCCACGACAAGCTCATGAAATATAGAGATGAGGGGAAGGCGAGGAAAGGGGAGGACTTTAACCCGAGCCAGGGTCCCATTGATCCAGAGCTGGTGATGATATCTGGTGGCGGGAGGTCCCATGGCTCCATAGCCATTGGAGATGGACTTATCCGTTGTCCTAGCACTCTCCCGGAGATCAAGGCGCGCCAGTCGAGCTCTGCTCCTGAGATAAGGCCTCGTGAACGGCCAGTCCAACTCGCCATCAAGGTTAGTTATACGTACTCAGCTATCTTTCTCCATTACATTGTGTGTGCTTCCACCAATGATTACAAATGGTAACGAGGAGTGGTGTTGCAGGCTGCTATACAGAGTGAGAGAGATAGAACGGAGAATCTTCTGGCGGAGGCGGCGGAGAGGCAGCGGGAGTTGGAGGAGAGGACGACAAAGATGTTGGAGGAGGAGAGGGCACGGAATGACATGCAGGCAAGGGCCATGTACGAGCTCCTTGTGGTAAGTTTCTTCTGCAGATTAGCCAAAACATTCATGTAGTGTTTGTCTCATTACTAACTAGTATGACTGAGTCGTCAAAACCAAATGTGCAGTCTGTGTGCGAGAAGACCGGTCAGACCGCTCCGCCGATGCCAGTGATTGCTCCTGGGACCATGGTGAGTTTAATTTGAATGAACATTACTTGCTAGTCTTAACACTTGAGTGTCATCATGCTAACGAGACATTGGAAATGATCTTTGGTGCAGCATAACTCCAGACAAGCATCGCACGATCCTTCTCCAGCTACCGGCACGAGCCTGCCCGCTCCTACACCTCCATGATCATGGTAAGTTTCTCTAGTGTTTTGCTTAACAAATGCATAAAGACCTAGACTTAGCCTTATTTTCTCCAATATGCTTACCACAATGACCTAGACTTAGCATAATTAGCTTAGTTAGCTCATAAACAATCCATTTTACCCAAGTTAGCTCTAAAATGACCCATTTTACCTTAGTTAGCTCATAAATGATCAATTTTACCCAAGTTAGCTCTAAAATGACCCATTTTACCTAGACTAGCTCCAAAATGATCCATTTTACCTATGTTAGCTCTAAAATGACCCATTTTACCTAGGTTAGCTCCAAAATGACCCATTTTACCTAGGTTAGCTCCAAAATGATGCATTTTACCCAAGTTAGCTCTAAAATGACCCATTTTACCTATATTAGCTCATAAACGATCCATTTCACCTAGGTTAGCTCACAAACGATCAATTTCACCTAAATTAGCTCATAAATGTCATATATTCTTCTTCTTCTTCATTTTCTTCTTCTTCTTCTTCTCCAAAATGACATAAGTTAGCTATAAGTTAGCTCTAATATGCTTAGTTCACTCAAAGATGGCATAATTAGCTAGGTTGGCTCCATTTTACCTAAGTTGGCTCTAATATGCTAAGTTATCTCTACTATGCTTAGTTTCCTATAGGTTAGCTCCAAAATTACTTATGTTAGCACAAAATGACCAAGTTTACATAATAAGCTTAATTATAGTCTTCTTCTTCTTCTTCTTCTTCTTCTCCAAAATGACATAAGTTAGCTCTAATATGCTTAGTTCACTCAAAGATGGCATAATTAGCTAGGTTGGCTCCATTTTACCTAAGTTGGCTCTAATATGCTAAGTTATCTCTAATATGCTTAGTTTCCTATAGGTTAACTCCAAAATTACTTATGTTAGCACAAAATGACCAAGTTTACATAATAAGCTTAATTATAGTCTTGTTCTTCTTCTTCTTCTTCTTTTTCTTCTTCTTCTAGTCTTCTTCTAGTCTTCTTCTAGTATTCTTCTAGTCTTCTTCTTCTTCTTTTTCTTCTTCTTCTTCATTTTCTTCTTCTTTTTCTAACATCTTGTTTATCATTTTACAGATTTGATTTAATTCACGGAAGCTTGCATGGATGGAGTGGTTCTTTTCCATTTGTGCTTTTATTATAGATGGAGTGCTTGTTTGGATGAACTGTGTTTCTTTTGTATCGATGAACTATGCATGTATGGTAGGATGACACTATCGTAATATGTATGGTTGGATGCATGTATGTGGAACTTGCTATGTATGTTGATGGAACTATGCATGTATGATGAAATTATATGTGTTGGATATCTCATATGTTTGCTGTGAACTTGCCATGTGAAAAATATATATGTATCATCTATTTGCTGTGAAAATGGTTGGGTATAAGAAAAAACAGAAAAAAGAGGCAATGCAGGCTCTTTGCCGTCTACCACCGACGGCAGCGGGCTCTTTGCCATCCGCCGTGGACGGCAAAGAAGCCACGTGGCAACTACCTGTGCTTCCTGGCAGCTGACCCATTTGGTCAGTTTGCCTACAGTGGCAGACGGCAAAGGCTTGATGCTCTTCGCCGTCAGCGGCGGACGGCAAAGGCTGCCGTTAGACACCTAACGGACTAACAGCGAATTTATTGCCGTCGGCTTTCTTTGCCGTCCGCCGCTGATGGCAAAGGCCCCTTTGCCATCCGCTTCAGAAAGCAGACGGCAAAGAAGCTCTTTACTGTAGCCTACTTTGCCGGAGCCATTTGCCGTCCGCGGCAGACGGCAAAGGCCTTTGCCGTCCGCCATCCTTGCCTTTGCCGTCTGCCATGGCAGACGGAAAAGTAGCTGATTCCTGTAGTGTGATATGCAGCGGAAGGTAGACTACACTAGACAAGACATAGTCAAGCAAGCAATGAAGTGAAAGTATGAAGACTATTAGCAGCTAGGTAGTATGGATCGGGATGGAAGATAGTATGAAGCCAAACAACAACAGTCTTCACACAGTGAAGCCAATCAGATCATGCAAGCAGGCAATGACTTCTCGAAGACATACTGTAAGTAAAGAGAGGTAAGAGATAGAACCAGTTGCTCGGTGAGGACAAGGATTTGTTGGACCAGTTCCAGTTGCTGTGACAACTGTATGTCTGGTTAGGGAGGCTGAGATTCAACTCAGAAGACCACGTCTTCACCTTATTCCCCTTGAGCTAAGCACACTCAGTCCTCGCCCAATCACTCTGGTAAGTCTTCAAGGTAGACTTCCAAACCTTCACAGACTTCGTTCATCGGCAATCCATGATGACTCTTGGATGCCTAGAACGCGACGCCTAACCGGCTGGAGGATTCATAGTCCTCAAGTGTAACAAGTCTTCAGATCACGCAGACAGAAAGACTTCAGTGATGCCTAACACTCTTTGGCTCTAGGTGTTTTGGGCTTTGTCCTCGCAAGGATCTTTCTCTCAAATGCTTTGGAGGTGGGTTGCTCTCAAACGACAAAAGCCGTGCACTAACTCTGAGTAACCACCAATTTATGGTGTAGGGGGTGGGCTATTTATAGCCAGGAGGCAACCCGACCTGATTTGTCCGAAATGACCCTGGGTCACTAAGGAACCGACACGTGTCCAACGGTCAGATTTCAAACACACGCGGCAGCTTGACTTGGCCTAGAAGTAAAGCTGACTCATCCAGCTCTGGATAAGTTTTGCTCTCATTGTCTTCGCTCGAAGACATAGGAGTTGATTGAGCATCACATCAGTCACTCTGACTTTGTTCCCGACCCCACTTAACAGTGCGGTGGTTCCTATGACTCAACAAAGAAGAAAAGGAAACTACGAAACAACTATGTCTTCGCACTCCATACTGTTCACGTGAATGTCTTCTCAAGTAATAATCTTCGTTGTGAATATCTTCACAGACCACCATTGTCTTCAATGTCTTCACACATTTTTAGGGGTCATCTCTGGTAGGTAAACCGAATCAATGTGGGACTACTACCTGTGTTATCCTGCAATTCTCGCAAACACATTAGTCCCTCAACCAAGTTTGTCGTCAATACTCCAAAACCAACTAGGGGTGTCACTAGATGCACTTACAATCTCCCCCCTTTTGGTGATTGATGACAAACTGGTTCAAGTTTTCAATGGGGATAAAATTATGTGAGAGTGTAAGGATTGAGGTATTGTGTTTATAAATAGCAAAGGGCTCCCCCTGAAGATGTGCATATAAGTAGTTTGCTTTTGAATGCAAATGCACATGGCAGGTTTTACTTTGTGGAGATCCTCTTCAACTTATGAAGACAAATCATCATGCATATAAAGATATAATGTATCAAAGTTTAAGTGTTGCAACCCAAAGAAACAAATGTATCAAAAGATGAGAGTTGTAAACACTTGGCAAACATAGCAACCACCCATAAAGGACCCGCTTGAAGACTATCAACTCATATGCTTCTCCCCCTTCTGTCAGTAAGGACCAAAAAGGTTTGAAGACATAGAGCATCTACTCGTTCACATCAGGAGTAGATGAAGGAGCAGGGTCGACGTTGGAGTTCGGTGGTGCAGAGGGGCCTGGTGCAGTGTCGAGACGCGGTGAAGCCATGGTTGGTGAAGTGGCATCGTCCTCTTCATTATGACTCTCGCAACAACAGTTGCAGCAGAAGATGAATACTCAGACTCTTCTATAGAAGGAGTCCGACGCCAGCTTGCAGTCTGGGGAGGCCTGGAATCAAATTTGAAATCCTCAATGAAGCCATCTTCGCGAAGATCAGCTTTAGGACATAGCAGGGTGAGGCTCTTCCAGGACCGCCGACAGGCTTCATGAGCAACGAACGAGTTCTTGGTGGCAAGGTTTCGGATGCGATTGACATCCACCAAGATGCTCTGCACCTGACGCTTTAGCCAGTCATGGTGCTTATCCTGTTTCTAATGTAGGGCCACAAGAAGCTCTCGGTCATTGAGTACACGAGATCGCTTCTGAGGCCTTTGAGCAATGGTGCTGTCAGTGGCTTCAGTGTTTGCACGGTGAGGCGCACGCATATTTCCAGCCATAGGATAGACTCGAGTTGCAGCAAGAATACCCTCCATTAGTTGCGAGAAGCTTTGGTGATCAGCATTATGAAGATATAGTGGCTCCTTTGCAGGCTCGGGGTAGATGGCTTCGACGGACAGATCAACCTCAGGCAGAAAGACCAGATGGTTGCGTGCTGAGGGCTGATAGTCAACAGAAGAGTGGAGTTTGATCAAGCGCATCACCCACAGAGCATAAAACTTCAGGCCAAACAGATCAATCCCAGATGCAGCTAGTTGTCTAATGAAGAAATCCTGGGTGTTGAATCTGATGCCATTAACAGTATAGAACACCAAAGTCTTCATGGCTCCTTCAAGTTTGGCTTCAGCAGTATATCCCTTGATTGGCCACAGAGTACGCCTTAGAATGTGATAGACTATGCGGGGCAAGTACTCGAGGTCCTTGACGAATAATTCCTTGGGATATTTAGCATCTTGAGGCAATGGCTTCATCATGCTGAGCATCTGGCTCATATCCGGCTCAGGCTTCTGAAATATACTCTGCAGTTCATTTTGGTGTAGCTGACAACCAGGCTCATAGAGCTCACCTGGAGTGGGCAGGTAAGACAACTCGATGATATCTTGAGCTTTGGCTTCATGATGCACATCCCCTGACATCCACTCAAGGACCCATGTCTTCGGATCCCTGTTGTAGCCATGAATGTGAAGAGTGGCATAGAACTGCAGCAGAAGCTCTTCATTCCAGTGCTCCTTGTCCGTGACAAATGGCAGAAGACCAACCTCCCTGAAACAGTCAAGGGCTTCTTCAAGACAGGGCAACCCAGTAATAGCTTCACAATCAAGGCGCATGTGTGGAAAGATTCGCCCTTGATTGTATAGAACACAGGAGTAGTAACTGCACTGCTGATAGCTCCAGAAGCGATCAGAAGAGATCTTTGGCTTCGTGTAAGGATTCTTGGCGCTATCGAAGAAGGTGTTGTGGGCTCTGAAGCTGTTGACGCTGAAAGATCCTGGTGATGTAGCAGCACCTGGAAGCCTTGGCAGCCTTGGTTTCGGCTTCTGAACTTGTGGCCTCTGCTCCACATGATAGTCATATTGAGGTCTGGGAGCAGTGGTAGGCACCATGATGGGCCACCGAACTATGACAAGTTCACCACGATTGTAGGCCTGCTCAATGGTGTGTGGCCTTGGGGGTGGAACTGTGGCATCATCATCCACATTGGCTTCTGATTGCTCATGAGCTTCAGGCACCACATTAGCTTCAGGCGCCACATTAGCTTCAGGCGCTACATGGTCTTCAGCCATGACGGTGTCATTGACTTGAGCGTCATTGTTTGTGGCCACCTCAGTAGTTTCAACCTCCATTTGTTCAGTGACAGGAGGGTCGGGCACAGTCACATTCTCCTCGAGAATGACTTCTTCAGTGACAGGGGGTGTGGCAACCCTGGATTCTGCTTCTCTTGTTTCTTGATTTTCTTCGGCTGATGCAGCCGGAATGTCTTCAGTAGCTTTTGCTTCAGACTCAGAGACATTCGCAGTAGGAGTGGCTTCAGGAAACACTTCACATGCTACTAAGCTTTGTTGCACTTCTCCTTCTGGAATGCTCGACATGGTGACCTGTGGCCTCGAGCCTTTGCGAAGCCTGCGGAATGCGGGCGACGCCTGTGGTGATGGAGTAGTCTGCACCATGTAGTCGTCATCAAGCACCGGAGTGGTGACTTGAGGTGTTGGAGTTCTGGGAGTTTCATCATGAACGGGGGTGTCTTGTTGGGGGCGATCAGCCCACGAATCATCCTGAGCAATTGGCGTCAAAGGACGACCAATGCTGATGAGTTCGTTGGTCGTACGAACAGGCGATGATATCAGTTGGTTCTCGAGTTGAGGAAGGACTTCATCATCTTCTACATTGTCTTCACGACCAATGTCTTCAGCTGTGATGGGGTCAACAGCTGGTACTTCTTCATTTTCACAAGTTGACGCTCTTGGTTGGCGGAGCCAGGACGAGCAACAGAAATGGGCTCAACAACAAGAGGCTCAGAGGCCGCAGCACGCTCTTTCTTAGAAGACTTTTTCAGTTTCTTCTTTGATGGTGCATCATCAGAAACATTCTTGCGCTTGCACTTCTTGGCTTCTACTTCAGCTGCCCTTGTCTTCTTCAGTTCTGAAGCTGCTGTGGGGACCTTAGGCTTCGAGCCTGTCATGCTGGCAGGGAAGACAATGCGAGGTGCTTCCTGCCTTGATGCTTTAGCTTGGGCCACAGCAGGCTTCTTCTTTTGTTTGGCAGCCATCTTGGGGTCAATGCCAGGACGCCCAAGAGCCTTGCGCTTTTCTGCCTCATTGTGTGCTTGAACACATTTCTCTGCAAAGTATTTCATCCGCTCTCTTGAACCTTTTGCTTCTTCACATTTCTTGTGAAACTGTTCTTTGAGCTCATGCAACGTTTCCTTGAAGACTTGAACATCTGCCACACTGAATTTGGCCATGTTCTTCTTGAAGTGAGCCTTCTCAAAATCGATTTTGTTTTTCAGCTCGACAATCTTCTGAGCCAAGGCCAACTCATTTGCAATGGCTCCGTGGAAGGTGACGCTGATGTCAACTGGCAGCTGAAGGTCATCAATGCTGAGGCTTGGATCATCAAACCACTCATCGATGAAGTTGTTCAGAATATCCACGTCAAAGAGGGGCATATCGTTGAAGATCTCCGCCTCTTGCTTGCTCTTGATCAGTAGCTCAAGGGCATCATCACCAAGATCTTCGTCGCTTGACAGATCAATGGTTTCATCTCCGTTCCGCAGAACGGCAGCTTGAGTAAGTTCATGCCCAAAAATCTTCATGGGCTTCTTCTTGGGCTTCTCCGTCTTCTTGGAGACACGAGAAAGATCTTCAGATTGCACACTGAGTTCGGGAGGTGCAGTTGCCAATGGCTTCACACGTGAAGCTTTTGGTGCGGCAGAGGGCTTTGAAGCCTTTGTGTTCTTCTTCTTTGGCTTCGGTGGAGCAGGCGCATCTTCAGAATCTGCGTCATCAGCTGAGTGCTCCACAGTGGCCCTCTGGGCTGCGATGTGAGAGAGGAGGCCAGCAAAGTCGTCGAAGGGGCCGATGACATTTGGATTGGCATCGCGCGTGCCATCAGCCCTGGGAGCAGATGAACCAGGGTTGAAGTTTAGGCCCAGATCCTTCTTGTTCTTCACAGTAGAATCTTTTGTGAACTGATAGTTGCGCTTGAATAGATTGTCTTCACGACACCATAACAGAGATGATGGGTCGGCATTTTCTGGCTTCGGTCCTCAGGCCATGCATGGGTAGAAGCCTTGAGCAATGGCTTCAGACTGGGACTTGGGCTATAGATATCTATACGGAATATCTCCCCATGGGCGCTTGATTGCATTCTTCTCTGCATATTCAGGGGTTACGAAATTGTACTTGAACCATTCCCCTGCCCAATATCTTCAAATCCATTGGATTCGAGTCTTGCACTGGCCATAGCTCTCTTCAGGATCTGTCTTGTACATTTCAAATAGATCTGGAGGCAAATCCTTAGCTGTATTTCCACGTCGCTGCCTGCCGCCCTTTCTAGCTGACTTCTCTGTTGCCATTATATTCAAACTGAATGGCTTCAAGACTGTGAATGGCTTCCTTTTGCTGGTCAGACAGGAACTGGCTTCAGGAGAGTTGATGTGGTGCTGTAAGAACTCTGCAAATGAATGTAGACTGTGAGAACCAAGGGATTCTCCCACGGACATGTACCTGTGACAGCATTAGAGGTGCGAGGGAAGGGGAAGAGGTCATATGCATTCTCAGAAGATTTTGAAGATAAATCAGTTTGAAGACATTGACCTCATAGTGCGACGACATTCACTTATTTGGAGAGAGTTGGTTCCAGATTTGTATGAATCCATGAATAAGTACAAGTGAGGAATCTAACTAGTTATGAAGCATAAGTGAATAGACTTGGCATGATATGAGATGCAGAACAAGATAGATCCAGATTTGGAAGTTAAGAAACCACCTTTGGTTGAAGTGGATGGATTTGACGGATCAAAAAGGCAGTAAAAGTAAGTTTTATTTACCGCTAATGAACTGCTAGACGAGTTGAAGAGAGAGGCCGAACAGTTCAATCTTCCGCACTGTAACTCAGCGACGGAAGACACCTACGGCGGCGGCGGAGAGGACGAGGTCCGTGGCCGGCGTGAGGATGGTGTCGAAGAGGTCGCGGCAGCAAAGCGCTTCGTCTCCGGCGTTGACGCGAGCTAGCGGAGGCGCTAGGGTTTGTGGGAGGTGGCGAGGAGGGAGAAGAGATAATGACCGCGGTGAGTTGTGTATTTATAAGGAAAGGGACAACACAACGTAATTACGCAGGTGCCCATGGCGGTTCACATCTGAAGGACACGTGGCATGCATGCAACTTATTGGAAGTTGTTCCATGTTCCCACGCACGCCTGGGTTGTCGGGTGGTCGTTCCAGCTTCTCCGGTATTCAGACAATAAGGATACATCATTAAAACAGATTTAACTTTTGTCACTTTGTCTTCTGCTGACAGGATTCAGAGAAGACAGTCGACAGGTTTCAATAGAATGCATATGATTTGGCTAGATAGAATTTGAGGAAGAAGCACAGAAGGGGTGAGGGTTCGATCACATTCACTTAGATCAAGAAAATGCAAACATGAAGACATAGCTATAAGTGAATGTTGTAGAGGACAGAACACTTCAAATCAACATTGTGAAGATAAACATGAAGTCAAATCAATGTTGAAAACAAACCAAATGCGAAGACTTGTAGTTATAACGCCTATTGAAACACTTCAAACAAGAATTTGGTGGTGGCGTTACCCACCGTATATGAAGTATTAGACCCAGATGCTACCTCTTGAGCACTGCGTTGGTTTTCCCTTAAAGAGGAAAGGGTGATGCAGCAAAGTAGCATAAGTATTTCCCTCAGTTTTTTAGAACCACGGTATCAATCCAGTAGGAGGCTACGCGCGAGTCCCTCGCACCTACACAAACAAATAAATCCTCGCAACCAACGCGATAAGGGGTTGTCAATCCCTACACGGTCACTTACGAGAGTGAGATCTGATAGATATGATAGGATAATATTTTTGGTATTTTTATGATAAAGATGCAAAGTAAAATAAAAGCAAAATAAAAAGAAACGGAAATAACTAAGTGTTGGAAGATTAATATGATGAAGATAGACCCGGGGGCCATAGGTTTCACTAGTGTCTTCTCTCAAGAGCATAAGTATTTTACGGTGGGTGAACAAATTACCGTTGAGCAATTGACAGAATTGAGCATAGTTATGAGTATATCTAGGTATGATCATGTATATAGGCATCACGTCCGAGACAAGTAGACCGACTCCTGCCTGCATCTACTACTATTACTCCACACATCGACCGCTATCCAGCATGCATCTAGAGTATTAAGTTCATAAGAACAGAGTAACGCCTTAAGCAAGATGACATGATGTAGAGGGAGAAATTCATGCAATATGATAAAAAGAACCATCTTGTTATCCTCGATGGCAACAATACAATACGTGCCTTGCTGCCCCTACTGTCACGGGGAAAGGACACCGCAAGATTGAACCCAAAGCTAAGCACTTCTCCCATTGCAAGAAAGATCAATCTAGTAGGCCAAACCAAACTGATAATTCGAAGAGACTTGCAAAGATAACCAATCATACATAAAAGAATTCAGAAGATTCAAATATTGTTCATAGATAAACTTGATCATAAACCCACAATTCATCAGTCTCAACAAACATACCGCAAAAGAAGATTACATCGAATAGACCTCCACGAGAGAGGGGGAGAACATTGTATTGAGATCCAAAAAGACAGAAGAAGCCATCTAGCTAATAACTATGGACCCGAAGGTCTGAGGTAAACTACTCACACTTCATCGGAGAGGCTATGGTGTTGATGTAGAAGCCCTCCATGATCGATGCCCCCTCCGGCGGAGCTCCGGAACAGGCCCCAAGATGGGATCTCATGGGTACAGAAGTTTGTGGCGGTGGAATTAGGTTTTTGCTCCGTATCTGGTCGTTTGGGGGTACGTAGGTATATATAGGAGGATGGAGTACGTCGGTGGAGCAACAGGGGGCCC
Organism: Aegilops tauschii subsp. strangulata; assembly: GCF_002575655.3. Lineage (NCBI taxonomy): Eukaryota > Viridiplantae > Streptophyta > Magnoliopsida > Poales > Poaceae > Aegilops > Aegilops tauschii. Next base: position 184,451,842 of record NC_053040.3, read on the forward strand.
ACGAGGGTGGAGCGCCCGCCTGGGGGGGTAGGCGCGCCCCCTACCTCATGGCCTCCTAGAAGCTTCCTTGACTTAGGGTCCAAGTCTCCTGGATCATGTTCGTTCCAAAAATCACGTTCCCGAAGGTTTCATTCCGTTTGGACTCCGTTTGATATTCTTTTTCTGTGAAACTCTGAAATAGGCAAAAAACAGCAATTCTGGGCTGGGCCTCCGGTTAATAGGTTAGTCCCAAAAATAATACAAAAGTGAATAATAAAGCCCAATAATGTCCAAAACAGAAGATAATATAGCATGGAGCAATCAAAAATTATAGATACGTTGGAGACGTATCAAGCATCCCCAAGCTTAATTCATGCTCGTCCTCGAGTAGGTAAATGATAAAAACAAAAAATTTGATGTGGAATGCTACTAGACATAATTTCAATGTAATTCTTCTTAATTATGGTATGAATATTCAAATCCGAAAGATTCAAGATAAAAGTTCAATATTGACATAAAAATAATAATACTTCAAGCATACTAACTAAGCAATTATGTCTTCTCAAAATAACATGGCCAAAGAAAGTTCATCCCTACAAAATCATATAGTTTAGTCATACTCCATCTTCGTCACACAAGAATGCTCTCATCATGCACAACCTCGATGACAAGCCAAGCAATTGTTTCATACTTTAGTAATCTCAAACTTTATAAACCTTCACGCAATACATGAGCGTGAGCCATGGATATATCACTATGGGTGGAATAGAGTATAATGATGGGGGTTATGTGGAGAAGACAAAAGGAGAAAGTCTCACATCAACGAGGCTAATCAATGAGCCATGGAGATGCCCATCGATTGATGTTAATGCAAGGAGTAGGGATTGCCATGCAACGGATGCACTAGAGCTATAAATGTATGAAAGCTCAACAAAAGAAACTAAGTGGGTGTGCATCCAACTTGCTTGCTCACGAAGACCTAGGGCACTTGAGGAGGCCCATTGTTGGAATATACAAGCCAAGTTCTATAATGAAAAATTCCCACTAGTATATGAAAGTGACAAAACAAGAGACTCTCTATCATGAAGATTATGGCGCCACTTTGAAGCACAAGTGTGGTAAAAAGGATAGTAGTATTGTCCCTTTCTATTTCTCTTTTTTTGGGCCTTCTTTTTTTTGGCCTTTCTCTTTTTTTGGGACAATGCTCTATTAAATGATGATCATCACACTTCTATTTATTTACAACTCAATGATTACAACTCGATACTAGAACAAGGTATGACTCTATATGAATGCCTCCGGCGGTATACCGGGATTTGCAATGAACCAAGAGTGACATGTATGGAAGAATTATGAATGGTGTCTTTGCCACAAGTACTATGTCAACTACATGATCATGCTAAGCAATATGACAATGATGAACGTGTCATGATAAACGGAACGGTGGAAAGTTGCATGGCAATATATCTCGGAATGGCTATGAAAATGCCATAATAGGTAGGTATGGTGGCTGTTTTGAGGAAGATATAAGGAGGTTTATGTGTGAAAGAGCGTATCATATCACGGGGTTTGGATGCACCGGCGAAAGTTTGCACCAACTCTCAATGTGAGAAAGGGCAATGCACGGTACCGAAGAGGCTAGCAATGATGGAAAGGTGAGAGTGCGTGTAATCCATGGACTCAACATTTGTCATAAAGAACTCACATACTTACTGCAAAAATCTACAAGTCATCAAAAACCAAGCACTACGCGCATGCTCCTAGGGGGATAGATTGGTAGGAAAAGACCATCGCTCGTCCCCGACCGCCACTCATAAGGAGGACAATCAAAGAACATCTCATGTTTCAAATTTGTTACATAACATTTACCATACGTGCATGCTATGGGACTTGCAAACTTCAACACAAGTATTTCTCAAATTCACAACTACTCAACTAGCACAACTTTAATATCACTACCTCCATGTCTCAAAACAATCATTAAGCATCAAACTTCTCTTAGTATTCAACACACTCATAAGAAAGTTTTTACTAATCTTGAATTCCTAGCATATTAGGATTATTTAAGCAAATTACCATGCTATTTAAGACTCTCAAAATAATCTAAGTGAATCATGAGAGATCAATAGTTTCTATAAAGCAAATCCACCACCGTGCTCTAAAAGATATAAGTGAAGTACTAGAGCAAAACTATATAACTCAAAAGATATAAGTGACGCACATAGAGTATTCTAATAATTTCCGAATCATGTGTGTCTCTCTCAAAAGGTGTGTACAGAAAAGATGATTTTGGTAAACTAAAAAGCAAAGACTCAAATCATACAAGACGCTCCAAGCAAAATACATATCATGTGGTGAATAAAAATATAGCTCCAAGTAAAGTTAATGATGGAAGTAGACGAAAGAGGGGATGCCTTCCGGGGCATCCCCAAGCTTTGGATTTTAGGTGTCCTTAGATTATCTTGGCGGTGCCATGAGCATCCCCAAGCTTAGGCTCTTACCACTCCTTGTTCCATAATCCATCAAATCTTTCACCCAAAACTTGAAAACTTCACAACACAAAACTTAACAGAACATCTCGTGAGCTCCGTTAGCGAAAGAAAAAAAAGACCACTTCAAGGTACTGTAATGAACTCATTCTTTATTTATATTGGTGTTAAACCTACTGTATTCCAACTTCTCTATGGTTTATAAACTATTTTACTAGCCATAGATTCATCAAAATAAGCAAACAACACACGAAAAACAGAATCTGTCAAAAACAGAACAGTCTGTAGTAATCTGTAACTAACGCAAACTTCTGGAACTCCAAAACATCAGCCAAAATAGGAAGACCTAGACAATTTGTTTATTGATCAGAAGCAATTGGAATCAGTATTTTATCACGTTCTGGTGATTTTTAACAATTATTTTCGTGAACAGAAAGTTTCTGGAAATTACAGCAAGATCAAATAACTATCATCCAAGAATATCCTATAGGTTTAACTTGGCACAAACACTAATTGAAACATAAAAACACATCTAACCAGAGGCTAGGACAAATATTTATTCCTAAACAGAAGCAAAAATAAAAAAAATAAAAATAAAATTGGGTTGCCTCCCAACAAGCGCTATCGTTTAACGCCCATAGCTAGGCATAAAAGCAAGGATAGATCTAGGTACTACCATCTTTGGTAGCCAATCCATAAGTGGCTCTCATGATAGATTCATATGGTAACTTTATTTTCTTCCTAGGGAAGTCTTCCATGCCTTTGTTTAATGGAAATTGGAATCTAATATTCCCTTCCTTCATATCAATAATTGCACCAATCGTTCTAAGGAAAGGTCTACCAAGAATAATAGGACATGAAGGATTGCAATCTATATCAAGAACAATAAAATCTACGGGCACATAGTTCCTATTTGCAACAATAAGAACATCATTAATTCTTCCCATAGGTTTCTTAATACTGGAATCCGCAAGGTGCAAGTTTAAAGAGCAATCATCAAAATCATGGAAACGTAGCAAATCGCACAAAGTTTTTGGAATCGTGGAAACACTGGCACCCAAATCACACAAAGCATAGTATTCATGATCTTTAATCTTAATTTTAATAGTAGGTTCCCACTCATCATAAAGTTTTCTAGGGATAGAAACTTCCAACTCAAGCTTTTCTTCATAAGATTGCATCAAGGCATCAACGATATGTTTGGTAAAAGCTTTATTTTGACTATAAGCATGAGGAGAATTTAGCACAGATTGCAACAAGGAAATACAATCTATCAAAGAGCAATTATCATAATTAAATCCCTTGAAATCCAAAATAGTGGGTTTATTAATATCTAGGGTTTTGTTCTCTTCAATCCCACTTTTATTAAATTTAGCATCAAGATCTAAAAACTCCGATTTTTGGAACGCCTTCTAGGTAAAGGTGGATCATATTCAGTCTCATCATTATCAAGATTCATATTGCAAAACAAAGATTTAATAGGGGACACATCAATAACTTTTAGATCTTCATCTTTATTTTCATAGAAATCCGGTTTAGCCGCCATCTTATTAACTAAGGTAGCCTTCTTATCCGATATTTCAGCTATCAACTTCTCAAAACGAGCAATTTGGGATTTCAAACCATCAAATTCTTTAGACATATCATCGAGCTCTTTATTCATATAACTCATAAAGCTTTTTTGTTCCTTAAGCTCGTTTCTGAAGAAATTATTATGCTCAAATTGCAAAACCATAAAACTCCCGACGTTGCTTTCGATCTCTTCTATCCTTTTAAGGTGAAGATCACCAAATCTAGGTAGGGCCATCGTGACAAACAAGCAATCCAACACACGAGCAAACAAGAAGCAAGCGAAAAAGAGGCGAACAGAAAAGAGAGGGCGAATAAAACGGCAAGGGTGAAGTGGGGGAGAGGAAAACGAGAGGCAAATGGCAAATAATGTAATGCGTGAGATAAGGGTTTGTGATGGGTACTTGGTATGTTGAATTTTGCGTAGACCTCCCCGGCAACGGCGCCAGAAATCCTTCTTGCTACCTCTTGAGCACTGCGTTGGTTTTCCCTTGAAGAGGAAAGGGTGATGGAGCAAAGTAGCGTAAGTATTTCCCTCAGTTTTTGAGTACCAAGGTATCAATCCAGTAGGAGGCTACGTGCGAGTCCCTCGCACCTACACAAACAAATAAATCCTCGCAACCAACGCGATAAGGGGTTGTCAATCCCTACACGGTCTCTTACGAGAGTGAGATCTGATAGATATGATAGGATATTATTTTTGGTATTTTTATGATAAAGATGCAAAGTAAAATAAAAGATAAATAAAAAGCAATGGAAATAACTAAGTGTTGGAAGATTAATATGATGAAGATAGACCCGGGGGCCATAGGTTTCACTAGTGGCTTCTCTCAAGAGCATAAGTATTTTATGGTGGGTGAACAAATTACTGTTGAGCAATTGACAGAATTGAGCATAGTTATGAGTATATCTAGGTATGATCATGTATATAGGCATCACGTCCGAGACAAGTAGACCGACTCCTGCCTGCATCTACTACTATTACTCCACACACCGACCGCTATCCAGCATGCATCTAAAGTATTAAGTTCATAAGAACAAAGTAACGCCTTAAGCAAGATGACATGATGTAGAGGGATAAATTCATGCAATATGATAAAAACCGCATCTTATTATCCTCGATGGCAACAATACAATACGTGCCTTGCTGCCCCTACTGTCACTGGGAAAGGACACCGCAAGATTGAACCCAAAGCTAAGCACTTCTCCCATTGCAAGAAAGATCAATCTAGTAGGCCACCAAACTGATAATTCGAAGAGACTTGCAAAGATAACCAATCATACATAAAAGAATTCAGAAGATTCAAATATTGTCCATAGATAAACTTGATCATAAACCCACAATTCATCGGTCTCAACAAACACACCGCAAAAGAAGATTACATCGAATAGATCTCCACGAGAGAGGGGGAGAACATTGTATTGAGATCCAAAAAGAGAGAAGAAGCCATCCAGCTAATAACTATGGACCCGAAGGTCTGAGGTAAACTACTAACACTTCATCGGAGAGGCTATGGTGTTGATGTAGAAGCCCTCCGTGATCGATGCCCCCTCCGGCGGAGCTCCAGAACAGGCCCCAAGATGGGATCTCGTGGGTACAGAAGGTTGCGGCGGTGGAATTAGGTTTTTGGCACCGTATCTGATCGTTTGGGGGTACGTAGGTATATATAGGAGGAAGGAGTACGTTGGTGGAGCAACAGGGGGCCCATGAGGGTGGAGGGCGCGCCTGGGGGGGGGGGGTAGGTGCGCCCGCTACCTCTTGGCCTCCTGGATGCTTCCTTGACTTAGGGTCCAAGTCTCCTGGATCATGTTCGTTCCAAAAATCACGTTCCTGAAGGTTTCATTCCGTTTGGACTCCGTTTGATATTTTTTTTTTGCGGAACTCTGAAATAGGCAAAAAAACAGAAATTCTGGGCTGGGCCTCCGGTTAATAGGTTAGTCCCAAAAATAATATAAAAGTGAATAATAAAGCCCAATAATTTCCAAAACAGAAGATAATATAGCGTGGAGCAATCAAAAATTATAGATACGTTGGAGACGTATCACCAGACACGATGCACAATTATCGTGGCGCTCCAAAGTCAAATTCCGCGTTAATGTATTCATACTTAGAGTGTATGTCTTTATTGATTGAAGATATACGTTACTTCGTGTGTTGCACATCTAAGTCATCAACATGCATACACTACTGGAATCAGGGAATTTGCCGTCTGCCAGTTCTTTGCCGTCCGCTAGCACACGTCAAAGAAGGTCTTTGCCATCAGCTACCAAAAAGCAGACGGCAAACAACTGGCAGACGGCAAAGAAGGTCTTTGCCATCTGTCAATTCTTTGCCGTCAGCTGGTTGACGGCAAAGAGAGAGGTGGCCCCCACTAACGAGCCGATTAGAAAAACTTAATGGCCCCCTCTTTGCCGTCTGCTAGCAGACGGCAAAGATAAAAAAAGCGGACGACAAAGGCTTGGCCGACGGCAAAGGCTAACTAACCTAACCTAACTAACGGCCGATCGAGCCCCCCCCGTTACTCCTCTCTGTTTCTCTCCCTCTCTCCTCCCCGACGCCACGCCACCAGATCCACCCACCGCCGCCCCGCCGCCACCGCCCCTGCCCCCGCTTGCCCCGTCGCCCCACCACCCCACCGTCCCCACCCCACCCGCCGACGCCCCGTCGCCCCACCATCCCGCCGCCCGGCGCCGCCCCCGCCCCTGCTTGCCCCGTCGCTCCACCACCCCACCCGCCGACGCCCCGTCGCTCCACCATCCCGGCGCCCCGGCGCGCCACCACGTCGCCGGCCCACCCACCCCACGGCCCCGACCGTCCCATTGCCCCGGCGCGCCACCACGTCGCCGGCCCACCCGCCCCACTGCCCCGACCGTGCCATTGCTCCGGTGAGTTATTTTTTCTTTTTTCTTCAGTTTTTTCATTTTTTTGTTGTTTAATTGTTAGTGATAGATTTAGTGCTAGATATGTGTTATATAGTGTTAGTGTAGAAGAAAACAAGAAAAGAAGTAGAAGAAAAAAGAATATGTAGAAGAAAAGAAGAAGAAGAAGAAAAGAAGTAGAAGAAGTAGAAGAAGAAGAAAAGAAAAGAAGTAGAAAAAAGAAGAAAAAAGAAGAAGAAGAAAAGAAGTAGAAGAAGAAGAAAGGAAGAAAAGAAAAGAAGTAGAAAAAGATGAAAAAAGAAGAAGAAGAAGAAAAGAAGTAGAAGAAGTAGAAGAAGAAGAAACAAAAAGAAGTAAAAGAAGTAGAAAACACATGAAAGAAGAAGAAGAAGAAAGGAAAGAAGAAGAAGAAGAAGAGAAAGAAAGAAGAAGAAGGATAGAAGGAAACACCCCGACCCCCTGACCCCGACACCACACCCCGACACCCTGACCCCCTGACCCTGACACCCCGACCCCGACACCACACACCGACACCCCGACCCCCTAACCCCGACACCCCGACCCCGACACGACACCCCGGCACCCCGACCCCCTGACCCCGACACCCCGACACCGACACCAGACCCCGACACCCCGACCCCGACACGACACCCCGACCCCCCGACCCCGACACCCCGACCCCGACACCAGACCCCGACACCCCGACCCCGACACGACACCCCGACCCTGAAACAGCACCCCAACCCCGACACGGCACCCCGACACCGACACGACACCCCTACCCCCGACACCTCCCGAAAAGGTGCTCTTTGGCCGTCCAGAGGCCGACGGGGTCATATATTTGTGAATTATGAGTTAGGTCATATATTTTTCGATTTTGTTATGAAAAACATCATATATAATTGTGTTGATCGGGTAGATTTAAATGTGCAGTTGTTTCATCGCTGCGAGGTTTGGTGTTCGACGACCTCGCCGTGCGTTTGACGAGCTCTGCCCCTTCGTTCGTGGGTGAGCACAAATGACATGTCCTCCTCCCCCATTAATTATTTGCTCTATTCCGGTGTTCGTGCCGATGAAACTTGATAGCTAGCTATATATGTGTCTTGAATCATCAGTATGCGTAACCAATATGTGTCTCCCGTTCGAAAGCGTTATAGTTATAAATATGCATGCATTTGCATATTTATAACCTTGATTCTTTTGAATTGTCCAACGCTATCCATGGACAGCCCGAGTATGTGTAGATTGGGTTCGTTTTCCCATATGCTCTGCTCCGGATCCGATGCATAAATTTCGTCAGTGCCTCCCCTGTTGTTCTCCGGGTACACATCCTCTCTGTTTATTGCAGAGACGTGTATCAGGAGAACAGCAGGGAGGTGCTGCCGAAATTTTGCGTCGGATCCGGAGCATAGCATGGGAAAATGAACCCAATATACACATACTCGGGTGGGATTAGGACCTATCATTACCTATTAGAGTGTAGGTTGCATGGACGTAATAAAATTGACAAAGTAGATCAACTGATGAATATATACATGGTGAATTATATATATATTTGTTGTGTGTCCAGTAGCTCTGAAAGTCAAGATGAGTGATCGTGCGTGGATTTATACCGGTCACACTGGTCAGAACAAATGGAGCGCTGAATGGTTCACAAAAACTAAGGGGTTTGTGCAAGCCGCATTTGCAAATGGCCAGAGGAAAACCTGGTGCCCCTGTTTCTGGTGCGGCAATTGGGAAAAGAGGACAGAGGATGAAATGGGCAAACACCTGCAGAAGAGTGGTTTTACGCCCGATTATACGGTGTGGACATATCATGGTGAGTTTGCCCAACGTGACAGAGCTGAGGTGGATCGTCGTTGCACCGACGAGCATGGTACCGGGATGGAAAACATGGTGCAAGACTATGATGATGCTCGGGATTCGGACGAGGAGATGGAGGAATCTGCAAAGGCCTTCAATGAAATGTTGGAGCCTTCAAAACGTCCGCTCCACGAGCACACTGAGCTTTGTCAGTTGGATGCCATCTCACAAGTAATGGCTCTGAAGGCTCAGTTAAACTTGGGCAGAGAATGCTACGACGCAATAATGACAGTATTTGGACGCTTTCTACCCAAAGGCCATGTAATGCCTGCAAACCTGTACCAGTCGGACAAAATCCTCCGTGCACTGAAGATGCCCTATGAGAAGATACATGCCTGTGAGAAAGGATGTGCCTTATTTAGGCTTGACTATGCGGACTTGAACTATTGTCCCATTTGCAAGTCTTCCAGGTATGTTGTGGTAGACAATGGCATGGGTGAGAAGACACAGACCAAAATCCCCGTTAGTGTTCTTCGGTATATGCCAATCATACCAAGACTTCAACGTCTTTTCATGGTCGAAGAGACGGCCAGACAGATGACATGGCACAAAACAGGCAAAAGAACCGAACTAGATGCAGATGGGAATCTGATGATGGTACACACATCGGATGGTGTTGCGTGGAAAAAGTTTGATGAATTACATGCTGACAAAGCGGCAGATCCGAGGCATCCTCGAGTCGGCATCAACACGGATGGGTTCAGTGTGTTTGGTATGACGGCAGCCCAATACAGTTGTTGGCCCGTATTTGTCTTTCCACTCAATCTCCCCCCGGACAGATTATGCAAAGAAAGAACATTTTCCTGACGTTGATAATTCCAGGGCCCAACTATCCGGGGAAAAATATGAATGTGTACATGCAGCCGCTTAAGGACAAATTGCAAGAAGCCTGGGATAATGGGTTCAAGACATACGACGCCTATAGCAAACGGAACTTCATAATGCGTGTCTGGTACATGTACTCGACGCATGACTTGCCGGCGTATGCCCTATTCGTTGGCTGGTGTGTGCATGGAAGGTTCCCGTGCCCCACATGCAAGGGAGCTCTTGAGTTTCGTTGGCTTCAGGCCGGTCGCAAGTTTTCTTGCTTCGACATGCATAGACAGTTCCTGGATCCTCGCCATAAGTTCAGGAAAGACAAGAAGAACTTCATCAGAGGTAGAGTTGTCAAAAACTCTGCACCACCTACGTTGACAGGCCAACAGACCCTGGATCAGTTAAACGCTCTCGAGCCAGATCCAGAGCATCCAGGGTACTTCAAGGGGTATAATTCTAAGCACGCCTGGACTCACAAGACATGCTTATGGGATCTGTCTTACTTCAAAGACCTCCTTTGCCCACACAACATCGACGTGATGCACACTGAGAAGAATATCGCCGAGGCACTTTTTGGTACATTGTTCGGCATAGATGGGAAGTCAAAGGATAATACTAAGGCTAGAGTCGATCTGGAGGCGCTATGTGATAGGCCGTTACAAAACATGAAAGAACAGAAAGGAAAGCAGAACTGGACGAAGCCAAAGGCATGGTTCAATCTTGGAAGGCCAGCTATGAGGGAAATTATCTTGTGGGTGAAAATGCAGTTGATGTTCCCCGATGGGTATGCAGCGAATCTAAAGAGGGGAGCGAGTCTTGATAAATTGAAGATATTTGGTCTCAAGAGTCATGATTGGCACATATGGATTGAGCGGGTAATGCCGGTGATGTTGCGTGGCTTCATCCCTGAGGATGAATGGCTAGTACTGGCAGAACTCAGCTATTTCTTCCGTGTTCTTTGTGCAAAAGAACTATCGCCTGGCGTGCTAGAAGAAATGGAAGAGTTAGCGCCGAAGTTGATCTGCAAGTTAGAGAAGATCTTTCCACCGAGCTTCTTTAATCCAATGCCGCATTTGATTTTGCATCTCCCGACCGAGGCAAGATTGGGGGGGGCGTGCAAAATCGTTGGTGCTACCCAACTGAGAGGATGCAGAAGACGCTTCGACAAAAATGTAAAAATAAACGTAGAATTGAAGCATCGATGGCTGAGGCATTCATCACTGAGGAGGCGGCAAACTTCGTGACAGCACACTACGAAGCCAAAAATCGTCATTTGCATAATCCGAAACCTCGGTACAATGCTGAAGAACCTCAAAAGGGTGGATCCAACCTCAGCCTACTCAAAGGGAATCTCGCACCAGCCAGTGGTTCGAAACCAATATCTTTGGATAACGAAGAATGGCGGACCATTACGTTGTATATCTTCAACAACCTGACAGAAGTGCGGCCGTACATCGAGTAAGTTATCGGTACATTGTTTCACAACTTCTATTTCCTTTGAACTGCTCTTATTCCGGGATATTTCATACAGTCGATACGTCGCCATATTCTCGTATGGAGCGGTAATCCAAAAGGATTCCGTCGAAGAGTATGAGCTTCTCGCAAAGCAAGGAGGCGGCTATCCCGGTTTCATCTCTTGGTTCAAACAAACGGTAATTTCTATTAGACCATTTCATTACATTCGCTAATTTGTGCCTAATGCAACAATCCTTTCGTATTAAACTTGTAGGCTAATTCAGAGTCTATGGACGCCGAATTGAGACAAGTCGCTAATGGTTTTGACTATAAGGTCCGTTCATTTGACAAATACGACATCAACAGGTATCGCTTTCGTACCTATGGCAAAGAGCTATCTATGGCCGACCGAAATTCTACAAATTGTTGTGTATCTGCTATCGGCGAAGGAGGTACCGAGTATTATGGGAGAGTTAAAGAAATTTATGAACGTATATTCTATGGTGACAACCCACCGAATGTCGTACTCTTCAAATGTTATTGGTTTCAGCCGAAGGAGACTAGAAGGACTCATGAACATATAGGGCTAGTTGAAATCAAACAAAGCACCCATTTAGATGTTCCTGATGTCTATATTACGGCTCAACAGGCGGCCCAAGTATTCTATCTACCGTGGGCCTGCCAAACTAATCCAAATCTGAAAGGTTGGGATGTCGTTTATGAAGTGCTGCCATGTGCTAGACTATCTCCCCCAAAGGAAGAGGATTTTGAACCTCACATTAACCCAGACACATATGAAGGAGAATTCTTCCAAGAGACACGTCTTTCCAAAAAGCGTTTCAAGAACCGCTATACTTCACCCCAAAATATTGAAGTAGACAGCGACAGTGAATCCGACATCAACCCAGAGGAGGAACAAGAAGAGCCAGAACAAGAAGAGGTTACTGCTGCGGATGACCTGTCAATGCTTGACCGATTACGTCAAGGTGGCCTTCCACATGTTGATGCCACTGAACCGCCCGTCATTGATTATAGTGATGATGATGATTATGCATTTATTGATGATAGTGATCGAGATTATTAGTAGTGTCAGGTATATAATTTTTAATGTTGTACTTGATGATGATACACTTAAGTGATATACATATTATTATTCATGTCGGTATTTTTTTTATGTTGTACTAATTTCGTTTAGTCTTTGTCATGGCAGGTGTTGAAAGATGGTGGGCGCTGGTAAGTTTCTTCTAGTGTTTTGCTTAACAAATGCATAAAGACCTAGACTTAGCCTTATTTCCTCCCATATGCTTACCACAATGACCTAGAGTTAGCTTCTTTTCCTCCAAAATGACTTAATAAGCTTACTGACCTCCAAAACCATCCATTTTACCTAAGTTAGCTCTAAAATGATCTATACTTAGCTTTGTTTCTGTAACGCCCACGATGCGGCTATATCTCCCACGTGTCGAGGCACGACTTAGAGGCATAACCGCATTGTGGTATTGTCGCAAGAAGGGTTATCTTCACACAATCCCATGTAATGAACATGAATGGGATAACGAGAGTTGGCTTACAATCGCTACTTCACACAATACATAAATTAGTTCATACATCATCCAAAATCCACACATAGACCGACTACGGTCAAATCAAAATGAAAAATAAGATGACCCCAAATGCTAGATCCCCGATCGTCCCAACTGGGCTCCACTACTGATCATCAGGAAACGAAACATAGTAACGACCACGTTCCTCGTCGAACTCCCACTTGAGCTCGGTTGCGTCATCTGCACTGGCATCGTCGGCACCTGCAACTGTTTTGGTAGAATCTGTGAGTCACGAGGACTCAGCAATCTCACACCCGCGAGATCAAGACTATTTAAGCTTATAGGAAAGGATGGTGTAATGAGGTGGAGCTACAGCAGCACTAAGCATATATGGTGGCTAACATATGCAAATGAGAGCGAGAAGAGAAGCAACGCAACGGTTGCGAAGCTAGAAATGACCAAGAAGTGATCCTGAAACTACTTACGTTCATGCATAACTCAAACCGTGTTCTCTTCCCGGACTCCGCCAAAAAGAGACCATCACAGCTACACACACGGTTGATGTATTTTAATTAAGTCGAGTGTCAAGTTCTCTACAACCGGACATTAACAAATTCCTATCTGCCTCATAACCGCGGGCACGGCTTTCGAAAGATAATACCCTGCAGGGGTGTCCCAACTTAGCCCATAATAAGCTCCCATGGTCAACGAAGGATAAACCTTCTCCCGGGAAGACCCGATCAGTCTCGGAATCCCGGTTTACAAGACATTTCAACAATGGTAAAACAAGACCAGCAAGACCACCCGCTGTGCCGACAAATCCCGATAGGAGCTGCACATATCTCGTTCTCAGGGCACACCGGATAAGCGAAGCGTACAACTACCAACATAACCCAAGTTGCCAAGGGACGGTCCCGCACGGTGCTCTAGTTTGGACCAGCACTCAGAGGAACACTGGCCCGGGGGTTTAAATAAATATGACCCTCGGGCTCGCGAAAACCCAAGGGAAAAAGGCTTAGGTGGCAAATGGTAAAAGCAAGGTTGGGCCTTGCTGGAGGAGTTTTATTCAAGGCGAACTATCAGGGGGGTCCCATAAATCACCCAACCGCGTAAGGAACGCAAACTCAAGGAACATAATACCGGTATGACGGAAACTAGGGCGGCAAGAGTGGAACAAAACACCAGGCATAAGGCCGAGCCTTCCACCCTTTACCAAGTATATAGATGCATTAATTAAATAAGAGATATTGTGATATTCCAAAATATCCATGTTCCAACATGGAACCAACTTCAACTTTACCTGCAACTAGCAACGCTATAAGAAGGGCTGAGCAAAAGCGGTAACTTAGCCAAACAACGGTTTGCTAGGAAAGGATGGTTAGAGGCTTGACATGGCAATATGGGAGGCATGATATAGCAAGTGGTAGGTAGTGCAGCATAGCAATAAAACGAACAACTAGCAAAGCAAAGATAGAAGTGATTTCGAGGGTATGGTCATCTTGCCTGCATGGTTCTTAGAGTTGTCGAAAGCTTGATCCTCGTAAGCGTACTCAACAGGTTCCTCGTTCACGAACTCGTCTCCCGGCTCTACCCACAGCAAGAACACAAGCAATGGAACCACAATCAATCACGGGAAATGCACAAACAACATGATGCAATACATGCATGATATGCGAGATATGATATGCGATGCATATGCGCGCTCCGGAAGAAAAAAGGATGAAGAAGGCAGTAACTTGGCAAACCAAGTATGCCACTGGAAAGATGAGATGATTTCGGTCGAAATCGATATAAAGATCACCGGAAACGGATGCACGGTTTGCAAATGGCGAGCAAAACAAGAATGACACGATTCTGCGATTAACAGCACAATAGCACTTAGAATACATCAAGTAACTATGCTACAACACCCCAAGATAGCAACAAAGCATATGAAAGTAATCTACAGGAGATGCTTGACAAAATATGAACACTGAGCTACGGCTAGATCACACCACAACAGGTTCAAACAAGCATGGCAAAAGTGCAAAAGATATCAGCTTAACAGACTTGGAGAAAATACTGGACATGGCTGAAACAGCATCAGGTAGCAATGTTCAGAGCAAGCAATCAACATGCTACAGGAACTTAACATAGCAAAACAATGCATGTCATGAATCTACTAAATGCATAGAACAAAAGTTCCTTACTGACCATGACCAAAAAGGATCAGAAGATATGATGACACCCATGTAAACATAGCAAGTTTCGTTAACAGGTTTCAGACTTGGCAGAAAACAGAACATGGCATTAATGGATTTATGAAAGCATCTTGGTGAGCTTGATTCACTCACCACAAAGAAATGCATGACAAAACAAGCATATCTAAAGCAAGATGGCATGTTTATGAAGCTAACCATGGCAAGAGCAAGTTCATAGCATGTATGGATCAACTACAACAACCTTCACAAAATTGAATATCATGTTAACATTCTGCCAGAAATATTTTATAGCAAAAGTAGAGCAAGATTAAGACATGCTATGGCACTCCATAATTGCAAACAGGGGCATGGATGGATAGAGCACAACTATATCTACAAAATATCCTTACTGAACATACTCAAAAGAAGCATGGATCTCTCTGTAGACACATGGATACATGGCAACAAAATAACATCTGTAACAGACAGCAAAATCCTAAGTCCCTGAAAACAGAAACATCACGAAGCCTAGTTTGCATGCTTGTGCTAGTCACCACATAGATCACACAAATACATGGCATACACCTCTGTAAAGATGGAATGGCATAGATCAGATCACCTGTAGAGCTCATGCCCATAAGATGCACAACTCAAATGCAACAAAAATAACATAACATCAAGTTCTGATAAGTAACATCAGTAAACATCATATAGCACTCTTGCATCAGAGATTTGGGCATCACAATGGACTCAAACAAGCATGGCACAATGGAACAAAATGAAGAGCACCTCGTGACGAACATTCCGATATATCGTGCACGCAAAACGGAGCAGTATGCTATGAGATATGATGCGATGAACATGGCAACAATATATGAAAACTTCGGGACTTAGCAGAAAACGAGGGGGGGAAGTCAACCTAGTCTAGATCGGGATCCGCACGGAAGCCGAGGTGGGCGGGTCAAGCTCCCCGGAGATCGGACGGGGACGGCGAGGCGCGGGCACGGGCGTCGCGCAAGGCGGCGGGACGCGCCGGCGAGGACGAAGCGGAGCGGCGCCGGCGGAGGGGCATGGTCGCCGGCGGGCGGAGGCGGCGGGGACGGGTGTGGGCGAGCTGCTCCGGCAGCGGCGGCGATGGAGGGCGGAGCGGGCGCGGGCACGGCGGCGGGGAAGCGCGCGACGGGCGGCGGGCGGCCTCGGGTGCGGGCGGCGGCGGTCGGGCCTCGCGGGCCGGCGGCGTTGGGGCGGCGGCGCTGCCACGTGGCGCGCGCCGATTGGTCGAGCGCGGCGGCGGGATTCGTCCGGCGCCGGGCGGACGTGTCCGGCGCGCGGCGGGAGCGGGGCTAGGGTTTCGGGACCCGGGATTTGGAGGAGGGAGCACATATTTATAGGTAGAGGGAGCTAGGAGACTCCAAATGGAGTGCGGTTTTCGCCCACACGATCGTGATCGAACGACCGAGAGCATGGAGGTGACTTAGGTGGGTTATTTGGCTGTTTGGAGGGGGGTTTTGCTGCAACACACAAAAGGACTTTGCGGTTACCCGGTTAACCGTTGGAGCATCAAACGACCTCCAAATGGAACGGAACTTGACAAGTGGTCTACCGGTGGTATACCAAGGCCACTTGGCAAACCTCGGTCCATTCCGAGAATGTTTAACACCCGCTCACGAAAAGAGACAAGAGGGGTGCGCCGGTGCGTGTGGGAGTGTCGGATTGCAAAACGGACAACGGGGAAAATGCTCAGATGCATGAGACGAACACGTATGCCAAATGAGATGCACATGATGACATGATATGAGATGCATGACATGAACAAAAATGCAAAACGAAAGACAAAACCCGACCACGAAGGGAATATCATAACACATAGCCGAAAATGGCAAGAGTTGGAGTTACAAATATGGAAAGTTACATCCGGGGTGTTACAGTTTCCTCCAAAATGACCTAAGTTAGCTCTAGTATGCTTAGTTAACTAGGTTTGCTCAATAATGACATGTACTTAGCTTACTTATGTCAAAAATGGCATAATTAGCTTAGTTAGCTCATAAACAATCCATTTTACCTAAGTTAGCTCTAAAATGACTCATTATACCTTAGTTAGCTCATAAATGATTCATTTTACCCAAGTTAGCTCTAAAATGACCCATTTTACGTAGACTAACTCCAAAATGATCCATTTTACCTATGTTAGCTCTAAAATGACCCATTTTACCTAGGTTACCTCCAAAATGACCCATCTTACCTAGGTTAGCTCCAAAATGATGCATTTTACCCAAGTTAGCTCTAAAATGACCCATTTTACCTAGATTAGCTCATAAACGATCCATTTCACCTAGGTTAGCTCACAAACGATCCATTTTACCTAGTTTAGCTCCAAAATGACCCATCACACCTAGGTTAGCTCTAAAATGATGCATTTTACCAAAGTTAGCTCATAAACAATCTATTTCACCTAGGTTAGCTCATAAATGATCCATTTCACCTAACTTAGCTCAGAAACGATCCATTTCACCTAGGTTAGCTCCAAAATGACCCATCTTACCTAGGTTAGCTCTAAAATGATGCATTATACCTAAGTTAGCTCATAAACGATCTATTTCACTTAGGTTAGCTCATAAACGATCCATTTCAAATAAGTTAGCTCATAAATGATCCATTTCACCTAAGTTAGCTCATGAATGGCATATACTTCTTCTTCTAGTCACCTTTTTCTAACTTTCTTATTTGCCTTTTTGCAGATTTCATTCACTTCACGGAAGCTAGCTTGCTATGATGGAGTGCTTGTTTTTTCTTTCATTCTCCTCTAGTATTCTTCTAGCTTGCTATGATGGAACTTGCTATCTTGATGAAACTTTGCATTGTAATATGTATGGATGGAACAATGTGTATGTGCAACTTGCTATGTATGAATGGATGGAACTATATATGTATGCATGATGAAACTTATGTGTTGGATATGTCATATGTTTGCTGTTAAATAGCTCCGTGAAATATATATATATATATATGTCATATATTTGCTGTGAAAATTGCTGGATTTAAAAAAACAGAAAAAAGAGGCACCTTTGCCGTCAGCCGCTGATGGCAAAGGCGCCTTTGCCGTCCGCCGCGGATGGCAAAGAAGCCACGCGGCGGCCACCTGTGCTCCCTGGGAGCTGACCCATTTGGTCAGTTTGCCTACACCGGCGGATGGCAAAGGCTTTGCCTGCAGTGGCAGACAGCAAAGACTTGTCCCGCAGTGACGTCCAGCTGACGTCATTCGGCGGACGGCAAAGGCCGGATGCTCTTTGCCGTCAGCGGCGGACGGCAAAGGCTGCCGTTAGCCGCCTAACGGACTAACAACACATTTATTGCCGTCGGCTTTCTTTGCCGTCCGCCGCTGATGGCAAAGGCCCCTTTGCCGTCTACTTCAAAAAGCAGACGACAAAGAAGCTCTTTGTCGTAGCCTACTTTGCTGGAGCCTTTTGCCGTCTTTGGCAGACGGCAAAGGCCTTTGCCGTCTGCCATCCTTGCCTTTGCCGTCTGCCGTGGCAGACGGCAAAGTAGCTGATTCATGTAGTGATAAGCGTTAGGATGTGTGTCCAATTACAGGACATTTGAGGATTCTAAGATATTTAGCTCACACCGCAACTTGCAAAACCTTTTCTCATCCAAGGGCTTTGTGAAGTTATCTGCCAATTGCTCTTCAGTGTTGACGTGAATGATATCAATATCTTCCTTCATGACATGATCTCTGAGAAAGTGATGACGGATCTGAATGTGCTTTGTCTTCGAGTGCTGGACTGGGTTGTTGGCAATCTTGATGGCACTTTCATTGTCGCAGTAAAGTGGCACTTGCTTCAGATGGATGCCATAGTCCTTGAGAGTTTGCTTCATCCATAGAAGCTGAGCGCAGCAAGATCCAGCGGCAATGTATTCAGATTCGGCAGTGGAGAGAGATACACAGTTCTGCTTCTTTGAACACCAACAGACAAGAGATCGTCCAATAAAGTGACATGTGCCTGATGTAGACTTGCGATCAACCTTGTCACCAGCATAATCAGCATATGAGAATCGAACTAGATCAAACTCTGAGCCCTTTGGATACCATAATCCTAGTGTTGGGGTGTAAGCCAAATATCGAAGAATTCGCTTCACAGCTAAGGGATGCGACTCCTTTGGTGCCGCTTGGAATCGGGCACACATGCAAACGCTAAGCATTATATCTGGCCTAGATGCACATAAATAGAGTAAAGAACCAATAATGGAGCAGTATACCTTTTGATCGAACTCTTTACCATTGTCGTCGGGACCCAATTGACCTTTGGTTGGCATTGGCGTCGTGTACCCTTTGCAGTCTTGCATTCCAAACTTCTTCAGGCAATCTTTGAGGTATTTCTCTTGAGATATGAAGATGTCGTTGCTTTGCTGACAGATTTGAAGACCAAGGAAGAATTTCAGCTCACCCATCATGGACATCTGATATTGCTCTTGCATCATGTGTCCAAACTCATCACTGTATCTCTTGTCAATGCAGCCAAAGATAATGTCATCCACATAGATCTGGCATACAAACATTTCACCGTCGTATGTCTTCGTGAAGAGAGTGGGATCCAGGGAACCAGGTTTGAAGCCTTTGCTCTTCAGGAAGTCTTTGAGTGTGTCATACCAAGCGCGAGGGGCTTGTGTGAGGCCATATAGTGCCTTATTAAACTTGTATACCATGTCAGGATGTTTTGGGTCTTCAAAGCCAGGTGGTTGTGCAACATATACTTCTTCTTCAATCTTGCCATTGAGAAAAGCACTCTTCACATCCATTTTATATAGAAGGATGTTGTGATGGTTGGCATAGGCTAGCAGTATGCGGATGGCTTCAAGCCTAGCCACCGGAGCAAATGTTTCATCGAAGTCAATCCCTTCGACTTGAGTGTATCCTTGAGCAACGAGACGAGCCTTGTTTCTGACAACTTGACCATGCTCATCTTGTTTGTTGCGATAGATCCATTTGGTGCCTATGATATTGTGCTTGCGAGGATCAGGACGCTTGACCAGTTCCCATACATTGTTCAGCTCGAACTGTTGAAGCTCTTCTTGCATAGCTTGAATCCATTCTAGTTCCATGAAGGCTTCAGCAACTTTCTTGGGTTCAGATATAGAGACAAATGCAAAGTGTCCACAGAAATTTGCTAGCTGTGTTGCTCTTGAACGAGTGAGTGGACCAGGTGCATTGATGCTATCAATTATCTTCTCAATCTGTACTTCATTTGCAACACGAGGATGAACTGGACGAAGATTTTGCCCTTGCTGATCATTGTCTTCGTCTTCAGCATTGGCGTCAGGCTGAGCAGTGTCTTCAGGTTGGTTAGGTGCAGAAATGATAATTTCTTCTTCAGCCTGTGCCTCTGAAGGTATGATTTCTCCAGTACCCATAAGCTTGATCGATTCACTTGGTGGGACTTCATCTAGCACATTTGGCAGGTGCTCTCTTTGCGAGCCATTAGTCTCATCGAACCGCACATCCACAGTTTCAACCACTTTATAGTGAAAGAGGTTGAAGACTCTGTAGGAGTGCGAATCCTTTCTGTAGCCAAGCATAAAACCTTCATGTGCTTTCGGTGAAAATTTTGAAGTGTGATGTGGATCCTTGATCCAGCACCTAGCACCGAATACCCTGAAGTAACTGATATTTGACTTCTTACCAGTTAGGAGCTCATAGGATGTCTTCTTTAGAAGCTTAGGAAGATAAACACGGTTGATGACGTGGCATGCAGTACCAATGGCTTCAGGCCAGAACTTCCTTGGAGTCTTGTACTCATCAAGTATCGTCTGAGCCATCTCAATGAGGGTTCTGTTCTTGCGCTCCATGATGCCATTCTACTGAGGTGTGTATGGAGCTGAGAACTCATGAGTGATGCCCAATGTATCAAGATAAGTGTCGAGGCCGCTGTTCTTGAAGTCTGTGCCGTTGTCACTTCTAATTTGCTTGATCTTGATGCCATAGTTCGTCATGGCACAATTGGCGAACCGTCTGAAGACATCCTGCACTTCATTCTTGTAAAGGATTATATGCACCCAAGTGTATCTTGAATAATCATAAACAATGACAAAGCCATATAGGCAAGCAGTGGTAGTAAGAGTAGAGTAGTGAGTAGGGCCAAATAAGTCCATGTGAAGCAGCTCGAAGGGTTGAGATGTCGTCATGATTGTCTTCGAGGGATGCTTGGCCCTTGTCATCTTTCCAGCTTCGCAGGCACCAAACAGATGATCCTTCTTGAACTTGACGCCCTCGATGCCTATGACGTGTTTCTTCTTCGCGAGCGTGTACAAGTTCCTCATGCGAGCATGCCCTAGCTTCCGATGCCAGAGCCAGCACTCTGACACCTTTGCTAGAAGACATACGGCCCACTGTGGTCCTGTTGAGAAATCTATCATGTACAAATCGTCCTTTCGATATCCTTCAAAGACTAGAGATTTGTCAGACTCCATAAGCACAAGGCAACGATATTTTCCAAATATCACAATCATGTTCAGATCACAAAGCATTGAGACAGACATTAAGTTGAAACGAAGGGATTCAACAAGCATCACTTTATCCATGTGCTGATCCTTTGAGATTGCAACTCTACCTAGACCCAATACCTTGCTTTTACCAGTGTCAGCAAATGTGATGTGACTCTTGTTAGATGGACGTAAGGTTGAGTCCATGAGAAGACATCGATCACCAGTCATGTGGTTAGTGCATCCACTGTCCATAATCCACTCAGAAGCCTTTGGTATCGTACCCTATAGTGCAGTTAGGGGGATAGGCTTCACCAAGGGAAATGTGAAGCATAAACATTTGACGAACAAGCATGTTATCAAAGTTCAGATCCTGGTTAGAGCAGATAGGATGACTGTCAAGGAAACCAGGAACAAAATACATAGTTAGACCATTTGGGCATTTTATCTTGCGCCCCACAAGATGTTTTAGGTCCCCAGCATAAGCATCAGACGCCTTTGATTTCCGACTGGAGACCCTTCCCTGCAAAAGAGAGTTAAGTTTTCTTAACCACCCACATTTTCAGGGGTGGCTTCGAAGCAATGAGTCTAAGTGCAGCATCTGAGAACTTTGGCTTTGGAGACCTAGCAAATAGCCTTGCAGGAGGTGAATAATACTCATAAGAATAAGCAGAATAGTTCTTGGTCTTATGAACATAGCGGTTTGAAGAAACACACTCATATTCATAAGTCTGAGTATGATTTCCCTGCAAAACATTGGCGTTAGGGTGACTCTGGTGAGTCCTCTGTCTGTATGAAGCCTTTGGACCATATGAAGCCTTTGGTCTGGGGTTTGCCTTCTTCCCGGGTGGTGTCATGATGACATTCGCAGGAAGATTCTCAAGACAACGTTTGGGCACCCAGATCTTCTTCATAGGTGGCCCATTCCTACAGTTAGTACCAATATACCTAGCAAACACTTCACCATTCTGATTCTTATACAGTTTATAGTTTGCATCAAAGGATTCATCAATGATAATCGGGTTAGCACAAGTGAAGCCAGACAAGGTAGATGGATCCACCAAAGGTCCCTTTGCAGCAACCCATGTGGTTTTGGGGTACTGCTCAGGCTTCCAGTAAGAACCATCAACATTCATTTTCCTCTTGAACCCAACACCCTCTTTCCTAGGGTTTCGGTTCAGAATATGCTTTTTGAGGACATCACATAGTGTTTGATGCCCTTTGAGACTTTTGTACATTCCAGTCTCAAGCAATGTCTTCAACCTGGCGTTCTCATTGACAATAGTAGTGGTATCCTTAGTAGAGGGGTTAGTTACCACATCAGCAGTTGAAGATATTGCAACAGTAGCAGCAGTAGAACATTCAGCAACAGAGACGGCGTTATCACGCTCAAGACATTTTAGACATGGTGGTTCAAATCCTTCCTGAGCGGAACTGATCTGTTGAGCGCGAAGTGACTCGTTCTCCTTTTGAAGACCTTCATGAGACGCTCTCAAGTTCTCAAGTCTTGCTTCCTTTGAAGATAATCGTAGGAAAGCTTTTCATGAGTTGTTGAGAGCGTTTCATGACGTCTTTCAAGTTCTTCATACTTAAGATGAAGATTTTTTATGTCTTCAATTAAGGACTGAGATCGGGTCATTTCCGCGTCCAACAGGTCATTGCTTTTGTCTAACAATTTTTGAATATGTTCCATGGCATTCTGTTGTTCAGTTGCAATTTTAGCAAGTGTTTTGTAGCTAGGTTTAGATTCACATTCAGAGTCATCTTCACTTGATGTTTGAAAGTAAGCATCGCGTGAGTTTACCTTGGCACTGCGTGCCATGAAGCAGTAGGTGGGTGCAGAGTCATCCTCATCATTAGCATCAGCGTTGTTGACGAGGCCATTGTCTTCAGTGTTGAAGATGGACTTGGCGACGTATGCCGAAGCTAGAGCCAAGCTTGCCACGCCTGAATCAGATTCCTCTTCAGATTCCACCTCCGCCTCCTCAGATGCAGACTCCTCCTCTGAATCCATCTCCTTGCCAACAAACGCACGAGCCTTGCCGGATGAGCTCTTCTTGTATGATGAAGACTTAGATGAAGACTTGGAAGAAGACTTTGAGGATTTCTTCTTCTTCTTGTCATCAGAATCATATTCCTTGCTCTTCTTCTTCTTCTTCTTCTTCTTCTTGGTCTCATTGTCCCACTTTGGACACTCAGAGATGTAGTGACCAGGTTTCTTGCACTTGTGGCATGTTCACTTCTTGTGATCACGAGTGGAAGCTTCATCATTTCTTGAGCTGGATCTTGAAGCCTTTCTTCTTGGTGAACTTCTGGAACTTCTTCACAAGCATAGCAAGCTCCTTTCCAATGTCTCCAGGATCCTCAGAATTGCAGTCAGATTCTTCTTCAGATGAGGAAACAACCTTTGCCTTCAAAGCACGAGTTTGGCCATAGTTGGGACCATAGATGTCTCTCTTCTCAGATTGCTGGAACTCATGTGTGTTGAGCCTCTCAAGTATGTCAGATGGATCGAGAGTCTTGAAGTCAGGACATTCTTGAATCATCAAGGCCAGGGTATCAAATGAGTTGTCAAGCGATCTTAAGAGTGTCTTGACGATTTCATGCTTGGTGATCTCAGTGCCGCTAAGTGCGTGAAGCTCATTTGTGATATCAGCGAGGCGATCAAACGTAAGCTGGACATTCTCATTGTCATTTCTCTTGAAGCGGTTGAAGATACTACGAAGAACACTGATCCTTGAGTCTCTCTGGGTTGAGACGCCTTCGTTGACTTTGGAGGGCCAGTCCCAGACTAGCTTCGCAGTTTCCAGAGCACTGACACGACCATACTGTCCTTTAGTCAGATGGCCACAGATGATGTACTTGGCAGTCGAATCCAGTTGAATGAACCTCTTGACATCAGCAGGAGTGACACCTTCACCGACCTTGGGAACGCCATTCTTGACGACATACCAGAGGTCGACATCAATGGCTTCAAGATGCATACGCATCTAATTCTTCCAGTAGGGGTAATGTGTGCCATCGAAGACGGGGCACACAGCGGAGACTTTGATTATCCCTGTAGTCAACATAGCTAAAACTCCAGGTGGTTAAACCGAATCACACAGAACAAGGGAGCACCTTGCTCTGATACCAATTGAAAGGGCTAGTTATCGACTAGAGGGGGGTGAATAGGCGATTTTTATGAACGTCTTCAAAACATGGGAGTTTCGAAGACAAACAATAGAAATGAACCTATTGATATGCAGCGGAAGGTAGACTACACTAGACAAGCCATAGTGAGGTAAGCAATGAAGTGAAAGTATGAAGACTATTAGCAGCTAGGTAGTATGGATCAGGATGGAAGATAGTATGAAGCCAAACAACAACAGTCTTCACACAGTGAAGCCAATCAGATCATGTAAGCAGGCAATGACTTCTCGAAGACATACTGTAAGTAAAGAGAGGTAAGAGATAGAACCAGTTGCTCGGTGAGGACAAGGATTTGTTGGACCAGTTCCAGTTCATGTGACAACTGTACGTCTGGTTAGGGAGGCTGAGATTCAACTCAGACGACCGCGTCTTCACCTTATTCCCCTTGAGCTAAGGACACTTAGTCCTCGCCCAATCACTCTGGTAAGTCTTCAAGGTAGACTTCCAAACCTTCACAGACTTCGTTCACCGGCAATCCACAATGACTCTTGGATGCTCATAACGCGACGCCTAACCGGCTGGAGGATTCACAGTCCTCAAGTGTAACAAGTCTTCAGATCACGAGGACAGAAAGACTTCAGTGATGCCTAACACTCTTTGGCTCTGGGTGTTTTGGGCTTTGTCCTCGCAAGGATCTTTCTCTCAAATGCTTCGCAGGTGGGTTGCTCTCAAACGACAAAAGTTGTGCACTAACTCTGAGCAGCCACCAATTTATGGTGTAGGGGGTGGGCTGTTTATAGCCAGGAGGCAACCCGACCTGATTTGTCTGAAATGACCCTGGGTCACTAAGGAACTGACACGTGTCCAACGGTCAGATTTCAAACACACGCGGCAGCTTGACTTGGGCTACAAGTAAAGCTGACTCATCCAGCTCTGGATAAGTTTGGGTCTCATTGTCTTTGCTCGAAGACATAGGATTTGATTGAGCATCACATCAGTCACTCTGACTTTGTTCACTTGGACCCCACTTAACAGTGCGGTGGTTCCTATGACTCAACAAAGAAGAAAAGGAAACTACGAAACAACTGTCTTTGCACTCCGTAGTCTTCACGTGAATGTCTTCTCAAGTCATAATCTTCGTTGTGAATATCTTCACAGACCACCATTGTCTTCAATGTCTTCACACATTTTTAGGGGTCATCTCTGGTAGGTAAACCGAATCAATGTGGGACTACTACCTGTGTTATCCTGCAATTCTCACAAACACATTAGTCCCTCAACCAAGTTTGTCGTCGATACTCCAAAACCAACTAGGGGTGGCACTAGATGCACTTACAATCATCAATAAAGATAGGTGAAGTAGCAAACTTAGGATCATATTGCATTCTAGCATTCAAGGATTTTTCTTTATACTTGCATAATAATTTCTCTAGATCATCTCTATCCTTACAAGCAAGAATGCCTCTAGTTGTCTCCTCATTCATAACATAACCTTCCGGTACCTTAGGCAATTCATATCTAGGAAGGCTAGTTCTAGTAGGTGTTTCAAGAGTATCAGTTTCAAGCTCGTCATCAGATTCAACAACATCATGTTGTCTTACTCTGGCAATTTGTTCATCAAGAAAATCACCTAGTGGCACATCATCATCATCAAGCAAGGTACTAGCATAATCATAATTATCATTCATAGCAGAAGTAGCATCATCAATAACTTATGACATATCAGGATTAATAGCAAGTGGTGGTGTTGCAAGTTTACTTATAACAGAAGGTGAATCTAAAGCAGAACTGGATGGCAGTTCATTACCTCCCATCGTCTTAGAGGGATAAATCTTTGTCTTAGCATCCTTCAGATTCTTCATAGTGATAAATTGATAATAATCCCAAGTGAATCAACAAATATAGCTATGCTCCCTGGCAACGGCGCCAGAAAAAGGTCTTGATAACCCACAAGTATAGGGGATCGCAATAGTTTTTGAGGGGAGAGTATTCAACCCAAATTTATAGATTCGACACAAGGGGAGCCAAAGAATATTTGCAAGTATTAGCAGCTGAGTTGTCAATTCAACCACACCTGGAGATTAATTATCTGCAGCAAAGTGATCAGTAGCAAAGTAATATGATAGTTTTGATAGTAGTGACAGCAGCAATAGTAACGGTAACAGTGATAGCAATAGTTTTGTAGCAAGTGCAACAATAATGATAGCAGTAGTAACTTAGCAAGACCAATATAAAATAAATTCGTAGGCATTGGATCGGTAATTTGTTGGATGATATTCATCATGTGACAGTCATAACCTAGGGCGATACGGCACTAGCTCCAGTTCATAAATATAATGCAGGCATGTATTTCGTAAATAGTGATACCTGCTTATGGAAAGAACTTGCATGCCATCTTTTGTCCTACCCTCGCATGGCAGCGGGGTCCAATTGGAAACTAAGGGATATTAAGGTCTCCTTTTAATAGAGAACCGGAACAAGGCATTAACACACGGTGAATACATGAACTCCTTAAACTACGGTCATCACCGGGAGTGGTCCCGACTATTGTCACTCCGGGGTTGCCAAATCATAACACGTAGTAGGTGACTATAACTTGCTAGATCGGATCTAGAACATGGATATAATGGTGATGACATAAACGGTTCAAATCTGAAATCATGGCAACCGGGCCCAAAGTGACAAGCATTAAGCATGGCAAAGTCATAGCAACACCAATCTCAAAACATAGTGGGTACTAGGGATCAAACCCTAACAAAACTAACTAGATTACATGATGAATCTCATCCAAATCCTCACCGACTAGCGAGCCTACGAAGGAATTACTCACTCCCGGTGGGGAGCATCATGGAATTGGCGATGCAGAAGGGTTGGTGATGATGAAGAACGAAGATCCCCCTTTCCGGAGCCCCAAACGGACTCTAGATCTGGCCTCCCGATGAAGAACAGGAGGTGACGGCGGCTCTGTCTCGTGGATCGCGATAATTCATTTTCCCTATTTTTTCTGGAAAAATAGGATATTATAGCGTCAGTTTCTGGGTCTGCGGGGCCACCAGGTGGGGACAACCCACCTTGGCGTCCCGGGGGGGGGGGGGGGGGGGCAGGCGCGCCCTGGTGGGTTGTGCCCACCCAAGTGCCCCCCTCAGGTGACTCTTGGCTCCAGAAATTCTCTTTATTGATATAAAAAATCCTCGCAAAGTTCCGTTCCATTCTGAAAACTTTTGTTTCTGCACAAAAACAACACCATGGTAGTTCTGCTGAAAACAGCGTCAGTCCGGGGTTAGTTTCATTCAAATCATGCAAATTAGAGTCCAAAACAAGAGGAAAAGCGTTAGGAAAAGTAGATACGTTGGAGACGTATCAATCTACCTTTGAGTATTACCCCCTGGTATCTCGAGGATATCAACCCATTGCCCTACATCTTATGAATTTCTAATGATGTAGTACCTTTCCCCGTCATAGTCACTACACGGGTTCTGGCTTGTCATCAACTGAGAACACTGATTAGTGAATCGAATCAACACTGTGATTTAGTACTCCTAGTACTTTGTTGTTGAGAAATTTAATACTCCATCACGTCATTCCTAGCCTGATCGGCTACATCATTATCGTGCTAATTTTAACCGTGTTACCAGGTCCTTCCCAAAGCACAAATTTTGATGGTGAGCTAATCTTACGTTGATCTTCCTCGTTATATCATTTCTCCTTGAATAGCAAACTTGATTTCGAGTTTGTGTCGTACCCATGGTTGTAATAACCTTTCACTTCATCATTCCTCTGACTTGATGTCATCGCCGATCGATTACATCTTCATGAAATCCCTCGACAAATGTGTCGTGATTGTCATCAGCATTATGAGCTCTTCCAAAATATCTATCGAATTCTTGATGAGAAATACCATCCTTGCCCCTCGATGATTTGTGTTATCATCGACAACATTATTGCCTTCCCTCCGGCACAAACTTGATCATGTTATGGAGCTCCTTGCTTCCAGCTTATGTCATGTTCTACCTTGGGGTATTGCCATCTTTTATATCAAGGATATTGAGACACTAGTGCGCGTCGGTGCTATACAAACGATTTTTAACCCCTTTCCGCGACGGCATTTGGAATCGTTGCCAGGTGAGTGTGGGCGATAGGGGGCTCCTTCCCACATGACCCAGAAACCATCGGGGATAGGTGGCCTTGGTGCATACAGTTGTCCCTATATAACCGTTTCTGATATCTTGAATATCCCAAACGCTTCATCCTTGCTACTCGTTTGTGCTCGCATTGCCATCGCAGTCGGAGTTTTGTGGTTTTACCTAAAACCAGGTAGATTCCAGGCACAGGAGTTTTCCAAGCACGTACCAAACTGGCTCTACGTTTACGATGCCTGGCACATCACAAAGAGTTCATGATTATAAACCGTGTACGATAGGTAGAAAATCACACAAATTTAGTTTTCCCGCACCGTATGTGATAGTGTCTGACATCACATAGCTTTGCAAAACGGCAACTGTGTGCATTGTTGCACACATTTCCTCTCCGTGAACCGTGTCAGATTATGATGTATATCGCACACACTATGCTTTATCAACCATGTGCGCCGTAATGACCTGCACACCGTAATTTCGCCCTAATTTAATTGTTGCTATTTATAATTGTACCTAATTTAAACTTGAAAGTAGGCTATAGCTTTATTCATATCCATCAGGTTCAAACAACCAATGCATTATTCGATTCACATGTACATATGTTAAAGAATTACACAAGCACCAAATAAAGAATGATGAACCAGGGTTCTATACTTGTACTATTACAGATGGTAAAGAAAGAGGCGACATACATTCTGGTTGCTGAACAAGGTGAAGCGGAATGGCCCTATTGTGCTCTCCTGGATGTAGAAGGCACGCACGACTCTAGTCCAACCCCTTGTGATGGTCGGCCGCCAATCATGTAGTTTGAGAGGTATCTTGAGTAAACTGCTTCAGGATCCACTGCAAAGGAAAAAAGATTCAGACATTGTCATCTAACACAACTCATTACGGGCAGTAAAAAGAAGGCTACAGGGTTCTTACTTACCATCCGGCAGTTCACTGTTGTCTTGCATAAAGTGTAAAGAAATAGTTCGATTGACATCTTTTGACCCATTTTAATAAAAATCTTTATCAGTTTCCTCACTTGATGTTGGTTCATGAATATATCATTTCCCCATACGCAGAAAGGATCGAAGTGTGGATCTTTTGCAATGACATATGTACCTAAAAGCACCAAGTTAATATTAGAAGCTAAACAACAATTGCAAAATGATGTAGTACAACACTCCCTCCATCCCATTATATAAGATTTTATTACATGTATTTCTAGACATCATCAGAACATTAAGGTAACACTCTTCCTTGTTGCTATGTAGCCTGGGATTGCATATTTAGTCATTCAGTACAATGCATGTTGCTATGTAGCCTCAGATATATTAAATATGGCCCTAGTTAACCTACTGATAAATAGGCTATAGATATATTCAATGAAATGTCCGATTCGACGATTAATCCCTTATCAGCCCCCAGGCTATATGGTACCAGCTATCGAGATCCTGAACAGTGAGTACATATAAGCAATGCAATGAAACTAACCTCGATGGAAAACAACATTGTTCTCAATATTGTCCTGTATGAGTACATATAAAGGCATGTTAAGCACAACAGGCTAAACATCAACCAAATATATCCATGGTAGACAACATAATCTACAAATGATAGCTTCAGTGTGCAGGCTTAAGCACGCTAGTTAAGCAAAACAAGAAGTGGAAAGGTGTGTTCACTGCATCAGGCACAACATTTAAAAATAAGCAAATAGTCATTCAAACTGGTATTGTGAAGGTCTAAAGTACAATAGTTATTGTTAAAAACGAAAAGGCATGTTAACTGCAATATCCTTAACAACAACCAAATATCATAATTCATAGTGGTATTGTTGAAACTGTTATTGATGAAATTGAACTCCACGACAAATAGTTGCACATATAGAGCATCACATTGTGAAGATTTGAAATAAACAAGGCATAAGGCCATCTCTAGTCGATCCTTTAAAAATTAAAGGACTAAAACCCTTAATGGATATATATACTCCAGCAATTTTTGGCCGTTTCTAGTCGATCCCCTAAAATTAATGTTGTAAACTTCAATTTGATCAAGTTCAAAGCAGGTTCAACCGAAAGTAGCATGCATTCAAACATAAACATAGATAGTTTTGCATAACGTAAAACATAAATTTAAACTAAGCTAAACTACTTTCGATCGAAGTAGAGGCCGAGTCAATCCTTCCTCGTCAGGTACGGTGTGCCACGAGCCGGGTCCGGGCCGGTGTCGTCGTCGGGGTAGTTGGGGAAGACACTCCTCCACTCGTCGATGTTGATCTCCTCGTCCTCGCGCCCACCTCGATGCCCTCCGCGCCGCCATCCTCGCCGCCTTAAACCTCTTCATCGGAGGAGAGCGCGATAACCTCGCCACCCTCCGCGTCGGCAAAGATCGCCCGCTCCGCCTCCACGAGCTCCGAGTGCTGCCGGCGGAGCTCTTGCATGTAGGCCTCGTCGGTGGCCTCGGCCTCGAGGCGCTCCCACGCCTCGCGGTCCTCCCGCGCCATAGCCGAGCTCACCACCCTGGCTCCGGCGAAACGAGGTGGACCGAACTTGTGCCGAAGGGGAAATTGAGCCTAGCCGCCACGCCGTGGTAGCGGACCTGCCAGTGGTCGTACTCCATGGCCGCGAGCTTGGCCGTGTGGAAGCTACCGAGCCACCCGCGGGTGTGGGTCTCCCGATCTGTAATCTTGGTGACCCACGTCACCCACCGCCGTTGCCGGACCCCGAGGTAGGACCTCGTCGGCTGCCGGGTCCGAGGGAGGACGGGGAAGTCCTCGAACCAGCGTAGGGGCGCGGCAGCGGGCGGATCGGGGGATCGGCGATGGCGGATCGATAAAGAGCCCGTGGACGACGACGGGGACACCTCGATGGCCACCTCGCCGGCGTCGGGCGAAGAGACCGCGATAAACCACTTTTTGGCCATTGGCTCCTCGAGTTCCTCGACACACATGCAGAGGTTGAGAATGGAGGCGGCGGCGATGGCGATGGCGGCAACCTACCAATGGTTTTGGGGGTGGTGTGTGTCTGTGTGAGCGGAGGTTTGGGGAGTGTGTGGTGTGTGTGGAGGGGGGGCAATGTGGTGTTTGAGGAAAGACCGCGGCAACTAAAAATTTTACTAGGCAGGAGTAACAAGGCGGGGCTACTGAAAATTTGGATCAAGGGCGAGCAGATATTTTTGAGACTACGAGGGATGCAGAGGCGGGAGTAAAATGCCGGGGGCCAGGGCTACTGAAAATTTGAATCAAGGGACTGAAGCAGAGCGGGAGTAATAGACATCGCACACGGTCCGCACATACTAATCGTGTGCTATCAAACATTAAAACCTTCCACGTGGTAGATATTTTAGAGATTACAAGGCAGTAGATAGTTTCGAGACCAGGAGGCAAGCCTCGTGGATCCCAATCTACTGTGCTCATGTGAGGGACTGTAGGGCATGGGCGTGGCACACGGGTAGTCTAACCAAACCGTGTCTGTTGCGTACCCAATCGCAGACGGTTTCTACATCCAACTCATGTGTTGTTTATAAATTTTGTAAAAAGAAGAACACGGGAGAGGGTCAGAACACGAACACACTTGCATGCGGACCAAATATATGTATGAAAACGGTGGTTTGATGTTCGAATACCCAATGCACAACTTTGATGTGGCACCTGTCGCACAAAAGCACAGTATTGCTAGTCAGCCACCCCCCTACGAACCCCACTTCGTGTCGGCGGTAAGGGAATCCTAGCTACGAATGCATGCCCCCAAATAGCTAGGTCTGAAATCTCACCCTACCATAACACAAAACCTATAGGAGTCCATCATATATATATATATATATATATATATATATATATATATATATATATATATATATATATATATATATATAGGGTCAAACTTCCCCTTTCACTTCCCGACAAAGGTGGAATGTGTGCCGACCCACAAATGTGTGCTTGTGGCGCGAGAAGGGTCAGACCACATACGAACCACATGCGGGAGGCCCTACTATATGAATGAAAATGGTGTGGTGTGTGATATTTAACTACCATTCATAACTTTTGATGTGGCATGTGTGCCTCGCAAATTAACCGGACTTCCCGGACCCCACGGAGGTTGCAGGTAGCGCGAAGTAGCCCCCCCACACACACGTCGGGGGGAGGGCATCTCACCAAGATGTACTGTAACACGGACCAAGCAGAATCCAACTTGGTCGTACAACCTCTCCCCGCTCGTTGTTGGTCAAAGTGATGGACGTCCACACGGCCCCACAAAATGGGCTAGCTTGTCGTCGATAACCTCGCGAGGGATTATTGTATGAAGACAAGCCCACTATGTGCATGTGGCCCAAGTATGTATGTGGAAGTGGTGTGTGTGGTGTTTAAATACCCTATGCGCAAATTTGATGTGGCACCATGCTTTGGAACCGTAAAATCCCCACACCGAGCGAGGGTTCACGACGCTTAGCATGCGCTCAAACTTAATTAGGCTTGGAATGGGTCGACCTACTATACGGTAACTCGAAGCAAATAAGAAGAATATATCCACCCTAGTAACCTTTCTCGTCATTGGTCGAAATGATGGATGTCCACGCGGGCCCATGAATATATATAGGCTTGTCGCCCATAACCAAGCGAGTGAGAGTGTGTCCAAAGACAACCATTATTGCATCCGTGTGTCCCGAACATATTGATGGAGTGTATGCATATGTGTTGAATACCCGACCCAATGCACAACATTGATGTGGTGCATGCGTTGAAAATCGCAGAGGTCCCGACACAGAGCAAGAGGTCGTTCATGACGTGTCGTGTGCTCCCCCCCTCGATCCAGCGGGATGGATTCATGTGTACAGATGCGCTATTATATATATGTAATCTCACATCATGATCTATATCAAGACAAAACAAAAAATTAATCCCCTCCTAAGTCAAATTAGTTAACCTCTCTCGCGCTGTCCGTGAAAGTGATGGACCAAGCTGGTCACCCCCCCCCCTCAACACATACTATATATACACCTAGTAACACAGCCCTAAAAGAATTAATCCTCCTTGTTCGTCAAACGCGTACCTCTCTCTCGCTGGGTCAAAGTGATGGACGACGAACTCACGGGCCCAACACAGTGTTGGGGAACGTTGCATGGGAAACAAAAAATTTCCTACGCTCACCAAGATCAATCTAGGATATGACCATCTACGAGAGGATAGATTGCATCTACATACCCTTGTAGATTGCTAAGCGGAAGCGTTAATAAACGACGGCGTGGTGGCGGTGGCGGAATCTCAGCAGAGCTTCGCTAAGCACTACGGAGAGGAAGAGGGATGTGAGGGAGAGGACTCTTCGGGTGCGGCTGCCCTCTCTCTACCTCTCTATATATAGGGGAAGGGAGGAGGGGGAGGCGCCCCTAGGGTTTCCCCTAGGGGGGCGGCGGCCAGGGCACACCCAGTGACAAAAGGGGTAGTGATAATCCCCAAGTAGAAGGAATCATCATAGCAATTTCCAAAGGTGGAAGTGATAAGTATGGAGTGTCGAACCCACAAGGAGCTAAAGGTAAGATCAATATTCTCTCAAGTCCTATCTGCCACTGATACGAGTCTACGTACACCAAACGTTTGCTTCCAACTAGAAACAAGAAATAAAACTACGTTGTGGATATGAAGAGGATAACTTTGGATGATATCGGAGAACTAAAATATAAAAGTAGGTGATGTTAATATAAAGTTAGAATATATTACTGTAAATTATAAATAGCGAGTGTGGAATAATGATGGGTCGGTGTGCGGAATTGTCCTAGGCAATTGTTAACAAGATCGGTAATCATTATTGCAATTTCATATGAGGGAGAGGCATAAGATAACATACTTTCTCTTCTTGGATCATATGCACTTATGATTGGAACTCTAGCAAGCATCCGCAACTGCTAACGATCATTAAGGTAAAACCCAACCATAGCATTAAAGTATCAAGTCCCCTTTATCCCATACACAACAACCCCCTTACTCGGGTTTAAGCTTCTGTCTCTCTAGCAACCCACTATAAGTGAATCATGAACGTATTGCAACATCGTTAGCGGGAATCCTTCACGTGTGCGCGGCACGGAAGGCACCATAGGACAACACCAAAATAAAACATACAACTCAAACCAATCTATATCATTAATCAACCCAAAGGACAAAGGAAAACTACTCAAAACATCATAGGATGGCAACACATCATTGGATCACAATATGTGGTATAAAGCACCATGTTCAATTAGGGGATTACAACGGGGTGCGGGAGAGTGGACCGCGTAAAAGAGATGAGGATGGTGGTCATGATGGTGATGTTGATGAAGACGATCACCGCGACGATGGTTCCCCCGATGGCACTCCAGCGCCACCAAGAGAGAGGGGGAGCGGTTCTCCCCCTTATGCTTCCTCCTCCATGGCCTCCCCCTAGATGGGGAGAGGTTCTCCCTCTGGTCCTTGGCCTCCATGGCGATGATGGCCCCCTTCGGGATCCTCCTCCATGGCCTCTGGTGATGATGGCCCCCTCCGGCAGGGTGCCAGAGAGGGCCTGGATTGGTTTTCGATGCTACAGAGGCTTACGGTGGCGGAACTCCCGATCTCTGTTCTGTTCTGGCATGAGACGTATCAGCATCCCCAAGCTTAATTCCTGCTCGTCCTCTAGTAGGTAAATGATAAAATAAATAATTTATGAAGTGTGAATGCTATCAAGTGCACAAGTTTGATCAATGAAAGTTCCAAGCACCTTTTCTAGCATTATTATTTATAATAAACAGTAGCGCATCTTCA
The DNA here is from genome assembly GCF_002575655.3 of Aegilops tauschii subsp. strangulata. Lineage (NCBI taxonomy): Eukaryota > Viridiplantae > Streptophyta > Magnoliopsida > Poales > Poaceae > Aegilops > Aegilops tauschii. The sequence goes on from NC_053040.3 coordinate 184,487,119, forward strand.
TAAAACTTCTCATCATCAAGTAACGAGCTATTCGCATGTTAAAGTATAGACCATAAACTTTCTTGAAAATTAACAAACCATGTTATTAGTCATCAAACAATTGCAATTCATCTTATTTTCAGGAAGGGTCTATGTAAGAGCTTTTATTTAGGAAATTCCGCATACTCAACTATCATTTAATCTTTCACAATTGCTACACTCACGTGATATTTATGGGTTCAAAGTTTCAATCGGACACAGAGAAAGATAGGGGCTTATAGTTTCGCCTCCCAACCTTTTACCTCAAGGGTAATGTCAACAATAATACTTTGTTGCCCAGATTTAATGAACACACATACTCTGATCACGAGTTAACCTCCTCTGAGAGATGAACAAATGTCACCAAGTTGCTCCTCACGGGCACTTACCCCCACCTTGGTTGTCTAAAAGCACAATGACAGGCACCGAGTATTTCAGTAATCACTCGGGCCAAATTGTGTCTTTCACAAACTCATTTTGCAAAATCTCAACTGATTTGGGGGCTAATGTTGGGGATACACATAATAGGTAGACCCAAAAATGGTCAAAATATATTAAAGCATGGGTCCACACATCAGGTGGGTCCAGATAAATTTCATACAGACATACTATTCACTCGGGCAAGCAACGTACTATCCACTCGGACAAGCAACATACCATCCACTTGGATGACAGTCGACCACTCGGTCGTATGACTCACTCGGATATGCGAAGACCAACAGTCGACAAGGCACTCGAAGCATCATCTTAGTAGTAGACTGACATTATTGCATCAATGCCCCACTTTGTAACATAGGAGGTGAGGGGGTGGCCCACTCTATATAAGCCACCCCCACCACTAGACTTGGGGGGAGGCCCTCATTCTTTTCTTCCACCTCTCTCTCTCACCATTTAGCTGAGGCATGGAGATCCGTTCTCCCCTCTCTCTCAAATACACCATGTAACTCCGTGTTCATGTCAGATAAAGAAAGCCTCTTCGGAGCACGAGACGTAGGGTCGTTATCTCCACCGCGAGAGGCCCGAACTCGCTAAAACCATCGTGTCACCCATATGCATCTCAATAGATCATGCTCCTTTCCCCTATCCCTTATTATTGTCGGAATCGTTCCCATGACAGTTGGCGCCCACCTTGGGGCATGGCGTCTATCGAGCCATGATGCAAATGGTTTGTTATTCTTCTGTATTTAATTTTCTTTGATATATCACATGATGTTCATCTCCACATCGAGCTTCTGAAGCATCACAAAAGGGGGTAAGATACATCTTTTACTCGACACTGTGGGCATGCTGGATCGATCATGGATCGAGAGTAAGAAGAAGAGAGGGCACCAGGCGTGGAGGAAGACCACCTCATCTTCCCGATGCCCGGACGCGGCTTGCTCCCTTCGGAACGACCTCCTCTTCTTCTTCCAGGAAGTCTCGATCGACGATCCGGCTCCCGCATGAATGTTCGGTGAAGTCTACGTCCTCTGCAACCGCTCCATTGACTCCATCATCGTCGGCCCGCTCCTTCCTCCGATCGTCCGCTTGGCCATGGTCTCTGCGACCAACTGCCCGGCTTCCCGCACGGCAGGGCGCCGCATGGATGGTGCGCCCCACACGGCGCATCTGTCGGAGGCCGGTCACGCTACCCGCACAAGGCGAGTCCTCCTACAGGCGTCGCGGCCCCGCCGTGGCTTCCGCGGAGGTGCCACTGGCCCGACGCGGTGCGGGTGTCGGGGCTGGCCGCACCCCCATGCACGGCGACTCCTCCCGCCCCGCCGGCATCTGCTAAACTGCTGCAACGTCCGCAGTCGGGGCACAAGCCCACGATCTGGCAATAAACCGGCAGGGAGATGAATGGCCCGTGGAAGAAGGAAACTTCCTTCACATGCACGAATGGTAACACATCTTGCTTAAGGGCAAGTACATCAGTTTAGACGGCTGCTGTCTGCAACAACTTGCCACCTCACGTATGGACAGCTAAATAGACACCTAGTGCAGCGAGCCATCTAATTAGCTGTCTGGGAGTGTTTGATGCGATGCATGCATGCATGATCAATTGAAGATTATTTTATTGGAGGAAGGAGGCAGTTGCACTTTTGCATACGGGCACTCGATACAATGGTGGAAAGCTGTCTATAGCGACCGGATTTTCAGCGCTACAGATCGTTGGTAATTTTACCGACGGACGTTTTCTCTCTCTTCGTTCTCTCTCCTCCACATAATCTGAAATTCTAGTTGTCATCTCTCTTACAGACAGCTTACTGGACATCATTGTACATGCCCTAATTACCGCTAACTAACGCCTCCTGCATGCGCGTACATGTCCTGGACGTGGGCAACTCCATCGATGCATCCTAAGACTACCCACAATGAGAGTAACATAGTTAGTAACATCACACATATCTAGATAAAATAGATGATGTGACAAACAATAAATAAAGAAAGAGAGACATGTAGTAACATAGCTAGTTACTACTAGTAATATGAGTAACATCACACATATCAAGGCAAGATGAGTCTATAGCCTAATAAATGAAGTATTGCATGTTACCACACATATGTTACTCCCCACTATAAAGGTAGTAATATAGAGTAGTAACATGCCCATGTCACTACTTTATGTTACTACCCATTATGACTAGTCTAACGTCTTCTTCGTCTTTCTTGTGGCCCCGGCCGGCGGTCCGGCTCCTCGAGCGGCGAGAAGCAGCAACCGACAGCGTGGGATTCCTATGCCGAGTCAGCTGATCAACGGCTCGCGCCGCGGAGACGCGTTCGACTGAGTGCTGCTCTGCAGTGACTCCCGTGGTGGAAGCGGAGGCTGGCCGTACCACCGCACATGCGGTAGTTCGTCTCTCCGGCACAGGTACCCGGTCACGGACTAGTGACGGCTCCCGTGGTGGAGTCGCGGGCTCAACGAGGCACGGCAACCAGCAGCGCTACTCCCCCCATCGACATCAGCACTTGGCCGTGGTCTGAGCGTCCGTGAAATTGGCCGGTGGCCCGGTTCCCCAAGCCACAAAGCATGACAGCCGGCAGCGTTGCTGCTCCCACCGACGGGGACTAACGGACGCAGTGCAGCTGCTGCACCCTTCCGCTCTCCCTCCTTGGCACTCGACGGAGATGAAACCAAAGGAAACGTCATCCACAACCACTCGGAAGAAAAGATCAAGGACATTCGGCTACCCGTCATTCGGACGCCCTGCGGATCGTCACTCCATGGGACACGTCTACTTCACTCGGACGTCCCGCATATTGTCACTTCGCGGGACGTGTCTACTTCACTCGGCCGCCCCACACATCGTCACTCCGCGGGACACGTCTACTTCACTCGGCCGCCTCATGTATTGTCACTTCGCGGGACGCATCTACTTCACTTGGACGCCTCACGCATCGTCACTCCACGGGACGCGTCTACTTCACTCGGCTACCCCGCGCATCATCACTCCGCGTGACACATCTACTTCACTCGGCCGCCCCGTGCATCGTCACTCCGCGGGACGCGTCTACTTCACTCGGACGACCCGTACATCGTCACTGCGTGGGACACGTCTACTTCACTCGGCAGCTCCGCCCATCGCATTCCGCAGGACGCGTCTACTTCACTCGGACGCCACGCGCATCGTCACTCCGCGACGCGTCTACTTCACTCGGTCGCCCCGCGCATCGTCACTCCGCCGGATGCTTCTACTTCACTCGGACGCCCCGCGCATCGTCACTCCGTGGGACGCGTCTACTTCACTCGGCCGCCCGCGCATCGTCACTCCGCGGGACGCGTCTACTTCACTCGGACACCCCGCGCATCGTCACTCCACGGGACGCGTCTACTTCACTCGGGCACCCCGTGCATCGTCACTCCGCGGGACGCGACTACTTCACTCGGACGTCCCGCGCACCGTCACTCCGCGGGACGCGTCTACTTCACTCGGACGCCCCGCACACCGTCACTTTGTGAGACGCGTCTACTTCACTCGGACGCCCCGCGCAGTGTCACTCCGCGGGACGCGTCTACTTCACTCGGACGCCCCGCGCACCGTCACTCCGCGGGACGCGTCTACTTCACTTGGCCGCCCCGCGCGTCGCCACTCGGTTGGTCACATCATCACCACTCGGCCACCCCGCGCGTCACCACCGATTGGTCACCTCATCACCACTCGGTCACCCCACGCGTCGTCATCGGTTGGTCACCTCATCACCACTCGGCCGCCCCGCGCGTCGCCATCGGTTGGTCACCTCATCACCACTCGGCCTCCCCGCGCGTCGCCATCGGTTGGTCACCTCATCACCACTCGGCCGCCCCGCGCATCGCCATCGGTTGGTCACCTCATCACCACTCGGCCGTCCCGCCCCGCACCACTCGGTTGGTCACCTCATCATCACTCGGCCGCCCCGCGCATCGCCATCGGTTGGTCACCTCATCACCACTCGGCCGCCCCGCGCGTCGCCATCGGTTGGTCACCTCATCATCACTCGGCCGCCCTGCGCGTCACCATCGGTTGGTCACCTCATCACCACTCGGCCGCCCCGCGTGTCGCCATCGGTTGGTCACCTCATCACCACTCGGCCGCCCCGCGCGTCGCCATCGGTTGGTCACCTCATCACCACTCGGCCGTCCCGCACCGCACCACTCGGTTGGTCACCTCATCACCACTCGGCCGCCCCGCGCGTCGCCATCGGTTGGTCACCTCATCACCACTCGGCCGCCCCGCGCGTCGCCATCGGTTGGTCACCACATCACCACTCGGTCGCCCCGCGCGTCGCCATCGGTTGGTCACCTCATCACCACTCGGCGGCCCCGCGCGTCGCCATCGGTTGCTCACCTCATCACCACTCGGCCGCTCCGCGCGTCGCCATCGGTTGGTCACCTCATCACCACTCGGCCGCCTCGCGTGTCGCCTCTCGGTTGGTCACCTCATCACCACTCGGCCGCCCCGCGCGTCGCCATCGGTTGATCACCTCATCACCACTCGGCCGTCTCGCGCGTCGCTATCGGTTGGTCACCTCATCACCACTCGGCCGCCCCGCGCGTCGCCATCGGTTGGTCACCTCATCACCACTCGGCCGCCCCGCGCGTCGCCATCGGTTGGTTACCTCATCACCACTCGGTCGCCGCGCGCGTCGCCTCTCGGTTGGTCACCTCATCACCACTCGGCCGCCCCGCGCGTCGCCATCGGTTGGTCACCTCATCACCACTCGGCCGCCTCGCGCGTCGCCATCGGTTGGTCACCTCATCACCACTCGGCCGCCCCGCGCGTCGCAATCGGTTGGTCACCTCATCACCACTCGACCGCCCCGCGCGTCCCCATCGGTTGGTCACCTCATCACCACTCGGCCGCCTCGCGCGTCGCCATCGGTTGGTCACCTCATCACCACTCGGCTGCCCCGCGCGTCGCCATCGGTTGGTCACCTCACCACTCGGCCGCCCCGCGCGTCGCCATGGGTTGGTCACCTCATTACCACTCGGCCGCTCCGCGCGTCGCCATCGGTTGAACACATCTTCACCACTTGGCCACTCGCATGCCTTCAAACGGCTAAGTCATTCTACATGCACTACATTCTGTTATTTCCACCTTCCCAAGTATCCCGTAATTCACACATCACATTCACTCGGAGGCCACGCCACCGAGTGTACCTCTACGCTCGGGTGCTTATTTTCACATACTTGCTTAGTACTGTCCAACTTCCATTTTTCGCATACATCATTCACGAACACCATGTGTCGTTCTTCATTTCCAGTTTGCATCGGTCCTCTGGGGCTGCAAGTCAGTCGAAACACTACACTTCCGTTTTATTTGAGCCAGTATTCCAATGAGTTCAGTCGGATCCTTCAGTTCGACAAGTTCGAACGGATACTTCGCTCTTCAAGACTCTTGCTGTTAACCAGCAAGCCCCTTGCACTCCCGCGGGTGTTTATGAGTGTTATTCACACAAATTATTTCAGCACACATCAAATTTCCTCGAGAATTTATTACGTTGGCTTATGCTATTTTCATACACAAGTTATGCGACCACTCGACGGCCCTATGCGCCAACTTCATCGCTACTCAGACTCGGTCACCATACCGGTCTTAGCGCACCACAACACCGACCTTGTCGCTCTGTTGACTTCAAACACATCCGGCCGGCCCCTCTGTGGGATCCTCTTCATCGTATCAATGATATAGACCTCATCAGGCATGAGACAGATAAGTCACTTTTGTAATCAAACTGCACACTTCACTCCTTTGCGAGGCTTTCGAGCATCACTCGGAAGCTCCTCCTCACCATTACCCGAGTCCGACTCGATGAATTACAATTTATCCATTCAAAACTATATTAATCGTGTTCCGACAGGACCGCGGTCGAAGCCTATAGTATGCTCGGGGGCTACGCCACACTCGGGGGCTGCAGCTCATTCGGAATCACACTCTCCTGAGTGGTCGAGTACTTCGACACCAGTCAGATCCTTCACTTCAACGAGTGCACTCGGACCCGCCACTTCATTAAGTTGCATGATCACTCAGATGCTCTGCGTTCCATCTTCGTTCCTACTCAGAATCAGTTGGCACACCGGTCTTTTCGCACCGCAACCACGTCACACCGACCTCGTCATTGCATTAGCTTCGAAAGCATCCGACTAACTCCTCCGAGGACCATTTTCGCCGTTCAGTGGCACACGCCTTCGCCTTAGCCGTCCAGCGCCATCACTCGGCCGCCCCGCGTGTCGCCACTCGCTCATGCACGTCTTCACCACTCGGCCGCCCCGCACGTCGCCACTCGGTTGTGCACGTCTTCACCACTCGGCCGCCCCACGCGTTGCCACTCGGTTGTGCACGTCTTCAACACTCGACCGCCCCGCGCGTCACCACTCGGTTGTACACATCCTCACCCCTCGGCCGCCCCGCGCGTCACCATCAATTGGACATGTCCTCACCACTACACACCCAACACGGGAATGACTAAGTTACTGATATGATCAAACCTCATATCGCACTCTATAGCAAGCTTGCCTCGTTCGAGCATCACCCGGGGGCTGCGCACCGCCGTGGGCCATGCCGCCCTCAGGGGTTACGCCCATTTGATCAACCTGTTGGTCACATCAGGAATATTTTTCTGACCATACATGCTCGGTCCGCCGAAGATCTATAAGGGTAGCACCGTCCACTCGGACGATCACCCAAATCATTACCTAGAGTCATCTTCAGGACTGCAAAAGGGTGAAAACGACGCTCCTTTATGGATGCACTTGGCCCTTATTCTAGGCTCCAAGGGTTCAGTTTCACAAACTTGGACTCAGAGATGGCATGTGTTGGTGTTCCCTCGGGATAATGAGTGGCCTCTCTCTGGAGAGTCAGCCCACACACTAGCCTCGCCACTCGGGTTTCATAGCACGTCCACGTCAGACCACTAGTCTATCTCCTCCGGGAGACATACGAGCGCCACCAAGTTTTTCTTTGCAGTCAACATACCCCGATCAGTCGGGAAGCACGTCCACTCGGACAAATACCCCTTTCATGCAAAAGGGTGAAAACAAAGGTCCTCTTCGGATACAATGTACTCTTACAAATACCCCTTTCATGCAAAATCTAACAGTCAATATAAGAAGTACTACTGGAACGATTACTCCCTGGAGTGTCCAGCTTTTTTCTACAGTCAACAGTTTCAAAGCCGAATTCATTCACCGTGCTGAGAGCACGAAGATTCACCTGCTTGACCGAGTTCCAGGCTGAATTTGTTCCATGCCGAGTGCACGAAGATCAGTCCGACTGACTCGCTCCAGGCTGAGCTTACTTACCATGTCAAGCGCCTGAAGATGCATCTGATTGACTCAATTTCAGACTAAAAGATATTTACCGTGTCGACTGCGTGGAGGTTTACCAGGAGACTTAAACCCTCTGCTCGACTCATCTTGTCCGACAGAGGCTCGGGGACTACACCCAGTGGGTGCACTCAGCGTGCCCCCACTGGAAGAGAACTCAGAAAGAAACATTTTGCTCGATGCAAGACCAGCTCCAGATCACTCAAGTGCTACTCGACTTCCGAGTCGAGGAAGGGCAAGCTAGACCAGTACCAGATCCTCAAGTAGTACTCGACCTCCAAGTCGGAGAGGAACAAGTTCTATCAGTACCAGCTAAGAAGATTTGTAGTTCTCTCAGACCCCCGCCGACTGCCCGCAGTCGACGGCGGTCTCGGGCACTACACCCAGTGGGTGCACTCAGTGTGCCCCCACTGGAGTAATCTCCACTCGGTATAGCCTGACCGGTCCGAGTGGCGAACAACAAACAAACAAGTTCTAAGGCTCCCGTCGGCTACCAAAAAAATTGTTATAAGGTGAGTTTAACGCTCCTCCGTGGACCTGTTTTGAGCCTTCTTCTAGGACTCAAAGCGTGAAACTCATAAGTTTGGATCTCGAACCGACTCGTATTGACGTTCCTTCGGGATAAGAATAACATCTCTCCGAGACAGCAGTCCATGTGTCAATCTTGTTGCCCAGATTTAATGACACACCCATACTCTGATCACGAGTTAACCTCTTCCGAGAGATGAACGAATGTCACCAAGTTGCTCCTCACGGGCACTTACCCCAGACCAGTCGGGAAGCACAGTGCTAGAATCCATTGAGATTTTGTTCAAACCTTGGTTGTCTGAAAGCACAATGACAGGCACCGAGTATTTCCATAATCACTCGGGCCAAATTGTGTCTTTCACAAACTCATTTTGCAAAATCTCAACCGATTCGGGGGCTAATGTTGGTGATACACATAACAGGTAAACCCATGAATGGTCGAAATATATTAAAGCATGGGGTCCACACATCAGGTGGGTCCAGATAAATTTCATACAGACATACTATCCACTCGGGAAAGCAACGCACTATCCACTCGGACAAGCAACGTACCATCCACTTGGATGACAGTCGACCACTCAGTCGTATGACTCACTCGGATATGGGAAGCCCAACAGTCGACAAGGCACTGGAAGCATCATCTTAGTAGTAGACTGACATTATGGCATCAATGCCCCACTTTGTAACATAGGAGGTGAGGGGGTGGCGCACTCTATATAAGCCACCCCCACCACTAGACTTGGGGGGAGGCCCTCATTCTTTTCTTCCACCCCTCTCTCTCTCACCATTTAGCCGATGCATGGAGATCCATTCTCCCCTCTCTCTCAAATACACCATGTAACTTCGTGTTCATGTCAGAAAAGAAAGCCTCTCCGGAGCACAAGACGTAGGGTCGTTATCTTCGTCGCGAGAGGCCCGAACTCGCTAAAACTACCGTGTCACCCATATGCATATCAATAGATCATGCTCCTTTACCCTATCCCTTATTATTGTCGGAATCGTTCCCACGACAACATCCGAGTGGATATAAATATCTGGATCACTCCAACAGATAGTGCTTGCCAAAGGAAAAAGTGTAAAAAGGAAAGGTGATGATCACTATGACTCTTGTACAAGGGTAGAAGATAAAAGTAAAAGATAGGCCCTTCGTAGAGGGAAGCAGAGGTTGTCATGCGCTTTTATGGTTGGATGCACAAAATCTTAATGCAAAAGAACGTCACTTTATATTGTCGCTTGTGATAAAGACCTTTATTATGCAGTCCATCGCTTTTATTTCTTCCATATCACAAGTTCATATAAAGCTTATTTTCTTCACACTAATAGATCATACATATTTAGACAGCAATTTTTATTGCTTGCACCGATGACAACTTACTTGAAGGATCTTACTCAATCCATAGGTAGGTATGGTGGACTCTCATGGAAAAACTGGTTTAAGGGATATTTGGAAGCACAAGTAGTATCTCTACTTCGTGCAAAGAATTTGGCTAGCATGAGAGGGAAAGGCAAGCTCAACATGTTGAAGGATCCATGACAATATAACTTCTATCCGGATATAAGAAAACATAACCCATTATGTTGTCTTCCTTGTCCAGCATCAACTTTTTAGCATGTCATATTTTAATGAGTGCTCACAATTACAAAAGATGTCCAAGATAGTATATTTATATGTGAAATCTCTCTTCCTTCAATATTCTTTCATGAATTGTTCAAGTGACCAATGTTGAGTTTGCTAACTTTCACTAAATTTTACCACCTATACTTCTTATAAGTGAAGTCATTACTCCCCATGGGATAAGCATATGAAGCATATATAATTTCAGATCTGTGATATTCAATTCATTCTACCATTTACCATAGGATATAAGTGAAGCACGTGAGTAAATGACAAACTACTTCAAAAAGATATAAGTGAAGAACACTGAGCAGTCAAATAATTAACTAGCCATGGGAGGACTCTCTCTCATTCAAGATTTCAGATCCAATGATATTATTCAAACAACAAGTAAAATGAAAATACGCTCCAAGCAAAACACATATCATGTGACGAATAAAAATATAGCTCCGAGTAAGGTATACCGATGGTTTTGAAGACGAAAGAGGGGATGCCTTCTGGGGCATCCCCAAGCTTAGGGTATTTCCACTTCTTATTCTCCTTGTATCGATATCTCACCTAGAACTTGAAAACTTCAATCACACAAAACTTAACGGAACTTCGTGAGATGGGTTAGTATGATAAAGAGTAAATCATTCACTTTGGTAATGTCAAAGACAAGACTCATAATTTTTCTGACACAATGCCTACTGTACCATATCATTTCTACAATTTATATTGAGCAATATAAGCCATAGAAACTAGAAAACAAGCGAACTATGCATTGAAAACAGAATCTGTCAGAAACAGAACAATCTGTAATGATCTGAACAACAACCATACTTCTGCTACTCCAAAAATTCTGAAAATTTAGGAAAACCTAGGAAATGTGTATATCAATCTTGTGTAAGAAATTCAGATCAAAAGCACGCTTCTGTGATTTAATTAAATTCTGGCAATGAGCGCAAATGTTTATGTTTTTCAGCAAGATCAAATCAACTATCACCATAAGCCATCCCAAAGGTCTTACTTGGCACTTTATTGAAACAAAAGTTATAAAACATGATTACTACAATAGCTTAATCATGTGAACAAACAAAAACAATAAGGATAAATATTGGTTTGTCTCCCAACAAGCGCTTTTCTTTAACGCCATTTTAGCTAGGCATGATATTCTAACGATACTCTTCCAAGCCCAATTCCGATGATAATTTCGTTCATACTCTAAAAGATATAAGTGAAGTTCATAGATCATTCTACAAATGATATATATTTACCAACATCCAAGATCAAAATATATAAGTGAAGCATACGAAGCATTCTATAAAGTTATACTCAAAAGATTTATGTGAAGCACAAAAAGCATTCTATAAAGCCATACACAAAGAATTTAAGTGAAGCACAAAGAGCATTATACAAATCAATGACGGGCTATCTCATACTAGCATGGATCATAAAGGAAAAGAAAGGAAAAAATAAACACAAAATACGCATATCATGTGAACAACAAAAACCGAGGTATACCGATTATTGTTGAAGAAGAAAGATGGGATGCCAGTTTTTTCTCGGAAGAAGCAAAAAAATAAAAGAAATAATAAAATATGAAAGAAAAGCGTCCATTGTCTAATGGATAGGACAGAGGTCTTCTAAACCTTTGGTATAGGTTCAAATCCTATTGGACGCAATCTTATTTCTATCTATTCTTTAGATAACTATACTAAACTAAAAACAACCGGGGCATCCCCAAGCTTAGATGCTTGAGTATCCTTTAAATATTTACTTGGGGTGCCTTGGTCATCCCCAAGATTGAACTCTTGCCTCTCCTTGTTCTTCTCATATCGGTAACTCCTCGTTCTTCGAACACTTCATCCACACAAAACTCAACAAAAGACTTTGTGAGATCCGTTAGTATAATAAAGCAAATCACTACCTTTAGGTACTGTTGTAAACTCATTCCAATTTCATATTATCATTATATCTACTGTATTCCAACTTCAAGATGGTTCATACCCCTCGATACAACCCATAGATTCATCAAAATAAGTGAACAACACATAGAAAACAAAATCTGTCAAGAACAGGACAATCTGTAGCAATCTGGATCTTTTGTATACTTTTGTAAATTCAAAAATTCAAAAACAAATAGGACAATTTAAACAATTTGTATAGAATTATTGTGCAAAAAGTTTCATAGGCATTCGATGTTCCAGTAAAAAATGAGAGTTCACGCACTAGAGCCAAAGTTTGTGTTTTTGCATTGCACATAGCAAACAAACAATCTAATCATCCTACAACCAAAACTTGGCACATTATTTTTATAATACAATGAATATATACAAGGGGATACTTATTTTTGAGACACTTCCATGAAAAATTCTACATTGTTTCCATGAGCATGAACACAAGTGTTCAAGGTCGACACTCACTTCTCCAATGCATAAGCTTCCAATCACTTCTCTTTTTGAGAACGTTTTTAAACATAAGAGGCAAGTAAAATTACTTTTTGGCATTTTCATTTTGTAAATTTGTTTGTTTGTTTCACCCACAACTAAACAATAACAAAAGGGAAAACAAAATCTACTTAGTGAAGAAAGAAAACAAGCATACACGAAAATATCAACCCCACGCTATTTCTCCCCGGCAACGGCGCTAGTAAAGAGCTTGATAATCCCCAAGTGCAAGGAATCATCGTAGAAATTTCCAAAGGTGGAAGTGATAAGTATGGAGTGACGAACCCACAAGGAGCTAAAGGTAAGATCAATATTCTCTCAAGTCCTATCTGCCATGGATACGACTCTACGTACACCGAACGTTTGCTTCCAACTAGAAACGAGAAATAAAACTACGTTGTGGGTATGAAGATGATAACTTTGCATGATATCGGAGAACTAAAATATAAAAGTAGGTGTTGTTAATATAAAGTTATAATATATTACTATAAATTATAAATAGCGAGTGTGGAATAATGTTGGGTCGGTGTGCGGAATTGTCCTAGGCAATTGTTAACAAGATCGGGAATCATTATTGCAATTTCATATGAGGGAGAGGCAAAAGCTAACATACTTTCTCTTCTTGGATCATATGCACTTATGATTGGAACTCTAGCAAGCATCCACAACCTAAAGATCATTAAAGTAAAACCCAACCATAGCATTAAAGTATCAATTCCCCTTTATCCCATACGCAACAACCCCCTTACTCGGATTTAAACTTCTGTCACTCTAGCAACCCACTATAAGCGAATCATGAATGTATTGCAACACCCTACAGCGGGAATCCTTCATGTGTGCGCGGCACTGAAGGCACCATAGGACAGCACCAAAATAAAAACATACAACTCAAACCAATCTATATCATCAATCAACCCAAAGGACAAAGGAAAACTACTCAAAACATCATAGGATGGCAACACATCATTGGATCATAATATGTGGCATAAAGCACCATGTTCAAGTAGGGGGTTACAGTGGGGTGCGGGAGAGTGGACCGCGTAAAAGAGATGATGATGGTGGTGATGATGGTGATGTTGATGAAGACGATCACTGCGGCTATGGTTCCCCCGATGGCACTCCGGCACCACCAAGAGAGAGGGGGAGCGGTTCTCTCCCTTAAGCTTCCTCCTCCATGGCCTCCCCCTAGATCGGCAGAGGTTCTCCCTTTGGTCCTTGGCCTCCATGGCGATGATGGCCCCCTCCGGGATCCTCCTCCATGGCCTCCGGTGATGATGGCCCCCTCCGGCAGGGTGCCAGAGAGGGCCTAGATTGGTTTTTCGAGGCTACAGAGGCTTACGGCAGCGGAACTCCCGATCTCTCTTCTGTTCTGGGGTTTTTAGGATTTATAGGAAGGGTTGGTGTCTCACGTCAGGGGCCCCATGAGGTGATCACAAGGACGGGTGGCGCGCCCTAGGGGGTGGGGCGCCCCCACCCTTTTGGTTAGCCTGGGACTCTTCTTTTGTATCTTTTTCTTCCAGTATTTTTTATATTTTCTAGAAAAATTCTCCGTTAATTTTCAGCTTGTTCCGAGAACTTTTATTTCTGCACAAAAACAACACCATGGTAGTTTTGCTAAAAACAGCGTCCGTCCGGGTTAGTTCTAATCAAATCAACCAAAACAATATGGAGTTGTTATAAACATGTCATGAATACTTCATAAATTATAGATACGTCGGAGACGTATCAGGTAGCGGGGCAGGCATGTGTCACTGCTATTAAGGATAAAAAGATGGGGTCTATTCCTACATGAATAGATCTTGTATACATCATTTCATCATTCTTATTGTATTACTCAGTTTCTCCATGAACTTACTACACTGGATGGATGCTGGATAGCGGCCGATGTGTGGAGTAATAGTAGTAGATGCACGCAGGAGTCGGTCTACTAATCTTGGACGTGATGCCTATATACATGATCATTGCCTTGGATACTGTCACAATTGTTTGTTCTTCTATCAATTGCCTGACAGTAAGTTGTTTACCCACTGTATGCTATTTTCTCGAGAGAAGCCACTAGTGAAATCTACGGCCCCGGGTCTATCTTTTATCATATTGTTTTCAGATCTATATTTCCAAAAACCCAAAAATACCTTGCTGCACTTTTTCTTTACTTATTTTATTTCATGTTTTTGCAAGATATATTTATCTAATCTACCACAATTTTATCTATCTTTTTACCATAGAGGGATTGACACCCCTCTTACGCGTCAGGTTGCAAGTGTTTGTTCTTTGTGTGCAGGTACCATTAGATAGTGTTGCTTGGTTCTCCTACTGGATTGATAACCTTGGTTTCATAACTGAGGGAAATACTTACCGTAGCTATGTTGCATAATCCCTTCCTCTTTGGGGAATTACCGACGCAGTCTAGCAACATTAGTTTCCCCTCGACCTACTGTACCTACTAAACATATTTATTATGATATTCCTTCGGGTATGTTAGAGAAACTAGTACCTAATCCTTATGCAGGAGATGGAACAGTACATCCTGATATGCACTTAATCTATGTGGAAGAAATTTATGGATTGTTTAAGCTTGCAGGTTTATCCGAGGATGGAGGTAAGAAGAAGGTATTCCCTTTATCTTTGGAGGGAAAGGCATTGACCTGGTATAGGCTATTGGATGGTATTGGAACCGATTAAAATTGGAATTTCACCAGAAGTTCTATCCTATGCATTTGGTTCATCGTCATCGTAATTATATATATATATATATATATATATATATATATATATATATATATATATATATATATATTTTGGCCTTGTGAAGGAGAAAGTATCGCTCAAGCTTGGGGAGGCTTAAATCCATGATGCACACATGCCCCAATCATGAGCTTTCAAGACAGATTATTATTCTAAACTTTTACCCTCCGCTTTCTCATGATGATCGGTCCATGCTCGATAATTCTTCTGCAGGTTCCTTTATGAAAAAACCTATTGAATTCAAATGGGGTCTTCTGGAAAGAATTAAACACGACTCTAAAGATTGGGAATTCGACAAAGGTAAAGAGTCGAGTATAAAACTTTGAGTTTGATTGTGTTAAATCTTTTATGGAGATAGATGCTTTTCATAAGTTTAGTACTCCCTCTGTAAAGAAATATAAGAGTGTTTAGATCACTAAAGTAGTGTTCTAAACACTCTTATATTTATTTACAAAGGGAGTACTAAATATGGACTTGACACTGAGATAGTAGCTTCCTTTTGTGAATCATTTTCTACTCATGTTGATCTCCCTAAGGAGAAGTGGTTTAAATTTCATCCGCCTATTGAAGATATGTCTGAGGAACCTGTTATAGCTAAAGATGAAACTATTATTTATAATGTTGATCCAGTTGCGCCTACTGCTTATATTGAGAAACCTTATTGCCCTGTTAGGTTTAAGGAACGTGCTAAAGCTATAGCTGTGGTTAATAAGAGTAATACTAGAGCACCTAAATTAGAGTGGAACCTAATATTGCTATGGTTAAATATCTCTTGGTTGGTAATATTGATGGGCATGTCATTTATTTCTGTGATGTGGATGCTAGCATTGCTAAATCTGCTAGAAATGAACAAGATATGCTAGATAAGAATAAGCCAGTAGTTGGCATGCCTATTGTTTCTGTTAAAATTGGAGATCATTGCTATCATGTTTTATGTGACATGGGTGCTAGTGTGAGTGCTATTCCATTTACTTTATGTCAAGAAATTATGAATGATATTGCACCTGTTGAGATTTAGGACATTGATGTTACTATTAAGCTTGCAAATAGAGATACTATTTCACCACTTGGGATTCTTCGATATGTTGAGGTCTTGTGTGGTAAGATCAAATACCCTACTAATCCTTAGTACTTGGTTGACAACAAGATAATTTTTGTCACGTTATATTTGGTAGGCCTTTCTTGAATACCGTTAATACTGAAATTGATTGTATTAAAGAAAAGGTTAGAGTTAAGTTTGGTGATGTACCTCATGAGTTTTATTTCTCTAAGTTTTGTAGACAGCCACATGAGAAAGAATTATCTAGTCAAGATGAAATTATTGGTCTTGCTTGACGTACCTCCTACTGATCTGTTAGAACAATATTTGCTAGATGATACGTCTCCAACGTATCTATAATTTTTTATTGTGCTATTATAGTATGAATTGTGGATGTTTTATATGCAACTCATCGGATCCCAACAAACACACCGCAAAAAAAGGATTACATTGAATAGATCTCCAAGAACATCGAGGAGAACATTGTATTACACATCATAGAGAGAGAATAAGCCATCTAGCTACTAGCCATGGACCCGTAGGTCTGTGGTAAAATACTCACACATCATCTAAAGGGCAACAATGTTGATGTAGAGGCCCTCCGTGATTGATTCCCCCTCCAGCAGAGTACCGAAAAAGGTCTCCAGATGGGATCTCCGAATAATAGAAACTTGCGGTAGCGGAAAAAGTATTTGGGGTGGCTCTCTGATGTATTGGCAATATTTGGGAATTTATAGAGCTAGAATTAGGTCAAGAGGTGCCACGAGGGTCCCACAAGCCTGGTGGGCGCCCCCCTGCGGCGCGACTGGCAGGCTTGTCTCTGCCTCGTGGCACTTCAGGTCATCTCCCGAAGCTTCTAGGGTCCGTTCTGGTCCAGAAAAAATCATCAAAAAGATTCATAGCATTTGGACTCCGTTTGGTAATGATTTTCTAGAAAGCTAAAAACAAGCAAAAACGGCAACTCACATTAGGCACTAGGTTAATAGGTTATTCCCAAAAAATGATATATAATTGCATAATAAACATCCAAGATTGATACTATAATAGCATGGAACAATAAAAAATTATAGATACGTTGGAGACGTATCAACGCACTCTCACCTTTCTGCAATTTGCTAGCCTGTTCGGTACCTGCATCGCCCTTTCTCACCTCGAGAGTCGGTGCAAACTTCGCTGGTGCATCTAAACCCCATGATATGATACGCTCTATCACACATAGGCCTCCTTATATCTGCCTCAAAACAGACACCATACCTACCTATCATGGCATTTCCATAGCCATTTCGATATATATTGCCATGCAACTTCCATCGTTCTGTTATTGTGACACACATCATCATTGTCATATTGCTTTGCATGATCATATAACTGACATAGTATTTGTGGCTTGTCCACCATTCATCATTATCATATATGTTACGCTAGCATCATTGCACATACTGGTACATTGCCAGAGGCATTCATATAGAGTCATATGTTTCAGTCTCATCGAGTTGTAATATTAAGTTGTAAGTAAATAGAAGTGTGATGATCGTCATTATTAGAGCATTGTCGTAGTGAGGAAAAAAATAAAAAAATAAATAAAAAAGAGGCCAAAAAGAGCCCAACAGAAAATGAGAGAAAAAGAGGGAAGGGGCAATGTTACTATCCTTTTCCACACTTGTGCTTTAAAGTAGCACCATATTTTTCATATAGAGTCTCCTATGTTGTCACTTACATATACTAGTGAGAATTTTTCATTATAGAACTTGGCATGTATATTCTGATGATGGACTTCCTCAAATGCCCAAGGTCTTCGTGAGCAAGCAAGTTGGATGCACACCCACTTAGTTTTCAGTTTGAGCTTTCATGCACTTATAGCTCTTAGTGCATCCGTTGCATGGAAATCCCTACTCCTCTCATTGACATCAATTGATGGGCATCTCCATAGTCCGTTGATTAGCCACGTTGATGAGAGACCATCTTCCTTTTTTGTCTTCTCCATATTAATCTCTACCACCGTACTCTATTCCACCCATAGTGTTATATCCATGGCTTGCGCTCATGTATTGCGTGGGGGTTGAAAAAGCTAAAGCGCGTTAAAAAGTATGAACCAATTGCTTGGCTTGTCATCGGGGTTGTACATGATAAATACTTTGCGTTAAGAAAATGGAGCATGACAAGGCTATATGATTTTCTAGGGATAGCGTTCTTTAGTATTTCTATTTTAAAAGGCATGATTGTTTTTTGGTATGCCTGAGTATTGATGTCTTTATGTCAGATTATAGACTATTTCTTTGAATCATTCGGATCTAAATATTCATACCATAAAAGAAAGATTACATGAGAGACATGTTAGGTAGCATTTCACATATTTTTTTATCATTTACCTACTCGAGGATGAGAAGGAATTAAGCTTGGGGATGCTTAATACGTCTCCAACTTATCTATAATTTTTTATTATTCCATGCTATTATAGTATCAATCTTGGATGTTTTATATGTAATTTTATATCATTTTTTGGGACTAACCTATTAACCCAGTGCCCAATGCCAGTTGTTTTTTGCTTTTTTGGCTTTTCAGAAAATCAATATCAAATAGAGTCCAAACGGAGAAAAAAATTTGGATTAATTTTTTTTGGACCAGAAGGGACCCATGAAGGTTCGGAAGAAGACCTGAGGAATCACGAGGGAGCGACAAGCTCAGGGGGCGCGCCCCTAGGCTTGTGGGCCCCTCGTGGCCCCTCTTGACGTAATTCCACCTCTATAAATTCCCAAATATTCCCAATATACCAGAGAGCCACCTGAAACACTTTTTCCACCATCGCAAGCTTCTGTTCTTCCGCGATCCCATCTGGAGGCCTTTTCCGGTACTCTGCCGGAGGGGGAATCGTCACCGAGGGCTTCTACGTCATCCTTCTTGCCTTTAGATGATGCGTGAGTAGTTCACCACAGACCTACGGGGTCCATAGCTAGTAACTAGATGACTTCTTCTGTCTCTTTCATCTTCAATACAATGTTCTCCTCGATCTTCTTAGAATTCTATCAGATGTAATCTTCTTTTGCGGTGTGTTTGTTGGGATCCGATGAATTGTGGATTGATGATCAGATTATTGATGAATATTAGTTGAGTCTTCTATGAACTTTATTAAGTATGATTTCTATAGCTTTGTATTTATCTCTGATCTATCGGTTTGGTTTGGCCAACTAGATTGATTTATCTTGCAATGGGAGAGGTGCTTTGTGATGGGTTCAATCTTGCGGTGCTCCATCCCAGTGACAGAAAGGGAAAGGACACATATTTTTATTGTTGCCATTAAGGATAAAAAGATGGGGTTTATTCATATTGATTGGGTTTACTTTGTCTACGTCATGTCATCTTGCTTGAGGCGTTACTGTGTTTCATACTTAATACCCTAGATGCATGCTGGATAGCGGTATGGGTGGAGTAATAGTAGTACATGCAGGCAAGAGTTGGTCTACTTCTCTCGGACATGGTGCCTATATACATGATCATTGCCTTGAATATCGTCATAACTATGTTGTTTTCTATCAATTTCCCAACAATAATTTGTTCATCCACCTTATGTTATGTGCTCGAGAGAGAAGCCTTTAGTGAAAACTATGGCCCGCGGGTCTACTTTTATCATATATAGAAACACAAAAATACCTTGATGCACTTTTATTTATTTAATTTTGTTTTGCATTTTATCTTATTACCTACCACTACGAGATTTGATCCTTGCAAATAACCGCCGAGGGGATTGACAACCCTTTTTTGCGTTGGGTGCAAGTATTTGCTTTTGTGTGTGCAGGTGATGCTAACAAGGTTCTATGTGGTTCACCTACTGGATCAATAACCTTGGTTCTTAACTGAGAGAAATACTTATATCTATTGTACTGCTTCATCCTCTTGCTACCTCTTGAGCAATGCGTTGGTTTTCCTTTGAAGAGGAAAGGGTGATGCAGCAAAGTAGCGTAAGTATTTCCCTCCGTTTTTGAAAACCAAGGTATCAATCCAGTAGGAGACTACACGCATGTCGCCTCGTACCTACACAAACAAATAAGAACCTTGCAACCAAAGCGATAAAGGGGTTGTCAATCCCTTCACGGCCACTTGCAAAAGTGAGATCTCATAGACATAATAAGATAAATATTTTTGGTATTTTTATGACATAGATTGAAAAAATAAACGGCAACAGAAATAGCAAGTTGGCGGGAGATTAATATGATGGAAGATAGACCCAGGGGCCATAGGTTTCACTAGTGGCTTCTCTCAAGATAGCATAAGTATTACGGTGGGTGAACAAATTACTGTCGAGCAATTGATAGAAAAGTGCATAATTATGAGAATATCTAGGCATGATCATGTATATAGGCATCACATCCGCGACAAGTAGACCGAAACGATTCTGCATCTACTACTATTACTCCACACATCAACCGCTAACCAGCATGCATCTAGAGTATTAAGTTCATAAGAACAGAGTAACGCATTAGGCAAGATGACATGATGTAGAGGAATAAACTCAAGCAATATAATATAAACCCCATCTTTTCGTCCTCGATGGCAACAATACAATACGTGCCTTGCTGCCCCTGCTGTCACTGGGAAAGGACACCGCAAGATTGAACCCAAAGCTAAGCACTTCTCCCATTGCAAGAAAGATCAATCTAGTAGGCCAAACCAAACTGGTAATTCGAAGAGACTTGAAAAGATAACAAATCATACATAAAAGAATTCAGAGGAGATTCAAATATTGTTCATAGATAATCTTGATCATAAACCCACAATTCATCGGATCTCGACAAACACACCGCAAAAAGAATTACATAGAATAGATCTCCAAGAAGATCGAGGAGAACTTTGTATTGAGATCCAAAGAGAGAGAAGAAGCCATCTAGCTAATAACTATGGACCCGAAGGTCTGTGGTAAACTACTCACACATCATCGGAGAGGCTATGGTGTTGATGTAGAAGCCCTCCGTGATCGATTCCCCCTCCGGCGGAGCGCCGGAAAAGGCCCCAAGATGGGATCTCACGGGTACAGAAGGTTGCGGCGGTGGAAATAGGTTTCATGGTGCTCCTGGATGTTTTTGGGGTATATGGGTATATATAGGAGGAAGAAGTAGGTCGATGGAGCTGTGAGGGCCCATGAGGGTGGGGGCGCGCCGAGGGGGGCAGGCGCGCCTCCCTGCTTCGTGGCCTCCTCGCTTCTTTCTTCACGTCCACTCCAAGTCCTCTGGATCACGTTTGTTCCAAAAATAACTCTCCCGGAGGTTTCATTTCGTTTGGACTCCGTTTGATATTCCTTTTCTGCGAAACACTGAAATAGGCAAAAAAACATCAATTTGCACTGGGCCTTCGGTTAATAGGTTCGTCCCAAAAATAATATAAAAGTGCTTAGTAAAGCCCATTAAACATCCTAAACAGATAATATAATAGCATGGAACAATAAAAAATTATAGATACGTTGGAGACATATCAAGCATCCCCAAGCTTAGTTCCTGCTCGTCCTCGAGTAGGTAAATGATAAAAATAGAATTTTTGATGTGGAATGCTACCTAGCATATTTCTCTATGTAATTTCCTTTATTGTGGCATGAATGTTCAGATCCGAGAGATTCAACATAAAAGTTTAATATTGACATGAAAATAAAAATACTTCAAGCATACTAACAAAGCAATCATGTCTTCTCAAAATAACATGGCCAAAGAAAGTTACCCCTACAAAATCATATAGTCTGGCTATGCTCTATCTTCATCACACAAAGTATTTAATCATGGACAACCCCGATGACAAGCCAAGCAATTGTTTCATACTTTTGATGTTCTCAAACTTTTTCAATCTTCACACAATACATGAGCGTGAGCCATGGACATAGCACTACATGTGGAATAGAATGGTGGTTGAGGAGAAGACAAAAAGGAGAAGATAGTCTCACATCAACTAGGCGTATCAACGGGCTATGGAGATGCCCATCAATAGATATCAATGTGAGTGAGTAGGGATTGCCATGCACCGGATGCACTAGAGCTATAAGTGTATGAAAGCTCAAAAAGAAACTAAGTGGGTGCGCATCCAACTCGCTTGCTCACGAAGACCTAGGGCATTTTGAGGAAGCCCATCATTGGAATATACAAGCCAAGTTCTATAATGTAAAATTCCCACTAGTATATGAAAGTGACAACATAGGAGACTCTCTATTATGAAGATCATGGTGCTACTTTGAAGCACAAGTGTGGCAAAAGGATAGTAACATTGTCCCTTCTCTCTTTTTCTCTCATTTTTTTATTTGGGCTTTTTTCTCCCTTTTTTATGGCCTCTTTCTTTTTCTCTTTTTTTCTCTTTTCGTCCGGAGTCTCATCCCGACTTGTGGGGGAATCATAGTCTCCATCATCCTTTCCTCACTTGGGACAATGCTCTAATAATGATGATCATCACACTTTTATTTACTTACAACTCAAAAATTACAACTCAATACTTGGAACAAAACATGACTCTATGTGAATGCCTCCGGCGATGTACCGGGATATGCAATGAATCAAGAGTGACATGTATGAAAGAATTATGAATGGTGGCTTTGCCACAAATACGATGTCAACTACATGATCATGCAAAGCAATATGACAATGATGAAGTGTGTCATAATAAACGGAACGGTGGTAAGTTGCATGGCAATATAACTCGGAATGGCTATGGAAATGCCATAATAGGTAGGTATGGTGGATGTTTTGAGGAAGGAATATGGTGGGTGTATGATACCGGCGAAAGGTGCGCGGTATTAGAGAGGCTAGCAATGGTGGAAGGGTGAGAGTGCGTATAATCCATGGACTCAACATTAGCCATAAATAACTCACATACTTATTACAAAAATCTATTAGTTATTGAAACGAAGTACTACGCACATGCTCCTAGGGGGATAGATTGGTAGGAAAAGACCATCGCTCGTCCCCGACCGCCACTCATAAGGAAGACAATCAATAAATAAATCATGCTCCAACTTCATCACATAACGGTTCACCATACGTGCATGCTACGACAATCACAAACTTTAGAACAAGTATTTCTCAAATTCACAACTACTCAACTAGCATGACTCTAATATCACCATCTTCATATCTCAAAGCAATTATCAAGTATCAAACTTCTCATAGTATTCAATGCACTTTATATGATAGTTTTTATTATACCCATCTTGGATGTTCATCATATTAGGACTAATTTTATAAACAAAGCAAACTACCATGCTGTTATAAAAGACTCTCAAAATAATATAAGTGAAGCATGAGAGATCAATAATTTCTAAAAAAGTAAAACCACCACCGTGCTCTAAAAAGATATAAGTGAAGCACTAGAGCAAAATTATCTAGCTCAAAAGATATAAGTGAAGCACATAGAGTATTCTAATAAATTCCAATTCATGTGTGTCTCTCCCAAAAGGTGTGTACAGCAAGGATGATTGTGGTAAACTAAAAAGCAAAGACTCAAATTATACAAGACGCTGCAAGCAAAACACATATCATGTGGTGAATAAAAATATAGCCTCAAGTAAAGTTACCGATAGACGAAGACGAAAGAGGGGATGCCTTCCGGGGCATCCCCAAGCTTAGGATTTTGGTTGTCCTTGCATTTTACCTTGGGGTGCCTTGGGTATCCCCAAGCTTAGGCTCTTCCCACTCCTTATTCCATAATCCATCAAATCTTTACCCAAAACTTGAAAACTTCACAACACAAAACTCAACAAAAAATCTTATGAGCTCCGTTAGTATAAGAAAACAAACCACCACTTCAAGGTACTGTAGTGAACTCATTCTTTATTTATATTGGTGTCAAACCTACTGTATTACAACTTCTCTATGTTTTATACCCTACGATACTAGCCATAGATTCATCAAAATAAGCAAACAACACACGAAAAACAGAATCTGTCAAAAATAGAATAGTGTGTAGCAATCAGATTTGTTAGAATACTTCCGGAGCTCCAAAAATTCTTAAACACTAGGACAACCTGGAAAATTTGTATATTGATCTACTGCAAAAATAATTGGTATTTTGTCATGTTCTGGTAAATTTTAACAATTATTTTCGTGAGCGCAAAGTTTCTGTCTTTTTCAGCAAGATCAAACAACTATCACCCAAGAAGATCCTATTGGTTCTACTTGGCACAAACACTAACTAAAACATGAAAACACATCTAAACAGAGGCTAGATGAATTATTAATTACTAAACAGAACCAAAAAGCAAGAAACAAAAATAAAATTGGGTTGCCTCCCAAAAAGCACTATCGTTTAACGCCCCTAGCTAGGCATAAAGGAAAGAATAGATCTAGGTATTATCATCTTTGGTAGGTAATTCTTCAATTGAACACTTATAACCCTTAGGAGTTTCCTTCTTTTAATTAATGATCAAACTCCTAGGCAAGAAATCGAGAAAATCATTTGTAGCAAAAGGTTCCTTAATGATAGCGAGAAAGTTGGGGTGAACACTTATGGATTTGAGATCCGCGTTTCCCGAAGTTTCACCCTTATTTTTAGGAACATACATCAATTTGGAAATTTTAGCATTAGGAGGTTTTGGAGTATTTTTCGCGGAAGAAAAGGCAGACCCTAAGTTGGTAATTATATCCTCAATTTTATCAATTCTCATGGAATCTTGATCTATCTTTTCGTTAACTATGGGTTCCTTTTCTTAAAAAAATTTAAGAGCAACTCCTACCTTAGATCCGTATTGGCTAATTTGGTTGTGGATCTTTTTATCCAAATTTTCAATCAACTCTACAGTAGCAACTTTATTTTCATTAATTTGAAGCCTTTGCATCACATGTTCCAAAGTTAAAATAGTTCCGTTAACCAAAAGAGGTGGTGGGCCAAACAAATCTATCATAGCATTATAAGAATCAAAGGTATGGCTACCCAAGAAATTCCCTCCGGTAATGGTATCAAGAATATATCTGTTCCAAGGAGTGATGCCTACGTAAAAATTGCGAAGAAGAAAGGAAGTAGATTGCTTCCTAGTAGATCTATTCTGAGCATTGCAAATTCTATGCCAAGCATCTTTTAGATTTTTCCCTCCCTTTGTTTAAAATTAAGAACTTCATGATTGGGAGTGCTAACAATGATAGAAGGACTAGCCATGACGACACACGGCGACACAAGAAACAAGCCAAAAGAGGCAAACCGAAAATAGAGGGCGAATAAAACGGCAAGGGTGAAGTGGGGGAGAGGAAAACAAGAGGCAAATGGCAAATAATGTAATGCGAGGGATAAGAGTTGTGATGGGTACTTGGTATGGCTTGACTTGACTTGACTTGGTGTAGATCTCCCCGGCAACGGCGCCAGAAATCCTTCTTGCTACCTCTTGAGCACTGCGTTGGTTTTCCCTTGAAGAAGAAAGGGTGATGCAGCAAAGTAGCGTAAGTATTTCCCTCAGTTTTTGAGAACCAAGTTATCAATCCAGTAGGAGACTACACGCAAGTCGCCTCATACCTACACAAGAAAATAAAAACCTTGTAACCAACGCGATAAAGGGGTTGTCAATCCCTTCACGGCCACTTGCAAAAGTGAGATCTGGTAGAGATAATAAGATAAATATTTTTGGTATTTTTATGATATAGATTGAAAAGTAAAGATTGCAAAAATAAACGGCGACAGAAATAGCAAGTTGGCGGGAGATTAATATGATGGAAGATAGACCCGGGGGCCATAGGTTACACTAGTGGCTTCTCTCAAGATAGCATAAGTATTACGGTGGGTGAACCAATTACTCCCTCCATTCCCTTATACAAGGTCACTATCAAAAATACATTTTGCATCAATACAAGGCCACCAACAGTAATCGAGACAAAAATTAATGATGTTTCCTCGTACTGGCAACTTTTTAATACTTACATGCATGTAGTCATAATGACAGTTAGTCGCTTCCTTCCCATTTATTCGCTGCATGATTGTGGTGTATTAATGATCCCGTTTAACGAAAAGAAAAGTTGACTTGCAAAGGTGTCATTAAATTTTATCTTGGTACCTGTAATATGAGTTTGTGGCCTTGTATAAGGGAATGGAGGGAGTACTGTCGAGCAATTGATAGAAAAGTGCATAATTATGAGAATATCTAGGCATGATCATGTATATAGGCATCAGGTCCGCGACAAGTAGACCTAAACGATTCTGCATCTACTACTATTACTCCACACATCGACCGCTATCCAGCATGCATCTAGAGTATTAAGTTCCTAACAACAGAGTAACGCATTAGGCAAGATGACATGATGTAGAGGGATAAACTCAAGCAATATGATATAAACCCCATCTTTTTATCCTCGATGGCAACAATACAATACGTGCCTTGTTGCCCCTGCTGTCACTGGGAAAGGACACCGCAAGATTGAACCCAAAACTAAGCACTTCTCCCATTGCAAGAAAGATCAATCTAGTAGTCCAAACCAAACTGATAATTCGAAAAGACTTGCAAAGATAACAAATCATACATAAAAGAATTCAGAGGAGATTCAAATATTGTTCATAGATAATCTTGATCATAAACCCACAATTCATCGGATCTCGACAAACACACCGCAAAAAGAATTACATCGAATAGATCTCCGAGAAGATCGAGGAGAACTTTGTATTGAGATCCAAAGAGAGAGAAGAAGCCATCTATCTAATAACTATGGACCCGAAGGTCTGTGGTAAACTACTCACACATCATCGGAGAGGCTATGGTGTTGATGTAGAAGCCCTCCGTGATCGATTACCCCTCTGGCGGAGCGCCGGAAAAGGCCCCAAGATGGGATCTCACGGGTGTAGAAGGTTGCTGTGGTGGAAATAGGGTTTCGTGGTGCTCCTGGATGGTTTTTGGGTATATGGGTATATATAGGAGGAAGAAGTTGGTCGGTGGAGGTGCGAGGGGCCCACAAGGGTGGGGGCGCACCCAGGGGGCAGGCGCGCCTCCCTGCCTCGTGGCCTCCTCGCTTCTTTCATGGCGTCCACTCCAAGTCCTCTGGATCACTTTTGTTCCAAATGTAACTCTCCTGAAGGTTTCATTCCGTTTGGACTCCGTTTGATATTCCTTTTCTGCAAAACACTGAAATAGGCAAAAAAAACAACAATTTGCACTCGGCCTTCGGTTAATAGGTTAGTCCCAAAAATAATATAAAAGTGCTTAGTAAAGCCCATTAAACATCCAAAACAGATAATATAATAGCATGGAACAATAAAAAATTATAGATACATTGGAGACGTATCAAGCATCCCCAAGCTTAATTCCTGCTCGTCCTCGAGTAGGTAAATGATAAAAACAGAATTTTTGATGTGGAATGCTGCCTAGCATATTTTTATGTAATTTCCTTTATTGTGGCATGAATGTTCAGATCCGAGAGATTCAACATAAAAGTTTAATATTGACATGAAAATAAAAATACTTCAAGCATACTAACAAAGCAATCATGTCTTCTCAAAATAACATGGCCAAAGAAAGTTACCCCTACAAAATCATATAATCTGGCTATGCTCATTCTTCATCACACAAAGTATTTAATCATGCACAACCCCGATGTCAAGCCAAGCAATTGTTTCATACTTTTGATGTTGTCACACTTTTTTAATCTTCACACAATACATGAGCGTGAGCCATGGACATAGCACTATATGTGGAATAGAATGGTGGTTGTGGAGAAGACAAAAAGGAGAAGATAGTCTCACATCAACTAGACGTATCAACGGGCTATGGAGATGCCCATCAATAGATATCAATGTGAGTGAGTAGGGATTGCCATGCAACGGATGCACTAGAGCTATAAATGTATGAAAGCTCAACAAAAGAAACTAAGTGGGTGTGCATCCAACTCGCTTGCTCACGAAGACTTAGGGCATTTTGAGGAAGCCCATCATTGGAATATACAAGCCAAGTTCTATAATGTAAAATTCCCACTAGTATATGAAAGTGACAACATAGGAGACTCTCTATTATGAAGATCATGGTGCTACTTTGAAGCACAAGTGTGGCAAAAGGATAGTAACATTGTCCCTTCTCTCTTTTTCTCTCATTTTTTTATTTGGGCTTTTTCTCCCTTTTTTATGGCCTCTTTCTTTTTCTCTTTTTTTCTCTTTTCGTCCGGAATCTCATCCCGACCTTTGGGGGAATCATAGTCTCCATCATCCTTTCCTCACTTGGGACAATGCTCTAATAATGATGATCATCACACTTTTATTTACTTACAACTCAAAAATTACAACTTAATACTTGGAACAAAATATGACTCTATGTGAATGCCTCCGGCGATGTACCGGGATATGCAATGAATCAAGAGTGACATGTATGAAAGAATTATGAACGGTGGCTTTGCCAGAAATACGATGGCAACTACATGATCATGCAAAGCAATATGACAATGATGAAGTGTGTCATAATAAACGGAATGATGGTAAGTTGCATGGCAATATAACTCGGAATGGCTATGGAAATGCCATAATAGGTAGGTATGGTGGCTATTTTGACGAAGTATATGGTGGGTGTATGATACCGACGAAAGGTGCGCGGTGTGGAAGGGTGAGAGTGCGTATAATCCATGGACTCAACATTAGTCATAAAGAACTCATATACTTATTGCAAAAATCTATTAGTTATCAAAACGAAGTACTGCGCGCATGCTCCTAGGGGGATAGATTGGTAGGAAAAGACCATCGCTCGTCCCCGACCGCCACTCATTAGGAAGACAATCAATAAATAAATCATGCTCCGACTTCATCACATAACGGTTCACCATACATGCATGCTACGGGAATCACAAACTTTAGAACAAGTATTTCTCAAATTCAGAACTACTCAACTAGCATGACTCTAATATCACCATCGTTATATCTCAAAACAATTATTAAGTATCAAACTTCTCATAGTATTCAATGCACTTTATATGATAGTTTTTATTATACCCATCTTGGATGTTCATCATATTAGGACTAGTTTTATAGCCAAAGCAAACTACCATGCTGTTATAAAAGACTCTCAAAATAATATAAGTGAAGCATGAGAGATCAATAATTTCTAAAAAACAAAACCACCACCGTGCTCTAAAAAGATATAAGTGAAGCACTAGAGCAAAATTATCTAGCTCAAAAGATATAAGTGAAGCACATAGAGTATTCTAATAAATTCTGATTCATGTGTGTCTCTCCCAAAAGGTGTGTACAGCAAGGATGATTGTGGTAAACTAAAAAGCAAAGACTCAAATCATACAAGATGCTCCAAGAAAAACACATATCATGTGGTGAATAAAAATATAGCCTTAAGTAAAGTTACCGATAGACGAAGACGAAAGAGGGGATGCCTTCCGGGGCATCCCCAAGCTTAGGCTTTTGGTTGTCCTTGCATTTTACCTTGGGGTGCCTTGGGCATCCCCAAGCTTAGGCTCTTGCCACTCCTTATTCCATAATCCATCAAATCTTTACCCAAAACTTGAAAACTTCACAACACAAAACTCAGCAGAAAACTTATGAGCTCCGTTAGTATAAGAAAACAAACCACCAGTTCAAGGTACTGTAATGAACTCATTCTTATTTATAGGACAACGCTAACGCCCACACGTGTGGTGGGAGCCAAACCCGCCCACACGCCCTATAACACACAGACTACGCCATGTCACCGCATGCATGTATGTGGAAATCTTTTTGGATTTTCTGTTTTTAAAATGTTTTATCTCTTAAATGAAAAATCCGATTGAAGATCCGTTTTCACCATTAAATCACTCGCGACGAGATCTTTGAAACTAGATATCATATCAATATATTTCGACAAATTTTTTTGGTTAAAAGTTGCCATGTCTATTGCACATGAATTTCCATGATGTTTACACTGAAGTTGCCATGATATATTTCAGCTATTTTCTTCTACATTTAAAAGTAAATTTTGACATATTATAAAACGGGGAATTAAGAAACTAGACTTGTCATACACCATAAACTAAAATTGCCATGATACATGCACTTAAAATTGCCATAGTTCATAAAAACTATATTTTCATGGTCAAAGTACTGAAATTGCCATCATTAAAAAACTAAAATTGCCATGATCTACAAACTAAAATTTCCACATGGCAACTTTTGTTTAATCACTATGGCAACTACAGTGTAAACATCATGGCAACTTTTGGGCAAAGAAAATTTTTCGTTGAAACATATCAACATGGGGTCTAGTTTTGAAGATCTCGTCGAGGCGGATTTAATGGTGAAAACGGATTTTTAATTTGCTTTTTTAATTAGGAGATAAAATATTTTTAAGCCGAAAAACAAAAAGATTTCTGCTGATGTCATCTGTTCATACATGGCAAAATGAGTGGTTATGGAGGTGTGTGGGCGATGTGCAAACGCCCACACATGTGGGCGTTAGTTTTTCCGTATTTATATTGGTGTTAAACCTACTGTATTCCAACTTCTCTATGGTTTATACCCTACGATACTAGCCATAGATTCATCAAAATAAGCAAACAACACACGAAAAACAGAATCTGTCAAAAACAGAACAGTCTATAGCAACCAGATTTGTTCGAATACTTCTGGAACTCCAAAAATTCTGAAAAACTAGGACAACCTGGAAAATTTGTATATTGATCTACTGCAAAAATAATTGGTATTTTATCACGTTCTGGTGAATTTTAACAATTATTCTCGTGAGCGTAAAGTTTCTGTCTTTTTCAGCAAGATCAAACAACTATCACCCAAGAAGATCCTATTGGTTCTACTTGGCACAAACACTAATTAAAACATGAAAACACATATAAACAGAGGCTAGATGAATTATTTATTACTAAACAGAACCAAAAAGCAAGAAACAAAAATAAAATTGGGTTGCCTCCCAACAAGCGCTATCGTTTAACGCCCCTAGCTAGGCATAAAGGCAAGAATAGATCTAGGTATTATCATCTTTGGTAGGTAATTCTTCAATTGAACACTTATAACCCTTAGGAGTTTCCTTCTTTTATTAATGATCAAACTCCTAGTCAAGAAATCGAGAAAATCCTTTGTAGCAAAAGGTTCCTTAATGATAGCGAGAAAGTTGGGGTGAACACTTATGGATTTGAGATCCGCATTTCCCTTACTAGAAGTTTCACCCTTATTTTTAGGAATATACATCAATTTGGCAATTTTAGCATTAGAAGGTTTTGGAGTATTTTTCACGGAAGAAGAGGCAGACCCTAAGTTGGTAATAATATCCTTAATTTTATCAATTCTTGTGGAATCTTGATCTATCTTTTTGTTAACTATGGGCTCCTTTTCTTTAAAATTTTTAGGAGCAAGTCCTACCTTAGATCCGTATTGGGTAATTTGCTTGTGGATCTTTTTATCCAAATTTTCAATCGACTCTACAGTAGCAACTTTATTTTCAATAATTTCAAGCTTTTGCATCACATGTTCCAAAGTTAAAATAGTTCCATTTACCAAAAGAGGTGGTGGGCCAAACAAATCTATCATAGCATTATAAGAATCAAAGGTATAGCTACCCAAGAAATTCCCTCCGGTAATGGTATCAAGAATATTTCTGTTCCAAGGAGTGATGCCTACGTAAAAATTGCGAAGAAGAACGGAAGTAGATTGCTTCCTAGTAGATCTATTCTGAGCATTGCAAATTCTATGCCAAGCATCTTTTAGATTTTCTCCCTCTCTTTGTTTAAAATTAAGAACTTCATGATTGAGATTGCTAACAATGATAGAAGGACTGGCCATGACGACACACGGCGACATAAGAAACAAGCAAAACGAGGCAAATGGAAAAAGAGGGCGAATAAAACGGCAAGGGTGAAGTGGGGGAGAGGAAAACGAGAGGCAAATGGTAAATAATGTAATGCGAGCGATAAGAGTTGTGATGGGTACTTGGTATGTCTTGAATTGACTTGACTTGGTGTAGATCTCCCCGGCAACGGCGCCAGAAATCCTTCTTGCTACCTCTTGAGCACTGCGTTTGGTTTTCCCTTGAAGAAGAAAGGGTGATGCAGCAAAGTAGCGTAAGTATTTCCCTCAGTTTTTGAGAACCAAGATATCAATCCAGTAGGAGACTACACGCAAGTCGCCTCGTACCTACACAAACAAATAAGAACCTTGCAACCAACGTGATAAAGGGGTTGTCAATCCCTTCACGGCCACTTGCAAAAGTGAGATCTCATAGAGATAATAAGATAAATATTTTTGGTATTTTTATGATAGAGATTGAAAAGTAAATATTGAAAAAATAAGCGGCGACAGAAATAGCAAGTTGGCGGGAGATTAATATGATGGAAGATAGACCCGGGGGCCATAGGTTTCACTAGTGGCTTCTCTCAAGATAGCATAAGTATTACGGTGGGTGAACCAATTACTGTCGAGCAATTGATAGAAAAGTGCATAATTATGAGAATATCTAGGCATGATCATGTATATAGGCATCACGTCCGCGACAAGTAGACCTAAACGATTCTGCATCTACTACTATTACTCCACACATCGACCGCTATCCAGCATGCATCTAGAGTATTAAGTTCATAAGAACAAAGTAACGCATTAGGCAAGATGACATGATGTAGAGGGATAAACTCAAACAATATAATATAAACCTCATCTTTTCATCCTCGATGGCAAAAATACAATACGTGCCTTGCTGCCCCTGCTGTCACTGGGAAAGGACACCGCAAGATTGAACCCAAAGCTAAGCACTTCTCCCATTGCAAGAAAGATCAATCTAGTAGGCCAAACCAAACTGATAATTCGAAGAGACTTGCAAAGATAACAAATCATACATAAAAGAATTCAGAGTAATTCAAATATTGTTCATAGATAATGTTGATCATAAACCCACAATTCATCGGATCTCGACAAACACACCGCAAAAAGAATTACATCGAATAGATCTCCAAGAAGATCGAGGAGAACTTTGTATTGAGATCCAAAGAGAGAGAAGAATCCATCTAGCTAATAACTATGGACCCGAAGGTCTGTGCTAAACTACTCACACATCATCGAAGAGGCTATGGTGTTGATGTAGAAGCCCTCCGTGATCAATTCCCCCTCCGGCGGAGCGCCGGAAAAGGCCCCAAGATGGATCTAACGGGTACAGAAGGTTGCGGCGGTGGAAATAGGGTTTCGTGGTGCTCCTGGATGTTTTGGGGGTATATGGGTATATATAGGAGGAAGAAGTAGGTCGGTGGAGCTGCGAGTGGCCCACGAGGGTGGGGGCGCGCCCAAGGGGGTCTGGCGCGCCTCCCTGCCTCGTGGCCTCCTCGCTTCTTTCTTGACGTCCACTCCAAGTCCTCTGGATCATGTTTGTTCCAAAAATAACTCTCCCGAAGGTTTCATTCCGTTTGGACTCCGTTTGATATTCCTTTTATGCGAAACACTGAAATAGGCAAAAAAAACAGCAATTTGCACTGGGCATTCGGTTAATAGGTTAGTCCCAAAAATAATATAAAAGTGCTTAGTAAAGCCCATTATACATCCAAAACAGATAATATAATAGCATGGAACAATCAAAAATTATAGATACATTGGAGACGTATCACCTCTCCTCCTTGAGGAAATCTCAGCGCAACTCACAAGTAGCACTACTACGTCACCAAGCAGCTCGCGAACCACGGAGGTACGGCTCCTTACATCATAGATGTTAACGTGGCGCCGCTCTTCTCCGACTATTCTTCGCTGGGCTCATCCTGGCGAGGACGGCGAGCGGAGAGCAGATGGGTGCCCGCACGCTATTTGCTGCAATGCCGAGAGTGGGGGAGCTGGCGTACGACACGGACAGAGAGATGCTCGATATCATCCATGACGGAGCCGAGGGAGGAGGAGGGGCTATGAGGACGTGCAGGTGGAAGACTCGGATCCCACCCAGTTCGGCAACTACCAGCAACAACAGTCCTACACCCACACGGCCACACAATAGTCTTACACCCAGACCTGCGAGACACACAACAACAACAACATTGAGCCGCCGGAGAGCAGCATCCGGAGGGAAGAATGGGAAGAGGGGGAGGTTGAGGACGTCGACGACGATGATCCGGATGATACAGCCGGCGATCCGAAGAAGAAGGGTGGAGGACAAAGCTTCAACGTGCGGGAGAACGAGCTGCTGTGCGATGCATGGTTGGCCAGTAGCCTCGACCCTGTCCATGGCACGGTGGCCTAGCGGTGCACAAATCACCGACCAAGTAAGTTGATCACTAGCCGGATATGCTTTAGTTTTGTTGATCACTAGCCAGATATGCTTTAGTTTTGTTGATCACTAGCCGAACATGCTTTAGTTTTATTGCTCACTAGCCGAATATGCTTTAGTTTTGCTGATCACTATCCGGACATGATTTAGTTTTGTTGCTCACTAGCCAGATATGCTTTAGTTTTGTTAATCACTGGCCAGACATGTATTGTTTTGTTGCTCACTAGACGGATATGCATTGTTTCACTTTTGTAGCCTACTCGTGCTTGTGTGGTGTACAGGAAGTTGGAGAAGAAGTCATTCATCGTAATGCATTGTTGGTTGAAGTTGCATGGGAAGCCGAAGTGGAACCTTTTCATTGTCAAGACTGCCGCTCAAGCCAACGAGGAAGAAACCGGTGACCCTACCGACCTAGCCCAAGAACCGCCGAAGAAGGTTAGAAGAAATTTGCGTGGCAAGACTTTTGAGGAGGAGAGGATGAAGCGAGATGGTGCGGTGGTCAAGTTGACGAAGAGGTTCGAGGAGATCTTGGCGAATAAGGAAGAGGCATGCATAAAGCGCTCAGACATCAAGGAGGAGCGGAAGGCGGAAAGGTTCAAGCAGTTGATGGAGGCGACGGAGAAGAAGATTAAACTCGAAGAGTGGAGGACCATGATCGAAGAGAGAAAGGCGGTGCTCGAGGAGAAGAAGGTCGCGCTCCAGAAAAAGAGGGTGAAGATCGCCGCAAATGCAGAGGACGCCAAGATGTTGAACTTGAATATCGACTCTTTGGATGCCGACGCTAGAATTATCGTGCAATCCGTCCGCTACCAGATGCTGGAGCGGCAGAAAGATGAGTTGGCGGCAGCGGAAGATGAGGACGCGGCGGAGGCGGAGGTGGACG
Source organism: Aegilops tauschii subsp. strangulata (assembly GCF_002575655.3). Lineage (NCBI taxonomy): Eukaryota > Viridiplantae > Streptophyta > Magnoliopsida > Poales > Poaceae > Aegilops > Aegilops tauschii. Next base: position 184,522,307 of record NC_053040.3, read on the forward strand.
CCAACGCCGAGGCGGCCTACACGGCGGCGACGACACCTTGATCGAGAAGCATCTCGCTGAGATGGCCGGTCCGGCAGAGCAGAAATGCGCGGGCTGCCGGACTAATATTCTTTTGGATTCGGACATGTAAAAACCTAAGCATAGTTGCCTCATTTTGGTTGTGATCGGGGATACGATCTGACGCAGGTGTGATCCGGCGTATTGTGTGGATCATTGTAGATTCGAATTTAAATTTGTTGGCGGACAAAATGCGGCTACGGTTGGATGGCGTTCTCCCGTAACCATGTCTATGGACCAGTCCCTATTCGCTGAAGGATGCGGAAGGAAATTTACGGATTGCATTAGAGATATTGTTGCTCGCCGCCATGGTCGGATCCATGCATCATGTCAACCACAAAAGCGAGATAATGACCCGCCTGATTTTGGACATGTACACATCCGGTAAAGATGGTGCCTAGACACCCGCCGAGCCACCGTGCAGTTATTAGTTTTGAAAAGAAAGAAGGAAAGGATTTCATGGCTTTCTTCTGCATCCATCCATCTGGTTGTCATTCCTCATCCGGCCATTATACAACTGCTAAACACCATCCTCGTTGGCACACTTGTACATATACAACTGCTAGTCTTTTCTCCTTTTATCCCTTTTCCTCTCAACTTTCACTAAAATTCATCTCTTTTGTTTCCTATAAGGCTATAAGCTAGTGGATCGACGTGGCATGTGAAAGCAAAACAAGCATGCCCATGCCATACTCGTCCAAACAATCCCAGTCTCCCACACACGCTGAACGCGCTGGCTGACAAGCCGCTCGGCGCACGATGCGTCGGCAGCGGGGATCAGGATCACACATGCTCTCCCCGGGCCAGCGTGCCAGCCCCAGCAAACCCCGCCACCTTTCCGCAAACGGATACGTTAAAACTCAGTCGACTGAGTTTTAAGGAAGTCTCAGTCGATACCCCAGCCTTTGGATCGCCTGACTCTTAAAGATTCGCGCAGCTGACTTTCTTGTTTGAATTCGGCCCATTAAGGCGCATGCCCAGTCCGTTTGCTTTTGTTTCCCTTCTGTTTTTTGGTTGGGCTCTTTCCTTTTGTCCTTTTTTTGTTCTATCGGGTCTGGTTGTTCATTGGGTCTGTTTTTTGATTGCTTTCGCTTTTTGTTTCTCTCTTTAAAAAAATTCATTCGTTGTTGACTTGTTTTTGTAGTATAAACTGGGGCAGGTTTGACCGCGGAGTTAGTGGGCTGGTGGGTTGAATGCAAGTACCGAATATACACCTACGTCAAAATGTTTATATTTCTATTTTTTGTTTTGATTTTGTTTCTTTTTAAATTTTCCATTGTTTTTATGTTTTCATTTTACTTTTTTTTGCTTCATTCTTTACATTTCTTGATATTTCTTATTCCTTTTCCTCAAACATTGTTTCACGGTTTATGAACCATATATTCCACTGTATTGATTTTTTTAAATCTGCAATATTCTAACATAGACTTTCAAAATGGACATTTTTTTGTGCATAATTTATTTTAAATATGTGATGACCATGTTTATTTCATGTGTATGTACGTATATATGCGAATATATTCCCATTTTTGTATGTTAATGCATGTCGGTTGACATGCTTTTTAACAGGAATTTTATATTTAAACCTTTTTCGTCTTGTCCCTGTGGCATTTATTATTATTTTTGCATTTTGTCTTATCACTTTTTCCTTGTCTTCTTTTTAATGGTCTTTTTTTAAACCTTCTTTTTGCTAACAACAAGATCCTTGCTATACATTTTTTTGCATATTGTCTTATCACTTTTTGTTGCCTTTTTTAAAGATTATTTTAAACCTTTTTCTTGCTAACAACAAGATTCTTGTTATCCATTTTGTTTTTAATATTTCTTAAACAACAATTTTATTTTGAGATTTGAAAATATTGCCATCTGGTCACACAAATTGCCCCCGGATGCAACTGCATGTCTTCAATGCCTCACAACTAAGTGACATTTCGTCGCGGTGGGGTGGGGGTGAGGGGGCAGCTGCATGTCTACCACTAGGCACAAAAATACAGAGTGTTGCCTTTCGACTATAACATGTATTTTTCAATGCAACCACAACTTTGTGGTGTTTTGTCGGGGAAGAGGCAGTTGCAAAGCCTGCAACTACAAGTGTCGCCCCCCAATGCAACTCTGTGGTGTTCTGTCGAAAGGGGTTGTTGCATGTCTGTCACTAGTCATGCAACTACAAATGTTGTTCCATCTGTAACTTCATGTCTTCAAACCATCTGCAACTTTGTCGATTTTATTGAGAGGGGCAGGTGCATGTCAACCACTAAGCATGTAACTGTAGGTCTCTCCCCCATTGCAACTCTGTGGTGTTTTGCCGCAATGGGTAGTTGCATGTCTGCCACTAGTCATGCAATTACAAGTGTTGCCCCTCCCCCCACCCCCCGCGCGCGCATAGCAACTGCATGCCTCCAACACAACTACAACTATGTGGTGTTTTTGTCGGTGTGTGTGGGAGTGGGGGGTAGTTGCATGTTTTCCACTGGCCACACAACTGCAAGTGTTTCATCAACTGCAACTGCATGTCTTAAACAAGGCCGCAACTTAGTGGTGTTTTGTCGCCAGGGGGGAGGGGGTAGTTGCATGTTTGCCACTAGGCACGCAACTGGAAGTATTGACCTTGATTGCAATTACATGTCTTCAGTATGACCGCAACTTAGTGGTGTTTTGTCGGGAAAGGGCAGTTGCATGCCTACCACTGGGCACGAAACTTCAAGTGTCGTCTGTGACTGCAACCGCATGTCTTCAAAACGACCCAAATTAATTGTGTTTGACGGGGGAGGAGGCGTTTGCATGTCTGACACTAGGCACACAGTTACAAGTGTTGCCCCGATTGCAACAGCACTACAACCCAATGGCATTTTGTCAGAGGAAGGGGCTTGAATGCCTGGCACGAGGCACGCAACTGCAAGTGTCTTTTGTGAATGAAACTGCATGTCTTCAATGCGACTGCAACTCAGTGTTGTTTTGTCCGGGGAGGGGGCGGTTGCATGTCTGCTATTGTCCATGCAACTGTAAGTGTCACTCCCGACTGCAACTGCATGTATGATACTGGCCATGCAATTGCAAGTGTCGCCCCCGATTGCAATTGCATTTCTTCTACTGGCCACACAATTTTAAGCGTCGCCGCCGACTGCAACTGCATGTTTTCAACATGTCTGCATCTTAGTAGTGTTTTGTTGGGGGAGGGGCTAGTTGCATGTCTGCCACTAGGCACGCAAATGCAAGTGTCGCCCCCGACTGCAACTGCATGTCTACGACACAACTTCAACTCTGTGTTGTTTTGTCCGGGGAGGGTGCGGTTGCATGTCTGCAATTGTCCACGCGACTGCAAGTGTCACTCCCGACTGCAACTGCATGTATGATACTGGTCATACAATTGCAAGTGTCGTCCCTGCAACTGCAGTTCTTCTACTGGCCACACAACTTCAAGTGTCGCCCGACTGCAACTGCATATTTTCAACATGTCCGCAACTTAGTGGTATTTTGTCGGAGGGAGGGGCTAGTTGCATGTCTGCCACTAGGCACGCAAATGCAAGTGTAGCCCCCGACTGCAACTCAGCGGTGTTTTGTTGGAGGGAAGGGGTGGTTGCATGTCCGCCACTAGGCACGCAATTGCATGTATTTCAACATGTCCACAGCTTAGTGATGATTTGTTAGGGGAGGGGGTATTTGCATGTCCACCACTAGGCACGCAACTGCAAGTGTCTCCCCCGGTTGCAACGGCATGCCTTCCACACGGTTGCAACTCAGTGGTGTTTTATTTCAAATTGTGCATGTCCGCCTCGGCGTGCAACTGCATGCACTGCATCTCACATGCAACTACAAGCGCACCAACTTAACTGTGTAGAAGGATTAGAGGTGTGTGGTGTCCCGATATGTGTGTAATTTATTAAGTTTTATCTTACTTATTTTTACTGTATCATTGTTTGCAAACCCGCCGGTTGCACGTAATTGCATTACGGTTATATGTGTGTAGATTATCTTTTTGCTTAAATACTTGTATTTTTTTTCGAATGCGGATTTGGTGAATATGGTTCCACGCGCATCCCTTATGAATAGTAAATTAAAAATACTGAAAAAACAAAAAATATCTGATTTTGTTTTCTAACATACATAGTCAACTGATATACTTGCATATGAAGTTTCACGAAAAATGACATCCATGGAAATCTGGGCAAAAGTGACAAAATTGAAGCTATTTTAAAAAACACTATTTGATGAATAGTATGGTCTCACTTGTATTTTCTTCACTAAAAATACCACATATGTCAATACTTCACGAAACTTCACACGTGAGTAGAATGGCCGACCAAATTTGATACCTCAAAATTTTAGAATCTTTATTTATTTCTAGTATTTTTTCATTTACTATTCACACGGGTGCACGTGGAACCATGTCCACCTTTGTATTTTTGTATTTTTTTTCTCTAATATTAAATCACCATAAGCTGTATGCCCATAGCTCACACGGTCACACCCAAATACAAGCAGCGTATACGAGGATTTTCCGGCGAACAAAAAGAATACAAGATTTTGAACACAAGAAAGCTGCATCACTTGTCGAGCTGAAGCTAGTTAGCAAAATACACTTACAAGGACAGTACATTTTTTTTTAGGCAAACAAGGGCAGTACGTACTAGCAAGAGAAAAACAATCTGGCAACAATGTAATGGTGCGCAAGAGAAAAGGTGGGACGAAAGCCCAGTACGGGACCAGGCCAGCCCATCACGAAGACAAGACATAACAGTTTCAGACAAAAAAAGGCTGGAAAGTACACTCGTGAAGTCTAAGTCGACTGAGACCTAGGACCTATTCGGCAACCCTCTAGCTCCCTCGGATCCTCAACTCCTCAGCTCAACTCCTCCGCCCAACTCCTCGTTGAAAAAACCCAGAGTTCAGAAACGTTTGACAGCACAGCTTCTCGATCGGGAGCACTGGCATGGGCTGGCAGCTGATTCGGTTTTGATGTGGCCCAGCTCGAGCGATAAGCTGCAGCGAACCGGTACGCTAGCTCACTTGGCGGTGGCATGCAGCCGTAATTCCAGTCAACTCTCGCTCCTTTGATTTTTCAGAGCAGTAGATGTCTAGCTCCTCAGTTCCTCGTAAAATACAGTACGCTCCGCTCCCAGCTTCTTTTTCTTAACTCCAGGAGTTAACCCGTTCGGCACAGCTCCAAAGCTGGAGTTAGTGGAGTTGGGAGCTGGAGTGCAACCGAACAAGCTCCTAGACAAACCCCTTCCGCAAAACCGCAAACCCCTTTTATGCCATCCCCACCCACGAAGGAAGCCCGCACCGCAGACGCCCCGCGCCGCGTCAAGAACACACAGAGAGGACGAAGCACGGTCTGGGAGAGCGAGAGCCGCAGCGGCGAGGTTCCAGCCATGGCGGTGAGCAACAACATCACGGCGTGCGTGACGCTGATGGCGCTCATCTGCGCCGTCCCCGTCATCGCCTCGGGGGTGTGGTTCGCGTCGGCGCAGGGGGAGGAGTGCGCGCGGCTGGCGCGCTGGCCTGTGGCCATCCTGGGCGGCCTCATCCTCCTGGCGGCGCTGGCGGGCTTCGTCGGCGCCTACTGGAACCGCCGCCGCCTCCTCGCCTTCTACCTCTTCGCCATGGCGGCGCTCATCGCCCTCCTCATCGCGCTCCTCGTCTTCGCCTTCGCGGTCACCCGCGGCTCCGGCGCCTACCCGGTGCTCGGCCGCGAGTACGACGAGTACCGCCTCGACGGCTTCTCCATGTGGCTGCGCGGGTACGTCTCCGACGACCCCGCCCGCTGGGAGGGGATTAGGTCCTGCCTCGCCGTCTCTGACACCTGCAAGAAGCTCGCCCGGCAGGCCGGCTACGTCACCGCCGACCAGTTCTACCAGTCCCACCTCACGCCGCTCCAGGTGCGTACTGTATTACCCATCACTTATTAATCCCAGTCCTTCTCGTCACTAGTATTTTTTTTGTTGATTTTTGCGGGGAAGCATATTTGAGTGTTAGCTGAATGATGCCACTATGTACTAGAACTAGCTAGGAGTAGCAGTTTCACATTTACTGCTTCTTACAACCTGCAAGAAACTTACTAGTACTCCTATCATCGTTGTTTAGCCATAGATTCATCAAATACTCCCACCTCCTCAAACATAGGATTCCACAAAATGAACACGTCAAAATCACACTGTTTCGACTGAAACTGTTGCCATACTACTCCACTAGATATGATGTGAGCGAACGCATCGGTAGTGACACCTGTAACCGAAACAAGACGATGAGGGGTGCTTTAGAAGGATCCGGGCATGAGGTTATCTTGGCTCTTGGAGATGCTACTAGACGATGAGGAGGGGAATCCATCCGGTGGCAACTTTCTGACAGGGCACAAAAAAAGCGGCGGCCATTGTTCACGGTCACTGTGATGTGGGCCATTCGGTTTCTGCCAAGTGCCAAATGGTCTTGAGGGGAATCCGCGCGTAGGCCCATGTAATTAAGCCCTTTCTGGAACAAATCTGACACTGATTTAGACTGCGAATATAATTGAGTACGTGATGGGCAATTACTTGGTGGCGTATCAATGCTACTTTTCACTCTAATCCCCCGAGAGAAAGCTTAAACAATACTCCTACTACTAGTATATATGGCAACAGAACCATGGAAGAGTTGCTGTCCCAAGAAGAAGAAATGGACGGGACAGTGCCGGGGACAAGGGTCGCATGGGTCGGTGCGTGGGGGCTTGTGTTTAGTTCTAGAGTCGTGTGTTAATTACTCCTGCTTATCATCTTAGTTCTGGTGTCGAGGGCACTTTGAGCTCGGTTCTGCAGTGGCCGCACGCAGCATCTCGATGTCCTCATCTGAGGAGGGTTTGTCTGCCTCTGTTTGCCCCCGCGTGTTCCGGAGCTTTGGTCTCTCAGACGTTCATGCACCATCTCTAGGAAACTCCACCTCACGTGATTAAGAGAAAAGAAAATTAGTACTACTACTTCAGATCCAGCCACTGACTGAGATGGATGCATGAACGTCGCAGGATGACTGATTCCTGTTAAATTTCTCAGCATAACAATAATTACTAGTAAGCTGAAACGTGGGCTCTGAGTCTCTGACAACTGACGGAGCTTGTGGTGTGGTGTGGATGCAGTCGGGCTGCTGCAAGCCCCCGTCGGTGTGCGGGTTCGGGTACGTGAGCCCGACGGTGTGGACGAACCCGGCGCGGCCGGCGTCGGACCCGGACTGCGGCCTGTGGGGCAACGACCCGGCGCAGCTGTGCTACGAGTGCGAGTCGTGCCGCGCGGGCCTCCTGGCGGCGCTGCGGAGCCAGTGGCACAAGGCCAACATCGCGCTCGTCGTCGCCACCGTCTCGCTCGTCTTCCTCTACCTCATCGGCTGCAGCGCATACAAGAACGCGCACGCCGAGGCCATCTACCGCCGCTACAAGTGGTGATTCCTATCACGAATTTGTTCCCATGTAATATTCTTGCTTCGAATTAGTAGTAGCAGCTTGGTAACTGGTTGTAAGCTAGTGGAGGAAGATGGACACTTAAGATTTATGGTTTGCGCATGCATGTTTCGTGGAGAATTTTAGCGAGATGCATGCGCTGTTGGTGTTGATGTCCATGTTGTAATATGCAGTAGAGATGTGCTTCAGATTTATGGTTAAGAATTTTAGTATTATGTTCTGCTGATCTCGTGGCTTGATTAGAGCAACCCCAATGGGGCGACCCATTTCGTCCGCGGCGTCCGTTTGGGTCGGCGCGGACAAAAAAGCCGGCCCAACGCGCCGACCCAAACGGACGCGCGTCCGCTTTCGTCCGTCTGCCGACCCATTCCTGGCCCATTTTTGAGCCTGATTTGTGTCGGCGCGGACACAAGACGGACGCGCGCTCGCCATCTTTCTTCACCGGGCCCGCTGGTCGGTGGCACAGTGGATTCACATCCTCGCCCGCCTGCTACGTCGCCGACGCCGCCGGCCATTTTTTCAGATTAAAATGGATACATAGATAGTTTTAGCGTACACAGAAAAAGACCACTAGTCATCGCTTTCTGACTCCGACTCGGTAATGTCCTACTCCGACGTCTGAAGGTAGGTGTCAGCAAGCTGCTCGTCTTCAAAGTCTCAACCCGACATTTCTCGTAGCTTCAGTTTCAATTGAGCTGCCTGCTTCCGCGAACGCTTGTCCTCCCGATAGGCGGCTCGCTCCCTCCTCCTCGCTTCCCTCTCCGATCTCAATTGCTTGTAGAACTGGCGCTCGTCGACGATGTCATGTGAGAAGCCTCCGCGCCACACCACCAAGGCTTCCACGTCCTTCTTTGCGATGGCGACGCGACGCTGCCGCCTTCGGTGGACACGACGATCCTCGTCGGTGAAAAGCCGCGGGAGAGGCGCCAGTTCCTGCGCCCGCTGGCTCGACACGTTGGGAAAATTCATATCCCGATGAGGCCTCAGGAGGCGCCACGCCGCCGCGTCATGCGCGCGGGCCGCCTCCTCTGCGGTGTCGAAGGTGCCGAAGACGAGACGTTTCTCGCGAAATCAAATCTCGGCGGAGAAGGCGCCGGAGCGGCGCTCGCGGACTCCGCAAAAATCCGAAGCGCCCAGGCGGCGGATCGACATGGTGGCGCAGATGCGGCGAGAGTGGGCGGCGGACAGAGTGGAGGGAGCGCCTTCTTTATAGCAAGCGCCGGCCGCGGCGCGCGCGAACCTTCCCCGCTCGCTGGAGCGTCAAAACCAGCGCGCGCTAGGCCGCTTTCCCCTGCGCGCGAACCTTTTTCGCGCGCTGGAGCGCCAAAACCAGGGCGACGACATGATTTTAAACGCGCGCGGGCATGAAATGGGTCGGCCCGTTGGATGCACTGCCGACCCAAAACTAAAAAAGGACGGACGGCGGGCGGGCGACCGACCACAACGGACAAAAAGCGGACAAAAATGCCATCCGTTTGGGTCGGCCCGTTGGAGTTGCTCTTACTCCTAGAACTGCACCATTCATCAGTTGAGAGTTGAAACGGGACGAATCTCATCTCACTTCGTCCGTATGCATCACTCTGATGTAGAGGCCGGGAGATCCTCCTTTTCGAAAAAAAAATTCTCACTTCGTACCTGTTGTTAATTGTGTGACTGGTTCTATTTTGTCAGGATGTGGCTGCACTGCACTAGCATCTGTTTTCTCGTGAGAGCACAGTTCTTGCTTTCTTACACTGTACGCACGAGTTGATCGACAATGCATGTTACCATGGCACGTGACTAGACTCACAAGGCCCCCTACCTGGTCTCAGTCTCGTTCGTCTGAGAGAGGCCCCGGTAACTGGAGTGGACACACCTAAAACAGCAACACCAATTATAATGTTGAACACGTGTATGTATATACAGGGTCATGTATTGTCACGTCTACTTTCTTCAACCTGTACCATATAGCCCCGCAAAAAAAAAAACCCTATACTCTATAGGTTGGTAGATGGTGAGGTAGCCCTTGTATCTCCGTTATACGAAGATACAAGGGTGCACTACATCGACTTGTCTCCCAAGCTATATAGTAAACAGAGGTACAAAGTTTATAAAGCAACAACCAAGCAAGTACACGGTCAAATGATATAAGATGATGAGGTAGTCCTCTTACAAAGCCGATCCTGAGATATCCGGCACACGTAGAACATATGCGACTATGCTACCAACAATGAGCACCGGACGAACTAAACACCATCACACTACGACCTAGCACACCTAAACTCCACGGCAACGCCCCCAAGAAGGAGAACAACGTAGAGCATCGCCGTTGCCGAGTCCACACGGGACAAATGTTTACACCGCAGAACCCTAGCAAGGAGAGAAGAACCACAACGACGTCTTCAAAAAGAGCAAGGCACCTGTCGGTGTCAAAACCGGCAGATCTCGGGTAGGGGGTCCCGAACTGTGCGTCTGAGGATCGAAGGTAACAGGAGACAGGGACACGATGTTTACCCAGGTTCGGGCCCTCTTGATAGAGGTAATACCCTACTTCCTGCTTGATTATCTTGGATGAATATGGAGTTTACAAGAGTTGATCTATCTCGAGATCGTAATGGCTAAACCCTAGATGTCTAGCCTGTATGATTATGATTGCCCCTACGGACTAAACCCTCCGGTTTATATAGACACCGGAGGGACCTAGGGTTGTACAGAGTCGGTTTACAGAGAAAGGAATCTTCATATCCAAACGCCAAGCTTGCCTTTCACGTAAAGGAGAGTCCCATCCGGACACGGGAAGAAGTCTTCTGTCTTGTATCTTCATGGCCCATTAGTCTGGCCCACATCACATAGCCCGGACGCCCGAGGACCCCTTAATCCAGGACTCCCTCAGTAGCCCCTGAACCAGTCTTCAATGACGATGTGTCCGGCGCGTAGATTGTCTTCGGCATTGCAAGGCGGGTTTCGGTTCTATATCCGGCGTATCTCGTAGTAGGGGTCCTAAGCTAGGCGTATGGGAGCGATGGTAACATGGACACAGGGTTTACCCAGGTTCGGGCTCTCTCGAAGAGATAATACCCTACATCCTGCTTTTGATTGTATTGATATGGGTGTAATACAGAGTACATATATCTACCACGAGATTGTAGTAATGAATATATGATTGTCTATTGACTAGCCTAGCCTTGGTTTATATAACACACCAAAGGCCTAGGGTTTTAGGAGAGTCCTCGTCTTGGACGCCAAGTCTTGTGGGATCTCCCTTGTATGCGGCATGGGCTGCCCGAAGTGGCCCATGAGTGAACCGCCATGGGGGTCCTCGGCCCGATCCAGCTGGTCGGGAGACGACGTGGTGAATACCCCCTAGTCCAGGACACCGTCAGTAGCCCCCTGAACCGGTCTTCAAGTTAGGAACACTCCTCGATTCTTCCGAACTGTTTTTCATCTTCGGTCGTCGGCCTTGAAAACTGGTTCAACAAATCTTCTTATCTTCGATCTTGAGGATCGCCGAAATGAATCTGAAGAGTTTACACGTCGGGTATCCGAGGAGCCCCTTTAAGTTCTCGGCCTTTATCAATGCCTTGTTATTTTTACGCCCACCTCGGGTTTGAAGTTGTTCCCCTACAGCGGTGTCCTCTTGCATCCGAGCCCCAACGCCGGACTGCATTCGAGGTATCTTTTGCAGCCGAGCACCAACGCCAGACTGTATCCGAGCTCCAACGCCGGACTATGTCCAAGCTCCAACGCCGGACTATATCCGAGGTGCCATAGATCACCTTGGTTCAAAAAGTTTTAGCCGAGCTTAATGCTGGAAATGCCCTCTAAGGAGCCAGCCACTTGCATCCGAGCTGTATGTTGAACTGCTTCCGAGGTGGCTCAGCACCTCGGGCATGGGCTGATTGTTTGCGGATTTTATTTTTGATGCGTATAAATTTATTTGCTGACGAGATGTATTGCCAGTAGCCCTCAAGGTGTCTGTCGGCCTAAAATCCAAGATGCACCTGAAGGAAAATATGAAACCGCTGATCCTAGTAGCTTCTGAGACTCAGGTCGTAAAATCGGCCTGAGGATCAAGTCCTAGCTCGGCAGCATACATAGGAATAGAAACGCAATGTAATATATTAGAGGTAATAGTGATCAGCGGACGGGCCCCTGAGAGAGGGTCGTGAGAAGTCGCCGTGATATATCAGCTTGACGCCGGATAAGTCCCATATGGTACTTATTGTTGTCCGAAGATGCGCTTGCCCATAGTTCGGTTATGCCGAACACTCAGCACTTTGAATTTTCTGCATTGAATAGGGAATGCAGTAGTCTCCGAGACACTGGACGGGTGGCAACACCAGATCAGGGGATCAATGTACCACTTTAATATTTTGTAAATGATAAGCACGAAGCCCAGTAGCCCCCGAGCCTTAATGTGGGCACGGTGGCCGAATTAAGGATCGATATCCAGAGTAAAATCACAACGTATGTGTAATGATTCTATGTATCCAAGTTCTCTACATCATTAATTCTCAGATCCGCATTGTACAAAACTTTGTTGACCGACCATCGGCTTCAATCTCCTCTGCCAGCAGCCGAGGAGTGTTTGTCCTACTTTATAAAGCCTTTATGAGGGCAAAGGTTTACGGCAAACAAGGCAATCCGGCCATACGGTTTTATAAACAAAGGTACGCAGAGAGATATGTTATATTACTTTTTAACGTAAGAAACATCTTTCAAAGAAAATAGTCCCGCTATCGGTTCCTTTCTTTGGGTTGTCATGCTAAGCATGATCATGAAACCTCAGCTCTGATCAATGTGGGAGCAAAATATTGAAGATTTAGTTTGGGGAATGTTCCTGAACTATGTGGTCTTTAGAGAACCTAAATTTTCACTTCCTCGTTGCCGACCAATTATATCCTTTAAGATCGCTAGCTTTCGGCTTCACCCAGTCCGAGGTACTAACTCGGATGTCCCGGTAGTAACAATCACAAAGGTGCTCCCTTTACCACCTAGCCGAACCATCGGGAACGTAGGGGTAAGCACAAGAGCCAGGCAACCCAGCTTGGCCAAAATCTTAAGTCAAATTGATGCATATTTATGACTTTATAACAATGATTACGGAAGGCAACCCTCATATATTAAATACAAACGCTGATGATATGTCAATTTTGACACGTTGCGACCGTTTATCAGTTGAAAGTGGCCCATCGTCGGCTTCCACCCCTTGTAGATGCTACACAGGGTGTTTCCGTAATAACAAAACAACCCTTGGCCGACGTCTCGGTGCCCGAAGGCGGTTGTGTTAGCGGAAACGAGGCGATCAGATATGCGGGCTTTATAACTTTCACTTAGTCATAGGAGCTTTAAACTGGGGAAGCTAGCTACGAGCCCCCGGTTAGTGTTCGGCACTGACCGAAGTCAAGCTGATAACACTTTGGCCAATGTTATGAAAGGCCCATCGTTTATCACGGGGTAATCAGTATCGATCTATAGTTTGACACCGTCATCGGATCGCTGACCAGTTTACGCCCATTGTGACAGTCAGTTTCCGGCTTTCTCCACTGATGTGCTTAACCATTCGAGCTGGAAGCATAATCGCAGTGGTTCTCCCTTTGCACACCTAGGCGAACAATCGGGAACGTAGGAGGCAAGCACACGAGCCGAGTGACCCAACTATTGACCGAAGACACAATTCGAAACCGATGCATATATAGCAATATCTAAGAGTGTTTTTGCCGAATCTCTAAAGGTGTCCGGCGTTGTACTGCGAGACTTATGCTGAAAACACACAAATAGTTTAAAAGTGCCATAGGCTTGGAAAACCAAAAACTTCAGTAAAAACTTGACATCCGAACTAGATCAAGTGTTCGGTGCCAATCCAAAAATTGGTCTTAGAGAAAAAATGTGCTTCTGTTGTGCTTTAACATGACACATCCTATCTCAAGACTTCAAGCGGGTCAGCCTACGGCTTCAACCTCCTACCAAATGTGGAGTACTTCTCGTTAGGCCAGTTTAGCAAACTAAACTGTAGCGACTTTGAGAGAGAAGGCTCCCCGGCTATTGACCACACACTCGCGTCGAAAAACGGAGTGATAGAAAAAGACTTTGCAACGACTAAGAAGAAGAACACTTATTATAAAACAACTCACATAAATTTAATAGCCCCCAAGTGATTTGGGTAAAAGAATTTTATGTAGAATGATTGTATGTACCGAAGTACTTATATCATATTTGTGTTCACCCGAACTTTAAACGTGTCTTAACCGACCATTGGCTTCTCCCTCTTCGGTCAAGGGCCGAAAAGTGTTATGTACTCCACCTGTCGAGAATATCGACGGTGTTTCCGATAACCAGGCAATCAGGCCATAAGGCTGTAACAGACAAAGCGCGCCCAGGGAACTTATGTTATATTACCGACGAAGTGTAAGAAGCATCTTCAAAGAAAATAGTACCCCCACCGATACCTTTCTTCGGTTGCTCATTGTTACTATGAGACTTGTGCAATAGATTTTTTGTACTCATGAGTTCCGTTGTGTGCCGATCATGATTGAAAACAATAAGAGCGCTATCTTTCGGCTTCACCCATTCCGAGGTCCGAGCTCGGATAACCCGATCGTGACAATCGCAGATGTGCTCCCTTTACTCCCTAGCCGAACAATCGGGAACGTAGGGGTAAACACAGGAGCGAGGCAACACAGCTTGCGGAACACTTAAGTCAACATGGTGCATATTGTGGCGTAATACACGAACAAGGAACGAAGCCATACAAGTATAATCATATGCAAGAGGAAAGGCTTCATAAAGGAAGCCCCCAAGCAAACAGGGTATTTGAGTTTGTGTATCACAAACAAAATTTTGACAAGGAAGTTTTTCACAAACAACTCTTTGCCAAAAAAGTCTAATGCTTGGTCGAACCGAACAAAATTTAAAACTGAAAGTTTTTGAGCATGAAAGCGACTTAGCTGGTTAATGTGTTCGGCATTGATGACGCGGTCCTAGCTTGATGCGGGACAAGGTTCCATCCCCAAGCCGGTCCTGAGGTGGCGGAGCGTAGAGCTCGGCACTCCAAAGTGGTGACATAGCACGGCCAATGCAGGCCGGCAGAGTGACGCCGAAGCCCCCGGCATGGGTTAATAAAGTGTTGACGAAGCCCCCCGTCCAGCCGAGGTGACGTGGCATGTCAGTACGCCAAGGTGACAACACTGCCCGACCCGAATCCTTTACCTGTGCACAAAAAATAGTGCAAACCGGAGATAATAGTAATAGTAATAAATTAAAAAATTATTGCATAATAAATAATTTATACAAAGTGAGTAATACAAGAAATATGGCCTGTGCGCCAAACACTCGATGAGGTAGAGCTCTCTCGGCGATGCCGAAGTCCCCGAGGCAACCGAACATGTCGGTATGGCAATTCGACCAACAAGGTAATCTCGCGAGTTGATTTATGCCGATTGAGACGACGATGTTGGCATGCTGAGGTGCGGTGTGATGCAGGCGGAGTCGATTGTAGAGTGGCAGCACGGAGATGTCGACACAGGTCGGAAATCCGCGGGAGGCTGACAACGAAGACTGTATCAGACCGAAGCAAATAAAAGGTGGCGGCTGTGCTGCTGCCACCGCTCCATGTATGCGCTGACGTGCGTGCGCCCCTAAGAAGTTGGCCATGCACGAACCAACAAGGCCATCTCGTGGCCACATCAATGGCCAGAAAAAGAGTACCGAATTAGCAACCCCTAAGAAGCTGGCCATGCACGAACCAACAAGGCCATCTCGTGGCCACATCAATGGCCAGAAAAAGAGTACCGAATTAGCAATCCAAAACGTATTAGCACAGCCAAACAAAAAAGAATATTTATTAATTAGATATGGAAAACGTGCTTAATATAGCACAACTGGTAGTTCCCTTCTAATAGTATTCAATGGGCGCTTCGCTTTTTAGCTCGGTAAGGGGATCCATGCAGCCAGCAATTCCTCCCCGTGACTTGCTCTTCGGTTGAGACAATGTACATTGTTGGCGCTTTATCAATTTGTGTAAACACTGCCAGCAGCCATCCATGTACTTGAGATCAGATCGAGCCGGTCGCCGGACATGCCTCAATAATTTTTTCCAAGGTCAACAATTGATGACCGGATTTGCAGATCACCCACGACCGCGCGTGACACACTCCATATTTTTCCTTGGCGTGGCCTTGGTTATCCGAACTCTTGGCCAGTTGACCGAGATGGTGACGTAGTTTGATCGTTTTTCTTATTTATCTGCACACATAAGACGGTGCAAAACTGAAGTAAAAAAATTCACAATCACTTTATGCGAGGCAAATAATTTGATAAATATGGCCTGAACGCAGAGGTTGGTTTGACGGCATGACAGTGCGGCAGCACGCGGATGTCAACATGGGTCAAAGTTCCGTGAACGACGGTGATGAGGTGTCTACCCTGACATTGTGACGAAGCGCCAGTACACAGAGTATGTCATATTGTGTATGCCGTGTTTGCCGACCTGCATTCATAAATCCAGGCTCCAAGTTGCAAAATGATTAGCACACTTTGATAAAAAGCACAATCGTAGGCAAGAGAAGTGAGGCGGCTAGTGGCAATACGTGCATGAAAGCAAACCATATTACCATTAGTTGAAAGCATGCACGGCCGCTTTAATATAATAAAGAAAAGGAAGGGCTGAATCTCCCTGTTGCTTGCCGTTCCTCCGCCTTAGCGTGCACTCTTTGGATGAGCCCTGCCGCTTGATGGATTGGATTTGAATAGTCTGTTTTTCACAGACGGCCGCGCGTGCGCGAGCTTCCCCAGGATCTCTATAGCGCGCACGGGGTACGCCGTATTGCCAGGCGCCGAGTACAACAATCGTCGCATATGTCGCATACAAGCGCTCCCAACAAGTTTCGGACAATTCATAAGGTCGATCACGTCGATCACGCACGGGTGGTGGCAGCTCGGATCGCTCGAGACCAGCAAACACCGCCGCCGAAAAGAAAAACTCCTGCAAACACGGAATAAAAGAGTGCAGAAAATATTCTCCAATGAATTAGTTATATGGGCTAGACGAATGGCTGGAAAAAGTCGTGGCTCTTCGCGAGGCTAGGATAGCTAGCACTGTTTTTCAATCAGATCTTGGGATCTGTGCAGTACTAGAGGACTCGTCGTAGCTTCTCCAGATTGATGCTCTATGTGAAAATCAATTAGGATTCCTGAGGCCCAAACTGTCGCATGCATGTGCGTGCTTCGTGGGACTTCACGTGGTGTACGGGAGTAGTATGTCTTCATGGATTAGATGTGCTCATCGTGGCCGCCGCACAGCCCGGATCCGAGATACTATCTGGCAGCGTACCCGCCTTTGGTAGAAATTTCTTGATCTGCCGACAAAGTTGTACGACGCGGTAGTAATGATTTTGCAAAGAAAAATAATTTGAACAGATCTAGCTGAAAAAATATCACCTGATTATCCCATCGATCCACGACGAACACCCAGTAGGCTCTCAATGAAAGCACCAATGTCGGTTCTATATCCGGTGTATCTCGTAGTAGGGATCCTAAGCTAGGCGTCTGGGAGCGATGGTAACATGGACACAGGGTTTTACCCAGGTTCAGGCTCTCTCGAAGAGATAATACCCTACATCCTGCTTTTGATTGTACTGATATGGGTGTAATACAGAGTGCATGTATCTACCACGAGATTGTAGTAATGAATATATGATTGTCTATTGACTAGCCTAGCCTTGGTTTATATAACACACCAAAGGCCTAGGGTTTTAGGAGAGTCCTCGTCTTGGGCGCCAAGTCTTGTGGGATCTCCCTTGTATGTGGCGTGGGCTGCCCGAAATGGCCCATGAGTGAACCGCCATGGGGGTCCTCGGCCCGATCCAGCTGGTCGGGAGACGACGTGGTGAGTACCCCCTAGTCCAGGACACCGCCAGTGGGTTCCTCCTCCGAATACTTCAAAGTTGTCTTTGAACGCAGAAAACGTTTCCGGCTCTGCCAAACAGGCACCACACACAGCCGCAAAGAGTATAATATTTAACAAGTCCCATCTACTGACAACTTTTGTAGTGAGACGTTATGTCCCTGCCCGGTATTATTTTGAACCATTTTTTTTAGCTTCCCGCTCCACATTTCGAGATGCGGTTTTCATTGGCACGTCTTGTCGAAGCAGAGATCGTGTCCCCTTATCGTGGGATTCTCATCAATACGGGTATGGGTAATCCAACCGCGCCGTCCGCACGACCCTTGGGGGGTAGGCGAGTGGGGAGGCGCTTGATATTCGCTGCCTTTATAAGAGGATAAGGATCCACTCTTTCACCCACGCCTTCTTCCTCTCTGCCCATCCGTTCTCAAGCTCCAGCGCCCAAACTTCCATCTTTTCCGCCCTCAAAAAGCACTCCGACCATGTCCGGATGTGGAGCGCAGGGGGAGAACATCACGGAGCTCCGGGAAGCGGGGTACTTGGCCCAGGAAATCGCCCACCGGCTTCCGGCCAAGGGGCAGATCGTCCCCACCCTGGAGCCCAACGAGAGGGTGGTATTCATCCCCCACTTCATCCGCGGGTTAGGATTTCCCCTCCACCCCTTCGTCCGCGGACTCATGTTCTACTATGGGCTAGATTTCCACGATCTAGCCCCAAATTCTTTCCTCAACATCTTGGCATTCATTGTCGTGTGTGAGGCTTTCCTCCGCATCGCACCCCACTTCGGATTATGGCTAAAGATCTTCAATGTGAAGCCGAAAGTGGTGGATGGTCAACATGCTGAGTGCGGAGGCGCCATGGTGAGCAAACTATCCAACGTCACATGGCCCACAGGCACCTTTGTGGAGACCGTCAAAGGGTGGCAACAACAGTGGTTCTATGTCACAGAGCCCCGCGACACCACCTGGGCCGCGGCTCTCGAATTCAAGTCCGGGCCCCCAATGCGGCTTACCTCCTGGCAAAACAAGGGCCTGGACTGGGCGTCGTCGGACGAGGTGTCAGCGCTGCAGACGCGCGTCAAGAGCATGGTGGACAAGAACATCAAGCTTGCCAATGTGATCCAGGTGATACTTTTTCGCCGGATCCTTCCCTGCCAAAGCCGGACTTGCCATTTGTGGGAGTTCGATCCGGCCAAGCACTAGACCTTGCAACAGTTCTTCTCACGCACGAAGGTATCTGGAAGGTGTTTTTCAAGGCTAATTAGTCGTTGCCGAAGACGACCAAGGACAGCGGCTATGACCCAACTCATCCCGCCAGTTCGGTAAGTTCTTCATATTTCAAGGTGCATCCTCTACCTATGCATTCAAGGAAGATATCTAAGCTTCTCCATTTGTCCTTTCAGGGCTGGATAAAGAAGGCGGAGCGGATCCGGTGTCCGGCCCCGCTGCCCGAAAACCCAGCTATCCCACTTCTGATGAAGATGCTGGTTCCGGCGCCCTACAAGGCGCCGGAGAAGAAGGCCAAGAAGAAGGGCCAGGAGGCAAGAAGCGGCCTCCGCCGTAAAGGCACTTCGGACGCAACGTCCGAAGACGCCGAAAACCACTCCTCCCCCGCCGAGAACGACGAGGAGGAGGAGGAAAGCAATTCTCCCCCCGAGGGGCGAAGGAAGAAAAGGGCGGCCTCCACGGATCTGGAGGCAGAGGCGGAGGCGTCCAAGAAAGGGAAGGTCTCCCTTGCGGACAATTCCAAATCGGACACCGATAACAGCCCTGTCAGATTTTGGGTTCCGGCAAAACCCTTAAGGTTCGAACACTGGGGTGCGCACGAAGACCTCTCCCTTCCCTAGCTCACCCACTCACCACAATCCCAAGGCTCATCGCGTCGAACTCGAAGAACAGGGGACACAGGGTTTATACTGGTTCGGGCCACCGATGTGGTGTAATACCCTACTCCAGTGTGGTGTGGTGGATTGCCTTGTAGGCTAAGGATGAATAGGTACAAGGGAAGAATAGCCTCCTGAGGAGAGGTGTTCTTGTGCTTTGGTGAGCTTGTGTGTGTGAGGATGGAATGGATCCGATCCAAGATGAGTTGCCTCCTATGGTGGTGGCTAGTCCTATTTATAGAGGCCCTGGTCCTCTTCCCAAATGTTAAGCGGGAAGGGATCCTACAACGGCCAATTTGAAGGGGGACAACTAGGACAAGTTATCCTGACTAAAGGTGGTCTTCGCCTGCCAAAGGCTCTGGTGGTGACGCCGTCCTGGGCTCCACGGTGACCTCCGTCCTGCCGTCCTGCTGGTCTTGGTCTTGTTGCACCGATATGGAAACCTTTGCCTGATGCCTCGGGACTCCTCGCCTGCGCCTGCCTCTTTAGCACCAAAGAGGAAACGAGTACACTGCGCGCGCTGGCGCCCGCCTGGCACCCGCCTGGCCTTGGTCGTCATGGCTTGCGTCACAGGGACCTCGCGAGGTGCCCCTTGCCTTGATCTCTCCGCCCCTCGCGAGCCAGCCTGGTGAGGCCGCCCCTGAGGAGGTCTTGAGTCATTCCCCTCGCAAGGGTCTTGAATGTTTGCTGGTGAAGATGGGCCTTACCAGGCCGCCGCTGGATCCACGCCGTGGGCCGCAGGCAGGCAAGTCTGGGGACCCCCGTTCGCAGAACGCCGACAGTAGCCCCCGGGCCCAAGGCGCACTCGAACTTGGCTTCGAGGCGAAGCCAAAGGGCAAATGCGGAGTGCCGCGGGCCCCAACCGCATGCGGCCTTGATTGACGCGTGGCGACTGACGGGACGTGGGCGTCTCCACTTCCCCACGCTGCCTCGCCAACTGCCTGACTTGACGAGTCCCTGGTGTATGCAGAGAAAACCATAATTACCTATGATTGTGGGGGTCACCGGTTGGCCTTCTCCTGCTATAAATGAGGAGGGGGGCGGAGCCCCCGTCGCCCATCTCTTCCTGTTCCGCTCGCTTCTTCTTCCTTGCTTCATTGCTGGCAGCGACACCCATGGCGCCGGGGAAGAGGTTTTCGGCCGCAGAGAAGGGGAAGGCCCGCCAGGAGGGGCCCGGCTCGCCGCCGCCCAAGAGGGGGCGCGGTCGCCCACATAAGCACGTCGCGACCCCGCCGTGGCCCCTTGCGGCCACGGCGGCACCTCCTCGCGCGGTGGGAGCCGCCCAGGTCATGGCAGCCCCGTCGATGAAGTGAGGCGCGCCATGGTTGCGCGGCCTCCCCGGCCACGCTTCCATTCGGCGGAGGTGCTGCCGGAGTTCGTCGTGTGGTTGGAGAACCCGGCCGGCACCTGGCTTCAGCTCCCACGCTTCTTCGCCGGCAATCTGCCGGCCACGGGTCCAGGCGGTCTCTGGCTGCAGGCGGACGGCTGCTGCAGCAAGGCTACGTGGGTCGCGGTGGAGGTCTCCGCCGTGGGCAACGCAACCCTGGCCCGCGGGTGGCAGACGTTTGCCCGTGCGCGCGGCCTGGGCCGGCCGTGTACCCTCCACTTCAAGTACGACGGCAACGCGACCCTCTACGTGAGGGTATTCGGGGAAGATGGTCGCCGCGTCGGATGCTGCCCTGAGGACAACGATGGCGGCGAGGTGCTCAGCCTTGGCGACAGTCGTGACGAGGGTGAAGGCGGACTTGCCCTCGGCGCCGGCCGCGGCTCGTCCAGCTACGGCGGCTCTTCTTCTGGTGACAGCTCCAGCAGCGGCGGCTATGACTAGCCGCCACGCCGCCATGCCCGCTTCGAGGGCGGTAGCGGGTCGTCTCGTCGCTGCGCCCCAGTGAAGCGCGAGGAGGGGTCTGGCTGAGTCCAGGAGGGCACCAAGGGCCTACCTTCACGAACCACTGCGGGGGCGCGCGCCGCTTTTGTTTTGTTCTTTCCTTTCTTCCTGTATTTGAAAAAGAAACAAGTATGGGGCCCTGCAAGGGCGTGCAACGAACCATGATTTCCAACTCGCTATGTTATGTTTATTGTTCCTGTGTCCTGTTGTAGCATCAGTGTTTTATGTAGGCATGTAGAGATAACTTAGTTCGACGTGTCTGAAGTAGTTTCCGCCTCGTGAGGCGCGCATCTCCCAGCACCTGGTGAGACCTCCTTGCCGTAGGCTTGGGAGGCGTCGAGGAACTGCAAAAATTGGTTAAGAAACTCTTATTCTTCCAAGCCCAGGGCCCTAGGCGTGGCCGGCCATGACCCAGCGCTCCGCATCGCGGTACCCGAGGGGCACGGACTTAAGAGAGGGAGGTGCGTCAGTTTGCGAGCTCGAGCAAGGGTGCCTCGCGAAGACCAGGGAAAACGCTCACGAGTGCACGAGTGCACCCGTCCAGCCCCCTCGTGAGGCATGCGAGGGAGAGTACGGGCCAAAAGAAAGAACCGAGGGAAGAAACAGAAGAAAAAGGCGATCGAACCAAGCCGACAAGAAACACCAGAATGCGAATTTCCACTAAAGAGGGGCAAGCCAACTACGGAAAGCAAATGAAAAGCCGCGTCCGGCGCCTAGTCTAGTCTTCTCACGAGCGCGGAGCTAAGTGCTGCCACTAGGACGTGGGAGGGAGCCCCCGAGGCCCGAGGGCGGAACTCCTGAGACTCCGGGGCGTGTACATCCCCACTCATTATTACGTGAGAATGTCACGAGCGGAGACCTTCACAGGCACTGGGCCTTGCTTCACAGGCGCTGTGCCTTGCTTCATGGGTAGAACTTCCGGAGGTGCTGGATGTTCCAAGCATTCTAGATGGGGACCCCGTCCTGCGTCTCCAGGCGCACGGCGCCAGGCCTGGAGATGTGGGCTACCCTAAACGGGCCCTCCCACATGGGCGAGAGCTTATGCAGCCCTTCCTTGGAGGCGCCCGCCTTAGGACGAGGTCGCCCACCTTGAGCATCCTGGAGCGGACGCTGCAGCAGTGATACCATCACAGCACCTGCTGGTATCTTGCCGCTCGGTGCGTGGCTTCACGGTGGCGTTCCTCCCCCAGCACGAGGTCCATCCCCCGCATGGCGTCCTGCTGCGTCTCATCAAACGCCAGGACCCCCGCGGAGCGATGCTTGACCTCGTGAGGGAGAACCACATCTGCTCCATAGACGAGGAAGAATGGGGTCTCGCCTGTTGGCTTGGTGGCGGTGGTGCAGATGGACCACAACGTAGACTGGAGCTCGTCGTGCCAGCCCCTGCCGCAGACCTCGAGCTTGTTCTTGAAGGTCCTGGTCTTGAGGCCTCTGAAGACTTCCGCGTTGGCGCGTTCGGCCTGGCCATTACTCCTGGGGTGCGCCACTGAAGCGTAGCAGATCTGCGTTCCAAGGTTAGCATAACATGTCTTGAAGAGATTACTAGTGAACTGCGAGCCGTTGTTGGTGATGATGCGGCTGGGGACCCCGAACCGGCTCATGAGACCCTTGATGAACTTGACCGCCGATCCGGCCGGGATGGTGTGGACAGCTTCTACCTCCGCCCACTTGGTGAACTTGTCGATGGCGACGTAGAGGTAGCGGTAGCCCCCAGGCGCTCGAGGGAATGGGCCTAGGATATCCAGCCACCAGACCACGAATGGCCACGAGAGCGGGATGGTTTGGAGGCCCTGAGCTGGCTGATGGATCTGCTTGGCGTGGAATTGGCATGGCTCGAAGGACTTCACCAGCTCGGTCGTGTCGTTGAGTGCCGTAGGCCAGTAGAACCCGCTGCGAAACGCCTTGCCGATGAGGGTTTGTGATGACGAGTGGTGCCCGCAGTCTCCGCCGTGTATGTCAGCTAGCAACTCGTTCCCCTGTTCCCTGGAGATGCATTGCAAGGAAACATCATTTGGCCACTTCCTGTATAGCTCACCGTCCTGGATGCAGTATGCCATAGCCTGTCGGGCCACGCGCTCGGCGTCCTCCTCTTTCTCCGGCAGCATCTCTTGCATCAGGTATTCCTTGAACTCCTTGGTCCAGCACCCCTCCTGAGGCTCGAGCGCCAGGAGTAGGCGCGCTCCTGAGGTCGGGCCGTAGGCCGGGGCTCCCGAGGTAGGCGGTTGGGGGAGTTCCTCCCGAGGCGGCGCCGGCCCTGAAAGCGGAGGTGCTGCCGAAGGCTTGAAGAGCCGCTCCTCGAAGACGCCAGGATCTTGGGGTTGGCGCTTGGATGCCCTTTTGGCGATGTCGTTGGCCTCCTTGTTGGTGCCATGGGGCACGTGCTGCAACTCTAGGCCCAAGAACCGCTTTTCCATTTTGCGTACCTCCGCGAGGTATGCCTCCATGTGCTCGTCCCTCGGCTCGTATACCTTGTTGGAGAAGTTGACGAGGAGCTGCGAGTCGCCCCTGATGGTGAGGCGCTTCACCCCCAGGGCCACTGCAGCCTTAAGGCCAGCGATGAGGCCTTCGTACTCCGCGATGTTGTTGAAGACCTTCTCGCCCTGCTGGAAGCAGAGATGCATGGCATAGCAGAGCTTGTCCTGAGTGGGCGAGATGAGCACTGCTCCAGCCCCCGTGCCCTGGTGTGCGAACGCGCCATCCAAATACATAACCCAGCCATCTAGCGCTTCACTTCTTGGTGAGAGGGATCTGTCCTCGCCTGCTTCAAGCCCCGGGGTGTCTGTCCATTCTGCCACGAAGTCGGCGAGCGCGGCTCCCTTGATGACCCTGGTTGTGCTGAACTCCAGCTGGAATGCTTGCAGCTCGATGTTCCATTCGGCGACTCTTTTGGCAGCGTTGGGGCTCCTGAGTACCCTCTCCAGTGGGTAGGCCGAGACAACCTTGATTGGGTGACCTTGGAAGTAGTGACACAGTTTACGCGAGGCCACCAAGAGCGCGAGCAAGAGCTTTTGAGGCATGGGGTACCGTACCCTTGCATCCCGTAGTACCATGTTGACGAAGTACACTGGGTGCTCGACGAGGGCAGGAGCGTCGACGGAGCCTGCACCTGCCGGAGGTTGGGGCGTCTCCTGAGGTGACGGGACCCCAAGAGCCTGGTCGCCCACTGGGGCCTTTGCAGGCCCGTGAACGCCACCTTGCTGGGCCTAATCACTCGTTGGCATTGCTGCAGCCTTTGCGGTGCCCTCTAGGTCTCGTATCGCCCCGGCTGGAGGTGCGGCATAGCGCGACAGACCCTTGGCCTGGCGCTCTTCCCGAACCGCCACTAGAGCTGCGCTAGCGGAGTAGGGAGTGGCGGCAAGGTAAAGCACCAAGGGCTCGAGAGGCGAGGCGCCACCATCACCGGAGGGCTGGTAAGGTATCTCTTGAGGTCTTGAAACGCTTGGTCGGCCTCCGGATTCCACTCGAACGGGCCCTTCTTTTTTATCAGCTTGAAGAATGGCAGGGCCAGCTCTCCCAGCTTGGAGATGAAGCGCCCCAGTGAGGTCACGCAGCCCGCAAGCTTCTACATCTCCTTGAGAGTTTGTGGTGGGCTCATGTCTTGTATCGCCTTGACCTTCTCCGGGTTAGCCTTGATCCCCCTCTGGGACACGAGCAAGCCCAGCAGCTTGCCGGAGGGGACACCGACCATGCACTTCTCTGGGTTGAGCCGCAGGTCCACCTGGCGCAGGATTGCGAAGGTCTCCTCCAAGTCCTGAATCAAAGTTCTCGCCTCCCGAGACATTACCACAATGTCTTCGACGTAGGCTTCAATGTTCCTCCTGAGCTGCTGACCCAAGGTGATGTGCATCAGCCGTTGGAAGGTCGCGCCTGCGTTGCGCAACCCGAATGGCATGCAAGTGTAGCAGTACACCCCACACGGGGTCAGGAAGTCCGTCTTCTCCACATCCTCCACTGCCATCTTGATCTGGTGATAGCCTGAGAACGCGTCCAAGAAGCACAACAGGTCGCACTCGGCGGTGGAGTCGACAATCTGGTCGATGCGCGGAAGCGGGAACGGTCTTGGGGACATGCCTTGTTGAGGTTGGTGAAGTAGACACACATGCGCTCCTTCCCGCCTTTCTTCGGTACGACCACGGGGTTGGCCAGCCACTCAGGGTACCGAACCTCGCGAATGACACCTGCTGCCCCCAGCTTGCGGGTTTCCTGGACGATGAAGGATGGCTTCTCCATGGACCGTCGCCGCGCCTTTTGCTTCACAGGGCGCACATTGGGGCACACCCTCAAGTGATGCTCGATCACCCCCCTCGGGACCCCTACTAGCTGCTTGGGTTCCCAGGCGAATACATCCTTGTTCGCGCGCAGGAACCTCACCAATGCCTCCTCTTGATCCGGGTCGAGGTCGGCGCCTATGGTGAAGGTGGCTCCTGAGGACCCAGCTTCCTCCACTGGCACCTGCTTAGTTTCGGCCCGATCTTGAGTGAGCAACTGCTTCTTCTTTGCTGGCGCGGCCTCCTTAGCTCCAAGGGTGGCCTCATCGGCCGGTCGCGCCGCCGTGGCGGTTTTGAGGGCAAGCTTTAGCGCCGTCAGAGCCTCCTTGGTGTCTCCAACTACGGTGAGGACGTCCTTGCTCCCAGGCATCTTCATGAGGTTGTAGGTCGGATGGGTTGCCGCCATAAACTGAGCCAGAGCCGGGTACCCAAGGATGGCGTTGTATGGGAGGCCAATGCGGGCGATGTCGAAGTCGATCAGCTCGGTGCGGTAGTTGCGCGAGTGCCGAAGGTCACAAGAAGGCGGATCTGCCCCGGGGGGCTGGCGGAGCCATCGCCGACCCCGAAGAAGGGCTTGCTGGGGCGGAGCCGTTCGAGTGGTACGTGAAGAAGGCTAAAAGGCTCCACGGAGAGCACGTTGAGGCCGGCGCCACCGTCGATGAGGGTCTTGGTGACAGCTACGTTGCAGATGGTGGGCGTGCGAAGCATTGGGACCACGCCCGAGCCGACGGTGGTGATGGGGTGATCCCCCGAGTCGAAGGTGAGGTCGGCCTTGGGTGCCGCCCAACTCGGGGGAGCTCCTTGTTGCACGGAAGCGGCGCCAATCTGGCAAAAGAACTGCTTAGTGTGACGGTCCGAGGGCGGTGCTTGCGAGCCGCCGAGGAGGGCTGCGACGGCGAGGGGCGCCGGTGCCGCGAAGCGCGCGACGAAGAGGCCGCGCAGCTCCTCCCAAGATGCCACTGAGGATCCTGGGAGGGTGAGCAGCCAGGCGCGTGGTGCACCAGCGAGGGCCATGGGAAGCCAGTTAGCCATGACCTTGTCGTTGCCCCCAGCCTTCAGGACGGCCTCTTCATATGCCAGCAGGAAGGCCAACGGGTCCGCCGCACCATCATAACGCGGCGGCATCTCCGGCTTGAACTTGGGCAGCCATTGTACCCGTTGCAAGGCGGGGGCAAAGGCTCTGAGCCCCCTGGCGCCGTCGTGGGCATCCGTCATCCCAGTCGGAGGAGCAACGCCGGCCATGGGGACAAGGCGCGGAGGTGGTGGAGCATGGATCGACGGAAGTAAAGTTTCGGCGCACCCCCTACCTGGCGCGCCAAATGTCGGATTTCGGGTTCCGGCAAAACCCTTAAGGTTCGAACACTGGGGTGCGCACGAAGATCTCTCCCTTCCCTAGCTCACCCACTCACCATGATCCCGAGGCTCAGCACGTCGAACTCGAAGAACAGGGGACACCGGGTTTATACTGGTTTGGGCCGCCGATGTGGTGTAATACCCTACTCCAGTGAGGTGTGGTGGATTGCCTCGTAGGCTAAGGATGAACAGGTACAAGGGAAGAACAGCCTCCTGAGGAGAGGTGTTCTTGTGCTTTGGTGAGCTTGTGTGTGTGAGGATGGAATGGATCGGATCCAAGATGAGTTGCCTCCTATGGTGGTGGCTAGTCCTATTAGAGAGGCCCTGGTCCTCTTCCCAAATGTTAGGCGGGAAGGGATCCCACAATGGCCGATTTGAAGGGGGACAACCAGTACAAGTTATCCTGACTAAAGGTGGTCTTCACCTGCCAAAGGCTCTGGTGGTGACGCCGTCCTGGGCTCCACGGTGACCTCTGTCCTGCCGTCCTGCTAGTCTTGGTCTTGTTGCACCGATATGGAAACCTTTGCCAGATGCCTCGGGACTCCTCGCCTGTGCCTGCCTCTTTAGCACCAAAGAGGAAACGAGTACACTACGCACGCTGGCGCCCGCCTGGCCTTGGTCGTCATGGCTTGCATCACAGTGACCTCGCGAGGTGCCCCTTGCCTTGATCTCTCCGCCCCTCGCGAGCCAGCCTGGTGAGGCCGTCCCTGAGGAGGTCTTGAGTCGTTCCCCTTGCGAGGCTTGGCCCCTCGCGAGGGTCTTGAATGTTTGCTGGTGAAGATGGGTCGTACCAGGCCGTCGGTGGAACCACGCCGTGGGCCACAGGCAGGCAAGTCTGGGCCCCCCCGTTCCCAGAACGCCGACAATCCCTGACTGGCGTCCCAGGAAGAATCTCCTGGCCGGATCGTAAGTACTCAAAGGCACTTATGCACATATAACCAGCTCCTTTACTTCGTGGTTTTAACATGTTGAGTCATGCGCTGCAGTCCGGCTCATGCCCATCTCCAGCGATCCTCATCTTCGGGGAATTCGCTGGATCCAAATGTGATGGACAGCAAACCGCCTCCGCCGGCCTCCTCCCCAAGACTACGGACGACGTCGAAGTGTTGTCCCGAAGGACCCTCCCAAGCCAGGGAGAGGTACATGAGGCCGTCGAGGTGGTGCCAGGGGGTGATACCACGGCCGCCGGACACATGGGGGAGCAGACCCCCTTGGAAACTGGCGATGGGGGCCATACCCAATTCGGCCCCCAGCAGAATACTATTCCGGAGGCCCATACGGCTCCAGAATTAGGTAAGCAACCTCCTTCGAAAGAAGGAGGTGCACCTGTTCCGCCGGTGACCTCTGTCCATCCAGAGGCGCCGGATCTTCTGCTGGAAGCACTTCAAGGTCTTTCCATTGTGGAAGAACACCGTATTCTTATGGGTACGGTGGTTGAGAGGGTTCAGTCTGCTAAGAGCGGACTGATCGAAGCCTGCGTCAGCCTTCTAACAGGCTTTGAGGTATGTGACGTAATTATGCAAAAAGAATTCCGTAGTATAGGCAGTAGCCCCTGAGACTCTGTCCGTTGTTCGAAAAGAAAGGCCGGACAGAGGATCGAATAATTTTCGCAGGAGACTAATCATATGTGTCTATGTGAATAAGCAGGCGTGGATGCTGGCTGCGACCTCCTATTCTGCCGAAGTCTTCAAACTGAAGCAGAGGCTAGAGCAGGACGATGAAGAGCTCGGTCGTGTCAAAAAACAACTAGAGGACAAGCAAGGTATGCAATGGCCTATTCAGATCTAAAATGGTATGAATTGTTTGTGTTGATCGTGCTATTACGATGTTTCGTAGGAGCTGCGGCCGAGGTGGAGTCCCTCAAGAACGCGCTGACTGAGGCCCAGAAGAAAGCGGAGAAGGAACAAGCCACCCGCAAAAAACACGAGTCAAGGGTCGGGGAGGTTCAGCAGGAGCTCAAGGACTCCGTAGAGAAATGCGAGTCCTTGGAGCGCAAGATTGCGGACCAAGAGTCTGAACTTGCTAAAGCCCGCCAAAGCGCACAAGAGGCCCGGGTTGAAGCCCAAGGCACCCCCCGGGAAATCCAAGACGCCAAGAAAATTGCGGCGGGTAAGGCCTTTATTATGCAGAGCAAATTTGTGAAGGAAAGGTACCTCTTACTGACCCGGATTTGGAGTTCTCCAGGAGCGTTTGTGGATCTGCCTCGTAGTGTTGGTGATGTTTCGGAGTTCTTCCGAGCCGAAGAGGGGAGCTCAACGGAGAAGCTGTTCTGGTCGCAATACCTTGCGCCAGAGCATCCAGTGCCCCTCAGCGATCAGCTGAAACTGAAGGAAATATGCCCTAGAGGCAATAATAAAGTTATTATTTATTTCCATATATCATGATAAATGTTTATTATTCATGGTAGAATTGTATTAACCGGAAACATGATACATGTGTGAATACATAGACAAACAGAGTGTCACTAGTATGCCTCTACTTGACTAGCTCGTTGATCAAAGATGGTTATGTTTCCTAGCCATAGACATGAGTTGTCATTTGATTAACGGGATCACATCATTAGGAGAATGATGTGATTGACTTGACCCATTCCGTTAGCTTAGCACTTGATCGTTTAGTATGTTGCTATTGCTTTCTTCATGACTTATACATGTTCCTATGACTATGAGATTATGCAACTCCCGTTTACCGGAGGAACACTTTGTGTGCTACCAAACGTCACAACATAACTGGGTGATTATAAAGGTGCTCTACAGGTGTCTCTGAAGGTACTTGTTGGGTTGGCGTATTTCGAGATTAGGATTTGTCACTCCGATTGTCGGAGAGGTATCTCTGGGCCCACTCGGTAATGCACATCACTATAATCCTTGCAAGCATTGTAACTAATGAGTTAGTTGCGGGATGATGTATTACGGAACGAGTAAAGAGACTTGCCAGTAACGAGATTGAACTAGGTATTGAGATACCGACGATCGAATCTCGGGCAAGTAACATACCGATGACAAAGGGAACAACGTATGTTGTTATGCGGTTTGACCGATAAAGATCTTCGTAGAATATGTGGGAGCCAATATGAGCATCCAGGTTCCGCTATTGGTTATTGACCGGAGACGTGTCTCGGTCATGTCTACATAGTTCTCGAACCCGTAGGGTCCGCACGCTTAAAGTTCGATGACGGTTATATTATGAGTTTATGTATTTTGATGTACCGAAGGTAGTTCGGAGTCTCGTATGTGATCACAGACATGACGAGGAGTCTCGAAATGGTCGAGACGTAAAGATCGATATATTGGACGACTATATTTGGATACCGGAATGGTTCCGGGTGAGATCGGGATAATACCGGAGCACCGGGAGGTTATCGGAACCCCCCGGGAGGTATATGGGCCTTAATGGGCTTTAGTGGAAAGGAGGGGAAAGGAGCAAGGGAGGGGGCGCCCCCCAAGCCCAATCTGAATTGTGAGGGGGGCCGGCCCCCCTTTCCTTCCTCCCTCCTTCCTCTTCCTTCCCTCTCCCTCTCCAAATAGGAAAAGGAGGAGTCCTACTCGGCGCGCCTCCTCCCCTTGGCCGGCCCTCTCCTCCCCCTTTATATGCGGAGGAGAGGGGCACCCCATAGACACAACAATTGATCCCTTGGATCTCTTAGCCGTGTGCGGTGCCCCCTCCACCATAATCCACCTCGGTCATATCGTAGCGGTGCTTAGGCGAAGCCCTGCGTCGGTAGAACATCATCATCGTCACCACGCCGTCATGCTGACGGAACTCTCCCTCAAAGCTCGGCTGGATCAGAGTTAGAGGGACGTCATCGAGTTGAACGTGTGCTGAACTCGGAGGTGCCGTGCGTTTGGTACTTGGTCGGTCGGATCATGAAGACGTACGACTACATCAACCGCGTTGTGCTAACTCTTCCGCTTTCGGTCTACGAGGGTACGTGGACACACTCTCCCCTCTTGTTGCTATGCATCACCATGATCTTGCGTGTGCGTAGGAATTTTTTTGAAATTACTACGTTCCCCAACAGTGGCATCCGAGCCTGGTTTTATGCGTAGATGTTATATGCACGAGTAGAACACAAGTGAGTTGTGGGCGATATAAGTCATACTGCTTACCAGCATGTCACACTTTGGTTCGGCGGTATTGTTGGATGAAGTGGCCCGGACCGACATTACGCGTTCGCTTACGCGAGACTGGTTCTACCGACGTGCTTTGCACACAGGTGGCTGGCGGGTGTCAGTTTCTCCAACTTTAGTTGAACCGTAGCAGCCATGTGCGGTCCTTGAGAAGGTCCTTGAGAAGGTTAAAACAACACTAACTTGACGAACTATCGTTGTGGTTTTGATGCGTAGGTAAGAACGATCCTTGCTCAGCCCGTAGCAGCCATGTAAAACTGGCAGCAACAAAGTAGAGGACGTCTAACTTGTTTTTGCAGGGCATGTTGTGATGTGATATGGTCAAGACATGATGCTATATTTTATTGTATGAGATGATCATGTTTTGTAACCGAGTTATCGACAACTGGCAGGAGCCATGTGGTTGTCGCTTTATTGTATGCAATGCAATCGCCCTGTAATGCTTTACTTTATCACTAAGCGGTACTGATAGTCGTAGAAGCAATAGTTGGCGAGACGACAACGATGCTACGATGGAGATCAAGGTGTCGCGCCGGTGACAATGGTGATCATGACGGTGCTTCAAGATGGAGATCACAAGCACAAGATGATGATGGCCACATCATATCACTTATATTGATTGCATGTGATGTTTATCTTTTATGCATCTTATTTTGCTTAGATCGACGGTAGCATTATAAGATGATCTCTCACTAAATTTCAAGGTATAAGTGTTCTCCTGAGTATGCACCGTTGCGAAAGTTCTTCGTGCTGAGACACCACGTGATGATCGGGTGTGATAGGCTCTACGTTAAAATACAACGAGTGCAAAACAGTTGCACACGCGGAATACTCAGGTTAAACTTGACGAGCCTAGCATATGCAGATATGGCCTCGGAACTCTGAGACCGAAAGGTCGAGCGTGAATCATATAGTAGATATGATCAACATAGTGATGTTCACCATTGAAACTACTCCATCTCACGTGATGATCGGACATGGTTTAGTTGATATGGATCACGTGATCACTTAGAGGATTAGAGGGATGTCTATCTAAGTGGGAGTTCTTTAATAATTTGATTAACTGAACTTTAATTTATCATGAACTTAGTCCTGGTAGTATTAGCATATCTATGTTGTAGATCAATAGCTCGCGTTTAGCTCCCCTGTTTTATTTTTGATATGTTCCTAGAGAAAACTAAGTTGAAAGATGTTAGTAGCAATAATGCGGATTGGATCCGCGATCTGAGGATTATCCTCATTGCTGCACAGAAGAATTATGTCCTTGATGCACCGCTAGGTGACAGACCGATTGCAGGAGTAAATGCAGACATTATGAACGTTTGGCAAGCTCGATATGATGACTACTTGATAGTTTAGTGCACCATGCTTTACGGCTTACAATTGGGGCTTCAAAGACGTTTTTGAAACGCCACAGAGCATATGAGATGTTCCAAGAGTTGAAATTAGTACTTCAGACTCATGCCCATGTCGAAAGGTATGAGACCTTTGACAAGTACTTTGCCTACAAGATGGAGGATAATTGCTCAGCTAGTGAGCATGTGCTCAGAATGTCTGAGTACTACAATCACTTGAATCAAGTGGGAGTTAATCTTCCAGATAAGATAGTGATTGACAGAGTTCTCTAGTCACTATCACCAAAGTTACTAGAACTTCGTGATGAACTATAATATGCAAGGGATAACAGAAACGATTCCCAAGCTCTTCGTAATGCTGAAATCGACGAAGGTAGAAATCAAGAAAAGCATCAAGTGTTGATGGTTGACAAGACCACTAGTTTCAAGAAAAGGGCAAAGGGAAGAAGGGGAACTTCGAGAAGAACGGCAAGCAAGTTGCTGCTCAAGTGAAGAAACCCAAGTCTGGACCTAAGCCTGAGACTGAGTGCTTCTACTGCAAAGGGACTGGTCACTGGAAGCGGAACTGCCCCAAGTATTTGGCGGATAAGAAGGATGACAAAGTGAACAAAGGTATATTTGATATACATGTTATTGATGTGTACTTTACTAGTGTTTATAGCAACCCCTCAGTATTTGATACTAGTTCAGTTGCTAAGATTAGTAACTCGAAACGGGAGTTGCAGAATGAACAGAGACTAGTTAAGGGTGAAGTGACGATGTGTGTTGGAAGTGGTTCCAAGATTGATATGATCATCATCGCACACTCTCTATACTTTCGGGAGTAGTGTTGAACTTAAATAAGTGTTATTTGGTGTTTGCGTTGAGCATGAATATGATTTGATCATGTTTATTGCAATACGGTTATTCATTTAAGTTAGAGAACAATTGTTGTTCTGTTTACATGAATAAAACCTTCTATGGTCATGCACCCAATGAAAATGGTTTGTTGGATCTCGATCGTAGTGATACAAATATTCATAATATTGAACCCAAAAGATGCAAAGTTAATAATGATAGTGCAACTTATTTGTGGCACTGCCGTTTAGGTCATATTGGTGTAAAGCGCATGAAGAAACTCCATGCTGATGGGATTTTGGAATCACTTGATTATGAATCACTTGATGCTTGCGAACCATGCCTTATGGGCAAGATGACTAAGACTCTGTTCTCCGTAACAATGGAGCGAACAACTGACTTATTGGAAATAATACATACTGATGTATGCGATCCAATGAGTGTTGAGGCTCGCGGCGGGTATCGTTATTTTCTGACCTTCACAGACGATTTGAGCAGATATGGGTATATCTACTTAATGAAACATATGTCTGAAACATTTGAAAAGTTCAAAGAATTTCAGAGTGAAGTAGAAAATTATCGTAACAAGAAAATAAAGTTTCTACGATCTGATCGTGGAGGAGAATATTTGAGTTACGAGTTTGGTCTTCATTTAAAACAATGCGAAATAGTTTCGCAACTCACGCCACCTGGAACACCACATCATAATGGTGTTTCCGAACGTCATAACCGTACTTTATTGGATATAGTGCAATCTATGATGTCTCTTACCGATTTACCACTATTGTTTTGGGGTTATGCATTGGAGACAGCTGCATTCACGTTAAATAGGGCACCATCTAAATCCGTTGAGACGACACCTTATGAACTGTGGTTTGGCAAGAAACCCAAGTTGTCGTTTCTTAAAGTTTGGGGTTGCAATACTTATGTGAAAATGTTTCATCCTGATAAGCTCAAACCCAAATCGGAGAAATATGTCTTCATAGGATACCCAAAGGAGACTGTTGGGTACACCTTCTATCACAGATCCGAGGGCAAGACATTCGTTGCTAAGAATGGATCCTTTCTAGAGAAGGAGTTTCTCTCGAAAGAAATGAGTGGGAGGAAAGTAGAACTTGATGAGGTAACTGTACCTTCTCCCGAATTGGAAAGTAGTTCATCATAGAAATCTGTTCCTGTGATGCCTACACCAATTAGTGAGGAAGTTAATGATGATGATCATGAAACTTCAGATCAAGTTACTACCAAACCTCGTAGGTCAACCAGAGTACGTTCCGCACCAGAGTGGTATGGTAATCCTGTTCTGGAGGTTAAGTTACTTGACCATGACGAACCTACGAACTATGAGGAAGCGATGATGAGCCCAGATTCCGCGAAATGGTTTGAGGCCATGAAATCTGAGATATGAATCCATGTATGAGAACAAAGTATGGACTTCGATGGATTTGCCCGATGATCGGCAAGCCATAGAAAATGGATCTTCAAGAGGAAGACGGACGCTGATAGTAGTGTTACTATCTACAAAGCTAGACTGTCGAAAAAGGTTTTTGACTAAGTTCAAGGAGTTGACTACGATGAGACCTTCTCACTCGTAGCGATGCTTAAGTCTGTCCGAATCATGTTAGCAAATTGCCACGTTTTAAATCTGGCAAATGGATGTAAAGACTGCATTCCTGAATGGATTTCTGGAATTAGAGTTGTATATGATGCAACCTGAAAGTTTTATCGATCCAAAGGATGCTAACAAAGTGTGCAAGCTCCAGCGATCCATCTATGGACTGGTGCAAGCATCTAGGAGTTGGAATATATGCTTTGATGAGTTGATCAAAGCATATAGTTTGATACAGACTTGCGGTGAAGCCTGTATTTACAAGAAAGTGAAGCGGCTGATACAGCTTTGATAATCCGTCTATGGCCTACCGAAGCCATGCCCAGCAGCCACTTCGGGCTCGTGAAGCGGCTGGTCGATGCCTGCAGGCGGCTTGATGCCATAAAGTGGTCGGTCTGCATCGAAGGTGCGCGGATGGCCTTTGCTCGTGTCAAGGTATAGTGGGCGAAGATGAACGCCGTCAAGCTTGTGACCGAGGGCCCGCCTGTGGGTAAAGAGCACCGCACGCCCGAGCTATATTTTGATGATGTCCTGGAAGGGTCCTGCATTGTAGAGGGCCAGTGTGCGAAGGACATTATCATTGAATGAATGTATTCGTGTTACCCAGTCCCGTATTATGAAACAAAGCCTATATGCAATATATTCCTTGTTGTTTTTCAAAAATATCTCCTCCTGTGCGGCCGTTTATTAAATCTGAGAGTTGGCCAGTCGTCAGCTTCAGCCCCCACGTAGGTAGTACGGGGGTGTTCGGGATGGAACCTAAACACACTTGACCCAAGAGTTTGGTCCTTGAAGGAGGTGTTTAGTGCAGCAAACCAGGCAATCGGACTATGTGACTTTATCACCCTCACTTAACCATAGGAGTTTGACAATAGGAGTGTAGGCGCAGCCCCTAGTTAGTATTTGTTTATCCGGACTAGGGCGTTGTAGACACCTGATCGGGTGGAGGCCGATCCGTCGCATAATGCGGAAAAAATCGCAAGAGATTTATGTTTAGCCACTGAATAGCTGACCAGCTCTCACCGCATCATGACAGTCAGTTTTCGGCTTTCTCTACTAAGGTGTTTATCTAGATAAACCAGAAACACAATCGCAGTAGTTCTCCCTTTACTACCCTAGCCGATAAGACAGAACGTAAGGTAGCAAGCATAGGAGCCGGGCAATCCAACTATTGACCAAAGACATGATTCGGAGCCGATGCATATAATGCGATATTCGGGGCGCCGAATTATACTATAAAAAGTGTTCGGACTTGTTGTAAACGTATGGAGCACAATGGGGCCCCTGGCGATTTAAGTCGTACCAAAGTGTACGAGTGCAATCGATAAAAACAGTGAAATATAATGAAGGAGTAAGCCAGTGCCACATATGTTGGGCCGGAAATTGTTTCCATTATAATCTGATTGATACGTCAAAGCGTATTTGTACAAATAATGCGATGAGCAACAGGGCTATTTAACATGCCGAGACCAAGGGGAAGCTACGTGTGGGTCCTGAAAACAGGTAAAGTGATCGTCAAAAAGATCATCTAGATATTCTGCCACACGTCTATGCTGCTTGCCTCCTTGGTATGTTTATCCTTCGAAAGGATCGACGATCAGGCCATCGTGAGGGGCCCGTGGAAAAGAAACATGAAAAGGATAGAAGGAAAAGGGAAAGTATGAGTGCCCAGATAAGGTCGAGCCGTATTGTGGACCATGATCGAGTTATGCCTCCGTCTTTGCCCATGGTATTTTTAGTGCATAGTTATGTACGCGCGGTACGTACGCCACAATTCGGTCGGGACTGAGACGGAGGCCGAATTGCTAGTCGAACTCCTGACGAGCTGGACTATCATGCTGTGGAGTAGTCCAGACTCGTTTAATAGTGTCCGGGAGCTTGGCCGCTGAATTGATGTTCTGCTTGATAAGGCCGCCCTGTAGTTCCGCTGCCAGGGCCGCGGTGTGCTCCTCGGCGCGAAGGGAGCGTTCCATGTTTCCGTTGACTGTTATGACACCGCGTGGTCCGGGCATCTTAAGTTTGAGATAGGCATAGTGTGGCACCGCATTGAAGCAAGCAAATGCGGTTCATCCGAGCAGTGCGTGATAGCCACTGCGGAAGGGGACGATGTCGAAGATCAAGTCTTCTCTTCGGAAGTTGTCCGGCAATCCGAAGACGACTTCCAATGTGATTGAGCCCGTGCAACGGGCCTCTACACCTGGTATTACTCCTTTAAAGGTAGTTTTTGTGGGCTTGATCCTTGACGGATCGATGCCCATCTTGCGGACTGTGTTCTGATAGAGCAGGTTAAGGCTGCTGCCACCATCCATGAGGACTGGCGTGAGGTGGAATCCATCAATGATTGCGTCGAGGACCAGTGCGGCTGAGCCGCCGTGACGGATACTGGTCGGATGGTCCCTGCGATCGAAAGTGATCGGGCAGGATGACCATGGATTGAATTTTGGGGCGACTTGCTCTATCGCATAGACGTCCCTCAGCGCGTTTGCGCTCCCTCTTGGGGATATGAGTAACGTATATCATGTTCATCGATTTGACTGGGGGGGGGGGATTTCTTCTGTCCCCCTGTGTTCGGTGGACGGGGCTCCTCGTCATCGTCCTCACTTGACAGCCCCTTCTCCTTATTCTCAGTATTTAACTTACCGGCCTGTTTAAAGACCCAACATCTTCTGTTGGTATGATTGACGGGTTTATCAGGGGTGTCGTGGATCTGACATGGTCGATCGAGGATTCGGTCCAAGTTGGATGAGCCCGGATTGCTTCTTTTAAATGGCTTATTCCGCTGACCGGACTTGGAGCCACTGAATCCGGCGTTGACCGCCGTGTCATTGGTATTGTCACCGTTGTTCTGACGCTTGTGCCTGTTGCGTCGGGGCTTGCCGTTGCTATTTCTGGCTTTATAGGTGCCAGGTTTGATTGCATTGTTGCTGCTACGGGCTAGCCAACTATCTTCGCCCGCGCAAAAGCGGGTCATAAGTGCCGTGAGGGCTGCCATGGACTTCGGCTTTCTTGGCCAAGGTGCCGGGCGAGCCATTCGTCGTGAATGCTATGCTTAAAGGCTGCTAGGGCTTCGGCATCTGGACAGTCGACGATCTGGTTCTTTTTAATTAGGAACCTGGTTCAGAATTTCCTGGCCGACTCCCCGGGCTATTAAACGATGTGACTTAAGTCATCGACATCCGGAGGTCGGACGTAAGTACCCTGGAAGTTGTCGCAGAAGGCGTCTTCCAAGTCCTCCCAGCTGCCAATGGAGTTTTCTGGCAGGCTGTTTAACCAGTGCCGATCTGGTCCCTTGAGCTTTAGCGGGAGGTATTTGATGGCATGAAGATCATCACCGTGGGCCATATGAATATGGAGGAGAAAGTCCTCAATCCATACTGCGGGATCTGTTGTTCCATCATATGATTCGATGTTCACGGGTTTAAACCCTTATGGGAATTCATGCTCCATTACTTCGTCAGTGAAGCAGAGGGGGTGTGCGGCGCCTCTATATCGGTCCAAGTCGCGACGCAGTTCGGATAGAGTCCGTCTGCGGTTTTTGGCCTGTATGTGGTTATGCTTGTCGTGCCCGGCTAGATAGCCGTCCTCGCGCGTCGGGGCACGCCCCCGTGGTCCGTAGATTGATCTGGTCTGACCTGCTCTATTTTCCAAGTCTTGCTGTAGGTCGTACGTATATCCCCGAGCTGTTGTGTCTCTACTTTTACGACAAGGTAGTACGGGCTGGTGTTCGGCTTGAGTTGCCGTTTTGCCACGGCCACGTGGTGGTCGGTCGGCCGCGTTACACGCTGATGGTACGGGCTCTAGCGCCTCGTCATCGAATTGAGGTAGCAGCTTACGCTTCGGGTAACTCTTGGTTGGGCGCCCGAGGCTGTATTCCTCGGCTGCCAGGACATTAGTCCACCTGTCGTTGAGCAGATCTTGGTCAGCTTGAAGCTGCTGCTGCTTCTTTTTCAGGCTCCTTGCAGTGGCTATTAGCCGGCGTTAAGCGCTCCTGCTCAAGGGGTTCCGCAGGCACGATAAAGTCTTCATCGCCGAGGCTCACCTCATCCTCGGAGAGTGGAAGATAATTACTATCCTCCGAGTCTTCGTTTACGGCCTGTTCATCAGGGCCAAGTTGCCCATCTTCCCGATCGTCCTGTTCGGAGGTTGGCTCGAAGGGGTCTTCTTGGTCTTCGGCATCGTCCGGAGTATTGTTGTCTCCGGTGCCGGTATTGATGTCTTTCCACGGCATGATTTAGAACGGCGCCGCTGACGTCGGTGGTTTGGTTGTGTCTCAGGAGGTTTATCCTCAACTGGATTTTTCTCGTTATCGCCGTTATCCTCTTTGGGTGTATCCACCATGTACACGTCATATGAAGAGGTGGCCGTCCAGCGTCCGGTAAACGGCGGGTTTTGGGCCTGCTCTTATCGGGATGTCTTCGGAGCCGTAATCGAGCATGTCGGTTAAGTCCTCGACAGTGGCTATGAAGTGGGCGGTGGGTGGGACGTAAAATTCCCCGCTCTCAGCCCCTAGTCCGGGCCAGGCGTAGTTTGGACGTTGCCCCTCTGTAATGACGAGGGATCGCATTAAGTCCAGAGCCTCGCTTAAAGGCGAGGTTTGGCCAGGGAGAAGAGAGTCCGTGGAGTACGGCGGGAAGGAAACTCCTTGGCCGAGCTCACACGATGCTAACTCCGAGGGTTCGGAGCCAGTGTTCGGAGAAGAGTCCAGCTTCATGATGATCGCCGGTGACACTACTTCCTCCGGTTCTCTCGTACTAGGCTCAATAGCCGTAGAGAGTCCGGCGGGCTCGGAAATACCGTCTTCGGACCTGGTGACGTGCTCCGGATCTAAGGCCAGAGCGGAGGTTGGGGTCGCGAACCCTTGGAATATCAAATTTCCTCGGATATCGACGACATAATCCAGATTTCCAAAACTAATATGGTGACCTGGGGCGTAGCTGTCAATCTGCTCTAGATGGCCAAGCGAGTTGGCCCGCAGTGCGAAGCCGCCGAACACAAAGATCTGGCCGGGGAGAAAGACCTCCCTCAGGGAAGCATTGTTGTGGATGACTGATGGAGCTATCGAACCTTCTGTCGATGGCACAGTGGAACTCTCAATGAAAGCACCCATGTCGGTGTCAAAACCGGCAGATCTCGGGTAGGGGGTCCCGAACTGTGCGTCTGAGGATCAAAGGTAACAGGAGACAGGGACACGATGTTTACCCAGGTTCGGGCCCTCTTGATAGAGGTAATACCCTACTTCCTGCTTGATTATCTTGGATGAATATGGGGTTTACAAGAGTTGATCTACCTCGAGATCGTAAGGGCTAAACCCTAGATGTCTAGCTTGTATGTTTATGATTGCCCCTACGAACTAAACCCTCCGGTTTATATAGACACCGGAGCGACCTAGGGTTGTACAGAGTCGGTTTACAGAGGAAGTAATTTTCAAATCCGAACGCCAAGCTTGCCCTACACGTAAAGGAGAGTCCCATCCGGACACGGGAAGAAGTCTTCTGTCTTGTATCTTCATGGCCCATTAGTCCGACCCACGTCACATATTCCGGACGCCCGAGGACCCCTTAATCCAGGACTCCCTCAGCACCCACGGGTGTCGCCGTCGTCGGTGCCGAAGCATTGAGCTTTTGCTCGGCAACTCACCCGTGCCACCATGAGGCCGCTAGGAGGAGCGCGACAATGTCAAACCTCCAGATCCAGATCAGGATGCCGCCCTTCCGAGGGAGGGCACGTCGGAGCTACCCGCCACAACACCTCCTGTTGTGCACACAACCCAAGAGGAGAGCCACCACCACCGCAATTATTAGGGCATATTTCTCTCTTAGTGGTTTTAGTGACGGATGACAATGCTTTTGCGGACTAATCATGTGAATTGAGCATTTCAGATATTTGATCATATGACACAAGACGATTCGAGCCCCTCGGAGTTTAGAGTGAAGATGGTTTTTATTTCCTATGTTTCTTTTTCAGTGGACTTGAGTCGTAGGAAATCGTACTATCCATAGGGGATCCGCTTCGGAAAGGTTTGGGTGGAATCATCACGTACACATTCTACTTTGCTCCCCCGTCGCCATTCTGCTTCGATGGAGTTATCCCTCTGTTTTGCAAAAGGGTTGTTGGAGAGCTACCGGTGGTAGTACCGCTGTTAGTACCGCGCGTACTACCGCCATCTACCTGGGTCTCGATTCTTCGTGTCGGGTTGCACGGTAGTACAACGGTAGTCCCTCTGGCTCACTTCCGTGGAACCCCCTTTGACCCAGTAGAGCAAGCAGAAGTAGGAGCAACAGTAGGAGCGGTAGTACCGCGCCTACTTCCTCTACCACTATCGCTCGCGGCTCTGCTCTTCAGCGCTCCCCTGTTTTTCTTAGTTATAGTAGGGAGCGGCAGTACCGGCTGTTAGCAGTAGTACAGTCCATTCTGGGCGGCAGTACCGCTGCTACCGTACTACCACAACCCCTGCCACCACAGTGCCGTGGTACTGCAACCCCAGTGGTAGTACCGCTGGGGCAAGCGATAGTACCGCTCTGGCGGCACTACTGGCTCGTGACCTTGTGTCATTGCAATTACTTTCCTGCCACCACCGATTGCGCGGTAGTACCGCTCCCCGGCGGTAGTACCGCTAATGTATGGGCTGAGGGTTGCATAACGGTTGGATTTGTCCCCCACTATATAAAGGGGGTCTTCTTCCCCAAGAAGACCCACCTCTTCCTCCCCAAACTCCATTGTTGCTCCAAAGCTCATTTTCTCCCGATCTCTCTCCCTAGCCAATCAAACTTGTTGATTTTCTAGGGATTGGTTGAGAAGGCCCAAATCTACACTTCCACCAAGAGAAATTTCATCCCCCCACTAATCCCTTGCGGATCTTGTTACTCTTGGGTGTTTGAGCACCCTAGACGGTTGAGGTCACCTCAGAGCCACATTCCATTGTGGTAAAACTCCGTGGTGGTGTTGGAAGCCTCCAATTCGGTTGTGATGATTGCCCCAGCCCTTTTTATAAAGGTTCGGTCACCGCCTTCAAGGGCACCACTAGTGTAATCACGGATCTCACATTGTGTGAGGGCATGAGGAGAATACGGTGGCCCTTGTGGCTTCTTGGGAAGCATTGTGCCTCCACACCGCTCCAACGCAGACGTACTTCCTCTCAAAGGGAAGGAACTTCGGTAACGCGTCCTCGTCACCACCGTCTCCACTTGTGGTTATCTCTTATCTTTACTTTGTGCAAGCTTTACTTGTGTTGTGTATCTTGCTTGCTTTTGTTTTTGTCATTGCTAGCATCATATAGGTTGTTCACCTAGTTGCATATCTAAACAACCTATTTGTCGCTAATCATAATTGTTAAGAAAAAACTAGAAATTGGTAGTTGCTTATTCACCCCCCTCTTGTCAACCATATCAATCCTTTTCAGTTGGTATCAGAGCCTCATCTCTTTTTAAGGGTTTCATCACTCGAAGAGTATGGTTCACGGAGATGAGGATGTGCCTGAGGCCATGGAGTTGAACTCGATCACTTGAGACGACTTAAATGAAGCTATGGCTTCACTTAAACTCCACTCGATCACTCGAGATGACTTAAATGAAGGTATGGCTTCACTTAAGACGTCTATGACGGCCGAGGTCAAGTCCATGCTTAAATAATTACTTGATGGGTTGAAAACTATTCCAGATTCGTTGCGTTGCTTGAGGTTAATCCCACCGCATCAGAGTCAGAGGCCAATTCCGGCAAGGAAGCGGCTAAAGATACTCAAACCTCCTTCCCTCAAAACAAGAATGGGACGGGAACCTTTGCCTCGGTACCCCCCTCCCCCGGTCTATGGAGGACCGGTCCCTACATCGCGTATTAACAACCTTGGTCCTCCTCCTAAACTTGTGAAGGGTGATTTCACTAATTGGGTTTTTTCATATCAAGTCTCATTTGAATCACAACTCAATGAATCTTTGGAGAATCATCGAGCAAGGCTTCTACCCGCATGATCCAAACAACCTCACTCCAAGAGAAGAGGTGGATAATCAATACAATCACTCCACATTGTCCATGCTCCAATCCGCGGTGCCTCCTGAAGATCTATCTGACCTGCATCCCTTCTCCCGTGCAAAGGATTGTTGGGAACACAACATATCTTTGTACAAGGGGAGCTCGAGCATACATCGATCCAACTTTGGGGTGGTTCTTGATGAGGCCGATGAGTTTTTGATGATTGAAGATGTGGATCCTTGCGATCTCTATCAAAGATTGACAACTCTTGCGATCGCTCTTCAAGATCATGGGAGCAAGGATACGGATGGCAATTGGATCAAACGCAAGTTTCTCAAGGCCATCATGCCATTCAACAAGGCCATG
This sequence comes from Aegilops tauschii subsp. strangulata, assembly GCF_002575655.3. Classification (NCBI taxonomy): domain Eukaryota; kingdom Viridiplantae; phylum Streptophyta; class Magnoliopsida; order Poales; family Poaceae; genus Aegilops; species Aegilops tauschii. Next base: position 184,565,323 of record NC_053040.3, read on the forward strand.
TCCTCCGTGATTCGTCAAAGGCCGAATTTCCACACCTTGTCTTCAAGTGAAGTGTTGGATGATTTTATTGCCATGAACATCAGGAACAAGACCGCCGACAATGAACTAGCTCGTGTCGGTCAATGAAAGCCTCTCCCAATCTTGCCTTGAAGGCCAAGGCCATTCTGGAAGAAGAAGAGGAGGAAGAAGAAGAGAGTTGTCCCGAAGACACCAAGTATGCTTACCACGAGAACATGGCTCTTGTGTCAAGGCAATTTTGGGGCAACAAGAGAACCTCAAGGCCAAACTTCTCCAAGAACAACTCAAATGGCTCAAAGAGCAAGCAACGAGTGAGGACTTGCTACAATTGTGGCAATTTGAGTCACTTTGTGGTGGATTGTCCATATGAGAAAAGGGAGGACGATGGTGGCAAGCTCATTCGCAAAGACAAAGCCAAGTCCTTCCCCAACAAAAACAACTTCACCAAGAAGATACCTCAAAAGGGCTTCATGGCACAAGAAGAGTACATCTCCAATGATGATGAAGAAGATATAAGTGGTGAAGCAATGGCAATGGCAACCATGGGCATTGCCACCTCTTCACCTACCAAGGTGTCTCTCTTCGACGCCTCCAATGAGAAGAACCTCATTGCCAAGTGCCTCATGGCCAATGGTATCAACAAGGTAACCCCCAACATCAAAACTACCATCACTAGTACTCCTTTGTTAGATTGTGTAGAGGATAGTGAGGTGGTGAAAGTTGATGAGAATGAATTTGATAAGTTCTCGAGTAAGATAAGAGGTGAGACCAAGAAGCACTTTGTTGCTCTCTTGGAACAACCTGGTGAGGCCAATGATGTCATTGAGTCTCATGAGGATACCATCTCTAAGTTATAAGGGCATAGTCATGACTATGCCGATGAGATCGCGGATCTTTCCACTGCTCTTGAGAAAGAGCGAGGTATTCGTTTGGCTTTTGAGGAGTCACACAACGTAGATCTTGCTAAATTACAAAAGGATCTTGATCATGCTATTGTTCTTACTCGTGGTCTTAAACCCAAGAAGGTTGCACTTGGAGTTGGCCATGATAGACTCAAGGAAGAGTTTGACACACTTGACAAGTCTCACAAGGTCTTGAAGGGTGTTCATGCCTCTCTCAAGGAGTCTCATGATCAACTCCAAGTGAAATTAACCAAGGAGATTTCCACGTGTCCTCCTTTTGTTTTAATTGATAACGCCCATGCTACTAACTCTTGTTGTGAGCATGTGCATCTTGTGGAGGAGAATGGGCTAAAAAGCTCAATCAGAAGATAAAGAAGTTGTTTTGCTTTCAGGCTAAGGGTCATTACACGGCACATGTGGCCGCTAAGAAGGCCCACAGTCGAGAAAAGGCCATTATGAGGCAGGTTGGCCTTGAAGTCTCTAGTGGCTCCGAGGATAAGATCACAGATGAGGAGGCTTCGATCTGCCAGAACTGCAAGTGGTCTGAAGGAAGATGGAGGTACGTCTCATGCTGTAGAGGAGTCCGAGGAGGAGGAGCACGATTGGTGATGCCGTGGAGTGTTGCTACCACCTTTGTCTTAGCGGTGCCCTTTGCCCTTTTGGTGTCTCGATGCCAAAGTGGGAGAGAGTTTAGGGATTTGCTGAGTCACGAGTGTGTCTTATTTTTTTGCTTTTCTCTCTCGTGAACTCTTTTGTCATATTTCTTTGGTTTATGTTTGTGAGACCTGGAAACCGAGACATATGGTGTGAGATATATGCTACCCTTGTTATCCTCTATGTCTAGCATTATGTTAGCTTGTGAGATATCATGCTTATCTTGTGCACTATCTTTATGCTCATGCTATTGAGTGCATCCTTCATTATCTTTTTTATATTTTTATGCAGGTTTTGCCGGTCTATAAAATATGGGGGGAGTGTTGATCCAAATGTGTGTACTTTGCATTCCAAAAGCATACTTAATTAGTGCACACATCTAAGGGGAGACCGTCAATATTTTGTAGGTTCGGGTTTGCATACTATCCTGTGTTTATTCTTGTGCAAATCCCATGTTGTCATCAATCCACCAAAAGGGGGGAGATGTTTAGGGCATATTTCTCCCTTAGTGGTTTTAGTGATTGATGACAATGCTTTTGCAGACTAATGTGTGCATTGAGCATTTCAGATATTTGATCATATGGCACAAGACGATTCGAGCCCCTCGGAGTTTAGATTGAAGACGGTTTTCATTTCCTACGTTTCTTTTCTAGTGGACTTGAGTCATAGGAAAACCGTACTATCAAGAGGGGGTCCACTTCGAAAAGGTTTGGGTGGAATCATCACATACACATTCTACTTTGCTCCCCCGTCGGCTTTCCGCTTCGATGGAGTTCTCCCTCCGTTTTCCAGAAGGGCAGCTAGAGAGCTACCAGTGGTCGTACCCCTGGTGGCAGCGGTAGTACCGCTTGTTCGCGGTAGTACCACTGCTAGTACCGCGCGTACCACCGCCATCTACTTGGGTCTCGATTCTTCGTGTCGGGTTGCATGGTAGTCCAGCGGTAGTCCCTCTCACTCACTTCCGTGGAGCCCCCTTTGACCTAGTAGAGCAAGCGGAAGTAGGAGCGGTAGTACCGCGCCTACTTCTGGTACCAGTACCGCTCGCGGCTCTGATCTTCAACGCTCCCTTATTTTTCTTAGCGGTAGTAGGGAGTGGCAGTCCCGGCTGTTAGCGGTAGTACTATCCATTCTGGGCGGCAGTATCGCTGCTACCGTACTACCACAACCCCTGCCACCACAGTGCAGTGGTACTGCTTCTACCGTTGGGGCAAGCGGTAGTACCGCTCCGGTGGCACTACGGGCTCGTGACCTTGTGTCATTGCACTTACTTTCCCGCCACTACAGCTTGGGCGATAGTATCTGTAACACCCCGCATGTAACTTTCCATATTTGTAACTCCGACTCTTGCCATTTTCGGCTATGCGTTATGATATTCCCTCCGTGGTCGGGCTTTGTTTGTCGTTTTGCATTTTGTTCATGTCATGCATTTCATATCATGTCATCATGTGCATTGCATTTGCATACGTGTTCGTCTCTTGCATCCGAACATTTTCCCCGTTGTCCGTTTTGCAATCCGGCGCTCCTATCTCCTCCGGCGCACCCCTTTTGTTTTCTTTCGTGAGCGGGTGTCAAACATTCTCAGAATGGACCGAGGCTTGTCAAGTGGCCTTATTATACCACCCGGAGACCACCGGTCAAGTTTCGTTCCATTTGGAGGTCGTTTGGTACTCCAACGGTTAACCGGGCATCCGCAAAGGCCATTTGAGTGTGCAGCAAAAACCCCCTCAAAAACCAGCCCAAAACCCACCAAACTCTCTTCCATGCTCTAGGTCGTTCGATCACGATCGTGTGGGCGGAAACCGCACCTCATTTGGAGCCTCCTAACTCCCTCTACCTATTTATATGTGAGAATCCCGAAATTACATTCGCAGTCCCCGCAACCCTAACTTCCCCCGCCGCCACCGGACGTGTCCGGCGCCCGCCGGACATCTCCGCCGCCGCGTCCAGCGAATCGGCGCGCGCCACCTGTCGCCGCCGCCCTCTCCACCGCGCCGGCCCGCAGGCCCGCCGCGGGCCCTCCCGGGCCCGACGCCGATCTGCGTCGCCGGCCGCCGCCCGCCGCCGCCATCATCGCCGTGCCGCCGCCTGTTCGCCGCGCCGCCGCCGCCGGGCATCACCGCCGCCGCGCGCCGCCTCCTCGCCGCGGCCCCGCCGTCGCCGGCCACCGGCGCACCCTCGCCGTCGCCTCCTTCCACTTCCCCGACTCCGGCCGCCCTCCATCGCCGGCCCCGAGCCCGAGCTCGAGAGCTACGGGCCTCGATCCGATCTGGTACTCCCGGGCATTGACTTTCTCTCCCCCCCCCGAAACTGCTAAGTCCTGTGATTCTTATAGCATATGCACCTGTTCATCGTTGCATAACTCTATGCATATAGCTCCGTTTCGCATGTGTAATATGTCAAATTGTTCGCCTCATGATGCTCTACATTTTGTTCAATTGCACCATGTTTATTAGAGGTCATCTTGATGCCCAAATCTCTGTTGCAAGAGGGCTAGTTGCTGTTATCTACTGGTTCTTATCAGAACTTGGAGATTTGTTATTTTTGTATCATTTAATCTGTGCATCTTATGGGCATGAGCTCTACATGTGTTTTGTTGTATGCCATGCCATCTTCCCAAGGGTGTATGCCATGTATTTTTGTGATCTCTGTGGTGACTAGCACAAGCATATCATACATGTTTTGCATCATGTTGCTTGTGCATTTCTCGTGATTGATTGTGGTTCCGTTTGTTTGTGTTCTTGTCTTGGGTAGAGCCGGGAGACGAGTTCGTGAACGAGGAACTTGTTGAGTACGCTTACGAGGATCAAGCTTTCGACAACTCTGAGAACCTTGCAGGCAAGATGACCACCCCTCAAAATCACTTCTATCTTTGCTTTGTTAGTTGTTCGCTCTATTGCCATGCCGCGTTACCTATCACTTGCTATATCTTGTCTCCCATTTTGCCATGTCAGCCTCTAACCATCCTTTCCTAGCAAACCGTTGTTTGGCTATGTTACCACTTTTGCTCAGCCCTTCTTATAGCGTTGCTAGTTGCAGGTGAAGTTGAAGTTTGTTCCGTGTCGGAACATGGATATGTTGGGTTATCACAATATCTCTTATTTAATTAATGCATCTATATATTTTGGTAAAGGGTGGAAGGCTCGGCCTTATGCTTGGTGTTTTGTTCCACTCGTGCCGCCCTAGTTTCTGTCATACCGGGACTATGTTCCTTGAGTTTTGCGTTCCTTACGCGGTCGGGTGATTTATGGGACCCCCTTGACAGTTCGCCTTGAATAAAAATCCTCCAGCAAGGCCCAACTTTGGTTTTACCGTTTGCCACCTAAGCCTTTTCCCCCGGGTTTTCGCGAGCCTGAGGGTCATCTTTATTTTAACCCCCCCGGGCCAGTGCTCCTTTGAGTGTTGGTCCGAACCGAGCAGCCTGCGGGGCCACCTCGGGGAAACTCGAGGTCTGGTTTTACTCGTAGCTTGACTTATCCGGTGTGCCCTGAGAACGAGATATGTGCAGCTCCTATCGGGATTTGTCGGCACATTCGGGCGGCTTTGCTGGTCTTGTTTTACCATTGTCGAAATGTCTTGTAAACCGGGATTCCGAGACTGATCGGGTCTTTCCGGGAGAAGGTTTATCCTTCGTTGACTGTGACAGCTTATGATGGGCTAAGTTGGGACACCCCTGCAGGGTATTATCTTTCAAAAGCCGTGCCCGCGGTTATGAGGCAGATGGGAATTTGTTAATGTCCGGTTGTAGAGAACTTGTCACTTGACCCAATTAAACTACGTCAACTGCGTGTGTAGCCGTGATGGTCTCTTCTCGGCGGAGTCCGGGAAGTGAACACGGTCTGAGTTATGTATGACGTAAGTAGGAGTTCAGGATCACTTCTTGGTCAGTGCTAGATGACGACCGTTCCGTTGCTTCTCTTCACGCTCTCTTTTGCGTATGTTAGCCACCATATATGCTTATTGCCGCTGCAGCTCCACCTCATTACACCATCCTTTCCTATAAGCTTAAATAGTCTTGATCTCGCGGGTGTGAGATTGCTGAGTCCTCGTGACTCACAGATTCTACCAAAACAGTTGCAGGTGCCGACGATGCCAGTGCAGATGATGGGATCGATCTCAGGTGGGAGTTCGATGAGGAACGTGGTCGTTACTATGTGTCTTTTCCTGATGATCAGTAGTGGAGCCCAGTTGGGACGATCGGGGATCTAGCATTTGGGGTTATCTTATTTTCATCTGGATCTTGACCGTAGTCGGTCTATGTGTGTATTTATGATGATGTATGAATTATATTTATGTATTGTGTGAAGTGGCGATTGTAAGCCAACTCTTTATCCCATTCTTGTTCATTACATGGGATTGTGTGAAGATGACCCATCTTGCGACAAAACCACTATGCGGTTATGCCTCTAAGTCGTGCCTCGACACGTGGGAGATATAGCCGCATCGTGGGCGTTACAGTATCGCTCGATAGTACCGCTTATGTGCGGGCTGAGGGCTGCATAATAGTTGGATTTGTTCCCCACTATATAAAGGGGGTCTTCTTCCCCAAGAATACCCACCTCTTCCTCCCCAAACTCCATTGTTTCTCCAAACCTCATTTTCGCCCGATCTCTCTCCCTAGCCAATCAAACTTGTTGATTTTCTTGGGATTGGTTGAGAAGGCCGCGATCTACACTTCCGCCAAGAGAAATTTGATTCCCCCCACTAATCCTGCGGATCTTGTTACTCTCGGGTGTTTGAGCACCCTAGACGGTTGAGGGCACCTTGGAGCCACATTCCAGTTATGGTGAAGCTCCGTGGTGGTGTTGGGAGTCTCCAATTCGGTTGTGAAGATTGCCCCAACCTTGTTTGTAATGGTTCGGACGCCACCTTCAGGGGCACCACTAGTGGAATCACGGCATCTCGCATTGTGTGAGGGCGTGAGGAGAATACAGTAGCCCAAGTGGCTTCTTGGGGAGCATTGTGCCTCCACACCGCTCAAACCGATGCATACTTCCTCTCAGAGGGAAGGAATTTCGGTAACACATCCTCGTCTCCACCGACTCCACTTATGGTTATCTCTTATCTTTACTTTGTGCAAGCGACTTGTGTTGTGTATCTTGCTTGCTTTTGTTTTTGTTATTGCTAGCATCATATAGGTTTTTCACCTAGTTTCATATCTAGACAACCTATTTGCCGCTAATCTTAATTTGTTAAGAATAACTAAAAATTGGTAGTTGCCAATTCAGCCTCCACTAGTCAACCATCACGATCCTTTTCGACAATGATGCCCGCCAAAGAGCAACCATGTGGATCTCCATCTAGGGCCGTCGCCCCGGAATCTCTGTCACGAGATACCACCGGCCGCACACATCTCACTGCACCCAACCATGGTAGGAGGAGCGATGTCATTCTATCTACTCCTAGCCCGGCATCAGTCCCCGAGTCTGGATAGGTGCCTCCATCGTCGGAGGCACCCACACCTCCGTCCCCAGCCAATACCCGATGGACTAGGGGGAGGGGACACAACCCCGAGACTGCCAGCAGCCGCCGGCGAGCCAGCCCCAAGCCCATGGCGAGGCGAGCTCACACGACGCCATGTCCGTGGATACTGACGGCGACCCGTGCACCGAGGCAACGATATTGCGACCACCACCCTCGAGCAGCGTGCCCATAAAGGGGGCACGAGCACCATCCATGAGCACATCCCAGGCCAAGCCTGACCTCTCCTACTCAAAGCACCAGCTCCGATCCGTCTCGGGCCCCGATCTAGCCCACCCAACACGAACCCTAGATCTGTGCCGACCCCGTTGCACATGGGGCCGGCACCACCGGCAACTGGCCAGCCCCGTACTCCGTTGGCGCATCTCCAGAAGCAGGAGGACGCCACCACCACTTTGCGCTCCTGCAAAACCCCGACTGTCGCACTACCGGAGCCAGCTAAAGCACGCCCTGCCGCCCGTCCCAGCCAGGGCAATGGACAGGCCCGAGCCAGCACAGGGCACCACCGCCCATCCTAACTAGGGCCATGGACAGGCTCGAGCTAGCACATGGCACCACCGCCGCTGACACCTGCTGCCACAAGGAGGCAGAGAAGCCACCGGCCAGAGCCGCCACGGCCAGCGCCGTCTGCCGGCCGAAAAAGCCAGCTGCTTCGCAGACGCGCACCCCCGCCGCACAACCCTTCACGCCGCCACCACACCCGCTTTGGAGAAGCTCGTGGGAGCACCGCTACGCCGCGATACCTCGAACCCGCACCGCGCCCAGGCCCGAGGAGGCCAACCCACGCCAACCCACGGTGCGAGGGAGAAGTTGAGCCCTGCCATCGCCGTCGCCGGTCGTACTTCGCTTGGCCACACCCTTTGGCGGCGGCGAGTGCGGAGGAGGGAGGAGGAGGGGAGCAGGATACCCTCCCCGAGGCCCTGCATGTGGCGGCGGGGGAGGGGATAGGGTTCGGGGGGGGGGGTCAACTTCATAGTGAAGGCTCGAACGGTTGATGTAGCACACGTGATCAATCAAGTGTGTCGTGCAATCTCATATTTCCCAACAACATGGTATTAGTTTCCATCTTCTCTCCTACGACCTAGCTTCCACTCCCTGCCGCCGCCTCACCTTACCACTGCCACACCCCCTCTCCCACCACAACCGCTGCCCCCTAGTGCCGCCGCTGCCTCTCTCCCTCCCTTCTCACCTCACACAAAAACCCTAACCCTAACCCACTGTAGCCACCGCCACACCTTTCTCTCCCATCTCCATCCAGTATCGCCGCCATGGACTGCCCCAACTCCTCCCTCTCTGGTGCCTCCATCCCATTCACCGGCCTCGACCCTCCATCCACCGCCAACATACGCGATCTCAGTTTCTTTGATCGTGTCCCATATCCGCCTCGAGTAAAACAACTCCACGTATTATGCGTGGAAAACCTACTTCTACCTCGTCTTTTACGAGTACTTCCTCACCGATCACATCGACCGTTCTGTCAACGCCGACCCGCTGAAGGGCGATCCGGAGTGGTCAGCCATTGATGCTACGCTCATTCGATGGTTCTATCTCCCCATATCCAAGGATTTGTTTCACATGGTCCTCTCCGAGGATAATTACGCGTGCTCCATGTGGAACAAGATCAACGAGCTCTTCAGCGACAACAAACTCCAATGTCTTGTTATTTCGCAGCAAGAATTTTATTGTTGTCATCAAAATGACACCACCATCGACGACTACTGCATGCGCTTGAAGATGCTCGCTGATGAGCTATGCGCATCGGCACGAAGGTCTTCGACGAGCTCATCCTTAGCACCCTCACCGTCGGCCTCAACGAGGACTTCGGCAACGCGGCGTCCAACTTAGCCTTGTTTCCAAAGCCGACATTCCACACCGCCGTCACCTACCCGCGCTTGGAGGAGCGCCATATGAAGATGGTGAAGTCTCGGGTACAACACACCGCTCTCGTCGCTGGCACTTCTCGCGGCATGCCCATGCCCGCGCCGCCGGCCCCGTAGCAGCAATGGCCTCCCGTCGCGCCGATCTTCTTCCATCCGCCACCCGTGCCCCAGCAGCAGCCCAATGGTGGCCGGTACAACAAGTGCAGTGGCCACCCTAAATAGTAGCAGCAGCAGGGTTTAGGGGCACACCACGCTAGCACCAGCCCTCCCCGTCCCGACCCTCGATGCCAACTCGTGCACTGGAGTGGTCCACTCCTACCACATACAGATCCCTCGGGTACCAGCACCGAGTCTTCTAGATCCACGCCCGACTGACCCTGGGGCGCTCCTAGCGGCTCCGTGACAGCAGCCCAACGGCGGCTACCTATCGCTGCCTACGCCTCAAGTGACTGTTGGCTACCCGCTTGTGATACCCGGATAATTAAACTACAGCAATCCCAAGTTAATGATGCCACGTCATCTTTTTCACTGTTGCTAGATCCCCCTTTGATTCAATCCGGTTCAATTTCAAATTAAAGTCAAAATTCAAATTTCTCAAACATGCAAAATAAAATGTTCAAAGTGTGGAAAATAATCCCTAGATATTTTTCATGTTGGAACCAACCTCTTTTGGATTCCCAAAGTGCCCCTGGAAAATTATTTAGTGGTCCAACAACAATTAAATTGGCCTTTTCTATTTCTAAAAATGGTTACGCAACTCCTTTGGACCCCAAACTTTTTGGTGCCATCTCAAGTTGCTGTGTTAAAATTATGTGCCAAATTTTGTTCAAAGAAAAAATCATCTGATGTCGCAACTAAATGCAAAACAGGGAAAGGTAATAGAAACAATTTGTTTTTTAGAGAAAAGCCTTCCCCCTCCCCTAGGCCTTGGCCAACTGGCCACTAGGCTGGCCCAACACGCCCCTGTTTCCCCCTTCCCCTGTTCACTGCAACCGTGGCTGCCACTGATGCCCGCCATGACACCGGTCGGCGCCGTGGCAACCATCCACCGGCGAACCGCCCCTACAAGACCCCGGTGCCCCCCACTAACCCTAGCGCGCCCCTCCCTCTCCCTCTCTCTGACCCCCCTCCTCCAGATCCAACCGCGCCCAATGCCACCGCCGTGCGCCGCTCGATCCCGCGGCCACCATCCACCCCTTGCCTCGTCGACGAGCCCAGGAGCACCTTAGCGCCGTCCTCTTCCTCGACGTCGAGCCACATGGCGCCGGACGGCCTCGTGACGCCACCCCAACCTCGACTTCCTCCTCGGGCCCCGGCGGCCACCGCTTCGATCTGCGCCGCCTCGAGCTCCTCCGGCGTCCCCGGGCCTTCTCGTCAAAGCTGTGAGCACACGCGGGCGCTCCCCTCTGCCACCTCCATTTTTCCTTTCGTAGCTAGCCCCGCCGCCGCGCCTGCTCGCTACTGCTGCCGCCGCAGCCGCCTACGGTCGTCCGCGCGCATGCCCGTAACTACGGCCACCCAGGGCCACACCCTACTCCCCCCGCCCTGCTACCCGCCTGCAATGCCGTCCCTTGCTCGCTTTCGCGCCCGGCCGCGGCGGCTCCACCCGACCGCGCCCTCCACCCGCTGGAGCTCCCCGTCGTGCTGCTAGCTCGCGTCGGCCGCCGCTGCCCGCGCTTTACAGTGCTCGCGCGCGAGGCCTCGACCCGGCCAACCGCCGCTGGCGCCCGCGGCCACTGCCCCTTTGCCGCGCCTGCCTCGTCGTTGCGCCCCGGCTCACCAGGCTTCGGCTACTGCATCTCCTGCCGTCGATGCGCCCTGCTGCCGCTGCCTTGCTGCTCCGCCGGCGCCTGACCGCACCTGCCGAGCCGCGCCGTTGTCGCCCGCCGCCCGCCTGCGCCGCAGCCGACCCGCGCCGCTCCGCCCGTGATACTGCCTGCTGCTGCCGCTCCGGGCTACCGCCGCTAGCCACCGCCCGACGCAGGCGCTCGCCGCAGGCGCCCCGGGCCTGCAGCGCCTTGCCGCGCGTAACAGCTACCCGAGTTCAACCTCGCCCGATAGCCGGTAACCGCCCGCCCGCTTGGCCTTTGGGCCAATCACGACAGGGCCCCACGCCCTTGTTAAAAAATATAGAAGTTTTAAAAATATATTATTAAAAATAATTAATTAGTTAAACGATTAATTAACTTAATTAATTAAACTTAATCAGCCTAATCACCTAGTTTATTTAACTAAACTGTTAGACTAGACTAAACAGTCAATGACAGGGGGCCCCACCCCCGTTGACCAGTCAAACGTTGACTGGTCAACTGGGACCTCCTAGACCCACTGGTCAGCCCCTGGGTGCACTCTGGGTGCACTACACTGGGTGCACTTAGCGTTTTTGCTTTTTTTCATTCGAATTAGTATAAATTCCAAAAAATGTTTAAAACTTTGAAAATTAAAAGAAAATAGTCCGTAACTCGGATGAAAATGTTTTCTACATGAAAGTTGCTCAGAAAAACGTGACGAATCCGAATTCGCGGTCCGTTTACCTGTCAGATGCCTCTAACTAGCTGAACATGGAACATTCCCCCTCCGGTCATCTGTGTCACACAGGTTCGGAACCGTGAAAACATTCCCGGTTGAATTCCCCCTTCACCTATATCGTGTAGCCATACATTAGGTCACACCTGGCACAACATATTGCCATGTTATGCTTCGTGATGCTATGTTTGCTTTATATTTATTATTTCTTCCCCCTCTTCTCTTCGGTAGACCCCGAGACCGATGCCGCCCCTGTGATCGACTACGTCGACAACGACACTTCTTCCTTTTCAGCAGAGCTTCCAGGCAAGGCCCCCCTTTGATCACCCCGATATCGCGCATTCCATTCTCTCATGCTTGCATTCGATTTTGCTACTGTAATTGATTGCTCCTATTATGATGCATAGCCTGCTTTTGTAACCTGCTTATTGTTACCTTACCTGCTTATCCTAAACTGCTTAGTATAGGTTGGTTAGTGATCCATCAGTGACCCCCACCTTGTCCTTGTTGCCCCTGCTTCATCAACGACGACTCGAGCAACGTGATCGACGACCAGAGCCCGACACCTCACATCACATCACGCCCCTTCTGTTGCTCGACTCTGCAGAGTTACCATCGAGTGCCGAGGGTGGTACCTCATACATCACTCCTGATGAGATCTCTGTAGTGTAGCTATTCGGTCTTGGTCATCGAGGGTGATTCCTCCTTGACCAGTCCAGATACGACTCTGTCGTGCAACCCCTCTAGTGTGAACCTCGAGGGTGGTTCCTCTTACGTTCACCTTGATGATTACATCGAGTGGAATTCACCGAGGGTGATTCCTCGGGTTTTCCCCTTGATGTTTGGACACATGGATACTTGGACTTTACAACTGTTACTTGGAAGGGCGGGTCGACCCTAAGGGGTACTCGCGAGTGATGTGGAGACGGGTTGACCTGGAGGGTACCCGAGAGTTGAATATGAGGCGTGGCTGGGCACTCTTAGCCCTTGCCACAAGTCCTCGAGACGGGGCGACGGGGTCACGTCTTTCATGAGTCTCTGCTCGTGACCGCACTACCAACACACTAAGGTTTGGATATTTGATCCAAGGGGCCTCTGGCCTGATATCACTAACCATCACGTGGGCATAGTATGGGCGTTCTGCGTCGTATACATTAGCCGAAGCTTAATAGATGTCAGCGACTGAGCGGCGCGCGCCGGGTTGGACTGTGTAAGCACCTGCCTTTTTTAAGGAGGTAGCTAGGTCTGCTCACCGACCGCGTTCGCAACGTGCAGGAGTTCCCGGGGCTATGGCCCATGACCCCTGGGGGCATAGGTTTAGTCCGGCGTGCTGACCTCTCTATTTAGCCTAGGTCGGTTTGTGGCGTATCGTTTGGCCGAGGCCGGAGATGACCCAGGAAAGTGTGTCTGGCCGGAGTTAAGCGAGCGTGGTGGGTAAGTTGGTGCACCCCTGCAGGGAAGAAAACATCTATCGATAGCCTGTCCTACGGCAACGGACGCTCGGAGTTGTAGCCCGATCGATACAACTAGAACTGGATACTTGTGATGATAAATGGATAGTATGACTCTGGGATTGCTTTCTCGCAGGGAGTCGAGGAAGGATCTCTGGGTGAGGATGATAACACCACTGCTACTTTATATTATGCTATTATGTACTCTTATAATGCTGCAAGACCGTTGGAGATGCTTGAAAGATGCTGAAGATGCTAGTCTTCGATAGGGCTAGGCCTTCTCTCTATTCTGGCATTTCTGCAGCCCAGTCCACATATACAGCCTTCCTTTGATAATGGTGCATATGTAGTATAGATCCTTGCTTGCTGAGTACTTCGGATGAGTACTCATGGTTGCTTTGCTTCCTCTTTTTTCCCCATATACGTTTGATGCAACCAGATGATGGAGCCCCGGAGCCAGTTGCCCTCACTGACGACTACCACTACTACCCCGAGGGCGGATACTACTACGAGTTGGCTGACGACCAGGAGTAGTTAGGAGGCTCTCAGCCAGGATTAGTGTTCCCGTGAGTTCTTGATCTTGATCGTACACATTTGCGTGTATGATTAGTGTACGATTTAATCGTGGGCATCACAAGTTGGTATCGGAGCCAACTGCCAGTAGGTAGCCCCCTTTCCAACTCCTTGGCCGAAGTCGAGTCTAGTCACTACAAAACTTTTACTAACATGGCTGTGTGTCTTACGGGCCCACGTCGCCATTGGGTGGTATTAGGATCTTTTACTTCTCGTCTTTGTTCTGGGACTCTTATCTCTCTTCTATTCGGGTTAAATGATTTTGCTAACTCTAACTCTAGGTTCTCGTAACTACTTCCCCCTAGAGAGCCCCTTCATTCCAAAAGATCGCCTGCTTCACCAGAAGACTTCGAAGATATTCTTCGATGTTCTCCCGAGAACATGTGCAATCGCTTTTGCAATCCCCTTCCACCGTCAACCCTAGGATTAACTACATGCACTTGCCATTTATATAATCTTCCCCCGTTGCTTTTGTTATTACAAGTTACCCCAAAATACTCTCCATTGTCCCGAGAATCCTTTGAGCTTACTGCCTTGCAGTTCCTTGCCGCATGAATAGTCCTACGAATAATTATTCCCACTTTGAGTATTTTTTCATTCCTAATTGTTCTGGTGATTCGCAAGACACTTTGAAATGCTATTCGATATTTTGATAATCCTTTGCGAACTTTTGCTCTACAAATACTTGCCTGCTCGCATTATGGTTACTTTCCATATGTCTAGCAATATTCATTAGTATCCTTTGTCATCGTCATCTTGAGCCTTTGATTTGATTTGTTTGTGAATGGTCTCAAACTTCAGTCGAAACTAGAATTCGTCCCTTCGGCTCAGACGTCACTCTGGACATGAGCTGGTTCTCGTCAAACCAAACCTTAATTGATTGTCTATCTATATCTATTCAACTTACTTGTCTTTGATCAGGGTGTCTGCTTCTGATCTTCTAATTTGGAAATCATAATTTCTTTGCATTTAAGCATCGAATTATTCAGATGTTTCTATAATCTGATGCCTTTTCATTCTTTCCTTCTTCTGATTGAGTAGTGATACTCACATCAGATCCATTGAGGACCGCTGAATCCTTTGTTGGATTATTATCTGACAGTGTCCTTCATATTCAAAACTTTGTGCGCTCTTCCCCTGATACATATTGCCTTCGGTAAATTGTATTCTCTCCTTTGTCAACCTTGCTCTGCTCTCGAGCTTGAGTTATTTACTCATGAAGTTCATGGTATATGTTCCTAAGATGCCCCAATGGATTGAACCTATGTTTTCCCTAATCCGTGTGAACTCGAAAGTTATGCGAGTCATACTCTTCTGGTGCTTCATCAGATAAATTTTCAGCACTACAATTTCTTCGAAAACGAGAAGTGAATGAAAGGTTATGCATTGAAGAAGTGGGAGTCGACCTTGAACTTTGTGTTCATGCCCATGGACCCGATGTAGAAATTATCATGGAAGATGCTTGTAAAAATAATTATTCCCTTGGTACAAGTTCATCTTGTATCTATGAATTGATCCTTTACAATCGTGGTTTCGACCATATTCCCTCCTTGATTCCATTTCCTGGATAAGTTAAAATACTTTCCCTCTGTAGATCATTTCACCCGTCCAACCTCTACTCCAATTTACCTTCCGGTATTACCCCTAGTACTTGTTACTGGGAAGTTTAATACCCTATCACTTCATTCCTAGACTGATCGGCTACATTTTTTTTCATGCCAACTTTTAACTGTGCTACCTGGTCCTTATGCCCGGATCAACTTCCAATGACGAGCTAAGCTTACGTCGATCTTCTTCATCTTATCATTTCACCTCGAACAACAAGCTTGATTTTGAGCTTGTGTCGTATCCATGGTTCCAATAGCCTTTCGCTTCATCCTTCATGTTACTTGATGGCATCGCTCCTCGATGGCATCTTCATAGAGCTTCTCGACAAATGCGTCGTGATCGGCATCAACATTTTGACTTCTGTTGAGATGACAATTGAATTCATGGTGAGAAATACCATCCTTGACCTGTGATGATTTGAGTTATCATCGATAACCCCCTTGTCTTCTTTCCAACACATGTTTGATCATGTCTTGGTTATACCATGGAATCCTTGCTATTCCTGCAACTGTTCTTTGAGTATTTCTTGTGATCTTCAACTCCAACCCCTACTTGGAACACCATGTTAATGCTACCTCGAAGCATGACTGAGGTATTCGAATATCAACAAGAACATTGGAAGCACATTGTCGAATGTTTCTTGATCTGTTATCCAAACACCGTTGTATGGGTAATATCATGATTCTTCCCTCGCCCCCTTTATCTAAATGCTTTTGAACTTGCTGTCATAACATGTATATCCTGCTCTGCTTCCCCTTGGAAAGGATATACTCCCAATTCTTGTGTGTAAACACATTTTCCTTTCCATTGGTCTGATTAATCCGATAATTTCATTTTCCTTTCCATTGGTTTGTTTAACCTTCTTTTGATCTATATGATATAAGCAGAAATAATTCCCTGCTTATAAAACACCCCGAGGTACAACCTTGTCAGTGAGACCCTGTTACTATTGTTGATGACATTCCGGTAACCCCCGATGGACGTGAACCTTGCCGATTGGTCCGCCTTGTTCAACGAGCAGGAATATGGTTCTCTTCGTCCCTCGCCCTTGGTACAACGTTGTTGCCAACATAACTGACAGGCTATCCTCCGACAAAACTTGCTATCATAACCGTTTAACATGTCACCGCTCTTTCTACTTTTAACCCACATGGTGGACCCATAACCCACAGTTCCACAGGCCCGAAAACTGACTCTCCTGTACAACCTTGATTCTAAAATAGTCTTTGCACTTGGCTTCATATGTAATTCACAAGCTAACTTCCTCAACGTGTTTCACTTCGGTACCAGAGGCAACCTTATTCTTCATCGCTCTGAGCCCCTTCATCACCTGTTTTATGCATCACCTGGATACCTACATGGTTGAATCTTCTTATTGCACCTCCTTACCTTGCTCTCGATGACTTTCTTGAATTTCAACTCGAGAGATGACTCTATGCCACGTTCACCGAGATAGCCCCCAGGTACCTATCTTGTGTGGAGCTCCGTCCTTCCCGAGTCTTTCCCCCTTACTCCACCCTTAAATCTCGGGACGAGATTTCTTGCAGTGGAGGAGAATTGTGACGTACGGATAATTAAGCTACAACAATCCCAAGTTAATGATGCCACATCATCATTTTCACTGTTGCTAAATCCCCCTTTGATTCAATCCGGTTCAATTTCAAATTAAAGTCAAAATACAAATTTCTCAAACATGCAAAATAAAATGTTCAAAGTGTGGAAAATAATCCCTGGATATTTGTCATGTTGGAACCAACCTCTTTTGGATTCCCAAAGTGCCCCTGGAAAATTATTTAGTGGTCCAACAACAATTAAATTGGCCTTTTCTATTTCCAAAAATGGTTACGCAACTCCTTTGGACCCCCAAACTTTTTGGTGCCATCTCAAGTTGCTGTGTTAAAATTATGTGCCAAGTTTTGTTCAAAGCAAAAATCATTTGATGTCCCAACTAAATGCAAAACAAGGAAAGATAATAGAAACAATTTGTTTTTTTAGAGAAAAGCCTTCCCCCTCCCCTAGGCCTTGGCCAACTGGCCACTAGGCCGGGCCAACACGCCCCTGTTTCCCCTTCCCCTGTTCACTTCAGCCGTAGCTGCCACTGATGCCCGCCACGACACCGGTCGGCGCCGTGGCGACCATCCGCCGGCGAACTGCCCCTACAAGACCCCGGTGCCCCCCACTAACCCTAGCGCGCCCCTCCCTCTCCCTCTCTCTGACCCACCTCCTCCAGATCCAACCGCGCCCAATGCCACCGCCGTGCGCCGCTCGATCCCGCGGCCACCGTCCACCCCTTGCGTCGTCGACAAGTCCAGGAGCACCTTAGCGCCGTCCTCTTCCTCGACGTCGAGCCACAGGGCGCCGGACGGCCTCGTGACGCCACCCCAACCTCAAATTCCTTGGGCTCTGGCGGCCACCGCGTCGATCTGCACCGCCTCGAGCTCCTACGGCGTCCCCGGGCCTTCTCGTCAACGCTGTGAGCACACACGCGCGCTCCCCTCTGCCCCCTCCATTTTTGCTATCGTAGCTAGCCCCGCCACCACGCCTGCTCGCTACTGCTGCCGCCGCAGCCGCCTACGGTCGTCCGCGCGCACTCCCATAACTACGGCCACCCAGGGCCACACCCTACTCCCCCCGCCCAGCTACCCGCCTACAACGCCGTCCCCTGCTCACTCGCGCGCCCGGCCGCGGCGGCTCTGCCCGACCGCGCCCTCCACCCGCTGGAGCTCCCCGTCGTGCTGCTCGCTCGCGTCGGCCGTCGCTGCCTTCTTCCCCTGCTGCTGCCTGCGCTTTCCAGCACTCGTGCGCGAGGCCTCGACCCGGCCAACTGCCACTGGCGCCCGCGACCACTGCCCCTTTGCCGCGCCCGCCTCGCTGTTGCGCCCTCCCCGCACCGCACGTCGCGCCCCGGCTCACGACGCTGCGGTTGCTGGATCTCCTGCCGCCGATGTGCCCCGCTGCCGCTGCCTTGCTGCTCCGCCGGCGCCTGACCGCACCTGCCGAGCCGAGCCGCTGTCGCCCCGCCGCTCGCCTGCGCCGCAGCCGTCCCGCGCCGTTCCACACGTGATGCTGCCTGCTGCTGCCGCTCTGGGCTACCGCCGTTAGCCACCGCCGGACGCCGACGCTCGCCGCCGTCGCCCCGGGCCTGCAGTGCCTCGTCGCGCGTAACAACTGCCGGGTTCGGCCTCGCCCGATAGCCCGGAACCGCCCGCCCGCTTGGCCTTTGGGCCAATGACAACAGGGCCCCACGCCCCTGTTAAAAAAATATAGAAGTTTTAAAAATATATTATTAAAAATAATTAATTAGTTAAATGATTAATTAACTTCATTAATTAAACTTAATTAGCCTAACCACATAGTTTAGTTAACTAAACTGTTACACTAGACTAAACAGTCAATGACAGGGGCCCCACCCCCGTTGACCAGTCAAACATTGACTAGTCAACTGGGACCCCCTGGACCCACTGGTCAGCCCCTAGGTGCACTTAGCGTTTTTGCTTTTTTAATTCGAATTAATATAAATTCCAGAAAATGTTTAAAACTTTGAAAATTAATAGAAAATAATCAGTAACTAGGATGAAAATGTTTTCTATATGAAAGTTGCTCAAAAAAGGTGACGAATCTGGATATGCGGTCCATTTACCTGTCAGATGCCTCTAACTAGCTGAACATGGAACATTCCCCCTCCGGTCATCTGCCTGACACAGGTCCAGAAGAGGGAAAGCATTCCCGGTTGAATTCCCCTTTCACCTATATCGTGTAGCCATACGTTAGGTCACACTTGGCACAGCATATTGCCATGTTATGCTTTGTGATGCTATGTTTGCTTTATATTTATTGTTTCTTCCCCCTCTTTTCTCCAGTAGACCCCGAGACCGATGCCGCCCCTGTGATCGACTACGTCGACGATGACACTTCTTCCTTTTCAGCAGAGCTTCCAGGCAAGCCCCCCATTTGATCATCCCAATATCGCCCATTCCATTCTCTCATGCTTGCATTAGATTTTGCTACTGTAATTGATTGCTCCTATTCTGATGCATAGCCTGCTTTTGTAACATGCGTACTGTTACCTTACCTGCTTATCCTAAACTGCTTAGTATAGGTTGGTTAGTGATCCATCAGTGACCCCCACCATGTCCTTGTTGCCCCTGCTTCATCATCAATGACTCGAGCAATGTGATCGATGACCAGAGCCCGACACCTCACATCACATCACGCCCCTTTTGTTGCTCGACTCTGCAGAGTTACCATCGAGTGCCGAGGGTGGTACCTCATACATCACTCCTGATGAGATCTCTGTAGTGTATCTATTCGGTCGTGGTCATCGAGGGTGATTCCTCCTTGACCACTCCCGATACGACTCTATTGTGCAACCCCTCAAGTGTGAACCTCGAGGGTGTTCCTCTTACGTTCACCTTGATGATTACATCGAGTGGAATTCACCGAGGGTGATTCCTCGGGTTTTCCCCTAGATGTTTGGACACACGGATACTTGGACTTTATAACTGTTACTTGGAAAGGCAGGTCGACCCTAAGGGGTACCCGCGAGTGATGTGGAGATAGGTTGTCCTGGAGGGTACCCGAGAGTTGAATACGAGGCGTGGCCGGGCACTCTTAGCCCTTGCCGCAAGTCCTCGAGACGGGGTGACGGGGTCACATCTTTCGTGAGTCTCTGCTCGTGACCGCACTACCAACACACTAACGGTTTGGATATTTGATCCGAGGGGCCTCTGGCCTGATAGCACTAACCATCATGTGGGCATAGTATGGGCATTCTGCATTGTATACATGAGTTGAAGCTTAATAGATGTTGGCCACTGAGCGGCCCGCGCCGGGTTGGACTGCGTAAGCACCTGCCTTTTTTAAGGAGGTAGCTAGGTCTGCTCACCGGCCGCGTTCGCAACATGCAGGAGTTCCCAGGGCGATGGCCCATGACCCTTGGGGGCATAGGTTTAGTCTGGCGTGCTGACCTCTCTATTTAGCCTAGGTCGGGTTGCGGCGTATCATTTGGCCGAGGCCAGACATGACCCAGGAAAGTGTGTCCGGTCGGAGTTAAGCGAGCGTGGTGGGTAAGTTGGTGCACCCCTACAGGGAAGAAAACATCTATCGATAGCCTGTCCTACGGTAACGGACACTCGGAGTTGTATCCCGATCGATACAACTAGAACTGGATACTTGTGATGAGAAATGGATAGTATGACTCTGGGATTGCTTTCTCGCAGGGAGTCGAGGAAGGATCTCTGGGTGAGGATGATAACACCACTGCTACTTTATATTATGCTATTATGTACTCTTCTAATGATGCAAGACCATTGGAGATGCTTGAAGATGCTGAAGATGCTAGTCATCGATAGGGCTAGGCCTTCTCTCTATTCTGGAATTTCTGCAACCCAGTCCACATATACAGCCTTCCTTTGATAATGGTGCATATGTAGTGTAGATCCTTGCTTGCTGAGTACTTCGGATGAGTACTCATGGTTGCTTTGCTTCCTATTTTTTCCCGATATCCGTTTGATGCAACCAGATGACAGAGCCCCAGAGCCAGTTGCCCTCGCCAACGACTACCACTACTACCCCGAGGGCGGATACTACTACGAGTTGGCCGACGGCCAGGAGTAGTTAGGAGGTTCTCAGGCAGGAGGCCTTGCCTCTTCGATCGTGTTGCTTTTGTGCTAGCCTTCTTAAGACATCTCTGTTCAACTTATGTCTGTACTCAGATATTGTTGCTTCCGCTGACTCTTGTGTATTCGAGTTTATGTATTTCGAGCCCTCGAGGCCCCTGGCTTGTAATATAAAGCTTGTATTTTTTTAATTTGTGTCTAGAGTTGTGTTGTGATATCTTCCCGTGAGTCCTTGATCTTGATTGTACACATTTGCGTGTATGATTAGTGTACGATTGAATCGAGGGCGTCACACCGCTGCTGCCTCCACCACAGCCTTATGGGGGCCCTTCCATGCCGCCGACCCCCACGCCATGGGATCCCACTTCTTTCGGCGCTGCACTCGGCCCCTTCATCGAGTAACTACGATGGCGGCGACGATTGGTACATGGAAACGGGCGCTACCGCCCACATGTCATCACATCCCTGTATCCTCATCTCTTCCTATCCGGTTAACACATCCACTCGCATCACCGTAGTCGATGGCTCTTCTTTACCTATTACACATATCGGTCATAGTTCTTTTCCTTCTACATTCATGCCATTATCTCTGTCTAGCATTCTTGTCTCACCTGCACTAATCAAGAATTTGGTTTCTGTTTGTTCTTTTACTCATGAAAATCCCATTACTGTTGAATTTGAGAAAGTCGTTTTTTCTGTTAAGGATGCTCGTACTCGAATGGTTCTTTAGTGATGTGACAGCCCAGACGAGCTCTACCCAATGCACTCATCCTCCACCGCCACTATTGCCCCAGTTGCCCTCTCTGCCGGTGTAGACCTTTGGCATGCTCATTTGGGTCACCCTAGTACCCCCGCTCTTCATCATATTCAGAGTTTTTCATTCACATGTAATAAGATCGATGATCATACTTGTCATGCTTGCCATGTTGGAAAGCTTGTTTGTCTTCCGTTTAATGCATCCACCGCCATATCTTATTTTCCGTTTCAATTGCTTCATAGTGATGTATGGACATCTTCACTCGCAAGTAACACTGGCTATCTTTAGTATCTTGTGATCTTAGACAATTATTCGCATTATGTGTGGACTTTTCCTCTACATCGCAAATCTGATGCACTAGCCACTCTTACGGCTTTCTATGCCTATGTTTCCACACAATTTGGTCATCCCATACATGCACACCAAACCGATGACGAGAAACAATTTGACAATCTTGTCGTTCCCACACTTCTCACATCACATGTCACTATCTTTCGCCTCACATGCCCTTATTGTTGGGGAACGTAGTAATTTCAAAAAATTTCCTACGCACACGCAAGATCATGGTGATGCATAACAACGAGAGGGGAGAGTGTTGTCCACGTACCCTCGTAGACCGACAGCGGAAGCGTTATCACAACGCGGTTGATGTAGTCGTACGTCTTCACGATCCGACCAATCAAGTACCGAACGTACGGCACCTCCGAGTTCTACACACGTTCAGCTCGATGACGTCCCTCGAACTCCGATCCAGCCG
This sequence comes from Aegilops tauschii subsp. strangulata, assembly GCF_002575655.3. NCBI lineage: Eukaryota > Viridiplantae > Streptophyta > Magnoliopsida > Poales > Poaceae > Aegilops > Aegilops tauschii. The sequence continues at coordinate 184,587,545 of NC_053040.3, forward strand.
AGTGTTGAGGGAGAGTTTCGTCAGCACGACGGCGTGGTGACGATGATGATGTTTCACGGACGCAGGGCTTCGCCTAAGCTCCGCAACGGTATTATCGAGGTGTAATATGGTGGAGGGGGGCACCGCACACGGCTAAGAGATCTCAAGGATCAATTGTTGTGTCTCTGGGGTGCCCCATGCCCCCGTATATAAAGGAGCAAGGGGGAGGCAGCCGGCCAAGGGGAGAGGCGCGCCATAGGGGGGAGTCCTACTCCGAGTAGGACTCCTCCTTTCTTTGTGGGAGTAGGAGAAGGGAAGGGGGAAGGAGAAAGAAGGAAGGGTGCGCCCCCTTCCCTAGTCCAATTCGGACCAGACCATGGGGAGGGGTGCGGCCACCTTTTGAGGCCTTTCTCTCCTTTCCCGTATGGCCCATTAAGGCCCAATAAGAATTCCCGTAACTCTCCGGTACTCCGAAAAATACCCGAATCACTCGGAACCTTTCCGAAGTCCGAATATAGTCGTCCAATATATCGATTTTTACGTCTCGACCATTTCGAGACTCCTCGTCATATCCCCGATCTCATCCGGGACTCCGAACTCCTTCGGTAAATCAAAACTCAATAAAACTGTCATCGTAACGTTAAGCGTGCGGACCCTACGGGTTCGAGAATTATGTAGACATGACCGAGATACGTCCCCGGTCAATAACCAATAGCGGGACCTGGATGCCCATATTGGCTCCCACATATTCTACGAAGATCTTTATCGGTCAGACCGCATAACAACATACGTTGTTCCCTTTGTCACCGGTATGTTACTTGCCCGAGATTTGATCGTCGGTATCTCGATACCTAGTTCAATCTCGTTACCGGCAAGTCTCTTTACTCATTCCGTAATACATCATCCCGCAACTAACTCATTAGTCACAATGCTTGCAAGGCTTATAGTGATGTGTATTACTGAGTGGGCCCAGAGATACCTCTCCGACAATCGGAGTGACAAATCCTAATCTCGAAATACGCCCACCCAACAAGTACCTTTGGAGACACCTGTAGAGCACCTTTATAATCACCCAGTTACATTGTGACGTTTGGTAGCACACAAAGTGTTCCTCCGGTAAACGGGAGTTGCATAATCTCATAGTCATAGGAACATGTATAAGTCATGAAGAAAGCAATAGCAACATACTAAACGATCGGGTGCTAAGCTAACGGAATGGGTCAAGTCAATCACGTCATTCTCTTAATGAGGTGATCCCGTTAATCAAATGACAACTCATGTCTATGGCTAGGAAACATAACCATCTTTGATTAACGAGCTAGTCAAGTAGAGGCATACTAGTGACATTCTGTTTGTCTATGTATTCACACATGTATTATGTTTCCGGTTAATACAATTCTAGCATGAATAATAAACATTTATCATGATATAAGGAAATATATAATACTTTGTTATTGCCTCTAGGGCATATTTCCTTCAGTCTCCCACTTGCACTAGAGTCAATAATCTAGTTCACATCGCCATGTGATTTAACATCAATAATTCACATCACCATGTGATTAACACCCATAGTTGACATCTCTATGTGACCAACACTCAAAGGGTTTACTAGAGTCAATATTCTAGTTCACATCGCTATGTGATTAACACCCAAAGAGTACTAAGGTGTGATCATGTTTTGATTGTGAGATAATTTTAGTCAACGGGTCTGTCACATTCAGATCCGTAAGTATTTTGCAAATATCTATGTCTACAATGCTCTGCACGGAGCTACTCTAGCTAATTGCTCCCACTTTCAATATGTATCTAGACCGAGACTTAGAGTCATCTAGATTTAGTGTCAAAACTTGCAAAGACGTAACCCTTTACGACGAACCTTTTGTCACTTCCATAATCGAGAAACATATCCTTATTCCAGTAAGGATAATTTTGACCGCTGTCCAGTGATCTACTCCTAGATCACTATTGTACTCCCTTGCCAAAATCAGTGTAGGGTATACAATAGTTCTGGTACACAGCATGGCATACTTTATAGAACCTATGGCCGAGGCATAGGGAATGACTTTCATTCTTTTTCTATCTTCTGCCGTGGTCGGGCTTTGAGTCTTACTCAATTTCACACCTTGTAACACAGGCAAGACACTCTTTCTTTGACTGTTCCATTTTGAACCACTTCAAAATCTTGTTAAGGTATGTACTCATTGGAAAAACTTATCAAGCGTCTTGATCTATCTCTATAGATCTTGATGCTCAATATGTAAGCAGCTTCACCGAGGTCTTTCTTTGAAAAACTCCTTTCAAACACTCCTTTATGCTTTGCAGAATAATTCTACATTATTTCCGATCAACAATATGTCATTCACATATATTTATCAGAAATGTTGTAGTGCTCCCACTCACTTTCTTGTAAATACAGGCTTCACCGCAAGTCTGTATAAAACTATATCCTTTGATTAACTTATCAAAGCGTATATTCCAACTCCGAGATACTTGCACCAGTCCATAGATGGATCGCTAGAGCTTGCATATTTTGTTAGCACCTTTAGGATTGACAAAACCTTCTGGTTGCATCATATACAACTCTTTTTTAATAAATCCATTAAGGAATGCAGTTTTTTTATCCATTTGCCAGATTTCATAAAATGCGGCAATTGCTAACATGATTCGGACAGACTTAAGCATAGATACGAGTGAGAAACTCTCATCGTAGTCAACACCTTAAACTTGTCGAAAACCTTTTGCGACAATTCTAGCTTTGTAGATAGTAACATTACTATCAGCGTCCGTCTTCCTCTTGAAGATCCATTTAATCTCAATGGCTCGCCGATCATTGGGCAAGTCAATCAAAGTCCATACTTTGTTCTCATACATGGATCTCATCTCAGATTTCATGGCCTCAAGCCATTTTGCGGAATGTGGGCTCACCATCGCTTCTTCATTGTTCGTAGGTTCGTCATGGTCTAGTAACATAACCTCCAGAACAGGATTACCGTACCACTCTGGTGTGGATCTTACTCTGGTTGACCTACGAGGTTCAGTAATAACTTGATCTGAAGTTCCATGATCATCACCATTAACTTCCTCACTAATTGGTATAGGCGTCACAGAAACTGGTTTCTGCGATGAACTACTTTCCAATAAGGGAGCAGGTACAATTACCTTATCAAGTTCTACTTTCCTCCCACTCACTTCTTTCGAGAGAAACTCCTTCTCTAGAAAGGATCCATACTTAGCAACGAATGTCTTGCTTTCGGATCTGTGATAGAAGGTGTACCCAACTGTCTCCTTTGGGTATCCTATGAAGACACATTTCTCCGATTTGGGTTTGAGCTTATCAGGATGAAACCTTTTCACATAAGCATCGCAACCCCAAACTTTAAGAAACGACAACTTTGGTTTCTTGCCAAACCACAGTTCATAAGGCGTCGTCTCAACGGATTTCGATGGTACCCTATTTAACGTGAATGTAGCTGTCTCTAATGCATAACCCCAAAACGATAGTGGTAGATCGGTAAGAGACATCATATATTGCACCATATCTAATAAAGTACGGTTACGATGTTCGGACACACCATTATGCTGTGGTGTTCCAGGTGGCATAAATTTGTGAAACTATTCCACATTGTTTTAACTGAAGACCAAACTCGTAACTCAAATATTTGTCTCCGCGATCAGATCATAGAAACTTTATTTTCTTGTCACGATGATTTTCCACTTCACTCTGAAATTCTTTGAACTTTTCAAATGTTTCAGACTTATGTTTCATCAAGTAGATATACCCATATCTGCTCAAATCATCTGTGAAGGTGAGAAAATAACGATATCTGCCACGAGCCTCAATATTCATTGGACCACATACATCTGTATGTATGACTTCCAACAAATCTGTTGCTCTCTCCATAGTTCCGGAGAACGGCGTTTTAGTCATCTTGCCCATGAGGCATGGTTCGCAAGCATCAAGTGATTCCAAAATCCCATTAATATGGAGTTTCTTCATGCGCTTTACACCAATATGACCTAAACGGCTGTGCCACAAATAAGTTGCACTATCATTATTAACTTTGCATCTTTTGGCTTCAATATTATGATTATGTGTATCACTACGATCGAGATCCAACAAACCATTTTCGTTGGTGTGTATGACCATAGAAGGTTTTTATTCATGTAAACAGAACAACAATTGTTCTCTAACTTAAATGAATAACCGTATTGCAATAAACATGATCAAATCATATTCATGCTCAATGCAAACACCAAATAACACTTATTTAGTTTCAACACTAATCCCGAAAGTACAGGGAGTGTGCGATGATGATCATATCAATCTTGGAACTACTTCCAACACACATTGTCACCTCGCCTTTTTACTAGTCTCTGTTTATTCTGCAACTCCCGTTTCGAGTTACTACTCTTAGCAACTGAACCAGTATCAAATACCGAGGGGTTGCTATAAACACTAGTAAAGTACACATCAATAACATGTATATCCAATATACCTTTGCTCACTTTGCCATCCTTCTTATCCACCAAATACTTGGGGTAGTTCCGCTTCCAGTGACCAGTCCCTTTGCAGTAGAAGCACTTAGTCTCAGGCTTAGGTACAGACTTGGGCTTCTTCACTTGAGTAGCAACTTGCTTGCCGTTCTTCTTGAAGTTCCCCTTCTTCCCTTTGCCCTTTTCTTGAAACTAGTGGTCTCGTCAACCATCAACACTTGATGTTTTTCTTGATTTCTACCTTCGTCGATTTCAGCATCACGAAGAGCTCGGGAATTACATTCGTCATCCCTTGCATACTATAGTTCATCACGAAGTTCTACTAACTTTGGTGATGGTGACTAGAGAATTCTGTCAATCTCTATTTTATCTGGAAGATTAACTCCCACTTGATTCAAGCGATTGTAGTACCCAGACAATCTGGGCACATGCTCACTAGTTGAGCGATTCTCCTCCATCTTTTAGCTATAGAACTTGTTGGAGACTTCATATCTCTCAACTCGGGTATTTGCTTGAAATATTAACTTCAACTCCTAGAACATCTTATATGGTCCATGATGTTCAAAAACGTCTTTGAAGTCCCGATTCTAAGCCGTTAAGCATGGTGCACTAAACTATCAAGTAGTCATCATATTGAGCTTAGCCAAACGTTCATAACGTCTGCATCTGCTCCTGCAATAGGTCTGTCACCTAGCGGTGCATCAAGGACATAATCCTTCTGTGCAGCAATGAGGATAATCCTCAGATCACGGATCCAATCCGCATCTTTGCTACTAACATCTTTCAACATAATTTTTCTCTAGGAACATATCAAAAATAAACACAGGGAAGCAACAACGCGAGCTATTGATCTACAACATAATTTGCAAAAATACTATCAGGACTAAGTTCATGATAAATTCAAGTTCAATTAATCATATTACTTAAGAACTCCCACTTAGATAGACATCCCTCTAATCCTCTAAGTGATCACGTGATCCATATCAACTAAACCATGCCCGATCATCACGTGAGATGGAGTAGTTTCAACGGTGAACATCACTATGTTGATCATATCTACTATATGATTCACGCTCGACCTTTCGGTATCCGTGTTCCGAGGCCATATCTGTTATATGCTAGGCTCGTCAAGTTTAACCTGAGTATTCCGCGTGTGCAACTGTTTTGCACCCATTGTATTTGAACGTAGAGCCTATCACACCCGATCATCACGTGGTGTCTCAGCACGAAGAACTTTCACAACGGTGCATACTCAGGGAGAACACTTATACTTTGATAATTTAGTGAAGGATCATCTTATAATGCTACCGTCAAACAAAGCAAGATAAGATGCATAAAGGATTAACATCACATGCAATCAATATAAGTGATATGATATGGCCATCATCATCTTGTGCTTGTGATCTCCATCTCCGAAGCACCGTGCTTGTGATCTCCATCTCCGAAGCACCGTCATGATCACCATCGTCACCGGCGCGACACCTTGATCTCCATCGTAGTATCGTTGTCGTCTCGCCAACTTATTGCTTCTACGACTATCGCTACCGCTTAGTGATAAAGTAAAACATTACATGGCGATTGCATTACATACAATAAAACGACAACCATATGGCTCCTGCCAGTTGCCGATAACTCGGTTACAAAACATGATCATCTCATACAACAAATTATATCACATCATGTCTTGACCATATCACATCACAACATGCCCTGCAAAAACAAGTTAGACGTCCTCTACTTTGTTGTTGCAAGTTTTACGTGGCTGCTACGGGCTTAGCAAGAACCGTTCTTACCTACGCATCAAAACCACAACGATAGTTTGTCAAGTTGGTGCTGTTTTAACCTTCGCAAGGACCGGGCGTAGCCACACTCGGTTCAACTAAAGTGAGAGAGACAGACACCCGCCAGTCACCTTTAAGCAACGAGTGCTCCGAACGGTGAAACCAGTCTCGCGTAAGCGTACGCGTAATGTTGGTCCGGGCCGCTTCATCTCACAATACCGCTGAACCAAAGTATGACATGCTGGTAAGCAGTATGACTTATATCGCCCACAACTCACTTGTGTTCTACTCGTGCATAGCATCAACGCATAAAACCAGGCTCTGATACCACTGTTGGGGAACGTAGTAATTTCAAAAAATTTCCTACGCACACGCAAGATCATGGTGATGCATAACAACGAGAATAAAAGGGGAGAGTGTTGTCCACATACCCTCGTAGACCGACAGCGGAAGCGTTATCACAACGCGGTTGATGTAGTCGTACGTCTTCACGATCCGACCGATCAAGTACCGAACGTACGGCACCTCCGAGTTCTACACACGTTCAGCTCGATGACGTCCCTCGAACTCCGATCCAGCCGAGTGTTGACGGAGAGTTTCTTCAGCACGACGGCGTGGTGACGATGATGATGTTCCACCAACGCAGGGCTTTGCCTAAGCTCCGCAACTGTATTATCGAGGTGTAATATGGTGGAGGGGGGCACCGCACACGGCTAAGAGATCTCAAGGTTCAATTGTTGTGTCTCTGGGGTGCCCCATGCCCCCGTATATAAAGGAGCAAGGGGGAGGCAGCCGGCCAAGGGGAGAGGCGCGCCATAGGGGGGAGTCCTACTCCCACCGGGAGTAGGACTCCTCCTTTCCTTGTGGGAGTAGGAGAAGGGAAGGGGGAAGGAGAAAGAAGGAAGGGTGCGCCCCCCTTCCCTAGTCCAATTCGGACCAGACCATGGGGAGGGGTGCAGCCACCTTTTGAGGCCTTTCTCTCCTTTCCCGTATGGCCCATTAAGGCCCAATACGAATTCATGTAACTCTCCGGTACTCCGAAAAATACCCGAATCACTCGGAACCTTTCCGAAGTCCGAATATAGTCGTCCAATATATCGATTTTTACGACTCGACCATTTCGAGACTCCTCGTCATATCCCCGATCTCATCCGGGACTCCGAACTCCTTCGGTACATCAAAACTCAATAAAACTGTCATCGTAACGTTAAGCGTGCGGACCCTACGGGTTCGAGAACTATGTAGACATGACCGAGATACGTCTCCGGTCAATAACCAATAGCGGGACCTGGATGCCCATATTGGCTCCCACATATTCTACGAAGATCTTTATCGGTCAGACCGCATAACAACATACGTTGTTCCCTTTGTCACCGGTATGTTACTTGCCCGAGATTTGATTGTCGGTATCTCGATATATAGTTCAATCTCGTTACCGGCAAGTCTCTTTACTCGTTCCGTAACACATCATCCCGCAACTAACTCATTAGTCACAATGCTTGCAAGGCTTATAGTGATGTGCATTACCGAGTGGGCCCAGAGATACCTCTCCGACAATTGGAGTGACAAATCCTAATCTCGAAATACGCCAACCCAACAAGTACCTTTGGAGACACCTGTAGATCACCTTTATAATCACCCATTTACGTTGTGACGTTTGGTAGCACACAAAGTGTTCCTCCGGTAAACGGGAGTTGCATAATCTCATAGTCATAGGAACATGTATAAGTCATGAAGAAAGCAATAGCAACATACTAAACGATCGGGTGCTAAGCTAACGGAATGGGTCAAGTCAATCACGTCATTCTCTTAATGAGGTGATCCCGTTAATCAAATGACAACTCATGTCTATGGCTAGGAAACATAACCATCTTTGATTAACGAGCTAGTCAAGTAGAGGCATACTAGTGACATTCTGTTTGTCTATGTATTCGCACATGTATTATGTTTCCGGTTAATACAATTCTAGCATGAATAATAAGCATTTATCATGATATAAGGAAATATATAATACTTTATTATTGCCTCTAGGGCATATTTCCTTCACTTATACATCGCAACAAAATGGTTGTGTTGAATGTGTGCTATGCACTTTCAACGATTACATTCATACCCTTCTTTTTCATGCCAATGTGTCTCCTCAGTTTTGTCCCGACGCACTCACCATCGCATCTTCTCGTTAACATACGTCCATGCCGTCCTCGCTAGAACTATGCACACCACCAACTTCTCTTCTGCACCCCTCCCTTGTACGATGAGCTTCTTGTCTTTGCGTGTCTTTGTTACCCTAACATCGCCTCCACCACCCCTCACAAGCTCGCAACACACTCCCTTGCTTGCATCTTCCTTGGTTACCCTTTCAACACCAAAGGTTACCAGTACTATGATCCCGTCTCACACCACGTATTCACTTCGCGACACGTTTACTTTGACGAGAAAGTTTTTCCCTTTCACTAGGTACCACCAGCAGCGACATCTTCGCCAGCTCTCCTCAACGTGCCCCAGTCATGGCGCCCCAGCCAGTCACGGGCTGCCCCTTCTCCCGCCCATGGCAGGTCGTCCCCATCGCTGGACCAAGCCATGGCTGCCATGGCGGCCTCCTCGGGCGTGGCTGCCACGATGGCCTCTTCGAGTGCGACCGCCTGGCCGGCCTCTTCGCGCCCACATGGCGGCCTCCTCGGGCATGGCTGCCATGATGGCTTCTTTGGGTGCAACCACCTCGCCGGCCTCTTCGTGCCCACGTGGCAACTTGTGCTGCGGCCTCCCCATGCCAACATCATCAATGGGAAATGGGTGTTCCGCCACAAGACCCGCCCTGAGGGTTCCTTTGAGCGCTACAAAGCATGCTAGGTGGTCCGTGGTTTTCGACAACGCTCCGGAGTTGACTTCACCGACACCTTTTGCCCCAGTTTTTATACCGGGCACGATCCACGCTGTTCTACAGCTCGCGGTTTCTCGCACATTGCCCATGCATCAGTTGGATGTTTCTAACACATTTCTTCATGGTCATCTCGCCGAGCAGGTGTTCTGCCAGCAGCCCACCAGATTCGTTGACGCCACTCTTCCGAATCACGTGTCTTTTCTTTGTCGATCCCTCTACGAGCTCAAGCAGGCACCACATGTGTGGTACCAGTGCATCGCCGCTGTCCTCAAGCAGCTCGGTTTATGATCAACCCACTCCGACACATCGTTGTTCGTCTACCATCAGGGTGCTACTACTGCCTACCTCCTGCTCTACATTGACAACATCATCCTGATGACGTCCTCCACTAAGTGTTGGGGGACGTAGCATGCAATTTCAAAAAAAAATCATACGATCATGCAAGGTCTATCTAGGAGATGCATAGCAACGAGAGGGGAGAGTGTGTCCACGTACCGTCGTAGACCGAAAGCGGAAGCATTAGATTAACGTGGTTGATGTAGTCGAACGTCTTCACGATCCAACCGATCCAAGTACCGAACGTACGGCACCTACGTGTTCAGCACACGTTCAGCTCGATGATGTCCCTCAAACTCTTGATCCAGTAGAGGGTCGAGGGAGAGTTCAGTCAGCACGACGGCGTGGTGATGGTGATGGTGATGTGATCCGCTCAGGGCTTCGCCTAAGCACTATGACGCTATGACTGGAGGAGTAAACTGTGGAGGGGGGCACCGCACACAGCTAAGAGACATCTTGGTGTGCCTTTGGGGTGGCCCCGCCCCCCTATATAAAGGGGGGAGGAGGAGGCCGGTGGCCTAGGAGGGGCGCGCCAAGGGGGGAGTCATACTTGGACTCCTAGTCCAAGTAGGATTCGGCCCCCACCTTTTCCTTCCAACAGAGGGAGAAAGAGGGAAGGAGAGGAGAGGAAGAGGGAAAAGGGGGCCGCGCCCCTCCCCTTGCTATTCGGACTCCCCTTGGGGGGTGGCGCCTCCCCCTTGTGGGTTGTCCCCTCTTCTCTCCCATGGCCCATAAGGCCCATGATTTCCCCTGGGGGGTTCCGGTTAACCCCTCGATACTCCGATAAAATACCCGAATCACTCGGAACCATTCCGATGTTCGAATATAACCTTCCAATATATGAATCTTTACCTCTCGACCATTTCGAGACTCGTTATCATGTCCGTGATCTCATCCGCGACTCTGAACAAACTTTGGTCACCAGAACACATAAGTCATAATACAAATCGTCATCGAACGTTAAGCATGAGGACCCTACGGGTTCGATAACTATGTAGACAAGACCGAGACACATCTCCGGTCAATAACCAATAGGGGGGTGCCTCCCCCTTGTGGGCTGTCCCCTCTTCCTATTTCGAGACAGCTCGTCATGTCCGTGATTTCATCCGGGACTCCGAACAAACTTCGGTCACCAAAACACATAACTCATAATACAAATCGTCATAGAAAGTTAAGCGTGCGGACCCTACGGGTTCGAGAACTATGTAGACATGACCGAGACACATCTCCGGTCAATAACCATTAGCGGAACCTGGATGCTCATATTGCTTCCTACATATTCTACGAAGATCTTTATCGGTCAAACCGCATAACAACATACGTCATTCCCTTTGTCATTGGTATGTTACTTGCCCGAGGTTCGATCGTCGGTATCATCATACCTAGTTCAATCTCGTTACCGGCAAGTCTCTTTACTCTTTCCGTAATGTATCATCCTGCAACTAACTCATTAGTCACATTGCTTGCAAGGCTTATAGTAATGTGCATTACCGAAAGGGCCCAGAGATACCTCTCCAATACACGGAATGACAAATCCTAATCTTGATCTATGCCAACTCAAAAAACACCTTCGGAGACACCTGTAGAGCATCTTTATAATCACCCAGTTACGTTGTGACGTTTGATAGCACACAAGGTGTTCTTCCGGTATTCGGGAGTTGCATAATCTCATAGTTAGAGGAATATGTATAAGTCATGAAGAAAGCAATAGCAATAAAACTAAACGATCATAATGCTGAGCTAACAGATGGGTCCTGTCCATCACATCATTTTCTAATGATGTGATCCCGTTCATCAAATGACAACACATGTCTATGGTCAGGAAACTTAACCATCTTTGATTAACGAGCTAGTCAAGTAGAAGCATACTAGGGACACTCTGTTTGTCTATGTATTCGCACATGTATTAAGTTTCCGGTTAATACAATTCTAGCATGAATAATAAACATTTATCATCATATAAGGAAATATAGATAACAACTTTATTATTTCCTCTAGGGAATATTTCCTTTAGTCTCCCACTTGCACTAGGGTCAATAATCTAGATTACATAGTAATGATTCTAACACCCATAGAGTCTTGGTTATGATCATGTTTTTCTCGTGGGAGAGGCTTAGTCAACGGGTGTGCAACATTCAGATCCGTATGTATCTTGCAAATCTCTATGTCTCCCTCCTTGACTTGATTGCGGATGGATTGAAGTGTCTCTTGATGTGTTTGGTTCTCTTGTGAAATCTGGATTCCTTCGCCAAGGCAATTGCTCCAGTATTGTCACAAAAGATTTTCATTACACCCGATGCACTAGGTATTACACCTAGATCGGATATGAACTCCTTCATCCAGACTCCTTCATTTGCTGCTTCCGAAGCAGCTATGTACTCCGCTTCACACGTAGATCCCGCCACGACGCTCTTCTTGGAACTGCACCAACTTACAGCTCCACCATTCAATATAAATATGTATCCGGTTTGTGACTTAGAGTCATCCAGATCAGTGTCAAAGCTTGCATCGATGTAACCATTTATGACAAGCTCTTTGTCACCCCCATAAACAAGAAACATATCCTTAGTCCTTTTTAGGTATTTCAGGATGTTCTTGACCGCTGTCCAGTGATCCACTCCTGGATTACTTTGGTACCTCCCTGCTAAACTTATAGCAAGGCACACATCAGGTCTGGTACACAGCATTGCATACATGATAGAACCTATGGCTGAGGCATAGGGAATGACCTTCATTTTCTCTCTATCTTCTGCAGTGGTCGGGCATTGAGTCCAACTCAACTTCACACCTTGTAACATAGGCCAGAACCCTTTCTTTGACTGATCCATTTTGAACTTCTTCAAAACTTTATCAAGGTATGTGCTTTGTGAAAGTCCAATGAAGCGTCTTGATCTATCTCTATAGATCTTGATACCCAATATATAAGCAGCTTCACCGAGGTCTTCCATTGAAAAATTATTATTCGAGTATCCTTTTATGCTATCCAGAAATTCTGTATTATTTCCAATCAATAATATGTCATCCACATATAATATTAGAAATTCTATAGAGCTCCCACTCACTTTCTTGTAAATGCAGGCTTCTCCAAAAGTCTGTATAAAACCATATGCTTTGATCACACTATCAAAGCGTATATTCCAACTCCGAGAGGCTTGCACCAGTCCATAAATGGATCGCTAGAGCTTGCACACTTTGTTAGCACCTTTATGATCGACAAAACCTTCTGGTTGCATCATATACAACTCTTCTTTAAGATATCCATTAAGGAATGCAGTTTTGACATCCATTTGCCAAATTTCATAATCATAAAATGCGGCAATTGCTAACATGATTCGGACAGACTTAAGCATCGCTACGTGTGAGAATGTCTCATCGTAGTCAACTCCTTGAACTTGTCGAAAACCTTTCGCAACAAGTCGAGCTTTGTAGACAGTAATATTACCGTCAGCATCAGTCTTCTTCTTGAAGATCCATTTGTTCTCTATGGCTTGCCGATCATCGGGAAAGTCCACCAAAGTCCACACTTTGTTCTCATACATGGATCCCATCTCAGATTTCATGGCCTCAAGCCATTTCGCAGAATCTGGGCTCATCATCGCTTTCTCATTGTTCATAGGTTCGTCATGGTCAAGTAACATGACCTCCAAACAGGATTACCGTACCACTCTGGTGCGGACCGTACTCTGGTTGACCTACGAGGTTCAGTAGTAACTTGATCTGAAGTTTCATGATCATCATCATTAGCTTCCTCACTGATTGGTGTAGGAATCACTGGAACTGATTTCTGTGATGAACTACTTTCCAATTCGGGAGAAGGTACAGTTACCTCATCAAGCTCTACTTTCCTCCCACTCACTTCTTTTGAGAGAAACTCCTTCTCTAGAAAGGATCCATGCTTAGCAACGAATATCTTGCCCTTGGATCTGTGATAGAAGGTGTACCCAACAGTCTCTTTTGGGTATCCTATGAAGACACATTTCTCCGATTTGGGTTCGAGCTTATCAGGTTGAAGCTTTTCACATAAGCATCGCAGCCCCAAACTTTAAGAAATGACAGCTTAGGTTTCTTGCTAAACCACAGTTCATATGGTGTTGTCTCAACGGATTTAGATGGTGCCCTATTTAACGTGAATGCAGTCGTCTCTAAAGCATAACCCCAAAACGATAGCGGTAAATCAGTAAGAGACATCATAGATCGCACCATATATAATAAAGTACGCTTACGATGTTCGGACACACCATTACGCCGTGGTGTTCCAGGTGGCGTCAGTTGCGAAACTATTCCACATTGTTTCAAATGAAGACCAAACTCATAACTCAAATATTCATCTCCACGGTCAGATCGTAGAAACTTTATTTTTTTTGTTACGATGATTTGCCACTTCAATCTGAAATTCTTTAAACTTTTCAAATGTTTCAGACTTATGTTTCATTAAGTAGATATACCCATATCTGCTCAAATCATCAATGAAGGTCAGAAAATAACGATACCCACCGCGAGCCTCAACACCCATTGGACCGCATACATCAGTATGTATTATTTCCAATAAGTCGGTTGCTCGCTCTATTGTTCCGGAGAACGGAGTCTTAGTCATCTTGCCCATGAGGCATGGTTCGCAAGCATCAAGTGATTCATAATCAAGTGACTCCAAAAGCCCGTCAGCATGGAGTTTCTTCATGCGCTTTACACCAATATGACCTAAACGGCAGTGCAACAAATAAGTTGCACTATCATTATTAACTTTGCATCTTTTGGCTTCAATATTATGAATATGTATATCACTACAATCGAGATTCAACAAAAATAGACCACTCATCAAGGATGCATGACCACAAAAGATACTACTCATATAAATAGAACAACCATTATTCTCTGATTAAAATGAATAACCGTCTCGCATAAAAAAAGATCCAGATATAATGTTCATGCTCAACGCTAGCACCAAATAACAATTATTCAGTTCTAAAACTAATCCCGATGGTAGATGTAGAGGTAGCGTGCTGACGGTGATCACATTAACCTTGGAATCATTTCCGACGTGCATCATCACCTCGTCCTTAGCCAATCTTCATTTAATCCGTAGCCGCTGTTCCGAGTTGCAAATATGAGCAACAGAACCAGTATCAAATACCCAGGCGCTACTACAAGCATTGGTAAGGTACACATCCATAACATGTATATCAAATATACCTTTCACTTTCCCATCCTTCTTATCCACCAAATACTTGGAGCAGTTTCGCTTCCAGTGACCAGTCCTTTTGCAGTAGAAGCACTCAGTTTCAGGCTTAGGTCCGGACTTGGGCTTCTTCCCTTGAGCAGCAACTTGCTTGCTATTCTTCTTAAAGTTCCCATTCTTCCCTTTGCCCTTTTTCTTGAAACTAGTGGTCTTGTTAACCATCAACACTTGATGCTCTTTCTTGATTTCTACCTCCGCAGCCTTTAGCATCTCGAAGAGCTCGGGAATAGTCTTTTCTATCCTTTGCATATTATAGTTCATCACGAAGACTTTATAGCTTGGTGGCAGTGATTGAAGAACTCTGTCAATGACACTATCATCAGGAAGATTAACTCCTAGCTGAGTCAAGTGGTTATGATACCCAGGCATTTTGAGTATATGTTCACTGACAGAACTATTCTCCTCCATCTTGCAGCTATAGAACTTGTTGGAGACTTCATATCTCTCAACTCGTGCATTTGCTCGAAATATTAACTTCAACTTCTGGAACATCTCATATGCTCCATGGCGTTCAAAACGTCTTTGAAGTCCCGATTCTAAGCCGTAAAGCATGGTACACTGAACTATCGAGTAGTCATCAGCTTTGCTCTGCCAGATGTTCATAACGTCCAGAGTTGCTCCTGCAGCGGGTCTTGCACCTAGTGGTGCTTCCAGGATGTAATTCTTCTGTGCAACAATGAGGATAATCCTCAAGTTACGGACCCGGTCCGTGTAGTTGTTACTATCATCTTTCAACTTAGCTTTCTCTAGGAACGCATTAAAATTCAAGGGAATGGTGGCACAGGCCATTGATCTACAACAACATGGATATGCAAAAACTATCAGGTACTAAGTTCATGATAAATTAAAGTTCAATTAATCATATTACTAAAGAACTCCCACTTAGATTGACATTCCTCTAGTCATCTGAATGAGCACGTGATCCATATCAACTAAATCATGTCCGATCATCACGTGAGATGGAGTAGTTTTCAATGGTGAACATCACTATGTTGATCATATCTACTATATGATCCACGTTCGACCTTTCGGTCTTAGTGTTCCGAGGCCATATCTGCATATGCTAGGCTCGTCAAGTTTAACCCGAGTATTCTGCATGTGCAAAACTGGCTTGCACCATTGTATGTGAACGTAGAGCTTATCACACCCGATCATCACGTAGTGTCTTGGCACGACGAACTATCGCAACGGTGCATACTCAGGGAGAACACTTATACCTTGAAATTTAGTGAGGGGTCATCTTATAATGCTACCGCCGTACTAAGCAAAATAAGATGCATAAAAGATAAACATCACATGCAATCAAAATATGTGACATGATATGGCCATCATCATCTTGTGCCTTTGATCTCCATCTCCAAAGCACCGTCATGATCTCCATCGTCACCGGCTTGACACCTTGATCTCCATCGTAGCATCGTTGTCGTCTCGCCAATTATTGCTTCTACGACTATCGCTACCGCTTGGTGATAAAGTAAAGCAATTACATGGCGATTGCATTTCATACAATAAAGCGACAACCATAAGGCTCCTGCCAGTTGCCGATAGCTCTTACAAAACATGATCATCTCATACAACAATTTATATCTCATCACGTCTTGACCATATCACATCACAACATGCCCTCAAAAACAAGTTAGATGTCCTCTACTTTGTTGTTGCAAGTTTTATGTGGCTGCTACGGGCTTCTAGCAAGAACCGTTCTTACCTACGCATCAAAACCACAATGATTTTTTGTCAAGTGTGCTATTTTAACCTTCAACAAGGACCGGCCGTAGTCAAACTCGATTCAATTAAAGTTGGAGAAACAGACACCCGCTAGCCACCTGTGTGCGAAGCACGTTGGTAGAACCAGTCTCATGAACGTGTTCATGTAATGTCGGCCCGGGCCGCTTCATCCAACAATACCGTCGAATCAAAGTAAGACGTTGGTGGTAAGCAGTATGACTATTATTGCCCACAACTCTTTGTGTTCTACTCGTGCATATCATCTACGCATAGACCTGGCTCGGATGCCACTGTTGGGGAACGTACCATGCAATTTCAAAAAAAAATCCTACGATCACACAAGATCTATCTAGGAGATGCATAACAACGAGAGGGGGAGAGTGTGTCCACGTTCCCTCGTAGACCCAAAGCGGAAGCGTTAGATTAACGCGGTTGATGTAGTCGAACGTCTTCATGATCCAACCGATCCAAGTACCGAACGTACGGCACCTCCGTGTTCAGCACACGTTTAGCTCGATGACGTCCCTCGAACTCTTGATCCAGTAGAGTTCCGTCAGCATGATGGCGTGGTGACGATAATGGTGATGTGATCCGCGCAGGGCTTTGCCTAAGCACTACGATACTATGACCGGAGGAGTAAACTGTGGAGGGGGGCACCGCACACGGCTAAGAGAAATCTTGGTATGCCTATGGGGTGCCCCCCGCCCCTGTATATAAAGGGGGGGAGGAGTAGGTTGGCGGCCTAGGAGGAGCGCGCCAAGGGGGGAGTTCTACTTGGACTCCTAGTCCAAGTAGGATTCGCCCCCCACCTTTTCCTTCCAACGGAGGGGGAAAGAGGGAAGGAGAGGAGAGGAAGAGGGAAAGGGGGCCCCCGCCCCCTCCCCTTCCTATTCGGACTCCCCTAGGGGGGTGCCTCCCCCTTGTGGGCTGTCCCCTCTTCTCTCCCATGGCCCATAAGGCCCATGATTTCCCCTGGGGGGTTCCTGTTAACCCCTCGGTACTCCGATAAAACACCCGAATCACTCGGAACCATTCCGATGTCCAAATATAACCTTCCAATATATGAATCTTTACCTTCCGACCATTTCGAGACTCCTCGTCATGTCCGTGATTTCATCCGGGACTCCGAACAAACTTCGGTCACCAAAACACATAACTCATAATACAAATCGTCATAGAAAGTTAAGCGTGCGGACCCTACGGGTTCGAGAACTATGTAGACATGACCAAGACACATCTCCGGTCAATAACCATTAGCGGAACCTGGATGCTCATATTGGTTCCTACATATTCTACGAAGATCTTTATCGGTCAAACCGCATAACAACATACGTCATTCCCTTTGTCATTGGTATGTTATTTGCCCGAGATTCGATCGTCGGTATCATCATACCTAATTCAATCTCGTTACCGGCAAGTCTCTTTACTCGTTCCGTAATGTATCATCCCGCAACTAACTCATTAGTCACATTGCTTGCAAGGCTTATAGTGATGTGCATTACCGAGAGGGCCCAAAGATACCTCTCCGATACACGGAGAGACAAATCCTAATCTTGATCTATGCCAACTCAACAAACACCTCCGGAGACACATGTAGAGCATCTTTATAATCACCCAGTTACGCTGTGACGTTTGATAGGACACAAGGTGTTCCTCCGGTATTTGGGAGTTGAATAATCTCATAGTTAGAGAAATATGTATAAGTCATGAAGAATGCAATAGCAATAAAACTAAATGATCATAATGCTAAGCTAATGGATGGGTCTTGTCCATCACATCATTCTCTAATGATGTGATCCCATTCATCAATGACAACACATGTCTATTGTCAGGAAACTTAGCCATCTTTGATTAATGAGCTAGTCAAGTAGAAGCATACTAGGGACAGTCTGTTTGTCTATGTATTCACAAATGTACTAAGTTTCCGGTTAATACAATTCTAGCATGAATAACAAACATTTATCATGATATAAGGAAAAAAGTATAAATAACAACTTTATTATTGCCTCTAGGGCATATTTCCTTCACTAAGCTCCTTCAGCAGCTCACCGCTCGTCTCTGAGATGAGTTCGCCCTCAAGAATCTAGGGCCTCTGCATTACTTCCTTGGCATCGAGGTGGTACAACGCACTGGCGCGTTCTTTCTTCATCAGCAGTGATATGCTCATGAGCTTCTCGAGCGCACGTGCATGCTTAACTGCGAGCCTGCCGTCACGCCTGTCGACACGAAGGCCAAGCTCTCTGCACTTGACGTCTCGCCTTCACCAGATGCAACGTTTTATCGCTCCATCGTCGTTGCCCTGCACTACTTGACGCTCACTCACCCGGACCTACAGTATGCCGTGCAGCAGGTGTGTCTTCACATGCATGCTCCGTGTGACTCCCATTGGATCCTGGTGAAGCGGATTCTCCGTTATATTCGCGACACCATGGGTCTTGGCTCACGCTGATGGCGTCCTCCTCCACCGACCTCGTGGCCTACTCGGAAGCCGAATGGGCTGGCTGTCCGGATACTCGACGCTCTACATCAGGCTATTGCGTCTATCTCGGACCTTCACTGATCTCGTGGTCGTCTAAACGACATCTCATAGTTTCCCGCTCGAGTGGTGAGGCAGAATACCGGGCAGTGGCCAACGCTGTTGCCGAGTGCTCTTGGCTCCGCCAACTCCTTCAGGAGTTGATTTGCGATGTCCATAAGGCCACAGTCGTTTACTGCGACAACATCTCTCCCATCTACCTCTCCGCCAATCCTGTTCATCATCGCCAGACAAAGCGCGTCATCTACCTCTCCGCCAATCCTGTTCATCATCGCCGGACGAAGCGCGTCGAACTTGATATTCACTTCGTTCATGAACAGGTCGCGCTTGGCCGGATACGAGTTTTGCATGTTCCTATAGCTCAACAGTCCACCTTTGATGTGTTTCAGTCTAGTCTATGTGTCAGCCCGGTGACGTTTCGACTGCCGAGGGGAGGGGTGTTGAGCGTGTATTTACGTATAGGCTAGAGTCATGTATTTTTCTTTTCCATATAGTGTATAGTTTAGGAGGCAAGTCGAGATCGTGCACTCTTATACCTATATATATGTGCAAATTGCACGTGATCAGTGTGTCGCATACAATCTCATCTTTCCCAACAACAATAAAGTTTATTTCACAATATTTCTCCTCCCGAAATCAGCATTCGTAAAGAAAACTAAGGACTCATCGCCATAGCCATCGCCATCGCCAACCATTGACATATAAACGATGGTCCAAATATCAGCGATTGCTCATCATGGATCATCATCTACCTTCCTCTTGCTCTTGCGCCTGCTTGGAGTCAGAGTCCCCCGAGCAATCAACATGAGCACCAGGGGCGTCGAACTCGCGGAAGACCCGGAAGGCGGAGACGAGGGAGAGCGCGACGAAGCAGAGCAGCGCGGCAGCCTGCAGCGCCACGGACACGGTGGCCCTGCCGCAGAACCGACCGAAGTAGGAGCACACCTCGCCCCACGACACCTCCCGGTCGCCCTCCCTCGCCAGGTACACCAGCTCCGCCGCCGCCGAGCACGATGTCACCAGCAGGTACGCCGCCGCCTGCGCGCGCGAGGCCAAGTTTTCGTTAGCAACTTAGCACTGTACTACTAGTGGTTTTTACGGGCGGAGTGAAGATGAATGTAGAAGGGCAAAAGAGAAAGGAGATGGTGATGATCGGACCTGATCCAGGAGGAAAATGAGCCAATCGAAGCGAGCGAGGGACTTGAAGGATGACATCAGGATGGAGACCACGGAATAGGCGGCAGTGACAGCGTTAATGAAAACTAAATACCTGGGAGAAAGCAAAAATTAGCCTAAGTAATCAATAGCCTAATCCATTGGCGATAACTGGTCTGGGTGCGACTTGACACACTTGTTTGTTTAGAGCACATTCGAAGTTATATACGGCTTAGGAAATTAAACAAGGAAACTGCGCATAACAGGAGCAGGATTCAGAAGAAAAGGTGGGGCAAGGTTATGCAGGCTGACTTGAAGCCGGAGAGGTTGGAGAAGCTGATCTCCCCGTAGGTGTCATCGGCTTGCTTGTTGGTGGCCATCTCCCACAGGGAGGCCAAGGCGAGGGGGATCACGCACACCCTCAGAGCCATCTCAGGTACCTTGAAGGGCCTCCTCCTTGTCGTCGTCGTCGTCATCTTCCTCGCCGCTGCCTCTGCTGATCGTGTGCGGTGAACAGAGATGTCCGGGGTGGAGGACTCTCAGACGAACACTAGTGTCCAAATGGGAGAGCACACGGGCCAGCGCTATACATAGCCCCCCTCATGTAGTCATGTGAGTGCTGGAGGAGTGGAGCTGGCCCACAGAATGTGGCGTGCGTGGAGCTGCAGGAACTGGTGGTGGGTTTGGGTTGGGGCAACACGGCCTCGGCCGTCCATCCACCATTACGTGGCGCCGCCGATGAGTGTCGAGCCGTTTGAGAGCGGTTGGTAGCCGTCTCTCACCATTAGGGAAAAGATTGCCCTTTTTCTCCGGTAACCATGGTGCGACGCAATAGCTGTCGTGGGGACGGATCACACATGCCGACGTTCGTAGTCTGGCCTCCCCCACTACGGATTACACGCGGCGTCGGGCACCGAGCGCACGCGTGCTCGCCTCGCGGGGTCGTGACGACCCCGAGCAATGCTACACACGGATTCACGGAGTGTCCTAGTTAGGCTCTTTTGATTGGATAGATATTAAGGTGGGGGGCCATCCCCACCGAAAATCAGGGGGTGAGAAGATTAACTAGGAAAAGAGCCCGTCACAGCCCGTAAAGATCGAGAGGAAAGCTAAGAAAGAGGGCAATTAGTTAACGAGCGCTCTTTGGCCAGCTTCGCAACGATCAACGCCATTTAGTGCGTTCTCAGTCATTTATCACGTGTCGTGCTCTGGGCGCTTCCTCCGGATATTGTTTTTTATTTTTCCTCATGTGTTTTCGACTTTTTAAACGGTTTTTTTCGGGTTTTTTCGACGTTTTGGTTTTCACCGGTCTTCCTTAGCTTTTCGATAAAAAAATTCGAAAATAAAAACATTTTTGCGCAAAAAAGCGTTTTTTGGCAGAGTCATGGTTTTGCTTCCGCGAGAGGCATGGTTTTGCTTTCGCAAGAGTCACGGCCATGCCTCTCAGAATGAAAAAAACGTGTTTTCCGTTTTTTTTCCTTTCGCGAGAGTCACGGTTTTGCTTCTGCGAGAGGCACGGTTGTGCTTTAGCGAGAGTCACGGCCGTGCCCTCTTCGGAGACGAAAAAAATGCGTTTTCTGTTTTTTTTTCCTTTCGCGAGTCACGATTTTGCTTCTGCGAGAGGCACGGTTGTGCTTTCAAGAGAGTCACGGCCGTGCCTCTCGAAAACGGAAATTTTCTTTCTTTCGCGAGAGTCACGGTTTTGCTTCCGCGAGAGGCACGGTTGTGCTCTCGCGAGAGTCACGGCCGTGCCTCCTCGAAAACGAAAAGAATGTGTTTTCTCTTCTTTTTTTGCCTTTCACGAGAGTCACGGTTTTGCTTCCACGAGAGGCACGGGCGTGCCTCTTTCGGAAAAGGAAAAAACCCGTGCTCCCGGTTCGGTTTTATCTTTCGGATTTTTTCGTCCGGTTTTTTTGTGGAAAAAAAGTTCGTCAAAACCTATCAATATGGGATCTAGTTTTGAAGATCTCGAGGCGGTGAATCCAACGGTGAAAGCGGTTCGAGATTTGAACGCTCGGTTTAAGAGATAAAACGTTTTAAATAAACGGATCTACGAAAAAAGGGAAAACTTCCAGGTTGCGACAAGTGGCGCACATGCAGCGCGCCACTTATCACAACCTGGGGAGGTTAGAGGGATCTTTGCAACAAATACTCCTCAACTAGTGATTTTAAAGAAATGCTCAAGTCAATTTTTCTTTGGCTCGCGCTAGACACCGACGAAGGACATCAATTGTAAATGCAACACTTATCTCATAATCAGTGTCCATCGCGTACAACAAACTAATAATCAAAAGTTTACATCCATTACGTAACATTTTACGTAAATAAGACCAACAAAGTCAAGTCCATTTTTGCGGGTGAACAATGTCAAGTCTTGCCTAAATAAATAAAGCCTTGAAGTTAGTCTTGAAAGAAGGGAAACGCTGCCTATCAGAAGTCTGATAGAAAGCTTTCATCAGACCGCTCGTGCATCATTGATTCTTTCCTATTCCAGCGGTCCATATTTAGAAGCAAATTTTCAGCCCGTCAATTAATCACAAAATTTATTCCTCCCGAGTTAATCTCACCCCACCTGCCCCGTCTCAAACTCATCCACGAGCTCGCCGCGACGGCTACCTCTGCCACCATCACTCCGCCCAAAAAAAAATCCGCGACGACTACAACTCATCCACGCCAATGATGCGGCATCCCGCCCCTGATCTCACCATCGAGCAGGTAAACCCCATCGCTGCTCCAGTCCATCACCAGACCTTGCCCCGTCACCATCACCCAGCCGAACTATGGTCAGATTCATCTCATCTTTCATCCATTTTTAATTAGTTGTTATGATTTGCGTTAGTTTTGATCTGAGTGTAATTTGCTCCCACTTCGTCTACTCAGGCCCTCAACAACGACACCAACTGCGGCTTGATGTTGAAGGTGGCAGCCATAGATGTCCCTTGTTCCAATGATGACGGACGTCGCTAATATGTACCAAATCGGTCTTCACCTCGTCTCATCTCCCCTAGTTGATTCATTATTTTTCATCTCAATTTGGTATACACAAACTCGCTGAATTATCAACTAATTTTGGTGCTAATTACATGTCCAGATTTGTATGCTTCCGATTGAGATTATTAATGTTGAGATAGCGTTGTTTTCTATACTCAAATTTTCATGCTTCCCATCTACAAATCGCTCTCCGCACCATCCTATATTCCTAATCTAACCTAGGTTCTGACCTAGGTATTGTTCTTTTTGCCGTAGGGATATTTCCATTGTTGAAGCATTTTAGTATGTAGAGTTCTTATCCATTTACCTTTCATTTGTTCATCAGATTTTCCTAGCTCGGTCGCATGATCATGGACTTGGATTACAGGAAGCAAAGAGTAAGTTTGTAAGAAGCAGCACATCTGTCCATATGGCGATGGTGCGAGGGACAAGGTCCTCGCACTTGCATCACCACAGTAGATGGTGTGGTGGTGCCAACCACCACATGATATACTCCATGATACACCACATCGGGATGTCGTCCCCACTTTAGTTGGACGTGACACCATCCTAACATGGACGCTCAACATGCATCAGGGAGGATCATCAAGCAACGGGAGCTCGTGCGACTGGCCACATGAAACCACGCCTCGCATTCTCAATTGAACTACTTTGATTTCAACGAGGACATTAGCTAATGGTGCATTGATGTTGCAGTCTTTCTCCGTTCATGTCACTCCTGGTTGATGCCGTTCACCATGTGACGATGGAAGGAAACACACTCACCATTGGAAAGAAGCACGACTATCATCACAAGGAAGCATGACTAGCATCAATGGGAAGCATGGCCAACACTGAAAAGGAGCATGTCGGCCATCGACATGGTGGTGTCTGGAATTGTTATTTCTTTGGATGCATATTGTCGTTTCTTTGGAAGCAATAGTATTTTTGGTTTTAAACCAATGTAGTCTCAATGGTAAATTAGTCTGCTTGAGAACAAATATTTGTTTCCTCGGAAGCAATTTAATGGAACATTGGAAACAATTTACTGTCCTCTAAAATACATCTTCATCGTGCCACAAACAAAAAAGAATAGACTGTTTGCACTATACATAAGATCTCGCCAAATCGAAAGAATCTCCGATTAACGTGGAAGCATGAAACAGAAGAATGGTTCAATTCCTAGTCCTTACTACCACACAAGTACTTTATGTACACAGTTCAATGTATGCTATACTATGCTTCCAATTTTAGTAAACCATGTTTCCACCTATCACAATATGTGCTTCCTACCTAGCTCACCACCACACAAGTGCTTCCACGCCCAAATAGTATCACGCACAAGAAGAACCTACGGAATCGGAGCACACTCGACGGAAACAGCGAGTATGAGAAGATAAGGCACAAAGTTTTTCTTACACTCTAATCATGCTTCCTACAACGGTGCTGCATCACGCTTCATAGATGGCTGGATATACTTCTCATTGTACATTAATCAGTTATGCTTCTAACATCGGTGTACTGTGCTTGAAGAACTTAAATTTTGAATAGCGTATGCTCCAATGTTTTGCTTCAAACACCCAGTTGTAAGAAATAACAAACAAACTAGAGTCTATATATGTGAACATAAAACAGATCTTGGGGGAGTTAATTAGTAGGACGGATTTTTGGGAGCATTTAATCAGAGCAGATTTTTTGGAAGCAATTAATAAGGAAAGTGATAAAATCAATCAAAGACTTATCTCCTAATCATGTGGAAACTGCACGTAAGAGGGCATTCTAATCCAACGCTCCAACACTCTCCTATCCAATGGCTATGGACTAGTCTGATAGGTGCAAATTTGCAGTAGTCTGATGCCTAGCGCTTCCCTTTAAAGAAACACAAGCAGCGGAAATCAACTTCCAAGATAACTTGAACCTATGTCATTTTCGTTAACCCTGCAGGCAAACTGACTGGGGACGTCGTCGAAAACTTCTCTTCAAATCTCTAGTCTTCCATGCCTAACTGAATTAGTAGCCGGGGACAAGCCAATGAATACTTTGAATGTGCACACAAACAACCCGCGAAGGTGGTATAATAGATTTTAAATTCATGACCCAATACAAAAGAGAGGTTCTTGTACTATCTCTACGCATTTGCGAAAAGCAAGTTTTGCTGCATATGCATGCCCCACTCCTTTAAACGCCCGAGTTAATACTTCACTTGATATCAATAGGTTACAGATATCAACATATGGAGTTATAACCAGCTCTGATGTTAGGCACTCACTCAATTGATCTATTCCACTCGAACTACTAGCGATTATAGAGGGATTACATGCAAATCAGCGACATTCTTGCGAAGGCAGAAAGGGAAAGGTAAACTGGTCACTTCCGCCGTCGTTCGTTTGGTGATCCACTCGATGTCCTAGCCAGCTCGCGTCACCAGCTTAAGTACTCGCACGGCTGGGTTGGGCTGGTTGACCCACCCCGGGCCACAGAAGCACGGGTTGTTGTGTCGGGTGCGGCTAGGCCGCGCTGTGGGCTTGCTGGCAGGTGGGGTAGAGGTGTCAGGGTCTCTAACATCCCCTCCACCTTGGGAAGAGGTGTGCCCCCAAGCCTCCGCGTGCGGGAACCTTGCCTGGAGCACCAACTTGTCCTCCCAGGTGGTGCCGATCGCCGCGCTGGGCGCCCACTAAACTTGCAGTTGTTCCAGTACTGCTTCGTTCTTCTTGCACCACCTGGATTGAAGCACCTTGATCGGGACAGCTAGGTCGTCTGAGCTGGAGGGCAGCATGTCAGAGATGCTTGTGACTAGCTGTAGAGCGTGCCAGAGCTAGTAGACATGGAAG
This sequence comes from Aegilops tauschii subsp. strangulata, assembly GCF_002575655.3. Lineage (NCBI taxonomy): Eukaryota > Viridiplantae > Streptophyta > Magnoliopsida > Poales > Poaceae > Aegilops > Aegilops tauschii. Next base: position 184,613,472 of record NC_053040.3, read on the forward strand.
ACTGGGTGGACCGTCGCTTGGCGGCAGCTTGAGCTCGTAAGAAACATCATTGACCTTGCGATGATGGGAAACAGACCATAGAACTTGTAGCTGAGCTTGTGGTTGGCGTTGGGGGCAACTGACGATTGCACATATGGTTGTAGCTCGAGAAATACTTCATTGTTGACTTGGAATTACCTGAAGGAGCACTTCTTGTTGGCTTGGCCTTTCATGATTTGGCGTGCGTGGTGTAGTTGTTGCTGAATCAGATTCTGCATGAAGGCTCGCTCCTCAAGGCAAGCATGAAGTCCCGGTACCGAGGACGACGTGGTCGAAGTGATCCCCCAGTGTCTTGGTTCGCGCCCGAACATGGCCTTGAAGGGTGTCATACCAATGGCGGAGTGGTGTGAGAGTTGTACCAGAAATGGGCCAAGGGCACCCAGAAACTCCAGCGTCTTGGGCATGCTTGGACGAAGCAACAGATGTATGTTTCGATTCACTGGTTCACCCGCTCCGTTTGCCCATCAGTATCAGGTTGGTGCGCCGTGCTCATACAGAGTTCTGTGTCTGCATACTTAAACAGCTCTTGCTAGAAATGGCTCATGAACACAGGGTCACGGTCAGATACAATAGCCTCGGGGAACCCATGGAGCTTGTACAATTGCTGCATGTAGAGAATTGCAACTTTGGAGGCAGTGTAAGGATGTGCTAGGGGCAGAAAATGTGCGACCAAATCCTTTTGTCAACCACAACCACGAGGTAGTTGTAATGACCGGACTGAGGGAGACCTTCCACAAAATCCATGGCGATGAGTCCCAGGATTCCTGAGGAATCGACAAAAGGAAACAACAGGCCGGCGGAAGCGGTGCAGTCGGGCTTGGCTTGCTGATATAATTGGCAACAACTCACGTATTGCTGTACATGAGACTTCATCTTGGGCCAGGCGAAAAGCCAACGAATGCATCAGTATGTCACCGGGAAGCCAAAATGGTCACCCATCGGGTTGTTATGGAAGGACAGAGATGATGTGTTGCTGCATCGCGGTGGATCTGCTAGCCAGATGCGGTCACGGAAACGTAGGAGGCCGTTCTGTAGCTTGAATCTTCCCTTGGGATTGTCGCGGATGGCCAGTTGCTCCAGGAGGTGTTGTGCATGGGGGTTGTTGTTGTAGCTAGTGAGCACATCCTCCAACCACGCCGGCTGACAGGAACTGACCGTGTACATCTTCTCGGACGAGTTGGCTCGTGACAAGGCATCTGTCATCATGTTCTCGACGCCTTTCTTGTAGCAGATGGTGTACCGGAGGCCAAGTAGTTTGGTAAACGCCCGTTGTTGCCAGGGTGTGCTAAGGCGTTGCTCTGTCAAGTGCGTTAGGCTGTGTTGGTCGGTGGTGTATCATGAACTTAGCGTGTTGGAGGTATGGATGCCACTAATCCACTTCGATGATTATAGCCAAATATTCCTTTTTATAAGTCGATAGCCCCTGATAGCACGGGCTGAGGGCCTTTTTGTGACGCCCCGACTTAACCGTGCACTAACCATACACGCAAATGCGCACGATCAAGATCAGAGACTCACGGGAAGATATCACAACACAATTCTAGACACAAATTAAAAATATTAAAAGCTTTATATTACAAGCCAGGGGCCTCGAGGGCTCGAATACATAAGCTCGAATACACAAGAGTCAGCGGAAGCAACAATATCTGAGTACAAACATAAAATAAACAAGTCTGCCTTAAGAAGGCTAGCATAACAAGGATAACTGGATCGAACAGGCGCAGACCTCCTGCTTGGGAGCCACCTGACTACTCCTTGTCATCGACGGTCTCCACGTAGTAGTAGGCTCCGACGGGGTAGTAGTAGTCGTCAGCGGGATCAACTAGCTCCTGGGCTCCATCATCTGATCGCAGCAATCGGGTAGAGGGGAAACGAGGTAGCAAAGCAACCGTGAGTACTCATCCAAAGTACTCGCAAGACTTACATTAGATCTATGCTAAGTATGCATCGGTTTCAAAGGCCAGAATAGAGGGAAGGCCTAGCCTATCGAAGACTAGCATCTTGCAGCGTCTTGCAGCATTAGAAGAGTGCACATTAGCATAACATAAGTAATAAGTATGTTGTAGTAACGCCCGGAGATCCTTCCTCGACTCCCTGCGAGAAAGCAATCCCGGAGCCATCATATCCATTTAGTGTCTCCAGTATCTAGTTCTAGCTGTAATAGACCGGGATACAACTCCGAGCGTCCGTTACCATGGACACGGCTATTCAAATAGATATACTTCCCTGTAGGGGTGCACCAACTTACCCAACACGCTCGATTAATTCCGGCCGAACACACTTTTCTGGGTCATGCCCGGCCTCGGCTGATCGACACACCGTAGTCCTACCTAGGCTCAACAGAGAGGCCAGCACGCCGGTCTACATCCTAAATGCAAAGGGGTCATGGGCCAATCGTCCTTTGCAATCTTGCACGTTGCGAATGCGTCCTAGAGTAGACCCACCCCCTAATACAAGCGCAGGTGGTTACCGTCCAATTGGGCGTGCGCCGCTAAACTGCTGACATCTGAGAGCGTTCAGAAGAATCGTACGACACTGAGTGCCCATACTTATTCCCACGTGGTGATACCTTTGTTGACGAAGAGGGGATTTCATATGAGTTCTCAGCTACGTACACGCCTCAACAAAATGGAGTTGTTGAGAGGAAGAACCGTACACTTATTGAGATGGCGAGAATGATGCTTGATGAATACAAGATGCCAAGACACTTTTGGGCGAAAGCAGTTGAGAGCTTGTCATGCTACGAATGGACTATATCTTCACAAGCTTCTCGGTAAAATGGCATACGAGCTACTCACTGGTAACAAACCCCAAGTTGGATACTTTCGAGTATTTGGCTCAAAATGCTACATTCTTGACAAGCATCGTCGCTCAAAATTTGCTCCTAAATCTCATGAAGGCTTCCTACTTGGTTACGGCTCAAACTCTCATACTTACCATGTTTACAACAATTTCACCCGAAAGGTTGAAGAGAGGGTAGATGTGAAGTTTGATGAATCTAACAGCTCGCAAGTAGAGCAATTGCCAATTGATGTAGGAGACAAAGATCCATCAGAAGCAATTCAAGATTTGTCCATTGGCAAGATTTGCCTAATGGAGGTGAAGGAGAGTACTTCATCCATTCAAGTGGAAGCCTCAACTTCACATCAAGGTGAACCACAAGTTGTCTTGGAGGCATCCACAAGTGGAACACGTCAAGACAGAGGAAATGATGAATTAAAACAAGATGAACCACCTCGACCTCCTTCTCCACCTCCACAAGAGAATGACAACGCCACCAACAATGAAGAAGAAGAAGATGTGGATGTTCCACCCCAACCCAAGCAAATGCTCTCACGAGTTAGAGCAAGAGTCTCAAGAGATCATCCCGTCGAACAAATCTTCGATGACATTCAAACTGGGAGAATCACTCGCTCTAAAACTCGTTTGGATAACTTTTGTGAACACTACTCATTCATTTCTAGTGTTGAACCTATGAAGGTAGAAGAAGCCCTTGAGGATCCGGATTGGATAAATGCTATGCACGAAGAGCTACACAACTTTCAGAGGAATCAAGTGTGGACATTGGTTGAAATGCCCAATGACGGTCACAATATCATTGGAACCAAATTGGTGTTTCGGAATAAGCAAGATGAAGATGGACAAGTTGTACGCAACAAAGCTCGTCTCGTCACTCAAGGCTAGTCGAAGGTATGGACTATGGTGAGACATATGCCCGCATTGCTAGACTCGAGTCCATCCGCATCTTACTTGCTTATGCCAATCACCATGACATCACTTTATATCAAATGGACATTAAAAGTGATTTTCTAAATGGAGAAATTGAGGAGGAAGTTTATGTTAAACAACCTCCCGAAATTGTTAATCCCAAGAAACCTAATCATGTCTACAAACTTCATAAAGCTCTTTATGGTCTTAAACAAACCCCTAGAGCTTGGTATAAATGCTTGACCAAGTTTCTTATTGAAAAAGGCTTTGAATTTCGGAAAATTGACTCTACACTTTTTGCTAAAAGGGTTAATGTTGAATTATTTGTGTACCAAATATATGTGGATGATATCATATTTGGTTCTACTAACCCCCATTTTAGTGAAAAGTTTGGAAGGCTAATGTTGGAGAAGTTTGAGCTGTCTATGATGAGTGAACTAAAATTTTTCCTTGGATTGCAAATCAAGCAAACTAAGGAAGGTATCTTTGTCTCACAAATAAAGTATACCAAGGATCTTTTCAAGAAGTTTAACATGCAAGAAAGGAAAGGTATGAAAACACCCATGGCTACTAGTGGGCATCTTGACTTGGCTAAGGATGGCAATTCGGTTGACCAAAAGGTGTACCGTTCTATGATTGGTTCATTGCTATATCTATGTGCCTCCCGTCCCGATATTATGCTAAGTGTGTGCATGCACTACTGCAGGATGCTGCTAACGCGACACTACGATCAGGGACCCTTCCACGAAACTGTGTGCGATGCAATAATCGCAAACGGTGGTGAAAAAAACCCTGTCAAAAAAGGTGCAAAACATTTGCGATGGAGGATGCATCAAACACGGTTCAGATTTTAGTTGCGTGTGCGTTGCAGGGCATACAGTTCAGTTCAATTAACTGTTTGTGATGAGGAGGAACAAAAGAAATGGGCAGCCAGATGGAGGTGTGTGCGACATACAACATACGGTTCACTCGGATGAACTGTTTGTGATTAGGCAACACAAAAGAAACGGTCAGCCAGATCAAGGTGTGTGCGATATACAGCATGCGGTTCACTCGGATGAACTATTTGTGTTGAGACAAGAGAACAGAAACGGTTCAATATAACAAGATGTGCGTGATACGCGGCAAACAGGTCTGTAATCAGAAATGTGTGCGAAGACCGATAATAACACAGACGGTTGCTGCTAATAAGACGTGTGTGTTGTGCGATGGGATTGCATACATAACAACAACATACACACACACACACACACACACACACTTGTAAGGACATGGTTGCATAACCAAATTAAACATCCACTTACATAGGTGGCTACTACAACCATGGCATTTGCACACACCAAAGTAAACTATTACATGCATAATTACATAGGTGGCTACTACACACATGACATTTCCGCACACCAATAAAGTAAACTATATATTACATGCATGATTAACTAGCATAAACGATCATCTGATCATCATCTACTTCTTGTGACGCTTGCTCTCCTTGTGGCTCGATCCGGGCTCGTCGATTTGGGTAACGAGGCACTTCCTCATGTCAACGATCCGCCTATGCATCTTGTAGCATGTGTACACGCTCTTGGCGGCGAACCTAAGGTGAGGTTCATCCAGTTGCCGCATCCAGCCCTGTGCCAGGATACGGGACTTGTTCTCTGGGCATCCCGCTGCATCTTTTTGTAGTAGGGGTGGATGGTGGCCGAGGCGAGTTCGACCAGGGAGTCCTTCTTCGTGCTGCCCCAGACCCTGTAATGGTCATGGATTTTGACAAGGTTCTTGCAGGCCAAGCCCGTAACACTGAGCGCTTTTACATTGTTGGTGGTTTCCACCGTGGTGAACTTGTAGTCGGTGCTGTTGACAAACCTGTTGAAACGGTCATAAGGCTCTGTGACCATGCAGTAGTGGTAGATGAGGACATGATGGCGCACGCACAACTGGGTGACAGTAACCTTCTGATTATGCCGGGACGACTGGCAGTGTACTGGAGGTCTATGCCGACCACCTTGTACTTGTCTCGAGCAAGCAACTGCTCAACGCTGTTGATGTAGTCGTCCACCACGGCCGGGTCGATGGTGTACACCACCGAGAGATCCATCTCCCTCGCGTGGATCTCCACTCTATGCTCGCCGAACTCCATTGGAGCGCCGCTAGACATCCCCTCTCTATGTGTCGTCGTGGGTGTGCTTGTTGTGTTGTGGGGCGTGATCGAAAGGTTGAAGAGACTAAGGTTATAATGGCCGCGGGAATTAAAGGGGAAGACAGACGGCCAGGAATATCGGCAAGCCCTGATGGCCGTTCTAATTTGCAGCGCGTAACTCCATCGTGCCGCACGTAACTGCATCGCGTGGCAACGCGTGCGGCGCAACCGCATGCATATGGGGCCCCCGGCATGATCGTGCGCACGCCCAACCGCTGACAGAGCGCGCGCGGAGGGACGTGAGCAGAGCGCTCCGCGGTCGCCTCAATGGTGAGAAACCATATATATATATATGCATATAGCAGTTGAACACGCAAGGAAAAGCTGTCCACAAGCCGAGCACGCCGACGGACGCGAGCAGAGCACGCCGCGGCGCCTAACGACGAGCAGAGTGTGCCGCGGCGCCTAACAGTGAGCAGAGCTTGTCGAGGGACGCGAGCAGAGGCCGGCACAGTGATACGTGGCAAATAAGACGAACTGTGCGAGTGATGTCGGAGACATCAAGCATGAATCAGATTAGAGTTGCGTGTGCGATACGTGACATACAGTTGATTCATCCGATCTGTTTATGATGGAATAAGCCGTGTGTGTTGCGGGCAAACGCTTGCTGGTATATAACCTTAAAGTTAACCAAAAAAGTGTTAATGCATGTTACAAAAATTGTATAACTGAAAACTATGTTCAAATACGAATCCAACGATATAATCTTTGGCGACATGCATTCGTATATTATTAGTTAAATCCTACTTATAAACCAGGACGGGGGTGTAGTAGATAATTAAATCACAAACATTCTTTTTGTATTAACCGTATGTGTACGTGTCATTTCGTCCTCCTCTCGCACGTATTGTCACCTCGCTGCCGCAGACGGCTTACAGCGCAAGCTTGCGCAGCGCACGGGGGCGTTCTTTTGGCCAAACGGTGGCTCGAAGTGGCGCCAATGAATCGTCGGTGAGCCCGTTCCCGCGCAACCTCGGAGGTCCCCGCGCAAGCTTCCCGCCCGACTCGGTGAAATCTCCCAGAATCCCAATGCTTACCGGCCTGCTATATAAACCCTCATGGCCGGTGAGTCCTGTGTCGCATTTTCCCCTCCCTCCCTATAGCTTATCTCGTCTGCTTCTCCCACAATCGCCAATGGCACCGGTCCGTCGTCGTCGCTCAGCCACTCCGCCGTCATCAGAGGAAAGCTCCAACTGGGAGGCTACACCACGGCGGCGGCTCAGTCCTCGGCGTAGTGTAGTGCGCGTGGCGTCCCTATTGGGAGTGTGTGGAACACCCGTCGGCAGTTGTTGCCGGCCGCCGTTGCCGCCACACCACCATCGAAAGCCAGGGTCATCGCCCGCTCCGCCGCCGCGACCCGTAGGCAGGAGGTGGCCATCATGGCCGCCACTCCACTGCCGGCCATCACCCGCTCCGCCACCACGACCCGAAGGCGGGAGGTGGCCATCGCGGCCGCCACCCCATCGTCAGCCGCCGTGGCCACCAGCCCACCATCGACCGCTGGGATCATCACCCACTCCGCCACCGCCACCCGAAGGAGGGAGGTGGAGGTGGAGGCCCACATGTGCGTTAGCGACCTTGCGCTCTACATCGAGTTCCTGCTGGAGGAGGAGGAGCGCCTCGTCGAGCACGCAAAGAGCCTTACCGCAGCCATGGCGCAGCACACGCCAATGCAGAGGCGAGGAATCCAAAGATCTATGAGCAGTCCTGCCGCTTCGAGAGGGATCGTCTGGAGCGGCAGTGGGCGTTTGAGCTGGCGAGCGTCGCTGAACATGCAGCGGCACGCACCGTATTGCATTTGTCCAGCTCGTCGGCGTCCTCCTCCTCTTCCTCTTACTGAGCGCGCTCGGCAGAGCAGAGGCCATCGGAAGTAGCACAAAGCCCCTCCGTAGTAGTATTTAGGGGCTATTTTGTTCAGTTCATCTGACTATAGATGTGTGGTGGAACTGTACAACGTACTTAAAATTAGCTAGTATATATAATTGGGGAAAAGTTTGGTCGGTTCAGCTGTTGAGTTGAACTGTTTGTATAAATTAAGAACGACTGCTTAATCTATGAATGAAATCTATACTTAATTACACAATTTTATTTGTAAAAATTAGATAGTGCTAGTGATTTCTAGTTGCATATTTTGAAAAATCGTAATGTTACAAGGATTGATAAATGGCAATGTTACTAGATCAACAAATGTCAATCTTTCCAGTTTGACAAATGGCAACATACCCAATATGACAGATGCAAATCTTACCAAATTGTTTGTACGTGGTTGCACACGGCTCATCCAAAACAACCGTTTGCGTTGAAGGGATGCACAAATTCTGTGCTGCGAATTTTCCCTCAATTTAAGGGGGAAGACCATAGTTCTCACTTTGCATACGGGTGTTTTATCTAAAACGTTTGCGATCAAGAGGTGCAGAAATTCTGCTCGGCACATTTTCTCTTGGCTTCCTGGGAAAGCTGTCGGTTTGCATACAGGTGTTCTAACTAAAACGTTTGCGATCAAGGGCTGCACAAATCCTGCTAGGCACATTTTCCCTTGGCTTCCTGGGGAAGTTGTTGGTTTTGCATACGGGTGTTCTAACTAAAACGTTTGTGATTAGTGTTTTATATTTAAAAACCATATTAAACTGTGGCTTGGGCGCCATTAATGTAGAGGATGCGAGCAAGGTGGGCGGCCATAGAAGTCAAAGGGCTCGCTTCCCGGTGAGCCTGCGCGGCGTACAGCTCGCACACTTCCCGGTGAGCCTCCACATTGGAGCACAGCTCGCACACCTCCCGCTTAGTCAAGCAGTCAAGCACCTGTCCGCACGACACCTCCTAGCCATTAAAAGAGTGAGGCGTGGCGCCACATGAATGGTTAACTGAACACACACAATTTAAATTATACAAAACATTTGAGATGTTACAGTGGCAACTCTTTGTTTCAAAATGTTTGTTGGCTGTTATTCGAGTGCGCCTTCTCTCAAAATGGACATGAAAAATACCACAGCATGTCGGATGCCATTCCATTATAGCATGCAAAGTTTCATGAATTTCAGACGAGTTTTGGATTTACTAGAATTTAAAAACAAAGTATCTCAACGTTTTGCCGGCAATCAACAGTGCCCTGGTGTTTGAAATTCATTCCCATTTCTTGCATGGGACCTAAGCATGCACCGAAGGACACAGATTTGATTTTTCAACCAATTTATATGCATTGGAGCATGTGCATGTAGTTCAAATTTGAATTATGCACATAAAATGCCTAGAAAACCCAGTTAATGTATTGTTGTGTTATGTTGGCACTACAAATTTTTTGAAAGCAATAAGAGGCAACGGATATAGCTTCGTCCCCATAGGTGACACGTACGCTACCGAAACCATCATGCCTGTTGTGAGAAGCTTATACCCAAACCTACCCCAAATGGAACAAAAATTTTACCGCAGCATGTTGATGCCGCTCCATGATAGCATGCCAAGTTTCCTGAATTCCAGACAAGTTTTGGATTTACTAGAATTTAAAAACCAGGTATCTCAATGTTTGCGGCCGAGTGACGGTGGCAGGGTTTTTGAAATTCATACCATTTCTTGCATGGGACCTAAGCATGCAACCAAGGACACAGATTTGATTTTTCAACTAGTTTATATGCACTGGAGCATGTGCATGTAGTTCAAAATTTAATTATGCACCTGAAATGCCTACAAAACCAAGTTAATGTATAAAAATGTCCAAACGAACCGCGAAAAATTCCAAAATTAAACACAACACTCTTGTTGTTCTATGTTGACACTAGAAATTTTTTGAAAGCAATAAAAGGCAACGGATATCGTTTCGTCCCCAAAGGTGGCACGTTCCCTACCGAAACCATCACACTTTTTGTGAGAAGCTTATACCCAAACATGCCCCAAATGGGACCAAATTCTTACCACGGCATGTTGATGCTGCTCCATGATAGCATGCCACATTTCATGAATTTCAGACGAGCTTTGGATTTACTAGAATTTAAAAACCAGTTATCTCAATGTTTGCGGCCGAGTGACGGTGGCATGGTGTTTGAAATTCATTCTCATTTCTTGCATGGGACCTAAGCATGCACCGAAGGACACAAATTTGTTTTTTCAACCAATTTATATGCACTGGAGCATGTGCATGTAGTGCAAATTTGAATTATGCACATAAAATGCCTAGAAAACCCAGTTAATGTATAAAAATGTCCAAATGAACCCCGAAAAATTCCAAAATTAAACACAACACTCCTATTGTTCTATGTTGACACTAGAATTTTTTAAAGCAATAAGAGGCAACAGATATCGTTTCGTCCCCAAAGGTGGCACGTTCCCTACCGAAACCATCACGCTTGTCGTGAGAAGCTCTGGTTTGTGAGAAGCTTATACCCAAACCTGCCCCAAATGGGACAAAATTTTTACCACGGCATGTTGATGCCGCTCCATGATAGCATGCCAAGTTTCATGAATTTCAGACGAGTTTTGGATTTACTAGAATTTAAAAACCAGGTATCTCAATGTTTGCGGCCGAGTGACAGTGGCAGGGTGTTTGAAATTCATTCCATTTCTTGCATGGGACCTAAGCATGCAACCAAGGACACAGATTTGATTTTTCAACTAGTTTATATGCACTGGAGCATGTGCATTTAGTTCAAATTTGAATTATGCACATAAAATGCCTGGAAAACCCAGTTAATGTATAAAAATGTCCAAACGAACCTCGAAAAATTCCAAAATTAAACACAACACTCCTGTTGTTCTATGTTGACACTAGAAACATTTTGAAAGCTATAAGAGGCAACGGATATCATTACGTCCCCAAAGGTGGCACGTTCCCTACCGAAACCATCACGCTTGTTGTGAGAAGCTCTGGTTTGTGAGAGGCTTATACCCAAACCTGCCCCAAATGGGACAAATTTTTTAACACGGCATGTTGATGCCACTCCATGATAGCATGCCAAGTTTCATGAATTTTAGACGAGTTTTGGATTTACTAGAATTTAAAAACCAGGTATCTCAATGTTTGCGGCCGAGTGACAGTGGCAGGGTGTTTGAAATTCATTCCCATTTCTTGCATGGGACCTAAGCATGCAACCAAGGACATAGATTTGATTTTTTCAGCCCGTTTATATGCACTGGAGCATGTGCATGTAGTTCAAATTTGAGTTATGCACATAAAATGCCTGGAAAATCCAGTTAATGTATAAAAATGTCCAAACGAACCCCGAAAAATTCAAAAATTAAACACAACACTCCTGTTGTTCTATGTTGACACTAAATTTTTTTTGAAAGCAATAAGAGGCAAAGGATATCGTTTCGTTCCCTACCGAAACCATCACGCTTGTTGTGAGAAGCTCTGGTTTGTGAGAAGTTTATACCCAAACCTGCCCCAAATGGGACGAAAGTTTTACCACGGCATGTTGATGCCGCTTCATGATAGCATGCCAAGTTTCATGAATTTCAGACGAGTTTTGGATTTACTACAATTTAAAAACTAGGTATCTCAATGTTTGCGGCCGAGTGACGGTTGCAGGGTTTTTGAAATTCATTCCCATTTCTTGCATGGGACCTAAGCATGCAACCAAGGACACAAATTTGATTTTTCAAGTAGTTTATATGCACTGGAGCATGTGCATGTAGTTCAAATTTGAATTATGCACCTGAAATGCCTACAAAACCAAGGTAATGTATAAAAACATCCAAACGAACCCTGAATAATTCCAATTTTTTTGACGACACACCTATAGTTGCACGTTCACTGCAGATAAAAGTTCTAGCAATTCAAACACCATCCTTTGCAGCTGTGACCCCATTACGTAATTCAATTCAAGACGATAAATCAAGTAGATCGCACACAGTTTATTGATACGTATCCAACGTATTTATAATTTTTGATTGTTCCATGCTATTATATTATCCATAAAGGATGTTTTATATGCATTTATATGCAATTTTATATGATTTTTGGGACTAACCTATTAACCTAGAGCCAAGTGCCAGTTTCTGTTTTTTCCTTGTTTTTGAGTTTTACAGAAAAGGAATAACAAACGGAGTCCAATTGACGTGCCAATTTTTGTTGATTTTTATGGACCAAAAGAAGGCCACAGAGTAAAATAGTTGGGCCAGAAGAGTCCCGAGCCGTCCACGAGGGTGGAGGGTGCGCCCTACACCCCTGGGCGCGCCCCCTGCCTCGTGGACGACTCGGAGACCCCCCTGACGTGAGACCGACACCAAAAATTCCTATAAATACTCAAACCTCCAGAAACTAACCTAGATCGAGAGTTCCGCCGCCGCAAGCCTCTGTAGCCACCAAAAACCAATTGGGACCCTGTTCCGGCACCCTGCCGGAGGGGGGGGGGACTCATCACCGGTGGCCATCTTCATCATCCTGGCGCTCTCCATGACCAGGAGGGAGTAGTTCACCCTCGGGGCTGAGGGTATGTACCAATAGCTATGTGTTTGATCTCTCTCTCTCTCTCTCACTCTTTCTCTCTCTCTCTCTCTCGTGTTCTTGATTCGGCACGATCTTGATGTATCGCGAGCTTTGCTATTATAGTTGGATCTTATGATGTTTCTCCCCCTCTACTCTCTTGTAATGGATTGAGTTTTCCCTTTGAAGTTATCTTATCGGATTGAGTCTTTAAGGATTCGAGAACACTTGATGTATGTCTTGCATGTGCTTATCTGTGGTGACAATGGGATATTCATGTGAGCTACTTGATGTATGTTTTGGTGATCAACTTGCAGGTTCAGTGACCTTGTGAACTTATGCATAGGGGTTGGCACACGTTTTCATCTTGACTCTCCGGTAGAAACTTTGGGGCACTCTTTTAAGTACTTTGTGTTGGTTTGAATAGATGAATCTGAGATTGTGTGATGCATATCGTATAATCATACCCACGGATACTAGTCGTGACATTGGAGTATCTAGGTGACATTAGGGTTTTGGTTGATGTGTGTCTTAAGGTGTTATTCTAGTACGAACTCTAGGATAGATCGAATGGAAAGAATAGCTTTGTGTTATTTTACTACGGACTCTTGAATAGACCGACCAGAAAGGATAACTTTGAGGTGGTTTCGTACCCTACAATAATCTCTTTGTTTGTTCTCTGCTATTAGTGACTTTGGAGTGACTCTTTGTTGCATGTCGAGGGATTGTTATATGATCTAATTATGCTATTATTGTTGAGAGAACTTGCACTAGTGATAGTATGAACCCTAGGCCTTGTTTCGAAGCATTGCAATACCGTTTACGCTCACTTTTGCTACTAGTTACCTTGCTGTTTTTATATTTTTAGATTACAAAAACCTATATCTACCATCCATATTGCACTTGTATCACCATCTCTTCGCCGAACTAGTGCACCTATACAATTTACCATTGTATTGGGTGTGTTGAGGACACAAGAGACTCTTTGTTATTTGGTTGCAGGGTCGCTTGAGAGAGACCATCTTCATCCTACGCCTCCCACGATTGATAAACCTTAGGTCATCCACTTGAGGGTAATATATTACTGTCCTACAAACCTCTGCACTTGGAGGCCCAACAACGTCTACAAGAAGAAGGTTGTGTAGCAGACATCAAGCTCTTTTCTGGCGCCGTTGCCGGGGAGGTTAGTGCTTGAAGGTATATCTTTAGATCTTGCAATCGAATCTTTTAGTTTGTTGTTTTATCACTAGTTAAGTTTATGAAAGAAAACTAAAAAAAAATGGAATTGAGGGTGCCTCATATGCTTCATCTTTTTAATATCTTTCGTGAAAATGATGGAAAGGAAAATTGTGCCCAAGTGCTAGAAAAAGAATGCATTAAAATGTTTGGCACTAAATCTTTGAATGATGAGCATGAGTGCAATGTTGTTAGTATGAACTCTTTGAATATCCATAGTACTAATGATGATTGCACTAGTCATGATAAAAATTTCTCTTATAAGCATGTCAACTTTTGTGGAGTACATAGAGTTTGCAAGCACACACCAAATAGGGAAGATAGATTTTGCAAGAGGCATAAGTATTTATAAACTAAATGGTTGCAAGAAAGGCTAGATGTTTGTGCTGAAAATTTAAATTTTCCTAGCCATCCTTGTGAACTTTGCAATGAACATGGTCATTTAAATCTCCAATGCAAATTGTTTCATGATCGTATCGTGTCCAGAAATTGTGATGACTTGATTTCCCTTGTGCATCCTAATGAACTTAGTTTGCTTGTGGGTTATGAAGAAATGAAACGTATAACTGAGGATCTTCCAGAATTTGTCCTTGATAAAGTTCTTGATTTTGATCCAGAGGAAATTTATATGTATTGTGCGGTGAATTGCATTGAAAATCCTTATATTGCCAATTACATAAATACAAGAAAACAAATAGAATATGAAGAGAATACTAATGAAAGGGAAGAGGTTTCCCCGTATCCTCCTATTCTTTCTTATGATGAATCAGGTAACGAGGAGGAGCTTTCTATTCAACCAATCTCATTAATAAGGAGCTCCAAAAAGAGGATTAAACCCACACATAATGTGAAGAAGAAAAAGAAAAGACGGAGAAGCAAAGGTAAAAAGGTATCCCTCCCAAATGATATTGCTCCTATTACTCATTGTGATGATGATAATTGATATACTATTGGTGCTATCCATACTATTAATGACGAGAGTGATTATGCTTATGATATGCAAAGGCCCAAGCTTGGGGATGCTATGTTTGATGAGAATGACATGTTTGAGAATTTATTTGCTGCAATTAATGTTTGTCCCAAGATGGGGATGCTATGTTTAATGAACATGATATTTTTAGTCCCCCAAGTTTTGGTATGAAAATTTATTATGATAGCATGCCTCCTACTTATGATGATTATATTGATGAAAGTGGGTTTGGAAGAGTGTCAACTTTAGGAAGTAATGATCCCACTATTTTGCAGGATGTTGAATCTTATTGTGATAATTATAAAAGTGGATTTGGAGAGGTCATGACTTTATTTAGTAATGATTCCACTATCTTGGAAGAGGTTTCAATTGATTATGATGAGAACAAAGTTGCTACTTATGATGATTATTGGGATGATACTTATGTTATAAAAAGTAGTGATGATTATATTTACAAAACTTGTCATGATTATGATTACCCTTTTTCTGAACATTACTCTTTTAATGTGGAAACAATTTATAGTATTCGAGTTTCTTATGATACTCCCACTACTATTCATGAGAAGAAATTTGCTTATGTGGAGAGTAATAAAATTCTATGCTTGTAGATCATGAAAAAATGCTTTATGTGATGGTTATATTGTTGAATTCATTCATTATGCTACTGAAAATTATTATGAGGGAGGAATATATGATTGTAGGAATTGCAATAATATCAAGTTTCCTCTCTATGTTCTTAAAATCTTGAAGTTATGCTTGTTTTGCTTTCCTATGCTAGTTGATTCTTGTTCCCATAAATTGTTTGCTCACAAAATCCCTATGCATAGGAAGTGGGTTAGACTTAGTGCTAGTCATATTCTTCATGATGCTCTCTTTATGTTTCAATTCTTATATTTTATGTGAGCATCATTGAAATCATCATGCCTAGCTAGGGGCGTTAAACGTTAGCGCTTGTTGGGAGGCAACCCAATTTTATTTTTGTTCTTTGCTTTTTGCTCCTGTTTAGTAATAAATAATCTATATAGCCTCTGGTTAGATGCGATTTTATGTTTTAATTAGTGTTTGTGCCAAGTAGAACCAATAGGATCTTCTTGGGTGATAGTTGTTTGATGTTGCTGAAAAAGACAGAAACTTTGTGCTCACGAAAATAATTGTTATAATTCACCAGAACGTGATAAAATTCTAATTCTTTTTGAAGAAGATCAATATAAAAATTATCCAGGCTGTCCTAGTTTTTCTGAATTTTTGGAGTTCCAGAAGTATTCGAACAAATCAGATTACTACAGACTGTTCAGTTTTTGACAGATTCTGTTTTCTATGTGTTGTTTGCTTATTTTGATGAATCTATGAGTAGTATCGGAGGGTATGAACCATAGAGAAGTTGGAATAAAGTAGATATTACACCAATATAAATAAATAATGAGTTCACAACAGTACCAAAAGTGGTGATTTATTTTCTTATACTAACGGAGCTTACGAGTTTTCTGTTGAGTTTTGTGTTGTGAAGTTTTCAAGTTTTGGGTAAAGATTCGATGGACTATGGAATAAGGAGTGGCAAGAGCCTGAGATTGGGGATGACCAAGGCTCCCCAAGGTAATATTCAAGGACAACCAAGAGCCTAAGCTTGTGGATGCCCCGGAAGGCATCCCCTCTTTCGTCTTCGTCATCGGTAACTTTACTTGGAGCTATATTTTTATTCACCACATGATATGTGTTTTGCTTGGAGCGTCATTTTATTTTATTTTGTTTTGCTTGCTGTTTGAATAAAATACCAAGATCTGAAATTATTAAATGTTAGAGAGTCTTCACATAGTTGCATAATTATTCGACTACTCATTGATCTTCACTTATATCTTTTGGAGTAGTTTGTCGTTTGCGCTAGTGCTTCACTTATATCTTTTTAGAGCACGGCGGTAGTTTTATTTTGAAGAAATTATTGATCTCTCATGCTTCACTTATATTATTTTGAGAGTCTTCTAGAACAGCATGGTAATTTGCTTTGGCTATAAAATTAGTCCTAATATGATGAGCATCCAAGATGGGTATAATAAAAACTATCATATAAAGTGCATTGAATACTATGAAAAGTTTGATGCTTGATGATTGTTTTGAGATATGAAGGTAGTGATATTAGAGTAATGCTAGTTGAGTAGTTGTGAATTTGAGAAATACTTGTGTTGAGGTTTTCAAGTCCCGTAGCATGCACGTATGGTAACCGTTGTGTAACAAATTTGAAGCACGAGGTGTTTCTTTGATTGTCTTCCTTATGAGTGGCGGTCGGGGACGAGCGATGGTATTTTCCTACCAATCTATCCCCCTAGGAGCATGCGCGTAGTGCTTGGTTTTGATGACTTGTAGATTTTTGCAATAATTATGTGAGTTCTTTATGAATAATGTTGAGTCCACGGATTATACGCACTCTCACCTTTCCATCATTGCTAGCCTCTTCGGTAACCATGCATTGCCCTTTCTCACCTCGAGAGTTGGTGCAAACTTCGCCGGTGCATCCAAACCCCGTGATACGATACGCTCTATCACACATAAGCCTCCTTATATCTTCCTCAAAGCAGCCACCATACCTACCTATTATGGTATTTCCATAGCCATTCCGAGATACATTGCCATGCAACTTTCCACCGTTCCGTTTATTATGACACGCTTCATTATTATCATATTGCCTTGCATGAGCATGTAGTTGACATCGTATTTGTGGCGAAGCCACCCTTCATGATTTTCATACATGTCACTCTTGATTCATTGCACATCCCGGTACACCACTGGAGGCATTCACATAGAGTCATATTTTGTTCTAAGTATTGAGTTGTAAGTAAATAGAAGTGTGATGATCTTCATTATTAGAGCATTGTCCCATGTGAGTAAAAAAAGAGAAGGCACGGAAAAAGAAAAAAGAGAAAGGCCAAAAAAAGATAAGGCCCAAAAAAAGAGAGAAAAAGAGAGAAGGGACAATGCTACTATCCTTTTTTCCACACTTGTGCTTCAAAGTAGCACCATGATCTTCATGATAGAGAGTCTCTTGTTTTGTCACTTTCATATACTAATGGGAATTTTTCATTATAGAACTTGGCTTGTATATTCCAACGATGGGCTTCCTCAAATGCCCTAGGTCTTCGTGAGCAAGAAAGTTGGATGCACACCCACTTAGTTCCTTTTGTTGAGCTTTCATACATTTATAGCTCTAGTGCATCCGTTGCATGGCAACCCCTACTCACTCACATTGATATCTATTGATGGGCATCTCCATAGCCCATTGATACGCCTAGTTGATGTGAGACCATCTTCCTCCTTTTTGTCTTCTCCACAACCACCATTCTGTTTCACCTATAGTGCTATGTCCATGGCTCGCAATCATGTATTGCGTGAAAGTTGAAAAAGTTTGAGAATACTAAAGTATGAAACAATTGCTTGGCTTGTCATCGGGGTTGTGCATGATTTGAGCATTTTGTGTGACGAAGATGGAGCATAGACAAACTATATGATTTTGTAGGGATGAACTTTCTTTGGCCATGTTATTTTGAGAAGAAATGATTACTTTGTTAGTATGCTTGAAGTATTATTATTTTTATGTCAATATTAAAATTTTGTCTTGAATCTTATGGATCTGAATATTCTTGCCACAATAAAGAAGATTACATTGATAAATATGTTAGGTAGCATTCCACATCAAAAATTCTGTTTTTATCATTTACCTACTCGAGGACGAGCATGAATTAAGCTTGGGGATGCTTGATACGTCTCCAACGTATCTATAATTTTTGATTGTTCCGTGCTATTATATTATCCATCTAGGATGTTTTAGATGCATTCATATGCTATTTTATATGATTTTTGGGACTAACCTATTAACCTAGAGCCCAGTGCTAGTTTCTGTTTTTGCCTTATTTTTGAGTTTTACAGAAAAGGAATACCAAACGGAGTCCAATTGACGTGCCAATTTTTGTTGATTTTTTATGGACGAAAAGAAGCTCCCGGAGTAACATAGTTGGGCCAGAAGAGTCTTGAGACGTCCACGAGGGTGGAGGGCGCGCCCCCTGCCTCGTGGACGACTCAGAGGCCCCCCCTGACGTGAGACCGACGCCAAAAATTCCTATAAATATTCAAACCTCCAGAAAATAACCTAGATCCGGAGTTCCGCTGCCGCAAGCCTCTGTAGCCACCAAAAACCAATCGGGACCCAGTTCCGGCACCCTGCCCGAGCGGGGGGAATCATCACCGGTGGCCATCTTCATCATCCCAGCGCTCTCCATGATGAGGAGGGAGTAGGTCACCCTCAGGGTTGAGGGTATGTACCAGTAGCTATGTGTTTGATCTCTCTCTCTCTCTCGTGTTCTTGATTCGGCACGATCTTGATGTATCGCGAGCTTTGCTATTATAGTTGGATGTTATGATGTTTCTCCCCCTCTACTCTCTTGTAATGGATTGAGTTTTCCCTTTGAAGTTATCTTATCGGATTGAGTCTTTAAGGATTTGAGAACACTTGATGTATGTCTTGCATGTGCTTATCTTTGGTCACAATGGGATATTCACGTGATCTACTTGATGTATGTTTTGGTGATCAACTTGCAGGTTCAGTGACCTTGTGAACTTATGCATAGGGGTTGGCACACGTTTTCGTCTTGACTCTCCGGTAGAAACTTTGGGGCACTCTTTTAAGTACTTTGTGTTGGTTTGACTAGATGAATCTGAGATTGTGTGATGCATATCGTATAATCATACCCACGGATAATTGTGGTGACATTGGAGTATCTAGGTGACATTAGGGTTTTGGTTGATGTGTGTCTTATGGTGTTATTCTAGTACGAACTCTAGGATATAGATTGAACGGAAAGAATAGCTTTGTGTTATTTTACTACAGACTCTTGAATAGATCGATCAGAAAGGATAACTTTGAGGTGGTTTCGAACCCTACAATAATCTCTTTGTTTGTTCTCCGCTATTAGTGACTTTGGAGTGACTCTTTGTTGCATGTTGAGGGATTGTTATATGATCTAATTATGCTATTATTGTTGAGAGAACTTGCACTAGTGAAAGTATGAACTCTAGGCCTTGTTTCGAAGCATTGCAATATCGTTTACGCTCACGTTTGCTACTAGTTACCTTGCTGTTTTTATATTTTCGGATTACAAAAACCTATATCTACCATCCATATTGCACTTGTATCACCATCTCTTCGCCGAACTAGTGCACGTATATAATTTGCCATTGTATTGGGTGTGTTGGGGACACAAGAGACTCTTTATTATTTGGTTGCAGGGTCGCTTGAGAGAGACCATCTTCATCCTACGCCTCCCACGGATTGATAAACCTTAGGTCATACACTTGAGGGAAATTTGCTACTGTCCTACAAACCTCTGCACTTGGAGGCCCAACAACGTCTACAAGAAGAAGGTTGTGTAGTAGACATCATTTATTATCACCAACCGTGTGTGATGCAACACAAAATATCTTGGAGCACCGTCGATGTATAGTACGCCTATGGCTTACGCGAGAAGGTTCGTCGGCTACAGTCCCCAGCTGGCATGTCAAGCACACTAGCTCACTCCCCAAATATCATTTCACTGTTCATTCATCACCGGTGAAAGAGAGGGATGTGGACCCGCGTCGTGTGTGCAACTTCGGTGGCCCACTCTGGCGAGAGCGCGGCCGCATCCGCTAGGCGTGTCCTAACAAGCTTCGTGAGGGCGACCGCAATCTGCGTCCAGGCGGCCAAGGCAGCCCAAACGGCCGATGTTGCTTCTCAGGTGGCGGCAGCAGCATCTGCCTCGGGGATAGCAATTGGTGAGAGCGGCACAGTGATACGTCCATTTTGCATCATGCGTTTATATCGATATTTATCGCATTATGGGCTGTTATTACACGTTATGTCACAATACTTATGCCTATTCTCTCTTATTTTACAAGGGTTTACATGAAGAGGGAGAATGCCGGCAACTGGAATTCTGGGCTGGAAAAGGAGCAAATATTAGAGACCTATTCTGCACAGCTCCAAAAGTCATGAAACTTCACGGACGTCATTTTTGGAATTAATAAAAAATACTGGCAAAAGAATCCACCAGAGGGGGCCCACACCCTGGCCATGAGGGTGGGGGCGCGCCCTACCCCCCTGGGCGCGCCCCCTGCCTCGTGGGCCCCCTGGCAGGCCTCCGGTGCCCATATTCTGCTATATGAAGTCATTTACCCTGGAAAAAATCAGAAGCTAGCTTTCGGGAAGAAACTCCGCCGCCACGAGGCGGAACCTTGGCGGAACCAATCTAGGGCTCCGGCAGAGCTGTTCTGCCGGGGAAACTTCCCTCCGGGAGGGGGAAATCATCGCCATCGTCATCACCAACGATCCTCTCATCAGGAGGGGGTCAATCTCCATCAACATCTTCAACAGTACCATCTCCTCTAAAACCCTGGTTCACCTCTTGTATCCAATCTTTGTCCCAAAGCCTCAAATTGGTACCTGTGGGTTGCTAGTAGTGTTGATTACTCCTTGTAGTTGATGCTAGTTGGTTTATTGGGTGGAAGATCATATGTTCAGATCCTTTATGCATATTAATACCCCTCTGATTAGGAACATGAATATGATTTGTGAGTAGTTACGTTTGTTCCTGAGGACATGGGAGAAGTCTTGCTATTAGTAGTCATGTGAATTTGGTATTCGTTCGATATTTTGATGAGATGTATGTTGTCTTTCCTCCAGTGGTGTTATGTGAACGTCGACTACATGACACTTCACCATTGTTTGGGCCTAGAGGAAGGCATTGGGAAGTAATAAGTAGATGATGGGTTGCTAGAGTGACAGAAGCTTAAACCCTAGTTTATGAGTTGCTTCGTAAGGGGCTGATTTGGATCCATATGTTTCATGCTATGGTTAGGTTTACCTTAATACTTCTTTTGTAGTTACAGATGCTTGCTATAGGGGTTAATCATAAGTGGGATGCTTGTCCAAGAAAGGAAAGCACCCAAGCACCGGTCCACCCACATACCAAATTATCAAAGTAACAAACGCGAATCATATGAGCGTGATGAAAACTAGCTTGACGATAATTCCCATGTGTCCTCGGGAGCGCTTTTCTCCACATAAGAGTTTGCCCTGGCTTGTCCTTTGCTACAAAAGGGATTGGGACATCTTGCTGCACCTTATTTACTTTCATTACTTGTTACCCGTTGCAAATTACCTTATCACAAAACTATCTGTTACCGATAATTTCAGTGCTTGCAGAGAGTACCTTACCGAAAACCGCTTATCATTTCCTTCTGCTCCTCGTTGGGTTCGACACTCTTACTTATCAAAAGGACTAAGATAGATCCCCTACACTTGTGGGTCATCAAGAATCTTTTCTAGCACCGTTGCCGTGCAGTGAAGCGCCTTTGGTAGGTGGAATTTGGTAAGGAAAAATTTATATAGTGTGCTGAAATTTACTGTCACTTGTTACTATGGAAAACAATCCTTTGAGGGGTTTGTTCGGGGTATCTTCACCTCGTCCGGAACCACAATTAGCTACCCCTCAACCTACAGAACCAACTGAAAATGTTTACTTTGAAATTCCTTCGTGTATGATAGAGAAACTGCTAGCTAATCTTTTTGCAGGAGATGGAACATTGCATCCCAATTTACACTTAATCTATGTGGATGAAGTTTGTGGATTATTTAAGCTTGCAGGTATGCCCGATGATGTTATCAAGAAGAAGGTCTTCCCTTTATCTTTGAAGGGAGAGGCATTGACATGGTACAGGCTATGTGATGATATGGGATCATGGAACTACAAACGATTGAAATTCATCAGAAGTTTTATCCTATGCATCTTGTTCATCGTGATCGTAATTATATATATATAATTTTTGGCCTCGCGAAGGAGAAAGCATCGCTCAAGCTTGGGGGAGGCTTAGTCAATGTTATATTCATGCCCCAATCATGAGCTCTCAAGAGAAATGATTATTCAAAATTTTTATGCTCGGCTTTCTCTCAATAATCGCTCCATGCTTGATACTTCTTGTACTTTCTCTTTTATGATGAAGACTATTGAATTCAAATGGGATTTATTGGAAAGAATTAAACGAAACTCTAAAGATTGGGATCTCGACGAAGGTAAGGAGTCAGGTATAACACCTAAGTTTGATTGTGTTAAATCTTTTATGGATACCGATGCTTTCCGTGAATTTAGCACTAAATATGGACTTGACTCTGAGATAGTAGCTTCTTTCTGTGAATCTTTTGCTACTCACGTTGATCTCCCTAAGGAGAAGTGGTTTAAATATAATCCTCCCATTGAAGTAAAAGTAGTTGCACCTATTAAAGTCGAAGAAAAGACTATCACTTATAATGATCCTGTTCTTCCTACTGCTTATGTTGAGAAACCACGTTTCCCTGTTAGAATAAAGGATCATGCTAAAGCTTCAACTGTAGTCAACAAAACTAATATTAGGACACACAAACCTCCTGAGCAAGTTAAAGTTGAACCTAATATTGCTATGGTTAAAGATCTCTTGGCTGATAATATCGATGGGCATGTTATTTACTTCTGTGAAAAGACTGCTAGAATTGCTAAACCTGGTGCTAAAGATAAACCTAGACCTGTGGTGGGCATGCCTGTTATTTCTGTTAAAATAGGAGATCATTGTTATCATGGCTTATGTGATATGGTTGCTAGTGCTAGTGCAATACCTCATTCTTTATACGAAGAAATTATGCATGATATTACGCCTGCTGAGATAGAAGATATCGATGTTACCATTAAGCTTGCCAATAGAGATACTATTTCACCGATTGGGATTGTTAGAGATGTTGAAGTCTTGTGTGGAAAGGTTAAATATCCCGCTGATTTTCTTGTTCTTGGTTCCCCACACGATAGCTTTTGTCCCATTATATTTGGTAGACCCTTCTTGAACACTGTTAATGCTAGGATAGACTGCGAAAAGGATGTCGTTACTATTGGTTTGGGTGATATGTCTCATGAGTTTAATTTTGCTAAATTTAGTAGACAACCCCGTGATGAGGAATTGCCTTGTAATGATGAAATTATTGGTCTTGCTTCTATTGCCATGCCTCCTAGTGATCCTTTAGAACAATATTTCCTAGACCATGAAAATGATATGTTCATGAATGAAAGAAGGGAAATAGATGAAGTATTCTTTAAACAGGGACCTATTCTGAAACACAACTTGCCTGTTGAAATTCTAGGGGATCCTCCTCCACCCAAGGGTGATCCAATGTTTGAACTTAAACCATTACCTGATACTCTTAAATATGCTTATCTTGATGAAAAGAAGATATATCCTGTTATTATTAGTGCCAACCTTTCAGAGCATGAAGAAGAGAAATTATTGAAAACTCTGAAGAAGCACCGTGCTGCTATTGGATATACTCTTGATGATCTTAAGGGCATTAGTCCCACTCTATGTCAACACAAAATAAATTTGGAGAAAGACACCAAACCAGTTATTGATCACCAACGACGGCTAAATCCTAAGATGAAAGAAGTGGCAAGAAAGGAAATATTAAAGCTCCTTGAAGCAGGTATAATTTATCCCATTGCTGATAGTCAGTGGGTAAGTCCTGTCCATTGTGTCCCTAAGAAGGGAGGTATTACTGTTGTTCCTAATGATAAAGATGAATTGATCCCGCAAAGAATTATTACAGGTTATAGGATGGTAATTGATTTCCGCAAACTAAATAAAGCTACTAAAAAAGATCATTACCCTTTGCCTTTCATTGATCAAATGCTAGAAAGATTATCCAAACATACACATTTTTGCTTTCTAGATGGTTACTCTGGTTTCTCTCAAATACCTGTGTCAGCTGATGATCAAGAAAAGACCACTTTTACTTGCCCTTTCGGTACCTTTGCTTATAGACGTATGCCTTTTGGTTTATGTAATGCACCTGCTATCTTTCAAAGATGCATGATGGCTATATTCTCTGACTTTTGTGAAACGATTTGTGAGGTTTTCATGGATGATTTCTCTGTTTATGGATCCTCTTTTGATGATTGCTTGAGCAACCTTGTTTGAGTTTTGCAGAGATGTGAAGAAACTAACCTTGTCTTAAATTGGGAGAAGTGCCACTTTATGGTTAATGAAGGTATTGTCTTGGGGCACAAAATTTTTGAAAGAGGTATTGAAGTTGATAAAGCTAAAGTTGATGCTATTGAAAAGATGCCGTGTCCCAAGGACATTAAAGGTATAAGAAGATTCCTTGGTCATGCTGGTTTTTATAGGAGGTTCATTAAGGACTTCTCAAAAATCTCCCGGCCTCTGACTAACCTATTACAAAAAGATATACCTTTTGTCTTTGATGATGATTGTGTAGAAGCTTTTGAAATACTTAAGAAAGCATTGATTTCTGCACCTATTGTTCAGCCACCTGATTGGAATTTACCCTTTGAAATTATGTGTGATGCTAGTGATTATGCTGTAGGTGCTGTTCTAGGACAAAGAGTTGATAAGAAATTAAATGTCATTCAATATGCTAGTAAAACTCTAGACAGTGCCCAGAGAAATTATGCTACTACTGAAAAAGAATTTTTAGCAGTTGTATTTGCTTGTGATAAGTTCAGACCTTATATTGTTGATTCTAAAGTAACGATTCACACTGATCATGCTGCTATCAAATACCTTATGGAAAAGAAAGATGCTAAGCCTAGACTTATTAGATGGGTTCTCTTGCTACAAGAATTTGATTTGCATATTATTGATAGAAAGGGAGCTGAGAACCCTGTTGCAGACAATTTGTCTAGGTTAGAGAATGTTCTTGATGACCCACTACCTATTGATGATAGCTTTCCTGATGAACAATTAGCTGTCATAAATGCTTCTCGTACTGCTCCATGGTATGCTGATTATGCTAATTACATTGTTGCCAAATTTATACCACCTAGTTTCACATACCAGCAAAAGAAAAAGTTTTTCTATGATTTAAGACATTACTTCTGGGATGACCCACACCTTTATAAAGAAGGAGTAGATGGTGTTATTAGACGTTGTATACCTGAGCATGAACAGGAACAGATCCTACGCAAGTGTCACTCCGAAGCTTATGGAGGACACCACGCTGGAGATAGAACTGCACATAAGGTATTGCAATCCGGTTTTTATTAGCCTACTCTCTTCAAAGATGCCCGTAAGTTTGTATTGTCTTGTGATGAATGTCAAAGAATTTGTAATATTAGTAGACGTCAAGAAATGCCTATGAATTATTCACTTGTTATTGAACCATTTGATGTTTGGGGCTTTGATTATATGGGACCGTTTCCTTCCTCTAATGGATATACACATATTTTAGTCACTGTTGATTACGTTACTAAGTGGGTAGAAGCTATTCCAACTAGTAGTGCTGATCATAACACCTCTATTAAGATGCTTAAAGAAGTTATTTTTCCGAGGTTTGGAGTCCCTAGATATTTAATGACTGATGGTGGTTCACATTTTATTCATGGTGCTTTTCGTAAGATGCTTGCTAAGTATGATGTTAATCATAGAATTGCATCTCCATATCACCCACAGTCTAGTGGTCAAGTAGAATTGAGTAATAGAGAGCTCAAATTAATTTTGCAAAAGACTGTTAATAGATCTAGAAAGAATTGGTCCAAGAAACTTGATGATGCATTATGGGCATATAGAACTGTATATAAAAATCCTATGGGTATGTCTCCGTATAAAATGGTTTATGGAAAAGCATGTCACTTACCTCTCGAACTAGAACATAAGGCATATTGGGCCATTAAAGAGCTCAATTATGATTTCAAACTTGCCGGTGAGAAGAGGTTATTTGACATTAGCTCACTTGATGAATGGAGGACCCAGGCCTATGAGAATGCCAAACTATTTAAAGAAAAGGTTAAAAGATGGCATGACAAAAGGATACAAAAGCGTGAGTTTAATATAGGTGATTATGTGTTACTATTCAACTCTCGTTTAAGATTTTTTGCAGGAAAACTTCTCTCTAATGGGAAGGTCCTTACGTTATCAAGGAGGTCTATCGTTCCGGTGCCATAAAAATCAACAACTTCGAAGGCACAAATCCGAAGGTGGTGAACGGTCAAAGAATCAAACATTATATCTCAGGTAATCCTATAAATGTTGAAACCAATGTTATTGAAACCGTAACCCTGGAGGAATACATAAGGGACACTTTCCAGAACGTTTCAGACTCCGAAAAGGAATAGGTATGTGGTACGGTAAGTAAACCGACTCCAAAACAGTTCTAATGGAAATTTTTCTCTGTTTTGGAATATTTAAGAAAATAGGAAAATAAGTAGTCCGGGAAGGACACGAGGCTTCCACGAGGGTGGAGGGCGCGCCCCCCTGCCTCGTGGGCACCTCGTGTGCTCTCCGGACTCCGTTTTCTTGCACGATACTTCTTTTGGTCGGTGAAAATTCATTATAATCTCCCGAAGGTTTTGACCACCGTATCACGCAATTATCCTCTGTTCTTGTTTCGAGCTGTTTTTTCTGACAGAACTAGATCACCATGACGTTTCCAAGTGCCCCCAAGGAGAAGTTCTTCGAGAAGGTCATCAACCCCTACCTTGCGGAGGTGCTGCAACACCCTCAAACCATTGAGATGCATGAGGGGGTGCTGCACATCCGCGATGTTGAGGGACCAAGGAGGACCGGAAGCGTGGAGACAAGGCTCGAGGCAATGGAGCAACAAGTTTTCAAGTGTCAGGAGATGGTGAAGCGCGGACTTGACTCCAATCACATAATGATCGCGGAGTTCACCAACAAGCACAAGCTGGACACCAAGGACATTGGGGAGGCCATCTTAAAGCTTCACGAGAAAATCGAGCACCTCCAAGCCCAGATCTATGACCTGCAAAACCAAAACTGTGAGTATGAATATAGATTCAAGAGGATAAGTTTGGCTGCAGATTTAAGGATCCCGGAGACTCGATCATCCTTCTATGATGGGGAGCCTATTCCTTGGAAGAGGGACGACGAGCCTACATCATCAACAACTCCTTCACCAGCAAAATAGATATAATCACATGGGTATGGGCACTCCCCTTGGCAACTGCCAAGCTTGGGGGAGGTGACCCGGTATCGTATCACCATCACACTCCTATCTTTACCATTTTTCTTAGTTCGATCCTTTTGGTAATATCTTGATCTAGTAGAATAAAGTTTTAGTGTGATTTAGTTTTGAGTTTTGCCTTATGATCCTTCTATGTAATCGAGTCCGCGAGCTATATATAATAAAGATTAGTGTTGAGTCAAGGGCTTTATTATCTTGCTATGATCTTGAGGGCATAAAAGAAAAAGAAAGAATAAAAAGAAACAAAGAGATCATATTGATCTTGTGGAGAGTAATGACTTCACATATAAAGAGTATGATGATTAAAAGTTATTGAGAGTTGAGAAACATAGTTTTGGTCATCGTTGCAATTAATAGGATGTAATAAAGAAAGAGAGGTTTCACATATAAATATACTATCTTGGACATCTTTTATGATTGTGAGCACTCATTAAAATATGACATGCTAAAGAGTTGATGTTGGACAAGGAAGACAACGTAATGGGTTATGTTTTCTTATATCCGAAATAAAGTATATTGTCATGGATCATCCAACATGTTGAGCTTGCCTTTCCCTCTCATGCTAGCCAAATTCTTTGCACCAAGTAGAGATACTACTTGTGCGTCCGAATACCCTTAAAACCAGTTTTGCCATGAGAGTCCACCATACCTACCTATGGATTGAGTAAGATCCTTCAAGTAAGTTGTCATCGGTGCATGCAATAAAAATTGCTCTCTAAATATGTATGATTTATTAGTGTGGAGGAAATAAGCTTTATACGATCTTGTGACGTGGAAGAAATAAAAGCGACGGACTGCATAATAAAGGTCCATATCACAAGTGGCAATATAAAGTGACGTTCTTTTGCATTAAGATTCCGTGCATCCAACCATGAAAGCGCATGACAACCTCTGCTTCCCTCTGCGAAGGGCCTATCTTTTACTTTGGTCTTATTCATTATGCAAGAGTCATGGTGATCTTCACCTTTCCTTTTTACATTTTATCCTTTGGCAAGCACCTTGTGTTGGAAAGATCATGATATATATATATATATATATATATATATATATATATATATCCAATTGGATGTAAGTTGACATAAATTATTATTGTTGACATTACCCTTGAGGTAAAAGGTTGGGAGGCAACAATATAAGCCCCTATCTTTCTCTGTGTCCGATTAAAACTCCATAACCACAAGTATTGCGTGAGTGTTAGCAATTGTGAAATACTAAATGATAGTTGAGTATGTGGACTTGCTGAAAAGCTCTTATATTGACTCTTTCCGATGTTACGATAAATTGCAATTGCTTCAATGACTGAGATTACCGTTTGTTGGTTCTCAATGAAGTTTCTGATTCATACTTGACATTGTGAATAGATTGTTACTTGCGCATAAGAAATCATATGACAATATCCATATATGTTGCTGTTATAAGAATGATCATGATGCCCTCATGTCCGTATTTTCTTTTATCGACACCTCTACCTCTAAACATGTGGACATATTTATCTTTATCGGCTTCCGCTTGAGGACAAGCGAGGTCTAAGCTTGGGGGAGTTGACACGTCCATTTTGCGTCATGCTTTTATATCGATATTTATCGCATTATGGGCTGCTATTACACGTTATGTCACAATACTTATGCCTATTCTCTCTTATTTTACAAGGTTTACATGAAGAGGGAGAATGCGGCAGCTGGAATTCTGGGCTGGAAAAGGAGCAAATATTAGAGACCTATTATGCACAGCTCCAAAAGTCCTGAAACTTCACGGAAGTCATTTTTGGAATTAATAAAAAATACTGGCGAAAGAATCCACCAGAGGGGGCCCACACCCTGGCCATGAGGGTGGGGGCGGGCCCTACCCCCTGGTCGCGCCCCCTGCCTCGTGGGCCCCCTGGCAGGCCTCCGGTGCCCATCTTCTGCTATATGAAGTCATTTACCCTGGAAAAAATCAGAAGCAAGCTTTCGGGAAGAAACTCTGCCGCCACGAGGCGGAACCTTGGCGGAACCAATCTAGGGCTCCGGCAGAGCTATTCTACCAGGGAAACTTCCCTCCGGGAGGGGGAAATCATCGACATCGTCATCACCAATGATCCTCTCATCGGGAGGGGGTCAATCTCCATCAACATCTTCACCAGCACCATCTCCTCTAAAACCCTAGTTCACCCCTTGTATCCAATCTTTGTCCCAAAGCCTCAAATTGGTACCTGTGGGTTGCTAGTAGTGTTGATTACTCCTTGTAGTTGATGCTAGTTGGTTTATTTGGTGGAAGATCATATGTTCAGATCCTTTATGCATATTAATACCCCTCTGATTATGAACATGAATATGATTTGTGAGTAGTTACGTTTGTTCCTGAGGACATGGGAGAAGTCTTGCTATTAGTAGTCATGTGAATTTGGTATTCGTTCGATATTTTGATGAGATGTATGTTGTCTTTCCTCTAGTGGTGTTATGTGAACGTCGACTACATGACACTTCACCATTGTTTGGGCCTAGAGGAAGGCATTGGGAAGTAATAAGTAGATGATGGTTGCTAGATTGACAGATGCTTAAACCCTAGTTTATGAGTTGCTTCGTAAGGGGCTGATTTGGATCCATATGTTTCATGCTATGGTTAGGTTTACCTTAATACTTCTTTTGTAGTTGCGGATGCTTGCAATAGGGGTTAATCATAAGTGGGATGCTTGTCCAAGAAAGGACAGCACCCAAGCACCGGTCCATCCACATACCAAATTATCAAAGTAACGAACGCGAATCATATGAGCGTGATGAAAACTAGCTTGACGATAATTCCCATGTGTCCTCGGGAGCGCTTTTCTCCATATAAGAGTTTGCCCAGGCTTGTCCTTTGCTACAAAAGGGATTGGGACATCTTGCTGCACCTTATTACTTTCATTACTTGTTACCCGTTACAAATTACCTTATGACAAAACTATCTGTTACCGATAATTTCAGTGCTTGCAGAGAATACCTTACCGAAAACCGCTTATCATTTCCTTCTGCTCCTCGTTGGGTTCGACACTCTTACTTATCAGAAGGACTACGATAGATCCCCTACACTTGTGGGTCATCACACAGCAGCTATCCGTTCCACAGCGGCGGCCTTAGTCCTGATGGAGGCCGCCCACTACCATGTCGAGGCCGTCCACGCCCAGCTCATGGCAGTCACCGCACATATCGAATGAAGCTTCTCCGACAACGGTCGGCAACCCACGGCCGAAGAGTTGGCAATCGCCGAGAGAGTTCGAGCAGCCGTTCGTTCCTGCGCGGCATACCTTGCCACGACGGAGCCCGCCAAAGCCCGGATCGCGGCCACCCACGCCCAGCTCATGGCGGCCTATTCCAAAGATATGTTGGACATGGATGGCGAGATGCTTGCCGAGTATGGTGCAATTGATGCCATGGAGCCCCTTCCTAAGGAGACCGTCGGGCGCGAGCTGGACATGGAGGCGGCGGCGGAGATCGACGAGCACCAACCGTAGTAGTACTCTTTGTTTTGTTTAATTAAGAGTGCCGGTCTTTAATTTGTTAGAGTAATGTTTAGGTCAGCTAGCTCTGTTTAATTGCTGAACTTGCTCGATTAAGAATTGTGGGTGTGCTGTAGTCTCCTTTGTGTACCCAAATTATGCAATGACGTGGATGATCACTGTAACCAGGGAAATTCGAACCAAAATTTTTGACGTTCAAACTCATCACACACGGGTTAAGCTATCTGAATTGTTTGTGATGTTCACATATCGTACACAGTTCTGAATAAGGGACTGTGTCTGATGACACTTTGCGCGCCAGTTTTTTCGCCGAAGCAATTCCAAATTTTCGGCTTCCGTGGAATATCTACCTCCCCGCCCCTCCCCCTTACCAAAAGCCACATTTCCCCTATTTTCGCCTTCCTTTCCAAGTTGAAACCTTCACTCCTTGCTTGCAGCGCCGCCTCCTCGCCGGCGACCCTCCTTCACGCTGCTCGGCCTCGCCTATCCAGGCAGGTAATCCACACCCGACCCCCATCCTCCTCCTCCTTCCACATCCCACATGCCCCGACCGCCGGCGCGTCACCTTTCACCCAAGTCATCGACCCTCTACCAAATAAGCGCCGCCCTAAGCCATGGTGCGCGCAGTATAGCCAGGATCTCAAGGACCATTTGGCAGCGGAGAAGCAAATCGTGGCCACACGCACAGATGAGGTCGTGATGGCTGCCATTCATGTCGACCCCCAGATCTTGGAGGAGCACCTCACCGTCGAGGCCACCGTCGATGCCTCGCGCGCCGCCGACGCGACGCGGTTGGCTGTTTGGTTCAATTCTGCAATGCGATGCTCAATTGTTGTGGGTGCATTCTGTTATTGTATACCATGTGAGAAATAAATCGAATTTGGCTGTACTAAATACACGAGAAACAAATACAATTGCTATATTTCCAAGTTGTTAAGCATGATTGGTTTGGTCAACTGTCTGATCTTCTATTAGGAGTATGTTATATTGTGCAATATGGTGCTCAGTTAACGTTTGGTTCATTTCTTGTGGTGTTTAGTTAACTGTTTTGTTTGGTTCAATTCTGCAATGAGATGTTCAATTGTTGTGGGTGCATTATGTTATTGTATACCATGTGAGGAATAAATTGAATTTGGTTGTACTAAATACATGAGAAACAAATACAATTGCTAAATTTCCAAGTTGTTAAGCATGCTTGGTTTGGTTAATTGTCTGATCTTCTATTAGGAGTATGTTATACTGTGCAATGTGGTGCTCAGTTAATGTTTGGTTCATTTGTTGTGGTGTTTAGTTAACTGCTTGGTTCAATTCTGCAATGCGATGTCCAATTGTCGTGGGTAGAATTTTGTATTGTTGTGCCTGTGAGGAATAAATCGAATTTGGCTGCACTTAATACATGAGAAACATATACAAGTGCTATATTTGCTAGTTCTTAATCATGCTTGGTTTGGATAGATGGGTTTTCCATGTGGCTTCAATTAATCTGATGAATCTGCAATGTGCTTATTTTTCATCAACATATTTTACTGATAGCATGCGAACCCTTACTTAACCTGATGACTAACTACCTTATATGTGTTGCAGGGAAACAATGGGAAGCACTGAGGTTTACAATCGAGGTTAGCACGTGCATGGTCCGTTGTCTAATAGCACATTATTGTGCAATTGCAGGAACCATTATAATATTTAGGTTTTTAACAATTTGGACTTGCACATGTAGGTCCTGCTGTCAGAGGTTTTGACCCACTGTTCGACCCTTTTTGCATATGGGTAATGAGTTGTCCATGAATATTAGTCAAGTCAAGAAACTCAGAAAGATTGTTAGGATGAAGCAATTAGCAACAAAAAACAACAAGATCTTTGTCTGCACAATGAAGAAGATATCACTTCACTACAGGATGGTACTAACTATTATACCTTGCCTTTTTTATTCCTTTGCCCCTTTCCAATATAGAGAAGATATTTATGCACATCCTTGTTTTCAGGCCTTTCCAAAGCAGTTCACTGATGATTACCTCTCAAACCAACTGTATGGTCAGGAGGCGAGGAAGGTATTCATACAACACCCACGTCTCAGTATTGAAGTGTTCCTGAAGAGGACGAAGGATGGACGGTCAATCATCCACAGGCACTGGCCTAAAGTTACAAATGATACGTCTCCATCGTATCTACTTTACCAAACACTTTTGCCCTTCTTTTGGACTCTAACTTGCATGATTTGAATGGAACTAACCCGGACTAATGCTGTTTTCAGCAGAATTGCCATGGTGTTATTTTTGTGCAGAAATAAAAGTTCTCGAAATGACCTGAAACTTCACGGAGAATATTTTTGGAATTAATAACAAATACTGGCGAAAGAATCAACACCAGGGGGACCACACCCTGTCCACCCTGGAGCTCCACCGACCTCAACTCCAACTCTATATATTCATGTTCGGGGAGAAAGAAATCAGGGAGAAGGATTCATCGCGTTTTACCATACGGAGCCGCCGCCAAGCCCTAATCTCTTTCGGGAGGGCTGATCTGGAGTCCGTTCGGGGCTCCTGAGAGAGGAATCCGTCGCCATCGTCATCATCAACCTTCCTCCATCACCAATTT
Organism: Aegilops tauschii subsp. strangulata; assembly: GCF_002575655.3. Classification (NCBI taxonomy): domain Eukaryota; kingdom Viridiplantae; phylum Streptophyta; class Magnoliopsida; order Poales; family Poaceae; genus Aegilops; species Aegilops tauschii. Next base: position 184,647,149 of record NC_053040.3, read on the forward strand.
CATGATGCTCACCACCGTGCGTGAGTAATTCCATCGTAGGCTTGCTGGACGGTGATGGGTTGGATGAGATTTACCATGCAATCGAGTTATTTTTGTTAGGGTTTGATCCGTAGTATCCACTATGTTCTGAGATTGATGTTGCTATGACTTTGCTATGCTTAATGCTTGTCACTAGGGGCCGAGTGCCATGATTTCAGATCTGAACCTATCATGTTTTCATGAATATATGTGAGTTCTTGATCCTATCTTGCAAGTCTATAGTCACCTATTATGTGTTATGATCTGTTAACCCCGAAGTGACAATAATCGGGATACTTACTGGTGATGACCTAGTTTGAGGAGTTCATGTATTCACTAAGTGTTAATGCTTTGGTTCGGTACTATATTAAAAGGAGGCCTTAATATCCCTTAGGTTCCAATAGGACCCCGCTGCCACGGGAGGGTAGGACAAAAGATGTCATGCAAGTTCTTTTCCATAAGCACGTATGACTATATTCGGAATACATGCCTACATTACATTGATGAATTGGAGCTAGTTCCGTGTCACCCTATGTTATAACTATTGCATGAGGAATCACATCCGACATAATTCTCCATCACCGATCCAATGCCTACGAGCTTTTCACATATTGCTCTTTGCTTAGTTACTTTACCGTTGCCACTGTTACAATTACTACAAAACTGCTACTGTTTCTTTTATCACTGTTATCGTTACTTCCATACTACTTTGCTACTAAATACTTTGCTGCAGATATTAAGTTTTCCAGGTGTGGTTGAATTGACCACTCAACTGCTAAGACTTGAGAATATTCTTTGGCTCCCCTTGTGTCGAATCAATAAATTTGGGTTGAATACTCTACCCTCGAAAACTGTTGCGATCCCCTATGCTTGTGGGTTATCAAGACTATTTTCTGGCACCGTTGCCGGGGAGCATAGCTCTATTCTTTGAGTCACTTTGGATTTATATCTGTTGATCACTATGAGGAACTTGAAAGACAAAAGAACTAAGTTTTTTCCCTCAACTACGAGGGGAGGTAAGGAACTGCCATCTAGCTCTGCACTTGATTCACCTTCTGTTTTGAGTAAACTTGCGACACCTAAACCTGCTTCTGCTATTAATTCTGATATGTCGCATGTTATTGATGATGCCACTTCTGCTATGCATGATGCTTATGATGAAACTACTTCTATGCTTGATACTACTGTGCCATTAGGTGAATTTATTGATGAACTACTTGCTAGGGCTAGAGAGAATGAAATTATTGAAACTGATAATATTGATGGTGAAGATTCTCCCCCTAGATATGAATTGCCTGTTGTGCCTGAGGGTTATGTTATGGATGAAGAAACTGCTAGAGACTTTCTTGCTTGCAATGATAGATATGATCTTAAGAAATTATTAGCTAAGCTGAAAGAAAAATCTTTGAACGCTAGAATGAAATATGGCCCTGCTTTTGCTACTTCACCTATTTGTATTTCCAATAAGGATTATGATTTCTCTATCGACCCTGAGATAATTACTTTGGCTAAAGCTGATCCTTTTTATGGCTATGAATCTGAAACTGTTGTGGCACATCTTACTAAATTAAATGATATAGCCACCCTATTTCACTAATGATGAGAAAACTCGTTACTACTATATCCTTAAATTATTTCCGTTCTCATTAAAGGGTGATGCTAAAACATGGTTAAATTCTCTTGATCCTGGTTGTGTGCGTAGTCCCCAGGATATGATTTATTACTTCTCTGCTAAATATTTTCCCGCTCATAAGAAACAAGCTGCCTTAAGGGAAATATATAATTTTGTGCAAATTGAAGAAGAGAGTCTCCCACAAGCTTGGGGGAGGCTTCTCCGATTACTTAATGCTTTGCCTGATCATCCTCTCAAGAAAAATTAAATACTTGATATCTTTTATAATGGACTAACCGATGCTTCCAGAGACCACCTGGATAGTTGTGCTAGTTGTGTTTTCACGGAAAGAACTGTTGATCAAGCTGAATTTCTATTGAATAATATGTTGACTAATGAAAATAATTGGACACTTCTTGAACCAACTCCTAAGCCAACTCCGAAGAAAAGGGGTATTCTATTTCTCAGTCCTGAAGATATGCAAGAGGCAAAGAAATCTATTAAAGAAAAGGGTATTAAAGCTGAAGATGTTAAGAATTTACCACCTATTGAAGAAATACATGGTCTTGATAACCCGACACAGGTAGTAAAAGTAAATTCTCTCGATAGATTTGATGAAGGTGATATTCCTGGTTATAAGTCTGTTAGCCAATGCTTAGATGAGTTTAATAATTTTATTGTTAAACAAGAAAAACTTCAATGCTTATGTTGGTAGACAATTGGAACATAATGCTTATATGATTGAACACTTCTGTGATTATATGTCTAGAGTTAAAGGTGAACTTAAACTCATTAGTAAACATGCTTCTATGGTTACCACTCAAGTAGAACAAGTGCTCAAAGGTCAAAATGATTTGCTCAATGAATTAAATAATAAGAAAAATGATAATGCTGTTAGATTTATGACTAGAGGGGGTAAAATGACCCAGGAACCTTTGTATCCTGAGGGCCACCCTAAGAGAATTGAGCAAGATTCTCAGAGAACTAACATTGATGAACCTAGTTCTTCTAAGAAGAATAAAAGGAAAAATGATAGGACTTTGCATGCTTCTAGTGAACCTGTTGCTGACGCACCTGAGAATCCCAATGATATTTCTATTTCTGATGCTGAAACACAATCTGGTAATGAACATGAACCTAGTGATTATATTAATGATGATGTTCATGTTGATGCTCAACCTAGCAATGACAATGAAATAGAGATTGAACCTGTTGTTGATCTTGATAACCCACAATCAAAGAATCAATGTTATGATAGGAGAGACTTCATTGCTAGGAAGCACGGTAAAGAAAGAGAACCATGGGTTCAGAAACCCATGCCTTTTCCTCCTAAACCATCCAAGAAAAAGGATGATGAGGATTTTGAGCGCTTTGCTGAAATGATTAGACCTATCTTTTTGCGTATGCGTTTGACTGATATGCTTAAAATGAATCCTTATGCTAAGTATATGAAGGATATTGTTACAAATAAAAGAAAGATACCGGAAGCTGACATTTCCACCATGCTTGCTAATTATACTTTTAAAGGTGGAATACCTAAGAAAGTAGGAGATCCAGGAGTACCAACTATACCATGCTCCATTAAAAGAAACTACGTTAAAACTGCTTTATGTGATCTTGGAGCCGGTGTTAGTGTTATGTCTCTCTTTTTATATCGTAGACTTGATTTGAATAAGTTAATACCTACTGAAATATCTTTGCAAATGGCCGATAAATCAACTGCTATACCTGTCGGTATTTGTGAGGACGTGCCTGTTGTGGTTGCAAACGTTACTATTTTAACGGACTTTGTTATTCTTGATATTCCCGAGGACGATAGTATGTCTATTATTCTTGGTAGACCCGTTTTGAATACTGTAGGGGCTATTATTGATTGCAACAAAGGCAATGTCACTTTTCTTGTTAATGGTAACGAGCATACGGTACACTTTCCGAGGAAACAACCTCAAGTCCACAGTATCAATTCTATTGGAAAAATTCCAACAATTACTATTGGAGGTTTTGAATTTCCTCTTCCTTCTGTCAAGAAGAAATATGATATTCTTATTATTGGGGACGTGCATATCCTCGTTGAGGTAACCTAGTGCTATTCGAAAATTCTCCGGTTCCATGCGATTCAGAATGAGTTATAACAAGACTTGATCAACCTTGTTAGTGGATTCCTTTTGATAAGCATGAGATGGATGAAGTTAGAAAGCAAAACTCTCTGTACTCTCCTTTTACTTTCTGTTATTTAGAATAAATAAAGCAAAAATAGTATTTTCTCTCTGTTTTATGAATTATCCTTGCAATAAAAAATACCCCGAAAATAAAAGTTCTCCAAATGTCCCAAAAATGAAATATGATTTTTTCTAGAATATTTAAGAATTATTGGCACTGAGAACACACCTGGGGGCCACACCACCTGGCCACGAGGGTCCAGGGCGCGCCCACCCCCTGGGGCACGCCCCCTGCCTCGTGGGCCCCACGTGGCCCCCTCCACTTATTCCAACACCCGCACACTTCGTCTTCCTCCAGAAAAAATCACCACCTAGCTCAAACCCGTGTTCTAGCTCATCTTGGTGCCATTTTCGATCTCCTTGCTCAAAGCTCCATTCACAAAACTGTTTGGGGAGATTGTTCTTCGGTATGTAACTCCTCCAATGGTCCAATTAGTTTTTGTGCTAGTGCTTTATTTATTGCGATTTTTTGTTGCTGAGGTGACCCTGTTCTTGAGCTTGCATGTCAAATTTATATGGTCCCAAGTAGTTCTAATGCATGATATAGTCTCTAGGCACTTGTGGGAGTAGTTGCTATCAAGCTTGTTGAGCTTGGTTCACTTTTATTTTTGAGTCACTAAAAATTTCAGAAATTTTTCGAAGGAAGAAATATGTTTAGGAAAATGTACCAAGGTGGTTCTTCAAGGAAGCAAGGATCCAGGCTCGCGATACGTGAGCCGGACAATGAACTACCGAGAGAAGCTCAAGTGCGGCCTTGTGAATGGCCGTCAGAAAATTTCATGGTCCAAGCAGGAATTAAGGAGGAATTTGACGCATATGTGCGTAATGCTGAACTCGAGGGCTTCATGTTAGATAAGTGCCCCCAATATTACCACCTAATTGATTCCTTTGTGATAAGGTTTAAATTTACATCCTCGCGCAATTCTCACACTGTCGTATTTGATCTTTATGATAAATCCTATACCTTGGACTTAGAAGATTTTAATACTGCTTGTAAACTCCTGCAGTGGGGTAATGTTAGTGAACCTCGCAAATCTGAATTTAAAGATTTTCTTGCTAGTATCACTGTGGGGGAATCTAGAGAAATAACACAAGCTACCATAGGGAGCATCCACTTTCCTGCCATACATTACTTTGCTCTCTTTATAGGTAGATCTATTAACAGTAAGGACGAGGCATGTCACATGTGTGTCCCGGATCTTAGTGTTCTCAAGAGTGCTGTATTAGGAGATAAACAATATAACTTGGGGGCCATTGTTGCACGAAGGTTGCATCTTAATAGTTTAAGTGGAGACTTGTTTGGTGGAATTCATGCAACCCGTGTGGTTAATTTTCTTGAGATACCCATACATGAAAATGATATGGAATTGCCTCCTGCTTATCTAGATTTTAATGCTATGGTCCGCCATCAGTTTATTGAGAGGAATGAACAACCTCTCCAGTACCAACTAATCTTTGACAGGCGTCGCACTGTCCATGTTGCTCTCCCTGCTCCTACTTTCTTTGACTTTCAGGCAAAAGGGAGATATGTTATAACCAGGTAGGAGGCAAACGAGTACGAGAGGAGGACAGAGGCAGCTCGCCTCCAAGCTGCAGGTCGTGAGGCAATAGCCGTTGCATCTCAGTACGACCCCAGTTACAACTTCGGGTATCCGTCAAGCCAGCCGTGGGCATAGACCAACTTTGGCCAAAAGCCTAAGCTTGGGGGAGTACGTATTTCTCACCGACATTACATTCATGTTCACACACTCATTCTAGTTGTCGGTGCTCATACTTTTTCATTGTACTATCCATGCTAGTTTATTTTCCTTTTTCTCGCTTTCTTCTTGTGTGTTTGAAAAACCTTAAGAAAAACAAAAAAATTAGTTGTAGCTTTTAGCTAGTTTACTTTCCATGCCTGTAGTAATAATTAAAAGAAAACCCAAAAAAGATTTCTCGTTCTTCTTTTGCTTGTTGGGAGCTTTCCCGTGTAAATAGTTTTATTTCTTTTCTTTTCTTTGGGGGTCGAGAGGAGAAGACCATAATGAAAATGTTGAAGTGGTTCTTATATGCATTATTGCTGATTTAACCAAGAGCCCATATTACCTTGTCTTCTCCCTTGTATTAAAATGCTTGCAGATTCCAGCTTAGTCCAATTGCACGTGCACTATTATTATTATCCACACCGTTCGGTCGTGCAAGAGAAAGGCAATAATGACGATATATGATGGACTGATTGAGATGAGAGAAGCTGGTATGAACTCGACCTCTCTTGTTTTTGTAAATATGATTAGTTCATCGTTCCTGATTCAGCCTATTATGAATGAAACATGTTTGCAATGACAATTAGAGATTATAGTTGCTTATGCCATGCTTAATTAGCTAGGAGTTTATAATGGTTTACCTTGCGTGCCAACATGCTATTAAAATGGTTGTGATGTGGTATGATAGGGTGGTATCCTCCTTTGAATGATTCAAGTGGTTTGACTTGGCACATGTTCACACATGTAGTTGAAACAAAATCAACATAGCCTCCACGATATTTATGTTCATGGTGGATTATATCCTACTCATGCTTGCACTCAATGTTTATTAATTATAATGCACGTTCATGACAGTTGTCGTTCTCTAGTTGGTCGCTTCCCAGTCTTTTTCTAGCCTTCACTTGTACTAAGCGGGAATACTGCTTGTGCATCCACTTCCATAAACCCCAAAGTTATTCCATATGAGTCCACCATACCTTCCTATATGCGGTATCTACCTGCCGTTCCAAGTAAATTTGTATTTGCCAAACTCTAAACCTTCAAATGAAATTATGTTTTGTATGCTCGAATAGCTCATGTATCAACTAGGGCTGTCTGTATCTCCCATGCTAGGCGGGTTATTCTCAAGAGGAGTGGACTCTGCTCCTCACTCACGAGAAAATGGCTGGTCACCGGGATGCCCAGTCCCATGCTCAAACCAAATCAAAATAATTGCAAACAAAACTCCCTCAGGACTGTTGTTAGTTGGAGGCACCCGTTGTTTTGGGCCAGCCATGGATTGATGCTTGTTGGTGGTGGGGGAGTATAAACTTTACCATTCTGTTTGGGAACCGCCTATAATGTGTGTAGCATGGAAGATATCGAGATCTCTCGGTTGTTATGTTGACAATGAAAGTATGCCGCTCAAAATATTGTTTATCTCTATTTCAAAATCGAGCTCTGGCACCTCTACAAATCCCTGCTTCCCTCTGCGAAGGGCCTATTGATTTATTTTTATGTTGAGTCATCATCCTCTTATTAAAAAGCACCAGTTGGAGAGCACAGGTGTCATTTGCATACAATACTATTAATTTATATTGAGTATGACTATGAATGGATCTCCTTTACCATGAATTACAATGTTTAGTCAGTCCTTGATCTTCAGAGGTGCTCTGCATTTATGTTTTGCGGTCTCAGAAAGGGCTAGCGAGATACCATCTTGTTATATCATATTATGATTGTTTTGAGAAAGTGTTGTCATCTGAGATTTATTATTATTGCTCGCTAGTTGATTATGCCATTGATATGAGTAAACATGAGACCTAAATGTTATTGTGAATATGATTAGATCATAATCTTTGCTGAAAACTTGAATGCTGGCTTTACATATTTACAACAACAAGAGCAAACAGAGTTTGTCAAAGTTTTTCTTTATCACTTTCAGTTTGTCAACTGAATTGCTTGAGGACAAGCAAAGGTTTAAGCTTGGGGGAGTTGATACGCCTCTCATCGTATCTACTTTTCAAAACACTTTTGCCCTTGTTTTGGACTCTAACTTGCATGATTTGAATGAAACTAACCCGGACTGACGCTGTTTTCAGCAGAATTGCCATGGTGTTATTTTTGTGCAGAAATAGAAGTTCTCGGAATGACCTGAAACTTCACGGAGAATATTTTTGGAATAAATAACAAATACTGGTGAAAGAATCAACACCAGGGGCCCAAACCCTGTCCACGAGGGTGGGGGCGCGCCCACCCCCTGGGGCGCGCCCCCTGCCTCATGGGCCCCCTGGAGCTCCACCGACCTCAACTCCAACTCTATATATTCACGTTCGGGGAGGAAAAAATCAGGGAGAAGGGTTCATCGCGTTTTACGATACGGAGCCGCCGCCAAGCCCTAATCTCTTTCGGGAGGGCTGGTCTGGAGTCCGTTCGGGGCTCCTGAGAGGGGAATCCGTCGCCATCGTCATCATCAACCTGCCTCCATCACCAATTTCATGATGCTCACCGTCGTGCGTGAGTAATTCCATCGTAGGCTTGCTGGACGGTGATGGGTTGGATGAGATTTACCATGTAATCGAGTTAGTTTTGTTAGGGTTTGATCCGTAGTATCCACTATGTTCTGAGATTGATGTTGCTATGACTTTGCTATGCTTAATGCTTGTCACTAGGGGCCGAGTAACATGATTTCAGATCTGAACCTATTATGTTTTCATGAATATATGTGAGTTCTTGATCCTATCTTGCAAGTCTATAGTCACCTATTATGTGTTATGATCTATTAACGCGAAAGTGACAATAATCGGGATACTTACCGGTGATGACCTAGTTTGAGGAGTTCATGTATTCACTAAGTGCTAATGCTTTGGTCCGGTACTTTATTAAAAGGAGGCCTTAATATTCCTTAGTTTCCAATAGGACCCCGCTGCCACGGGAGTGTAGGACAAAAGATGCCATGCAAGTTCTTTTCCATAAGCACGTATGACTATATTCGGAATACATGCCTACATTACATTGATGAATTGGAGCTAGTTCTGTGTCACCCATGTTATAACTATTGCATGAGGAATCGCATCTGACATAATTCTCCATCACCGATCCAATGCCTAAGAGCTTTTCACATATTGCTCTTTTCTTAGTTACTTTACCATTGCCACTGTTACAATTACTACAAAATTGCTACTGTTACTTTTATCACTGTTACCGTTACTTCCATACTACTTTTCTACTAAATACTTTGCTGCAGATATTAAGTTTTCCAGGTGTGGTTGAATTGACAACTCAACTGCTAATACTTGAGAATATTCTTTGGCTCCCCTTGTGTCGAATCAATAAATTTGGGTTGAATACTCTACCCTAACAAAACTGTTGCGATCCCCTATACTTGTGGGTTATCAACAAAGACCTTCAACATCAATGAAGGCTCAATATTCGCCTTCTGCTTCAACAGTTTTCCGGATGAGATACATCTGTCTATGTACCATCTATGATGCTAATTTCAAAAGGTTATAGATGTTGCATGTGAAACTTGGTGCTGGTGTAGTTGTGTAATGGGGTAGCTGAGTGGTGAAGCTATATGATGTTGTACTCTGATGTATTTCAATTATGAAAATGAAATATATTGTGTGCTTAATATGAAATGTCAATTAGATTAATAAATGGATTATTAATAATCGGATAATTAGCCTGCTAATTGGGTTTTTATTTTGCAAACGGTTATTGAGAAAACACCGAGTTTGATGCATTCAATAAGGCAGACAGTTTTTAGGAATAAACCATCTTAGATTAATGAACAATCACACACAACATCCTCTTGAAAACTATTTGCGTTAGGCCACCTGGCGCAAACATTTACCACATAAAAACCGTGTGTGATGGACAGCCTTTGCCACACAGTTTCTTCTATGCACCGTGTGTGATGCATTCAATAATGCAAACGATAAATTTTTTAATATCCTGAGCAATGGCAGCGATATCACAAACGATTTAACGAGTAAAATTGTCTGTGATGTACCTATGAATGGAAACGTTTTCCTTGGAGCGACTGTGTGGGATGTACATGCGAACGAAAACGTTTAGCGGGGATTGATTGTGTGGGATGTACTTGCGTCCGGAAGTAATTTCGCCTGTATAATTGTATTTTTTTTAGCTCTACTGTACGTATTTCCGTATTTGAGGGCTCGCCGGTCACACACGAACTCATTTTGCCGAGCGTGTGTGCCAAGAGGGCATATCCCCGACGGTTTCTGGGTCGTGTGGGAAGGACCCCCCTATCACCGTCACTCACTAGGCGACGGTTCCAAATGTTGTCGCGGAAAGGGGTTAAAAATTGTTTGTATAGCACCTCGCTGTACTAGTGATGTGTGCACGATATCAAGCGGCTCCTAAAGAATGTCATGTTAAGTCCGTGAAAAGGATAGTGAGATACTTAATTCATACACCAAAGTTTGGCATTTGGTATCCTAAGAGGTCATCTTTTGATCTTGTTGGCTACTCCGATTCGGACAATGCCGGTGACAAGGTTGATAGGAAGTCCACTTCGGGTACTTGTCAATTTCTCGGTAGATCCCTTGCGTCTTGGTCCTCCAATAAACAAAACTCGGTATCCTTATCCACCACCTAAGTGGAATACATTGCCGTCAGATCATATTGTGCTCAATTACTTTGGATGACCCAAACTCTTAAAGATTATAGGATACATATGAAACATGTTCCATTGCTTTATGACAATGAAAGTGCTATTAAGATTGCTCACAATCCCGTGCAACATTCTCAAACTAAGCATATTTAAAGTCGTCATCATTTCATTCGGGATCATGTTGCTAAAGGAGACATCAATCTTAAGCATGTTCATATCGATAAGTAATTGGGGGATATATTCACCAAACCGCTTGATGAAAATATATTTTGCTGTTTAAGAGGTGAATTGAATATCATTGATGCCTCAAACTTGGAATAGAAATTCCATTTGGATACATGCAAGGCATGAGCCTCTTTATGACTAATCCTTCATATTTCTTGATACGTCTCCAACGTATCTATAATTTTTTATTGTTCCATGCTATTATATTATATATTTTGGATGTTTTATATGCAGTAATATGCTATTTTATATTATTTTTGGGACTAACTTATTAACCTAGAGCCTAGTCCCAGTTTCTATTTTTTCCTTGTTTTTGAGTTTACAGAAAAGGAATATCAACGGAGTCCAAACGGAATAAAACTTTACGATGATTTTTCTTGGACCAGAAGACACACGTAGGACTTGGAGATCAAGGCAGAAGAGTCCTGAGGCAACGTCAAGGGTCCAGGGTGCGCCCCGGGGGGGGGGGGGCGTCCCCCTGCCTTGTGGGTCCCACAGGAGTCCTCCAACCCTAATCTTTGGCCTATAAATTCAGAAATATTCCAAACCACCAGAAGCGTCCACAAAAATACTTTTCCACCGCCATAACCTTCTGTACCCGTGAGATCCCATCTTGGGTCTTTTTTCGGAACCCTGCCGAAGGGGGATTTGATCATGGAGGGATTCTACATCAACCCTGTTGCCCTTCTGATGAAGCGTGAGTAGTTTATCTCAGACCTACGGGTCCATAGCTAGTAGCTAGATGGCTTATTCTTTCTCTTTCATTCTCAATACCATGTTCTCCTCGATGTTCTTGGAGATCTATCCGACGTAATCTTCTTTTGCGATGTGTTTGTCGAGATCCGATGAATTGTTGATTTATGATCAGATTATCTATGAATATTATTTGAATCTTCTCTGAATTCTTATATGCATGATTTGATATCTTTGTATTTCTCTTCGAATTATCGGTTTCGTTTGGCCAACTAGATTAGTATTTCTTGCAATGCACTAGTACAACGAGGTGCTATACAAACGGTTTTTAACCCCTTTCCGCGGCGGCATTTGGAACCATCGCCAAGTGAGTGTTGGCGATATGGGGGTCCTTCCCACACAACCCAGAAACCGTCGGGGATAGGGAACCTCGATGCATATACCGTAGTCGCTACTCGTTTGTGCTCGCATTGCCATTGCAGTCGGTATTCTGTGGTGCTACGTTTACGATACGCGGCCCATCACAAACGATTCACTATTATAGAACGTGTATGATAAGCAGGTAGTCACACACATTCGCTTTTCCCAAACCGTATGCGATAACTAATTAAGAAGATTAGCTAATCGTCTTACGAGTGTCGGACAGGATTACGAAACGTCGTAACATCGTCGTACACGACAACTATCACACAAGCTATTCTGTGGTGCAACGTTTACGATGCATACTTCATCAAAAACAGTTCATGGCTGCGGATCGTGTACGATAAGGCAACTATCACAAACGTTTAGTTTGGTCGCACTGTTTGTGATATTGTCTGACATCGCACACGCTTTGCAAACGGCAACTGTGTGCATTGCACACGTTTCCTCTGTGTGAACCGTGTGGGATTATGGTGTATATCGCAAACGTTTGTGTTTTACCAACCGTGTGTGCCGTAATGACCTGCAGAGCGTAATTTCACTGTAATTTAATTGCTGCTATTTCAAAATGTACTGGATTTGAATTTGAATTCGAATGTATGCTATAGCTTTATTCATATCCATCAGGGTCAAGCAACCAATGCATTATTCGATTCATAGGTACATATGTTCAAGAATTGCATAAGAACCAAATAAATAATGATGAACCACAGTTGTATACTTGTACTATTAAAGACGGTAAAGAAAGAGGCAAAATACATTCTGGTTGCTGAACAAGGTGAAGCGGAATGCCCATATTGTGCCCTCCTCCATATTGTGCCCTCCTCCATGCAGAAGGCACGCACGACTTTAGTCCAACCTCTTGTGATGGCCGACCGCCCATCCTTCACGGTCTTCATGGAAACATCTAGATAATCATCATGTTCTGGTAGAAATACTTTAACCTTTGGATGCCCACCAATCATGTAGTTTGAGAGGTAATCTTGAGTAAATTGCTTTGGGAACCACTGCAAAGGAAAAAGATTCAGACATTGTCATCTAACACAACTCATTATGGGCAGTAAAAAGAAGGCTGCAGAGTTCTTACTTACCATCCTGTAGTTCGCTGTTGTCTTGGATAAAGTGTAAACAAATATTTTAATTGCCATCTTTTGACCCATTTTACTAACAATCTTTATCAGCTTCCTCACTTGATGCTGGTTCATCGATATCTCATTGCCCCATACGCAGAAAGGGTCAAAGCGCGGATCTTTACCAATGACATATGTACCTAAAAGCACCATGTTAATATTAGAAGCTAAATGCACAATGATGGAGTACAACACTCTTTTATAATATCTTATAACATCCAATATACTCACACATTAGATGAACATCTTATATTATGGGCCGGAAGGAGTTTATTGCATTCTTACAAATTATCGGTTGATTAACTGCTATTGTATCCAGGGATTAGAGTTAGTTTGAGCTAGTTCGGGCTCAAATATCCCTAAAGTATATCCAAACATGAGGGCTAGTTTGAGCTAGTTGCATCTAACCCACCCAAAAAAATTATCCAACCTAAGAGGTGCTAATTGGAGCTAGTTTTCCTAGTGCATTTATTGTCAATCTAACCCTATCATCCAAACACCTCTTTGGATGGAGTTAGTTCAGGGTTAGTCATGAGCTAGAAACTAACTCAAACCTCTAGCTAAGTTGAGTATCCAAACAGGGTTGTGTTGTTGTTGCTCTTCTACGTATATCTAGACATCATCAGAACATTAAGGTAACACTCTTCATTGTTGCTATGTAGCCTAGGATTGCATATTTAGACATTAAGTACAATGCATGTTGCTATGCAGCCTCAGATATATTACATATGGCCCTAGTTAACCTAACGATAAATGGGTTACAGATATATTCAGTTAAAAGTCAGATTCACCGATTAGTCCCTTATCAGCCCCCGACCTATATGGTACTAGCTACCGATATCCTAACAATGAGTATATATAAGCCATGGGATGAAACTAACCTCGATGGAAAACAGTAGCCGTTCCCAAAATTGTCCTGTGTAGATGCATCGAGAGGCATGTTAAGCACAACAGGCTAAACATCAACCAAATATATCCATGGAAAACAAAATAATTTCCAAAAGATAGCTTTAGTGTGCAGGTTTAAGCATGCTAGTAAAGCAAAACAAGTGGAAAGGTGTGTTAACTGCAAAAGGCCTAACATTTAACAACAAGCAAACATAGTCATTCAAACTGGTATTGTGCCCGTCTAAGTACACTGGTTATTGTTAAATAAAAATGGAAAGGCTACAAGATGCAGCAACCAAATGTAGTCATTCATGGTGGTATTGTTGAAACTGGTAATGATGAAATTGAATTGCATAGTACATACTTGCACATATAGAATATTGCGTTGTGAATAAATGGAATAAACAAGGCATACTATGGACAAACAAAGATAGCATTTGAAACTGGACATATTATAAGTACAAACAACCAAACAATCAAAACACTTTAAAGAGGCATATGCTAGCTATAACAGGCTTAACAACAAGCAAATATATGCATTCCTATCGGTATGTTTAAAACTGGATTGATGAAATGTACTGCACAATAAATAATTGCACATATAGAGCATCACATTGTGAACGACTGAAATAAACAAGGCATCACTACAAAAAAATACACTTCCGTGATGATACGTGTTTGTCACAGTAGGTCGCATTTTTTGTCATGCATGTACATCCATGACAATTTTATGATAGAATCAAGATAGTCATACCTGTGCTGTCGTAGAAGTGTTCCATGACATTACCAAAATTATCATCACGGAAGTGTCCACTTCCATGACGATAAATCGCGCGTCACAGAAGTGCTTTCGTCAAGGGTGACCGACACATGGCATCCACCGTAACGGAACGCCGTTAAGCTATCGGGTTCGATTTTGGATCCGATAACCCGTTAACAGCCCCGACCAATGGGGATTTTCCACGTGTAAAATTATCATTGGCTGGAGGAAACACGTGTCGGCTCCGCATTGGCACAAGTGTCACTCATCCAATGGGCGAGATGCGCCTATGATATGCTGACATGTGGACCGGCCCAAAAGTGGCCCATAAAGTTTAAATGGGCCGGCCCAACTAAAGACCCACAAGATTTTGCGGTCCATAATGGGCCAGCCCAGCAAAAGGCCGACGAGATTTTTCGTATCATAATGGGCCGGCCCAGCTAAAGGCCCACTAGATTTTATTGGCCATAATGGGCTGGCCCAGCTAAAGGCCCGCGAGATTTTGCGGACCATAATGGGCTGGCCCAGATAAAGGCCCAACATTCTCAGTTAAGGCCCGTACAGCTAGTGTCAAATCGGCCCATCAACGGCCTGTCCTAAACTTGTCATCATCGCGGCCCATGATCACTTCTGGCCCGTTAACAGTCCGCTAAGTATATGGGCCGAATTACGGCACGGTGTATTTCCGGCCTGTTAAAGGTCCTGCTTCATTTGGGCCCATTTACAGGCCATTGAAACTTTCGGCCCATAAACGACCGTGAAGGATTTGGGTCATATTCGGCCATGTCTGCCATTCAGCCTGTTAGCGGCCCACCATAGATTTGGGCCACTTTCGGCCTGTTGTGATTTTCGGCCTGTTAACGTCGGACGAAATCCATGGGCCATATGTGGCCCAATGTCACATCGGGCCCATTAACGGCCCATATAAAAATGAAGATAATCTAGCCCGACCGAACTTCCGGCCTGTTAAAGGCCCGTGTATTAGGTCGGCGCATTTACGGCCCGTCCGAATTTCGGCCTGTGAAAGATCCGCATCGTAAATGGGCCTAATCTCACTTTCGATCTTTTAAGGGCCCATGTTTTTTATGGGCTCGAGATATTTACACCTGTAAACGACCTATTGTTACTGAGGGCCCAAATTATGTTTAGGCCTGTTAAAGGCCCACTATGGGCACAGGCCTACCCGAAAAATATGAAATCTTATGCTGATTTAGGCCTAGATATTTTTAGTGGGCTACATGCAAATTTTGGCCCATAATCGTTTTTAGCCCAATTGGAATGGGCCCGACGAATGTTGGCATGTTGGGCTCCTATGAAGCTTTCGGCCAAATACATTACTAAGATAAACCTACACTATACAAAAATAGCATCATAATTATTGCAGCCTTTGGCAGCAGCATAAATGCTGTATCACAACAAAAGGCCTATTGGCATAAAGTTTACGGTGCTTGCAGATAAAAGCACCATCAGATGGATAGAAGCACAGATCATTTGACCTGAGTGCTAATGTTTCAGGCTATAGAATCTGATGGAGCAGCACACTCTTCACCTTTTTTCCGCCATTGCTCTTGAACAACGAAGCGAATGTCTGATAGTCTGGTTTCAAAACCATTCATATCTTGACGACATTTGTCAACCATTATTCTTGTTTCCAAAACGACGTCCATTAGGGATTGGACTTGTGTCTGGAGCACAGATATATCACTCTGTCTAGCAAGAAGATTTTGTTCAGTAGGCGATTTGGACGAGGTTACCTTGACAACCAACCCAGAATTACGCAGGAAGGTGCTTTTTGCACTGTTAGTGGAGACATACTGACGCACTGCAGCAAGAGGTGACATTGTGCCTGTGGTAGCCTCGTCACCTTCAGGTGGTTGTGGCTGTTCAACCATTTTTTCCATAGCTTCCTGAAAGTTTGAACTTGTAGATTAGTGTGCCAGATAAGTTACTAATGAGACAAAAACAAACAAAGTAGGTTACCCGTTTATACATAACTTATTTTGGTGAACTACTATAATACATTAGCATGTATTGTAGTGCCAACTACATAATAAAATCACTTTCAGAACATATATCCATGTAGCATGCCTACTGTATTGTCTATTTCCTCACATTTGTTGACATCTAAGGATAAAGAGACATGGTTTAAAGTAGGATGAACATAGTATGACATCATTTATATCATGGGCAAACAGATATAAAACAAACAGGCTATTTTATCATTGTGTGCGCACGTGAACATAACAACTAGAATACAGATCAAGACCAAAAGAATATCCTTCATCTCTTTTAAACCATGTAAGGTGAAATGATACGTTAATACAACTGTGTATAAAAGTGAACAGAGTAACTGACATTGGCTGCAAACCAAGTAGTTAAATGAACACATCACAGTACCAATCAGTTCAAAGGCAGGAGGAGTAAGGACTTACAACAGCGGTTGAACTGGTGTGCTCATGCCCTTCATCTTGCTGGTGTGGCAATCCTTGAAGATTTGCACTGCATTCGGTTCAGGTTCTTTTTGGTCCGCACAGGCTTTCCTCTGTATTTGGAACAAGTCAATATAGATACGATATTATGGCACAAAAAAAAGAAGGAAGTAGCAGCTATTTACAAGAGCCTCGGAGTGTGCAATATAGCTACGAGATCCTGTTGTCTATTGGAATTTCACTTTAGAACGGTTGGTCTTGTTCTTCAAACAGTTAGCCTAGAAGAAGATGCTCTTGTAAGGCACATACATAAATACAAGTTCAACATGTGGTCTGATCAAATACATATAGCCTACCGGATACTTTGGATCGGACCAGTGTTTAACGAGGGCTGTCCAGTCTTCATCTGTAATATATTCCACTGGAGATGTTTGGGCGATTTCATTGTTAGCCTTGCCTTCAAAGTGAGATTTTCTAAGGTGGTACCGATACTGTCGCAGAGCAGACTGAAAAACATGGGTGCATGCTTGTTTTGTTGCATCATCTTTTGGATCCAACTTGAACCTCATCTGTTGAAAAAAGAATGTGAGTCTTATTAGGAGGAAGCTAGAAAGTATGGGACAAAGCAAGACAATATTACTAATTGCGATGAATAACATTACTTACGGATAAATGGTCAAGGAAGGTGTTAAACTAGGTATTGTCTTTCTCATTCCTGTACTGGATCCACGTTGGGAGGATATGTGCATGACACCTAACGGCAACGGCTGCCTCTGATACTAACTTGGCTGACTCTGTAGCATCACGTGGCCTTTTTAAACCTGCCTCAAAATGGATCTCCATTCTTCCTCCTTTAGATTTTGTTAATCTGTCAAGCATTATCCCTTATGTCTGTTTCCGCTTGCGTCGTGGTGCTTGTTCAACAACGAATATGGAAAGTGTTAGTGTACATCAAACTGTGAGAGTACATATAAAGGAGCATGCAACTGCAACTTGACTCGGTTAGGTCGTCTTGGTGTTGATGCTCATGAGGTTCATCTGATCTTGCCAAGTCCTGTTGTGTCAGCAGTGCTTCGGAAGTAGTGTTAGGTGTGAAGGCAGCTTGGGAACTGGCCAGTTCCAGAGCAAACGAACGAGTAACTCGTTCAGATGCTGGTATAGTTGAAGCGGATGCTGCAGCTGGTGGAGCAGGTGATACTGTGTTTGTAGATTTAGCCGGTGGACTTGGACCTTCTACTTCACTATAAGTACCAGCAGAATCTGGATGGCCGATCCTTTTCCATTCCACCCGACGAGTAACACCACTCCCTACTATATTATTTTCCTTGCTCTTTTTTGACTTTGCCATGTCAAGCCGTACCCACAACACAAAAGAATAAAATTGCTCTTCATAACTCATTGATGAATGATACAGACAAGAAATACTTTGATGTAAGACAACCGTATGAGGATGGAATATGTAAGGAAAACAGGACGGCATGGCATCTGCACAGCTACGATGTGTAAACTAAGCAGAAGGATTTTCAAGAAAATAGAAGTGATGCAAGCTAGACACCATGTGAAAGATGCAACCAATATTACTCTGCCAAGTTAAAAGTGTCTTGTCATAAGTGGCAATTCGAAAAATTAGAAGCAGTACAACGTAGAAATCAATGCAAGATGCAACCACTATCAAACTGCCATGTTAAAAGTGTCCAATCATGAGTGGCTGATGTGGGATACACAACAACAGTACTTTGATGTAAGAACATGGTATGATAGATAGATGCAGTGTATTCTAGACACAGAACGCCATGTCATATGCACATGTATAACGTATGAACTCAGCAAGTGCAATTTAATCAAAATAGAAGAAATACAGGCTAGACAACATATGCAACATGAAACCAATTATCACATAGTCAACTTAGAACAAGCACCTGCGATGGAGTACGGGAGATGAACTCATCATGTAGACTTGGGACTTCAACTTCATTAGCAATAGCAGTGGCAAATCTAGAGAGTCTTTGTTTGCGTCGGTGCGGACGACCACCAACACCCCCTAACTTACTCTTTTCCTTCCTATTTTCTGATATTGACTTATGAAGTCAAAACCACAAGAATATGAATAAAATTAGCTCTGCATAACTGGTTGATGCATGATACACACGAACACTACTTTGATGTAAGGCAAGCGCAGGATAGGAGATGGAATATATACAAAAAAGACAGCGTTTCATATTCACACGTACGATAAGAGGATGGAATATGTATGAAAAAACAGTAAGCGGAAGGCATTTCAACAAAATTAGAAGAAATGAAAGCTAGGCACCATATGAACATGCAACCAATATGACTCTATCAGGTAAAAAGTGTCTCGTCGTAAGTGCCATTTCAAGAAATTAGAAGCGGTACAAGCTATAAGACAATGCAATATGCAACCTACATCACAGTCCCAAGTAAAATGTGTCTTATGGGTAAGTGATCGTTGCAGGTATAAGTTGTAAGCTACGCAGATGCACTTCAACATAATCAGAAGCAATACAAACTAGACATCATACGGAAAACAAAACCACATATAACAGTTCCAAGTTAGAGCAAGCACCTATGATGGTGGAGTAGGGGAGATGTGCTCATCATGTACACGTATGTTCTAGAAACAGGAACACGTGTCATATTCACAGGCATTATGTGTAAAGTAAGCAGATGCAATTCAACAAAGTTAGAAGCAATACAAGCTAGACATCATACGCAACATGCAACAACATATAATAGTGCCAAGTTAAAGAAAGCACCTGTGATGGTGGAGTAGGGGAGATGTGCTCATCATCTACACAGCTACGTTGACTGTCTAGCCTTGCGTTGTCTTGCGAATCTTGTTGGGAGGATGGCGGAGTAGAATCTATAGAGAACCTCCGTTTCAGTTGCTCGGAAGGACCACCATCATCCAATGCCTTGCCAATTTCCTTCAGCTTTATTGATTTTGCATTGTGAGGTCAAACCGACAAGAAAAAGGAATATAATTTGCTCTTCAGAACTCATTCATGCATGATACTAACGAACACTACTCTGATGAAAGGCAAAGTTATGATACGAGGATGGAATACGTATGAAAAAATGGACGGCTTGACATATTCACACCTATGATGTGGTAACTAAGCAGAAGGCACTTCAACAAATTAGAAGCACTGCAAACTAGACACCATATGAAAGGTGCAATCAATATCACTCTGCCAAGTTAAAACTGTCTCGTCATAGGTGGCGTTCATCAAACTAGAAGCAATACATGCTAGAAATCATATTCAATACGCAAACCAATATCACACTGCCAACTTAAAGGTGTTCCATCATAAGTGACTGATGCAGGATACACAATAAGAGTAGTTTCATGTAAGAACATGGTGTGATAGACAGATATAGTATGTACCAAAAACAGGAAAGCGTGTCATATTCACACGTATCATGTGTAAGCTAAGCAGATGCAGTTTACACTAATTAGGAGCAATACAAGCTAGACACTATATGCAACATGCAATCAGATATCGCACTGCCAAGTTAGAGCAAGCACCTTGGATGGTGGAGTAGGGGAGCGGAGACTTGGACCATGTAATGCACTATAAGTACAAGGAGAATCGGTACAGATGCTCCGTTTACGTTGCTGCAGAGGACCACCATCATCGCCTTCCTTCCTCTTTCTTGATTTTGCCTTGTCAAGTCAAACCCACAAGAAAAAGGAATAAAATTTGCTCTTCAGAACTCATTGATGCATGATACTGACGAACACTACTTTCATGTAAGGCAGCCGCATGATAGGACGATGGAATATGTATGAAAAATAGGACGGCGTGACATATTGATAAGTATGATGTATAAAGTGTAAACTAAGCACAAGGTGCTTGAACTTGTTAGAATCAATGCAAGCTAGAAACCATATGAATGATGAATCCAATATCACTCTGCCAAATTAAAAGGGTGCCCTAACAAATGTATTTGACCAAATTAGAAGCAATACATGGCAACAGGCTAGAAATAATATGCAATATGCAACGAATAAAGGTGACTCATCGTAAGTGATTGATGCAGGATACAGAAGAGAGGTAGTTTCATGTAAGAACAAGGTCAACACATAGATGTAGTGTGTACCAAAAATAGGAAGGCATGTCATATTCATAGGTATAATGTGTAAACTAAGCAGATGCAATTCACCCTAATTAGAAGCATTACAAGCTAGACACCGTATGCAACATGCAACCACATATCACACTGCGAAGTTAGAGCAAGCACCTGTGATGGTGGTGTGGGGGAATTGCTGTCATCAACTAGAGAGCTACGTTGACTATCTTCATTTAGCCTTGCTATTTCTTGAGAATCATGTGGGGAGGATGACACTGCACTCTTTAAACGAGTATGGTGTCTCACAGTAACCCACCCGGGTGACTGTCTCATCATAAGTGATTGACGAGGGATACAAAAGAGCATTAGTTTGATGTACGAACATGGTTAATAGACATATGTAGTATGTATCAAAAACAGGAAGGCATGTCATTATCAAAGGTATAATGTGTAAAGTAAGCAGATGCAATTTAACCAAATTGGAAGCAATACAAGCTAGACACCATATGCAACATGCAACCACATTTGACAGCGCGAAGTTAAAGCAAGCACCTGGGATGGTTGTGTGTGGCAATTGAGATCATCAACTGCAGAGCTACGTTTACTGTCTCCAACTGCTGACACTGCATCCTTTAGAGCGCTGAAACGCTTAGTGCTTATCTTCGAATTACACTGGAGCGACTTCTGTCTTTTCTTTTCAGCATTCATCAACATTGCGTCAGAGTCTGAAATACCCATGCATAAAAAAAGAATAGTGTGAGTATGGGTGAAGTGTGTGCACAATTAGTACAGTGTAAAGGTAGCAGATAGCAGGTCGGTGAGAAATAAATGACGAGAGACATATGATAGCTCTACAACATGCATGGCACACTAAATTACTACAGGATTCTATGAAAATAACATTCGACTGAAAACAAATAGGTCAGTCCATTTTTTCTGCACCGTTCGATGTACAAAGAACGGGCAGATCGCCTTCATCTACCTCCAGCCAGTCAGTGTTGACGATCTTCCTCGAAACGGCAGCGACCACTGGCCCAGTCCCCTGCCTGCGCCCTCCCCACGACCTCACCGCACCGCCGTACTTGGCACCGCCCCCCGGCAATCCATTCAAGCTCCGCCGACCTCCAGATCGGGCGCAAGCAGCTCGTGCGCCCCACACCCCTATGATAGACACCGATGCCGCTTCCCCGGCGTACAGGCGGACTAGGTGCTCCGCGCACCTAAGCGGGTGCTGCTTCTTTTAATTGCGGTTCGACTGACCCTGAATTGAAATCCAGGTGGGCTACTGACCTCTAGCAAAGGTGAAATAGTAAAGGGAGGAAACCTTGTGCATTTAGTATCACGAAGAAGATGCAGTAAGAAGCGCTCAACTAGTTTCTTTCGTGGGATGAATACGGTGTGAGCAGAGACGTAAGGTTTGCACGAATAAGGGAAGAGGAGTACCTCTTTCTGCTGGCAGTGCTGTGTCCTCCTTCTTTTTTTCCAACGATCTTCTTGTGGTTCGCTGGAAACGAGAAGTTGTGGAGGACAGTGTAGCCTTGGACGAACCCATGACCAAGTTGTTGAGTGTGGTGTGGTGGCCGTCTGTCGGCGGCGGGGAAGCAGATCCGAGTCGGCGAACGACGGCGTAGCGGGAACAGCTCTGGTGCGGTGGACGGTTGCGACAGTGGAGCGGCAGCAGTGAGGCGCAGGACGGCGTGGTCGGAGTAGTTCTGGTACGGCGCACGTCGGCGTCGGCGTCGTGGAGGTAGCTCTACATAAACTTTAGTTGCTAAGTCCTTGAGGGCGTTGCGGTTGCGGATGCGTTGGGCAACAATGTCGCGGTACCGGCTCCGGCGTGATGGAGGAGGGCGGCGGTGGATTGGGCGCTATGGGGTGGAGGACGGAGGAGGCTGGGGTTTCGCGGCTGGTGGAGAGGGCGTTTTGGCGCCCACGGAGTATGAATGGGGAAACGGAGGGAGGCGGGGAACTAAGGGGGAACAGTGTTTCGGTTTGGGACGCGCTTGTTTGAAATTTGGGGAAAGTTACAAACTTTTCCCCCATCTAAAATTTCGGACATATTGCGGGTTGGGGGTAGGACAGTAATCTCAGGTGTCTCAAATGTGGGCGGGATAGATTTCGGCCAAGCGCATGGGTGTTTAGGCGCCCACGGCGTATGAATGCTTCTCGGAGGTGGTGGAGAGTGGCGTCTTGGTGAAGTTACAAACCTACCCCGGTTTAGACCTTTGGACATCGGGCCGATAGGCTACACGGGCCAGAGTCAGGACAGTAATTTCCTACCACCAAACATTAGTCTCGCGCGGTTTTGGGTGACCAGAGACCTATTAGGCGCTTCGTTCAATATTTGGCAGCAGAAGCATTAACGTTTTCTGTTCTCTTGAATTGAACATTCAGGATTTGTCAAACTTCACAAATCTTTACTCTTGAAAATCCTAAAGCTACGATTATTTTGGAATGGAGGTGGTACATTTGAATATACATTGTACACGAGTGTATATTAAAAAATATGCAACTTACCTCTGTTCATGCATGGTTCCAGATATAATCTCCTTGGTTGCAAAAAAAAGTTAGACATGCGTATGAATATATATAGCATGTTCAAACGCACAACAAAGATTGATGCCCCCTTTTACATCTGATTTACAAATGCCATTATCCCGGGTTCAAATAGATGAATGCACTTCCTATGAATTCGAATCTTCGAAACCCCCTTTATGTTGAATTCAACATGTATTCTATTTCGTAGCTAGCAATTTGGAATGTATCCATGCAAGTGACAAATGTATAAAGTGCTTCACACTAACAACATGGAGTGCACTAATTAATGTTTATATATGAATTGCAAAAGCATCCATTGCCTTTATTTAAGACCGCTCTCACTCTATGGATCGATAATATGAAATAAACACATGCACATGCTAGAATTTAATAGAGTATGGGTGTCTGATAGACCGATTTTCGTCCATACGCAATTTGCAAAATTCATGATCTCATCCAAAAATAATAATGGCATTTATATTTTAATTTAATGCGTAGAACCGCCTTTTACACGTAGATGCACTATGCCTCGGCCCGTTCTCACAAACGTGCTATATATCTCTCTATCTACCGCATAAGTGCACACACTTTATATGCATCGGCATTTCTCTTTCACACATGCTCACAATCTCTCTCGGGGTGTGGGGGAGTCTCACGCACATGCTCTCTCTGTATCTCTCTCTCTCTCTCTCTCTTTCTGACTATTATGTGCCACTCTTTTCACTAATCTCAGTTGGAAAACACTATTTCACTCACATGCATGTATACACACGCACGGTCTCTACTAGCCCTCTATACGCACATATATGTGCCTACGTGTCTCCCGCACGCACATTATCTTTAGGCCTCTCTCGCACACATTGCGCCCCCCCCGACACACCTCTCTATTAGTAGTTAGCAGATATGATTCCATCATATCATTCGGTAGGATACCCCTGACTGTTAGGCTGGATGGTAATATGAGGCAAAGTTTTACCCAAGTTTGGACCCTTGCAGTTGAGGAAAAAGCCTACTCCTGGTACTGTATATTAGTGACAGGGGTGTGTACAAAGTACACGTGAATACCAGGGATTGTGCGTGTGTGTATACTATCGACGAACTAGCCCCCAAGCTTCTATAACATACTGGGGGCCTAGGGTTACAAATCATATATAGTCGACTTATTACCAGTGGGGATAGAGTCCTCCGCGACTCTGGTAGCTAGCTTCGTGTTGTACGCCGAGTCCTCCACATGGGTCTTCGTATAACGCGTCTCGATCCAACCTATGTGGCGCAGGATGGAACTGACCCATGAGTCCTCATGTTGACCCACCACAACTAGAAATGATGTGACCACCACACCACACACGCAATCGGCCACTAAGAAAATAAGCATATACAATAGTACAATGTTATACATGAAAGTTAATTGCATGGTGAATCCAAAAATATTTGTTCTGCATTGTGAATGTTTATATATTCTCCTAAAATATTAGTCACGGGAAAGAGAAACGAAGGGCATATCTCTCCTTGTCTCCACCGGACATCCCCTCTTTCTACACCACTTTCACGTACGCACACAAACTATCTCTCGGCCCTCTAAAAGTATGCATGCCCACCACACATTCACGCATGACGGTCATAGTATTTCAAGCTAAAGCACTATACGGTCACTGGAGTTTAGAATATGCTCCGTATACATTCTCGTGGTGATCATACGGTATCTAGCTCATGATATGTCTCTGTATTTTCTTGATGACACTGACGGACTTTGCATTTGATGCGTGCTCCGTATTTTGTTGACGACACTTACAGTCATTGTATTTGAGCGAAAGCACGATATGGTCACTGGACTTCAGAATAAGCTCATCACGGTCACCACATACATTTTGTCATGCTAACCAACATGTGGTTGGATGGTTAGGAGGACAGTGGTTTCTCGAGCCCACCAGGGTTAAAGTCCAGGTGCTCGCATTTATCCTGGGTTAATTTCAGTATTTTCCGGTGATGTGCGTTCAGTGGGAGGAGACGTTCCACTCGACTACGAGGCACCTATGGTGACTTCGTAAAATCTAAAGATCATATGCTGGCCCACTCTCTCGAAGGTGCTCATTGGGGTAGGGTTTGCGTGTGTGCGCTTATAGCGGTGAGTGCTTGCGCGTATATATGAGCCCTTGCGTCTGTACCGTGTTAAAAAAATACATCTCATGATTATACGGTCACTGGCTCACCCGTACAACTCCGTATTTTGTTGATGACACAATCAATTGACCAGTCAAACGTTCCACGTGGCGCAACTAGTGTTGCACCATCGGGGCGCATAACCATGGGGCCCACCTGTCAGCCCGTATATGAAAGAAAGAAATGGTAGTTTGCGTCTGTACTGTGTTAATAAAATACGGAGTACATTTTAGGGTGATCATACGGTCACTGGCTCACCATACAGCTCCGTAATTTGTTGATGACACGATCAATTGACCAGTCAAACGGTCCACATTCAGCAGCGCACATTACCATAGGGCCCACCCGTCAGTGCATATATGAAGGACAGAAATGGTAATAAATTAGTGGTCGGTGGGTACTCGAAGTCGTGAGACCTCTGGCTGGCAGTCGCCGGCGGTGGGAGGGCGCGTTGATTGGGCGGTGGGGATCGCCGGAGAAAAAGCTCGGCGCAGGGGGGGCTAGAGGGATGGCCGGTGCGGCGGCGGACCGGCGGTGATGAATGGTTTCGGGGCGGGCGGGGCGGCGTGGCTGCGCGGGCCGGCCGCAGGGGGCGGGGGCCGGCAGTTCGGCCGGTGGTGGCTGGCGGCTCAGGGGGGTGGAGTTTGATGATAAACTACAGGCCCTTGATTTCGTATCCAACGGCTGGAAAATCTAATGACCAGAGATGAAAAAGTTAGTCGACTGATGTGTAGCCTCACCCCGCACGTACACATGCACGCATGCAAGACACGCACGCATGCAGACGTGCAACACTGACACGTACACATAACGAACACACGCACGCATGCCGGCGTGCAACACTGACGCGTACACACGCACGTACGCACACATGCATGCAACACTGAAACGTACCCTTGCACGCACGCAACACTCGCACGCCTGCAT
This sequence comes from Aegilops tauschii subsp. strangulata, assembly GCF_002575655.3. Lineage (NCBI taxonomy): Eukaryota > Viridiplantae > Streptophyta > Magnoliopsida > Poales > Poaceae > Aegilops > Aegilops tauschii. Next base: position 184,673,620 of record NC_053040.3, read on the forward strand.
GCACACAGCACACGACGCAAGACACACGCTCAACCTATACGCGCATGCACCCTTTGTTAAGGACATGGATTGTTACGGGTATTAATCAATCTTATCTGTGATAAGCAGAACATTGATGTTTGTAGCGGTCTTTATGTCTAGGTTTGTATCTCTATAGTCCCTCTCACACACACCCACGTAGGTGGGGGACGTGCACGTAGAGAAGAGGTGCACGCACGGCGCACGTACTCCCGTCTCTTTCCCAACCACACCCGCGCGGGTACACGGTGGAGCTCATTTCTATACGAAAAGGCAGCCCACGTGGTAACTTGACACGTGTACTGGTTGTCCACTAGATGGAGGGAGGATCGTCTACCACGGGTGAACAAACAAATTGCGACTTGACGCGTTATGTTAAAAAAGAGGCAAACCATGTGGGGCCTAACTTAGAGGCAAGCCTCTATACACTGGGGTACTTTTGATGTGTCCTGTACACTCGCAGAACGAGGAGAAGCTTGCTTAGTACGCCGTCTCCCCCGCCCATGGGCGCGGTGGCTCGTAGGATGAGGTGAAGCTTGCTTACTACGCCTTACGCCCGCTCCCTCGCCCACGCGCGCGGTGGCTCGCAGGACGAGGAGAAAATTTTACTAGTACTCCCTCCGTTTACTCCTCGTCCCTACTACCTTGGTTAGAGAGATTGTCATATTGTTTGGAATATATATGTCCTTTAGTACTCCCTCCATTTACTTATACAAGGCCACTATAAGAAAAATACATTTTGCATCTATACAAGGCCACAAATAGTAATCAAGACAAAAGTTACTACTCCCTCCTTTCCAGTTTATGGCTCAATTTCAAAATCTCTCCAACCAAGGTAGACGTTGAGTGCTCGAATTAATTTCGTACTCCTAGTTTGCACAAGTAATTAGTACACTCGTTTTTCTCAAGAAGTTATGTTTACCGAGGCATTAATTAGAATGAATGCATGAATGACCACAAAATTTCCATGAACTTCTACATGCATTGGTGAGTTTTCTCTTGACACTGCTTGCATCGGGTGATCTAACGCACCTCGAAATCCAACATGTGATGGTACTACTACTAGTAGTAGAATTGAGACTTATAAAACGGAAAACGAATGTTTTGTAGATGAGCCCTATAAACCCTAGCGGGTACGTACTCTGTAAAATCAGATTTTCGCAAAACTAAGTCACTCAACCTTTGTTTGCTTGTTTCCCTTCCTGCCTCCTTGCCTCGAACAGACTATGCCAAACTCCCCTGCCTACCGCGCGGGAAAAGACCCGCCCTCGCCTTTTTTTAGTCCGTGTTTGTATCGATGGATCGCACGAAGCAGCAAAAACCCAAGCCGTGTCTTGTACTCCTCCGTCGACGCTCGCTTTCATGAATTATGTACTTCCTCTCGCCGACATGTGGGACATATAGCAACCGGGTCGACGTGTCAAGCACCAAATAACAGTGCAGAATAGCAGGGGGGACGCACCCCAGTCGTACCGCCCCAATAGTAGTAGTAATGAGCAATGAGACGTCAAATCACAATGCCGCACCTTCCCAGACGGACGAAGCAACCATTATTTCACACTTTGGTTCGCCATCATCTCAAACCACGTAGTATTGCTTCTGCCTCAAGAGGGACACGCGCATCACCTTGGTACATCATGACACGTGGGACCGCATGACAGGCCATGCTCCCCCGCCGATCGCTCGGTAAAATCACCTCATTTTTACTACTATACTTCCTCCGTATCGGTTTACATGGCATGCACGTCATTCTAGGTTGAGAATTTAACTGGCTATATATGTGATGAACAGTATATGTTTAGAGACTACATCCGCTTAATAATCCAATGATATACTTTTTGTGACATAGTAACTCAGATTTAGTTAGTCAAATGGATGACCTAGAACTACGTGCACGCCCTATAAACGGAGACGTCTAAAAAAACGAGAGGGAGAGGGTAGTTCAGTACGTAGCTTTTTAGATCAATATAGTCGGGATTCACCAAGGAGCAAAACCAAGTGGTACGCTGCACCTGTCGTGTTGGCGTAGCGACTCAAGCAGGGTCAGTCCGCACACGAAATGGCGACACACTTAACAGGACCCCTTTGGCCGACATGTGGATCATCCACCGTCTTGTTCCACGTGCGATGCACCAAATTATAGTTCAGAGCAGCGGTTGGAATTGGTGGCACCCCGGTCGTAGCGCCGCAGTAGTAGAAAATGAGCGATGAGGGGTCAAATCACAAAGCCCCACCTTTCCCGCATTAAGCTGGACGGACGAAGCAACCATCATTTCACTCTAGGGCGCAAGAGCATAAAGAAAAGAGAAAACCAATGATGCGTGCGGCAGCTACCTAGGGCACCCTAGGGTAGGGGTCTCCACTACAGATCATTTTTTTGAAAGCGCCTCCACTACAAATCGGCTTCTCCCTCGTCCTCTTGAAGTAAACTGATGATGCGTGCGGCGGTAGGGTTTGTAGGAGTACTACTAGGCCGTGCGAGGCCACGTCGTAGTAAACGGGAGAGGGATTGAGTTCGAGTCGAAGCCTTAAATATGTGTGGGCCGCTTGGTTTTAGGGGAATGAGGCAGCATTTTGGGTTCGGGGACCAGTGGAGATATAGTACGTACAAAAAATTGTGGACGTAGGTTCGACCGAAAGGCAATGATGCATGGGCCCTGCATTTTGATATACCCCGGGCCGCGCAAAATTTTCTACTATACTCAAAACTAGTAAGGTACACATGCATTGAACGCATGAGATTTCAAAACCGAATTATGAATAAATACACAATATAGCATGTAAAGCTTTGAGTCATATATGCATGATGTAGTGTTCGTTTAGTTCTTATATTTCATCTCATTCAAAATCAATTAGTTTTATAAAAATGTTAAGATTCATGGGGTTGTGCATTGTAAAGCATAAAGTAGAAAACAAATAATGGCATTTCATTTGGAAAAAAACCAATTATGATACGGAAGATTCTAGAACAAAGGAGAAGTGCATGTGTTTTGAGGTTTGTGCATTATGCTTAAGTTCAACCATGGAGTCTTCTAAATTGTACATGTGGCAGATCTGGTGGAATGTTGATGATATCCAACGGCCAGTAGTGCTCGAATTTGCCATCTCTGCACTGTCGGATTAGCTTCATCCAGCGACCATCTTTCAAGTTATTCACACACTATATAGTTCTTGTGCCATAGTTGCATGTCTTGGAAAAAAACTACTAGTGGGTTGTACTAGCTATTTAGGAATATAAGATGTATACATGGAAGTTGTAGGGAAAGAGATGACATGGAGTATCTCAATTCCTATGAGTAGGGATTGGAAAAGAGATGTCATTTGGTTGACATCATAGGAACTTTTCTATTGAATCTAGAGATGACATGTATCTCAATTCCTATGAGGAGGGATTAGGAAAGAGATGTAATTTGGTTCATATCATAGGAACTTTTCTATTGAATATACGCTAATGTTTATTTTTCGTTTGAAATTATGGGAGTATAGGAATCCACTCATATGAACCATGTGGCTCTAAAGCTATAGAAATGATATCATGTTTATTTCCTTTGAAAGGTGGAGTATATGAATCTATTCCTATGAACCAATTGGCTCTAAAGGAAAAAATCCTATAAAAATCATATCATATAGAGTTCCTATGATATTCCTCCACACCAAAGGATGGTTGAAATTGCTACAGGTGATACGATGGTCTTTCTTTGTAGACTCCTCCCCCATATTTATAGTTACCTCTCGAAGATGAATGAAATTATATATACAGGGTACTCTACATGTGCAATTTGGTACACGAAAACTCGGTAAAAGTTTGCGAGGTTCGAATTTTCAATAAAGCTATATGCACTGCATTTTGGAACGGAGGGAGCATGCGGCAGTTGCTAACACTCACGTGGAAGATTTGTGTGTAGGAGGAGTGGCTGTTCTATTAAATGACATGGCAAAACTGACACTGTCGGATGCCGATCTAACGGTTCTTACGGCGTTCATCGGGAAAAGGCTTGTGGCGAACGTTTGTTGGATAATGATTTACGGACACATGCATTGCATTGATACGTGCCCCCTCTCTCTCACGCACACGCACCCTCCCGAGTCCTCTCGCACCCACCGTCTATCTGCAGGTAGACGTCACACACATATGTGCTCTTCACACCCTACCCTCAGAACTTCTAAAAAATAAAAGACGTCGCGCACATTTTATTTTAGCTCACACGTCACACACTTATACTATTACTCTTGTGGCGAACGTTCTTTGGGCATAGTATATTGTACTCTCACGAAGAGAAGCGGTGCACGCACGCACTAGTTCTCTCACACCCACTCGCGGGTACACGTAGGAGCGCATTTTTTTAAAGCTGGTACAACAAAATCACTCCACTACATATATAAGCAGGAGCCTTAGCACTTGCCTTACTTGGGTTCCTCTCGTTCACTCTCTCATGCTCTCCAGATCTAAGCAAGACATAGGTGGCCACACTCTCTCTCAGCTCACGGCTGGTCACAAATCCGGCCGGACAACCTCGACCGGGGCAGGAGTGTAGGTGCATTGTTCACGCTGTCGTCAGCGGCGAGGGAGGAGACCAACGGCTGCCCGCGCGTCCCGATCGGCAGCCGTGTCGTTCTCTCCGAGAGAGCGCCAGCTCCGGAGGGCCTCCGACCCCTTCTTCCTCCCTGCGGCATTGTGGCCAAGATGCGGCCTCCCGACACCGTCTTTGCCACATGCCGACGACCCTCAGGTATATATTCCTTCGAAACCTGCCTTGCTCTACTGCCCCAGCTCCCCACTTGGCTTCGTGTGGATCTTTTTCTACTTCCGTCCGCTGTTCCAAAGCCACCTAGAGTTTTACTATTATTAGAGGTAAAGCTAGTTCATACAGTCGACTATAAGAGTTGGTTCAAACAGGGAAGAAAGTGGGAAAGCTCTAGCATGAATCTAGGACTTGGTTCTAAGAGGAAACGGGGGAAAGTAGTAGATACTGGCTACCCAACCGGTCTCTTGGTTGAAAAGACGAAGAAAGCATGGTGGATGGCGAAGGGTAGGGGGAAGTGGACCTATCTCTTGGTTGAAAAAGGAAAGAAAGTGACGGGTGTTGGGGGACAACGCAAATGAGAATGAGCAGGTCTAGATTTCCTGTGCTCACATAGGAAAATGTCGCCAAGGAGATAAAAAATGGGACAAATGCAGACATGATGCCTGAGTGTTTGCCGCTCTCAGCAACCACATCTGCCTCACCACTTTATGCCTCTGCTGTCCCTACGCCCATATCGCTACCGTTAATGTAAAATCACATGAAGCATTAAGGAATGCCACCTAATGTCACTATAAGTAATGGTCTTGTGCCGTCGATAAATTGAAGCAATGCCACCACCATTTTATGAAGTGCTTCCGTCTTGCTTTATTTCCCATGAATTGTGTTTTTGCAGTTACACTTAAATCTCACACCGCTAACATTGCTTCATCCTAGTGGAACTGCACAAATTTGATTGCACATTTACTGACCATGTGCTACTCTCATGACAGTAATACTAATGCTATTGTTCTGCATGTTAATCTAGTGGCAGTGTTGATGTGATGTGATGCTACTTACTTAAGGACACTTTCATACTGTCAATCGAGTGCCAATTATAACACAATAGATGCTGCTGTTAATCATACGCCACTGCAAATATCTTTCACTGTTTAAATAACCGTATTTCGTATTTGCGCAAACAGGGATGTCTGTCTCCATACCGTTTCGGGATGTCTGTCTCCGTATCGTTTCTATCCGCGCAATCAAAAGCACACACCTCAGTTTTAGTAGAACTGCGCAAAATGAGATGGCTATCCCTCGTTGCCGTCGTCTAACCACCCGTCTTCCAGGTATTCCTACATTGGTAGTTACTAGGTAGAATGACCAACGCAATCTAAAAGAAGCCGATTCATACGTTTTACTTCCTGATTGCGGTGCAGGGACGAGCGAAAACATCTGCATCCTAGTTCAGAATGCACTTTCCTCCAGTTCATCCAGGGACCGAGGACAAGTTGACACGGCTGCACGGAGGTTTTTTGGACAGGTGCGCGGACAAGAGGCATTGTGGTCTACTTATTTCTGCAAATAGCGCCGCTTAAATTTAGTGGAATGCACAAGACTTTCAGCTGGTCAGTACACTGCATGGTTCAGTTCAGCATTCCAGCTGAGAACACAATTATAATTGGTTATTCTGGAATGAGAGAACCTAACCCTGGATGGTGGCAACAAGAAAAACCAGAGTGAACTCCAGGAAATTTAAGCCTGCCGGGAGGCCCTTTGCTCAGAGAAGCCTTGCTTGTTTTTTCCTGATTTGTAAACCTTCTCACAACTTTGTCTTTTGCTATTAACTAGTATATGTTTGTTGTGTTCTATGAATCATTGAGATGTATAAAATTGCTTAACTTATGCTTTTCAAGTTTTTATGAAGTCGGGTTTAATGTGAGTGTTCCACATGAACGCTGGACTAGCGTGTGAACGTTTGGAATTTACATTGTGGCCTCAGTTAACTGCATGAACCACTGTAACAAGATACATAGTTGCTTATATGTTAGACAGCAGATTGTTGATTGTTAGCTGGTCGATAGCCGAGTGTTGAAGCGAGCTGAGCCAATGTGCCGTGTTTTGCACAACTGCTTACAAGTGGGGTAGCACCAACAGTGTTTACAGGTACTTATGTATACGTCGGCGCACAGTTCTCGAACGAGTACTCTTTTTCATCAAAACACACACTGCTCGTATGATAAAACTAGTGAGGACGCATCTGTTTCGGCAACAATTACGATGATTCACGGGCACACAAAAGTAGCAGCAGTTCCCATAGACGGATTCAAACAGAGTACTAGCCCCAGAGGGCTCGATAACAGGCAAGGTTTGGATAATTAGACAGAATCCAAACTACTATTAAACACTAGCTGGGGCAAGTATTTCATGCCTATATCTAATTTGGGCTGGACACAAGACGGACCTTGCCATGAACATCATCGAGGACGTCCGGCAGCAGCTCAATCCTGTGAACCTTCATGAAGAAAACCTTGTGGCCTTGCCACTCATAAACTTGTTTGTGGAGGCATGCCACGTCATCTTGCTGTGTAAGCTTGACAAGAACAGTATGCCTCACAAACGAAGGAGTAGCTTTGAACTTCTTGTGCTTCAGTACACCCTGGACAACACGCCTGACAACAGTGAGGCTGGAATACAACTCTTCATTGGTATAAGCGCAAATGGCTTCCAGGATCCAACAGCCTAAAAACTCTCTTTTCCCAGTGCGTATATTCAGGTCATCCACCTCATAGCTAGTGACATGTACAACCACACAATCCTTGTCTGCATCAGGGCTCTAATTGAAACAGGAACAAATTCTGAATTACTTTCCAGCATAAGAAACACAAGTTATTTAAACCACTATGTATAGCATGGCATCGAAGCTAATAAAATTTTGCATTATTCATCACCACATACTTAGATGAAAAATAACAATCGAGATCGGCAAAGAAGAAAATCACCTTGGGCAGCTCAGCGGGGGGGGGGGGGGGGGGGGGCACATCCTCGAAGGGGGAAAACTGCTCCTGCAGTGCCACGGGGGCTGTAACCTCAAACGGGGCGTTGACCATCTCAGTAGTGGCCGTGAGCGTATCTGGGGTCGGCTCGGTGGCTGCCGCCATCTTCTTGGAGCTCTTTGTCTCGTGGGGATCAGCCTCCCGCGTCTGCTCCAATATCGGCAGATCTTTGCCTGGTTCTCCTTGGTCCATCATGAAACTGATGAATACTAGGAGACCACTGAAAGGAAAACACAATCGCAATGACAATGAAACAAAAAGAGAGTGAGGATCGGTTACTGCTTTGCAAAAGTTCTTTTTTTTTCTCTGAACGAAAATATACCAACATCACGGATCCTCTTACCTTCCCTTCATTGGGAGAGAAGAACAGTGGCAGATGCGAGTGTTGCCTTTCTTGAAGACGGTGAGGGAGAAGGGGATTCAGCAAAGAGTGAAATGATGGTTGCTTCGTCCGTCAAACTTAGACTGCGGGGAGGTGGGGTTTTGTGATACGACGGCTCGTTATTGCCGCACTACGACCGGGGTGACTCTCCGCCTACATACTGCCTTCTAATTTGGTGGATGGCATTTGGGCCCGCGCGCTGCATGGCCCGCATGTCGGTGAACAAAAGTATAACAGCATTCAGTAGAGGGAGACGTTTCGATGACCTAGGAGGAGCCAGAAGCGGTATTGTATCCACTTTACTAGTAGTACTTGTTTTTCTGGGTAGCTGTAGAGTGTCTCCACTGTACTAGTAGTAATTGTTTCTCTCGGCCCAAGACAAAACAGCCCATCCACCCTAGTAAATAGTAAAATCAATTCAAAAGTCCATACATTTACTGAATGAGAGGCGCTACCCACACCCAGCACACTGCCCCCAAAAAAACCTGGGTGTTCTTCTTCCTCCTCGCTCCCACCCACCTCACGTCAGCTCGCTCCAGTCGTACCCCCAAATTCCTCACCTCACTCCTACAGAAAACCCCAGCTCCCCTTCTTCCTCACTACTACAGAAAAACCCCAGCTCCCCTTCTTCTTCACTCGCACTACAACTAGGCTCGTCATTCGTTACTCTGCTCAAATCCGTGAGCGCGATGCGACACCCTCGAGGAAAATGGAGTCAGCTGACCCCAGTGCCAAGAAGATGAGGCTCCCGCCAGCGGCGACGCCTATTGTAGATCCCGCACCCGGCAGCGCGGGGAGAAGCGGCGACCCCGCCCCCACCGGATCCCAGGAACCCGTAGAATCTCGGGTGGACCGCATCAGGGATCTCCCGGACGCCGTCCTTGGGGAGATCATCTCGCTTCTCCCCACCAAGGATTGCTGCCGCACCCAAGTCCTCTCAATTCGGTGGCTCCCTCTATGGCGCGCCGTGCCCCTTAATCTCGATTGTCGTCAGCTATCTCTCTTCGAAGATTTTGAAATCCCTAGAGCCATCATCTCCTCCCACCAGGGCTCCGTTCAAAGCCTCTGCATCCCGTCATGCTATCTGAGCAAGCATACCATGCCCTGCACGGTGGACGCCTTGCTGAAATCCCCTGAATTCACAGAACTACAGCTGCTTGAGTTCTAATATTCCCCTGGAAATCACCTACTAGATACCGAACGCCATCTTCCTGTGCCCTTAGCACCGACGTCCATCTCGCGGTTTTCCTCCTCTCTCCACACCGCCACCTTTGCGCTGTGCGACCTACCAGACAATCTGGTACTAAACCTTCGACTCCCATTTCTGTAGAAACTTTCACTTGTGCGGGTTCATATATCAGAGGCCTCATTGCACAGCATCATCCACTCCCGTTGCCCTGCCCTGGAGTGCTTGGTGCTTGTTTTCACAGTTAGAATCGGTTGTCTCCAAATAAAGTCGCCTAACCTTGTAAGAATTGGAATTTGTTTTGACGGAAGGCAGCTCATCATCCAAGATGCCCCTTCACTTCAAAGGTTGATCATTGATTCTAGTTATTCACCGTTGCAAATAACCGTCCTCTCTGCGCCTAAACTGGAGACCTTGGGTGTAATACATGATCTCTGTGCTCATTTCAATATGGTGTTTGGCTCCACAGTTGTTAGGTACTTTACATTATCATCTACACTTGTAACCATAAGCTGCATTTTAAATTTCTGCGCATAAGTTATATGTCATCTTGGAGTACACATTTTGTACTAATATTATGTTCTATGCTCAATGAAGAGTTTCTCCATGGATGGCCTATCAATGGTGCTGGATTCTGTCAAGATCTTATATATCCAAATGAATAGTTTTGATCTGAACAAGATTATTGGCTTGCTGCAATGCTTTCCATGTCTGGAGAAGTTGTATATAAAGGTGATAATTTCACACACATTGGAAGCCCGCATATAGTGTACTAGAATTAACCGTTCAGTTGTTGCTCTTTCGACACTCCTTTTTTTAAACCTTAGCTGTTTTCAATCTTCATGTCTATTTAGGCAACATGACGGGGTAAGAAAGTTATAACCAATCAGTGGATTCGTAAGCATCGGGATTTTCTCACTTCTCATGAGATTCGATTGAAGACAATAACGCTAGAACGATATGTAGCCAACCGTGCAAACACTAGATTTGTCACATTCTTCCTGCTGAATGCGAGGTTACTATTGTCCATCAGGCTTAAGTTTATCAGCAGCATGGTTTTGACGGATGGGTATGTGGAAGAGCAAAAAAAAAGGAGTTTCAGGTGGGCAAAAGAGCTTCTAAACGCGCCGAGCTTCTATTTACAACATATTGTGGTCATAATCCAGTAAATTTTACGACCCAGGATGTTCATTCTATGGACCTGACCGATCCATTTGACTGTGACTGCCAAAAGCAGTGCTGGAGTTAGATGTTGTTGCCCTTTTCAACCTGGTTTTTTTTGTAAACCTGATGAACAATTAACCCTCGTGCTTTTTTACAGTTTGTAAGCTGGAGTTAGATGTTCTTGCCCTTTTCAACTCGGCTGTGACTGTCATATTTTCTTTGAAGCAAGGCAAATGGCTTGCCAGTCGTTTAATTTAGAGTGAAATATTGTAACAACTAACAAATCCCAACCAAGGGAAATAACATCACTCTCGCCGGCTGCTTGAGCTCACTGTGCATTACAGAAGCCAAGTGATTAGCCCCCACCAGCAGCCACAAACTTATTTCCAACTAGCACATCAAATGGGCTGTAAATTTTCATAGGAAGGGCTGCATGACTGTGACATATTTGGATTCTGACATTTGGGACCCGCGAGGAAATAGCCTATCCAAGGTGGTGTCGACTTACTAGCCAGTCAACAAACGATTCTGCCTACCAGCCGTGTGTATCTTCTATCTCTTGTCTTCTTCTTCCTCCAACCACCCAAACCAAACCACCCCGTCGGCTCCGCCTGCTCCCGCCTCCCATGCTGGCAGCGCCTCCGCCGCCCTACCGTATGTACCCTCCAACGTTGGCCAATTCCTCCCTCTATTCCCCCACACGTCCTGTTATTCTCCGGCGACGTCAGCCCCAACACGCACCCGCACCCGAACCAGTTAACCCTCGTACTCCCCTCCGCCTGCGACTGGACCGGCGCATCTTCCACAGCTCCTGTTCGTTCCGTCCGAGGCCTCGCCGTCATCCTCTGCCTTGCTGCCTTGGTTCGCTCGCGGTACGCGGTGCGCCGCCCTCTTGCATTGTCAACGTCGTCAACAACCGAGAGGAACAAGGAGATGACTGTACGTGGAGAGGATGACAGTAGGGACCCACTAGCGTCATGGCAGTACACAAGCAAGTGCCTCTATATTACAAGCCCAAAAATATGGTTCCTCCTAATGGTTGGACATCTGGGGCTCACGCCATTGTCAACGTAGTCAATAAACGAGAGAATTACACTACGAGCGGCTGACACCAGGGACCCAGCAGGTCGCACAGTTCTTTTTTTGAGGAACAAGCAGTTGTTATTTATAATAGTTTTAGCGATGGATCAGGGTAACAATGGGGCTGTGCGGGGGCTGTGGCCCGTCTAGCCAGGGTTTTATTTATGTTTACCACATCATGAGCCCAGTTGTGTTTTTTTCTTGCTGAAAATGGCTAGCCCAGTTCTATTTTTTTAAAAGAAATACCCAAACGAGGCCTACTTGCTTTATCAGCCCTCCTGGGCTGCAAATCTTTCAAGATGAGGAGAGTTTCATTCGGTTTGCCCAGAAATGGGTTGTACATTTTTAAAACACATCAAACCGAGAATTAGTTCAATTTTTTTTCATTACGAGATTTTAAATTCCATTGATTTTTATGCGTGTTTAATTATTTGGATTTTATATTTATATAAATTATTTTTCAAAATAGTTTGAATGTGAATCGATATTTCGGGATTAAAAACAGTTGACCGCATCGCAATATGCAAAAAATTCGTATACTTGTTAACCGTGGCCACAATATGGCGTGTAATGCGAACAAAAAGAAGATGGGCTCCGAAAAAATTCTTAAGAATTAGCAAATGGGTTGTACATTATTAGAAATAATGCACATGAGAGCAGTGACTGTTGGATGTCCATCCAACGGCTGTCGTGCTTCTTCAATCTCTGCTTTTCCTGCTCCAGCCGCTCAAACAAGTGCCGGCGGGACTGCCTGCTCCCTCCTCCCGCGGCCGGCTATGCTGCCGCGCAGGCCTCACCGCCCCACCATACTCCCATCGCTGGCCTAGCCATCCCTCTACTCACCCACACCTCCTGTTATTCTCCGGCGACGGCAGATGAACCAGTAAACCCTCATACAGTCGTACTCCCCTCCGCGTGGGAAACAAATGCCGAGTGTTCCCTGCCTCCGTGTTGTTCCCTTCCTAGGCCTCACCGTCATCCACCGCCCTGGTGCTCTCGGCGCGGCCTCGTCAACATGGTCAATGAACGACATCCATCGGAAGTGGATTGTACGTGGAGAGGCTGACAGCTAAGTCCACGGCCGCACGCAAGGAAATGCCTCCTTATTACGCGTAAAATAATGATTCCTCCACCTGACATCTGGGACCCACCGAAAGGGCCTCCGTATTTAGCGAAAAAAACGTTACCGCCACTGACAGCTTGGACCCACCAGCTATATCTTCACACGCAAGGAAGTGCCTCCTTATTACGCACAAAAAAATGAATACTCCCCCTGCTAGCTGCGACCCAGTATAGTGGCAGGCTGACTTGTGGGCCTACCAAGTTGACGGGGACGGAGTCCTTTGTCAACCTAGTCAATATGAACGATTCTACCTCCAGTGACCGTAAGATGTCCATCCAACGGCCATAGTGCTTCTTCAACCTCTGGTCTTGTTGCTCCAGCCGCCCAAAGCAGCGCCGGTCGTGCCGCATGCTCCTACCTCCCGTGGCCGGCTGTGCTGCCGCGGAGGCCTCACCGCCCCCTACTACTCCCACCGCTGGCCAGGCCATCCCTCTACTCACCCACACCCCCTGTTATTCTGCAGCGATGGTAGCCTCACACCGCAGTGAACCAGTGAACCCTCGTACTCCTCTACGCGTGGGCATCCACTACCGCGTCTTCCCTGGCTCCGCGTCGTCCCCTTCCTAGGCCTCACCGTCGTCCACCACCCTGGTGCTCTCGGCGCGGCGTGGTCAACGTGGTCAAGGAACGACTTCCATCGGACGTGGACTGTACGTGGAGAGGCTGACAGCTGGGTCCACGGCCGCATCAAGGAAGTGCCTCCTTATTACGCGCAAAATAATTATTCCTCCACCTGACAGCGGGACCCACCGGACGAGCCACTGTATTTCGTGAAAAAAATGTGTCCCCCTGACTGCTGGGACCCACCAGCTACATCTTCGCACACAAGGAAGTGCGTCCGGGCAAAAAAAATGATTCGCCCCCTGACTACTGGGACCCACCAGCTACATCTTCGCAGGCAAGGAAGTGCCTGACAGTCGGGACCCACCTGGTCGAAGCGTACGTAGCGTTGTCATTCTGGTCGCGAACGTGTACGTACATACTCGTCGATGTAGAGGCGCGCACGTGTCGTAGTAGAGGCGCGCACGTAGCATGTACACGTACGTACAGTGGCCAGTGTGCAAGAAAGAAAATACGGCCACGTACGTACATACGGGCAGGGTCTCGAACGCCTACTCGCGCATACGTACAGCCAGGGCTCGTGTACATGGCTGGGTCGGAACGGAGAAACAGCGTCATCGTCGTGTTCATGGGGAGCCAACCGGCTGGGTCAGAACGGAATGCGTCGTCGTGTTCACAGGGAGGGCTTGGACGGAACAGCCGATGGAAACGAGGCCTGACGTACCGCAGAACGGACAAAACGGCCTTGTGTTCGACTGGCCACGTTCAAAACGGGATCCTGTTCATCGGGAGGGGTCTGGCGTACCGCAAAACGGAGGAAACGGACCTCCTATGGTCGAAACGGGGGTCCTGTTGATCGGGAGGGGTGTGGCGTACCGCAAAACGGAGGAAACGGACTTGTGTGGGAGCGCTACGGTCGAAACGGGGGTCCTGTTCATCAGGAGGGGTGTGGTGTACCGCAAAACGGGACTCCACGGGATACTGTTCATCTCCACCGTCGACGCCCTCCAGCCTCCACGGGCTACTGTTCATCCACCGTCGACCTCCTCCAGCCTCCACCTGCGACTGTTCATCCACGAGCTCCTGTTCATCCAGCCTCCACCGCGCGCTACTCCACTGGTACTATTCAACCAGCCCTCTCCACAGGCTCCTGTTCAACCACCCCTCCACGGGCTACTGTTCATCCAGCCCTCCACCGTCTACTGTTCATACTGCCCTCCACAGGGTGGTCCTGTTCATCCTGCCCTCCACGGGGTCCTGTTCATCCTGCCCCAACCGGCTCGAACGATCGGGGTCCTGTTCATCCACCCCCACCGGGAACTGTTCATCCAAACCCCCCAGCAACGCTCACTGTTCATCCAGAGGCAACGCCACGGGGTCCTGTTCATCCACCCCCACCGGGAACTGTTCATCCAAACCCCCCCAGCAATGCTCACTGTTCATCCAGAGGCAGCATCGATCGGCTTCAGTTAGCAGCAGTAGCAAAGGAATCGCTCGACCGGGTTCAGTTAACAGCCATCGATCGATCGCTCGGGTTCAGTAACGCGTAGCCTGCAGTGCAATCGCTCGGGTTCAGTTAGAGCCCAACGCCTCGCTCGGGTTCAGTTAGAGCCCAACGCCTCGCACACACGCGCGTACGTACGAGAGAAACGTGCATCGCTCGGCCCCCGACCACCCATCGTAATCGGGGACTCCCCGATATTTTCCGCGCCCACACTTCTACCACATTTTTTTCTATCATGGACGGCCCAAAGAATGTCATGCAGCTGCGTCTCCGGCCCGCCCAGGACGAAAAGCCCATTTTCTGTCAAGATTTTTTGTCATAGAAGTAGGACCCCACCACATCTATGATGATACCGGGTTTTGTCACAATTATCGTCATAGAAGTGTCATAAGTATGACAGAAAAAAAATTCGTTCGGCCCAAAATGTCACGGATGTGTCTTTTTTTGTAGTGCATACTGCAAACAACCAAATATAGCAATTAAAACTGGACATATTCTCACACTACAAAAGCGACTCGACAAAACAAATCATGGGTTCCCCCCTATGAAGAGGCATGACAAAACAAATCATGGGTTTCCTCACTTGTCACAGATGGGCTCGTTCCCGTGGGAAGAGCACGGACCCTGGATGCACTCCATGTTGTCGCAGATGGGCTCCTTCCCCTTGGAAGAGCACGGCTGTAGGGTGCCCTCCCGGATGTCGCAGATGGGCTCTTTCCCCTTGGAAGAGCAGATGGGCTATTTTTCCCTTGGAAGAGCCAGAGAGGGTGCTCTCCTCGTGGTCGTCGTCAATGAGGTCTAATTTGGAAGCTGTGGATCCCAAGCCAGCGTCGGAGAACGTGTCCTTCAGAAATGACAAAATGGGCTTGATGGCGATGTAGGATGGGAAATTCTTGACAGCAAGCCAGAGGAGATCAGTGGCGGGGCCATGGATGAGATCGACGGCGGTTGAACCCGAGGGGTTGGGGGTGGGCCACTTAACCTGTGACATAGCCTGCCTCAGGCCGTCACTGTCGACGACCTTGATGTCGTAGCCGACATCCGCGACATACCCGCATACTCTAGCCCGCTGATTGAGTGCTTGCAGCCAGTAATGGTCGTCAGCTTCCTCGGCGACGTCGGGCGAAGAGACCGTGATACACCTCTTTTGGGCCAGTCGCTCCTCGAGCTCCACGGGAAGCATAGCCGGGCTTAGGTTGCGACGCTCTCGAGTGGGGGATGTGGATGGGGATATATGGGAAAGGGGGCGTTTAGCAGGCGTCATCTAAGAAATTCAAGGCAAACCAGCAGATGTTGACAATGGAGGCCTTGCAGCGGTGGCGACCATGCTAGGGTTTCGAGCGAGGGAGGGGGTGTGTGTGTGCGCGCGCTCGTGCGTGCCCGAGGAGGTTTTGGTGTGTGTGTGTGTGTGGAGGGGAGGGCGGGGGTGTGTTTGAGGAAATGACGCGGCTGCTGAAAAATTTACTTCGCGGGAGTCAAAAGCGGGAGTGAAATGCCGGGGCTATTGAAAATTTGGATGATGGTGCATTGCACACGGTCCGGAGATAACAACCGTGTGTTATGAAACATAAAAACTCTTGAGGGGGCAGATATTTTTGAGGGATGCAGGCATGATTGGGAACAAGAAACATCACACACGGTCGAAACATAATAACCTTGTGTTATCAAACAGAAGAAAGCTGCAGGCGGGTAGTTATTTTTTTGAGGGAAGCCTCGTGGAGTCCAATGTACTGTGCGGATGTGCGTGACAGAGGCACCAGCGTGGCACACGGTTAGTGTGAGTGAACCGTCTCTATTGCGTCATCCGACTTGTCTAATGTTCATAAATTTGGTGAAAAATGACGTGGGAGAAGGTCAGAACACGAACACACTTGCATGTGGACCAAATATATCTATGAAAAGCGTGGTTTGATGTTCAAATACCAAATGCAACTTCGATGTGGCACCTATCTCGCAAAGCGCACGGTATTGCTTGCCCCCCACCTCGTGTCACCTCCCATCCACCCCCCCCCCACGGAGGATCACCTAGCAAAGTGTGAAGTACTAGCCCCCCCACACACACTTTCAGTCGGCGGGCCAGAGAGGCATCTCACCAAGATGGATCATAGAACAGACCAAGAATAATCCACCTTGGTCGTACAACCTCTCTCTTGTTGTTGGTCAAAGTGATGGCAGTCCATGCGACCCCGGAGATGGGCTAGATCGCCAATAATCACGCCAGTAGCTAGTCCCCGAAGACAAGCACTGCCTGCGTGTGGCCCAAACATATGTATGGAGAGCTGTGTTTGAATACACAGTGGAACAACTTTGATGTGGCACCGTGCTTTCAAACCAGAAATCCCCACACTAAGTGAGGGTTAGTTGATGATGCATATGTATGTCACACCACACTTCAAGCCGATGACGGGGATTCATGCATGCATGCGTGCATAGTATGCGCTCAAACTTAATTAGGTCTGAATCTCACCATGACCTATACTACGATAACACGAACCAAAGGCGGAATCCGCCATGGTAACCTATCTTGTTGTCGGTCAAGGTGATTATGGATGTCCACGCGGGCCCACGAATATATAGGCTTGTCGCCGATAACCACGCGAGGGAGTGTACCATTCGAAGACAACCAATACATGTATATGTATGGAGGTGATGCGTGCATGCATGTTTGAATACCATTTCACAACATTGATGTGGCGCATGCGTCGAAAATCGTACAGTACACAGAGCGAGACCGGTTCATGATGTGTCGTGGTACTAGCCACTACGACTCGATGGGAGGGATTCATGCGTACACATGCAGGTGTGTGCTCAAACTGTATCATGTCATCCCAGAGCATGACATATATATAAATATACCATATTACAAAAAAATAACCCGCTCCTAAGTCAAATTAAACTCTCTTGTTGTCAGGCAAAGTAGTGATGGACCAAGCGGGCCCACAGATAGAAAGCATCGATATCGCTGATAACCACTTAAGTGGGTGCGAGAGGACAAACACCATCGCTTTTCATGTGGGCCAAACATATGTTGAATACCCAAAATGCACAACTTTGATGTGGCACATGCCTCGAAAACCGTAAAGTCCCCACATAGAGCGAGGTTCATGAAGCGTACTACATATGATGGTCCCCTTCCCCCTCTTCGACACATACTATATGCTCCTACCATAATACAACCCAAAAAGAATCCTCCTTGATGGTGAAATTAAATAACCTCTCCCGACGTAGGTCAAAGTGATGCATGCATCGACGATGGCCTCGTGGGCCCACAAATGGAAGCGTCACACGTGAGTGTCCTAGGATAACCACCGCCTGCATGCATGTGGCCCAAAGAGGTGTTGTGTTTTGTTTGAATAACCAATTTCACAACTTTGGCATGGCACGTGCCTCGGAAACAGAAAAGTAATCCCGACACTGAGTGAGGTGTACTTGTTCACGGATGCGTATGTATAGTATATATGCTAGTCCCCTCCTACCTCTTCGACGCGTACTATATATATATACTCCCACCATAACACAAACAAAAAAGATTATACCTTGTTGGTCAAATTAACCTCACTACCGGCTGTTCGTCAAAGTGATGGACGACGACCTCGCGGGCCCACAAAAAGCGTCACATGTGAGTATCGAGTGTCGTGTAGGACAACCATCGACTGCATGTGACCAAAACATGTATGTATGAAAGGGTTGTGTAATGTTTCAAATAACAAATTCATGACTCTGATGTGGCACCTGCCTCACAAAACGGCCAGCCCACACGATGGCTCACGACTCATAGTGTACTGCGAGCCACCCGGCACCCCCTAGACGCACGCGCGCGCGCGCACACACACACACACACACCGCGAATCCACCGCAACTACGATGCATGTTAAATTATCCCGCGGTGAACATATGTTACCAAAGGAGGGACGTTTTATTTTTGAAAAAAACAAGATCATTAAGACGTTTTAGTACATTGATTGATTTTCTAGGGGTATAACATGCAAAAATGAAATTTGAGCTACATGCACACGTGACAGTGCACATAAATGGATTGCAAAAACACATGTGTCTCACTGGGTGCATGTTTACTACCCGTGCAAGAAATTTCGAACATTCAAAATCTTGATTTTTAAATTCTAGTACATCCAAAACTTATTTGAAATTCGTGAAACTTATAGTGTTGTCATATGGACAAAAATACAAAGTGGCATTGTACTTTTTTGTCAAATTTGAGACCAGTTTTGATGTAATCTTCATCTTCTTGCAAATGGAAGATTATTAATAATTGGGAACCAATATCCCAAACGGATTATTTATTCGAACCGTGAGCGTTAGCCCAACAATGGATACGTGTCATGCTTCGGTTAAGCAATAAAGTGGCAGCATTAATCATCCAAATAGAAAAGCAATATACGTGCTGCCACGCGACCCGTGTGCCATGCAAGCAGGCGCGAGGTTACGGGACGCATGCGAGCAGTCCGCCGCACAGGCAGACCAGGAGGCGTGCGTGCAGGTGTGTGAATTGACGGCAGGCGTGCTCGCTACGCAGTGTCATCGGGAGGCGTGTGAGTAGCTGTGTGAAACAACGGTAGGCATGCCAGCGGTCCGGTGCGCAGGCTCACCGGGAGGCGAGCCAGCGGTTTGACCGCCGCCCGCCTCTCTCCCACTACTCCATATTAATGGCGCGGCCGAGCGGCCGCACCCCCCATCCTCGCCACACACACAATTCTCTCTCTCCGCTTGCATCCTCGACACCGCTCTCAGTCCTCAAAGCCGTCAGTGTATGAGGATGCCGCCGAAGCGCCCCATCGGAGGGAGTGGCGACGCCGGGGCTGCTGAAGCACTAGAGCACGACGTGGAGATGGAGACAGAGTTTGCCGTCACCGTCGGCGAGGTATCGCTGCACCCTGACGTCATCGGCAGCGTTGAGCTTCCACAGCCAGAGGCAGAGGTCCACACCGACTCCATTGACGACTCGGGCGACGACCCCGGCGACGACTCCGACGACCACTCCAGCAACGACTCCGATGATGCTGGACAACTGGTCAGTCATCTATACCCATTTATGTGTCAAATAGATCCTAGGGTTTCTCTGGTTACTCCTGCCTCCCCCTTAGAAATCCTATGGTTATGTTATCCCAATCCATGAAATCTGAGTAAGTTTCGTTAGATCCGTGTAGTGTATTGATTATTTGAATGGTACAAGTGATAAGTGATTGGGTTTGGATCGAGTGACACAGGAGGTGCTTCTACGTGGTACTCTTTTTAATGGGCTTTACCGTTGTTTCATCTGTGCAAATGATTTCTGCTAGTAATCCGTCTAGGGTTAGTGTTCATGCTAATAATTTATAGCCAGGACTTGACCATTGATTTTGAATGACCTACATATAAGTTTGTGCCATTATTTTCTTCAAGATTGGTCTGTAATAGACGAATTTACTTAAAAATTGAACCATAATATATGGATATGTATAAAAAATAGCCATAAATTCCTAATCCTACTTCATGGCATGTAAACATTGATTTGATGCCAAATTTTGGCAACTGCCAAATGTTCGCTAGAGATTAGTTTGTAAACATTAATTTGACACCATATTTTTTTACTAGTTGTATAGGTGTTGTGTGACGAGGTGGACAGCAAGGATGAAGGTGGCCAGAGGAGGTACAAGAGGCAAATCCCGAGGGAGCTTTATGCGGGAATGCATAACGGGCGTATTAGGACCTGGGACGGCGGCTATCGATGCCCATTTTGCAACCACAAGCTTCATGACGCGTATCAAAGTGTTCTGGTGCATGCAAGAGGATGGGCCGTTGGCTCATTCAAGCAAAAGTATTCTTGCAGGGTAGCGCACGACGTATATGCCGAGTACCTGGAGAAGCTTCAGGATCGTGCCGGCAGATGAGATGAGATGTGGGATCAAACTATGTACGCTTGAGTATGCTTAATGACGGTTGAACTATGTACTTATGGTTGAACTATGCTTGTGTACGCTTATTATCTATGTCTGAGTATGTTTAATCTAAGTTTACTTATGTCTAAATATGGGATATGGATGCAATCAGTTCGGTTGATGGAATCTACCTCCGTCGTGGTTTATTGGTCCCCTTTGTAATTTGTGTTAATTTTTGACCAAAGATTTAACTCACAAAATGTAAGTGCAGGTCAGCCAAAATTATATCGTTGGATGCGTATTTGAACATATGTTCAATGATATAATTTTTGGTGACATGCATAAACATTTGTTAGTTAAATATTTGGTCAAAATTTGGTACAAATTACAAAGGGGACCAATAACCAGGACGGAGGTAGTACGTCAATCACACATGGTTCCCAAAATTGGAACCGTGTGCAATTACTTTCATTTTGCCTGTTGCGTCAATCACACACGGTTGGCTCTTGCAAACCGTTGCCTCCAAAATTCTTTATGGGATAGAAAACCCTCACCACCCAATTCAAAAAACAAAAAAAAGAAAACCCTCACCATCCACACATCACAAAAACCCTCACCCCGCCCGCCACCCCCTCCGGTCCCCATTCACACCTGCACAAGCTCCTCCGCGTCTATGCGTGGCACCGCCTATCGCGGCGGCAACCACTTAGCTCGACGCCTACCGGCGCCACCAGGCTGCCGACAAACCCCACCACATTTCGCCACTTCCGCTTGCCACCGCCTATCGCCATCGACTTTCTCGACGCTGCTCGTGGTCGACCCAGCTCCGACCGGTTGGGGAATCTGCCGTACTGAGGGTTTTTTCTAATGGTCAACAAGATAACTAATTTAATGAGATATTATCTCATCTCTTATCCTAGTTCATCTGCCTCCTTTAATCACCCGGCCGAAATCGTCGTGAATTCATTTTTATTCGAGCTGATTTGAGGGTTTTCTTTCATTCTTAGAGTGTACAATGTGTGGACACATCAGGACCACATAACTTGAGGATGTGCACAGTATGTTCAATCTCACCCTAAATCGGTTGGCATGGCCTACTTTTCTGAACATATACTAAATATTGCTACATTAGGATAAAAGGTGCCACATGCACCATATACGTCA
This sequence comes from Aegilops tauschii subsp. strangulata, assembly GCF_002575655.3. NCBI lineage: Eukaryota > Viridiplantae > Streptophyta > Magnoliopsida > Poales > Poaceae > Aegilops > Aegilops tauschii. Next base: position 184,695,239 of record NC_053040.3, read on the forward strand.
AAGGGTATTTTTCTTCCCTCTTCTTTCTATATTAGGCAAATTAATGATATATTGTTCTTTCGATTACTCTCATATTTCCGTGACATCATGTTTACCCTATCTGTTTAATTATAGATTTTTGTCCTTCGATTTCAACTGCTGTACAGTTCTTTCAATTTGGGCCCATATTTGCATGTTACCGTATTTTCTTTAACAATCCTACCATTTTCTGCAGCGTGTGCCTTGCTATGCAACATAATCTGTAGTGCACAATATTTCCCTTTACACAAATCAAGACTGCAGGGATGTCATACTGAACACAAACCATGGATTTACAATCGTTCTACTGTAAGACTAGATGAACATGGTGACTCCTATTTTGGCACTGGGCTTTGAAAAGAAATTTCTAAGTTTTATGTACTGAAAGCTGGCACTAAAATTGCACTGCATACAGAAGAGCCTGGTCATGAGATATATGCTAACTTCCCCGACAATATCATCCGTCCAGACATTGTTCGAAGTAAGTTTTCTTTTGAAGTATTTGCATGTTGACTTACCCAGCAATATCAAACGAATTGTGTAGTATTTAAGCAACCAATTGTTATTCCATTTTCTTACTATATTCCTACCTACTAACTTCTAGTTACCAATACACTTTTCTATTGCCCTGTTTTAACTAAATATTCCCTGTACTCCCACTTCTATCAGAAAGTGCCACTGACAAGGAGACTCCAGAGGTGGAGAACGGGGCTGCCAACAAGCGGAGGCGGGGCGAGCAAGAACCGCAAGCGACTCCAGCAGGCCTAGACTTCATCAGCAGCCTCCCCGATGATATGTTGACAGTCATCATCTCCCTCCTCCCAATCAAATATGGGGCGCGGACATCCGTCCTTTCCCGGCGGTGGCACCCCCTATGGAAATCCACCCCTCTCAACCTCATCGACACCCACGAGCTCTGCCATGGCTATCACGAAATCTTGGATGCATTCTTCAAGATCCTCGGCAGTCACCCTGGCCCAACCAGAGGTCTTAGAATGGGCAAGTTCCGTTCCAATGGCAAGGAACGAGCCAAGCTTGACGACTGGTTCCGGTCCTCCGCCCTAGACCAGCTCGGGGAGCTCCCTTTTGATGATGGGCATATGCGCTCGCTGCCAACGTCCGCGCTCTGCCTCGTGCCTACGCTGTGCGTCGCCAAGTTCATGAATTCCCATCCCCCCTTAATGACGCTCCCGTGCTTATTCTGCCATGACTGAAGCAGCTCGAGCTCGTCGCCGTCTACCTCCCAAACGGTGACATGGAGCGCCTGCTCCGTGGCTGTACTACACTCAAGTACCTTCGTCTTCAGGCGATCAATGGGTTGAGTAGCTTCCACATCACCTCCATGACTCTCCGGACTATTTATGTGTGTTGCTGGTGCGGCAAGAAGACATCACAAGATGTGTACCACGGTATAGTCATTGAGGACACACCTTCACTTGAGACATTACTTGTAGTTGATAAAGAAGGTCCAACAAGAATCAATGTCATTTCTGTGACGAAATTGACAGTGGTGGGCTACTCGTCTGACAAATACTCCGAACTTGTTATTGGATCCACACCTGTTCAGGTATACAACAGCCGTCTTCTACCTCTACTTCTAGAAATTAACATTATTTCTAATTTTGAAGATGCAAGTTCGTCTGTCATCCAGAAAATGATTTTGACAAGCTTGACCCCGAAACTGCACATAGTGAAGGTCTTGGCACTAGAATCTATCGGCCCCAACCTGGAGCAAGTTGTCAGTTTACTGAGATGCTTTTCGTGCCTGGAGAAGCTATATATCGAGCTGATGTTCCTTTCCTGTTAAATGTTAACCATAAGGGAGTTCAATTTGTGATACCTTTTTCCAATTTTACAATGACAATGTACTACGATTTCTGAAGGATTTTTTTGGAAGATTTCAGTACATACATGTCCCCCCATATTGGTTGCTTGATGCATATGGTTACAATCCATAAGCATTTCTCCTTTGGATTCATCTGTACTAGTTTTCTCAGGGAACTTTTCATCCACTCCAACCTCTTGTGAAGAAGGCTACATTTTTCTAGATTTTAATCAAATGCCCATGTTAATCATGTCGGATCGAAGATGGCATGTTAGTGCATTTTACAAATCCTGCAACCCAAATATGCCTGTAGTAGTGTTAAAAACTGCATGTAGGCACTAACACGTTTTCTTCTTTTGCAGATAAGATTAGGCCTGGTGGTGGATGAGGGAGTCCTGGATTAGGGGGTCCGCGGGCGTCCGGGCTATATGACATGGGTCGGACTGATGGGCCGTGAAGATACAAGATAGAAGGCCTTCCCCAGTGTCCGGATGGGACTCTCCTTTGCGTGGATGGCAAGCTTGGCATCCGGATGTGTAGTTTCCTTTCTCTATAAACCGACTCTGTACAACCCTAGGCCCCTCTGGTGTCTATATAAACCAGAGGGTTTAGTCCGTAGAGGCTAAGAAAAATCATACAGGCTAGACATCTAGGGTTTAGGCATTACGATCTCGAGGTGGATCAACTCTTGTAACCCCTATACTCATCAAAGTCAATCAAGCAGGAAGATGGGTATTACCTCCATTGAGAGGGCCCGAACCTGGGTAAGCATCGTGTCCCCTGCCTCCTATTACCTTCGATCCTCATACGCACAGTTCAGGACCCTCAACCCGGGATCGGTCGGTTTTGACACCGACATTGGTGCTTTGATTGAGAGTTCCACTGTGTCTTCAACAGAAGGCTCGATCACTCGTTCGATCATCTACAACAATGCCATTTTTGGGGAAGCTTTCCTCCCCGGCCAGATTTTTGTATTCGGTGGCTTCATTCTGTGTGCCAACTCGATTGACCACCTCGAATAGATCGACAGCTACGCCCCTGGTCATCAGATCAGTTTCGGGAACCTAACAGTGAAGCCTGTTTATCAAAATAGATAAGTGTGTTATCTCCGGCGAATATTTGATCCTCTGTCCGGCCCGTTTTTCCAAAAAGACAAACAGAGTCTCAGGGGCTACTATCTATACACATGCATATTTTTTGCACATATAAAAGTGGCTAAGAATATTACGTCGCATACCTCAAAGCCTGTTAGCAGGCTAGTGAAGGCCTCGTTCAGCCCGCTTTTGGCAGACTGAACCTTCTCAACCACCGTACTCATCATGGTACGATGCTCCTCCACGACAGAAGCACGTTGCAGTGCGTCCATCAGAGGGTTCAGCGCCTCTGGATTAGTGGAGGCTGCCTTCGGAGTAGGCATTCCCCTTCCTTTGAAGGGGGTTGCTCGCTTGATTCCGGAACCACTTGGGTTTCCGGAATAGTGTTCGGCCGGGGGCCGGACTGGTCAGGACCCCTGCCGTTAGTCCCCATGGGGATTGCGTCCCCCATGTTTTCGGCAGCCGAGGCTTTACCCTCTGGCGTCGTCTTGGCGGCCTGCCGCACCTCTCCGTAGCCCGGAGAGGCCCTTCGGGACAACACTTTGATGTCGTCCATGGCGGTTGGCGGGGAGGCTCGCGGAGGCGTCTCCCTCTCCATCATCCCCGGTTCCAGAGAATTCCCCTCCGATAATGATTGTTGGGGGAGATCGCGGGCCGGACTGCACCATACAAATTGTTAGATTCCAATCATAAAGATTGGGCATATGAAAGACACCCTCAGATACTTACGATGCGGCGAGGGGCTTCGGCCTGGGGCGCCACTCGGGGAAGGCTTCAGCATCCGAATCTGAGCCGTCCGGGAGGGATATTTCCCCCTCTTGGGCGCCTCCGCCTCTGAGTCTACAGAGGCTGCCCTTTTCTTCCTCCTCCCCTTAGGGGGAGAATTGCTTTCTGCCTCCTCCTCCTCTTCGTCTTCATCTCCCTTGCGGGAGGAGTGAGCTTTGGCCTCTTCGGACATGGCATACAAAGTACCTTTATGGTGGAGGCCACTTTCGGCCTCCTTGCTCTTCTTCTTCTTGTCCTTCTTCACCGGCGCCTAGTATGGCGCCGGGACCAGCATCCTCATTAGTAGAGGATCAGCTGGGTTTTCAGTCAGTGGAGCTGGACATCTGATCCACTTCGCCTTCTTTGTCCAGCCCTGTTTAGAGGATGGAATTCTTAATACACTCCCTGGATTGATAAGCTAATCTATGTTCAGAAATTGAACACTTACCGGGGTGGCCGGATGATTGCAGTCAACGCCGATGTCCTCGGACGTCTTCGGCCATGACTTCTGAGCCTTGACGAGCAGCTTCCAGATCTCTTTGTGCGTCACGCCAAAGAACCGCTGCAGGGTCCGTCGCCCTTCCGGATTGAACTCCCACATACGGAGAGGCCGTTGCTGGCAGGGAAGGGTTCGGCGGACGAGCATCACCTGGATCACGTCAGTGATGCTGGTGCCCTGTTCTATGATATTTTTTGTGTGTTTTTGCAGCATCAACACCTCGTCGGATGATCCCCAATGCAGACCCTTGTTGGTCCATGATGCAAGCCGCAGCGGGGGTCCGGATCTGAATGCAGGAGCGGCCGCCCACTTGGTGCCTCGAGGTTCGGTGATGTAAAACCACTCCTGCTGCCATATCTTGACGGTCTCCACAAAGGCCCCTTTGGGCCAGGTAACTTTGGGGAGCTTGCTCACCATGGCACCGCCACAATCCGCATGCTGCCCGTCGACCACCTTCGGCTTCACATTGAAGGCCTTGAGTGACAAGCCGAAGTGTGGGGGGATGCGGAGGAATGCCTCACACACGACGATAAACGCCAAGATGTGAAGGAAGGAGTTCAGAGCTAGATCGTGAACATCTAGCCCGTAATAGAACATGAGACCGTGAACAAAGGGGTGGAGGGGACACCCTAGTCCGCGGAGGAAGTGGGGGGTGAATACCACCCTTTCGCCGGGCTCCGGAGTGGGGATGACCTGCTTCTTGGCAGGGAGCCTGTGCGTGACCTCCGCAGTCAAGTATCCCGCTTCCCGGAGCTCCTTGATGTCCTTCTCTGTAATGGAAGAGGCCATCCACTTGCCTTGAGAGCCGGATCTGGCCATGGTCAGATAGATTAGTGGTGGTGAGGAAGATTGAAACTTGGGCGCTGGAGCTCGAGAATGGAAGGGCTGAGGAAGAGGATGGCGTGGGGTAAAAAAGATGGGTCCTTATCCTCTTATAAAGGCAGTGAATATCAAGCGCTCCCTCACAAGCCTTAAAACTCACTTATTCCCAAGGGGTCGTGCGAACGGCACGGTTGGAATATCCAAACCCATATTGACGAGAATCCCGCAATAAGGGTGTGACGCCCGCGATTCAATCGTACACTAATCATGCACGCAAATGTGTACGATCAAGATCAGGGACTCACGGGAAGATATCACAACACAACTCTACAACATAAATAAGTCATACAAGCATCATAATACAAGCCAGGGGCCTCGAGGGCTCGAATACAAGTGCTCGATCATAGAACAATATCTGAGTATAGACATAAGTTAAACAAGTTTGCCTTAAGAAGGCTAGCACAAACGGGGATAGAGATCGAAAGAGGCGCAAGCCTCCTGCCTGGGATCCTCCTAACTACTCCTGGTCGTCGTCAGTGGGCTGCACGTAGTAGTAGGCACCTCCGGTGTAGTAGGAGTCATCGTCGACGGTGGCGTCTGGCTCCTGCGCTCCAGCATCTGGTTGCGACAACCAGGTAGAAAGGAAAGGGGGAAAAGAGGAAGGAAAGCAACCGTGAGTACTCATCCAAAGTACTCGCAAGCAAGGAGCTACACTACATATGCATGGGTATATGTGTAAAGGGCCATATCGGTGGACTGAACTGCAGAATGCCAGAATAAGAGGGGGATAGCTAATCATGTCGAAGACTACGCTTCTGGCAGCCTCCATCTTGCAGCATGTAGAAGAGAGTAGATTGAAGTCCTCCAAGTAGCATCGCATAGCATAATCCTACCCGGCGATCCCCTCCTCGTTGCCCTGTTAGAGAGCGATCACCGGGTTGTATCTGGAACTTGGAAGGGTGTGTTTTATTAAGTATCCGGTTCTAGTTGTCATAAGGTCAAGGTACAACTCCGGGTCTTCCTTTTACCGAGGGACACGGCTATTCGAATAGATAAACTTCCCTGCAGGGGTGCACCACATAACCCAACACGTTCGATCCCATTTGGCCGGACACACTTTTCTGGGTCATGCCCGGCCTCGGAAGATCAACACGTCGCAGCCCTACCTAGGCACAACAGAGAGGTCAGCACGCCGGTCTAAATCCTATGGCGCAGGGGTCTGGGCCCATCGCCCATTGCACACCTGCACATTGCGAGGGCGGCCGAAAGCAGACCTAGCCTAGTAGGCGTTCCAGTCCAATCCGGCACGCGCCGCTCAGTCGCTGACGTCATGAAGGCTTCATCTGATACCACGACGTCGAGTGCCCATAACTGTTCCCGCGTAGTTGGTTAGTGCGTATAGACCAAATGGCCAGACTCAGATCAAATACCAAGAACTCGTTAAGCGTGTTATTTTGAAGTAACCGCGGACGCCGTCCAGGGCCAGGCCCACCTCTCGCCTAGGTGGTCTCAACCTGCCCTGTCGCTCCGCCACAAGATCCACTCACGGGTACTCCTACGAGCCGACCCGACTTTAGTCACCACAGGTATCATGTATAGAGTATATAAGTATATACCCGTGATCACCGCCCAAGTGATCACGACCCGATAGTATAACACATCAGACGGACAAGAATGTAGGGCCACTGATGGAAAACTAGCATCCTATACTAAGCATGTAGGAATGCAGGTAAAGGTAACAACAGTAGTAGCAAGGACAGGCTATGCATCAGGATAGGATTAATGGAAAGCAGTAACATGCTACACTACTCTAATGCAAGCAGTATAGAGAAGAATAGGCGATATCTGGTGATCAAGGGGGGGGGGGCTTGCCTGGAAGCTCAGCCGAGAAGGAGGGGTCATCAACACCGTAGTCGTACGGGGTAGCAGCGGCGTCGGTCTCGGCGTCTAGCGAGAGAAGAGGGGGAAGAAACAATAAATACAATGCAAACAAATGCATGACGATGCATGACATGACAAAGCGTGATGCTAGGTGTGCCCTAACGCGGTAGTAGGTGATATCGACGAAGGGGGGAACATCCGGGAAAGTATTCCCGGTGTTTCGCGTTTTCGGACAGATGAACCGGAGGGGGAAAGTTGCAAGTTTGATAGGTTAGGGATGTGTGGCAGACGAACAGGCTGCGTATCCGGAATTGTCTCGTCGTTCTGAGCAACTTTCATGTAGAAAGTATTTTCATCCGAGTTACGCAGAATAGTGCATGATGACGCAGGCATGACATCAGAGTGATGTCAGCAGGTCAACTGGTCGGTTGACCAGTCAAATCAGACAGGCGGGTCCATTGGGACCCACATGTCATTGTCAGGGGCACTAACAGGAGGGTTTAGACTAACTAAATGGGTTAATTAGTGGGTGGGGCCTAGTAGTCAGTGAGAGATTAAGCTTTTAATTAACTAATTTAATTAATTAACAATTTATCTATTCAATTTTATTCATTTATGGCGTGGGCCCCGCATGTCAGTGCCACTGGGCTACCCAGTCAGCATGTTGACTGGGTCAACCCAGTCAACGGGGCCCCCATGGCCCACTGGCAGTGACCCAGGGGTGGGGCCCACCTAGCCACGTCGGCGGACGGCGCCGGAACGACGCCGGCGAGGCAAAACACGGCGGCGCGGCTCGGGAGGTGGCCGGAAAACACCTACAGGGCACCGTTCGTGGAGTTTTTGGGCGCGTTCGAAAGCTACGGCTGCGCCGCGTCCAACGGTGGTGGTTGTGGTGGCAGGGTGACCGGAATCGAGCGCGGCGAGCTCATCGGCGGACGACCGGAGTCGGACGCGAGAGGAAACGGCGACGCAGCACGCTAGCGAGCGAACTGAGAGGCTAGGCGAGACATGCGTTAGGTGGCGAATGCAACGGGCGCTGGCCCGTGACCATTTGGTCACCGAAGGCACGCCGGCGACGAATGCAGGCGGCAGCGCGTTCGGGCGCTCAACGAGCTAGGGCATAGGGGCCATATGGAAGCGCGTGCGTGGGTGCGTTCGGTCCCGGGACGCGCCAGGAACACGATGCCGTGCTCAGGCGAGCACGACGGAGAGCATGGCCACGGCGGCGAGGTGATCCGCGGCAAAGGGCTCTCGGCAACGGCGACGAGGTAGCTACGGTGCACGAGGGGCTTAACAAGGAGGAGCAGGGGGCGTGGGAGCTCACCGTGCGGCACGCAAGATGGCCCGTGGTGGTTTAGTAGCAGCAGGGGGCGTCGCCGGAGTTGGTGAAGAACGGCGGCGACCGGAGATGTGGAAGAAGGGGGCGTTGCAGCAGCGCCTCCGAGCTCCAGCTGCGGCCACCGGCCGACGAGGAAGACGATGGCGGAGACGACGGACACGCTGGCGAGGCGAGGTGATGGCTGTGGCCGCGGGTTTCACGGCGGCGGGTCCATGGCGGCGTTCAGACGCGGTGGGGAACGAAGGGGAGAGGGAGGTGGATCTGAGGGGGGAGGCGCAGAGGCCGAGAGGGAGAGCGGGGGCGAGTGGGAGGCGGGATCGAGGAGGCGGGGGGGGGGGGGCGTGGCGGCCTTATCCTCGACGCCGGCGAGGGGGTCCGGCGGGGACGCGCCCCTGTTCCGACCCTGGTCGGGGGAACAGGGGAGGGGAGGGAGCGACCGAGGGAGGCGGCTGGGCCGGCCGGATGGGCCAGGTGGGCAGGTCTGGCTGCGAGCTGGGCCGTCTGGTCCAGGGGGTCCTTTTCTCTCTTTTTTTCTCTTTCGTCTTCTGCTTTTGTATTTTCTTTTCTTTATTTTTCTTTTCTATTTTATTTCACTTTAAAATACTTAGGCACTTTCTAAAAAAATGTTTTCTCCACAATAATTACCAGTGCAATATTTGGCACCCACCGAACATTTTTGTTTTGACTTTTGAAAACTTTGGCTGTTTGTCACTAATTCATTTTTTTGAATTTGAACTGTTTTGATCTAACACTTGATTAGCAACAGTAACAGAGATGACACGTCATCATCAGGAGAGTTTTACTGTACCCTAATTATCCGGGCGTTACAAAGGGGAGACAACCTCTGCTTTGACAAGACGTGTCAATAGAGGCCGCGCCTCGAAACGAGAAGCAGGAGGCTAAAAAATGGTTCGAAATAATAATAAGGCCAGGCATAACATCTCGCCAGAAAAGCTGTCAGTGGACATGACTTATTTACTTTAAGTATTTCGCCCTTGTGGTTCAGGGTTGTAACTGTTATAGAGAGCCGGATATAGTTCTCTTGTTCAACAGCTTTGGAGTATTCGGAGGAGGAACCTGCCTTGCAATGCCGAAGACAATCTGCACGCCGGACACATCGTCATTGAAACCTAGTTTAGGGGCTACTGAGGGAGTCCTGGATTAGGGGGTCCCCGGGCGTCCGGGCTATGTGACATGGGCCGGACTGATGGGCCGTGAAGATACAAGATAGAAGGCCTTCCCCCGTGTCCGGATGGGACTCTCCTTTGCATGGATGGCAAGCTTGGCGTCCGGATGTGTAGTTTCCTTTCTCTGTAAACTGACTCTGTACAACCCTAGGTCCCTCCGGTGTCTATATAAACTGGAGGGTTTATTCCGTAGAGGCTAAGAAAAATCATACAGGCTAGACAACTAGGGTTTAATTAGCCATTACAATCTCGAGGTGGATCAACTCTTGTAACCCCTATACTCATCAAAGTCAATCAAGCGGGAAGTTGGGTATTACCTCCATTGAGAGGGCCCGAACCTGGGTAAGCATCGTGTCCCCTGCCTCCTATTACCTTTGATCCTCAGACGCACAGTTCGGGACCCCCTACCCAAGATCGGCCGGTTTTGACACCGACAGTGGATAATATGATACAATATAACAATCACGTCGAATGCCTAGATCAGCATCTCTCATAAATTACTTTGAACTCCTACCGAGGGACCTTACCAGAGATTACATTCGCCAGGTTCTTTGTTGTCAGAGCAAGGGCGCTGAAGGTAATGAGGTTTTCCCTACATTTATTTCACAAAAATGAATGGTTTGTTGATCAGCGCCGGCGGCTGCGGCAGAATGGAATAGGCTCCGAAAATGCTGAATTTCATTTTGGAACTTCAGATGACAGAGTAATTCGGAAGTCATCGTGTCAACCCCATACATGACTTCTTAGTGGCTGACTCCTTTGCAAAAATTATGAGGTTTTGAAACCAGACTTAGAAGTGGTAATATTAGTTTGAACCTCTCTGATATCCATGTTCAGCGGATCAGCGCGGGCGTTTGCAGCTGATGAGCTGAATTTCATTTCTAATACGAGTTTGAACCTTGTAATCTTCGAATTTGAGCCATATAACTCTGGAATTTGAACCTTGTAATATTTTGAGCTTTTGTGCTACAATCGTTTGACCTTAATATGCAATGGACTTAGATTTTATTAACCATTCTCGAATCTGTCTACCTTGTCGATCTCATAGCACATGATCTGTATAGCTAACTCGACTGTGATCTTTGACATTATTGCACACAGTTGGTTTCTTCAACTGTGTGCCCTGTAGAGCGCAGAATTAATTATCGCACTCGAGTGTCCATCATCACCCTCCTGTGACCTCATCACCCACGGGTAAACTTATGACCCAAGTCATTCCAAACACTTCATTTTTACAAAGCTTTTTGCCAATAAAATCCCACGATTTGTCCCTCTTCTAGCCGACGCGTGGCCAAACTAGTCGGGCAGGAAGCTTGCGCGGTAGCGCGGGAACATTCTCACCGATGATACATTTGGCGCCTCTTCGAGCCCACGCGTGCAGTGCGTTGTTGTCAAGCGTGCACTAGAATCCTCCGCTATGAAGACCGTGACAAGGCATGATGATTAGAGGCCGGTCGGCCCCCATTTATTACAGCGGCCATTTAACCCTTGTGTCTCTTCAACCTTTCGATCGCGCCCCACCATTGCAAGAAGCACTCCCACCACGACAAATTCTTAGAGGGTATCCTGCGCGGCTCCAATGGCGCTCCTAGCGGTCGTCGACGAGCAGCAGTTCACCATGCATGCCATGGTGGACACCCGCAGAAGGTTCACAGAGCTCTCGGTGGTGTACACCAATAACCTGGTCTGGATGGAGCACTCCATCCACATCATGGAGTTGTTGCTTGCCAAGGAGAAGTACAAGGTGGTCGGGTCCGACCTCGAGTACACCCGCGCTCGTGCCAGGTCTTGTCCAAGGTCGCCATTGCCCAGATGTGCGTGCGCAACCACGTCCTCATCTACCACTACTGTGTAACGCCCCAGACACGCCCGTCGGTGGTCGTTACTCCTGGCGGGATCTACACTGGCCCCACAGATCAATACTAGTCTTTTCTGCACACTTTGTCCTCACTCATGCACACCCGGGAGCAGCTTCCTGATCGGTCACCCATCCTGAAATTACTCCAAGCTGAGCACGCTTAACTTTGGAGTTCTTTCTGAATGGGCTCCCAGAAAAGAAGGAATTCCTTATTTATATGAGTAGTCTATCATCCCTATTAAGCCAGGCTATGACATACACCCCCACTCAGAGGAACCGACGTCCTCCTCGGGCCACAGGAACGTTCCCTCTTGGCACATACGTCTGTGCGTCGAGTCCGGTACATGTGCCATGCCGTGTGCCACGACGGGTCACAAACGTCATGAACAACATGACTGTGCACCTGTCCGCAAACATCCCTGTAACCGCAAGGGTCGGCTCTAATACCAACTTGTAACGCCCCGGACACACCCGCCGGTGGTCGTTACTCCTGGCGGGATCTAGACTGGCCCCATAGATCAATACTAGTCTTTTCTGCACACTTTGTCCTCACTCGTGCACACCCGGGAGCAACTTCCCGGTCGGTCACTCATCCTGAAATTACTCCAAGCTGAGCACGCTTAACTTTGGAGTAAGGAATTCCTTATTTGTATGAGTAGTCTATCATCCCTATTAAGCCAGGCTATCACATATTGCCTGGCCATAAGGCCTTGCGAGCGTTTCGCTAGATTTTTCAACAACCCCCACTACACGTTCGCTACGGTGGACATGACCAACGATGTAAAGGTGCTCAAGAATTCAGGTATCGCCTGCCAGAATCTTGTCAAGATAGAAGACCTTCCCCCGTGTCCGGATGGGACTCTCCTTTGCGTGGATGGAAAGCTTGGCGTCTGGATGTATAGTTTCCTTTCTCTGTAAACTGAATCTGTACAACCCTAGGCCCCTTTGATGTCTATATAAACCAGAGGGTTTAGTCCGTAGAGGCTAAGAAAAATCATACAGGCTAGACATCTAGGGTTTAGCCATTACGATCTCGAGGTGGATCAACTCTTGTAACCACTATACTCATCAAAGTCAATCAAGCAGGAAGTAGGGTATTACCTTCATTGAGAGGGCCCAAACATGGGTAAGCATCGTGTCCCCTGCCTCCTGTTACCTTCGATCCTCAGACGCACAGTTCGGGACCCCCTACCCGAGATCGGCCGGTTTTGACACCGACATTGGGTGCAAGTGTTTGATTGTTTGTGCAGGTGCATAGATTGGGGACTTGCTTGTATCTCCTACTGGATTGATACCTTGGTTCTTAACTGAGGGAAATACTTATCTCTACTTTGTTGCATCACCCTTTTCTCTTCAAGGGAAAACCAACGCAAGCTCAAGAAGTAGCCGGAAGAATTTCTGGCGCCGTTGCCGGGGAGATCTACATCAAGCCTACCAAGTACCCATCATAAAATCTAATCTCTTGCATTATATTATTTGCCATTTACCTCTCGTTTTCCTCTCCCCCACTTCTAAAACGTTTTCAGAAAAATACAAAAGATTTGCCGTTTTATTCGCCCTTTTTCCGTTCGTCTTTCGATTTGCTTTTTGGGCGTTACTCCTTGGAATAGATATGTTCTAGATACCATTACTGGGAGAAATTTTTTGGGGAGCCACACCTTGGATGCTTATAATGCTATGATAGATTTGGTAGGCTCACCACCCCTTATGGTCAATGAAACTGTTTTGACTTTAGAACATGTGATGCAAAGACTTGATATTATTGAGAATAAAATTGCTACCGTAGAGCTCACTGAAAACTTGGATAAAAAGATTCATAATCATATTACTCAATATGGATCTAAGGTGGGAGTCACTTTAAAGAATCTAAGGGAAAATGAACCCATAGTTAATGAAAATATAGATCAAGACTCTACTAGAATTGGCAAGCTAGAATATATTATTACCGACTTGGGTTACGCTTTTGCTTCTGTTAAAACTACTCACAATTTTCCTCCTACAAAAGCTACCAAGTTTATTTATGTTCCAAAGAATAAGGGTGAAACTTCTAGTAAGGGGGACGAGGATCTTAAGATGATAAGTATTCACCCTAATTTTATCAACATTATTAAGGAACCGATTGCTACGAGTAAATTTCTTGATCTCTTGCCTAGGAGTGTGATATTAATAAAACTAAAGAAACTCCTAGCATTTATAAGTGTGAAATTGAGGAATTGCATACCAAAGATGACAATACCTAGATCTATGTTTTATGCCTAGCTAGGGGCGTTAAACAATAGCGCTTGTTGGGAGGCAACCCAATTTTATTTTTGTGTTTTTTGTTTTTCCTTCAGTTCTTGAATAAATACACATTAGTACCTCTATAGTAGTTGTGTTTTGGTGTTTTAATTAGTGTTTGTGCCAAGTAAAGCCTTTGGGATACTTTGGTATATCGTTGATTTGATCTTGCTAAAAAAGAAAAACTTATGCGCTCAATGTCAGAATTGTTAAAAATCACAGAAGCGTGAAAATCCTACATTTTCTACACAAGATGGATATATGAATTGCCTCTGTTGTCCTAATTTTTCAGAGTTTTTGGAGTTACAGAAGTATGCAAAGTTTACAGATTGCTACAGACTGTTCTGTTTTTGACAGATTCTGTTTTCTATGTGGAAAAAAATTGTTTGCTTATTTTGATGAATCTATGGGTAGTATCGGGGGGTATGAACCATGTAGAAGTTGGAGTACAGTAGATATTACACCAATATAAATAAATAGTGAACAACAGTACCAAAAGTGGTGATTTATTTTCTTGTACTAACGGATCTCATGAGTTTTCTGTTGAGTTTTGTGTTGTGAAGTTTTCAAGTTATGGGTAAAGATTTGATGGACTATGGAATAAGGAGTGGTAAGAGCCTAATCTTGGGGATTCCCAAGGCACCCCAAGGTAATATTCAAGGACAACCAAGCATCTAAGCTTGGGGATGCCCCCGGATGGCATCTCCTCTTTCGTCTTCGTCTATCGGTAAATTTACTACTTGAAGCTATATTTTTATTCACCACATGATATATGTTTTGCATGGAGCGGCTTGTATGATATGAGTATTTGCCTTTTAGTTTCACATAATCATCCTTGTTGTACACACCTTTTGAGAGGGACACACTTAAATGATGAATTTATTAGAATACTCTATGTGCTTCACTTATATCTTTTGAGCTAGGCAATTTGCTCTAGTGCTTCACTTATATCTTTTTAGAGCCTGGTGGTGGCTTTATTTTATAGAAATTGTTGAACTCTCTTGCTTCACTTATATTATTTTGAGAGTCTCTCTAAACAACATGGCAATTTTCTTTGGTTATGAATTTAGTCCTAATATGATGGGCATCCAAGAGGGATATAATACAAAGATTCATATAAAGTGCATTGAATACTACGAGAAGTTTGATTCCTTATAAATGTTTTGAGACATAAAGATGATGATATTAGAGTCATGCTAGTGAGTAATTCTGGTTTGGTAGAAATACTTGTGTTAAAGTTTGTGATTCCCGTAGCATGCACGTATGGTGAACCGTTATGTGATGAAGTCGAAGCATGATTTGTTTATTGATTGTCTTCCTTATGAGTGGCGGTCGGGGACGAGCGATGGTATTTTCCTACCAATCTACCCCCTAGGAGCATGTGTGTAGTACTTTGTTTTGATAGCTAATAGACTTTTGCAATAAGTATGTGAGTTCTTTATGACTAATGATGAGTCCATGGATTATACGCACTCTAACCCTTCCACCATTGCTAGCCTCTCTAGTACCGCGCAACTTTCACTGGTGCACTACACCCACCATTTACCCTTCCTAAAAATAGCCACCATACCTACCTATTATGGCATTTCCATAGCCATTCCGAGATATATTTCCATGCAACTTCCACCGTTTCATTTTATTATGACACGCTCCATCATTGTCATATTGCTTTGCATGATCATGTAGTTGACATCGTATTTGTGGCAAGGCCGCCGTTCATATTCTTTCGTACATGTCACTCTTGAGTCATTGCACATCCCGGTACACCACCAGAGGCATTCATATAGAGTCATATTTTGTTCTAATATCGAGTTGTAAGTAAATAAAAGTGTGATGACCATCATTATTAGAGCATTATCCCATGTGAGGAAGAATGATGGAAGCTATGATTCCCTCACAAGTTGGGATGAGTCTCCGGACTTTACAAAAATAAAAGAGGCCAAAGAAGCCCAAATAAAAAAAGAGAAAAAAATAAAAAAATGAGAGAAAAGAGAGAAGGGGCAATGCTATTATCCTTTTTCCACACTTGTGCTTCGAAGTAGCACATGATCTTCATGATAGAGAGTCTCCTATGTTGTCACTTTCATATACTAGTGGGAATTTTTCATTATAGAACTTGGCTTGTATATTCCAATGATGGGCTTCCTCAAATTTCCCTAGGTCCTCGAGAGCAAGCGAGCTGGATGCACACCCACTTAATTTCTTTTTGAGCTTTCATAAACTTATAGCTCTAGTGCATCCGTTGCATGGCAATCCCTAGTCACACACATTGATATCTACTGATGGGCATCTCCATAGCCCGTTGATACACCTAGTTGATGTGAGACTATCTCCTTCTTTTTGTCTTCTCCACAACCACCATATTCTATCCCACCTATAGTGCTATATCCATGGCTCACGCTCATGTATTGTGTGAAAGTTGAAAAAGTTTGAGAACATCAAAAGTATGAAACAATTTTTTGGCTTGTCATCGGGGTTGTGCATGATTTAATACTTTGTGTGATGAAGATGGAGCATAGCCAGACTATATGATTTTGGAGGGATAACTTTCTTGGGCCATGTTATTTTGAGAAGACACGATTGCTTTATTAGTATGCTTGAAGTATTATTGTTTTTACGTCAATATTAAACTTTTCTTTTGAATCTTATGGACCTGAATATTCATGCCACAATAAAGAAAATTACATGGATAAATATGTTAGGTAGCATTCCACATCAAATATTCTGTTTTTATCATTTACCTACTCGAGGACGAGCGGGAATTAAGCTTGGGGATGATTGATACGTCTCCAACATATCTATAATTTTTTATTGTTCCATGCTATTATATTATCTATTTTGGATGTTTTATATGCATTAATATGCTATTTTACATTATTTTTTAGACTAACTTATTAACCTAGAGCCCAGTGCTAGTTTTTGTTTTTTTCCTTGTTTATGAGTTTTACAGAAAAGAAATATCAAAAGGAGTCCAAACGGAATAAAACTTTGTGATGATTTTTCTTGGACCAGAGGACACACGTAGGACTTGGAGATCAAGGCAGAAGAGTTCCGAGGCGACAACAAGGTTCCAGGGCATGCCCCAGGGGGCGCCCCTGCCTTGTGGGTCCCACGGGAGTCCTCCAACCCTAATCCTTGGCCTATAAATTCAGAAATATTCCCGAACCACCAAAAACATCCACAAAAATACTTTTCTGCCGTCGTAACCTTTTGTACCCGGGAGATCCCGTCTTGGGACCTTTTCCGGCACCCTGTCGGAGGGGGGTTTGATCATGGAGGGCTTCTACATCAACCCTATTGCCCTTCCGATGAAGCGTGAGTAGTTTATCTCAGACCTACGGGTCCATATCTAGTAGCTAGATGGCTTCTTCTCTCTCTTTGATTCTCAATACCATGTTCTCCTCGATGTTCTTGGAGATCTATCCGATGTAATCTTCTTTTGCGGTGTGTTTTTCGAGATCCGATGAATTGTGGATTTATGATCAGATTATCTATGAATATTATTTGAATCTTCTCAAATTCTTATATGCATGATTTGATATCTTTGTATTTCTCTTTGAATTATCGGTTTGGTTTGGCCAACTAGATTGGTATTTCTTGCAATGGGAGAGGTGCTTAGTTTTGGGTTCAACCTTGCGGTGTCCTCACCCAGTGACAAACTAGGGGTAGCAAGACACGTATTTGTATTGTTGCCATCAAGGGTAAAAATATGAGGTTTTCATCATATTGCTTGAGTTTATCCCTACATCATGTCATCTTACGTAAGGCATTACTCCGTTCTTTATGAACTTAATACTCTAGATGCATGCTGGATAGCGGTCGATGTGTGGAGTAATAGTAGTAGATGTAGAACTACTTGACACGGACGTGATGCCTATATGCATAATAATGGCCTTGGATATCGTCATAACTTTGCGCTTTTCTATCAATTGCTCGAAAGTAATTTGTTCACCCACCGTATTATTTTCTTTCAAGAGAGAACCCTCTAGTGAAACCTATGGCCCCCGGGTCTATTTTCCATCTTATATTTTCATATCTATACACCCAAAAAACCAAAAATACCTTGCTGCGTTTTATTTACTTTTATTTTGTTTTACGTTTTAGTTATCTTTTATATCTATCTCTATCAAATCTCACCTTTGCAAGTAAGGATTGACAACCCCTTTATCATGTTGGGTGCAAGTGTTTGATTGTTTGTGCAGGTGCATAGATTCGGGACTTGCTTGTATCTCCTACTGGATTGATACCTTGGTTCTTAACTGAGGGAAATACTTATCTCTACTTTGTTGCATCACCCTTTCCTCTTCAAGGGAAAAACCAACGCAAGCTCAAGAAGTAGCATTTCTCTTATGATGATGATCAATTATCTTGGACGTATTTTTGCACTCTCACATGTTATCTAACTCGTGTAGGTACTTGGATGAGCCTCAATCTAGGAAATTTCAAGTCACTCACATACCAAGCAATTTCTACATCACCAAGTTCTTATAGTTTGGTTGTTGATTTCAGGAAAGCATGAACTCACTCCACATATCCTTTGACTATTTCAATATGTCAAATTTCATGATTGTCAATTTGAATACACAAGTGTTATTCCTTGCAAGACTAACCCATGTAGGAAGATGAACTTGAACTTCCAGTGGTGCTCCCAACTCTTGATGGACTACATCAACCTTAAGCATCCAACATAAGCTCAACTACATGATCAAGATCAACACCACAACCCAAGGTATGTCATTCCATCCTTGAGAAGATTTACTCCAATTCTTGAGTTAGAGCAACTCAACAAGATGTGAATACATAAAAAATGCATAGACGAAAAATGGCAACCTCATTTTGAGCTTAAATGATGAGTATGACCTACGATCAAGTGACTTGACTCCTCTGTCAATATACTCTAACATAGGTGACCTTGTCGCCGACCAGTTTTAGATAAAGTTCTCTAGTGTTCTATTTGCATAGTTGATTTTTCCATTTGCATGTTATCTTGCCATCGTGTCTCTTTTCTAAAACAAAACAAAACTTCATCGAGACTTCTTTTAAATTTCTGCCATTCATCTGTGTTTCTTCAGTTAATTCATTGCAAATCTTTATGGCAATTGCTTGCATATCCTTGTGAGATTTCATTTGCCAAGTGAGCTGAGTTGACAAAATTTTGCTCTATGTTGAACTCGGTCTCACCGATCAAAGCCCATCAGCTAGACCGAAATACAAGGTTCCCTTGTACATAGTTCATCGGTACAACCGACAAGGACTTGCTCGATCTCACCGATGAGCATCTTCTGTGGCTCTGCAATCTCGGAGTCACATATGGAAATAGATCGGCGTCACCGATTTCAACCCTAAGAAAATATTTTGTCATTTGATATTACCTACTTTCTTCAGCTCCAGTCAATGAGTCACAACTACTTGACTCATGTTCCAGAAGTACCCTTCTTGGAAATTGATGTCAAAGGGGGAGAGAGAGAGCACATCAAAGCTTATCAAATGAGCACATCTAAGCTCTTCATGCTTGTTAACAAAGAGGAGAGAAGTCACATGTCTTTAAGAAGTTAAGACATGTTAGTATGATTAATTCTAGTATTGCACTATTTATCTTTGCTCCGAATTCATTGCTCTGATTTCATTGCTCTGGTTTTATCTCACCCTACTTTCCCCATTACCCAATATCACATTCAGGGGAGAAAGAATCTATGATTAAGGGGAGAAAAATCTTTGGAACTTATTGCACATCTTTAAATCTTTGGGGACATGTCTATATCTAAATGAAGTACTCACCCATTACATGTCATCCCAGTCTTGGTATTCTTGTGGATCTTTAAAACTGCTTTATTTGGTGTGTTCTTATGTTATCTAACCCTGTTTTCTCAAGTCTACTCCCTCAAAAGTTAGCTCAACACCAAAAGGTAAGTATATGCATCACACTCATGTGCATGATGATCTAATTCTGTTGCATATATTGTTTGCAAGAGGGATTCATAAACATGAAGGTACATTTCTCAACCACATTATTTTCTCTGATGCATATAGCCAAGATACATTTAACTCATTGCTCAATCGGTCATGCTATGCACTCACATGTTCTTAAATTCGATCTTCACATGATTGCATACATGTAGGGGGAGCTTATGCATGTTACATGTTCCTCCAAAGCTTTACTTGCTACTCTTCATTTATTTAAAGCTTTGATGTATGTTGTCATCAATTACCAAGAAGGGGGAGATTGAAAGCACAAGTGCTCCCTGGGTGATTTTGCTAATAAATGTCAACATATCTCTTGTTGGACTAATAATTTTATCTAGTGTATTTCAGGCAAGTTCAACAAATGGCATGGGAAGGACAGGAGGATGTGGAACCCCTTCAAGGTGCTAAGGACATATATTGGCAAAAGCTCAAGACTCTTCATGTTTATTTTAGTGATCCAAGATCACATTGAGTCCATAGGAAAGCCAATACTATTAAAAGGGGATGAGGTGTTGCGTAATGGCTTGCTTGCTCAAATGCTTAGTGATATTGCTCCAAAACCCGCAGCCACTTTCTCCATCCAAATATGTCAAAACCCTAAACTCCAACTCAGCCCCACCGATTCATTCTATCCGGTGCCACCGAGTTCATACGACATAGCCATAGCCAGAAACCCTATCAGTTCGGTCTCACCGATACGGGTCTCGGTCTCACCGAGATGGCCCTGCAAACACTCAGTGCCTTGTTGCATTTATTTCACTCTCAACGAGTTATGCAATCGGTCTCATCGAGTTGGCTTGGTAGATTTTATGTTGCCTTATTGCTTCACTTCGGTCTCACTGAGTTGATGCAATTGGTGGCACCGAGATGATGCTTGCCCTAAGCCCTAGCACATCGGTATCACCGAGTTGTTCCAGTCGGTCCCACCGAGATTCCTAATGTTCACATTTTTGAACTAATTGGTGCCACCGTGTTTAATCATTCGGTCTCACCGAGATGGGTCAAATGTGTGTAACATTTGAATTTTGTGTGGAGGCTATATATACCCCTCCACCCCCTTCTCCATTTGTGAGAGAGCCATCAGAACGTGCCTACACTTCCACCATACATTTTCTGAGAGAGAACCACCTACTCATGTGTTCAGATCAAGACACTCCAATCCCATCCCTTTACTTTCTTGCAACTTGCATGCTTTACTCTTTCTGCTGCATATACTCTTGTCATGCTTGCTTGAAATGCATTGTGAATGCTTTAACTTGTGCTAAAACTCAACCTTAACTTGAAGAATTTAAAAACTGCTACTTTTGCTTGCTAAGGGTCTAATCACCCCCCTCTAGACCCCTCTTCTCGATCCTCTCACAAGTCTCCAATGATAGCACCTACGCAAACAAACAAATACTTGCACCCAACGCGATAAAAGGGTTGTTAATCCCTTCACAGTTACTTGCAAGGATGATATCTGATAGAGATAGGTATAAAAGATAAATTAAAGTGCAAAATAAAGTAAAAGGTAAATAAATTGCAGCAAGGTATTTTGGGTTTTTGGTTTTATAAATCTAAAAATAATATGATAAGAATAGACCCGGGGGCCATAGTTTTCACTATAGGCTTCTGTCTCGAAAGAACGCATACGGTGGGTGAACAAATTACTGTTGAGCAATTGATAGAAAAGCGAATAATTATGACGACATCTAATGCAATGATCATGAATATAGGCATCACGTCCGTGACAAGTAGAGCGACTCATGTCTACATCTACTACTATTACTCCACACATTGACCGCTATCCAGCATGCATCTAGTGTATTAAGTTAATAAGAATGGGGTAACGCCTTAAGCAAGATGTCATGATTTAGAGGGATAGATCCAATCAATATGAATAAACCTCACCGCTTTATACTTAATGGAAACAATACAAATACGTGCCTTGCTACCCATTCTGTCACTGGGTGAGGACACCGCAAGATTGAACCCATTACAAAGCACCTCTCCCAGTGCAAGAAAAATCAATCTAGTTGGCCAAACCAAACCAATAGATCAGAGAGAAATAGAGAGCTATCTTAATAATACATAAAAGAGTTCAGAGAAGACTCAAATATATTCACACATAATCTGATCATAAACCCACAATTCATCGGATCTCAACAAACGCACCGCAAAAGAAGATTACATTGAATAGACCTCCAAGAACATCGAGGAGAACATTGTAGTGAAGACCAAAGAGAGAGAAGAAGCCATCTAGCTACTAGCTATGGACCCGTAGGTCTGTAGAAAACTACTCACAAATCATCGGAAGGGCAGCAAGGTTGATGTAGAGGCCCTCCGTGATCGAATCCCCCTCCTGCAGAGTACCGGAACAGCTCTCCAGATGGGATCTCACGAGGACAGAAACTTGCGGCGGCGGGAAAGTTTTTTTGGTGTGCCCTCTGGTATACGGGAAATATTTGGGTATTTATGGAGTTGAGATTAGGGTTAAAAGAGCATTAGGGGGCCCACAAGCCTGGGGGGCTCCCCCCCTAGGGCACGCCTCCCGAGCTTGTTGCCAACTGGTGGCCCCTTTAACCCCCTCCGAAGGTTCCTGGGTGTCTTCTGGTCCAAGAAAAATCCTCAAAAAGTTCCGTTCCGTTTGGTATTGATTTTCTGTAAAGGACAAAACGAAGGAAAAAACAGCAACTGGCACTTGGCACTAGGTTAATAGATTAGTCCCAAAAAAGATATAAAATAGCATAATAATGCATATAAAACATCCAAGATGGATAATATAATAGCATGGAATAATAAAAAAATATAGATACGTTGGAGACGTATCACTTATACCCCCCGATATAATCCATAGCATCATTAAAACAAGCAAACCATGCAATAGAAAACAGAAACTGTCTAAAACATAACAGACTGTAGTGATCTGAACAAACACTATACTTCTGTAACTCCAAAAATTCTGAAAAATTAGGACAACTTGGGAAATTTTCATATCAATAATATGTAAAAACTCAGAATTTTATCATGTTCCAGTTAATTATAACAATTCAAGTACCGAGTGCAAAAGTTTCTGTTTTTTCCCAGAATCACGCCAACTATCAACCAAATCAACCCAACGGCTTTACTTGACACAAACACTAATTAAGACATAAAAACACAATCATAATAGTAGCAATAATTGTGTGAACACTCAAGAACAGAAAGAAAAAGTAACATTTTAAGATAACTATTGGGTTGCCTCCCAACAAGCGCTATTGTTTTACACCCCTAGCTAGGCATAAGGCATGGTTTCAAGTATTCTCATCTTTAGTTTTAATTCAATAGGTGGCCCTCATAACAGATTCATATGGTGTCTTTATTCTCTTTCTATGGAAGTGTTCCATTTCTTTCTCTAATGGAAATTGGAATCTCATATTTCCTTCTTTCATATCAATAATAGCACCTATGGTTCGTAGGAAAGCCCTAGCAAGTATCATAGGACAAGACAGATTGCATTCAATATCAAGCACAATGAAATCCACGAGCACATAATCTCTATTAGCAAGTATGAGCACATCATTTATTCTACCCAATGGTTTCTTAATAATTGAATCTGCTAAGTGCAAATTACAGGAACATTATATTCATCCATATCAACAAGGCCTATCACATCACATAAAGATTTTGGTATAGTAGAAAGGCTAGCACCTAAATCACATAAAGCATTACATTCATAATCTTTCATCTTTACTTTAATTGTAGGTTCCCATTCATCGTGCAATTTTCTAGATAATGAAACCTCCAAATCTAACTTTTCTTCATAAGCTTTCATCATAGCTTGTACAATATGTTTAGTAAAAGCTTTATTTTGTTCGTAGGCATTAGGTGAATTTATCATGGATTGCAACAAGGAAATACACACAATTAAACAAGAAATATCATAATTAAAGTCCTTGTAATCCAAATTAGTGATCACACCACTATTTAAAGCCTTAACCTCTCCAAACTCACTTTTATCATATTTATCATTAAATCATCACCCTCCGAACAATTGGGATGCATTCTAGCTAAAAGTTGACTCTTCTCCAGTCCCTTTTCCATCAAGTTTTATATTTCTAAACAAGCTCAATAGGTGAGACAACAATCGTTTTAATATCGTCATCACCACTAGTAAGAGACTCAGGTTTAGCAGCCATCTTATTCACTAGTGCAGTTTGTTTATCAGAAATCTTTCCTATCAAATTTTCAGCACGAGCTAGCTGAGATTGAAGGTTGGCAACTCCTTGATTAACATCATCAAGT
Source organism: Aegilops tauschii subsp. strangulata (assembly GCF_002575655.3). Taxonomy (NCBI): domain Eukaryota; kingdom Viridiplantae; phylum Streptophyta; class Magnoliopsida; order Poales; family Poaceae; genus Aegilops; species Aegilops tauschii. The sequence continues at coordinate 184,719,031 of NC_053040.3, forward strand.
TGTTTACCAATAGCATCTATCAAGGTAGAATGCTCTTTAAGTTCCTCAACAAAGAATTTATTGTGCTCATACTGTGAAAACATGAAATTTTAAGTAGTATTCTCAATTTCCACTAATCTCTTATGATAAGAACTAAAAGATAAATTTTCGTAAGACATAGCGACAAAGCAAGCAAGGAAACGAGCAAACTAACAAAGCAATTTTTTTTGCGTTTTTTGTACTTTTATGAGAAGTGGAGGAAATGAAAATGACAGGCAAAGGCAAATAAAAAGTAGAGCAAGTAGATGATAGTTTGTGTATAGGTACTTGATAGGTTTTGATGATGTCTCCCCAACAACGGCGCCAGAAATTCTTCCTGCTACTTGTGAACCGCGTTGGGCTTTTCCCCGGAGAGGAGGGGAGATTCAGTACAATAGAGATAAGTATTTCCCTCAGTGAGAACCAAGGTTTATCGAAGCAATAGGAGAATCATGCGAAGCCTCGTGAATAACACCTGCACACACAAAAGCAAATACTTGCACCCAACATGGGCAAGAGGGTTGTCAATCCCCTTGAACTCGTTACTCGCAAGGATCAAACCCTGTATAGGTAGATGGATAAATTGCAAAGTAAAATAAAAGTAATAAACTTGCAGCAAAGGTATTTTGGATTTTATAATATGATAAAGGTAGACCTGTGGCCCATAGTTTTCACTAGAGGCTTCTCTCTCGAATACATAGCATACGGTGGGTGAACAAATTACTGTTGGGCAATTGATATAAAAGTGCATAGTTATGACGTATTCATGATAATGATCATGTATATAGGCATCACGTCTAAGACAAGTAGACCGACTCCTGCCTGCATCTACTACTATTACTCCACCAATCGACCACTATCCAACATGCATTTATGGTATTAAGTTTATGAAAAATAGAGTAACGCCTTAAGCAAGATGACATGATGTAAACAATGTAAACCCAATCAATATGAATAAACCCCATCGTTTTATCCTTAATGACAACAATACAAATACGTGTCTTGTCCCCTTCTGTCACTAGGATATAGAGCATCGCAAGATTGAACCCATCACAAAGCACCTCTCCCACTGAAGATAAATCAACCTAGCTAGTTGGCCAAACCAAACAGATAGATCAGAGAGAAACACAATGCTATGACAATCATGCACAATAAAGTTTCGAAAAGTCTCAATTACTTTCAATGAATAATCTGATCATAAACCCACAATTCATCAGATCACAACAAACACACCGCAAAAGAATATAACATCGGGTAGAACTCCAAGAAGATCGAGGTGAACATGGTATTGAAGATCAAAGAGAGAGAGAAGACGCTATTTAGCTACTAGCTATGGACCCGTAGATCTGTGGTGAATACTCACACATCATCAGAAGGCAGCAAGGATGATGTAGAAGCCCTCCATGGCCGATTCCCCCTCCTGTAGAGTACCGGAAAAGGCCTCCAGATGGGAGCGCGGAGGAACAGAAGTTTGCGGTGATGGAAAAAGGGTTTCCGGTGGCTCTCCGTTGGTTTTCCCAATATTTCATTAACGTGATAATCTAACGTCGGAAATTAAATGAAACTAAATAAGACATAAAGCATAAACGAAAAGATGAAAAAAAATTCTAAAAAAATGTTAAACAAACTTTGTTAAATCAATAGAGACAAATAAGGTTTTTTAGACACTTTTTGTCTGGAGTGGGATCAACAGAAAATTGATTCATTATTTCCAAAGATGACATTCCATGTCGGATTTGAATTTATATCCGAAATTACGGAAAAGTTTATCTAAAATTTGTGGAAACTATACTACAAGATAGACCATGAATTTGTATGAATATATTAAATGGTTACACTAGATTTGTATTTTAAATGATTTAAATATGAATTTTGCAAGTTTATGGAAACTAAATAAAAAGAAACAACACTATTCATTTGGACCAAAATAGTGGCATCCTCGTTACAACTCAGCGCACATACGCAGGCTATGTCCTCTTTCTTGGAGAAACAAGTATGAGCTTGTCAGAGAGACCAAAATGCTGTGATGCTAAAAACAAACTTGATAGGTAGATCCTCTATTTGAATTCTTCTGAAGAACAACGTTACCCAGCTAAATCTGCTACACAAAGCCTTCTCCAGGCAGCTCAAATCAGTAAAGAAAATGATTTGCTTTCCTAAGCTTGTGCTTTCTTCCCCCCCCCCCTCTTTGTTTGAGGGAAGCCCGTACCCTGTTGTATTGGTCATAAACTTGTGGGGTGGCAAAAAGCATTAGTGGAGCTGATCATCCGATCATAGTCACTAAATACAAAAGGTAGTAGTGGGTCATGTATGGGCCAGACGGACTTAGATAAAAAAATCACAGGGCAGTGAGGACATGTGGTCCAACTGACAGTTGGCTAAGCAGACTATTTGGACTCCCCCATGTTTGGTTACGGTTTAGGTTGTGTGGTCTGGACCGGTCCTTTTGGACATTTAATGCTCCTTGTTGGATGGAGAAAAGTTTCCGGTCGCGCAGGTCCGAACATTCGTAGACGTTTTGATGAACCATGTTGGAGTTGCGAGTAGACTCCTTCTTACCCTTCCTTCAAACATGTAATTCCTCAAGGAGTTATTCCTCAAAACAACCAGTAATATGCTCAAATTTGAGCAAGTTCTCACTTATTCTCCCTAAACATTATCTCTCTTTCCTTTTACTGGAATTGATGGTGTAACCGCTGACGCATCGTCTGATAGCACCATGTAGCTTAAATCGGTTGTGCCGCCCTTCACCCCAAACACGACAGGATATTACAGGGGTTTTATGGAGTGGTTGTGACTGGGCATGTTGTGATTGGTTTAACGAGGAGGAAGGGTCCCCACCCACCTGAAATTCTTTGGGGGGGGGGGGTGGTTTCTGTGAAGACAACTAAAGGAATGGCCCCGTCTTTTGGCTGCAAACACTAGCCTCCACCCGATTCCTCCCAAATTGGGCCTGATTAGTCCGCTACCGCAGCTGCCACACAATATTGAGCCGCTTGTGTGTATCCATCAAGGAATACTAGCAAAAGACCCCGTGCGTTGCAATGGGAGAAAAAATACCACACGCCTCTAACACAATAACCATGGCTCAAGTCCCCAGTAGGTCCAATATGGCATCTTATCAGGCTTCTCATTTATCCTTCTTCCCACCCTCGCCGACAGAGATGCATGGTTATAGATAGTTTATTTCGTCTTCAATTTTTTTACCGGGGTGTTCATTTTCAATCTAGATCGGCACAGGTACAAAAGAAAGATGGGTCGCGCATTACTGATTAAGGTTGTATCTAAAAAAATATTTTAAAAATTATTAACATGTGAAACAACATCATATTCTGATTCTACACATTTTTCTAATCAATTTTCATATATAATACGTTAAAATTGGAGTTAGGGTTTAAAGGATGTGAATATTTTTTAAAGCATTTGAATTTGTCCCTAAACAACATTTAAAAATGATTAACTGGTAAACAGAACATCATATTCAGATTCTACACATTTTTCTAATCAATTTTCATATATAATATGTGAAAATGAAGTTATGGTTTAAAAGATATGAATATTCACTAATTAATATACCAGTCACCAATATATAGCCGGTTGAGTTTCAAAATAAATAAATAAATATAGCCGTTTGAGTGCATGAACCATAGGGCATGCCCTTTCAGATGGCCTTGGAGTTTCTTTGAAGAGCAGATGCTAGTTGTGAAGTGATGTGCACTAACTCGTGGAGATTATTCAAGGGGGTGATGTATCTGCAGATTTGATTTGGTCCGGATATACATTTGCCTCCACGTTCATGCACCCTCCCGAACTGCAATTACTATACCTATATCCTGTGGCTTGTTTATAGTTACATCTCCAGCCGTCTCGGGGATTTTTAAAATAAATAAATAAAAACCATACTGACCTCACATGAACCAGGAATATTTGTATTCCGGACAACCAAAATATATTTACTTGTGCCGGACATCAACAAACCGAAAGGTCAACTTGACATACATGATAAACAAAACTACGAAAAAGGATTTCCCCCCGCTTTATATTATAAAGCAACAACCACTTACATCCAAAGCATCGATACAAACGCACACCACACATACCCAAGGCGAGATACAAGAAAGCCGGGCAACGAAACGCACTCTCAACGGCAACCAAACACCTACAAGATGTGCAAAAAAAGGAACCGCTTAGCGCCGACGGAGACCACCAAGAGCAATCGTCCGGGAGGGTGTGTGACGAACCACGCCAGACCGAGGGCTCCAAGACGATGCCTCCAAGAAAGGTACGACCACGGGATGTCGCCATCGTCCGATCCGAAGATCAGGTTTTCACCCGGAGCGAGACGAAGGAGAGGGAGCACCACGACGGAGCCTACAAGGAGGAATACGACATCTGCGAATACCGCCACCGTCGGCCAGTGCACGAACTGGACAGGTGATTAACCCTGGTGCTTCAATCCCTTCGTCGCATCCGCGATCCGCCAACCACTCGCAGCCATGCCACCCAAGCAGCCATGACTGCGCGCCCGTAACCGAGACGCGCAGTCCGCCCACGACATACGCGCCTCCCACCGCCAGGATCGCCGCCCTGCCACGAGACCACCGCGACAGCCACCAAAGAGCACACCTTTGACCAGATCTACGCCCCCAGCCGACTCCGAAGCCACCGGCGGACACCTTGCCACAAGAGGAACCGCGACCATGTGCCGGTCCGGGGGAAGGGGGAGGTGACGGAGCAGCCAAAGGCCAAGATCGGCGACGGGGCACACGGAAGCGCCCCCGTCCACTAGCCAGCCCCCCCCCCTCGAAACCATGTTCGCCCCCGAAGCCCCAGGCCCGGACCAGACGGGGCGCACCGGCTGGCGCTGCACGCCGAAGAAGGGGAAGGGGAACCAGATCGGCCGCCGCCGCGTCCAAGGGAAGCCAGCAGGGGGGTCTTCCCGTGCCGAGCGCCGCCATCCCGCCGCAAAGGGCCCGGCTAAACGGGGACGCCCACCGCCATCGCTGCCGCGCCGCCCCCCCCCCCCCCTCCCCCACAAGAGCGAAAGGGCCGCCCGCGACCCGGTCGAACTTGACCCACAGCGCCAGAGGCGACGCCGGGGCGCTGCATGGGAGCAGCCGCCGCCGACACCACCCACCGGCCTGCACCTCCTCAGACGCGTCATAAACAAAACTTGGTTAGCAGATCGTCGGACGCGTCATGTCAACCAAGCGTAGGAGTAGTAGAGACATTTTGTTGTTAATTTTTTTTGTGAGATGACATTTTATTGTTAAATAATACAAGCAAATGATGTTAGAAATTGGGTGTTAGTTTCTACTTTAACGACATGTAACATCACTTTGTTAGTCAGCATCCCTGGCAAATTAGTCCCCTCTGAAATTACCGTCGAATTCATGTAGTATGATTTTCTGTTGAAAGAATTACTTCTGACGTGGCGGTGAGTGAGAATTGGGTCAGTTTATACATGTTGTTTTATTCAAAATGAAATGGGCTGATGAGTTTTTGCCCACTATGTTGATAAAATTATACGTGTCCAGCCGATGGAGCTCCGAGTCAAATCTAAGAAAAAATAATGAAATGCTTGGAGTCTCTTCGCAATAATCATTACTTAAGTACTATCCAAGTCAAAACCAAGAGATGCAGCTATCCCACTAACTTTCTTTTTTCTTAATCATGCTTTCGGCACCCTTAATTATTTTCCCCTCTAAAGTCAATACATTCAAAAGAATACTTATTAGAGAAAAAAAATACAAAGAACTCTGCACGACCTACATTTGTCAACTTCTGCGAGGCATAATGCTACCCTATAAAATGTCATCAAAGTTCTTGACCTGAAACAACACAGACGCATCAATCTTTCTCTCTACGCACCTAAGCAGCAGGCAAAGCCAGTAGCTTACAATCGTCGCAGCGCAGTTCCAAATCAGCGCCACTGCAAGGACATGGCAAGAACTCGCCTCGCAGCGTTTCTTATCGGCATGGCGAGCTTCTTCTCCGTCGTTGCCGGCCAACTCCGACCAATGCCTGCGAGTGGCCTTCCCGGTGATCTCTTTGCCCTAGGAATCGCCTCTAAAATCCGTACCGACTGCAACTCAACGGCGAGCGCGTCGTCAGACTTTGGCCGCATCATGGAGGCCGCCCCGGAAGCCGTTCTACACCCTGCCACGCCCGCCGACATCGCTGCGCTCATCAGGTTCTCCACGTCCTCGCCGGTGCCATTCCCCGTGTCACCGTGCGGGCAGGGCCACTCCGTCCGCGGGCAGTCTCTCGCTCCGGGTGGCGTCGTGTTGACATGCGCACGCTTGGGCGCGGTCACCACCGCATCAACGTGTCCACGGACTACGTCGACGCCGGCGGCGAGCACCTGTGGGTCGACGTCCTCCGCGCTACGCTGAAGCACGGCCTCGCGCCGCGCGCGTGGACGGACCATCTGCAACTCACTGTCGGCGGCACGCTCTCCAATGCTGGCATCGGCGGCCAAGCATTCCGGCATGGCCCGCAAATCGCCAATGTGCACGAGCTTGACGTGGTTACCGGGACGGGTGAGATGGGGACATGCTCACGTGACAGGAGGAATGACCTGTTCTTCGCCGCATTGGGTGGACTGGGCCAGTTCGGGATCATAACCCGGCCTCGGATCGCTCTTGAGTCGGCCCCAAAGCAGGTGCGCTGGGTTCGACTTGCCTACTCGGATGTGGTTGCGTTCATCAGAGACCAGGAGCTGCTCATTTCTAAGCATGCTAGGGAAGCCGGTTTCGACTATGTCGAAGGCCAAGTCCAGCTTAACCGGACGCTAACCAAGGGCCCCAAGTCAACGCCCTTCTTCTCCGAAGCCGATATCAACAGGCTTGCTGGCCTCGCATCCGAGACTGGCTCCGGCGCGATCTACTTCATCGAAGCCGCCATGTACTATGATGAGACGACCGCTCCATCTGTCAACCAGAAACTAGGGATGGTGCTAGCTCAACTGAGCTTTGTGCCCGGGTTCGTGTTCACCAAGATGTGACGTACTTCCAGTTCCTCGACCGCTTGCGCGTGGAGGAGGCTGTGCTTCGATCGGCTGGCGTGTGGGATGTGCCACACCCATGGCTGAACCTTTTCGTCCCCCGGTCACGCATTCTCGACTTCGACGCTTGCGTGCTCAAAGACATCCTCGGGGGTGACAACCCAGTCGGGCTCATCCTCATGTACCCTATGAACACGGCCAAATGGACCTCCCAGATGACGGCGGTGAAGCCACCCACAGTCGAGGACGTATTCTACATGGTGGGACTTCTTCGGTCGGCTCTATCCGCCGATGAACTAGAGCACCTACAGAGGGAGAACCAATCGGTGTTGGCATTTTGTGACAAGGAGGGCATCGAGTGCAAGCACTATCTGCCACACTACACATCACAAGATGGATGGCGGCGACATTTTGGGGCCAAGTGGAGCAACATCGCTCAGCTCAAGAACAAATATGATCCCCACATGATAATGTCACGGGGGCAGAGAATTTTCCCCTTGCCAACTGTGCCAGCGGCAAGCATGGCGACCACATAGTTAGTGCAGACACTGCTGACATTTCCTCCATTAGATACGCTAGTATGACTAACAATATATAGTAGAATATTTTAGTGTATAGACTGCACAAAGATTGCCTTTTGGTAGAATGTTTCCAGAATTTTGAAAATAGGAGGTAAACATTGTAAAATTTTAAATTTATACAATAGAATTTCAGAAGACGTCTCCACACTTATTTGGAAATATGTTAAAACACATCGTATATTAAATCAATGTTTCAAATTTGTTGCACCTGTTCAAGTTGTTTTGACAACTCTACATTTAGTTGGAGGGGCTAAGATTAAACTTTCAAGAACAATGTATCCACCTTGTTCCCCTTAGGTAAAATCACTTAGACCGGGCTCAAATACTCTAGAATGCTCTGAACTAACATGTAACCATATGTAAGATCATTTTCTTGGAGAGTAACAAGTCTTCAGTGACCTCAGACGGATTCTTCAGGGTTGCTCGACCACTTTGTCTATCAGGCATTGAGTGCTTCCTCACTTAGGATTCACTCGAATTCATCACGAGGATGGGGTGATAAGAAAACACTTGTCTGAATCTCACATAAAGCTGACCAACATCGTGGAGGGGTTGGCTATTTATAGGCAGGGTCGCAACTCGAGGGCAGATGTGTCTGTTGGAGTGACATTCCCACCAACATGTTGTTGCTAGCTTGCACAACGGTTGGAAATTTGAATTCTCAATTTTCTCACAGTTGAAAAAACCAAATTGATAGTTTCCTAACTCTTCAACAAGGGCGTAGGTCCTTCCAGTTCTGAGGATGCATGCACAATCCACTATCCAGGATGTGTGATCCACATCTGAAAATAATCCTCACAATGATTCTGCCACAGACGAAGATTCAGTCCATCCAATTGAGGAAGCTCGACATGCGGTGGAGGTGCAATATGGTCAGTATACTCGTGGCGAAAGGAATCCACATGAGTAGACCTTTTTTGTTAATTTTGCTATCACGCACCTATGATCGGAGGAGGTATATATGCTTCTGCTTTCCTCTGTGTTCCTTGTCAATGCCCCAGGCAGCCCGGGCCGTCCGCCGTGGCGTGGCCGAGAAATCCTCCAAAACTGTAGCGTACAGTAGATCTGCACCTCACTGTAGCATAAGCCCGGCCTGTGGCGTTATCCTATTCTGGCTCCGCCATTGTTCGTGGTGTGGTCTCTGTAGCTATGGTGGCGGGGGAAACATGAAGAGATTTGCTCGCGCCTTTGGTAGTAGGATCTTCTCATGCCTTCATGTCACTGTGGATGTAGATTTGGTTGTTGTCATAGTTGAGGTCGTCGATCTTCATGAAAAGGTTGTCCAACTTGGCTGAACTTCCGTCGAATATCTTTCGTACCTCCTTGATGGTCGCCTTGGCTGGTCCTCAAGCTTGCGGTCGATGTGCTCGTCAAAGCCGCTCCAAAGAAGCTCGTAGATGCGCCTCCCTATTGTGGTGAGCTCCTCCATCACCTCTCGTTGTCCTCGTAGCCTGTGGTGGGTGAAATGGCTATGGTCTTTCAGCGTCAAGATGTGACTCTGCATACTTGATTGTTAGCGCTAATCTTGATTGAAGCTACACCTAGGTTACGGAGCCCGATATCAAGGACGTAAACTAGGGTTACTTGCAGCAGAATTCCAGCCAACTTGCATCACCTCGGTCCAATGCAACTACAAGCCGACCAAGTGTCCCTTTTTTAGCGGCCCCATCTGTCGACCAGAAACTAGAGATGGTGCTAGCTCAGTTGAGCTTTGTGCCCTAGTTCGTGTTCACCAAGGATGTGACGTACTTCCAGTTCCTCGACCGCGTGCGTGTGAAGGAGGTTCTCCTTCGGTCGGTTGGCACGTGGGATGTGCCACACCAATGACTGAACCTTTCGTCTCCCAGACACTGCTACCTCTTGAGCATGCGTTGGTTTTCGCTTGAAGAGGAAAGGGTGATGCAGCAAAGTAGCGTAAGTATTTCCCTCAGTTTTTGAGAACCAAGGTATCAATCCAGTAGGAGACTACACGCAAATCGCCTAGTACCTGCACAAACAATCAAGAACCTTGCAACCAACGCGATAAATGGGTTGTCAGTCCCTTCATGGCCACTTGCAAAAGTGAGATCTGATAAAGATAATAAGATAAATATTTTTGGTATTTTTGTTGGATAGATTGGAAAATAAAGATTACAAAATTAACAGCGACAGAATAGCTAGTTGACGGGAAACTAATATGATGTAAAATAGACCCGGGGGCCCAGGTTTCACTAGTGGCTTCTCTCAAGATAGCATATATTACGGTGGGTGAACAAATTACTGCCGAGCAATTGATATGCATATAGGCATCACGTCTGTGTCAAGTAGACCGAAACGATTATGCATCTACTACTATTACTCCACACATCAACCGCTATCCAGCATGCATCTAGAGTATTAAGTTCATAAGAACAGTGTAACGCATTAGGCAAGATGACATGATGTAGAGGGATAAACTCAAGCAATATGATATAAACCCCATCTTTTTATCCTCGATGGCAACAATACAATACGTGTCATTTCCCTTTCTGTCACTGGGATCGAGCATCGCAAGATTGAACCCAAAGCTAAGCACTTCTCCCATTGCAAGGAAGATCAATCTAGTAGGCCAAACTAAACCGATAATTCGAAGAGACTTGCAAAGATATCAAATCATGCATATAAGAATTCAAAGAAGAACCAAATAATATTCATAGATAATCAAGTTCATAAAGCCACAATTTATCGGGTCTCGGCAAACACACCGCAAAAGAGTATTACATCGAATAGATCTCCAAGAAGATCGAGGAGAACTTTGTATTGAGATCCAAAGAGAGAGAAGAAGCCATCTAGCTAATAACTATGGACCCGAAGGTCTGTGGTAAACTACTCACACATCATCGGAGAGGCTATGGTGTTGATGTAGAAGCCCTCCGTGATCGATTCCCCCTCCGGCGGAGTGTCGGGAAAGGCCCCAAGATGGGATCTCACGGGTAGAGAAGGTTGCGTTGGTGGAAAAGTAGTTTCGTGGCTCCCCTGGATGTTTTCAGGGTATAAGAGTATATATAGGCGAAAGAAGTAGGTCGGTGGAGCTGCGAGGGGCCCACGAGGGTGGGGGCGCGCCCTCCTGCCTCATGGCTGCCTGTTGCTTCCTTGACTTCCACTACAAGTCTCCTGGATTGTGTTTGTTCCAAAAAAAGATCCTCATGAAGGTTTCGTTCTGTTTGGATTCCGTTTGATATTCCTTTTCTGCGAAACACTGAAATAGGCAAAAAAACAGCAATTTGCACTGGGCCTTCGGTTAATAGGTTAGTCCCAAAAATAATATAAAAGAGCATAATAAAGCCCATTAAACATCCAAAACAGATAATATAATAGCATGGAACAATCAAAAATTATAGATACGTTGGAGACGTATCAAGTATCCCCAAGCTTAATTCCTGCTCGTCCTCGAGTAGGTAAATGATAAAAACAAAATTTTGGATGTGGAATGCTACCTAACATAATTTTCAATGTAATTCTCTTTACTGTGACATAAATGTTTAGATCCAAAAGATTCTAGACAAATTTTTAATATTGACATAAAAATAGTAATACTTCAAGCATGCTAACCAAGCAATTATGTCTTATCAAAATAACATAGCCAAATAAAGCTTATCCCTACAAAATCATATAGTTTGGCCATGCTTCATTTTTGTCACACAAAATGCTCCCATCATGCACAACCCCAATGACAAGCCGAGCAATTGGTTCATACTTTTTAACGCGCTTCAGCCTTTTCAACCATCACACAATACATGAACGCAAGCCATGGACATAGCACTATGGGTGGAATAGAGTATGATGATAGGGGTTATGTGAGAAGACAAAAAAGGAGAAAGTCTTACATTGACGCGGCTAATCAACGGGCTATGGAGATGCTCATCGCAGTACAAAAAAAGACACATCCGTGACATTTTGGGCCAAACGAAAAAAAATTCTGTCATACATATGACACTTCTATGACGATAATTGTGACAAAACCCGGTATCATCATAGATGTGGTGGGCTCCTACTTCTATGACAAAAAATCATGACAGAAAATGGGCTTTTCGTCCTGGGCGGGCCGGAGACGCAGCTGCATGACATTCTTTGGGCCGTCCATGATGGAAAAAACCGTGGTAGAAGCGAGGGCGAGGAAAATTTCGGTGAGTTCCCAGTTACGGTGGGAGGTCGGGGGCCGAGCGATGCGCGTTTCTCTCGTACACGTACGCGCGTGTGTGCGAGGCATTGGCTCTAACTGAACACGAGCGAGGCGTTGGGCTCTAACTGAACCCGAGTGATTGCACTGCAGGGTACGCGTTACTGAACCCGAGCGATCGATCGATGGCTGTTAACTGAACCCGATCGAGCGATTCCTTCGCTACTGCTGCTAACTGAAGCCGATCGATGCTGCCTCTGGATGAACAGTGAGCATTGCTGGGGGGTTTGGATGAACAGTTCCCGGTGGGGGTGGATGAACAGGACCCCGTGGTGTTGCCTCTGGATGAACAGGACCCCGATCGATCGAGCCGGTTGGGGCTGGATGAACAGGACCCCGTGGAGGGCAGGATGAACAGGACCACCCCGTGGAGGGCAGAATGAACAGTAGACGGTGGAGGGCTGGATGAACAGTAGCCCGTGGAGGGGTAGTTGAAAAGGAGCCCGTGGAGAGGGCTGGTTGAACAGTAGCCGGTGGAGTAGCGCGTGGTGGAGGCTGGATGAACAGGAGCCCGTGGATGAATAGTGCAGGTGGAGGCTGGAGGAGGTCGACGGTGGATGAACAGTAGCCCGTGGAGGCTGGAGGGGGTCGACGCTGGAGATGAACAGTGTCCCGTGGAGTCCCGTTTTGCGGTACGCCACACCCCTCCCTATGAACAGGACCCCCGTTTCGACCGTAGCGCTCCAACACAAGTCCGTTTCCTCCATTTTGCGGTACGCCACACCCCTCCCGATCAACAGGACCCCCGTTTCGACCGTAGGAGGTCCGTTTCCTCCGTTCTGCGGTACGCCAGACCCCTCCCGATGAACATGATCCCATTTCAAACGTGGCCGGTCGAACACAAGGCCGTTTCCTCCGTTCTACGGTACGCCAGGCCTCGTTTCCATCGGCTGTTCCGTCCAAGCCCTCCCGATGAACACGACGACGCATTCTGTTCTGACCCAGCCGGTTGGCTCACCATGAACACGACGACGACGCAGTTTCTCTGTTCCGACCCAGCCATGTACACGAGCCCTGGTCGTACGTATGCGCGAGTAGGCGTTCGAGACCCTGCCCGTATGTACGTACGTGGCCGTATTTTCTTTCTTGCACACTGGCCGCTGTACGTACGTGTACATACTACGTGCGCGCCTCTACTACGACACGTGCGTGCCTCTACATCGACCAGTATGTACGTACACGTTCGCGACCAGAATGACAATGCTACGTACGCTTCGACCAGGTGGGTCCCGACTGTCAGCCACTTCCTTGCCTGCGAAGATGTAGCTGGTGGGTCCCGGCAGTCAGGGGGGCGAATCGTTTTTTTGCCCGGACGCACTTCCTTGCGTGCGAAGATGTAGCTGGTGGGTCCCCGCAGTCAGGGGGGAAACGTTTTTTTCGTGAAATACGGTGGCCCGTCCGGTGGGTCCCCGCTGTCAGGTGGAGGAATAATTATTTTCCGCGTAATAAGGAGGCACTTCCTTGCTGCGGCTGTGGACCCAGCTGTCAGCCTCTCCATGCATAGTCCACGTCCGATGGAAGCCGTTCCTTGACCATGTTGACCACGCCGCGCCGACAGCACCAGGGTGGTGGACGACGGTGAGGCCTAGGAAGGGGATGACGCGGAGCCGGGGAAGACGTGGCAACGGAAGCCCGCGCAGAGAGGAGTATGAGGGTTCACTGGTTCGGCTGCGGTGTGAGGCTGCCGTCGCCGCAGGGCCTGGCCAGCGGTGGGAATAGTAGGGGGCGGTGAGTTCTCCGCGGCAGCACAACCGGCCACGGGAGGTAGGAGCATGCGGCACGACCGGCGCTGCTTTGGGCGGCTGGAGCAACAAGACTAGAGGTTGAAGAAGCACTACGGCCGTTGGATGGACATCATATGGTCACTGGAGCTAGAATCGTGCATATTGACTAAGTTAACAAAGCCCTCCGTTCCCGTCAACTTAGTAGGCCCACAAGTCAGCCTGCCACTATACTGGGTCCCAGCTAGCAGGGGGAGTATTCATTTTTTTGTGCGTAATAAGGACGCACTTCCTTGCGTGCGAAGATATAGCTGGTGGGTCCGAGCTGTTAGCGGCGGTAACGTTTTTTTCGCAAAATACAGAGGCCCTTTCGGTGGGTCACAGATGTCAGGTGGAGGAATCATTATTTTGCGCGTAATAAGGAGGCATTTCCTTGCGTGCGGCCGTGGACCCAGCTGTCAGCCTCTCCACATACAGTCCACTTCAGATGCATGTCGGTCGTTGACCACGTTGACCAGGCCGCGCCGGGAGCACCAGGGCGGTGGACGACGGCGAGGCCTAGGAAGGGAACGACACGGAGGCAGGGAAGACTCGGCAGTTGTTTCCCACGCGGAGGGGAGTGCGACTATACGAGGGTTTACTCGTTCGTCTGCCGTCGCCGGAGAATAACAACAGGTGTGGGTGAGTAGAGGGATGGCTAGGCCAGTGATGGGAGTACGGTGGGGCGGTGAAGCCTGCACGGCAGCACAGCCGGCCGCGGGGAGGAGGGAGTAGGCAGTCCCGCCGGCGCTTGTTTGAGCGGCTGGAGCAGGAAGAGCAGAGATTGAAGAAGCACGACGGCCGTTGGATGGACATCCAACAGTCACTGCTTGTGCGTCAACCTTTTTTTAGGAAAGCCTCAAATATGTGGAAAACAGCATACAACCCATCTGCCATTATTTCTAATAATTTAAAGCCCGTTTTCTAATTCTGAAGGTTTTTTTGAGCCCATATTCTTTTTGTTAGCATTACAGCCCATATTGTGGCCACGGTTAAAAAATTATACAAAATGTTGCATATTTCGGTGTGGTCCGAACTGTTTTTAATCCCGAAATTTCGAGTCACATTCAAACTGATTTTAAAAATAAATGTATATCAATATTAAATCCAACAAATTGTCCACGCATAAAAATTAATGCAATTTAAAAAATCTTGAAATGAAAAAAAGAAATTTGAAAGTAATTGCCGGTTTGATGTGTTTTAAAAATGTACAGCCCATTCCTCATTACTGATAGGCCATTTTCTCGTCCAGCCGAATGAAGCTCTCCTAGTCTTGAAATATTTGCAGCCCAATAGGCCTGACAAAGCGACTTACTTGGCAAATCACAAAAAAACTGGGCTAGCCATTTTCAGAAAGAAAAAAAACTACTAGGCTGGTCTGTGGTAAACATAAAAGAGAAGGCTGTCTAGACATGCCAGAGTGCCCCGCACAGCCCAGTTGACACCCTGCTTCCGTCTCAAAAACAAATTAGATAAATGCCACAACAAATATGGAGATTCATAAAAATGCCACTGCAATTTCCAAACTTTGAAAAATGCCACTGCAATTTTTGCAAACTTTGGAAAACGCCACTCCAATTTGCAAACTTTGAAAAACGCCACTCCAGACTTCGAAATATGCCACTGGGGATGGCATGAAATGGCATTTTTCAAAGTTTGGAAATTGCAATGGCATTTCTTAGAAACACCAGATTTGGAGTGGCATTTATCAAATTAACCCAAAACAAAAATAACTGGGCGAGCTGCTGGGTCCCTGATGTCAGCCGCTCGTTGTGCAACTCTCTCGTTTATTGACTACGTTGACAATGGCATGGGACCCAGATGTCAGAAATCCATTACGAGGAGCCATTTTTTTATTGGATTGAAATAAGGAGGCACTTTGCTTGCGTACTGCCATGACCTTGGCGGGTCCCTGCTGTCATCCTCTCCACGTACAATCATCTCCTGGTTGTGTACGCGTCAACTTGGTAAGCCCACAAGTCAGCCTCTAAACCCGTGGAGGACAAATACAACCCATTTAAAAAAATAACAGCCCATTCCATATGTTCAAACGGAAAGTTCAACATTCAGAGCAAAGTAACAGGTCTGATCCACATATAGAGTACTGAACTTCCACGTTGACAACCATCATAGCCAAGTTAACTATCTACTTCCACTAATACTCTAGTAGCGTACAAGTACTAACTTACTCTTAGCTAACTAGACGATGCCGGCCGCCATCTGCGGTACACGCTAAACGCCGGCACCGGCGTCGTCCGCCTCACCTCAGACTTGCCAGAGGTGCGATAGGGCGCGTTGCTCGCGCGCGATGGCCCTTTCCATGCCGGTGTGGTCCACCGAAGCTTCGGCTTCTAAGCGGGAAACCCACTTGACGAGCTGGTAGTAAAAATTGGCGTCGTGAACGCGTGCGTGCCCGACAGCCTCCAGGGCTATTTGCCGGGCGCCGGCCTCACATAGTCGGCCCACGTGCGGGCGCTCTACTCGCGACTCAAAGCGTCGGTGCGCTGCTGCTCCATGTCCCGCTGGCGGCACAAATCGGCGATACGCTGCTCATCCGTCAAGCGGTCGCGCTCCAACAACTCCTGCTCCTCCGCCAGGCGGTCGCGCTCCAACAAGTCCTCGATCTCCGCATTGCCATCTAAAGACCGATAGAAAGCCTCCTCCCTCCGTCTGCCTTCCGGTGAAAAACCGAACACTAGTTCCGGCGGTGACCGCCTCCGGCCACGCCTATCGCGGACGGGCGGGGGCATGGCGGACGTGGCGAGAGCAAGGATAAGTGGCGAGCAACGTCGGGCCAGTGGGGGCTTATGAGGATAGGGCGAGTTGGGTCACGGTGCCACCATAGAAGGCCGAGAAACATTACTTATAAGTGGAAGGTAGCGCGACGGTCATCGGAATTCAATGCATAATGAAGCAGGCATGACTTAGCGCGCCAGCTTGCCGTGGAAAACTAGAGAAACTGAAATTCTGACTGTGCCGTCCCGTCCCGTCTGTGCTGGGTCGCACGCCGGCCTTACGGTGAAACGAGTGCACTCGAATCATCTCCCTCGTCAATAATGATTCCACGGATTTAAAAGGCCCGCAACAATTAAAGTGCATCTTTTTTCGCATCAGTTAGCTGCCTTAATTACGGCCGGCTGCATGCGGGCACTCAAAATTGCTCGCAGCCAGTACGCGGAGCAGCATGCAACGAGTCGTAGCCGAGGGCATTAATTGATGAACTTTAGCTGGGAGATAAGGCATTTGCGAACATTTTTGCTAGCAGTTTCTTCAGATTCGCATGGCATTTTCTTCAGAGCAGCTTGTCAGTTTCTTCAGAGGTAGGTATTTCTATTCAAAAAACTGCCACTTCGGATCTTGTGTCGCAACTAAAACAGCCAGGAGCGCATTAGTAGGCTAGCTAGTGATCGATCGGTAACTTGTAAACACTGAGCGAACAGATATAAGGAACTGTTAATGCATCTCAATGATTCACAGATCATATACAAATATGTAGCTCCAAAAGCAAAGATCAGCCACAACTAAAACCAACTAGTACGATTCCCATACATAAGATCAACATGTTAATGCATCTCAATGATTCACAGATCATATACAAATATGTAGCTCCAAAAGCAAAGATCTAGAAAAAACATATGTTCTTCCTACTAACATGGATGCTTCTCTTGGACAACATTCAGTACAGACTGAATGACAAATTTGTTTGTGAAGTCTACAATTCCTCTTGCAAACGTAAGTCGTTTCACCAACAGCTGGAACCATGGGAATGAACCACACATGATGGAGGAACATCCACTGCAATATGATTTGGTCTTCTCTTGATCACACGGCGAGACTATTTTGGAATACAAACTTTAACTTAGGCAAAATGATGCCCATTGTATAATCAGACCAAAGCAATGAAGCACCTAGTGTTGGCCAATAAATAGTACAGTACTACTTTTCTGCAGTCCATGAAGTGACTATCCAATCTTTCCGTGTCTATTTTCAAATGGCACTGCACGCATTGACTATACTATTCTCTTTTGCAGTTCAACCAAAATTGCGGTCACTTTGTGTGTTTGCTAAATAGCAACGGGCAGACATATCTGTCTGCACAAATATCAAGCAGCTAGTAAACATATACCCCACCTTGTATTTTTGGTTTAAACATGTCTCTTCCGCTTAGATCTGTCATGTTTTGCACTGGACAATTTGATACAGTGATGTTTTGCCTGGACAATTTCATACTGAATTGATTTGCTTGTTCAGAACAGAAATATAGCGCCTATTCTTCATCAGACCAAGGATATCCATGTTCGCAGTGATGGAAGAGGTGAAATCGATACAACCAAAATTGAGCATCCAGTCATTGAGTCATGTCCTGCACCTCCAATGTAGGTCCACCCTGCCAATAAATTCACATGCAAACCACTAGTATTACTATCTAATGACAGTACAAAAAGAGTAGCAACATAGTAGCAAACCATGTACCTTCTTAATGAACAGCTCATAGTGCCACCAATTGGATATAAAGGTTCGGGAGAAAACATGCTCCTAATGTTGAACCAGTTGGACTTTTTGTGCAGTTCCACTAAACTCGAGCATCCCTGTTTGCATAGATATTGAAAGTGTGATTACTATAAAAGTGGCACTAGTTGAAGCATAGACTCACAAATATAAGCATTCCAATTTCTTAATGGGAAAAGGTAGCAAGACTGTTTCTAACCACCTTTTTGAAGGAATAAATAAGGCAACAGAGGCTGATGTCAGAAAGGCATATATAGTTCTTTGTGAAAGAATGATCGATTCCTGACCTTTCCTCTTCTTTTAAGCATATTTTGTGCAGTTCAACTAAAATAAAATGCCATCACCGCCTTGACAATTCAGTGACACTGTACAAAAGGAAATGACTTAACATTACATCATGATGTCAGGTATGTAGTCGACAGGCATTAGAGACAAACTTACAGACCTCCTCCGATAACATAATGAACATTAATTTTAACAAAGGTGTGACTAGCTTTACCGGGATAATTTGAGTGAACTCTACACCCTCTGTTCCTTAATATAAGAGGTTTTTGCGGTTCAGTTTAAAGTACCCAAACGTCTACTAGTATTTAGAACAATAGGTAGTGGTTTTCTTGAGCACATATCTGGGATAGCTTGCCACCCTTTATTTATGTCCATACGCTAATGCAACACCATTCGAAATTTTGAATACTACAAATATACACTAATCCAGTGGCTAGTGCAACAGTAGAGTAGTTATTTTATTACAGGGTACAGTACAATGGTTTTACTGAACATATTTCAATAAACTCTGGCACTGGAAGATTTCTATAAGAATTAACAATACAAAATGTAAAGGTAAAACGTTTCAGCATTGGTATACTAGCTGTGCATGAGCATTAAACCAAATACAAAAGTCTGAAGGTAACTAGCATTATTAACTAATGACAGTATAAAAAAATTGCAAACCATGTACCTCCAAGGTAAATATCATTTCGAACTCGGGGGGACCTTAAAAATTGCTATCGCAATCTTGATAATCGATCAAACATAAAAACTTGATCGAACGAATCAAGAGAACAGCCGGAGGAGGAGGTGCCCACTCTTAACCTTTCCTCTTGTCTTCATAATTTTTTGTGCAGTTTAACCAAAATAAAATGACATCAGCGCCTTGGCATTTTCGTGACACTGTACAAAAAAATTAACTTATCTCATGAAAGTGAGGTATGTAATCTATAAGCATTAACAGTGCAAAAATCTGAAGGTAGTAACAAGTTTCATCGTTGGTATACTGGCTGTGCAACATCATTAGAATGCCTTAGTTGAAAAATCTTTAATACATCCACAATCAACAGCTAACCCTGAAATAATCCAGTGACATTAAATGGCATTGCTTAAATTTATCGGTGGCATTAGACTGAGTGTGGCATTAGTTAAATGTGGCATCACTTTAGTAGTAGCATTGCTTGACTTGACTGCTGGCGTTATACTAACAGCAAAAAAGTTAGACTAAGAGCATGCGAGGCCCATTCGGACAGTGGGCGCACCAGTACGATGTACCTCCACGGACGCATAGAGTGGTGAGGGAGGTATGGTTGCCCAGAGCAACAAATATCCAGGCAGCATATGTGGATTACGTCCCATTTTTTTATGTTTAGCCACCTTTTTCTTATGTGAGGACAACAAACCGATTGACCTGGTCATTCTCTATTGCGTTGTCATGCCTTTCTACCCTTCTTCAACCAAGGGACACGAGACTCGTTCCTTAGCTACTGATTTTCCCCTTCTCAACCTAGATGCGGGTTCGATGCCTACTCTCTTGGACAGTACAGTCTCCCTTCCTTTCCTTATTCAACCCAGACATGGATTAGTCTGCATGAAGTAGGGTTTCCTTTAATAGTGCAAATTAAGGTTTTCGTCTGCTGACCAGCAGAGCAGAGGATAACAAATTGGGAAGATGGTGGAGTGGAAAAAGATCCACATGCAGCGACATGGCAGATGATGTAATAGAACAAGGGTATGGTTCGAAAAGAGGTAGCATACCTGAGGGTCGGCAGGAAGTGGCTTCGCTCGTGGTCATCGTCCTCCACACGCACTACGACAGCGAGCTTGGTGACGGAGGCCATCCCGCGCGGGCGCTAGGTCTGAGAGGACGGCCTTGTCGTCAGTGCGTGACCTCGCTCGCCGACGACGAGTGCGTCAACACTGCACGTCCTTTTCTTCCCCGGCGGATCTGTGACCACCGGTGAGGAGGGAGAGAGAGGCCGTCTTTTTTAGATCTGGAGAGAGGGTGATAGTGTGAGAAGCAAGTGGGCAGCCCTTAGCAAGAAAGCTCTGAAGCTCCAGCCTATATATCTTTTTTATACTACTAGTACTAGAGGTGGAGTAGTGGTAGAGTAGTTTATATTTTCTCTGCAAACCGTACCAGTTAGTCGTGCTTGAAAACTGAACGGCACGCCATTAAAAAAATAAAGTCGAGAAATAATGCGGCACCTCGGGCCAACGCGGCCAGATCGCATTTTGCATGAGAAATTACACACGATGTTTCATTGACATGTGGTCCCATTCCAACATGTCAGTGAGACGACAGCGAGTCCTTTTGTACAATTTCCGAAAGGACGTGTAGGCCGGGGCGCCTCTTCGTGTACCGTGGCAAACTGGCAACCGTCCACCGACTCTTCGCGTTTCCCACTCGATTTGGAACTGCTGTCGCACGCTCTTCCTCCCTCCTCCATTTGCCTTCACCCTTCCTTCTACCATTCTTTGATCGTCTTCTCCATGGAGGGAACAAGCCGGAAACGACCCCGTTATTCTTGCCGCGATCTGAAAGATGACGTGGTGGGGGAACTCATTGATCGGTGCGACATCATCACCTCGGCTAGCATGGCAGGTTCGTTCAAGCCCATTCTGGACTCAACTAATAACATCATTAGAAGGAACCCAAGGGTCCAGGAGCGGTTTGATCTCCCTTATCTTCTTCGCTATAAGCCTGTTCGCATGGGCGCGGACGACGGAGGCCTCGCCTTGTGCAAGTTGATGCCGCTTGATAGTGATACGTGTGATGTCAAGATGCCATCGCTTAAGGGTAAGTCCTGGGCTGGCACAAATGGAGATTGGGTTGTTTATATTGGGTACAATTGCGAGTGGGAACTTGTGAATGTCTACACTCGTCAGTGGATTCCACTTCCAAAAATCTCCGAGTACCCTGAGGTTGAGCACACAGATGATCTACGTACGTTCAAATACGATCAAGGTGACTGTCGTCTACTGAAGATAGCAATTTGTCGAGTTCCCAACCGCTCTTGGAATTACAAGAACTATCAAGTTGTTGCTATCTTCGACAAGCTTGTTGCCGTCCTTCGTGGTTCGACTGGATGGATATTGCTCAAAAATCAGTTTCTATACACGGATGTGTACTGTGATGCAATTGAATACGAGGATCTTGTGTTTGCTGCCACCACTCATGGCACTGTTTTTCCATGGTATCCTCGTAGTTTCCGTACATTTGTCTTCCAACGTAATTATAATTGTTTCATCCACATGCATGCGGGTTAGCAAGTTTCCCTTTACTAATTAACCTTCTTCTTGTGTTTCCAAGGTCCTGTGAACATTCCACCACCTATACTTGAAAAAAATTATAAGCAAGGGGGAGATGACGATGGTGATGATCACGAGCATGAGGAGGAGCAGAACTTATATACTCAGTGGAGCCTGGCAACTAATTCCGATGGATCACCTCTTCTTGTCTGTATACAGTGCACTCAGACTGTTACTACTGAGGAAGCAGGTGTTGTCTCCCATGGTCACCCTCTCCTGACCTATTCCAACACCCGTTGCATGGTATTCAGGATGGATACTAGTGTGCTAGCGCAAACACCTTCTCCCTGGTTCAGTATTGATAGTCTTGGAACAAACTCGCTCTCCTTGGACCAAACTATCCAATGATGGTGAAAGGCGATCCAGCTGCTGTTGACACAACGTTACTACCATGTATGAGAAGCAACTGTATCTATACGTCGGACATTTCGGCGGTTACCTACCCTGGTCGTGATATAGTAGGCCGCTTCAGCCTAGATGATCAGTCCTGCGTTGGCCTTGAGATTTACAATAGCTGGCCCTTCCCAGAGAATCACTTGTGGTTCAAAGCAAGCGTTTCCAACGCCGAGGATTGGTTGAGTTGAAGTTCATTTCATTGCTTGTTATTTGTTGTGTGATGAAAACTTTAGTATTTATAATCTATCCTCGTTGTTGTTGTGTGTTGATGACTTGTTCTATGTAATAAAATGATATGCCTGTGATAAACTTACTAAATTTATGAATGGCTATCGAGTCGCTTCTCTGAGTGGGTGCTGCGACGAGGCAAAAAAATATTTTCCGAATACATAATTGTACGTGCATTGCAACAGGTTATCGGATGAGTCCAATCAACAATAGTACACTATTTGTACTAGCTTCACATGCCGCACTATCTCTACGTCTACGTACGTAATATAACAATTTTTAAACTTGAGACCAGCCACCCATCCTCACAAAGAACACTTTTTAACCTAGCACAGACTCCAGGAAATTTGGCCACAGTGTGAGGTGGGCCATATGTTAATGTGTTCGCTGTACGTAACCAGCACCTCGAATCCTCGATACTACTACTATAAGTAGTACTAGGAGTAGTAGGGTGGCATGGGCCAGAACAAGCATTCACGTCCAGGAGTACGGTACACACCACCAGCACGACTTCCATCTTACACCATATTTCTTGAAGTCCATGCTATAGCAATCTCTTCAACCTAGTCGTTTCTCTAACTCAGCCATCGCGGGGGCGAGGTGGGGGTTTGCCGATAGTCGGTTTCCTCAACTGCGGTCCCACTTGTAAGGCCAACTCCAACGCACGACCCCAAACGGACCTCTGTTTTGCCCGGATTCTGTCCGTTTGGGTAGGGCAATGGGGTCGTGTCCGGGCCATTTCTCGGATGCGGTGGTCGTGCGCCGAACGCGCGACCGCATCTCGGCCGCGTACATTTTTCTTTGCAAACACATATCTTTTTTTCATCATTCATTTTTTGGTACATGGAAATACATCACCAAAATTTTGACTAGAAAAGCAAGACCAAAGAAAACAAGAACCAGAAGAATACATTTTAGAAGATATCCAACTTCCATAACTGCTCTTGTAAGTTGGATTAGTGCCCTCTCGATGCATTCATTGTTGATCTGCGGAGGCTCGATCTTGCGTGCTTCTTTCTTCTTCGAGTGTAAAGAAGTAGACGTGTCTAGCCTCTATTCTATCAACAAGTGCACTTGTCTCATCTCTAGCCTCTATGCTAGCTAAAAGTGCTAGAACATCTACTAAATTGTGCTCTATCAATATATCATTGTACTCTTCTTCCCAATACCAAAACTTGCGCCAATTCTACACAATAAAATTTTAAGTTAGCACAACTAGTCTAATCCGAGAGCACAACCGAAGATTTGGTCGAGTTCTTCCTCCTTTTGCCGACACGTGGGACATCCAGCATCCAGGTCGTGTCATGCAAGAAAATAGAGTGGTAGGTGAAGCCACGTGATGTGCATCTTGGGTAAACTGTAAATAGAATCTTACTACTCTTGAGTAACTCCAAAAGCGGCCACCGAAGATCTTTATTAGATTTGATTTTCATCACCAGCACGTCGAGGTGAAAGATGTGCAGGTTCAGTGGGTCCTCTTGCGTTTTCACTGACATGTGGGACCGCATATGAGCAAACAGACGATGGGCTCCGCGCGTCTGCTGGCTGGCTGAGAAGAGAGATAGAGGAGGGCCGAGCACGGACTCCAGGAAATTTGTTCTACGTACACGATATAGTGGAGTAACCAGCACCTCGATATAGTGGGGTGGCATGGGCCATAACTAGCATTCATGTCTAGCAGTACGGCACATGCCACCCACACGAGTCCCATCCGACACCAATTTTCTTGGAGTCCGTGCTAGCTACAACCATCTCTTCTCCCTCCTGTTTTCTCAGCCACCGCACGGTGGGCGGGGTGGGGGTTTGCCGATAGTCGGTTTGCTCAACTGCGGTCCCACTTGTAAGTGAAAATGCAACGCAGCACACATTTCCCCTTGAGCGGCGTGCCAGACAAACCGTGTGGGGGTGCGACGCGAACACGGCAGGCTTTTCCTTTTGAACTTGTAACTTGTAAAATTTGGTTCTGCTCCATGGGGCGACAGATAGATAGAAATAACAATTTTCCCTAGAGTAATGAGAAGTTTGGTTCTGGCACGGTTCATGCATGTTGTACGTAGGAAAATTATGAAGTTGATGTGAAAGGTAAGCTAATTACTAGTAGTACCATATACTACTACATGGATTTGACGGAAAGATAAAGATACATACGGATCCATCAACGACATCATCACGCCCTATTGCACCGGGTCACCAACCGACCTGTGAGGAGCAGCGGCGTTGGCGGCAAGCTCAATGTGCTTCTAAACAATGCCGTCCAAGGTTGCCCTGCGGTCCAAGAAGGCCAGCGTCCTATCGTCCTCCTCTTGCATGTAGTAGTCCTTGTGGACAATTTGCGGGTAGACGTGGGTGATTATGTCGATGGTGTCTTGCTGCGCCAGGCGCTGCGCGGCGAGCGCGACCTCGAGGTGGACATTCTCCGGCGCGACGGCGGGCAGTCGCAGGGCCACCAGTGCGTCGAAGAGGTTGTCACCATAGAGGCTGTTGAGGGTGGCAGGCATCGCAGAGCCTGGGCGCGTGGGCTGGAGGCATACGTCAAGGTCGTCTGCGAGCTTCTTGACGACGGTGAACTTGTCGAGGAAGCCGACGAGGACCTCGTCGAACAAGGAGACGAAGCTGTCGTCCAAGCGGCCCCTCGCCCTGGCGGCCTCAAGCACTACCTGAAGACATTCCTCGGTGCCAGGATGCAGGCCGGCGTCGTGGACCATCTGGCACAGCCGGCTGATGCTCGCGCTCATCGCCTCCATGGGTCTAGCTTCTAGTCAACTGATCTTGTGATTGGAGTGATCACTCTTGCCCTTAGGTGCATAGGATTTCGTAGATTGGACTGGCGGGAGCCTTTATATGAGAAGTGCAGACTGCATTGAATTCACGTGCGTGCTGGCCATCTACTCCTCGCCCCTCTACTACACCTGCCTTTGGCTGTATGACAGGTTGGCCAACCACCCGTTGGACCCACGTGTCGTACACCCAAAGGCAGGTGCAGTAAGTCAATGAAGCTACGTCCCCCTCCGTGCCCGTGCATGCTTTCAATGACTTGAGACTACCAAACATCACATGCGGTGGTTAGTTCATTGCATGTAATCCTATTAAGTAGCAAAAAGACATTAAGTTACCTCGCCGATAGGAATAAAACAATACACCATGTATTTATTTACAGAGGGAGTATAGCCAGCATCCGGTTAGTATATGAAGTTGCCACATCACATAGAGCCAACCTAATATTGGAGTATGCTAGCCCTCTCGGCTCGCCGCTTCAAATGGCGGAGGAAGTGAGAGGTCGCGTCACCTTGTGTCCAGATCTGAGATGCCACGTGTACCAGATGAATGACTTCAAGTTCGACCACCGTGATGCTAGGTGCGAGCCAAGGAACACTGTTGGAGAGACCCCCCTCATAATTTTCCTACATTGTCAACGACGAGGTGCCTATGGTGACTTCGTAAATTTCAAGATGATAGTGTTGTGCGTGTGTGCGTTCATAGGGGTGAGTGTATGCGCGTGTATATGAGCGCTTGCGTCTGTACTGTGTAAAAAAACGTAAATGCGTGTCAAAAAGAGACTAGTCAGTATACTCAATATTGTGTACCTCGGAGAGGAAAACGATAGAACTAGTACATATTTATTTACGGTGCAGATTCACTCATTTTGCTCCATATGTACTCCGTCTCCGTGTAGTCTAGTCACTTGTTGAAATCTCTAGAAGGGAAAATACTCCTTTCTGGTTTACAGGGCTATACTAGCAAGTAGTTGTACGTACTAGTACAATAGTGGGCTCACATAGCAATTTTGTCTCCTGCAAGAGCCTGGCTATATGCGTGCTCCAATGTTCGCAACTGCAATGTTCGGTTTGCGCTTGGCTCTTCGCCTCTTCGAGAAGACGAACAATGATGTTACTACTACTGCTTCTATAGTGTCGAATCCACTGCTGCATGTCCGTCCACCGCGAGCAGGACGGATAGCTTGTTCTAGAAGTACTACTAAGCAAAAGCCTGTCCTCGTTTGCGAGCAACCGCGCGCATGGGTGAGGGAGAAGGCATGTAGTAAAATCAAGCTTCTCCTCGTTGTACGAGTTGACGCGACACATCATAGCACTGGCCCCACATGCTTGCCTCTAAACTTGGCTGAAAGACCCGCAATGTACAATATATTTGCTGCAACCTCTAACATTTACCCACCACAAATTAAAATATATGTGGCCGTATGCATCGTTCTGATGCAGAGGCCGGGGAGTCCCCCCTTTTCGAGAAAAAACAAATTAAAATATATATTCCTGTCTTGACCAGATGAGCGTGCAAACTACAATCACCAGGGTGTCAGGTAAGGCCAGAAGACTATTTTAATATATTTTTTTTAACTTCGAGACAACCACATAGCATGGAGCCGACCCCAACGATTTTAAGCTTACAGGCACGGTACACGCTATACTAGACTACTCTACACATGAAACTGCCACACGAGCGTCCGGGCTGCGCTTGGCTTTTCTCCTCTTCGGGAAGTCGAACAATGATGGAGTACTACTGCACTGGAGGAGTACTACAGTACGCTTCTGGCCATCTGACACCGATTGAACTGCTGCATGTCCACCGCGTGCGGGAGGGAGAGCGTGTAGCGAAATCTTCTCCTAGTCTTGCCAGCCACCACGCTCATGGGCGAGGGAGGGACGCTCCTACCTTTGCGTGTATGACAGGTGGGCCCGACAGGTGTGTGGCCAACCTGTCATACAGCCAAAGGCAGGTGCAGTTAAGTCCGCGAGGGAGAGGATAATCAAACTTCTCGTTGATGTACGAGTTGACGCGACACATCAAAGCACTGCACTCGATATATTTCAATAATTTGCGTTTACCGATGCATTAATTACAACGCATGCATGCATGCCGTGACTCTCCTTTTGATACTTGCATGTGTTGATTTAATGCACCTTGAAGTAGTATAAAATATGTGACGGTAAAGCTTTGTAATACCCCGGCCCAAGTCGAGAGATGGTTGTGCACGAGGAGGGCAGACCGAACAGGACCCGACGATGAAGCTCTCTAAGGTCTCGATGGACCTCACCGTGCTCCACTGCCCCTTGTGCCTCCGCCCCTTGAATTGTGGTTTCTCAACGAGTTGTGCTGAACTTCATGTGAATTGTGGTGGTTTTCAGTAATGAAAATCGGAAGGGGCAAGCCCTTCTTTGATCAAAAAAAATTAATCGTCCTTATATATTCATCAGTCTTGCTATAAGTCGCAGTAGATGCTATATAGGTCCGTCGGATCTTACATCAAGATCCGTGCTTTCAGATTTTCTTTTTTCTCTCTTAAATCCCAGTCGAGTGAGACATAGCCACGCCATTAAACAGAGGCTCAGGCGCCATTAATGGAGACCTTGGGAGAGAGGTGGACGGCAGATGGAGGTCAAAGGGCTCTCCTCCCGATAAGCACGCGCAGGGGTCTGATCGCATGCCTCTTGTACTCAAATAGCTACCCTGCATGGTGCCTCCTAGCTAATAAAAAATGGGGACGCGTGGCGGCACGTAAATGGTACTAGTAAGTAGAACGCCCACGGTTTCAATAATACTTGTGTTTCTGATTGTAACGTCACAGCACTTGTTCCAAAATGACATTGTTGATTGTTAATGTGTGCGCCTTCGCAAATCGGACTGCAAATTTACCACAGCATGTTGGTGCCATGTCATGGCACCAAGCCAAGTTTCATTATTTTCATGCGTGTTTTGGGTTTACAGGAATTAAAAAACTAAGTTTCTCAATGTTTCCAACCCAGCCACGACGCCCAGAATTTTGAATTTCATTCCCATTTCTTGCATGGAACCTAGAAATTTACCCGAGGACACACATGTGATATTTCAACCAACTTTGGTGCACTGGAACATCTGCTTGTATTTCAAATTTGAATTATGCACACAAAGGTGACACGTTCCCTCCCAGAACCACGAGCCTTCTTGAGAGAAGCTCCGATTTGCAAGAAGCTTATACCAAAATTTGTTCCTATTCGGCCAATTTTTTTTACCACGGCATGGTACTACCATGACATGACACCATGCCAAGTTTCATGATTTTAAGACAAAGTTTCTCAATGTTCTTGACCGAGCCACGATGCCCAGATGTTTGAATTTTATTCTCATTTTTTGCATGGGACCTACTCCCTCCTTCCATCTATATAGGGCCTAGTGTGTTTTTCAAGACAGCCTTTGACTATTGACAAGATTAATAGCACATGAGATGTATACTATGAAAATTATATTATTGGAAGCTCCTTTGACATACAAATTTGAAGGTATGCTTTGTGTAAGTTGCATGTCATATATTATTGCTCTAACGTTTGGTCAAAGTTAGCCTCGAAAAACGCATTAGGACCTATATAGATGGAAGGAGGGAGTAGAAATTCACCCGAGGACACAAATGTGATTTTTCAAACAACTTTGGTGTACGGGAGCATGTGCTTGTAGTTCAAATTTGAATTATGCACATTAAATGACCAAAAACTCAATTAATGTGTAAATAAGGCCAAACGAAGCCGGAATAATTCCAAAATTTAATAGGGCACTCATGTAGTTCTATGTCGCCTTTGTAAATAAACTCAAGGGGGACAACGTATATCGTTTCCCACTCAAAGGTGGCACGTTCCCTCTCAGAACCACGAACCTTCTTGAGAGAAGCTTCGGTTTGCAAGAAGCTTATACCAAAATCTGTTCCTATTCGGCCAATTTTTTTACCACAACATGGTAGTACCATGACATGACATCCATGCCAAGTTTCATGATTTTTAGACGTTCTTTGGATTTACAAGAATTTTAAAACCAAGTTTCTCAATGTTCTCGGCCGAGCCACGATGCCCAGATGTTTTAATTTTATTCTCATTTCTTGCATGGGACCTAGAAATTCACCCGAGGACACAAATGTGAATTTTGAACCAACTTTGGTGCATGAGAGCATGTGCGTGTAGTTCAAATTTGACTTATGCACATTAAATGACCAGAAACTCAATTAATGTATAAAAACGACAAACGAACCCGGAATAATTCCAAAATTTAACAGGGCACTAATGTAGTTCTATGTTGCCTTTGTTAAGAAACTCAAGGGGGGCAGCGTATATCGTTTCACACTCAAAGGTGGCATGTTCCCTCTTAGAACCACGAGCTTCCAAATCGGCCCAATTTTTTATCACAACATGTTAGTGCCATGACATGACACCATGCCAAGTTTCATGATTTCAAGGCGAGTTTTGGATTTACATGAATTTAAAATCAAAGTTTCTCGAGGTTCTCGGCCGAGTCATGACGCCCAGATGTTTGAATTTCATTCTCATTTCTTCCATGGGACCTAGAAATTCAACCAAGGACACACATGTGATTTTCAACCCACTTTGGTGCACCGGAGCATGTGCATGCAATTCATATTTAGATTATGCACATTAAAAGTCCAGAAACTCAATTAATGTATAAAAAGGCCAAATGAACCCGAAATAATTTCAAAATTTAACAGGGCACTCATATAGTTCTATGTTGCCTCTGTAAATAAAATCAGGGGGAGGCAGCGTATATCGTTTCGCACACAAAGGTGACACGTTCCCTCTCGGAACCACGAGGCTTGTTGAGAGAATCTCCGGTTTTGCAAGAGGCTTATACCAAAACTTGTCCCAATTCAGCCAAAAATTATACGTATGAAAACAGGGTTTAGATTATCCCAAACATCTCGCTACCTAGACCAATAATGTACTATGATTTGAATTCAACATAAAATGGATACAAATATTTGAATTGGAGAGCGTATGGTACATGTAGTTCATAGTGAAATATGATTACTGCTATATGTATGTTTTTTGTTATCAAGATAATATTTAAATTATTGTATAACTTGACAACAATCGTATTTAAATAAGGAAAATTGATTCAAATTTAGTCCATATGGTAGACGACAATATATATGTTCACATGGTGGAGTAAAATGTTCATATATGATGGAAGATCAAAATGTACGACTGCATCAATTATAAACCGCAAGGTCACCTAACGATATATTTGAATTCAACATAACGTGGATTCAAAAATTGAAATTTGAGATCATGGCATCTGTAATCATATAAAAAGGGACATTACTCTTTCTTTGGTGGGAATTGATTTGTTTTTTGTTGTTGTTGAGGGAAGTGCGAATCGATTTGGTACTGTGCAGGGTAATCTTGTTCTCCCGATTTTTTTACATTTTTGTTGTAGTTTTTTCAATGGAATCTATAGCAATATAGTAAAAGGGGACATGACTCTCTTGTGTCTTGTATGAATTTTTTTTACACGTTATGTTTGTTCTGCCAAACAAGGAATCCGCACCTTGTTATCCCGAAATTTTCAAGCTCGATTATCTTTTGTCTCACCTGCTTTGAAACTCCCGCTTCTTCAACCCGCGCCGTGCCTTGTTATCCCGAAATTTGGACGCGCGCGAGAACTCCCTCCTCATCCGAAATCGCTCCCGCAGCCCAGAGACGCGAAATCCCCCTTCTACCCCACAGCCGGAAATGAAGCTCCACGTCGCGGTGTCAAAATCGGTGGGGGTACGCTGGTAACTTACCCTACATTTGGGACAAGCGCGTCCCTAAGCTTGGCTCCCCCCTCCCCCTTCGCCCCCCCCCCATTCGTACACCGAGGCCGCCAAAACCCGCGAAACCCCACGCTCCTCCGTCGGCCTCCCGACCGCCGCCCAGCCAGAGACTCTTCCCCGACTACGTCGTCCACCGCAACAGCTCGTCGTCCCTCATCCACCGCACCGGATGAGGATCCGTTGTCGATCTCGTCGTCCCGCCGGATCAGCCGCCCCGTCCTCCACCTCCAAGGAGCTTCCCCGATGTTCGCCTCGTCTATCGCGCCACCTCAATCCCCACAGCGCCATCTTGACCTGCCCCACCGGAACCGCAGCACCCTCACCAATTCCTCCGATGAAGCCGAGGCCAACTCGGCGCCACCAAGGAGGTTCTGCACTCACCGCTGCATTTCATCTTTTATTTGATCTCACGGGGCTGCCGGTGCTCGATACCGAGCAGACATGGCGTGTCTCCATCGACGGCGCCGTCGCCGGCCACATCATCCACGGCATCTCTCCCCCATGTCGTTGCTTCCTCGGCGGCGACTTCCACAACGGCACTAGCTGCAGCTGCTGCGGCTCTGTTCTTGCTGTCGGCCGCGCGGCTGCACTGCTCCTGCTTTCGTTCGTGCTGCTGCTCTGCTCTTGCTCTCGCTTGCGCTGCTGCTGCTGCTGCTGCACAACCTCCGGCAGCTACAGGAGTTGTTGCTTTAGCACTCGCTCGCGGTGCTACTTCACGACTTGCTCTCTGCTAGTGCGTTCCCTGCTCGAGCGTCTGCTGATTTAGATCACTGCTTCTCTGCTACTAGTGCTCGAACGCCCTAAACATCTATTGCAATGCTCTGTTACTAGTTCAATCAGTTTCGACAGTAAAATTCAGTTTCGACTATGAAGTTCATTTTCTTCAGTTAAGTTCAGAGTGAACAGTACTTACAGCATATGTCGGAGCGGCCGTGGCGCAGCTGATGCGTTTTACATCTAGCACTTTTTGGTGATGTATTTTACATCATCTATTGCAGATGATATTAGGGTCCCACTTTAGATTAACGTTGTCTGTCTTGTCATGCTTCAGCCTCGTCGCCGTACACCTTAGCGGAGCTGCTCCAATGACGGAACTGTCCATCACAGCGGAGCAGTACCCTCGGTGCCGTTTCCAGAGGCCTCGGATCTTCTTCCCCGCCTCCGACAGTCACACCAGCATCATCACCATCCTCCACGTCCAACCCAATGATGCTGAGGTCCACAAGGTTGTGCCAAAGAGGTTGTACACTCGTCGCATCACTTTGTTTCTCCATTCCTCTGTTCTTCCAATTCATGTGAGCCAAACACCCAGGTTGACTGAAATCCTATGTTTCCAAATGCTCTGTTTTGCACGTGCATTCCTATCCTATTCCTGTGTTTTTCCTGTCCCTGTGTTTATAGAATCCTCCAATTCTAAGGAGCCCTTACAAATTTACTTCATTTTTAGATAGGCGTCAAAGAAAACTCTGTGTGTTATGTCCTGCTCCTGCCATGCCGTCATCCACCCCACCTGAGGTGCACCATCGACAGAAGTGTTCGCTGCAGCAGAGATCCCCCCTGCAGACTTCCTTTCGCCGCCTCAGATCATCTTCCCCGTTACCGGCAGCCACGCCAACTGCATTACCATCATCGACTGAGCAGATGAACCTGAGGACTACACAGTTCCGGAAGAGAGGTCGCAGTCTTTCGTGTTTGCTTACGTTATACATCGGTTATTATTACCTGCTACTTTATCGTTCAATCTTGAGTTTTGAATTGCCCATGGGTCTCATATCGAGCCAGCAACGAATAGTATCTATCTACTATCTGGTTCATCTGGGGTCTTCTATGTGGTTCATGTTGGGTGGGCAACAAACAATAGATGATCCATTGTCTATCTTTTTAAACTGAAGCTATAATCTACCTGCTATCATTAGTTTTGGATCCATCCACTCGTTTGCTACCATCAGTCTTGATTTTTGCATGGACCCCTTAGGCCTTACAAAATCTAACTATTTTTTTATTATGCATGTCAGATATTGTACACAATCGTACTGAACATGTAGAGAAAAAGAGAATACCGTTGCGTGCGAATATAATGTCATGCAGACGCCGCTCCATGTGGGCGAAGTGCCCCCCCTCCTACATTTCCAGATTGTATTCTAGAGGAAGATAATTGTTCAGATGGAGATTCAGAAGGAGCCGACCACACCTGTTTACCACCTGAGGTGTTTGCTCTAACCTGGCATGCTGATGTTGGTCATATCATGCATATGGCGCCTTGCATTGCTTACATTATACATCTTATATGTCATCAGCTTAGTTTAGATTTGCTTTGTGTGAATGCCACCTGTTTGGTTTCTATATCATACTCCCACCATTCCTAAATATTTGTCTTTTTAGAGATTTCAACAAGTGACTACATACGGAACAAAATGAGTAAATCTACACTCTAAAATATGTCTATATACATCCGTATGTGGTAGTCCATTTGAAATCTCTAAAAAGACAAATATTTAGGAAAGGAGGGAGTATATGGGAATTATGCAATGCCATCTTCTTTAGCCAGGCATCATATACGTGAATCATGCAATGCCATCCTGTTTAGCCAGTCATCGTATATGTGAATTGTATTGTGCCATATTTTTTTCCATAATGTATTCCATTTGCCAACAATGTTTATACATTCATCTACTCTTCCTGTGCATCAGCCATTTGAGTCGGTCATGGGAAAATCTGGAGTGAAAACAAGGTCTTCTGAGCAGTCAGTGCTACCTGTCGATGCAGATTTCTTGCTGGTTACAGATAGCTCCTCAGAGGAGGATTCAGAGAGAGATGACCAGTCGTATTCCCCCCCCCCCCCCCCCGAGGTGCATGCTCTAACTTGGCTGGGTTATATTGCTCATATCATGCATATGGTGTCTTGCATTGCCATGCCATCTGCTTAGATTAGACATGCTTTGTGTGAATGCCTCATGTTTGCTTTCTATATCAGATATGTGAATTATGCAATGCCATGTTTTTCAGCCAGTTATCATATATGTGAATTATGCACCGCCATGGAGCCAGGCATCATATATGTGAATTATCTCATGCCATCTTTTTTTATTACGTATTCCATTTGTCGACAATCTGTGTATATTGAACTACTCTTCATGTGTATCAGCCATTTGAGCCGGTTATGGAAAAATCTGGAGTGAAAACAAGGTCTTCAGAGCAGGCAATGGTACCTGTTGAAGCATATATCTCGATGGTTACAGGGATCTCCTCAGAGGAGGATTCAGAGACAGATGACCAGTCCTATATCCCACCTGAGGTGTATGCTCTAAGTTGCAATGTTTATATTTCTCATATGATGCATATGGTTTCTTGCATTGCTTAGTTTAGACATCATATGCACAATACTGAATTCTATCTGCTTAGTTTAGAGATCATACATGTGAGTGCCAGCTGCTTAGTATATGAATCAATTATGTCAATTATATCATGCCATCCTGTATACTTAGACAACATGTATGTGAATTATTTCATCCCAACCTATTTTAGAAAGACATCATATAGTTTTGTCATGTCATCCTGTTTAGGTACTCATCATATGTTGAATTATGCCATTATATCCTGTTAAGTTATCCATCATATATCTGAAACTGTGTCATGCTACCCTGTTTAGTTAGGCATCATATATGTGAAATTGTGTCATGCTGTCATGTTTGGTTAGACAACATATATGTGAATTACCACATCTGTCTATCATACAATGTCTGTACATTCAATTTCTTTTCTTGTTTATCAGCCATTTGAATTGGAGGGGGTGATGGCAGTATCTAAGGGAGCAAAAACCCGTTCTTCACAAAAGACAGTGCTACCCATCGATGCAGATAGAACCATGGTTGTACTGGCCCACAAACTAGCCCCACCACACATAATCGAGACTCTTCCAGATTGCACACTTACACCGTTGGGCATAGAACCAGCTACAACCCATCTAACCGCAACCCCAGCGGATACTAACCCACTTATAGTTGACAAAGCACCATGTCCACCACAGAGTACCCCCACACGAGCAGTTTGTAAAGCTACTGCAGTGCCCAAAGCACGAAGACCACCACAGCTAACCCAAAATCCATGTTTAAAGCAGAAGAGCAACTGTTCTCAGGTCAGATTCCGTAGCTATGGTCCATACTCCTTTGCTGTTGAATCACTGTATTTACTCATACCAACTACTTTCGAATTTGAAGGATCCAATTGAAACTCCAATGGCGCAACAGGTATGTTTTAAACCTATTTCTTTAACTGGATTGCTGTTTTAACTTGTTGCTCTATGTTGATTTCAGTTTAAGTTGTATAAACAGTTATGTTCTCATGTGATGCACATTACAAGTGCTGCCAATGTTGTGTAGTTTCTCACACTTATATTCTGTCTATGCTGTTGTGTCTTAAAAATATATGAGTTGAACTGTGTCTCTATCTTGATTAGGGAACATAAACTAGAATGATATGGACAATACAGTGACCATAGTACATAGATATATGTTTGTTTCATGCTGTTATCCTGTCCACCTTACTACTGAACCGATTTACCAAAATGAGTTTCGTATACTACAAGCTAAACCTGTGATGTGTCTGCTTGTTTCTCTTGTAGTATGCAAACAGAATATTGGAGAAGAGCACCCCACTATGCAATGGTAGAGAAAGTAATGCAGATAAGGTTCAAGATAGTGAGACAACCCTGTTGGTCTCCAAGAAAGGTGATAAAAACGATCTTGTAGACAGCGAGAAAACCCCACAGTCCTGCGTTGATGTAGTGTTCGAGTTACTGGCCAGTACCGCTGGCACAAGCTCTTCGAACTCGCTGCCTGAATCACTTCGGCTTCTTCAGTCTCAGCTACAAGCTGAAAGGCATCAGTCAGCTGTGCTGCGGCAAGAAGCCGAAGGACTGAGGAAGTCCCTGCAGAATTCAGATGCGTACTTTCTTGTGCAAGAGCAAGCGCTGGAGGATTTAAGCGCCAAACAAGAGAAAGTTAATAAGCTTGCTAAGCATCTTGCCAGCATTATGGGTACCCAGGATATTGTTTCTTGAACTCTTCTGAAGTGGTTTCAGTTCTGGACTTGTTTTGCTGCGGCGTTTATATGCTGCTTTGTTCCCTATATTTGCACTGGTGGCGAACTTTGATGCCCAGTGGATGTAATATGTGTAATAGCCGTGATAGCCTAGCATAAGTTGCTTGCTTGTTTATTTCCTTGTTGTCTTGTTTATTTGTTTGCTTGTAGTCAGTGCAGTTCTTTTTCCGCGGTTTGCTAGTGGCTGCAATAACCTATTTTTTAAAACTAGGCCACAATAACCATGGGCTAATGTTTACTGTAGTGACACTGGGCCTCCTACGGGCCGTAGAAACAGTGGGCCTTTGTAACACCTCGAGAATCATGCTACAGTAACTCTCTGTGATTAAGCTAATCATGTTGCTAAACAGGGCTTGATCACATTGGAATCACATTTCTTTTCAAACTCCTAATTCAAACTTCAATTAAATTTAAAGTGGAAAATAAAAGTTTTCAAAAATTTAAACAAAAATGTTCGGGCCATGCCAAATATTACAAGGGTAATTATACTAAAGAAAACATATTTTAAAAAAATGCCTAAATAAATTAAGTTGAAATAAAACAGAAAAGAAAATAAATAAATAAAAAGAAAATACAAAAGAAAACAGAACAAACAAAGAAAAAAAGGAGAAGGAGAAGCCCCCCCCCACTGGACCCTGGCCCAACTGGGCCGACCCCAGGCCCAGCCGGCCTAGCCCACCTCCCCGGGTCGCCCTCCCCTTCCCTGTTCCCCCGACCGGGGTCGGAACAGGGGCAGGTCCCCGCCGCACCACCTCGCCGGCGACGGGGGAGGATAAGGCCGCCCCGATGCCTCGGCCTCCGCCCATCCCTCCCACTTGCCCCTCTCGCTCGCCTCTGCGCCTCTCCCTCTCCCCCCAGATCCACGCCGCTCCCTCCTTCCCCACCGCCCGAGCGCGGTCGCCGACGTGCCGCCGTCGTTTCCGCGGCCACCGAGCCCCGAGTGCCTCTCCGACAAGCCCGACCGCTCCACCTTCTTCATCTACTTCCTCTCCGCCCTCGGGATCGAGCCCGACGCCACCACAGCCTCGGGATCGAGCTCCTCCCCAACCCCGGCCGTCGCCGATCGCCGTCGCCGTACGTCTCCGACGAGCCTCCCCGAGCACGCTGCCGTTCCCCCTACAGCCTCGCCGTGAGATTCTCCCCCTCCTCCCCTGTCCTTTCGCTCTCGCGCGCCCCCTAGCTGCTTTCCCCACGCGCGCCCGAACGCAGCGCCACGGAGCTCGTCGCCGGCGGGTCTCCGGTGACCAATTGGTCATGGGCGTATGCCCGTTAGCTTGACCGCATCGTGCAGCACCCGCCTAGCTGGTTAGTTTGGCCGCTCGCGCGCTCTAACGCCGCACCCGCTCCAGCCCGAACTCCGGCGCCGCTTCTGCTCGTCGCCGGCGCCGTTTCCGGCAGCTCCAGCTCCGGCCGGCCTCACCACGCGACGCGGCGGGCTCTCCCGTTCGAACGCGCCCGCCCGCGCCCATGTAGGCCCCCTGTAGACGAATCCCGAGGAGGCCGAGCGCCCTCCGCCGCGTTTTCGTGCTCGCCGGCGTTCAACCGCCGGCCTGCTGAGCTGGCACACCTGGGGCCACCCCTGGGTCACTGCCAGCGGGCCCCGTAGGCCCCGTAGGCCCCGTTGACTGGGTCAACCCAGTCAACGTGCTGACTGGGCAGGCCCCAGCCACTGACGTGCGGGCCCCACCACTTAAATAACTAATTAAAATGATTTTATAATTAAAAGTAATTAGTTTAGCTAATTAGTCACTGACATGTGGGACCCAGCTGCTAATTAACCACGTTTAATTAAAATAACCCACTGTTAGCCCTCTCTCTATGACATGTAGGACCCACTGGTCAGTTTGACCTGGTCAGCGAGTCTGTTGACTGCTGACGTCATCAGCACGTCATGCTGACGTCATTTTATCTTTTCTGTTAATTTAAATAATTCCAGAAATTAATAAAATCTTTAGAAAATCATATCTTTTAATCCGTAACTCGGATTAAAATATTTTCAACATGAAAGTTGCTCAGAACGATGAGACGAATCCGAATGCGCAATCCGTTCGTCCACCACACCTCCCTAACCTATCGAACTAGCAACTTTCCCCCTCCGGTCCGTCTGTCCGAAAACGCGAAACATCGGGAATACTTCCCGGATGTTCCCCCCCTTCGCCGGTACCACCTACTGTCGCGTTAGGACACACCTAGCACTGCTCATTGTCATGTCACGCATCGTCATGTTTATGTTTGCATTGTATTTACTGTTTCTTCCCCCTCTTCTCTTCGGTAGACTACGAGACCGACACTGATGCTGCCCAGTTCGACTACGGAGTTGACGACCCCTCCTACTTGCCAGAGCAACCAGGCAAGCCCCCCTTGATCACCAGATATCGCCTATTCTTCTCTATACTGCTTGCATTAGAGTAGTGTAGCATGTTACTTCTTTTCGATATCCTATCCTGATGCATAGCCTATCCTTGCTACTACTGTTGATACCTTTACCTGCAATCCTACATGCTTAGTATAGGATGCTAGTCTTCCATCAGTGGCCCTACATTCTTGTCCGTCTGCTGTGCTATGCTATCGGGCCGTGATCACCTGGGCGGTGATCACGGGTATATACTATATACACTTTATACATGACACATGTGATGACTAAAGTCGGGTCGGCTCGCAGGAGTACCCGCGAGTGGATCTTTGTGGCGGAGCGACAGGGCAGGTTGAGACCACCTAGGAGAGAGGTGGGCCTGGCCCTGGTCGGCGTTCGCAGATACATAACACGCTTAACGAGTTCTTGGTATTTGATCTGAGTCTGGCCATTTGGTCTATACGCACTAACCATCTACGCGGGAGTAGTTATGGGTATCCCGGCGTCGTGGTATCAGCCGAAGCCTTCGTGACGTCAGCGACTGAGTGGCGCGCGCCGGATTGGACTGGAACGCCACTAGGCTAGGTCTGCTTCCGACCGCGTACGCAACGTGCAGGTGTGCATAGGGCGATGGGCCCAGACCCCTGCGCGCATAGGTTTAGACCGGCGTGCTGACCTCTCTGTTGAGCCTAGGTGGGGCTGCGACGTGTTGATCTTACGAGGCCGGGCATGACCCAGAAAAGTGTGTCCGGCCAAATGGGATCGAGCGTGTTGGGTTATGTGGTGCACCCCTGCAGGGAAGTTTATCTATTCGAATAGCCGTGTCCCTCGGTAAAAGGACGACCCGGAGTTGTACCTTGACCTTATGACAACTAGAACTGGATACTGAATAAAATACACCCTTCCAAGTGCCAGATAAAACCCGGTGATCGCTCTCTAACAGGGCGACGAGGAGGGGATCGCCGGGTAGGATTATGCTATGCGATGCTACTTGGAGGACTTCAATCTACTCTCTTCTACATGCTGCAAGATGGAGATGTCCAGAAGCGTAGTCTTCGACAGGACTAGCTATCCCCCTTTTATTCTGGCATTCTGCAGTTCAGTCCACTGATATGCCCCTTTACACATATACCCATGCATATGTAGTGTAGCTCCTTGCTTGCGAGTACTTTGGATGAGTACTCACGGTTGCTTCTCTCCCTCTTTTCCCCCTTTCCTTTCTATCTGGTTGTCGCAACCAGATGTCGGAGTCCAGGAGCCAGACGCCACCGTCGACGACGACACTTACGACGCTGGAGGTGCCTACTACTACGTGCAGGCCGCCGACGACGACCAGGAGTAGTTAGGAGGATCCCAGGCAGGAGGCCTGCGCCTCGTTCGATCTGTATCCCAGTTTGTGCTAGCCTTCTAAGGAAAACTTGTTTATCTTATGTCTATACTCAGATATTGTTGCTTCCACTGACTCGTCTGTGATCGAGCACTTGTATTCGAGCCCTCGAGGCCCCTGGCTTGCATTATGATGCTTGTATGACTTATTTATGTTTTAGAGTTGTGTTGTGATATCTTCCCGTGAGTCCCTGATCTTGGTCGTACACATTTGCGTGCATGATTAGTGTACGGTCAAATCGGGGGCGTCAAAAGTTGGTATCAGAGCCGACTGCCTGTAGGATTCCCCCTTTCCACACTCCTTGGCCGAAGTTGAGTCTAGACATTACAAAACTTTTACTAACATGGCTGTGTGTCTTACGGGCCCACGTCGCCATTGGGTGGTACTAGGATCTTTTACTCCTCGACCTTTACTCTGGGACTCTGAACTCTCTTCTACTCGGGTTAAACGAACTTACTAACTCTAACACTAGGATCCCGTGACCGCATTCACCCCAAAGTTGGATAAGCCATAGTTGTTTCTTAGAATAGTATTTTGAACAATTCACACACTGTCATTTGACTCCTTTGAAACGTCTTTGCTTTCAGATGGAACCCACGAGGCAGGTCGTGCGCCACACGACGGCCATTGGTGCCTCGGGATCACCTGCGGTGCTAGCTGAGATGATGACCTATCTGGGTTATCGCTAGCACCCTGAGTACACCGTCTACGAGGAGTACCAGGATTTAACCAGGAGCAGTACCGTGCCATCGTCCACCTCTACTCGCGGGAGTATGACTCCACTACTGTGCTGCACACCGCACATGGTGTTGGTGTGACCATCGATATGGCTGTCCACGATGCTGCCTATGCTGCTCTGACACGTCTTCGTGGAGAGTATCGGGAGTTGGACACCTCCCCTTTCAGGCACATTGCTATCGCATTCGATGTTGGTGCGGAGGGATACTATACTGCTGCCTACTCCACTGTCACCCGAGAGCCCTTCTACCATCAGAACCTGGTTCTGCATGCTGATGGGCTGGATCGAGCTAACCGAGCTCTTCGCCAAGAGATGTACACCACCCGTCAGCACCTTTACCGTGC
Organism: Aegilops tauschii subsp. strangulata; assembly: GCF_002575655.3. Classification (NCBI taxonomy): domain Eukaryota; kingdom Viridiplantae; phylum Streptophyta; class Magnoliopsida; order Poales; family Poaceae; genus Aegilops; species Aegilops tauschii. The sequence continues at coordinate 184,759,816 of NC_053040.3, forward strand.
TCTGACGCTGCTGCACCCCTTTGTCCGATCTGGACAGGTACCGCGTACTGCGATCTACCCAGCCAGGACCGTGATGCCCCACGGTGTCGGTTGGCCAGAGGTGGGAGGCTACTCCCCCGCACTTGGTCCTCTTCTGCCACCTGAGCGTCGGGCTCTACACCTGAGTATCCGTGGCCCCCAGTCTGCTGACGTGGAGGGCTATCCGTTGCCTCACTACCAGCTGTCGGGCTACGATTACCTCCACAGTACCTCTTGGGACTGGTGTAGTCTTGCTTAGTTAAGTATTAGTTGCAGTCGCCGCGAGCCTGTGTGCCGCCTATGATGTTTTAGTCTATGTACTAAACTCTATGCATGACCCCTTTTGTAAGTTATGCCGACTACTATGTAGTAGCTATCGTGCTCCTCTCGTTATGCATGTTTCATCATGAATGATTCTTGTCTTTGCAAATATTTCTCAATGCTGAACTACCCCTGTTATATATTAGCAGGATGGTTAGACCAGGTGGTCGTGGTCGTGGTGGCGATGCCCCACCACCACCTGAGTACATGGCTGGTATGATCCAACAGTTTGAACTGAACCGCCAATTCATGGAAAATATGATGGCTCAGTTTCCTCGCCCCAATATGAACCAGCAGCCAACCCAAGTGACTCTTCAAGATTTCATACGCCTCAACCCAACCATCTACCGCAGCTCAACTCAGCCTCTGGATGCTGATGACTGGCTCCGTGACATCACCTATGAGATGGAGTCTGCTGATGTAGCCCCTGCCAGCTATGTCACCTTTGCTTCCTTCTTCTTGAAGGGACCCGCAGCTCAATGGTGGGACAGCCACTGGCGTACTCTGCCAGCTGGAACAATCATCACATGGCCAGACTTCCAAGCAGCCTTCCGTGCCCGCTTCATTCCTCAGGGAGTCATGGACCAGAAGGAGCGTGAGTTCCGCAACCTCACCCAAGGCAACAAAACTGTTGAAGCTTATTAGCAGGAGTTTCTGGACTTGTCTCGCTATGCTGAAGAGGACATTGCAACTGATGCACGCAGACAGGAGAAGTTCCGTGATGGCCTTCAAGCTGACATCAAGCTCGCACTTCTAGTGCACGACTTTGCTGATCTCGCCACCTTGGTGAACAAGGCCATCAATGTCGAAACTGGTCTGCAGGAATACCAGAGCTCTCACAGGCGCAACCGTGACACGGGCTCATCTTCGGGCTCGCCCGCCCAGAAGCGTAAGATATGGATCCCGAACAGCATGTACCGTCCAAATGCATCTACCCCAAGGCAGACCTATGCTGCACCTCGTCTGCCTCCACCACCATCTAGGCAGTCAAGACTTCCAGCTCCACCATCCCAAGCTCCTGTTCCCACTCCGAATAATGGCTTGTGCTTCAGGTGTGGTCAACCAGGACACCTTGCTCGAGAATGCAACCAGAACCAGAATCAACTGGCCCTTCCAGCAACTGGTCGTGGTAACAATCAGCCCCGCAACAACAATGCTAAGTCTTATGGTCGTGCTCATGCCAACCACGTTGATCTCAACGAAGCTCAAGACCAGCCTGCTACTGTGATGGGTACACTCCTCGTAAATTCAGTACCAGCATCCGTTTTATTTGATACAGGTGCATCGCATTCATTCATGTCAGAAGATTTTGCATACAAGCACGACGTTAAATGTGAGGAGATGAACACTTCGGTACTGGTCAAAACCCCCGTGGGACAGTGTCAAACCTCCTTGGTTGGCATCGATGTCCCCATGGAAATCGAAGGGCTGGAATTCTATGCCTATCCCATTATCCTGAAGTCGTCTAACATCGACCTCATTTTGGGTATGGATTGGTTGAAAGCGCGTACTGCTTCTATAGTTTGCGCCACTAAAACCGTCCATCTGCTACACCCTTCAGATGAAATAGTTGCTTACCAAGCTCATCTGGTGCAAAATGCCGAGGCAAGGCTCTATGCATTGAACGCTGCACCACTCGAGGGCATTGAAAACATTCCCGTTGTGCGTGAATTCCTCGAAGTCTTCCCTGAAGAACTTCCGGGGATTCCCCCTGCTAGAGCTGTCGAATTCATCATCGACTTGAAACCAGGCACCACTCCTATAGCCAAGCGGCCCTACAAAATGCCGCCGCATGAACTCCTTGAGCTTAAGGAGGAAATCGACAAATCTCTTCGCAAAGGATTCATTCGCCCAAGTTGCTCTCCTTGGGGAGCACCTTCTCTCTTTGTCAAGAAGAAGGATGGGACAAACCGGTTAGTTCAAGACTACCGTCCTATAAACCAAGCTACCATTCAGAATAAATACCCTCTTCCTCGGATCAATGATCTGTATTATCAACTGGTGGGTTCGTCAGTGTTCTCTAAGCTCGACTTGAGGTTGGGCTACCACCAGATCCGTGTCCACGAAGAGGATATCCCAAAGACCGCCTTCGTGACTCGCTATGGTTCTTACGAGTACACCGTCATGTCTTTCGGTTTAACCAATGCTCCAGCCACCTTCTCTCGTCTGATGAACTATATATTCATGGATTACCTCGACAAGTTCATCGTGGTTTATCTGGATGATATCCTGGTATTTTCCAAGAACGAAGAAGAACATGCTGAACATCTTTGACTTGTGCTGGAAAAGCTACGAGAGCATCAACTATATGCCAAGTTCTCCAAATGTGAATTCTGGCTACCGGAAGTAACCTATCTTGGGCATGTCATCTCTAAGGATGGTATTGCCGTCAACCCCGAGCGAGTTCAGGCTATTCTTGATTGGACTCCTCCCAAGAACGTTAAGCAAGTCAGAAGTTTTCTCGGTCTCGCCAGCTATTGCCGTCGATTTGTCGAGAACTTCTCTAAGATCGCCAGGCCTCTGACTAACCTGTTGCATAAGGGTGTCAAGTTCCAATGGACAGACAAGTGTCAGGAAAGTTTCCAGGCACTCAAAGACAAGTTGACTTCTGCCCCAGTTCTAGCTCCACCTGATACTAAAAGGACTTCGTCATTTACTGCGACGCTTCCCGTCAAGGATTAGGCTGTGTCCTAATGCAAGACCGCAGAGTGATTGCTTATGCCTCTCGGCAATTGCGCCCTCACGAAGAGAACTACCCAGTTCACGACCTCGAACTTGCTGCTGTCATTCATGCGCTGAAGCAGTGGCGACATTACCTTCTCGGTAATCGTTGCGAGATCTTCACCGACCACCAAAGTCTGAAGTATCTGTTTACTCAGCCAGACCTGAACCTCCGTCAGTAGAGATGGATGGAGCTTGTTGCAGACTTTGACTTGGGTATTTCCTATACGCCAGGCAAGGCTAATGTAATGGCTGATGCTTTGAGCCACAAGTCTTACTGCAACCACCTCCAGGTTCATAAAGTTCAGCCCTCGCTTGTTGAAGAATTCAGGAAGCTGAACCTCCATATTGTTCCTCCGGGTGCACTCGCTCCCCCTCCTAAGGAGTTTGGCAAGGGGAACCTCCACGTTGTTACCCAGGGTTCCCTCAATACCCTAGTTGCTAATCCAGATCTCAAGGACAGCATCAAAAGGCTATAGAAGTATGACTCTGGAGCCCACAAGATTAAGCGCTACCTTGCAGAAGGAAAGCCCTCATTCTTCACCATTGCTGAAGGTGGCACCCTATACTTCAAGGGCCGCCTAGTGGTGCCATGTGCAGAGAAAAACCTGGATATGACACAGGAAGTTATGAAAGAAGCTCATGATACGCCTCTATGTATCCATCCTGGTAGTACAAAGATGTACCAAGACATCCGTCAAAGATTCTGGTGGTCTAATATGAAGCAAGACATTGCTCGTTATGTTGCTGAGTGTGACGTTTGCCGTCGTATCAAAGCAGAACATCAAAGGCCTGCTGGAACTCTGCAACCTATCTCTATTCCTGAATGGAAATGGGACCATGTTGAGATGGACTTCGTCACTGGATTTCCCAAATCACAGAAAGGTAATGATGCTATTCTTGTCGTCACTGACCGGCTTTCCAAAGTGGCACATTTCCTGGCGGTCAAAGAAACGATCACTGCTAGCCAGTTGGCAACGCTCTATATGTCCAGGATTGTTTCACTCCACGGTATTCCATTGGTTATCAGTTCAGACGTGGCAGCTTATTCACTTCAAGATTCTGGGCAAGTTTCCAAGAAGCTATGGGAACTCATCTGTCATTCAGTACTGCATTTCATCCTCAGTCGCAGGGGCAAGTTGAACGCGTCAACCAAGTTCTCGAAGACATGCTTCGAGCTTGTGTTATTTCCTTCGGCAAGAAATGGGAGGAATCTCTCCCGTAAGCTGAGTTCTCTTATAATAATAGCTATCAAGCTAGTCTGAAGATGGTCCCCTTCGAAGTGTTATATGGACGAAAGTGTCGAACCCCTCTGAACTGGTCAGAAACTGGGGAACTTCCACTCTTCGGTCCGGATATTATCCAAGATGCCGAAGAACAAGTCCGCATTATTCGCGAGAATCTCAAGACTGCTCAGTCACGTCAGAAGAGTCAGTATGATCGTCATCATAAAGACATGGTCTATCAACCTGGCGAAAAGGCTTATCTTCGAGTCACACCTATGAAGGGTGCTCACCGCTTCGGGATCAAGGGCAAACTAGCTCCTCGCTATATTGGCCCATTCACTATTCTCGAAAGGCGTGGAAAAGTGGCATACCAACTGGAGCTACCGCCGAACCTTTCTCCGGTTCACGATGTGTTCCACGTGTCACAGCTCCGCCGTTGCTTCAAGGACCCAATCCGAGTTGTGGATCATGAAGTGCTCGAATTGCAGCAAGACCTCTCCTATAAGGAGCATCCGGTCCGCGTTCTCGACCAAGCTGAACGCCGCACACGTCAGAAGGCGATCAAGTTTCTCAAAGTCCAGTGGTCGCACCATTCTGAAGATGAGGCCACTTGGGAACGAGAGGATCGTCTGCGCGAAGAATACCCCGCACTGTTTCCTTCTACCTCCTAAATCTCGGGACGAGATTTCTTGTAGTGGAGGAGATTTGTAACACCCCGAGAATCATGCTACAGTAACTCTCTGTGATTAAGCTAATCATGTTGCTAAACAGGGCTTGATCACATTGGAATCACATTTCTTTTCAAACTCCTAATTCAAACTTCAATTAAATTTAAAGTGGAAAATAAAAGTTTTCAAAAATTTAAACAAAAATGTTCGGGCCATGCCAAATATTACAAGGGTAATTATACTAAAGAAAACATATTTTTTTTAAAAATGCCTAAATAAATTAAGTTGAAATAAAACAGAAAAGAAAATAAATAAATAAAAAGAAAATACAAAAGAAAACAGAACAAACAAAGAAAAAAAGGAGAAGGAGAAGCCCCCCCCACTGGACCCTGGCCCAACTGGGCCGACCCCAGGCCCAGCCGGCCTAGCCCACCTCCCCGGGTCGCCCTCCCCTTCCCTGTTCCCCCGACCGGGGTCGGAACAGGGGCAGGTCCCCGCCGCACCACCTCGCCGGCGACGGGGGAGGATAAGGGGCCGCCCCGACGCCTCGGCCTCCGCCCATCCCTCCCACTTGCCCCTCTCGCTCGCCTCTGCGCCTCTCCCTCTCCCCCCCAGATCCACGCCGCTCCCTCCTTCCCCATCGCCCGAGCGCGGTCGCCGACGTGCCGCCGTCGTTTCCGCGGCCACCGAGCCCCGAGTGCCTCTCCGACAAGCCCGACCGCTCCACCTTCTTCATCTACTTCCTCTCCGCCCTCGGGATCGATCCCGACGCCACCACAGCCTCGGGATCGAGCTCCTCCCCAACCCCGGCCGTCGCCGATCGCCGTCGCCGTACGTCTCCGACGAGCCTCCCCGAGCACGTTGCCGTCCCCCCTACAGCCTCGCCTTGAGTTTCTCCCCCTCCTCCCATGTCCTTTCGCTCTCGAGCGCCCCCTAGCTGCTTTCCCCACGCGCGCCCGAACGCAGCGCCGCGGAGCTCGTCGCCGGCGGGTCTCCGGTGACCAATTGGTCATGGGCGTATGCCCGTTAGCTTGACCGCATCGTGCAGCACCCGCCTAGCTGGTTAGTTTGGCCGCTCGCGCGCTCTAACGCCGCACCCGCTCCAGCCTGAACTCCGGCGCCGCCTAGCTGGTTAGTTTCCGGCAGCTCCAGCTCCGGCCGGCCTCACCACGCGACGCGGCGGGCTCTCCCCGTTCGAACGCGCCCGCCCGCGCCCATGTAGGCCCCCTGTAGACGAATCCCGACGAGGCCGAGCGCCCTCCGCCGCGTTTTCGTGCTCGCCGGCGTTCAACCGCCGGCCTGCTGAGCTGGCACACCTGGGGCCACCCCTGGGTCACTACCAGCGGGCCCCGTAGGCCCCGTTGACTGGGTCAACCCAGTCAACGTGCTGACTGGGCAGGCCCCAGCCACTGACGTGTGGGCCCCACCACTTAAATAACTAATTAAAATGATTTTATAATTAAAAGTAATTAGTTTAGCTAATTAGTCACTAACATGTGGGACCCAGCTGCTAATTAACCACGTTTAATTAAAATAACCCACTGTTAGCCCTCTCTCTATGACATGTAGGACCCACTGGTCAGTTTGACCTGGTCAGCGAGTCTGTTGACTGCTGACGTCATCAGCACGTCATGCTGACGTCATTTTATCTTTTCTGTTAATTTAAATAATTCCAGAAATTAATAAAATCTTTAGAAAATCATATCTTTTAATCCGGAACTCGGATTAAAATATTTTCAACATGAAAGTTGCTCAAAACGACGAGACGAATCCGAATGCGCAATCCGTTCGTCCACCACACCTCCCTAACCTATCGAACTAGCAACTTTCCCCCTCCGGTCCGTCTGTCCGAAAACGCGAAACATCGGGAATACTTCCCGGATGTTCCCCCCCTTCGCCGGTACCACCTACTGTCGCGTTAGGACACACCTAGCACTGCTCATTGTCATGTCACGCATCGTCATGTTTATGTTTGCATTGTATTTACTGTTTCTTCCCCCTCTTCTCTTCGGTAGACTACGAGACCGACACTCCTGCTGCCCAGTTCGACTACGGAGTTGACGACCCCTCCTACTTGCCAGAGCAACCAGGCAAGCCCCCCCTTGATCACCAGATATCGCCTATTCTTCTATATACTGCTTGCATTAGAGTAGTGTAGCATGTTACTGCTTTTCGATATCCTATCCTGATGCATAGCCTATCCTTGCTACTACTGTTGTTACCTTACCTGCAATCCTACATGCTTAGTATAGGATGCTAGTCTTCCATCAGTGGCCCTACATTCTTGTCCGTCTGCTGTGCTATGCTATCGGGCCGTGATCACCTGGGCGGTGATCACGGGTATATACTATATACACTATAGACATGACACATGTGATGACTAAAGTCGGGTCGGCTCGCAGGAGTACCCGCGAGTGGATCTTTGTGGCGGAGCGACAGGGCAGGTTGAGACCACCTAGGAGAGAGGTGGGCCTGGCCCTGGTCGGCGTTCGCAGATACATAACACGCTTAACGAGTACTTGGTATTTGATCTGAGTCTGGCCATTTGGTCTATACGCACTAACCATCTACGTGGGAGTAGTTATGGGTATCCCGGCGTCGTGGTATCAGCCGAAGCCTTCGTGACGTCAGCGACTGAGTGGCGCGCGCCGGATTGGACTGGAACGCCACTAGGCTAGGTCTACTTCCGGCCGCGTACGCAACGTGCAGGTGTGCATAGGGCGATGGGCCTAGACCCCTGCGCGCATAGGTTTAGACCGGCGTGCTGACCTCTCTGTTGAGCCTAGGTGGGGCTGCGACGTGTTGATCTTACGAGGCCGGGCATGACCCAGAAAAGTGTGTCCGGCCAAATGGGATCGAGCGTGTTGGGTTATGTGGTGCACCCCTGCAGGGAAGTTTATCTATTCGAATAGCCGTGTCCCTCGGTAAAAGGACGACCCAGAGTTGTACCTTGACCTTATGACAACTAGAACTGGATACTGAATAAAATACACCCTTCCAAGTGCCAGATACAACCCGGTGATCGCTCTCTAACAGGGCGACGAGGAGGGGATCGCCGGGTAGGATTATGCTATGCGATGCTACTTGGAGGACTTCAATCTACTCTCTTCTACATGCTACAAGATGGAGATGTCCAGAAGCGTAGTCTTCGACAGGACTAGCTATCCCCCTTTTATTCTGGCATTCTGCAGTTCAGTCCACTGATATGCCCCTTTACACATATACCCATGCATATGTAGTGTAGCTCCTTGCTTGCGAGTACTTTGGATGAGTACTCACGGTTGCTTCTCTCCCTCTTTTCCCCCTTTCCTTTCTATCTGGTTGTCGCAACCAGATGTCGGAGTCCAGGAGCCAGACGCCACCGTCGACGACGACACCTACGACGCTGGAGGTGCCTACTACTACGTGCAGGCCGCTGACGACGACCAGGAGTAGTTAGGAGGATCCCAGGCAGGAGGCCTGCGCCTCGTTCGATCTGTATCCCAGTTTGTGCTAGCCTTCTTAAGGCAAACTTGTTTATCTTATGTCTGTACTCAGATATTGTTGCTTCCGCTGACTCGTCTGTGATCGAGCACTTGTATTCGAGCCCTCGAGGCCCCTGGCTTGTATTATGATGCTTGTATGACTTATTTATGTTTTAGAGTTGTGTTGTGATATCTTCCCGTGAGTTCCTGATCTTGGTCGTACACATTTGCGTGCATGATTAGTGTACGGTCAAATCGGGGGCGTCACAGCCTTGTACGGGCCGTAGAAACAGTAGGCCTTCTACGGGCCGTAGAAACAATGGGCCTTCTACGGGCCGTAGAAACAATGGGCCTTCTACGGGCCGTATCATCAATGGGCTTTATACGGGCCTTATGATCGATTGGCCAAACATGGGCCAATAACAGGCCGCATTATGGCCGTAAACGGGCTAGAGTTGGAATCGTCCGTTCATGAGCCGACCATAACGGGCCATCGTTAATAGGCCGTATTTGATGATGCTATGAAAACGGCCCAACGTATTAACAGACCAGAAACGGGCCGACTGTAACCACGGGCTGAATTTGGCCGACAAGCAGAAAATGACAGTAACGGGCCGTAAGTAAACAAATGCTGGAAATGAGCCCAAGAATAAATGGGCTCTGAGAAGGCCGAAAGATAACATGGGCTGGAAACGGCCCAACGGAATAACGGGCCGTTAATGGTTATAAAGTGATACACTGTTCATTACGGGCCAGTTTCACCATGGGCCGTTAATGGGTGTAAAGTGATACACTGTTCATTACGGGCCAGTTTCACCACGGGCCGTTAATAGGCCAAGAGTTACATAGGGCCTCATATGGGCCGAAAGACGTCATGGGCCATACATGGGCCAGAAGTGAAAACAGGCTAGAATCATATTGGATGGCCCAGATGACGCTACTGGGCCTAATTCGGATAGGGCGTAATGGGCCTTGGGTTAGCGGGCTGTAAATGGGCTCTATGCGAACAGGCCGTTAACAGGCTTTCCATGGGCCGGCCTGCCACCTTTTGACCAAGTCAAACAGATCGGCCTTTTCATAGGAATGGGCCTCTGTTGGGCCGTGCCACTTGTCGACGTATCATAGGTGCCTTCTGTCCAATGAGTGGATGACATCTGTCCCAACGATGAGCCGACACGTGTTTCCTCCAGCCAATGATGATTTTACACGTGGAAAATCCCCATTGGTTGGGGCTGTTAACGGGTTATCGGATCCAAAACCCGACCCGATAGCTTAACGGCGTTCCGTTACGGTGGATGCCACGTGTCGGTCACCCTTGACGAAAGCACTTCTGTGACGCGCGATTTATCGTCATGGAAGTGGACACTTCCGTGATGATAATTTTGGTAATGTCATGGAACACTTCTACAACAGCACAAGTATGACTATCTTGATTCTGTCATAAATTTGTCATGGATGTACATGCATGACAAAAAATGCGACCTACTGTGGCAAACACGTATCATCACGGAAGTGTTTTTTTTTTTGTAGTGTCAATTGATGTCAATGCGAGGAGTAGGGATTGCCATGCAACGGATGCACTAGAGCTATAAATGTATGAAAGCTCATAAAAAAGAAACTAAGTGGGTGTGCATCCAACTTGCTTGCTCACGAAGACCTAGGGCATTTTGAGGAAGCCCATCATTGGAATATACAAGCCAAGTTCTATAATGAAAATTTCCCACTAGTATATGAAAGTGAAAAAATAAGAAAGTCTCTATCATGAAGATCATGGTGCTATTTTGAAGCACAAGTGTGGAAAAAGGATAGTAACATTGTCCCTTCTCTCTTTTTCTCTCATTTTTTATATCTTTGTTTGGGCTTCTTTGGCCTATTTTTTTTTAATTTGAGCTTCTTTGGCCTCTTTTTTTTTTCTTCGTCCGGAGTCTCATCCCGACTTGTGGGGGAATCATAGTCTCCATCATCCTTTCCTCACATGGGACAATGCTCTAAAAAATGAAAATCATTACACTTCTATTTATTTACAACTCAAGAATTACAACTCCATACTTAGAACAAAATATGACTCTATGTGAATGCCTCCGGTGGTGTACCGGGATATGCAATGAATCAAGAGTGACATGTATGAAAGAATTATGAAGGTGGCTTTGCCACAAATATAATGTCAACTACATGATCATGCAAAGCAATATTACAATGATGAAGCGTGTCATAATAAACGGAACGATGGTAAGTTGCATGGTAATATATCTCGGAATGGCTATGGAAATGCCATAATAGGTAGGTATGGTGGCTGTTTTGAGGAAGATATAAGGAGGCTTATGTGTGATAGAGCGTATCGTATCACGGGGTTTGGATGCACCGGCGAAGTTTGCACCAACTCTCGAGGTGAGAAAGGGCAATGCACGGTACCGTAGAGGCTAGCAAATTGCGAAAAGGTAAGAGTGCGTATAATCCATGGACTCACATTAGTCATAAAGAACTCATATACTTATTGCAAAAGTTTATTAGCCCTCAAAACAAAGTACTACTACGCATGCCCCTAGGGGGATAGATTGGTAGGAAAAGACCATCGCTCATCCCCGACCGCCACTCATAAGGAAAGCAATCAAAGAACACCCCATGCTTCAAATTTGTCACACAACGTTTACCATGCATGCATGCTACGGGACTTGCCAACCTCAACACAAGTATTTCTCAATTCCACAATTACCCAACTAGCATGACTCTAACATTACCACCTTTATATCTCAAAACAAATATCAAGTATCAAATTTATCATAGTTTTTAATGCACTCTATATGAAAGTTTTTATTATACCCATCTTGGATGTCTATCATATTAGGACAAATTTTATAGCCAAAGCAAATTACCATGTTGTTCTAAAAGACTCTCAAAATCAATATAAGTGAAGCATGAGAGATCAATAATTTCTACAAAATAAAACCACCACCGTGCTCTAAAAGATATAAGTGAAGCACTAGAGCAAAATTATCTAGCTCAAAAGATATAAGTGAAGCACATAGATGTGTAAAACAAGGATGATTGTGGTAAAATAAAAAGCAAAGACTCAAATCATACAAGATGCTCCAAGCAAAACACATATCATGTGATGAATAAAAATATAGCCTCGAGTAAAGTTACCGATAGACGAAGACGAAAGAGGGGATGCCTTCCGGGGCATCCCCAAGCTTAGGCTTTTGGTTGTCCTTGAATTTTACCTTGGGGTGCCTTGGGAATCCCCAAGATTAGGCTCTTTCCACTGCTTATTCCATAATCCATCAAATCTTTACCCAAAAACTTGAAAACTTCACAACACAAAACTCAACAAAATATCTCATGAGATCCGTTAGTCTAAGAAAACAAACCACAACTTTAAGGCACTGTAATGAACTCATTCTTTATTTATATTGGTGTTAAACCTACTGTATTCCAACTTCTCTATGGTTCATACCCCCCGATACTAGCCATAGATTCATCAAAATAAGCAAACAACACACAAAAAACAGAATCTGTCAAAAACAGAACAGTCTGTAGCAATCTGAATTGTGCGAATACTTCTGAACTCCAAAAATTCTGAAAAACTATGAAAACCTGGATAGTTTGTATATTTATCTACTGCAAAAAGAATTGCTATTTTATCACGTTCTTGTGAATTTTAACAATTATATTCGTGAGCGCAAAGTTTCTGTCTTTTTCAGCAAGATCAAACAACTATCACCCAAGAAGATTCTATTGGTTCTACTTGTCACAAACACTAATTAAAACATAAAACCACATCTAACCAGAGGCTAGATGAAAATTTTATTACTAAACAGGAACAAAAAGCAAGGAACAAAAATAAAATTGGGTTGCCCCTAGCTAGGCATAAAAACAAGAATAGATCTAAGTATTGTCATCTTTGGTATGCAATCCATAAATGGCTCTCATAATAGATTCATAAGGTAACTTAATTTTCTTCCTAGGAAAGTGTTCCATGCCTTTCCTTAATGGAAATTGGAATCTAATATTTCCTTCTTTCATATCAATAATTGCACCAATCGTTCTAAGGAAAGGTCTACCAAGAATAATAGGACATGCAGGATTGCAATCTATATCAAGAACAATAAAATCTACGGGCACATAATTCCTATTTGCAACAATAAGAACATCATTAATCCTTCCCATAGGTTTCTTAATGGTGGAATCCGCAAGATGCAAATTTAAAGAACAATCATCAAATTCATGGAAACCTAGCACATCACACAAAGTTTTTGGAATCGTTGAAACACTAGCACCCAAATCACATAAAGAATAGCATTCATGATTTTTAATCTTAATTTTAATAGTAGGTTCCCACTCATCATAAAGTTTTCAAGGGATAGAACCTTCTAATTCAAGCTTTTCTTCATAGGATTGCATTAAAGCATCAACGATATGTTTGGTAAAAGCTTTATTTTGACTATAGGCATGAGGAGAATTTAACACGGATTGCAACAAGGAAATACAATCTATTAAAGAGCAATTATCATATTTAAATTCATTGAAATCCAAAATAGTGGGTTCATTGCTATGTAAAGTTTTGACCTCTTCAATCCCAATTTTACCAATTTTTGCATCAAGATCTAAAAATTCCGAATCATTGGGTCTCCTTTTAACTAAAGTTGACTCATCTCCAGTCCCATCATTATCAAGATTCATATTGGAAAACAAAGACTTAATAGGAGACACATCAATCACTTTTAGATCTTCATTATTATTATCATGAAAACTAGAAGAACACGCTTTCACAAAGCAATCTTTTTTAGCACGCATCCTAGCGGTCCTGTCGGAGTAAATGGCCACGGGTAGCCAAACCGACTCCCACTGGCTCTTCGAAAGTTATCGGGCCATTTAAATCTTCAAGCATACAAAGCATAGGGCCACCTTCCCCCGGCCGGCTATCCCCAGGGCCGACTCCCAGAAGGCAACCCAGTCTCAGAAACCTTCCCCAAGAAAGCTACGAGATGGCCGACTCTAGGAAGCCGGCTCCAAGAGGACCGACTCCCAGAAGCCGGCCATGAAGAACGCCGACTCCCGGAAGCCGGCCTGGACCGCACCCACCAAGACTGTGTCCACATAACGGTGATAAGACGGGGCGTGGCCGCAGTGCAGCCCACTACCCCCGAATCCCGAAGCAGGCATGGCCACAGGACGCCGTACGGGTCAGCCATCTCCCGTCCGGCGCGGCACTGTAGCCATGTTGACCTCAATGTTACCCACGACAAGCGCCAGTACGGCCCGCGGGTGACGGGCCCCGTTAGCCAGAGAGACGCTCGAAGGCGACTCGGCCTCCCCCACTCGGCCAGGGGCGTAGCCGGCTCCCAAGAGCCGGCTACCTCCCTCCCTCGAAACATGCGCCTCATTAAGGAGACAAAACGAGGTGAGGCTACAGTGAGAGCCCGCCAGGAGGCGGCACTGTAGCCACGTTTACCTCGACAAAGCCCTCGTCATCAGGGGCGAGGCAACAGTAACCAGCCGCCGACAAGACCCCCAAGCGGTGGGGCCGGCCTATCGACCAAGAGGCCGGCAGCTGGCGGGACCCACCAGTCGGCGGGCCCTAATGGCCGGCGGAGAAGCCGGCGAACACAGACACTGACGGCTGGGACCCGCGCCCAGCCGGATTACTATTGTACCCCTGGGGGTAGGCCTATATAAACCCCCCGGGGCACCCATGCAAAGGGTTGGTCTCATAGAATTACACACACCATATAGAGAGAAAAGGAGAGCTAGCCTTGGTCTTCTTCTCCCTCGAATCCGACAGCTCAAGGAGCACTTGTAGCTACTTGTTTTGATAGTGATCATGCGGAGACCCCGCAGAGCAGGACTAGGGGTGTTATCTCCACGGAGAGCCCCGAACCTGGGTAAGATTCGCCGGCGTGCATGTCTTCGCCTTATCCCGTTTCCAGGCACCGGCGACGTCTTACTGGCTCCCACAATGATAAGCCACCCGTTGGCATATGTCGCACCTACCACCCGACATTTGGCGCCCACCGTGGGGCCAGGTGCACCGTCGTCCGGAGACCTGTTCTGGACGGGAAGCCTTTTCCTCCCCCACGAGCGCAGCCAGCCTGCTGCGCCCGATGGCGTTTGCCCCGACGCGCTGCAAGGCGTCGACGACGCCTGTGCAGCGAGCTGCCTCGCCGATCTGCTCGGCGAGACTCGCATCTCCGACGAGCCCGCGTCCGACGCGGGCACGGACTATCCCGAGAGCCGCCTCATCAGCCTCCTCGACCAACTTCACGTCTCCAGCGAGCCTGCTGTAGACTTGGAGTCGGTCGGCTCCACCGACCCGATGGTTGTCGACTCCGACACGGCATCGCTCGACGCCTACCCCTCCGACGTGGTAGTCTTCAATGACCCTCTCCCTCGAGCAGACAGCGGCAGCAGCGCTGTCACGGAAGTGCTGGTCATCAGCCACGTCGCCAACTCGGGCGAGAATGCCCGCGACGCCCTGCAAGCGGCGATGCACGACTTATCCGTCCCCATCCCGGCCGACGCCGACGCTGAGACCCTGGAGGCACGCCACCTCGCCCTCATCGCGGAAGGCCAGAAGATAGCCTCCATGAGACGCCTCACCGAGGGTCACCAGCGCGAAATCGACCGCGCCGCCTTTGGCACGCTGCCTCATGGCGGGCCGAGCCGAGCCGGCCTGGTCCAGAAGCGCGGCGCGGCCATCGCCAGCATGCTGGGGGCAGACCGCCCCGTCTACGCCACCCCGCTCGAGAATCTGCGAGCCGCTCAGGCGGCCGCGGAAGAGATAAATGGGCTGGGAGCCGATGAGCTCCCCTACATGACAAGGCGAATCCAGCAGCTGATCGACGCGGCCGCAGAGCGGCACGAAGCCGGCGCCCGCGCTGAGAGTCCTCCCCCGCGCCGAGAGCATGCCGCGACATCCCGGTCGCCGACTGCGAGCGGTGCCCGCGCAAGGAAAGACAAGGAGCCGGCTGCTAGCCGCAGCCGGACTCGGATCACCATCGAGCGCGACGCGGAAGGCCGCCCTCGAGCAGTGGAGCGCCAAGGAAATCCGCCTCCTCCCCCGCCTCGAGGGGAGAGATATCCCACCCCACCGCCTGTCACGCATCCGACTCTTGGTGGCCGACTAGGCCACCGCGAAGCAGTCGGCGAGAACGACGCCCGCCACCGGATCGACCGCCTAGCTCGATCCCTGGCGCTAGAAGAAGAAGACGATGTCGGCCCGCCATGCTTTGGCCCCCGCATCCGCGATGAGCCCTTCCCTAAAGGGTTCTCGCTCCCCAGAGACATGCCCAAGTACAACGGCTCTGTGAGGTCGGAAGATTGGCTCATCGACTACTCTACTGCTGTCAGCATAGCCAGCGGCAACAGGCGTGTGGCCGTGAAGTACGTCCCCCTCATGCTGCAAGGCATGGCGCGCACCTGGCTCAACAGCCTCAAGCCCTACAGCGTCAACAGCTGGCTGGACTTCACGAAAGTCTTTGTCCGCAACTTCACCAGCACGTACAAGCGGCCTCCCAAGCCTCGCCAACTCTCCCTATGCGTCCAAGGGCCCAACGAGTCGACCCGCGACTACTTCACGCGGTGGGCCGAGCTCCGCAACTCCTGCGAGGGGGTGCACAAGGTTCAGGCCATCGAGTACTTCATCGCCGGGTGCCGAGAGGGCACCCTCCTCAAGCACCGACTCCTCTGCGACGAGCCGGCTACCCTCGACGAACTGCGGAACATCGTGGACAAGTACGCCACGGCCGACTCCTCGATGAAGACCGAGCTTCGAGTGGACGCCTCTGGGAAGGTGATCGCTCCGGCTCCCAAGACGCCGGCTGGCGACTCCAATCGGCGCCCCTACCAGAACGAACACAAGCGCAAGGCCCCTATGCCGCCTTCCACCAGTCGGCAAGTGGCCACAGTTGAAGATGAGCAGCCCGAAGAGCGGCCCGCTCCCAAGAAGAAGGGTGGCAGGCCGGCTTGGCAGCCGGTTTTCTCCTACGAGCAGACTCTCGATGCCCCCTGCAAGTTCCACAGCGGCGCGAAGCCATCAAACCACACGACCCGAAAGTGCCACTGGCTCACACGGATCTCCAAGGGCGAGGGGCTGGTGCCGCCTCCGCCTCCCGGCCCGCCGCCTCCAGCCCCCCAGCAGCCGGCTGCCCGACCAGCAGTCGGAGCCATTCAAGATGAGTTCCCTGAAGAGCACGCCGCCTATGTCGTCTTCACAAGCCAAGTTGAAGACAAGCGTAGCCGGCGCCGACAGTACCAAGAGGTCAACGCAGTCGCCTCCAGCAACCCCGAGTTCATGCACTGGTCCGAGAAGCCTATCAACTGGAGCCGGGCCGACCACCCAGAGGTGATGTCGTCCCCTGGCTCGTACGCATTAGTATTGGATGTCACCCTCGCAATGGAGAGGCGAGCTGCCCGATTCTCCCACGTTCTGATTGATGGCGGAAGCAGTATCAACATACTGTACCGCGATACCATGGAGAAGCTGAACATCAAAGCAAAGCAGCTCATGCCAAGCCGGACCGTGTTCCATGGCATCGTACCCGGCCTGTCCTGTTCCCCGATCGGCAAGATCAAGATGGATGTTCTCTTCGGAGACAAGGATCACTTTCGCCGAGAAGCGATCTAGTTCGAGGTAGTGGATCTAGAGAGCCCTTACCATGCCTTGCTTGGCCGACCTGCTCTGGCCAAGTTCATGGCTGTGCCCCACTACGCCTACCTGAAGATGAAGATGCCGAGCTCGAAGGGGATCATCACTGTAGCCGGCGACTACAAGAAGTCCATCGAGTGCGCAGCAGCCAGCAGTCGGCTGGCCGAGTCCCTCGTAGTGGCAGAAGAGAAGAAGATACTGGAACGGGTTGTGGCCATGGCCGGCAAGCAGCCGGCCTTGTCCCCCAACCCCAAGGATTATGATGCGCAGGGCTCCTTCCAGCCGGCCAAGGAGACGAAGAAGATACCTCTGGACCCAGAGAACCCGGAAAGGTTTGCTGTCATTGGGGCAAACCTGGACAGTAAGTAGGAAGGCGAGCTCGTCGACTTCCTCCGTGAGAATCGAGACATCTTTGCATGGTCCCCAAAGGACATGCCGGGTGTTCCGAAGGATTTCGCCGAGCACAAATTACACGTCCGAGCCGATGCGAAGCCGGTCAAGCAGCCCCTCCGCCGACTGTCAGAAGAGAAGCGAAGAATCGTAGGAGAAGAGATAGCCCGGCTCCTCGCCGCCGGCTTTATTATGGAAGTATTTTTCCCATAGTGGCTTGCCAACCCAATCTTGGTGTTGAAGAAGAACAACAAGTGGCGTATGTGTATAGACTACACCAGCCTCAACAAGGCCTGCCCCAAAGATCCGTTTGCGTTGCCACGGATTGACCAAGTGATAGACTCCACGGCCGGATGCGAGCTGTTGAGTTTTTTGGATGCCTACTCAGGGTACCATCAGATGAAGTTGGACCCAGCAGACCGCCTGAAGACTGCCTTCATCACAACATTCGGAGCTTTCTGTTACCTGACTATGACATTCGGCTTAAGGAATGCCGGTGCCACTTTTCAGCGTTGCATGCAGAAATGCCTCCTCAAGCAACCCGGCAGAAATGCCCACGTCTACGTAGACGATATTGTGGTGAAGACAGAGAAGCGCGGCACCCTGCTGGAGGACCTCAAAGAAACATTTGCCAACTTGCGCCGATTCCAGATCAAGCTCCACCCCGAGAAATGCGTGTTCGGAGTACCGGCCGGCCAGCTGCTAGGCTTTCTGGTCTCCGAACGCGGCATTGAGTGCAACCCTGTGAAGATCAAGGCCATTGAGCGGATGGATATTCCCACCAAGTTGCGGGATGTGCAGAAGTTCACTGGGTGCCTGGCCTCCTTAAACCGCTTTATCAGCCGGCTAGGAGAGAAGGCTCTCCCCTTGTACCGACTCATGAAGAAATCCACTCATTTCGAGTGGAATGACCAAGCCGACCAAGCCTTCCATGAGTTGAAGAAGATGCTGACTACTCCACCTGTCCTGGCGGCGCCGACTGAGAAGGAGCCCATGCTCCTCTACATTGCCGCGACTAGCCGAGTGGTCAGTACAGTTGTCATGGTCCAGCGCCCGGAAGAAGGCCGAGCCCAGCTAGTCCAGAGTCCGGTGTATTATCTAAGCGAAGTAATATCCAGCTCAAAGCAAAACTACCCGCACTACCAGAAGATGTGCTATGGGGTGTACTTCGCCGCGAAGAAGCTGAAGCCCTACTTCCAAGAGCATCCCATCACGGTCGTGTGCACCGCCCCGCTCGCCGAGATCATAGGCAGCCGGGATGCATCCGGCCGGGTGGCTAAATGGGCCATTACGCTGGCACCTTACACCATCTTTTACCAGCCCCGCACCGCCATCAAGTCCCAAGCATTGGCTGACTTCCTCGTCGACTGGGCCGAGACCCAGTACCTACCGCCGGCTCCCGACTCTACCCATTGGCGGATGCACTTCGACGGGTCTAAGATCCGCACCGGCTTGGGAGCTGGCATCGTCCTCACCTCTCCCAAAGGCGACAAACTGAGATACACGCTGCAAATCCACTTCGCCGCCTCCAACAACGTGGCCGAGTACGAGGCGCTCATACACAGGCTCCGGCTAGCCAAAGAACTCGGCATACGCCGGATCCTGTGTTATGGCGACTCAGACTTGGTGGTCCAGCAGTCATCTGGCGACTGGGACGCCAAGGATGCAAACATGGCGAGCTATCGATTCCTCGTCCAGCAGATAAGTGGGTACTTCGAAGGGTGCGAGTTCCTTCACGTGCCACGGGCCGACAACGACCAAGCAGATGCCCTGGCGCGGATCGGCTCCACCCGACAGGCTATACCGACCGGTGTCTCTCTCCAGCGCCTCCTCAAGCCGTCCATCAAGCCGTCTCCAGAGTCGGACTCTATCTTCGTACCGCCTGCCCCCGATGCAGCCGGATCCGACTGGAGGAACCCAGCAGGCGGCACGGGGACTTCGACAACCGGCCCGGGGACAGCTGTAGTCACACCCGGCTCGGGGACTTCAGAACCCGGCCCGAGGACTGCAGCAGTCGGCCCGGGGACTGCAGCAACACAAGAAGCGGTGGCCGACTCCAATTCCATGCCACCCGACCCACCCACCCGAGTCATGGTGGCCGTACTGACAGTAGAAGAAGTCACAGCTCCATCATGGGCCCAGCCCATCCTCAACTTCCTTGTCAATAGAGAGCTGCCGGCTGATGAGATCTCGGCAAGACTAGTGCAACGTCGAGCCGGAGCATATGCAATAATAAACAGAGAACTCGTCAAGCGCAGTGTCACTAGAGTCTTCTAGCGCTGCGTCGAGCCAGAGAAAGGTGTGGCAATCCTCAAGGATATCCATCAAGGCGAATGCGGCCACCACGCAGCCTCAATGTCACTTGTGGCCAAAGCTTTCCGCCACGGATTCTTTTGGCCGACTGCTTTGGAAGATGCCAAAGATATAGTCAAGAGCTGCAAAGGATGCCAAGTCTTCAGTTCCAAACAACACCTGCCGGCTTCTGCACTCAAGACCATCCCCCTCACCTGGCCCTTTGCCGTCTGGGGGGTGGACATGGTGGGCCCATTCAAGACAGCCCGCGGCGGCTTGACACATCTGCTTGTCGCCGTGGACAAATTTACCAAGTGGATCGAAGCAAAGCCGATCAAGAAGCTGAACGGGCCGACTGCCGTGACATTCATTGCCGACATCACTACTCGGTACGGCGTGCCGCACAGCATCATCACCGACAACGGCACAAACTTTGCCAAAGGAGCACTGGCACGTTTCTGCGCGACGCAGGGTATCCGACTGGACTTAACGTCCGTTGCCCACCCGCAGTCAAATGGCCAGGTCGAGTGTGCAAATGGACTCATCCTCTCCGGCATCAAGCCCCGACTGGTCGTACCACTGGAGCGATCGGCCGGCTGCTTGCTCGATGAGCTGCCGGCTGTCCTCCGGAGTCTGCGTACTACCCCTAACAAGTCAACCGGCTTCACTCCGTTCTTCCTTGTATATGGTGCCGAGGCTGTCATCCCAACCGACATCGAGTTCGACTCGCCTCGGGTCACCATGTACACGGAGGCGGAGGCCAAGGAAGCTCGAGAAGACGGCGTCGACCTGCTGGAAGAAGGCCGGCTGTTAGCACTCAGCCGGTCCGCCATCTACCAGCAGGGGTTGCGCCGTTACCACAACTGCAAGGTCAAGCCAAGATCTTTCCAGGAGGGCGACCTTGTGCTTCGGCTGATCCAGCGAACAGCCGGCCAGCACAAGCTCTCGGCCCCTTGGGAAGGCCCTTTCGTCATCAGCAAGGCACTAGGCAATGACTCCTACTACCTGATCGACGCACAAAAACCAAGAGCACGCAAGAGGGATGATTCCGGCAAAGAGTCAGAGCGACCATGGAACGCGAACCTCCTGAGAAGATTTTACAGTTGAAAGCAGTATGTATCATGCTACCCTTTTGTATTAAGTACGAAACAACAGACCCCCCGAGAAGCACTCGGGGACTGCCTTCCTTTATCTATGAATGACGAGTGTCATATTCATGAATGTATTATTACATTTGATTTTCCGTCTGGCACCGGGTTCGACTAGTCGGCCCGGGGACTGGCCGCCTTAAGTTATATTAAAAGTTCTACCTGAAGTCAGACAAGTAGTGTGCCGGCTCCCGAGTCCTCTCTTGTTGAAAGTCGCAGCTCGAAGAACCGACTGTCCAACTAGCAAGAGCCAAAGGCAGAAAGGATGCCCACACGAAAAACGGCTAAGGACTAACGAACTTGTATAACGAAAAGACGGCCTCCAACCACGCTTGCCGGCTGGCCGGCCTCCCAAATACTTCGCTATAATCCAACTGGCCAAGCACTTCTCCAGCCACAGATGTAGAGCAACTGTCCGACTGGGGAGGCGGCAACCAAGGGAGGGCAGCAAAGGAAACAGCAGAAGGATGAAAAGCAAAGAACAAGGGAAAGCCAAACGCATGCATAATCATATTTACATATAAGGCCCCCAACAAGCCGGCAATCGATATAGTTCGAATACACCCCCAGTGGGTGGAATTGTGCAAACCTAACAAAATAATGTTCCAAGAGTGGCAAGACAGGAAAATAAAGGCGGCAGACTAGACTAAGGGCACGGTGTGGGAGCCGGGTTGGTCGGTGGAGACGGCGCCACCGGCTGGAGGAGTGGCCGGCAGGCGGGTCTCGGCTTGATCATCGCCGGCTGTAGGCGGTGCACCCGCGCGTTCCTTGTTGCTGGAGACACGGTCAAGCTGAGGCTGACCGGCCGCTCCACCATCTGGCCCGGCGTCTTCACCCTCCTCCTCCTCCTCTTCGCCCTCGTCGCTGGAGTCGATCTCCTCCGCCGAGTCTTCGCCGTCTGCCGGGTTCAGCCCGAACCATTCCTCCGGCTGGGCAACACCGTTGTCGTCCACCTCAGGAGCGAAGTCTCTGGTGTCGGTGTAGTCGGCGATCGCCAAAGCCCGCCGGATGATAGCCGGCCGCGCCGGCTTCAGCTCCGTGTCGGCCTGCTGCCGCCAGGTGGCCAGCTGGTCCAGACTCAGCCCGGGATACCAGGCCTTGACGAACTCCAGCGCCCGCCTGGCGCAGGACCGAGCTGCCGAAGCCTTCCAGGCCTCGAAGTGGCCGACCGCCACCTCCAGCCAGTCGGCAGTCCGACTGGGGGTGCGGGGAATCACTTCACCAGGCCAGAGAGCGGCCAACACCTGCGCCCCGACACGTTGAAGCCGGCGGAGCAGGCGATGAGCCGGCTGGAGGCGGCCCTGGATCGCCAAGAGCTGCTCCTCCAGCGACCGGCGAGCGTTTGGCGCGATCTCGGCGCCAGCCTGCCTCTGTTCCTCGTGGCGGGCCTCGATGATCTGGTTGGCGGCGGTAGAGTAGCCAGGGAAGTACTCTGCGCAAGAAAGAAAGAGAAAGAAGAGAAAAACACCAAGTCAGAAAACGAGCCAAAATGGCAAGCGCCAAGCAAGGACGAAGAAGAAGGCGGCTTACCGTCAACCAAGTCTTCGATCTGGCCATAGCCGTTGATCAGCGTCTGTTTCGCTTCGGCCCAGCTAGCCGCCTCTGTCTCATACTCGGCTTGGAGGGCGGCCTCGCTGTTCCGCACCGCCTTCAGGGCCGCCTTGTGGCTCTCCTCCTGGTCGGCCAACCTCTTGGCCAGGCGGTCACGCTCGTGTGCCAAAGCGGCAAACTCGGCCTCCTTAGCACGGAGGACGGCCTGAGTCCCTCCCAGCTGCTCCCTTAGACTGGCGTTGGCCGCTGCAGGGATGGCCGAGAAAAAAAAGCAATAAGAAGAAGTCGTCAGGGAAGATCCGACCCGACTGCTCAGCAGTCGGCCCAAATCTCGGGGACTACACCCAGTGGGTGCGCTGACGCGCCCCCACGTGAGATAAAAGATGAAGCACTTACCCCGGCTCTCAGATAGGTTAGCAGTCTTCTGGGTCAGCTCCCGAGCCTGGGAGTTGAAGGCAGCCGCGCGGAGGTTGTGGTAGTCCTGCAAGTCAGGCAGAAGAGCGAATGAGAACAAGAATAGCAAAACAAGGTCCGCTAGGAAGTTCCAAGCCGCCTGCTCAGCAGCCGACTCGGAACTCGGGGACTACACCCAGTGGGTGCGCTGACGCGCCCCCACGGAAGAAACCAAGATCAAAAAAGCAAAGACAAGAAGACTTACCCGGATGGCCGCCCGCGTCGCAAGGAACTCGTCGTTGTACTTCCTCAGTGCCGCAGCCTGGGCTTGAAGGCGGGTCCGGACGTCCTGCGCGGCCACGTTCATCACGGCCGTCCCTCCGCCCGGCGTCCACCACGAGCTGACGCTGGCCGCCTCCATGTCCTGGGCTGACGAGCTGGAGCCCGCGCCATGCTGCGGCTCCGATGCAGCCTTCTGCGGCTCTGATGCGGCCTTCCCCGCGCGCTGGCGCGACGGCGTCCGAACCACCAGATCAGTCCTCGCGGCCAGCTCGCCCCCGGCCAATTGCACAGGCGGCAGGTTAGGCCGGCCGCCTTGAGTCGCCCCAGTCGGCGGGGCCGGTGTCGCCTCCCTCTCTGGGACGACGACGTCGTCCTCCCTCTCCAGCCCCGGCTGATCACCGCCGGCTTCTTCTGGCGAGGGCTCTGGGGCCCCAGGCGCCGCGACGCGCAGTGGGGTGACCAGCAAGGCCCCCTCCGCCATCGCCGCAGCCGCAGCCTCCGCTTGGGCCTTGGCCGCTGCGTCGGCGCGCACCATCGCCGCCTCCTCCTCCTGCGCCGCCTTGGCGGCGGCCGCCCTCAATGCCTCCGCCTCCCGCTCCTCCCACGCCTCCCGCGCGTTCCGCTCCGTCGCCGTCTGAAGATCGGCACGGGGGTCCACGCGGCGAATGGTGCTCCCGGATCCTCCCGGCGACCCAACGACGGAGGCGGCAGCAACCCGCTCGAGCGACAATGGAGCCCTGGTTTTTGAGAAAGGACAAGGATTCAGGAACTACCAGAGAAAAGAAAAAAGAATACATGAAGGAGTATATATACTTACGCTGACACCGTCTGCGGCTGCTTCACCGCCTTGCGAAAGCGAGCCGCCTTCGCGGCCGCCTCTTCCCGCCTGGTCGCCGCTGCCCCGCCCCTAGGCTTCTTCGGCCGACTACCGAACAAGCCCGGCGCGGCACGACGCTTTTGCCCGCTACCCCGAGCAGGCGGCGCGGCGGAGGAACCCGCGCCGTGGCCAGATGCCGGCTGGCAGCGTGGGACGACTTCCGCCTCGTCGTCGTCCGGCCAGTCGTCGAAGCTGACTCCAAGCCCGGAGCCGCCTGCCTCGCCGCCGGCTTGGCCACTGCCCGCCTCGGTGTTATCATCCATGGCAGCCGCCCCCAAGTCGGGGTCCTCCAGGTCGTGCTCCGTCCGGTCGGGGACGAATCGGCGCTCCGCCTCCGATCCGCCTGTAGGCCGAAGGAGAGGGCTCTGTCGAGACACGCCGACTAGTCAGAGTCGGCCAAAAGGCACTCGGCGACAAAACTAAGAGAAGAAAGGGAAAAAGAGAACGTACCGTGGGCGGCAGGTGAGCTCGACAATAGGGCTCCTTGCCAAACTGCCACTCTGCGGAGAGCTTGCAGTTCGCAAGGTAGTTCACCATGTGGGCCACCTCGTCGTGCGAAATGTCTTTGGTGCACATCCGACTCGGATCGAGCTGGCCGCTCATCTGACAGATCAGATGAGGGCGGCTCTGGAGCGGAAGCACCCGGCGCGTGACGAAGGCGGCCAGCAGGTCGGGCCCAGTCAGGCCCTCCGACTGGATCATCACCCGCAGTCAGGCGATAGCCGCAGCTCCAGCAGGCGTCAGCGTCACGGCCCGATAGGACCACTGGGGCCGCCTACCCGCTGCAGGGCCGCCTACGTAAGCCGGCAAATTGACGTAGTCGCCTTGAGGGGCGAGGTTCTTCTCGTAGAAGTATGACTTCTGCCAGAGCTTCACCGACTGGATCAGCGTGATGACGGGGAAGGGGTTGTCGGCTCTCACCCTCCGCATCGCGATGTAGGCGCCACTCTGAGCCGGCACGCCCTGCATACGCGTGCCCAGCTTGGACTAGAAGAACTCCCCTCAGAGCTCGAGGGTGGGGAGGACGCCGAGATAGCCTTCGCACAAGGTGACGAAGGCGGACAGCAGCACCACCGTGTTCGGGGTGAGGTTGGAGTTGGTAGAATTCAAGAAAGGAGCGGAAGAAGGCGCTCGCCGGCAAGCCGATGCCACGCAAGAAATGCGAGCGGAAGACCACCCGCTCGCCTTCCTCCGGCTCCGGCGTGATCTCCTTCTCCGGCGCGAGACAGACCCGCACCTTGTCCGCGCCGGGCAGCCGCCGCGTCTTGCGGAGGAACTCGACGTGGTCCTCATGAACGTTGGAGCCGTCCCAGTCCCCGCCGTACTGCATCGCGGTGTGAGGCCGGCGAGAATGAGCGCGGTGGCGGGGAAAAGAGTGGTGGAATGGTGCGGCGGCGAGACGCTGCTGAGTGGGAGAGCAAAAGGAAGAAGATGGCGGAGAGGAGAGGGGCGTGCGAGCGCTTGCCGCTTCCCCCCTCCCCCTACTTATAGCCTCGTGCGGCGAAGCCGAGGAGGCGACGCGTGGGGTGGGACGTGGGATTAACCGCACCCACGTCCCGCGATTACTGCGCCCTAAAGACGTGCCGAAACCGCCGCAGGAAGACGTACGGGCGGCTTTGGGCCGCAGAGAATCCACGCCTGGGACCGGGCGTAGGAGTGGTGGGCCCTCGACCTGCGGCGACGTCTTGTCGCGCGCGTGGGCTGGCAGGCTTTTTAACCAAGGGGTGCCACGTGGTTCGCAGGCGGCGAGTGGCCGGCCCACAGCCCGGCGCGCGCGCCAGCAGACTCCCGCCCTCCGACTTCAAAAAATTTCGCCAAGACGGCGCGCCCAACCGAAGCCGGCTCCCAGCTGCCGGCTCGTCAAGATAGGAAGCTGACCGAGCTTCTCGACTTCCACCCAACCTCGAAGCCCAATCAGCTTCGGGGACTACTGTCGGAGTAAATGGCCACGGGTAGCCAAACCGACTCCCCCTGGCTCTTCGAAAGTTATCGGGCCATTTAAATCTTCAAGCATACAAAGCATAGGGCCGCCTTCCTCCGGCCGGCTATCCCTAGGGCCGACTCCCAGAAGGCGACCCAGTCTCAGAAACCTTCCCCAAGAAAGCTACGAGATGGCCGACTCCAGGAAGCCGGCTCCAAGAGGACCGACTCCCAGAAGCCGGCCATGAAGAACGCCGACTCCCAGAAGCCGGCCAGGACTGCACCCACCAATACTGTCTCCACATAACGGTGATAAGACGGGGCGTGGCCGCAGTGCAGCCCACTACCCCCGAATCCCGAAGCAGGCATGGCCACAGGACGCCGTACGGGTCAGCCATCTCTCGTCCGGCGCGGCACTGTAGCCATGTTGACCTCGATGTCACCCACAACAAGCGCCAGTACGGCCCGCGGGCGACGGGCCCCGTTAGCCAGAGAGACGCTCGAAGGCGGCTTGGCCTCCCCCACTTGGCCAGGGGTGTAGCCGGCTCCCAAGAGCCGGCTACCTCCCTCCCTCGAAACATGCGCCTCATTAAGGAGACAAGACGAGGTGAGGCTACAGTGAGAGCCTGCCAGGCGGCGGCACTGTAGCCACGTTTACCTCGACAAAGCCCTCGTCATCAAGGGCGAGGCAACAGTAACAAGCCGCCGACAAGACCCCCAAGCTGTGGGGCCGGCCTGTCGACCAAGAGGCCGGCAGCTGGCGGGACCCACCAGTCGGCGGGCCCCAATGGCCGGCGGAGAAGCCGTCGAACACAGACACTGACGGCTGGGACCCGCGCCCAGCCGGATTACTATTGTTCCCCTGGGGGGTTGGCCTATATAAACCCCCCGGGGCACCCATGCAAAGGGCTGGTCTCATAGAATTACACACACCATATAGAGAGAAAAGGAGAGCTAGCCTTGCTCTTCTTCTCCCTCGAATCCGACAGCTCAAGGAGCACTTGTAGCTACTTGTTTTGATCTAGTGATCATGCGGAGACCCTGCAGAGCAGGACTAGGGGTGTTATCTCCTCGGAGAGCCCCGAACCTGGGTAAGATTCGCCGGCGTGCATGTCTTCGCCTTATCCCGTTTCCAGGCACCGGCGACGTCTTACTGGCTCCCACAATGATAAGCCACCCGTTGGCATATGTCGCACCTACCACCCGACAGGTCCTTTCTTTGCACTCATCAATGGAAGTTCTCATGGCTTTAAGAGACTCATTGATATCATGCTTAGGTGGAATAGATCTAAGTTTCAAAGAATCAACATCAAGAGAAATTCTATCCACGTTCCTAGCCAACTCATCAATCTTAGGCAATTTTTCTTCAAGCAAAGCATTGAAATTCTTTTGCGAATTCATAAATTGTTAACACTAGTCTCGAAATCAGAGGGCATCTTATTAAAATTTCCATAAGAGTTGTTGTAGGAATTACTATAATTATTAGATGAATTATTAGGGAACGGCCTAGAATTAAAGTTTCCTCTATACGCGTTGTTACCAAAATTGTTCCTACCAACAAAATTCACATCCATCGATTCATTATTATTCTCAATCAAAGTGGACAAAGGCATATCATTAGGATTAGAAAAACACTCTTATTAGCAAAAAAATTCATAAGTTCGTCCATCTTTCCACTCAAAACATTAATCTCTTCAATTGCATGAACCTTTTTACTAGTAGATCTTTCGGTCTGCCATTGAGAATAATTAACCATAATATTATCTAGGAGTTTAGTAGATTCTCCTAAAGTGATTTCCATAAAAGTGCCTCCCGCGGCCGAATCTAAAAGATTTCTAGAAGCAAAATTCAACCCGGCATAATTTTTTTGTATAATCATCCATAAATTCAAACCATGTGTAGGGCAATTACGTATCATTAATTTCATCCTCTCCGAAGCTTGTGCAACATGCTCATGATCAAGCTACTTAAAATTCATAATATCGTTTCTAGGGGAGATGATCTTAGCGGGAGGAAAATACTTAGAGATAAAAGCATCTTTGCACTTATTCCATGAATCAATACTATTTTTAGGCAAAGAAGAGAACCAAGTTTTAGCACGATCTCTAAGCGAAAACGGAAATAGCTTCAATTTAACAATATCATTATCCACATCTTTCTTCTTTTGCATATCGCACAAATCAACGAAGTTGTTTAGATGGGTAGCGGCATCTTCACTAGGAAGGCCAGAAAATTGATCTTTCATGACCAGATTCAACAAAGCAGCATTAATTTCAAAAGATTTGGCATCGGTAATAGAAGCAATCGGAGTGCTAATAAAATCATTGTTGTTGGTATTGGAAAAGTCACACAATTTAGTATTGTCTTGAGCCATCATGAAAAACAATCAATCCAACACACAAGCACAGAAGAAACAAGCGAAAAGAGACGAACGGATAAAGGGCGAATAAAACAGCAAGGGTGAAGTGGGGGAGAGGAAAACGAGAGAAAATGGCAAATAATGTAATGCGAGGGATAAGAGTTTGTGATGGGTACTTGGTATGTCTTGAGTTGTGCGTAGATCTACCTGGCAACGGCGCCAGAAATCCTTCTTGCTACCTCTTGAGCATGCGTCCCTTGAAGAGAAAAGGGTGATGCAGCAAAGTAGCGTAAGTATTTACCTCAATTTTTGAGAACCAATGTATCAATCAGTAGGAGACTACACGGAAATCTCCTAGTACCTGCACAAACAATCAAGAACCTTGCAACCAACACGATAAAGGGGTTGTCAATCCCTTCATGGCCACTTGCAAAAGTGAGATCTGATAAAGATAATAAGATAAATATTTTTGGTATTTTTGTTGTATAGATTGGAAAATAAAGATTGCAAAATAAACGGCGACAGAAATAGCTAGTTGACGGAAAACTAATATGATGTAAAATAGACCCGGGGGCCATAGGTTTCACTAGTGGCTTCTCTCAAGATAGCACATATTACGGTGGGTGAACAAATTACTGCCGAGTAATTGATAGAAAAGTGCATAGTTATGATGATATCTAAGGCAATGATCATGAATATAGGCATCACGTCCATGTCAAGTAGACCGAAACGATTCTGCATCTACTACTATTACTCCACACATCGACCGCTATCCATCATGCATCTAGAGTATTAAGTTCATAAGAATAGAGTAACGCATTAGGCAAGATGACACGATGTAGAGGGATAAACTCAAGCAATATGATATAAACCCCATCTTTTTTCCTCGATGGCAACAATACAATACGTGTCGTTTCTCTTTCTGTCACTGGGATCGAGCACCGCAAGATTGAACCCAAAGCTAAGCACTTCTCCCATTGCAAGGAAGATCAATCTAGTAGGCCAAACTAAACCGGTAATTCGAAGAGACTTGCAAAGATATCAAATCATGCATATAAGAATTCAGAGAAGAACCGAATAATATTCATAGATAATCAAGTTCATAAAGCCACAATTCATCAGATCTCGGCAAACACACCGCAAAAGAGTATTACATCGAATAGATCTCCAAGAAAATCGAGGAGAACTTTGTATTGAGATCCAAAGAGAGAGAAGAAGCCATCTAGCTAATAACTATGGACCCGAAGGTCTGTGGTAAACTACTCACACATCATCGAAGAGGCTATGGTGTTGATTAGAAGCCCTCCGTGATCGATTCCCCCTCCGGCAGAGCGCCGGAAAAGGCCCCAAGATAGGATCTCACGGGTACAGAAGGTTGCGGTGGTGGAAAAGTGGTTTCGTGGCTCCCCTGGATGTTTTCAGGGTATAAGAGTATATATAGGCGAAAGAAGTAGGTCGGTGGAGCTGCAAGGGGCCCACAAGGGTGGGGGGCGCCCCCACCCCCCTGGGGTGCGCCCTCCTGCCTTGTGGCTTCCTCGTTTCTTCCTTGACTTCCACTCCAAGTCTCCTGGATTGCGTTTGTTCCAAAAAAAGATCCTCGCGAAGGTTTTGTTCCGTTTGGATTCCGTTTGATATTCCTTTTCTGCGAAACACTGAAATAGGCAAAAAAACAACAATTTGCACTGGGCCTTCGGTTAATAGGTTAGTCCCAAAAATAATATAAAAGAGCATAATAAATCCCATTAAACATCCAAAACAGATAATATAATAGCATGGAACAATAAAAAGTTATAGATACGTTGGAGACATATCAGTCACGCATTCTAAAATTCGACGCTCGCGTGCTCAAAGCCATCCTCGGGGTTGACAACCCGGTCGGGCTCACCCTCATGTACCATATGAACACGGCCATATGAAACTCCCGGATGATGGCGGTGACGCCACCCACTGGCGAGGACATACTTCTCCGGTCGGCTCTACCCGCCGATGAACTAGAGCGGCAAAGAGGGAGAACCAGTCGGTGCTGGCATAAAGCAACAAGGAGGGCACCCAGTGCAAGCAGTATCTACCACACTACACATAACAAGATGGATGACGGCGACATTTTGGGGCCAAGTGGAGCAAAATCGCTCAACTCAACGCCAAATATGATACCCACATGATAATGTCACGGGGGCAGAGAATTTTCCCCTAGCCAAGTGTGCCAGCGGCAAGCATGGCGACCGCATAGTTAGTGCAGACACTGCTGACATTTTCTCCATTGGATACACTCATATGTCTAACAATATATTGGAGAATTTTTGGTGTATGAACTATACAAAAATTGTCTTTTGGTAGAATGTTTCGAGAATTTTGAAAATAGGAGGTAAACATTGTGAAATTTTAAATTTATACAGTAGAATTTCAGAAGACGTCTCTATACTAATTGAGAAACTAGTAGAATGTCCATACGTTGCTATGGGCCTTTTAATTTTGTTCTGATTGCACGTATATAGATGTAGTGTTATTGTTGTATAAAACTGGGTGAATTTTTGGCCCCTTCTAACGACATCGCCTCAACACTTTTTTCGATGAATTCTTTTTAAATGTTGACATAATCCATCTCCATCTCTCTTGTACTCCGCAAAAGTAAGCTTATATAGAAATTAAACTTCTGTATTATCAAATATATAAAGAAGAACAATTATTTTATATGCATCTCTTGCGATTGTGCAAAACTGGATGAGTTTTCAGTCTGGTTCATCAAAAAGCTTTGTCAATCGACATCTGTAAAGCATCATCTAAAGTCTCAATATTTATCCCTGATCTACAAAAGTGAATATAAACACATATTTAGAAAAACTAAGATAAGCTCATGTATAAATGTCGATTGAGATTACCCCTAGTATTCCGTATTCAACCAATGCAAGAATATGCACATGAGCAAGCAAGACAATGAAATTGTATGTAATTTGTCTAAGATAAGAAAATTAATTATCCATACTTGGCAGTCATGATTAACTCCAATTAGATGCATGCCATTTACTACCCCAAGTGACAATGGTTTTTAGTTGGAACAAGATTCATAACCCACACATGATGAGACACTACAACAGCGCCTGTCCTCTAAAGAATGCATTCATGCCCATGACATTACGTAGTGCTGCATCGTGAAACAAGTTTGCACCATCATCCATAAGGAAGGCCGTAGCTAAAGGTTTAGACAGCCTAGAAACCCATGTGTCACTTTTAATTGCAAAGATGCAACCAAAGTGCAGTATTCAGAAGCAAGCGATGGTATGACTGCACTTGCAAAATACTAACTGTTTGTGTAATATTATGGCAAACTACCATGGTGGTCACGAAGAAACTTTTCAGGCGGCTTGTCTTTGCGATCAATCGATATACACTGCTTGAGGATGTCGTTCCATGCTTGCCAAGATTAGAAATCTTCAACGAGATATGGCTAGCTCCACCTTCACAACACTGAAATGCAAAGCATACCAGAAAAAAATACATTGATCAATAAACTTAATATTCTTGTTCTTCCTCCTCCTCCTCCACCCACTACCACCACCTCCCTAATCCGAGCACCCACGCATACTTTGAATTCAAACACTTACCCGTGTATTTAGTTATATTTTGTAATATGCTTGTCTTACCAACGCATGCCTCTAATTTTTTATTGGATCAGATAAATCTCTCTCTCACACACACACACACACAAAGGAGCTATATTAGCAACCTTTAATATTGTATCAGCAGCTCGCGGAACGAATGATATTATCATTAGTGGTGCCCACAAAATTCCAGTACTTTGTAGTGAAGCACCATCATCAGATCAGCTATAAACAAGAACGAAAGGTACTCAACATATTAATCATGTACAAGCCTTCCACTTTGACTACAACATTGCCACAACCCACAGTATGTGTACCTTGATTGGGTTATGTTAACTTTCCCCAAAATCTTATGTTTGGACTTTTACTAAAGTAAATATTTCAGCATAGTACACACGCCGATTTGGCATGGCCAGGAAACCATTCTAGTATTATCTTCAGCATAGTAATTGAATGGGATTCACACATGTCAATTTTTCATGGGTAGGAAATCATTCTAGTATTATCACTGGTTCGAAAGAAAACATAGCTAGATACTTGGAGTCTCACTGGAAATCCCTTTTGACTGGTATAGAACAACATATCCATTTTTACCAAAAACTATACCACAATCCACATATACATGTTTATTTCGATCATGGGCATCGAACTGATATAAGCACCTGAAGTCATTGTGTACAACTGTATGCTAATTAGGGATGTATGGTGTGCCAGGAATTTATGCTATGGTCGAAATTGCATTTTTCTATGATATATGGTGTGACAAAGTTATACCATTTACATTGCCAAATAAGCAATAAGATAAAGAAATAATGTTTGAAGTATCCTTGCCTGATGTGGTTAAACTCCATGGTACGTAAATCCTTGAAAAAATATATTAATTAACCTACTAGGGTCAAGCTACTAAATCAAAGTAGTTATTGAACTTGGTGATTGTTCCTTACATGTTGCTTCACTCAAATTGGTGAATGTTTTCTTAATATTGTTTACTTAAATTTCTGATTGTTTTCTTAATATTGTTTGCTAATACAGCTCCTTTGTGTGTGAGGAAGAGAGAGACAGAGACAGAGACAGAGAGAGAGAGATTTATCTGATCCAATCAAAAATTAGAGAGAGAGAGAGTTTGGATCTTCGTGAGGTTAGTATGTCGGGACGACAATTCACTTGGGCTAATAACCGTTCTGTGCCGACATACGATAAGCTCGATAGGGTACTCATGGATACCGAATGGGAGCTAAAATTTTCTCTGGTAACCGTTCGAGCCCTAGAGCGTATCGATGCACTATCGGATCATGCGCCAATCATTCTTGACTCTAACTCTACGAACACATCGGCCCGTCGCCCATTCAAATTTGAATTGGGATGGTTGCATCGGGAAGGTTTTGTAGACATGGTCAAGAACTTTTGGGAGAAGCCCGCTGTTGGTCGTACACTCATTCAGAGACGGAACTTTAAAATAAGGGCCATGAGGCGACACCTCTCTGGATGGGTTAAACACACCAACGGGATGTATAAAAAAGAAAAACAGTGCCTCTCTACCATTATTGATTACCTCGATAAAATTGCAGAGACGCGCATCTTATCTCAACAAGAGATTGATTTGAAAAATCAATCCAATGAGAAGGTTGCACGTCTTTTGCGAGAAGAGGAAATCAAATATTACCAAAGATCCAAAGCTGATTTCATCTTGATGGGAGATAGGAATACAAGATACTTCCAATTGGTCGCCAATGGTCAACATAGGAAGAAACGTATTTATAGTCTCCAACAAGATGAAGGGCGGGCTGAAGGTCACAAGGAGCTCAAAAGGTATATGACTAGCTACTACAAATCTCTGTTCAGGCCGCCAGATGAAGGGAATTTCACCCTTGACAAGAACCGAATAGATGATATTCCTCAAGTCACGGTAGAAGAGAATGACTTCCTCACGGCACCTTTCTCGGAAGAGGAGGTGAGTGCAGCGGTGTTCCAAATGGAACATAACAAAGCTCCAGGACCAGATGGCTTCCCCGCAGAATTCTATCAGAATTTCTGGGATATCATCCAGTCTGACCTTTTGGAGTTCTTCAATTGTCTTCATGCCGACCGACTTGACCTATTCAGGCTGAATTTTGGCGAGATTTTTTTGTTGCCGAAGATTAAGGAGGCTGAACGGATCCAACAATATATACCCATATGCCTACTTAATGTCAGCTTCAAGATTTTCACCAAAGTAGCTACGAATAGGTTAAACTTGATAGCTGACCATGTTGTCCGGCCATCTCAAACGGCGTTCATGCAAGGAAGGAATATACTCGATGGCATAGTAATCCTGCATGAGACCGTTGATGAGATGCACCAAAAAAACATGAGTGGAGTAGTATTCAAAATTGACTTTGAAAGATCCTATGATAAGCTTAAATGGTCTTTCCTCCAACAGGCCTTAAGGATGAAAGGTTTCTCCGATAAATGGCGTCAATGGATCCACAATTTTTTAACTGGAGGTAGCGTGGCCATCAAAGTCAATTATGATGCAGGTCATTACTTTCAGACAAAAAAAGTACTACGACAGGGTGACTCCATGTCCCCAATGTTATTTAACATTTTTGCTGACATGTTGGCCATTCTGATTGAGCATGCCAAGCAGGATGGACAGATTGCAGGAGTAGTGCCACACCTTGTGGATGGTGGACTCTCTATTCTGCAATATACCGATGACACAGTTCTTTTTATGGAACATGACCTGGACAAGGCTCGAAACCTGAAACTCTTTCTTTCAACGTTTGAGCAAATGTCGGGTCTTAAAATTAACTTCCATAAAAGCGAACTTTTCTGCTTTGGAGAAGCGTTGAAGCGGCGGCCGATTATGCGGACCTGTTTGGTTGCGCACATGGCCATTTCCCGATTAAATATCTGGGAATGCCGATTCATTATCGACGTCTCGCCATTGCAGAGTGGAAGCATGTAGAGGAGCGGTTAGAGAAACGGTTGAGCAGCTGGAAAGGAAAGCTGCACTCTGTTGGAGGACGGCTGGTTTTGATTAACTCTGTCCTCACAAATATGGTTCTCTATATGCTTTCTTTCTTCCAACTCCCAAAAGGGGTCCTGCAAAGACTGGACTATTTCAGATCCATATTCTTTTGGCAAGGAGACAAAGAAAAGAAAAAAAATACAGACTAGCCAAGTGGAGTGTGGTTTGTAGGCCGAAAGACCAAGGTGGCCTTGGAATTCATGACCTGCAGATCAAGAATGAGGCTCTCCTTAGTAAATGGTTGTTCAAACTTCTTACCGAGGATGGTGTTTGGCAAACCATACCACGCAACAAGTATCTAGGCCACAAGGCGGTGTCTCATGCATATTGGAAACCTGGCGACTCGCACTTTGGGCTGGCCTAATGGCGGCAAAGAAACATCTCTTTCGCTTTGGGTCTTTCACGATAAAGGACGGGTCAGAGATTCATTTTTGGGAAGACATCTGGCTAGGCGGTGCCAGTCTCTGAGAACAATTTCCAGCCTTGTACAACATTGCTTGCGATAATAATAATACTATTGCGCAGGTGCTCAGTTCACCCCCCCCCCCCCGAATATTTCGTTCAGGCGGGATTTGACTGGCCCCTGACTTATGTCATGGCATAATCTTTTGTCCTGTCTGGATGCGATTAGCCTGACAGAAGGCTGGGATGTGTTTCGCTGGAACCTTACTACATCAGGGTCTTTCACCATAGACTCTATGTATTGTGCGCTCACACATTCTGAGGTACTGGTGAGCAATAATAAGAAAATTTGGAGGTTGAAGATACCAGTAAAAGTTAAAGTCTTCATGTGGTATCTTCGTAGGGGAGTTGTGCTAATCAAAGACAACCTCGCACGACGCAATTGGCAAGGGAGTAAGAAGTGTTGTTTTTGTACTCATGATGAGACAATCAGACACCTCTTTTTCCAATGCAACTTTGCATGTTCTACATGGTCAGTCATCCAAATAGCGTCAAGTTTATATCCGCCCACAAGTGTTGCCAATATTTTTCGTCATTGGTTGGACGGTATTTCAAATAGGTTCAAAACGCTATTGAGGGTGGGAGCGTATGCCTTAGTATGGTCGCTTTGGCTATGTAGAAATGATTTTGTTTTTAATGACAAAAATGCTTCTCCTTTGCAGGCTATTTTCCATTGTACGCACTCGCTTCGTACGTGGTCTATGCTACAACGAGCGGAGGTCCAATCGTTGTTCAAGGCGGTATGTACGCGGTTGGAGCAGGTGGCTATGGAGGTTTTTACCCAACATGGGTGGCAGCATAACCTCCGGATCGGTCCATCTCTCCTTTCGACATAGGCACAATGTCAGTCTATAGGACTCTACTATTGCCGATTTGTCAGTTTTTGTTTTCTTCTGGTTCTCAGACTTTTGGTGTTCGGCTGTGTGCATCCTAGTTATGCAGATGTCGGGTGTTGCTCATAATGCTTTGTATCCACTTGATGCTACATTTTGAGTTAATAAAATCGCCCTTTATCGAAGAAAATCAAAAATTAGAGGCATGCATTGGTAAGACAAGCATATTACAAAACATAACATAAATACACAGGTAAGTGTTTGAATTCGAAGTATGTGTGGGTACTCGGATTAGGGAGGCGGTGGTAGTGGGTGGAGGAGGAGGAAGAAGAACAATAATATTAAGTTTATTGATCAATGTATTTCTTCTGGTAAGCTCTGCAGTTCAGTGTTGTGAAGGTGGAGCTAGCCATATCTCGTTGAAAATTTGTAATCTTGGCAAGCATGAAACGACATCCTCAAGCAAATGTATATCGATTGATTGCAAAGACAAGCTGCATGCAAAGTTTCTTCCTGGCCAGAAAGGTAGTTTGCCATAATACTATACAAACAATTAGTATTTTGCAAGTGCAGTCGTACCATCGCTTGCTTCTGAATACTGCACTTTGGTTGCATTTTTGCAATTAAAAGTGACACATGGGTTTCTAGGCTGTCTAACCTTCTGCTACGGCCTTCCTTATGGATGATGGTTCAAACATGTTTCACGATGCATGCACTACCTAATGTCATGGGCATAAATGCATTCTTTGGAGGACAGGTGCTGCTGTAGTGTCTCACCATGTGTGGGTTATGAATCTTGTTCCTGGTAAAAACCATTGTCACTTGGGGTAGTAAATGACATGCATCTAATTGAAGTTAATCATAACTCGCAAGTATGGATAATTAATTTTCTTATCTTATACAAATTACATACAATTTCATTGTCTTGCTTGCTCATGTGCATATTATTCCATTGGTTGAATACAGAATACTAGGGATGATCTCAATCGACATTTGTATATGAGCTTATCTTAGTTTTTTTAAATATGTGTTTATATTTTCACTTTGTAGATCAGAGATAAATATTGAGACTTCAGATGATGCTTTACAGATGTCGATTGACAAAGCTTTTTGATGAACCAGGCTGAAAACTCATCCAGTTTTACACAATCAAAAGAGATGCATATAAATAATTGTTCTTCTTTATATATTTGATAATACAAATGTAAAATTTCTATATAAGCTTACTTTTGCAGAGTATGAGAGAGATGGAGATGGATTATGTCAACATTTAAAAATAATTCATCGACAAAAGTGTTGAGGTGATGTCGTTAGAAGGGGCCAAAAATTCACCGAGTTTTATACAACAATAACAGTACAGGTATATATGTGCAATCAGAACAAAATTAGAAGGCCCATAGCAACATATGGACATTCTACTAGTTTCCCAATAAGTATAGAGACGTCTTCTGAAATTCTATTGTATAAATTTAAAATTTCACAATGTTTACCTCCTATTTTCAAAATTCTCAAAACATTCCACCAAAAGTCAATTTTTGTATAGTCCATACACCAAAAATTCTCCGATATATTGTTAGACATATGAGGTGTCTAATGGAGAAAATGTCAGCAGTGTCTGCACTAACTATGCGGTCGTCGTGCTTGCCGCTGGCACACTTGGAAAGGGGAAAATTCTCTGCCCCCATGACATTATCATGTGGGTATCATATTTGGCGTTGAGTTGAGCGATTTTGCTCCACTTGGCCCCAAAATGTCGCTGCCATCCATCTTGTGACGTGCAGTGTGGCAGATACTGCTTGCACTGGATGCCTTCCTTGTCGCATTATGCCAACGCCGACTGGTTCTCCCTCTGTTGCCGCTCTAGTTCATCGGCAGATAGAGCCGACTGGAGAAGTATGTTCTCGCCAGTGGGTGGCGTCACCCCCGTCATCCGGGAGTTTCATTTGGCCGTGTTCATAGGATACATGAGGATGAGCTCGACCGAGTTGTCAACCCTGAGGATGGCTTTGAGCACGTCAGCGTCGAATTTTAGAATGTGTGACCGAGAGACGAAAAGGTTCAGCCATTGGTGAGGCACATCCCACATGCCAACTAACCGAAGAAGAACCTCCTTCATGCGCACGTGGTCGAGGAACTGGAAGTACGTCACGTCCTTGGTGCACATGAATCCGGGAACAAAGCTTAGCCGAGCTAGCACCATCTCTAGTTTCTGGTCGACGGATGGGGCCGCTAAAAAAAGGGCCACTTGGTAGGCTTGTAATTG
This sequence comes from Aegilops tauschii subsp. strangulata, assembly GCF_002575655.3. Taxonomy (NCBI): domain Eukaryota; kingdom Viridiplantae; phylum Streptophyta; class Magnoliopsida; order Poales; family Poaceae; genus Aegilops; species Aegilops tauschii. The sequence goes on from NC_053040.3 coordinate 184,798,257, forward strand.
CATTGGACAGAGGTGATGCAAGTTGGGTGGAATTCTGCTGCAAGTAACCCTAGTTAGGGATGGCAATGGGTAGGGTATGGGTGGGTACAACCTCCTTCTGCCCAAACCCATACCCATAAAAACTTTCTATACCCACCCACTTCAATACCCATGGGCATAAATTAACACCCGTGCCCATACCCATCGGGTATCCTATACCCAATGGGTACCCGGTGGGTAAAATGTATAACATTAAATTTTTTAAAGTTAGAGAAATGAGTTTTAAAATTAAGTGATGATGGGCAAGCAGTATAGCACAGACACAGCCTCCTCATGTGGGAGGCCTCTTAGAGGCATCAATGGAGTATGAGCAGCAGTTCATGGGGAATAACTTGATCATTGGACAATAGTCCAATACAGAAGAGTTGATGTTTCATATTTTTGAGAAGTCACATAAGCCGTAGGAGGAGTGGCGAGCAGGTGATTACGGGCCTATGAGCTATGGACGGTTTATGGAATACGAGATTTAGGGTTGGGCCATAGGAGTTGTATGTTGACCCACATGTAATAGGAACTATTTTCATTTTTTATCATTTTCTGGGTATCCATTAGGTTACCCATGGGCACAAGTTCATACCCATGCCCTACCCATATATTTTGCGGGTATGGATACCCATTACCCGTGGGTACAAAATCTCTCCAAGTCTTGCCCATGCCCGTTGTTTTCGGGTAGGGTACCCGCGGGCACCCATCCCATGGGCAAAACTGCCATCCCTAACCCTAGTTTCCGGCCTTGAAATTGGGCTCCGTAACCTAGGTCTAGCTTCAAATAAAGATTAGCGCTAGCAATCAGGTATGCAGAGTCACATCTTGATGCTAAAATACCATAGCCATTTCACCTGCCACAGGCTACGAGGACGACGAGAGGTGATGGAGGAGCTCACCACAATAGGGAGGCGCATCTACGAGCTTCTTTGGAGCGGCTTCGACGAGCACATCGACCGCAAGCTTGAGGACCAGCGAAGGCGACCATGAAGGAGGTACGAAAGATATTCGACGGAAGTTCAGCCAAGTTGGACAACCTTTTCACGAAGATCCACGACCTCAACTATGACAACAACCAAATCTACATCCACAGTGACATGAAGGCATGAGAAGATCCTACTACCAAAGGCGCGAGCAAATCCGTTCATGTTTCCCCCGCCACCATAGCTACAGAGACCACACCATGAACAATGGCGGAGCCAGAATAGGATAACACCGCAAGCCGGGCTTATGCTACAGTGAGGTGCAGATCTAGTGTACGCTATAGTTTTGGAGGATTTCTAGGCCACGCCACAGCGGGCGGCCCGGGCTGCCTGGGGCATTGACAAGGAACACAGAGTAAAGCGGTATGCATATATACCTCCTCCGATCATAGGTGCGTGATAGCAAAATGAACAAAAAAAGGTCTACACATGTGGATTCCTTTCGCCACGAGTATACTGACCATATTGCACCTGCACCGCATGTCGAGCTTCCTCGATTGGATGGACCGAATCTTTGCCTGTGGCAGAATCATCGTGAGGATTATTTTCAGATGTGGATCACACATCCTGGATAGTGGATTGTGCATGCATCTTCAGAATTGGAAGGACCTACGCCCTTGCTGAAGAGTTAGGAAATTATCAATTTGGTTTTTTCAACTGTGAGAAATTTGAGAATTCAAATTTCCAACCGTTGTGCAAGCTAGCAACAACATGTTGGTGGGAATGTCACTCCAACAGTCACATCTGCCCTCGAGTTGCGACCCTGCCTATAAATAGCCAACCCCTCCACGATGTTGGTCGGCTTTATGTGAGATTCAGACAAGTGTTTTCTTATCACCCATCCTCCTGATGAATTCGAGTGAATCTTAAGTGAGGAAATACTCAGTGCCTGATAGCCAAAGTGGTCGAGCAACCCTGAAGAATCTGTCTGAGTTCACTGAAGACTTGTTACTCTCCAAGAAAGTGATCTTACACATCGTTACATGTTGGTTCAGAGCATTCTAGAGTAATTGTGGATCGCCAAACAACAACTCTGTAGGTTTGGAGATCCACCTCGAAGATCTATCACGAGTAATTGGGCCCGGTCTAAGTGATTTTACCTAAGGGGAACAAGGTGGATACATTTGTCTTGTAAGTTTAATCTTAGCCCCTCCAACTAAACATAGAGTTGTCAAAACAACTTGAACAGGTGCAACAAATTTGAAACATTGATTTAATATACAATGTGTTTTAACATATTTCCAAATAAGCGTGGAGACGTCTTCTGAAATTCTATTGTATAAATTTAAAATTTTACAATGTTTACCTCCTATTTTCAAAATTCTGGAAACATTCTACCGAAAGACAATCTTTGTGCAGTCTATACACAAAAAAATTCTCCTATATATTGTTAGTCATACTAGCGTATCTAACGGAGGAAATGTCAGTAGTGTCTGCACTAACTATGTAGTCGCGGTGCCTGCTGCTGGCACACTTGGCAAGGGGAAAATTCTCTGCCCCCGTGACATTATCGCATGGGGATCATATTTGTTCTTGAGCTGAGCGATGTTGCTCCACTTGGCCCCAAAATGTCGCCGCCATCCATCTTGTGATGTGTAGTGTGGCAGATACTGCTTGCACTCGATGCCCTCCTTGTCACAAAACGCCAGCGCCGATTGGTTCTCCCTCTGTATGCGCTCTAGTTCATCGGCGGATAGAGCCGACCGAAGAAGTCCCACCGTGTAGAATACGTCCTCGCCAGTGGGAGGCGTCACCGCCGTCATTTGGGAGGTCCATTTTGCCATGTTCATAGGGTACATGAGGATGAGCCCGACTGGGTTGTCACCCCCGAGGATGCCTTTGAGCACGCCAGCGTCAAAGTCGAGAATGCGTGACCGGGGGACGAAAAGGTTCAGCCATGGGTGTGGCACATCCCACACGTCAGCCGATCGAAGCACAACCTCCTCCACGCGCACGCGGTCGAGGAACTGGAAGTACGTCACATCCTTGGTGAACACGAACCCGGGCACAAAGCTCAGCTGAGCTAGCACCATCTCTAGTTTCTGGTTGACAGATGGGGCGGTCGTCTCATCATAGTACATGGCGGCTTCGATGAAGTAGATCGCGCCGGAGCCAGTCTCGGATGCGAGGCCAGCAAGCCTATTGATATCGGCTTCGGAGAAGAAGGGCGTTGACTTGGGGCCCTCGGTTAGCGTCCGGTTAAGCTGGACTTGGCCTTCGACATAGTCGAAACCGGCTTCGCTAGCATGCTTAGAAATGAGCAGCTCCTGGTCTCTGGTGAACGCAACCACATCCGAGTAGGCAAGTCGGACCCAGCGCACCTGCTTTGGGGCCGACTCGAGAGCGATCCGAGCCCGGGTTATGATCCCGAACTGGCCCAGTCCACCCAATGCGGCGAAGAACAGGTCCTTCCTCTTGTGACGTGAGCATGTCACCATCTCACCCGTCCCGGTAACCACGTCAAGCTCGTGCACGTTGGCGATTTGCGGGCCATGCCGGAATGCTTGGCCGCCGATGCCAGCATTGGAGAGCGTGCCGCCGACGGTGAGTTGCAGATAGTCCGTCCACGCGCGCGGCGCGAGGCCGTGCTTCAGCGTCGCGCGGAGGATGTCGACCCACAGCTGCTCGCCGCCGGCGTCGACGTAGTCCGTGGACAGGTTGATGCGGTGGTGACCGCGCCCAAGCGTGCGCATGTCGACGACGACGCCACCCGGAGCGAGAGACTGCCCGCGGACGGAGTGGCCCTGCCCGCGCGGTGACACGGGGAATGGCACCGGCGAGGACGTGGAGAACCGGATGAGCGCGGCGATGTCGGCGGGCGTGGCAGGGTGTAGAACGGCTTCCGGGGCGGCCTCCATGATGCGGCCAAAGTCTGACGACGCGCTCGCCGTTGAGTTGCAGTCGGTACGGATTTTAGAGGCGATTCCTAGGGCAAAGAGATCACCGGGAAGGCCACTCGCAGGCATTGGTCGGAGTTGGCCGGCAACGACGGAGAAGAAGCTCGCCATGCCGATAAGAAACGCTGCGAGGCGAGTTCTTGCCATGTCCTTGCAGTGGCGCTGATTTGGAACTGCGCTGCGACGATTGTAAGCTACTGGCTTTGCCTGCTGCTTAGGTGCGTAGAGAGAAAGATTGATGCGTCTGTGTTGTTTCAGGTCAAGAACTTTGATGACATTTTATAGGGTAGCATTATGCCTCGCAGAAGTTGACAAATGTAGGTCGTGCAGAGTTCTTTGTATTTTTTTTCTCTAATAAGTATTCTTTTGAATGTATTGACTTTAGAGGGGGAAATAATTAAGGGTGCCGAAAGCATGATTAAGAAAAAAGAAAGTTAGTGGGATAGCTGCATCTCTTGGTTTTGACTTGGATAGTACTTAATTAATGATTATTGCGAAGAGACTCCAAGCATTTCATTATTTTTTCTTACTCGGAGCTCCATCGGCTGGACACGTATAATTTTATCAACATAGTGGGCAAAAACTCATCAGCCCATTTCATTTTGAATAAAACAACATGTATAAACTGACCCAATTCTCACCTCACCGCCACGTCAGAAGTAATTCTTTCAACAGAAAATCATACTACATGAATTCGACGGTAATTTCAGAGGGGGCTAATTTGCCAGAGATGCTGACTAACAAAGTGATGTTACATGTCGTTAAAGTAGAAACTAACACCCAATTTCTAACATCATTTGCTTGTATTATTTAACAATAAAATGTCATCTTACAAAAAAAATTAACAACAAAATGTCTCTACTACTCCTACGCTTGGTTGACATGACGCGTCCGACGATCTGCTAACCAAGTTTTGTTTATGACGCGTCTGAGGAGGTGCAGGCCGGTGGGTGGTGTCGGCGGCGGCTACTCCCATGCAGCGCCCCGGCGTCGCCTCTGGCGCTGTGGGTCAAGTTCGACCGGGTCGCAGGCGGCCCTTTCGCTCTGGTGGGGGGGGGGGGGGGGGGGGGGCGGCAGCGGTGGCGGTGGCGGTGGGCGTCCCCGTTCAGCCAGGCCCTTTGCAGCGGGATGGCGGCGCTCGGCACGGGAAGACCCCCCTGCTGGCTTCCCTTGGACGCGGCGGCGGCCGATCTGGTTCCCCTTCCCCTTCTTCGGTGTGCAGCGGCAGCCGGTGCGCCCCGGCTGGTCCTGGCCTGTGGCTTCGGGGGCAAACATGGTTTCGTTTCGAGGGAGGGCTGGCTAGTGGACGGGGGCGCTTCCGTGTGCCCCGTCGCCGATCTTGGCCTTTGGCTGCTCCGTCACCTCCCCCTTTCCACGGACCGGCATATGGTCGCGGTTCCTCTCGTGGCAAGGTGTTCGCCGGTGGCTTCGGAGTCGACTGGGGGCGTAGATCAGGTCAAAGGTGTGCTCTTTGGTGGCTGTCGCGGTGGTCTCGTGGCAGGGCGGCGGTCCTGACGGTGGGAGGCGCGTATGTCGTGGGCGGACTGCGCGTCTCGGTTACGGGCGCGCAGTCATGGCTGCTTGGGCGGCATGGCTGCGAGTGGTTGGCGGATCGCGGATGCGACGAAGGGATTAAAGCACCGGGGTTAATCACCTGTCCAGTTCGTGCACTGGCCGACGGTGGCGGCGTTCGCGGATGTCGTATTCCTTCTTGTAGGCTCCGTCGTGGTGCTCCCTCTCCTTCGTCTCGCTCCGGGTGAAAACCTGATCTTCGGATCGGACGATGGCGACATCCCGTGGTCGTACCTTTCTTGGAGGCATCGTCTTGGAGCCCTCGGTCTGGCGTGGTTCGTCACACACCCTCCCGGACGATTGCTCTTGGTGGTCTCCGTCGGCGCTAAGGGGTTCCTTTTTTTGCACATCTTGTAGGTGTTTGGTTGCCATTGAGAGTGCGTTTCGTTGCCCGGCTTTCTTGTATCTCGCCTTGGGTATGTGTGGTGTGCGTTTGTATCGATGCTTTGGATGTAAGTGCTTGTTGCTTTATAATATAAAGCGGAGGAAATCCTTTTTCGTAGTTTTGTTTATCATGTATGTCAAGTTGACCTTCCGGTTTGTTGATGTCCGGCACAAGTAAATATATTTTGGTTGTCCGGAATACAAATATTCCTGGTTCATGTGAGGTCAGTATGGTTTTTATTTATTTATTTTAAAAATCCCCGAGACGGCTGGAGATGTAACTATAAACAAGCCACAGGATATAGGTATAGTAATTGCAGTTCGGGAGGGTGCATGAACGTGGAGGCAAATGTATATCCGGACCAAATCAAATCTGCAGATACATCACCCCCTTGAATAATCTCCACGAGTTAGTGCACATCACTTCACAACTAGCATCTGCTCTTCAAAGAAACTCCAAGGCCATCTGAAAGGGCATGCCCTATGGTTCATGCACTCAAACAGCTATATTTATTTATTTATTTTGAAACTCAACCGGCTATATATTGGTGACTGGTATATTAATTAGTGAATATTCATATCTTTTAAACCATAACTTCATTTTCACATATTATATATGAAAATTGATTAGAAAAATGTGTAGAATTTGAATATGATGTTCTGTTTACCAGTTAATCATTTTTAAATGTTGTTTAGGGACAAATTCAAATGCTTTAAAAAATATTCACATCTTTTAAACCCTAACTCCAATTTTAACATATTATATATGAAAATTGATTAGAAAAATGTGTAGAATCAGAATATGATGTTGTTTCACATGTTAATAATTTTTAAATTATTTTTTTAGATACAACCTTAATCAGTAGTGCGCGACCCATCTTTCTTTCGTACCTGTGCCGATCTAGATTGAAAATGAACACCTCGGTAAAAAAAATTGAAGACGAAAGAAACTATCTATAACCATGCATCTCTGTCGGCGAGGGTGGGAAGAAGGATAAATGAGAAGCCTGATAAGATGCCATATTGGACCTATTGGGGACTTGAGCCATGGTTATTGTGTTAGAGGCGTGTGGTATTTTTTCTCCCATTGCAACGCACGGGGTCTTTTGCTAGTATTCCTTGATGGATACACACAAGCGGCTCAATATTGTGTGACAGCTGCGGTAGCGGACTAATCAGGCCCAATTTGGGAGGAATCGGGTGGAGGCTAGTGTTTGCGGCCAAAAGACGGGCCATTCCTTTAGTTGTCTTCACATAACCCCCCCCCCCCCCCCCAAAGAATTTCATGTGGGTGGGGACCCTTCCTCCTCGTTAAACCAATCACAACATGCCCAGTCACAACCACTCCATAAACCCCCTGTAATATCCTGTCGTGTTTGGGGTGGAGGGGCGGCGCAACCGATTTAAGCTACATGGTGCTATCAGACGATGCGTCAGCGGTTACACCATCAATTCCAGTAAAAGGAAAGAGAGATAATGTTTAGGGAGAATAAGTGAGAACTTGCTCAAATTTGAGCATATTACTGGTTGTTTTGAGGAATAACTCCTTGAGGAATTACATGTTTGAAGGAAGGGTAAGAAGGAGTCTACTCGCAACTCCAACATGGTTCATCAAAACGTCTACGAATGTCCGGACCTGCGCGACTGGAAACTTTTCTCCATCCAACAAGGAGCATTAAATGTTCAAAAGGACCGGTCCAGACCACAAAACCTAAACCGAAACCAAACACGGGGGAGTCCAAATAGTCTGCTTAGCCAACTGTCAGTTGGACCACATGTCCTCACGGGCCTGTGATTTTTTTTCTCTAAGTCCGTCTGGCCTATACATGACCCACTACTACCTTTCATATTTAGTGACTATGATCGGATGATCAGCTCCACTAATGCTTTTTGCCACCCCACAAGTTTATGACCAATACAACAGGGTACGAGCTTCCCTCAAACAAAGTGGGGGGAAAGAAAGCACAAGCTTAGGAAAGCAAATGATTTTCTTTACTGATTTGAGCTGCCTGGAGAAGGCTTTGTGTAGCAGATTTAGCTGGGTAACGTTGTTCTTCAGGAAGAATTCAAATAGAGGATCTACCTATCAAGTTTGTTTTTAGCATCACAGCATTTTGGTCTCTCTGACAAGCTCATGCTTGTTTCTCCAAGAAAGGGGACATAGCCTGCGTATGTGCGCTGAGTTGTAACGAGGATGCCACTATTTTGGTCCAAATGAATAGTGTTGTTTCTTTTTATTTAGTTTCCAGAAACTTGCGAAATTCATATTTAAATCATTTAAAATCCAAATCTAGTGTAACCAATTAATATATTCATACAAATTCATGGTCTATCTTGTAGTATAGTTTCCACAAATTTTAGATAAACTTTTCCGTACTTTCGGATATAAATTCAAATCCGACATGGAATGTCATCTTTGGAAATAATGAATCAATTCCCTGTTGATCCCACTCCAGACAAAAAGTGTCTAAAAATCCTTATTTGTCTCTATTGATTTAACAAAGTTTGTTTAACATTTTTTAGAATTTTTTTCATCTTTTCATTTATGCTTTATGTCTTATTTAGTTTCATTTAATTTCCGACGCTAGATTATCACGTTAATGAAATATTGGGAAAACCAACGGAGAGCCACCGAAAACCCTTTTTCCATCACCGCAAACTTCTGTTCCTCCGCGCTCCCATCTGGAGGCCTTTTCCGGTACTCTACAGGAGGGGGAATCGGCCATGGAGGGCTTCTACATCATCCTTGCTGCCTTCTGATGACGCGTGAGTATTCACCACAGATCTACGGGTCCATAGCTAGTAGCTAAATAGCGTCTTCTCTCTCTCTTTGATCTTCAATACCATATTCACCTCGATCTTCTTGGAGTTCTACCCGATGTTATATTCTTTTGCGGTGTGTTTGTTGTGATCTGATGAATTAGGGTTTATGATCAGATTATTCATTGAAAGTAATTGAGACTTTTCGGAACTTTATTGTGCATGATTGTCATAGCATTGTGTTTCTCTCTGATCTATCTATTTGGTTTGGCCAACTAGCTAGGTTGATTTATCTTCAGTGGGAGAGGTGCTTTGTGATGGGTTCAATCTTGCGATGCTCTATATCCCAGTGACAGAAGGGGACAAGACACGTATTTGTATTGTTGTCATTAAGGATAAAACGATGTGGTTTATTCATATTGATTGGGTTTACATTGTTTACATCATGTCATCTTGCTTAAGGCGTTACTCTGTTTTTCATAAACTTAATACCATAAATGCATGTTGGATAGTGGTCGATTGGTGGAGTAATAGTAGTAGATACAGGCAGGAGTCGGTCTACTTGTCTCGGACATGGTGCCTATATACATGATCATTATCATGAATACGTCATAACTATGCACTTTTCTATCAATTGCCCAACAGTAATTTGTTCACCCACCATATGCTATGTATTCGAGAGAGAAGCCTCTAGTGAAAACTATGGGCCACGGGTCTACCTTTATCATATTATAAAATCCAAAATACCTTTGCTGCAAGTTTATTACTTTTATTTTACTTTGCAATTTATCCATCTACCTATACAGGGTTTGATCCTTGCGAGTAACGAGTTCAAGGGGATTGACTTGCCCACGTTGGGTGCAAGTATTTGCTTTTGTGTGTGTAGGTGTTGTTCACGAGGCTTTGCGTGATTCTCCTATTGCTTCGATAAACCTTGGTTCTCACTGAGGGAAATACTTATCTCTATTGTACTGAATCTCCCCTCCTCTCCGGGGAAAACCCCAACGCGGTTCACAAGTAGCAGGAAGAATTTCTGGCGCCGTTGCGGGGGAGACATCATCAAAACCTATCAAGTACCTATACACAAACTATCATCTACTTGCTCTACTTTTTATTTGCCTTTGCCTCTCATTTTCATTTCCCCCACTTCTCATAAAACAACAATAACAGTACAGGTATATATGTGCAATCAGAACAAAATTAGAAGGCCCGTAGCAACATATGGACATTCTACTAGTTTCCCAATAAGTATAGAGACGTCTTCTGAAATTCTATTGTATAAATTTAAAATTTCACAATGTTTACCTCCTATTTTCAAAATTCTCAAAACATTCCACCAAAAGACAATTTTTGTGTAGTCCATACACCAAAAATTCTCCAATATATTGTTAGACATATGAGGTGTCTAATGGAGAAAATGTCAGCAGTGTCTGCACTAACTATGCGGTCGTCGTGCTTGCCGCTGGCACACTTGGAAACGGGAAAATTCTCTGCCCCCGTGACATTATCATGTGGGTATCATATTTGGCGTTGAGTTGAGCGATTTTGCTCCACTTGGCCCCAAAATGTCGCCGCCATCCATCTTGTGACGTGCAGTGTGGCAGATACTGCTTGCCCTGGATGCCTTCCTTGTCGCATTATGCCAACACCGACTGGTTCTCCCTCTGTTGCTGCTCTAGTTCATCGGCGGATAGAGCCGACCGGAGAAGTATGTCCTCGCTAGTGGGTGGCGTCACCGCCGTCATCCGGGAGTTTCATTTGGCCGTGTTCATAGGATACATGAGGATGAGCTCGACCGAGTTGTCAACCTGAGGATGGCTTTGAGCACGTCAGCGTCGAATTTTAGAATGTGTGACCGAGAGACGAAAAGGTTCAGCCATTGGTGAGGCACATCCCACATGCCAACTAACCGAAGCAGAACCTCCTTCATGCGCACGTGGTCGAGGAACTGGAAGTACGTCACGTCCTTGGTGCACACGAATCCGGGAACAAAGCTTAGCCGAGCTAGCACCATCTCTAGTTTCTGGTCGACGGATGGGGCCACTAAAAAAAGGGCCACTTGGTAGGCTTGTAATTGCATTGGACAGAGGTGATGCAAGTTGGGTGGAATTCTGCTGCAAGTAACCCTAGTTTCCGGCCTTGAAATTGGGTTCTGTAGCCTAGGTCTAGCTTCAAATAAAGATTAGCGCTAGCAATCAGGTATGCAGAATTACATCTTGATGCCAAAATACCATAGCCATTTCACCCGCCACAGGCTACGAGGACGACGAGAGGTGATGGAGGAGCTCACCACAATAGGGAGGCGCATCTACGAGCTTCTTTGGACCGGCTTCGACGAGCACATCGACCGCAAGCTTAAGGACCAGCGAAGGCGACCATGAAGGAGGTACGAAATATATTCGACAGAAGTTCAGCCAAGTTGGACAACCTTTTCACGAAGATCCACGACCTCAACTATGACAACAACCAAATCTACATCCACAGTGACATGAAGGCATGAGAAGATCCTACTACCAAAGGCGCGAGCAAATCTCTTCATGTTTCCCCCGCCACCATAGCTACAGAGACCACACCATGAACAATGGCGGAGCCAAAATAGGATAACGCCGCAAGCCGGGCTTATGCTACAGTGAGGTGCAGATCTAGTGTACGCTACAGTTTTGGAGGATTTCTCGGCCACGCCACAGCGGGCGGCCCGGGCTGCCTGGGGCATTGACAAGGAACACAGAGTAAAGCGGTATGCATATATACCTCCTCCGATCATAGGTGCGTGATAGCAAAATGAACAAAAAAAGGTCTACACATGTGGATTCCTTTCGCCACGAGTATACTGACCATATTGCACCTGCACCGCATGTCGAGCTTCCTCGATTGGATGGACCGAATCTTTGCCTGTGGCAGAATCATCGTGAGGATTATTTTCAGATGTGGATCACACATCCTGGATAGTGGATTGTGCATGCATCTTCAGAATTGGAAGGACCTACGCCCTTGCTGAAGAGTTAGGAAATTATCAATTTGGTTTTTTCAACTGTGAGAAATTTGAGAATTCAAATTTCCAACCGTGTGCAAGCTAGCAACAACATGTTGGTGGGAATGTCACTCCAACAGTCACATCTGCCCTCGAGTTGCGACCCTGCCTATAAATAGCCAACCCCTCCACGATGTTGGTCGGCTTTATGTGAGATTCAGACAAGTGTTTTCTTATCACCCATCCTCCTGATGAATTCGAGTGAATCTTAAGTGAGGAAATACTCAGTGCCTGATAGCCAAAGTGGTCGAGCAACCCTGAAGAATCTGTCTGAGTTCACTGAAGACTTGTTACTCTCCAAGAAAGTGATCTTACACATCGTTACATGTTGGTTCAGAGCATTCTAGAGTAATTGTGGATCGCCAAACAACAACTCTGTAGGTTTGGAGATCCACCTCGAAGATCTATCACGAGTAATTGGGCCCGGTCTAAGTGATTTTACCTAAGGGGAACAAGGTGGATACATTTGTCTTGTAAGTTTAATCTTAGCCCCTCCAACTAAACATAGAGTTGTCAAAACAACTTGAACAGGTGCAACAAATTTGAAACATTGATTTAATATACAATGTGTTTTAACATATTTCCAAATAAGCGTGGAGACGTCTTCTGAAATTCTATTGTATAAATTTAAAATTTTACAATGTTTACCTCCTATTTTCAAAATTCTGGAAACATTCTACCGAAAGACAATCTTTGTGCAGTCTATACACAAAAAATTCTCCTATATATTGTTAGTCATACTAGCGTATCTAACGGAGGAAATGTCAGTAGTGTCTGCACTAACTATGTGGTCGCGGTGCCTGCTGCTGGCACACTTGGCAAGGGGAAAATTCTCTGCCCCCGTGACATTATCGCATGGGGATCATATTTGTTCTTGAGCTGAGCGATGTTGCTCCACTTGGCCCCAAAATGTCGCCGCCATCCATCTTGTGATGTGTAGTGTGGCAGATACTGCTTGCACTCGATGCCCTCCTTGTCACAAAACGCCAGCGCCGATTGGTTCTCCCTCTGTAGGCGCTCTAGTTCATCGGGGGATAGAGCCGACCGAAGAAGTCCCACCGTGTAGAATACGTCCTCGCCAGTGGGAGGCGTCACCGCCGTCATTTGGGAGGTCCATTTTGCCATGTTCATAGGGTACATGAGGATGAGCCCGACTGGGTTGTCACCCCCGAGGATGCCTTTGAGCACGCCAGCGTCAAAGTCGAGAATGCGTGACCGGGGGACGAAAAGGTTCAGCCATGGGTGTGGCACATCCCACACGTCAGCCGATCGAAGCACAACCTCCTCCACGCGCACGCGGTCGAGGAACTGGAAGTACGTCACATCCTTGGTGAACACGAACCCGGGCACAAAGCTCAGCTGAGCTAGCACCATCTCTAGTTTCTGGTTGACAGATGGGGCGGTCGTCTCATCATAGTACATGGCGGCTTCGATGAAGTAGATCGCGCCGGAGCCAGTCTCGGATGCGAGGCCAGCAAGCCTATTGATATCGGCTTCGGAGAAGAAGGGCGTTGACTTGGGGCCCTCGGTTAGCGTCCGGTTAAGCTGGACTTGGCCTTCGACATAGTCGAAACCGGCTTCGCTAGCATGCTTAGAAATGAGCAGCTCCTGGTCTCTGGTGAACGCAACCACATCCGAGTAGGCAAGTCGGACCCAGCGCACCTGCTTTGGGGCCGACTCGAGAGCGATCCGAGCCCGGGTTATGATCCCGAACTGGCCCAGTCCACCCAATGCGGCGAAGAACAGGTCCTTCCTCTTGTGACGTGAGCATGTCACCATCTCACCCGTCCCGGTAACCACGTCAAGCTCGTGCACGTTGGCGATTTGCGGGCCATGCCGGAATGCTTGGCCGCCGATGCCAGCATTGGAGAGCGTGCCGCCGACGGTGAGTTGCAGATAGTCCGTCCACGCGCGCGGCGCGAGGCCGTGCTTCAGCGTCGCGCGGAGGATGTCGACCCACAGCTGCTCGCCGCCGGCGTCGACGTAGTCCGTGGACAGGTTGATGCGGTGGTGACCGCGCCCAAGCGTGCGCATGTCGACGACGACGCCACCCGGAGCGAGAGACTGCCCGCGGACGGAGTGGCCCTGCCCGCGCGGTGACACGGGGAATGGCACCGGCGAGGACGTGGAGAACCGGATGAGCGCGGCGATGTCGGCGGGCGTGGCAGGGTGTAGAACGGCTTCCGGGGCGGCCTCCATGATGCGGCCAAAGTCTGACGACGCGCTCGCCGTTGAGTTGCAGTCGGTACGGATTTTAGAGGCGATTCCTAGGGCAAAGAGATCACCGGGAAGGCCACTCGCAGGCATTGGTCGGAGTTGGCCGGCAACGACGGAGAAGAAGCTCGCCATGCCGATAAGAAACGCTGCGAGGCGAGTTCTTGCCATGTCCTTGCAGTGGCGCTGATTTGGAACTGCGCTGCGACGATTGTAAGCTACTGGCTTTGCCTGCTGCTTAGGTGCGTAGAGAGAAAGATTGATGCGTCTGTGTTGTTTCAGGTCAAGAACTTTGATGACATTTTATAGGGTAGCATTATGCCTCGCAGAAGTTGACAAATGTAGGTCGTGCAGAGTTCTTTGTATTTTTTTTCTCTAATAAGTATTCTTTTGAATGTATTGACTTTAGAGGGGGAAATAATTAAGGGTGCCGAAAGCATGATTAAGAAAAAAGAAAGTTAGTGGGATAGCTGCATCTCTTGGTTTTGACTTGGATAGTACTTAATTAATGATTATTGCGAAGAGACTCCAAGCATTTCATTATTTTTTCTTACTCGGAGCTCCATCGGCTGGACACGTATAATTTTATCAACATAGTGGGCAAAAACTCATCAGCCCATTTCATTTTGAATAAAACAACATGTATAAACTGACCCAATTCTCACCTCACCGCCACGTCAGAAGTAATTCTTTCAACAGAAAATCATACTACATGAATTCGACGGTAATTTCAGAGGGGGCTAATTTGCCAGAGATGCTGACTAACAAAGTGATGTTACATGTCGTTAAAGTAGAAACTAACACCCAATTTCTAACATCATTTGCTTGTATTATTTAACAATAAAATGTCATCTTACAAAAAAAATTAACAACAAAATGTCTCTACTACTCCTACGCTTGGTTGACATGACGCGTCCGACGATCTGCTAACCAAGTTTTGTTTATGACGCGTCTGAGGAGGTGCAGGCCGGTGGGTGGTGTCGGCGGCGGCTACTCCCATGCAGCGCCCCGGCGTCGCCTCTGGCGCTGTGGGTCAAGTTCGACCGGGTCGCAGGCGGCCCTTTCGCTCTGGTGGGGGGGGGGGGGGCGGCAGCGGTGGCGGTGGCGGTGGGCGTCCCCGTTCAGCCAGGCCCTTTGCAGCGGGATGGCGGCGCTCGGCACGGGAAGACCCCCCTGCTGGCTTCCCTTGGACGCGGCGGCGGCCGATCTGGTTCCCCTTCCCCTTCTTCGGTGTGCAGCGGCAGCCGGTGCGCCCCGGCTGGTCCTGGCCTGTGGCTTCGGGGGCAAACATGGTTTCGTTTCGAGGGAGGGCTGGCTAGTGGACGGGGGCGCTTCCGTGTGCCCCGTCGCCGATCTTGGCCTTTGGCTGCTCCGTCACCTCCCCCTTTCCACGGACCGGCATATGGTCGCGGTTCCTCTCGTGGCAAGGTGTTCGCCGGTGGCTTCGGAGTCGACTGGGGGCGTAGATCAGGTCAAAGGTGTGCTCTTTGGTGGCTGTCGCGGTGGTCTCGTGGCAGGGCGGCGGTCCTGACGGTGGGAGGCGCGTATGTCGTGGGCGGACTGCGCGTCTCGGTTACGGGCGCGCAGTCATGGCTGCTTGGGCGGCATGGCTGCGAGTGGTTGGCGGATCGCGGATGCGACGAAGGGATTAAAGCACCGGGGTTAATCACCTGTCCAGTTCGTGCACTGGCCGACGGTGGCGGCGTTCGCGGATGTCGTATTCCTTCTTGTAGGCTCCGTCGTGGTGCTCCCTCTCCTTCGTCTCGCTCCGGGTGAAAACCTGATCTTCGGATCGGACGATGGCGACATCCCGTGGTCGTACCTTTCTTGGAGGCATCGTCTTGGAGCCCTCGGTCTGGCGTGGTTCGTCACACACCCTCCCGGACGATTGCTCTTGGTGGTCTCCGTCGGCGCTAAGGGGTTCCTTTTTTTGCACATCTTGTAGGTGTTTGGTTGCCATTGAGAGTGCGTTTCGTTGCCCGGCTTTCTTGTATCTCGCCTTGGGTATGTGTGGTGTGCGTTTGTATCGATGCTTTGGATGTAAGTGCTTGTTGCTTTATAATATAAAGCGGAGGAAATCCTTTTTCGTAGTTTTGTTTATCATGTATGTCAAGTTGACCTTCCGGTTTGTTGATGTCCGGCACAAGTAAATATATTTTGGTTGTCCGGAATACAAATATTCCTGGTTCATGTGAGGTCAGTATGGTTTTTATTTATTTATTTTAAAAATCCCCGAGACGGCTGGAGATGTAACTATAAACAAGCCACAGGATATAGGTATAGTAATTGCAGTTCGGGAGGGTGCATGAACGTGGAGGCAAATGTATATCCGGACCAAATCAAATCTGCAGATACATCACCCCCTTGAATAATCTCCACGAGTTAGTGCACATCACTTCACAACTAGCATCTGCTCTTCAAAGAAACTCCAAGGCCATCTGAAAGGGCATGCCCTATGGTTCATGCACTCAAACAGCTATATTTATTTATTTATTTTGAAACTCAACCGGCTATATATTGGTGACTGGTATATTAATTAGTGAATATTCATATCTTTTAAACCATAACTTCATTTTCACATATTATATATGAAAATTGATTAGAAAAATGTGTAGAATTTGAATATGATGTTCTGTTTACCAGTTAATCATTTTTAAATGTTGTTTAGGGACAAATTCAAATGCTTTAAAAAATATTCACATCTTTTAAACCCTAACTCCAATTTTAACATATTATATATGAAAATTGATTAGAAAAATGTGTAGAATCAGAATATGATGTTGTTTCACAT
Organism: Aegilops tauschii subsp. strangulata; assembly: GCF_002575655.3. Classification (NCBI taxonomy): domain Eukaryota; kingdom Viridiplantae; phylum Streptophyta; class Magnoliopsida; order Poales; family Poaceae; genus Aegilops; species Aegilops tauschii. The sequence continues at coordinate 184,814,913 of NC_053040.3, forward strand.
GTTAATAATTTTTAAATTATTTTTTTAGATACAACCTTAATCAGTAGTGCGCGACCCATCTTTCTTTCGTACCTGTGCCGATCTAGATTGAAAATGAACACCTCGGTAAAAAAAATTGAAGACGAAAGAAACTATCTATAACCATGCATCTCTGTCGGCGAGGGTGGGAAGAAGGATAAATGAGAAGCCTGATAAGATGCCATATTGGACCTATTGGGGACTTGAGCCATGGTTATTGTGTTAGAGGCGTGTGGTATTTTTTCTCCCATTGCAACGCACGGGGTCTTTTGCTAGTATTCCTTGATGGATACACACAAGCGGCTCAATATTGTGTGACAGCTGCGGTAGCGGACTAATCAGGCCCAATTTGGGAGGAATCGGGTGGAGGCTAGTGTTTGCGGCCAAAAGACGGGCCATTCCTTTAGTTGTCTTCACATAACCCCCCCCCCCCCCCCCAAAGAATTTCAGGTGGGTGGGGACCCTTCCTCCTCGTTAAACCAATCACAACATGCCCAGTCACAACCACTCCATAAACCCCCTGTAATATCCTGTCGTGTTTGGGGTGGAGGGGCGGCGCAACCGATTTAAGCTACATGGTGCTATCAGACGATGCGTCAGCGGTTACACCATCAATTCCAGTAAAAGGAAAGAGAGATAATGTTTAGGGAGAATAAGTGAGAACTTGCTCAAATTTGAGCATATTACTGGTTGTTTTGAGGAATAACTCCTTGAGGAATTACATGTTTGAAGGAAGGGTAAGAAGGAGTCTACTCGCAACTCCAACATGGTTCATCAAAACGTCTACGAATGTCCGGACCTGCGCGACTGGAAACTTTTCTCCATCCAACAAGGAGCATTAAATGTTCAAAAGGACCGGTCCAGACCACAAAACCTAAACCGAAACCAAACACGGGGGAGTCCAAATAGTCTGCTTAGCCAACTGTCAGTTGGACCACATGTCCTCACGGGCCTGTGATTTTTTTTCTCTAAGTCCGTCTGGCCTATACATGACCCACTACTACCTTTCGTATTTAGTGACTATGATCGGATGATCAGCTCCACTAATGCTTTTTGCCACCCCACAAGTTTATGACCAATACAACAGGGTACGAGCTTCCCTCAAACAAAGTGGGGGGAAAGAAAGCACAAGCTTAGGAAAGCAAATGATTTTCTTTACTGATTTGAGCTGCCTGGAGAAGGCTTTGTGTAGCAGATTTAGCTGGGTAACGTTGTTCTTCAGGAAGAATTCAAATAGAGGATCTACCTATCAAGTTTGTTTTTAGCATCACAGCATTTTGGTCTCTCTGACAAGCTCATGCTTGTTTCTCCAAGAAAGGGGACATAGCCTGCGTATGTGCGCTGAGTTGTAACGAGGATGCCACTATTTTGGTCCAAATGAATAGTGTTGTTTCTTTTTATTTAGTTTCCAGAAACTTGCGAAATTCATATTTAAATCATTTAAAATCCAAATCTAGTGTAACCAATTAATATATTCATACAAATTCATGGTCTATCTTGTAGTATAGTTTCCACAAATTTTAGATAAACTTTTCCGTACTTTCGGATATAAATTCAAATCCGACATGGAATGTCATCTTTGGAAATAATGAATCAATTCCCTGTTGATCCCACTCCAGACAAAAAGTGTCTAAAAATCCTTATTTGTCTCTATTGATTTAACAAAGTTTGTTTAACATTTTTTAGAATTTTTTTCATCTTTTCATTTATGCTTTATGTCTTATTTAGTTTCATTTAATTTCCGACGCTAGATTATCACGTTAATGAAATATTGGGAAAACCAACGGAGAGCCACCGAAAACCCTTTTTCCATCACCGCAAACTTCTGTTCCTCCGCGCTCCCATCTGGAGGCCTTTTCCGGTACTCTACAGGAGGGGGAATCGGCCATGGAGGGCTTCTACATCATCCTTGCTGCCTTCTGATGACGCGTGAGTATTCACCACAGATCTACGGGTCCATAGCTAGTAGCTAAATAGCGTCTTCTCTCTCTCTTTGATCTTCAATACCATATTCACCTCGATCTTCTTGGAGTTCTACCCGATGTTATATTCTTTTGCGGTGTGTTTGTTGTGATCTGATGAATTAGGGTTTATGATCAGATTATTCATTGAAAGTAATTGAGACTTTTCGGAACTTTATTGTGCATGATTGTCATAGCATTGTGTTTCTCTCTGATCTATCTATTTGGTTTGGCCAACTAGCTAGGTTGATTTATCTTCAGTGGGAGAGGTGCTTTGTGATGGGTTCAATCTTGCGATGCTCTATATCCCAGTGACAGAAGGGGACAAGACACGTATTTGTATTGTTGTCATTAAGGATAAAACGATGTGGTTTATTCATATTGATTGGGTTTACATTGTTTACATCATGTCATCTTGCTTAAGGCGTTACTCTGTTTTTCATAAACTTAATACCATAAATGCATGTTGGATAGTGGTCGATTGGTGGAGTAATAGTAGTAGATACAGGCAGGAGTCGGTCTACTTGTCTCGGACATGGTGCCTATATACATGATCATTATCATGAATACGTCATAACTATGCACTTTTCTATCAATTGCCCAACAGTAATTTGTTCACCCACCATATGCTATGTATTCGAGAGAGAAGCCTCTAGTGAAAACTATGGGCCACGGGTCTACCTTTATCATATTATAAAATCCAAAATACCTTTGCTGCAAGTTTATTACTTTTATTTTACTTTGCAATTTATCCATCTACCTATACAGGGTTTGATCCTTGCGAGTAACGAGTTCAAGGGGATTGACTTGCCCACGTTGGGTGCAAGTATTTGCTTTTGTGTGTGTAGGTGTTGTTCACGAGGCTTTGCGTGATTCTCCTATTGCTTCGATAAACCTTGGTTCTCACTGAGGGAAATACTTATCTCTATTGTACTGAATCTCCCCTCCTCTCCGGGGAAAACCCCAACGCGGTTCACAAGTAGCAGGAAGAATTTCTGGCGCCGTTGCGGGGGAGACATCATCAAAACCTATCAAGTACCTATACACAAACTATCATCTACTTGCTCTACTTTTTATTTGCCTTTGCCTCTCATTTTCATTTCCCCCACTTCTCATAAAACAACAATAACAGTACAGGTATATATGTGCAATCAGAACAAAATTAGAAGGCCCGTAGCAACATATGGACATTCTACTAGTTTCCCAATAAGTATAGAGACGTCTTCTGAAATTCTATTGTATAAATTTAAAATTTCACAATGTTTACCTCCTATTTTCAAAATTCTCAAAACATTCCACCAAAAGACAATTTTTGTGTAGTCCATACACCAAAAATTCTCCAATATATTGTTAGACATATGAGGTGTCTAATGGAGAAAATGTCAGCAGTGTCTGCACTAACTATGCGGTCGTCGTGCTTGCCGCTGGCACACTTGGAAACGGGAAAATTCTCTGCCCCCGTGACATTATCATGTGGGTATCATATTTGGCGTTGAGTTGAGCGATTTTGCTCCACTTGGCCCCAAAATGTCGCCGCCATCCATCTTGTGACGTGCAGTGTGGCAGATACTGCTTGCCCTGGATGCCTTCCTTGTCGCATTATGCCAACACCGACTGGTTCTCCCTCTGTTGCTGCTCTAGTTCATCGGCGGATAGAGCCGACCGGAGAAGTATGTCCTCGCTAGTGGGTGGCGTCACCGCCGTCATCCGGGAGTTTCATTTGGCCGTGTTCATAGGATACATGAGGATGAGCTCGACCGAGTTGTCAACCTGAGGATGGCTTTGAGCACGTCAGCGTCGAATTTTAGAATGTGTGACCGAGAGACGAAAAGGTTCAGCCATTGGTGAGGCACATCCCACATGCCAACTAACCGAAGCAGAACCTCCTTCATGCGCACGTGGTCGAGGAACTGGAAGTACGTCACGTCCTTGGTGCACACGAATCCGGGAACAAAGCTTAGCCGAGCTAGCACCATCTCTAGTTTCTGGTCGACGGATGGGGCCGCTAAAAAAAGGGCCACTTGGTAGGCTTGTAATTGCATTGGACAGAGGTGATGCAAGTTGGGTGGAATTCTGCTGCAAGTAACCCTAGTTTCCGGCCTTGAAATTGGGTTCTGTAGCCTAGGTCTAGCTTCAAATAAAGATTAGCGCTAGCAATCAGGTATGCAGAATTACATCTTGATGCCAAAATACCATAGCCATTTCACCCGCCACAGGCTACGAGGACGACGAGAGGTGATGGAGGAGCTCACCACAATAGGGAGGCGCATCTACGAGCTTCTTTGGACCGGCTTCGACGAGCACATCGACCGCAAGCTTAAGGACCAGCGAAGGCGACCATGAAGGAGGTACGAAATATATTCGACAGAAGTTCAGCCAAGTTGGACAACCTTTTCACGAAGATCCACGACCTCAACTATGACAACAACCAAATCTACATCCACAGTGACATGAAGGCATGAGAAGATCCTACTACCAAAGGCGCGAGCAAATCTCTTCATGTTTCCCCCGCCACCATAGCTACAGAGACCACACCATGAACAATGGCGGAGCCAAAATAGGATAACGCCGCAAGCCGGGCTTATGCTACAGTGAGGTGCAGATCTAGTGTACGCTACAGTTTTGGAGGATTTCTCGGCCACGCCACAGCGGGCGGCCCGGGCTGCCTGGGGCATTGACAAGGAACACAGAGTAAAGCGGTATGCATATATACCTCCTCCGATCATAGGTGCGTGATAGCAAAATGAACAAAAAAAGGTCTACACATGTGGATTCCTTTCGCCACGAGTATACTGACCATATTGCACCTGCACCGCATGTCGAGCTTCCTCGATTGGATGGACCGAATCTTTGCCTGTGGCAGAATCATCGTGAGGATTATTTTCAGATGTGGATCACACATCCTGGATAGTGGATTGTGCATGCATCTTCAGAATTGGAAGGACCTACGCCCTTGCTGAAGAGTTAGGAAATTATCAATTTGGTTTTTTCAACTGTGAGAAATTTGAGAATTCAAATTTCCAACCGTGTGCAAGCTAGCAACAACATGTTGGTGGGAATGTCACTCCAACAGTCACATCTGCCCTCGAGTTGCGACCCTGCCTATAAATAGCCAACCCCTCCACGATGTTGGTCGGCTTTATGTGAGATTCAGACAAGTGTTTTCTTATCACCCATCCTCCTGATGAATTCGAGTGAATCTTAAGTGAGGAAATACTCAGTGCCTGATAGCCAAAGTGGTCGAGCAACCCTGAAGAATCTGTCTGAGTTCACTGAAGACTTGTTACTCTCCAAGAAAGTGATCTTACACATCGTTACATGTTGGTTCAGAGCATTCTAGAGTAATTGTGGATCGCCAAACAACAACTCTGTAGGTTTGGAGATCCACCTCGAAGATCTATCACGAGTAATTGGGCCCGGTCTAAGTGATTTTACCTAAGGGGAACAAGGTGGATACATTTGTCTTGTAAGTTTAATCTTAGCCCCTCCAACTAAACATAGAGTTGTCAAAACAACTTGAACAGGTGCAACAAATTTGAAACATTGATTTAATATACAATGTGTTTTAACATATTTCCAAATAAGCGTGGAGACGTCTTCTGAAATTCTATTGTATAAATTTAAAATTTTACAATGTTTACCTCCTATTTTCAAAATTCTGGAAACATTCTACCGAAAGACAATCTTTGTGCAGTCTATACACAAAAAATTCTCCTATATATTGTTAGTCATACTAGCGTATCTAACGGAGGAAATGTCAGTAGTGTCTGCACTAACTATGTGGTCGCGGTGCCTGCTGCTGGCACACTTGGCAAGGGGAAAATTCTCTGCCCCCGTGACATTATCGCATGGGGATCATATTTGTTCTTGAGCTGAGCGATGTTGCTCCACTTGGCCCCAAAATGTCGCCGCCATCCATCTTGTGATGTGTAGTGTGGCAGATACTGCTTGCACTCGATGCCCTCCTTGTCACAAAACGCCAGCGCCGATTGGTTCTCCCTCTGTAGGCGCTCTAGTTCATCGGGGGATAGAGCCGACCGAAGAAGTCCCACCGTGTAGAATACGTCCTCGCCAGTGGGAGGCGTCACCGCCGTCATTTGGGAGGTCCATTTTGCCATGTTCATAGGGTACATGAGGATGAGCCCGACTGGGTTGTCACCCCCGAGGATGCCTTTGAGCACGCCAGCGTCAAAGTCGAGAATGCGTGACCGGGGGACGAAAAGGTTCAGCCATGGGTGTGGCACATCCCACACGTCAGCCGATCGAAGCACAACCTCCTCCACGCGCACGCGGTCGAGGAACTGGAAGTACGTCACATCCTTGGTGAACACGAACCCGGGCACAAAGCTCAGCTGAGCTAGCACCATCTCTAGTTTCTGGTTGACAGATGGGGCGGTCGTCTCATCATAGTACATGGCGGCTTCGATGAAGTAGATCGCGCCGGAGCCAGTCTCGGATGCGAGGCCAGCAAGCCTATTGATATCGGCTTCGGAGAAGAAGGGCGTTGACTTGGGGCCCTCGGTTAGCGTCCGGTTAAGCTGGACTTGGCCTTCGACATAGTCGAAACCGGCTTCGCTAGCATGCTTAGAAATGAGCAGCTCCTGGTCTCTGGTGAACGCAACCACATCCGAGTAGGCAAGTCGGACCCAGCGCACCTGCTTTGGGGCCGACTCGAGAGCGATCCGAGCCCGGGTTATGATCCCGAACTGGCCCAGTCCACCCAATGCGGCGAAGAACAGGTCCTTCCTCTTGTGACGTGAGCATGTCACCATCTCACCCGTCCCGGTAACCACGTCAAGCTCGTGCACGTTGGCGATTTGCGGGCCATGCCGGAATGCTTGGCCGCCGATGCCAGCATTGGAGAGCGTGCCGCCGACGGTGAGTTGCAGATAGTCCGTCCACGCGCGCGGCGCGAGGCCGTGCTTCAGCGTCGCGCGGAGGATGTCGACCCACAGCTGCTCGCCGCCGGCGTCGACGTAGTCCGTGGACAGGTTGATGCGGTGGTGACCGCGCCCAAGCGTGCGCATGTCGACGACGACGCCACCCGGAGCGAGAGACTGCCCGCGGACGGAGTGGCCCTGCCCGCGCGGTGACACGGGGAATGGCACCGGCGAGGACGTGGAGAACCGGATGAGCGCGGCGATGTCGGCGGGCGTGGCAGGGTGTAGAACGGCTTCCGGGGCGGCCTCCATGATGCGGCCAAAGTCTGACGACGCGCTCGCCGTTGAGTTGCAGTCGGTACGGATTTTAGAGGCGATTCCTAGGGCAAAGAGATCACCGGGAAGGCCACTCGCAGGCATTGGTCGGAGTTGGCCGGCAACGACGGAGAAGAAGCTCGCCATGCCGATAAGAAACGCTGCGAGGCGAGTTCTTGCCATGTCCTTGCAGTGGCGCTGATTTGGAACTGCGCTGCGACGATTGTAAGCTACTGGCTTTGCCTGCTGCTTAGGTGCGTAGAGAGAAAGATTGATGCGTCTGTGTTGTTTCAGGTCAAGAACTTTGATGACATTTTATAGGGTAGCATTATGCCTCGCAGAAGTTGACAAATGTAGGTCGTGCAGAGTTCTTTGTATTTTTTTTCTCTAATAAGTATTCTTTTGAATGTATTGACTTTAGAGGGGGAAATAATTAAGGGTGCCGAAAGCATGATTAAGAAAACACTTCTGCTTCAGTAGACCCTCATAAACACATCGATGGCTGATATTACCCTATACCCTTTCATAATAAAGGGTAGGATGGTCCTTTTTCGAAAGTACACCCGTTGTAAAAGCAAGGCCACTTACTATTTAAAAGCGCGATATAAAAATCCTAAGAAAATGAGAGAAAGCATGCACAAGGAATCGAACCCCTAACCTCATCCAATTAATTAGGCTTCTTACCACTCAGCTACTCCGCCACTCCTAAGGTTAGGAAACACGAAACATATAAGGCATCACTATGGTTCAGGTAGCGTTGCATCAGACATGGTCGGGTCTTTCTTCAGGTAGTTTCCTTCGAATCTGCATCAAGGAATTAATTTGTCCCGTTTATCTGCTTCCTAGAATTAATTGATCCCAAAAATCGCGGTTGGTTGGAATGGAACGTAGGTCCAGCTTGCTTTCCTTGTCATTCTGTTTCTCAAACTAATCAGACCCACAAATCAAGCTACGACATATTGTTTTATTTTATACCGGATAGAATTTTGTTTCTTTCCTTCTAAAGTTAGCTCCCCGTACATGTTAAATTTGCTTCCATTGAATAAAGTTTTATGTCCAATGTAACTATTTGTTTATTATTATTTGTTCATAAACAAACTGTTGTATCAATTTTTTATTATTTTCCATCAAGACTCGACCTCGTAACTTCTGACGCCACTGAACTTTGCTTCGATCTAAAGTTAGTCAATTTGATAGAACACCATCCACTGCATATGATCTATTTTTGGACATCCTTCAAATGACCCTAACTTTTGCAAGCAGGTGGGCATGCCCATGGTAGGAATCCATGCCCGGTTTGAACAACGTTCTACATCATATGCAAGATGCGACATGTCCGGTCATTTATCGGCTTTTATAAGGAGAAAAATCTAGAAAATGCAAAAATTGTCTAATACCTAAACACTTTGGCATGGTGCTTTGAATTGGCCATACAAGGCCATGGAAAAAAATGAGGCCATTTAAGGGATGTCGAGAAATGAGGTGCTCCCAAACAGACCCTTCTCGCCTACCTGATCAACACCGTTCGTTAAACATCATATTTTTGAAAATCTCAAGACTGGCCTCAACTTTTGCAAGCTGGTGAACTTGCCCAGGTTAGGCATATGTGCCTAGTTTGAACGACTTCCGACACCATATGTACGTTATGATACATCGGGCCATTTTTCATGCTCGGACCATTTTCACCGGGAAAACTTCAGAAAATGAAAAAATTGTCAAAATCCCAAACAACTTGGCATGGTACCTTGATGTGTTCACACAAGGCCATGGAAAAATGGGGTCATTTCAAAGATGTCAAGAAATAATGTGCTCTCACATGGAGCCTTCTTGCCTACCCGAACACCCTATGTTAAACAAGGTCTTGTTTTGTACATCCTTGAAATGAACCCAACTTTTGCAGCAAGGTGGGTATGCCCATGATAGGAATCCAGGCAAGGTTTGAACTATTTCCAACACTGTATGCTAGTTGTGACACATCTGACTATTTATTAGCCTTTTTTCACCCAAAAAGTCAGAAAATGCAAAATTTATTAAAAATCCAAACAACTTGGCACGGTGCCTTGAATTGGTCATACAATGGCATGAACAAAAAAAAAGAACCATTTCAAGGATGTCGAGAAACAACGTGCTCTAAGACAGAGCTTTCTAGCACTCGAACATCCTCCATTCAACATGGTCTATTTTTTGGACTTCTTGAAATTAATTACCTTAAATTTTGCAAGCAGGTGGGCATGCCCATGGTAGGAATCCATGCCAGGTTTGAACGATTTTCGATACCGTATGCAAGTTGTGACACGTCCTGCCATTTATCGGCCTTTTTTCACTGGAAAAATCCATAAAATGCAAAACTTGTTAAAAAACCTCAAACAACTTGGCATGCTGCCTTGAATTGGTCATAAAAGGGCATGAAAAAAACTGGGGCCATTTCAAGGATGTCGAGAAACAATGTGCTCTCAAACGGAGAATTCTGGCCAACCCGAACATCCTTCATTCAACATTGTGTATTTTTTGGAAATCCTTGAAATGATCTCTACTTTTGCAAGCAGGTGCAAATGCCCATTGTAGGCATCATGTTAGGTTTGAACAATTTTCGACACCGATGCAAGTTGCGACACGTCCAGCCATTTATCGACATTTTTCACCGGAAAAACTTCAAAAAATGCAAAAGTTATCGAAAAATGAAACAACTTGGTATAGTGGCTTAAATTGGTCATATAATGCCATGAAAAATGAAGCCATTTCAAGGATGTCGAGAAACAACGTGCTCTCAGATGGAGCTTTCTGACCTATGCGAAGGCCCTTCGTTCAACATGGTCTATTTTTCGACATCTTTGAAATGACCTCAACTTTTTTCAAGTAGGTGGACATGCCAATGGTAGGAATTCATGCCAGACACCAATGCAAGTTGCGACACGTCCCGCCATTCATCGGCCTTTTTTCACCGGGAAAACTCCAGAAAATGCAAAACTTGTCAAAACCCCAATTAAATTTGTGTATGTGTATATTCTTGTTTTGCTTCAGTACAATTTATTTTGCAAACAGTAAATGTTTCCATCAAACGGAAATATTGTTTTTGCTACATTAGAATATACTTACAATTCATTGAAATGCTACCATAGAGCATAGAAATAATGCTTCTATCGAGGCGAAAAATATTTCTATCAATACGGTCGATAAATATGGAATAAATATGTTCTCACCACACCATAAAAAGGATGCTTCTACTGATAAAGAATAATGCTTCCATGCCACTTAAGCTTGTTGGGTTGCACAAAAATACATCTCGAATAACGAAATTCCTATTCTGACCCCGAGACCAAATGCACCCTTGTGAACTGTAAAACTTAAAAAAAAATTAGTAAACAAAATAAAAAAATCTGATTTTTTTGGTTGTAAACTTTGACAATTTTTTGCATGCCTGCAAAATTTGAGCACGAAATGACATTCGTGGAAGTCGTGGCAAAAAACAAAATTAGTACTTCAAAATGTTTATAAAACTAGCATTTTTGGAGCATTGATTTTTTTGCCATGGTTTCCAGTATTGTCATTTTGTGCTGAACCAAGCATATAGAGCATTTGTCAAAGTTTAGAAAGAAAATTCATAACATTTTTACTTTGTTTTTGATTTACTGTTCATCAGGGTGCATTTGAGCTTAGGAGCAGCTACTCCACGTCCCTCAAATAATAATTATTCTCTTATATTTGTATGTGTGAAGCCAATCACAACTTACTAGATTTTTTTATAATAAATGAAATTTGGCGTGATTTATGGGAAGCAATTTCCGTCTAATGGTCAAATACTATAAATCTACCATATGTTGAAGCGTACGTTCAATCAGGAAGCACTAAATTAGAAAGCAACGAGAGGGTGCATATGTAGCGGACGTGTTTAGCGGAACGATCAACTAGAGCAATGAATTAAGGATCGAGGATCCAAACCAACAAACCATGTGTGGGCCATATTAAAATATTGAACTTCTATAGTCTGATGGGCAGCCCGTTTTTAACTAAGAGTAGTGTCATATCATAATGATCACAGGAGTCAAGGTGGCCTGTTGGTTACCAGTTTCATACGATGGCTAGAGGTCTCGAGTTTGAAGGTAGGTTTTTGCGTATTTTTTGAACTTTAATACAAGAGAACAAAAGGGTGTTAGTGGGCCGGCCCAGGCCGGAGGAGTACTTCGATGACGTATGTACGGACGGGTTACCCATCGTACATACGAAACTAGATACGATTTGACAAAAGTCTATATTACCTTTTATACGTTTTGTGAAGGGGGGTCTACCGAAGCGGGGCTCTTAAGAAAAAAGAAAGTTAGTGGGATAGCTGCATCTCTTGGTTTTGACTTGGATAGTACTTAAGTAATGATTATTGCGAAGAGACTCCAAGCATTTCATTATTTTTTCTTAGATTTGACTCGGAGCTCCATCGACTGGACACGTATAATTTTATTAACATAGTGGGCAAAAACTCATCAGCCCATTTCATTTTGAATAAAACAACATGTATAAACTGTCCCAATTCTCACTCTCTTTTTTTACACCATGTCAGAAGTAATTCTGTAAACAGAAATTCATACTGCATGAATTTGACGGTAATTTCTGAGGGGACACATGATATCTGAATGAATCAATTGGACTTGGAGAACACTAATTTGCCAGCGACGCTGACTAACAGAGTGATGTTACATGCCGTTAAACTAGAAACTAACACTCAATTTCTAATGCCATTTGCTTCGACGTAATTATTTAACAACAAAATCTCTCTGCTACTCCTACTGTGTATGTACGACTGATTGGCATGGAGCGTCCGCCGACCAATCAGGCTTGGCGTCACAGGTAACTGCTGACCAAGTTTTGTTTATCATGTATGTCAAGTTGACTTTCCGGTCGTGGAGGGCAATATATATCCAGACCAAATCAAATCTGCAGATACATCAATCCCTTGAATAATCTGCACGGGTTAGTGGTGATCACTTCACAACTAGTATCTGTCCTTCAAAGAAGCTCCAAGGCCAACTGAAAGGGCACGCCCCTATGGTTCATGCACTCAAACGGCTATATATTGATGACTGGTATATTAGTGCATTTTTCTATTATTATTTTGTCTGATCAAATTGATGTGCTATTAAAAACACTTAGGCCGCATTTGGAATGGTTGAAATTAAATAAGGGTTATTTGTTATTTGAACAAAACACATCTATGAAAATTCGATAGACCCATGGATCGAGTTTACATCTGTTATAGTGTCTGTTCCAAATTTGATTTAGGTCTATAGGCAAGAGCTAAACTGAACCATGCTACTACAGAATAGCCAAAAGTTTGACTGATATATATCAGTAATATGGCACTATCTTGACTGGTGAATTCAGAACTGGATAGGCTTAACCAAATATTGTATCAGTTGGGTAAAGTAATCTATTGCACTTCCAGGCAAACTTCAGCAAATTAGTCAGAATCCAATGCCACCCATGGTTAGTATTGTGGGTGTCCAACCAACGTACTGTAGCCAGTTACAATTAGTACGGACAGGTACTGATCACCGTAGCCTCTGGATCCTAATTTCACTGTGAACTTGCCGCTGATGAATTACAAGTTCTAAAACAATGGTGAAAATCTCTTTTTTTTTGGCAGAAAACAGTTTACAGGACATAGCCAATTAATGTTTTGTATGAATCAGAGCTTACAAATTAATCCATCTGGAGATAAATTGATTGTAGTTTGACTGTCTGCATCATTGTTGCTTCCTTATTTTATAAATGTTCATCCTGGAATCTGTGCTAAGCACACACTAGGTTTTTTTTTAAAAAGGACCTCCAGCCTCTAATCTGGATGATGCATACAAACACTTTATTAATTATTCACACAAGACCTTACAAAGTCATACAAAAATAAGACTAAAACCACCGTCTAGGCAACATCTGTAGCTACTCCTATCCAGTTGTTGAAGGAATGCTGATAGTCTGGGCCTAATACCAAACAGACCTGGCAGCCAAACCTAACATCTAAGACCTGAGGTCCCAACCAGGACGCCTGCCGGGTATGGGGCACCCACCAGTCCGGCGCACTCATCAACCAGGACGCCTGCCGGGTATGAGGCTGCCGTAGCAACCTGCCACCAATCCATCTTTAGTGCTGTACTGCTGCATGTACCTTGCCCGGTCTAGCTGCCGTCGACGCCACCACGACGCCAGACAATGCCACCATCCCGCGCTCGTCCATCATCACACGCCCACCGGCGAGACCCCGCTGCTCCATGCCGCTGAGACCCGCCGTTGTCGATGTGTCAGATACCACGCCGCTCCTCCTCTTGTCCCCTCCAGCCAACACTTGCTCCAAAACGATGCCCCGGGAGGGAGAACGACATCGAAACGTCGCCATCGTCCAATCCGGTAGACCCAGATCTAATGTTTCCCCTGGAACCTTCCGATCAGGTTGGCGTGACCTGCAACGACGATGCCTCGAGAAGGAAACGACGTCCGGGACGCCGCCATCGTCCGCCATGACCGCAGTCAGGCGCGATTTTCACCGGAAGCCACGTCGTCCCGATCTCGTGGTTGGCTGGAACCGAGCGGAGTCTCGCCACGAAGACGAACGCCACCGTCGGTAAACCGGCGGAGATCCGACATCTCCTCACCGATCCCTTCACGCGCCGCCGGTCGGCGGAAGGCCACCCCGCGGCGGATCCGATCGGGGCATTGGATCCGCAGTCGCCGCCGCCACCATCTCCGCGCAGATCAGGCACCCCGTCGGATGGGGCGCTGCCACCGCCGCAGTCCATCTCAGGGTCGCCGCTCCGCCGGCTTATGGCGCTTCGGCCACCGCCGCACGGCAAGGGATCGCCGCCCCAGCCGCTGCCTTCAGATCCCACGAGAAGGGCCGGCCCTGCCGCCTCAGATGAGATCTCGCTGCATCCACCCGCCCAGGTGCCTTCGGCGCCGGGCCCGCCGCCACTGTGGCCCTCGCCGGCGGCAGCGGCGGCAGAGGGAGGCGCGAGAGGAGGCCTGCGGCGCTAAGGTTCGGGGGCCCCTGGCGTCGCGAGGGGGCTACGGGCGCAGATCAAAGCGAAGATAGATGGAGCCGTTTAAAGCACACACTAGGTTGATTCAGATATTGTAGAACTCTACATTTTGTTAGATAAAATTATTTCTGTTGTTTTAAAGTTCATTCGAAGCTTTGACTAGCATCCAACCAGAGGAATAACATGAAAGGTCAGCAGTCTTACAAGTTTAAAAGTGTTACAGGGGTAGGGATTTTGTTTTTGTGGTAACACAATTCTTGGTCAGGTTTTAGAGTGTGGCCCCTGGTCTAATAGTTAACGCTTTGCTATATGTTGGAGAAAAATAATAGCTGGTGTCTTGGTGAAACTTCCTATAACCCTGTTCGGCAGCTCTCCGCTCCGCAGCTCCGCTCCTGGAGCGGCCATAGCAGCACCGAACAAGTCAGCTCCGCGCCTTTTTCGTCCCGGAGCGGAGCGGCCTGCCTGCCATTTTCTTGGAGTCGCCAAAGTGTCGCTCCGTGCGCTCCCATATTTCGCGGAGCTGGTGGATTGCCGAACAGGCTCTATTTATGGTTAATAAATCATGTTATTGCTATTTGTTAAGTGTTCAAGCATGCCTACTATGACCCTGTGTTTCTTACTCTTTGTGTATGGTTTGCTGTCGAAACACCAAACTTAACATGTGCTTGACTAATTCAGTCCAACATTTGTTTTGTTTTTAATTAACTATTACATGGTTTTCTTATTATGCTTGGATAGTTAGAGTATTCTAAACTGAAACTTGCATGGAAGATTAATACAACACCTATATTCACGACAAAGTATATCCCATACAGCGGATCACTTCTCAAAACAAGATTAGACCAACATGAATTAGCATTATTGGGTTTTACTAAACTGAAACAATGTAGCACTCTATCAATATTGTTCTGCTTTCCTAACTTAACAGCAATCTATCATGTTCGTGGGACATTTGTTACTCATGATTTCGGATGATGGAGATATTATCCCTTATTTGAATTCTGCATACATGTTTCAAGTTGAAATAGCAACTGAGAATGATAAGTGGGCAGTGATTTATGCCCTTCAGCGTTCGTATAATGTTGTCAGATACTACTTTAGATAAATAACCACTGTATTCTATTCTATGTGTAACTGAAATGTTCCATGTTTTAAACCATCTGCCAAAGAGGCTCACTGGGTGTTTCTTATTATACTCGATCTGTAATAGACATGTACGCATGTATTTAACCATCTGGCAAAGAGGCTCATTTTTTTTCGCGAATACGCAAACTGCGTATCATTCCATTGATAGGTAGAAAGCAAGAGTTGGGTACAAGGGTAGCAGCATCACAACGTACACTCAGCAGGCGCAGAGAAGAGCTACGAGAGCATAACAATAGGGGTGCTCAGCCCAACCCTAAGCTACATCATGGGGGAGGAAATTAGCGATATCTTTGACCCCGGCGAGAGCCCAGGACCTAGTGTCGTCCTTGATCATCTGCAGCAGGTTGCGGTGGCGCCAGATAGACCAGGCGGTGAGGAGAGTGAGGGAGGCAAGGCCCTTGCGCGAACCAGCGGGAGCCTGGGAAGTGATGAACGCCCACCAATCCAGGAAGCAGTCGGCATCGCGGGGGAGAGGGACCGGAGCGCGTCACCAGGCAAAGATCTCATGCCAAATCTCCCGGGAGAACGGGCAGTGGAAAATAAGGTGATCCAGGGTTTCAAGCACTTGGTCGCAGAGGATGCAATGGGCATCATGGGGTAGACCGTGGCGCGCAAGGCGAGCGGCAGACCAGCATCGATCGAGGCCCACGAGCCAAGCGAAGAATCTGGTGCGGAGGGGCGCCCGAGTGCGCCAGGTGAGCCTCCAGTGAGGCGCAATGGTGGAACCAAAGAACATGGCCTTGTAGCATGAGCTCGCGGAGTAGGCAGCGGAATCGGTCCAGCGCCATCGCAGCATGTCAGGGTCCGAAGAGAGGACAATGTGCTGGAGGACGCGCCAAAGCTCGACGTACTGCACCAGCGCCGCAGGCCCCATCGCACCCTGAATGTCCTGGATCCAGGCTCGGTTGGGCAAGCCCTGAGCCACGGAGCGCTCCCGCCGCCGGCGCTTTGGCACCATCGCAAGCACAGCCGGGGCGATCTCACCAATCGACCGACCCCCAACCCAACGATCTGTCCAGAATAGGCAAGAGGTGCCATTCCCAAGGATCCAACTCGTCGAGGCATTGAAGATGGCCTGGGCCTCGGCGTCCGCCGGGAGGTGAAGGTGCCGCCAAGGACGGGAGGCGTCCGTAGCTCTGAGCCATAACCAGCGGACACGGAGGGCCACACCCGTGCGCTACAAATCGCGGACACCGAGTCCACCAAACTCGAGCGGCCGGCAGACCTTGCGCCAGCTGACCAGGCAGCCACCTCCGATTGCATCGCGCTTGCCATGCCAGAGGAAGTTTCGCATGATCCTGTTTATCTTCTTGAGAATTGCAGGGCGCAGGGCCATGGCCATGAGGATGTGGGTGGGCATGGCCACAAGCACGTGCCGGACAAAAGCGAGACGCTCCCCGCGAGAAAGCAGGGAGGCCCTCCAGGTTGGTAGTTTGCGTGCCATGCGCTCGACCAGCGGCATGAGCTTGGCAGCCGAGATCTTCCGAACCGAGAGGGGGATGCCAAGGTATGTGATGGGGAAGTGCGCAATGGGGCAAGAGAAGGCCTGCTCAATGACCGCGGACTGCGCATCCGTGCATTGGATGGGCGTGGCGGAGCACTTGGCGAAGTTCGTGTGCAGCCCAGACGCGGCCCCAAAAGCCCGAAGCAGCTCGCGGATAGTCTGAAGCTCGTGAGGGTCCAGGTGACAAAAGATGACCATGTCATCGGCATAGAGAGAGATGCTAGAGGCCAGGCGACGGTCAGTGAGGCGGCGGAGCACACCGGACCTGATAGCATGCTGGAGCAGAGAGTTGAGTGCGTCGATCACCAGCGTGAATAACATGGGGGAGACGGGGTCGCCCTGCCAAAGGCCTTTCTCATGGTAGATAGGGGGGCCGGCGTTGCCATTGACGAGCACATGGGTTTTAGCCGTAGACAGGAGGATGGAGATCCACTCGCGCCACCTGGGGCCGAAGCCAAGATGCTGCTGCAGGAGCTGGAGCAGGAAGGGCCACGAAACCGAGTCGAAGGCGCGCGCGATTTCAAGCTTGAGCAGCACCCGCTGTGACGCCCCCGATTTGACCGTACACTAATCATGCACGCAAATGTGTACGATCAAGATCAGGGACTCACGGGAAGATATCACAACACAACTCTACAAGATAAATAAGTCATACAAGCATCATAATACAAGCCTGGGGCCTCGAGGGCTCGAATACAAGTGCTCGATCATAGACGAGTCAGCGGAAGCAACAATATCTGAGTACAGACATAAGTTAAACAAGTTTGCCTTAAGAAGGCTAGCACAAAAGTAGCAACGATCGAAAAGGCAAGGCCTCCTGCCTGGGACCTCCTAACTACTCCTCGAAGCCGAACTCCATGCAGAATCATCCTCGGAATCTCTAGCTCCTGGACTCCAGCACCTGGTTGCGACAACCAGGTATAGAAAGGGGAAAATAGGGAGAAAAGCAACCGTGAGTACTCATCCAAAGTACTCGCAAGCAAGGAGCTACACCACATATGCATGGGTATATGTGTAAAGGGCCATATCAGTGGACTGAACTGCAGAATGCCAGAATAAGAGGGGGATAGCTAATCCTGTCGAAGACTACGCTTCTGGCCACCTCCATCTTGCAGCATGTAGAAGAGAGTAGATGGTAAGTTCACCAAGTAGCATCGCGTAGCATAATCCTACCCGGCGATCCCCTCCTCGTCGCCCTGTTAGAGAGCGATCACCGGGTTATATCTGGCACTTGGAAGGGTGTGTTTTATTAAGTATCCAGTTCTAGTTGTCATAAGGTCAAGGTACAACTCCGGGTCGTCCTTTTACCGAGGGACACGGCTATTCGAATAGATAAACTTCCCTGCAGGGGTGCACCACATAACCCAACACGCTCGATCCCATTTGGTGGACACACTTTTCTGGGTCATGCCCGGCCTCGTAAGATCAACACGTCGCAGCCCCACCTAGGCTCAACAGAGAGGTCAGCACGCCGGTCTAAATCCTATGCTCGCAGGGGTCTGGGCCCATCGCCCATTGCACACCTGCACGTTGTGAGGGCGGCCGGAAGCAGACCTAGCCTAGCAGGCGTTCCAGTCCAATCGGGCGCGCGCCGCTCCGTCGCTGACGTTAAGAAGAGCTTCGGCTGATACCACGACGTCGAGTGCCCATAACTGTTCCCGCGTAGCTGGTTAGTGCGTATAGACCAAATGGCCAGACTCAGATCAAATACCAAGATCTCGTTAAGCGTGTTAAGTATCCGCGAACGCCGACCAGGGCCAGGCCCACCTCTCTCCTGGGTGGTCTGAACCTGCCCTGTCGCTCTGCCATAAAGTAACAGTCGGGGGCCGTCAGGAACCCAGGCCCACCTCTAACGGGATGGAGCACCTGTCCTTTCAGCCCCCTCATCAGAATCACTTGCGGGTACTCAACGAGCCGACCCGACTTCAGTCACCACATGTGTCATGTATATAAAGTATATAGTATATACCCGTGATCACCTCCCAAAGTGATCACGGCCCAGTAGTATAGCATGGCAGACAGACAAGAGTGTAGGGCCACTGATGGAACACTAGCATCCTATACTAAGCAGTAGGATAGCAGGTAAGGGTAACAACTGTAGCAACAATGACAGGCTATGCAACAGAATAGGATTAACCGAAAGCAGTAACATGCTACACTACTCTAATGCAAGCAGTAGAGAGTAAAGTAGGCGATATCTGGTGATCAAGGGGGGGGGGGCTTGCCTGGTTGCTCTAGCAAGGAGGGGTCATTGTCGACGTAGTCGATCACAGGGGCATCATCGGTCTCGGGGTCTATCGGAGAGAAGAGGGGGAAGAAACAATAAATATAAGCACACAGATGCAACGCTAAGCATGACATGACGATAAGCAGAACTAGGGTCGACCTAACGTAGTACTACACGTTGCAGACGGAGGGGATAAACATCCGAGGATGAATTCCCGACGTTAGGTGGATTCCGGACAAAGGAAAAGAGGGGGAAAGTTCCAAGTTCAGCATGCTAGGGGCATGTGACAGATGAACGGACCGCATATTCGGATTCGTTGGGATTTTTTTATCAACTTTCATGTAGAAAACATTTTCATCGGAGTTACGGTTTAATTACTATGAATTTCTAAAGGTTAAAGTATTTTCTGGAATTATTAATATTAACAGAAAAGGAATGTTGCATCAGCATGACGTCATTGTGACGTCAGCGGTCAACAGGACAGCTGACCAGGTCAAACTGACCAGTGGGTCCCACCTGTCATCGACAGTGGACTGACAGTGGGTTATTTAATTAAACATGGCTAATTAGCAGCTGGGCCCCACATGTCAGTGACTATTTAGCTTAACTAATTATTTTTAATTATAAAACATTTTAATTAGCTTAATTAAGCGGTGGGGCCTGCATGTCAGTGGCACTGGGCTGCCCAGTCAGCAGTTGACTGGGTCAACCCAGTCAACTGGGGCCCGTGGGGCCCACTGGCAATGAGCCAGGGGTGGGGCCCGGCCGGCCATGTCGGTAGGGCACCGGAGAGGGGCTCCGGCGAGCTCCAATGCGGTGGCGAGGTGCGGGTGAGCTTTGGGTTTCGCCCACAGGGCATCCCCGGGGCTGTGGTTTGGCCCGTTCGAACGGCCAGTCCACACCACGTCGAATGGAGGTGGTGGCGTGGCCGGGGACGGCCAGGAACGTCGCCGGCGGTGAGTCAGGTGGTGGTGGGTTTTCGGTGAGCGGCGAACAGGGGGCTGCGGGGCACGGCGAGAGCAGCAGACGCGCGCGTTGGGCCACTAGGAACCCTAGGAGCACGATGCGGCGCTCGGCCGCATGTTAAGGCGACCATGGCCACGGCGCCGAGCTCGTTGGCGGCGAGGTTCTTCGGGCGAGCTACGGGAACGGGGCTACGGGCGTCGGAAAAGCTCGGGAGAGAGAGGGGAAAGAAGCGCAGGCTCACAGTGCTCCTGCAGATGTGCTCAAGCGTGCTCGAGGAGGGCTCGGTGCGGCGGAATCGACGGCGAAGCTCGTCGGAGAAGAGGAGGAAGACGGCAACGTAGGGGATGATGCAGAGGCGCTCCTGCTCGAGTGATTCGTCGGGAAGGAAGAGGAGGTCGAGGCGGTCCTTCTTGGCGCGGAGGAGAGGCGAGGCGGTGTCGGGGACCGCGTGCGTTACGGCGGCAGGGCCACGGCAACGCTCGGATGCGGTGGGGAATGGGAGAGGCAGAGAGGGCAAGCAGCAGCTCATGGGGAAGGGGGGAAGATCTCTCGGAGGAGGCAGGGGGGTCGTCGCTGGCGTCCTTATCCTCCCTGCGACGCCTGTAGCGGCGTGGCCGGCGAGGTGGTTCGGCGGCGACGCCCCTGTTGCAGTCTGAGACCGAGGAACAGGGCGGGGGGGAAGAGAGACCGCTGCGAGGGGGCAACTGGGCTGGCTCGGGTGGGTTAGGTGGGCCGGCCCAGGTGGGTTCGGTCCAGGAAGGGGGGTTGCTCTCTCTCTCTCTCCCCTTTCTTTCTCCTTCTTTGTCTTTCTTTTTCCAGCAGCTTTTGCATTTTTCTTTTAGCCACTAATGACTTTGCAAAATTATGCCACTGGCTAAAACAATTCCAAAGAATTATTTTGCATTGCCACAAAAAGATTGTGAGGCTTTGTGAAAAGGGTAGCAATTTTTATAAATTAAAAAGCCATTTAATCTATTGTTTTAGCCACTGCTTTAATTGGTTTAGGCCATTTAAACACCTTGCAAAAATGTTGGTCAACCACCAATATTAACAAATGATTATTTGCCACAAGATGAACATTTTAGATTTCATTTCTGACAAAAAGAATTTTTGACTTTAGATTGGATTTGAATTTGAATGGTGATTTGGATCAAGTGAAGATTAGCAACAGTACCCTGATGACATGGCACCATTAACAGGTGATTACTGTAGCATGACACTGGGGGTGTTACAAATCTCCTCCACTACAAGAAATCTCGTCCCGAGATTTAAGAGGTAGTGAAAGGGGGAAGGTTTGGTAACGAATCTAGCAGGTCTTCTCATCTTGGCTTGCTCTTCTCGAAGAGGCCGGTCCAATACATTGATGTCTTCATTTCTCTGCTTTAGGTCATCATGATGAAGTCGGTGTCGTTCTTCAGGAACTCCATCATACTTGCGAAAGAATAAAGGGTGGGCATTCCGGGAGAACGGACTTCTACAAGGTTGTCTATCTGGTAGATAACATCGGGGAAGGTGGCGGAAAGTAACTCTCAAATTGAAACTTAATAAAAATATCGGGAGCAAAGTATGAAGGTCGCATGAGAATTTTCGAGCGGGCATGCAATCGCTCGTTGCCTGAAATGGAGTGTGAAAAGGGGTTCAGAGCAACGAGAATAGGTACTGCGTCTGATACCGGAATAGATCACTAGGAAGGTGGCTCGCGAATTACCTACGAAGCCATGTGGGTGGAATACTTTGTGAACAGGGGGTGAACAGGAGAGTCAGGTTTCGATCCTGTGGAACTGTGGGTTATGGGCCCACCATGTGGGTTAAGGTAGAAGGAGCGGTGACATCTCGCACGGTCATGATAGCAAGACCTGTCAGAGGGTAACCTATCAGTTATGTCGGCAACAATGTCGGTACCAAGGGCAAGGGACGAAGAGAACCATTTTCCTGCTCGTTGAAACGAGGCGGACCAGTAGGCAAAGTTCTCGTCCATCGGCGGTTACCGGAATGTCATCAACAAAAGTAACAGGGTCTTACTGACAGAATTGTACACCGAGGTGTTTACATAAGCAGGGAATATTAATGCTTAGATCATATAGATCACAAGAAAGGTTAAACCAAACAATGGAAGGAAAATATGTTTATCAGAGTAAACAGAACAATGGAAAGAAAAATGTGTTTAAGCACATATTTCAGGGATATATCCTTCCCAAGGACAAGCAGAGCATGATATCCATGACAGGATATAATGTAGAAAACTCTTTAGGTAAGGGGAGAGAAATTTCATGACATTACCCATACAGCGGTGTTTGGATAATTGAGCAGGAAACATTTAGCATTGGGCTTCAAATGTTCTTGTTGAAAATCGGAGTACCTTAGACATGCTTCGAGATAGCATTGACATGGTCATCAGGTGAAGATCAGACTTTGAAAACACAAAGGATCCATCAGGAATAACTTGTAGAATAAGTCTTACAATTCCCTCATGGAAGAATGGATAACCTTGCTAAAAAGGAATCTATAACAATAGGGCCAACCGGCCAGGTGTGCTAGGCACGACATCACCTTACCGGGTCGCAAAAGACCAATGTTATAACTCTTGGAAATATGTTCCAACCATCATATCTGACCGAGATTCAGATCTGATTGGTGTCAGGATAACTCAGACTCAGGATGCCTGAGAAGAAAGGTGCAACACAAATTGTCGAAATGACATCGAAGATTCTCGGGAGATGAACTATGGAAGCGAGTTCCGAACAAGGGTTCATCATTAAATCAAGGAGAGGTGAGGAGGTGACTGATTGACTCAGCGACAATCCATTGAGATTTCCAAAAGATGGATTTCCACAACTATGTGAACAAGGAGATAACATTAGCTAGATCGAATGACTTAATGATGTATGCTCGAGGAAAACATACGCAGTTAAACATTGGTTGAAATGTGCACCCGAAATATGGGCTAGGTAGCACGATCAATATTCGAATGATGATTCATTAAGCCATAGACGTAGAATGAAACTATAGACCAATAACTTCAAAGCAATAGGGTTGCTAGGAGTTTAGAATTTACACATCACAGACCATTTGTCGGTATTTCGGTTAGAAACAACACGGGGACCAAGAAAGAATGGGGATGGTGAGAAGTATCACTGTACCAAGAACTCTTAAGAGGTGGAGTAATCCTCACGACATTCTTGACATCAAAGATGGTAATACTCCACGGTAGAACTTAACATAAGTTGGATAGCAAGGAAATCAAGATACAACACAAAATATGAACGAGTTTGTGTTGGGGGGAGGCAAGAATGTTGTCGATGATAACCCAATTCATCGAGGGGCAAGGATGGTATTTCTCATCCTGAATTTCGACACACAACTTGGAAGAAGTCAAATTGTTGACAATGATCACGACAAATTTGTCGAGAGGTTTTCAAGAAGATGTAATTGATCGACGATGACATCAAGTCAAAGGAATGATGAAAGCGAAAGGTTATTGGAACCACGGGTAGGACACAAACTCGAAATCAAGTTTGCTATTCAAGGAGAAGTGATATGACGAGGAAGATCGACGCAAGATTAGCTCACTATCGAAATTTGTGCGCTGGGAAGATCCAGGTAGCACAGTTAAAATTCAGCACGATAATGATGTAGCCAATCAGGCTAGGAATGACGTGATCGGGTACAAACTCATAAGTAAAGAAGATTACTAAGAGTTGTTTAATCGCAGTGCGGACTCGATTCAGTTATCGGTGGTTTTGAGTGTTTAAAAACTCGAAGCCCGTGAAAAATTGGAATCAATGAGAATGTAGCACTTGATGGAGAACTCATAATAAGTTATGCAGTTCCGTGATAATCTCGAGATACCAGGGGGGGTAATACTCGACGACAAACCAAAGTAGAGGTTGGACTGGGGTATTGCTCTGCAGAAGACAAGTGCTCAACTTGTACGAGAAATGGTATTTAAAGGAGAACATGGTCGGAACCACGATTGCAAAAGGCCAGATCCCAGATATAAGATGAACTTATACCAAGGGAATAATTAATTTAAGATAAGCTTTTAATGATAAGATCTACATCGTGTCCATGGGCATGAACACAAAGTTCAAGGTCGACTCCCACTTCTCCAATGCATAACCTTTCATTCACTTCTCGCATTCGATGAAGTTGTATGGTAGAAAATTATCTGGTAAAATACCAGAAGGGTATGGCTTGTGAAAACCTTCGGGTTCATACGGTTTTTAGGGAAGGTATAGGTTCAATCCATCGGGGCATCTTAGAAACATATACCTCAAACTTCAAGAGTAAAATCACCAGCTCAAAAGTAGAGTATGGTTATCAAGCAGAGTATACAAATTACCAAAGGCATTATATATCCATGGAAATAA
Organism: Aegilops tauschii subsp. strangulata; assembly: GCF_002575655.3. Classification (NCBI taxonomy): domain Eukaryota; kingdom Viridiplantae; phylum Streptophyta; class Magnoliopsida; order Poales; family Poaceae; genus Aegilops; species Aegilops tauschii. Next base: position 184,839,322 of record NC_053040.3, read on the forward strand.
TCACAAGGTTATTGAATATGAAGGACACTGTCGGATAATAACCCAACAAGGGGTCTTGTGGTCTACAATGGAGCTGATGCGAGTATCGGTACTCTATCAGAGGAAGAAGGAACGAAAGGGCATCGGACTAAAAAAAACAACTGAGTAATTCAAAGCTCAAATGCAAAGGAATTATCATTTCCAAATCAAGGGATCAGAAGCCAAGGGTCTGATTAAGAATGGATAAGTTGAACAGACTTAGGGGTACAACCGACGGCAATTTGATTGGTCGATAACCAGTTCACGTTTTAAATGACGTCTGAGCCGGAAGGATGAATTCTAGGCTCTGATTGAGGATTGCGAGCATTGGCAACAAATTGAATCAACGAACTCAAAATGATAATGACAAGAGATGCCAATAAGATTACGAGACATAAGATTAATCATAATGCAAGTAAGCAAGAATTTCAAGAGCAAAAGGCTCCTGAGGATTTTCGGAAGATCGAATGGTATTTTGAATACTTTTGTGAAATACTTGAATCAACTGGGGATGAGCGGATACTCGATAAGGGAGAGAAATTATCCATAGGGGTATTCAGGTGGCAAGGAACTGCAATGCAGTAGGCACAAAATATTCTCGGAACAATAGAGAGAATTTCGGGGTATCTTGTAATAACAAGATCAACTGGGAAACATTGTATGAATGGCGAGGATACGTGGTTATCCATAGGAGTTTATCGATGGAAGGGAATTGCAAAAGCGATGAACACAAGTTCTCGAGTTATCAGCGGAGAGTATCTTCAGGGTCTTCACGTGCAGCTGACGATTATCAGTAATAAGGGGCTCTCCGGGTGAAAGTGATAACGCCATCCTAATGTTAGATTTAGCAAAATTCACTTAACCCGAATAGAAGAGAGATCAAAGTCCCAGAGTATAGACAAGGAGTAAAAGATCCTAATACCACCCAATGGCGACGTGGGCCCGTAAGCCACACAGCCATGTTAGTAAAAACTTTTTCAATAACTAGACTCGACTTCGGCCAAGGAGTTGGAAAGGGGGATTCCTACAGGCAGTCGGCTCTGATACCAACTTGTGACGCCCCCGATTCGACCGTACACTAATCATGCACGCAAATGTGTACGATCAAGATCAGGGACTCACGGGAAGATATCACAACACAACTCTACAACATAAATAAGTCATACAAGCATCATAATACAAGCCAGGGGCCTCGAGGGCTCGAATACAAGTGCTCGATCATAGACGAGTCAGCGGAAGCAACAATATCTGAGTACAGACATAAGTTAAACAAGTTTGCCTTAAGAAGGCTAGCACAAAAGTAGCAACGATCGAAAAGGCAAGGCCTCCTGCCTGGGACCTCCTAACTACTCCTCGAAGCCGAACTCCATGCAGAATCATCCTCGGGATCTCTAGCTCCTGGACTCCAGCACCTGGTTGCGACAACCAGGTATAGAAAGGGGAAAATAGGGAGAAAAGCAACCGTGAGTACTCATCCAAAGTACTCGCAAGCAAGGAGCTACTCTACATATGCATGGGTATATGTGTAAAGGGCCATATCAGTGGACTGAACTGCAGAATGCCAGAATAAGAGGGGGATAGCTAATCCTGTCGAAGACTACGCTTCTGGCCACCTCCATCTTGTAGCATGTAGAAGAGAGTAGATGGTAAGTTCACCAAGTAGCATCGCATAGCATAATCCTACCCGGCGATCCCCTCCTCGTCGCCCTGTTAGAGAGCGATCACCGGGTTATATCTGGCACTTGGAAGGGTGTGTTTTATTAAGTATCCAGTTCTAGTTGTCATAAGGTCAAGGTACAACTCCGGGTCGTCCTTTTACCAAGGGACACGACTATTCGAATAGATAAACTTTCCTGCAGGGGTGCACCACATAACCCAACACGCTCGATCCCATTTGGCCGGACACACTTTTCTGGGTCATGCCCGGCCTCGTAAGATCAACACGTCGCAGCCCCACCTAGGCTCAACAGGGAGGTCAGCACGCCGGTCTAAATCCTATGCACGCATGGGTCTGGGCCCATCGCCCATTGCACACCTGCACGTTGCGAGGGCGGCCGGAAGCAGACCTAGCCTAGTAGGCGTTCTAGTCCAATCCGGTGCGCGCTGCTCCGTCGCTGACGTCAAGAAGAGCTTCGGCTGATACCACGACGTCGAGTGCCCATAACTGTTCCCGCGTAGCTGGTTAGTGCGTATAGACCAAATGGCCAGACTCAGATCAAATACCAAGATCTCATTAAGCGTGTTAAGTATCCGCGAACGCTGACCAAGGCCAGGCCCACCTCTCTCCTGGGTGGTCTCAACCTGCCCTGTCGCTCCGCTATAAAGTAACAGTCGGGGGCCGTCAGGAACCCAGGCCCACCTCTACCGTGATGGAGCCACCTGTCCTTTCATCCCCCTCATCAGAATCACTTGCGGGTACTCAACAAGCCGACCCGACTTCAGTCACCACATGTGTCATGTATATAAAGTATATAGTATATACCCGTGATCACCTCCCGAAGCATGGCAGACGGACAAGAGTGTAGGGCCACTGATGGAACACTAGCATCCTATACTAAGCAGTAGGATAGCAGGTAAGGGTAACAACTGTAGCAACAGTGACAGGCTATGCAACAGAATAGGATTAACCGAACGCAGTAACATGCTACACTACTCTAATGCAAGCAGTAGAGAGTAGAGTAGGCGATATCTGGTGATCAAGGGGGGGGGCTTGCCTGGTTGCTCTGGCAAGGAGGGGTCGTTGTCGACGTAGTCGATCACAGGGGCAGCATCGGTCTCGGGGTCTATCGGAGAGAAGAGGGGGAAGAAACAATAAATATAAGCACACAGATGCAACGCTAAGCATGACATGACGATAAGCAGAACTAGGGTCGACCTAACGTAGTACTACACGTTGCAGACGGAGGGGATAAACATCCGAGGATGAATTCCCGACGTTAGGTGGATTCCGGACAAAGGAAAAGAGGGGGAAAGTTCCAAGTGCAGCATGCTAGGGGCATGTGACAGATGAACGGACGGCATATTCGGATTCGTTGGATTTTTTGATCAACTTTCATGTAGAAAACATTTTCATCGGAGTTACGGTTTAATTACTATGAATTTCTAAAGGTTAAGGTATTTTCTGGAATTATTAATATTAACAGAAATGGAATATTGCATCAGCATGACGTCATTGTGACGTCAGCGGTCAACAGGACGGCTGACCAGGTCAAACTGACCAGTGGGTCCCACTTGTCATCGACAGTGGACTGACAGTGGGTTATTTTAATTAAACATGGCTAATTAGCAGATGGGCCCCACATGTCAATGACTATTTAGCTTAACTAATTATTTTTAATTATAAAACATTTTAATCAGCTTAATTAAGCGGTGGGGCCTACATGTTAGTGGCACTGGGCTGCCCAGTCAGCAGTTGACTGGGTCAACCCAGTCAACTGGGGCCCGTGGGGCCCACTGGCAGTGAGCCAGGGGTGGGGCCCGGCCGGCCATGTCGGTAGGGCACCGGAGAGGGGCTCCGGCGAGCTCCAATGCGGCGGCGAGGCGCGGGTGAGCTTCGGGTTTCGCCCACAGGGCATCCCCGGGGCTGTGGTTTGGCCCGTTCGAACGGCCAGTCCACACCGCGTCGAATGGAGGTGGTGGCGTGGCCGGGGACGGCCGGGAACGTCACCGGCGGTGAGTCAGGTGGTGGTGGGTTTCCGGTGAGCGACGAACAGGGGGCTGCGGGGCACGGCGAGAGCAGCAGACGCGCACGTTGGGCCACTAGGAACCCCAGGAGCACGATGCGGCGCTCGGCCGCATGTTAAGGCGACCATGGCCACGGCACCGAGCTCGTCGACGGCGAGGTTCTTCGGGCGAGCTACGAGAACGGGGCTACGGGCGTCGGAAAAGCTCGGGAGAGAGAGGGGAAAGGAGCGCATGCTCACAGTGCTCATGCAGATGTGCTCAAGCGTGCTCGAGGAGGGCTCGGTGCGGCGGAATCGACGGCGAAGCTCGTCGGAGAAGAGGAGGAAGACGACAACGTAGGGGATGATGCAGAGGCGCTCCTGCTCGAGTGATTCGTCGGGGAGGAAGAGGAGGTCGAGGCGGTCCTTTTTTGCGCGGAGGAGAGGCGAGGCGGTGTCGGGGACCGCGTGCGTTACGGCGGCAGGGCCACGGCAACGCTCGGATGCGGTGGGGAATGGGAGAGGCGGAGAGGGCAAGCAGCAGCTCATGGGGAAGGGGGGGAAAGATCTCTCGGAGGAGGCAGGGGGGTCGTCGCTGGTGTCCTTATCCTCCCCGCGGCGCCTGTAGCGGCGTGGCCGGCGAGGTGGTTCGGCGGTGACGCCCCTGTTGCGGTCTGAGACCGAGGAACAGGGCGGGGGGGGGGGGGGGGAAGAGAGACCGCTGCGAGGGGGCAACTGGGCTGGCTCAGGTGGGTTAGGTGGGCCGGCCCAGGTGGGTTCGGTCCAGGGTGGGGGGTTTCTCTCTCTCTCTCTCTCTCCCCTTTCTTTCTCCTTTTTTGTTTTTCTTTTTCCAGCGGCTTTTGCATTTTTCTTTTAGCCACTAATGACTTTGCAAAATTATGCCACTGGCTAAAACAATTCCAAAGAATTATTTTGCATTGCCACAAAAAGATTGTGAGGCTTTGTGAAAAAGGTAGCAATTTTTATAAATTAAAAAGCGATTTAATCTATTGTTTTAGCCACTGCTTTAATTGGTTTAGGCCATTTAAACACCTTGCAAAAATGTTGGTCCACCACCAATATTAACAAATGATTATTTGCCACAAGATGAACATTTTAGATTTCATGTCTGACAAAAAGAATTTTTGACTTTAGATTGGATTTGAATTTGAATGGTGATTTGGATCAAGTGAAGATTAGCAACAGTACCCTGATGACATGGCACCATTAACAGGTGATTACTGTAGCATGACACTGGGGGTGTTACACCCGCGAGGCTCGCATGCTATTCAATTGACGAGCAGTTTGCTGAACGAGGATGAAGTTATCATGAATGCTTCGTCCCGCAATGAACGCGCTCTGGTTGGAGGACACCATAGCTCCAAGACGCGGGGCAAGCCTCAAGGACAGAACCTTGGCGAAGAGCTTGGCCAGAAGGTGAATAAGGCTGATCGGTCGGTAGTTCGCGAGTGTGGAGGCGTCCGGCTTCTTCGGGAGGAGGGTGACGAGCGCCTCGTTGAGCTTCTGGAACCCCATGCCATTGCAGTGGTAGAGCTTGTCGAAGGCATCGTAGACGTCTTGCTTCACAATATCACAGCAGGCCACCAGGAACTCTGAGGTGAAGCCATCCGGGCCAGGAGCCTTCCCGGAGGGTAATTTCTTGACCGCCTCCCAAATTTCGGCCTCGGAGAAGGGATGCTCAAGCTTGGAAAGATCAAACGAGCGATCGTCGATGGCCTCAAGGACCAGGGTGGACTGCCGCACGTCGGCCGCGCCCAGGATGCTAGCGAAGTGGTTGAAGGCAGCTTCAGCCATCCCCTCCTCGTCCGTGACAAGAGCGTCGCCGACGCGAACTGGAGGATGCGGTTCTTCTGTCGGCGGTGGGAAGCATGCAACTTGAGGAAGGTGGAGTTGGTGTCACCATTGCGGAGCCAGGCTAGGCGCACACGCTGCCGGGCGATGGAGCGCTCGAGGGAGGCGAGCCCCAGATACTTCAGCTTCAGGTTTTTGCGCAGCCAGGCTTCGAGCTGGGAAAGATGGCGCCAATCCTGCGCCTCGTCAAGGCGAGCAATGAGCTCACGGGCGACCATCAGCTGGAGGGAGACGTGCCCGATGCAGCGAGCGCTCCAGTTTTGGAGCCGGCGAGCAGTGAACTTGAGACGCTGGAAAAGGCGGCGGAAAGGGTCGGGGTCCGGCGGCTCGCAGCACCATGCGGCAACGACCATGCCGTGGAAGCCCGGAAGCTTGATCCAGAAGCGTTCGAAGTGGAATCTTTTGGGGTTGTTGGAGCGCGGGGAGCAGTCAAGAAGCAGCGGCGCATGGTCAGAGGTGGCCGAAGCGAGGCAGCGCCGGAGGCAGTTCGGCAGGCAATCCTCCCAGCTGGGCATGCAGAGCACTCGATCGTTACGGACGAGGGTAGGATCTTGCTGCTCATTGGACCATGTGAATCTACGACCGTGCAAGTAAATATCTCATAGCTCGAGATCGGCAACAAAACGGCGGAAGCGGCTCATAGCCCGGTGATGAAGACGCCCATTGTTCTTGCCGGCCGAGGAGAGCATCATGTTGAAGTCACCACCAACAATCCAAGGACCCGCCCAGGTAAGGCGAAAATCGTGCAGCTCTGCGAGGAAGGCCACCTTCGCGTCCTCCTCCTGCGGCCCGTAGATAGCAGTGATCCACCAATGTTGTTGGCCGTCAACAAGAGGGGTGGCAAGGGCTGAGACGTGGTAGGCACCAATACCCGGACGGGAGAGAGTGATGTCGCAGCTTCGCCAGGCCATGAGGATGCCGCCTGTCGTGGTACTAAGACTGACAGTAGAATATGGAGGTAAGTATGGAGAGGCAAGATCCTAGCTATGGTGAAGTTGTACACACGAGTTTTACGAGTTCAGGCCCTTCTCAGAAGAAGTAACAACCCTACGTCTCAGAGCCCGGAGGCGGTCGACTGGTTTATGTATATGTGTGTTTACAGGGGTGCGAACCCTTGTCCCAGAGGAAGGGGGTGGCTTATATAGAGTGCGACAGGACCCCAGCTCCGCTCCGTTACACAGGGTTCAATGTTCATAAAGAGAGAGCGTTACAGGTAACGTCTGTAATAAAGTGCTATAAATGATCATTAAATATATGAGTAAACGCCCGACCGTTGCTGCATAGAGCGGCTTTAGGTCTTCTGCACGTCGAGTGGTTTAATGGTCGAGTGATGTCCTTGATATGGAATCCTATAAATCTATTGATTTTCATTAGCTTGTAAATTCCTTGTGTGAAATAACTCAGAAATTCATTGTGCTAAACTTGTATCTATGCAGTATTGTTTAATGTGGAAGAAGTGTTTTTTTTACTAACAACATAGAAACCATGATACCAGTGCATAAGCATGAAAAACTCACTTTGTGATCAGATTGATCAAGGTTGTAGTCATTCGAATTTACTACTTCGTTAAATGATGGCTGTTTAAAGGTGTCTACCATAGTTTGTTTGGACAATGTCCTTAGTAATCAGGTATGTGACCTTCTTATAACCCACGACATCGTCATGATAGGTGTTAAATACATCCAGTGATGGTGGAGCTAAATCAGCAGGTTTTATATATGGATCCCAAGGTATATACTTATACCAGACAATACAAAATAACCCTGCGTATACTAGAAAAGCAAAATAACCATACACATACGACTTAGAATTCTCATCAGAAAATGGTATTACTACTTCAACCAACTTGTTTATGATTTCACGTTTCAAAAGGGATTTCAAACCAAGACCGCTATGTGAGAATCGCTGAATAACGTCAAAAGTATCCCTTAAGTAAATATTATCGATAAAAACAAACCTAGCGAATCATTTATTTCTTTAAACTTATCAAATATATACATTTATATTGTCGCCAGCCTACCTGAGCGTGGAACAAATATTTTTTATATACATATTCCATAACTAGAGTTCCATAATTGTGAAACGTGGTATATGGTCGTACGCTAACTCCTATTTGAAAGTCGTGTGGCTCTCTAACAAACATGGAAAACAAACCTATCCTCGGCATCCAACTGTTATAAAAGAATGGAAGCACAATTGTTGTTGGACCTATAAACCCTATTATTTTGGCAATAAAACCATTTAGACCTCTTTGATCTAAATTGGTAAATGTTTTTCGATTTTTCACAAATCTATCAATAGGTGAATTCAAGTAGGAAGTCCAACCACTGTTGGAACTATCTCCACCGTTTGAACTACCACCACCCCATATAAAATGGTGGATTATACCATGATCGTCGTGCTTAGGTGCACTAGTTTTCACATTTGGATTTGTTCCATCATTAGTGGAACTAGAACCATCATTAGGGTTAGGGGAAGTAGAAGTAGGTGCATCATTACTGCCACTAGATGCATCATTGTTGATAGGTTCTTTAGCTCCTTCCTCATCCGTTATATCTTTTTTCTTGGATTTCTTATTATTGTGGAGTTTTTTATCATCATCTTTTTCCCCGTCTCTATTGTATAACGAATTAAGTATCTTCTTAATGGATTGAAAGAATTTCTTCATGATAACAGTATTTTCTATTACTCTCTTATTGGTGGATTTCCTCCGCTTAATTTCGAAATTTACCCAGCCTTTTGAGTACTAGGATCTCCCCCTTATCCTAGCAGATCGGTACCCAGACCATATCCTTGGGCAGCTCGGATGTATCTATCTTTTCGTTCAGATCACATCATCTCGAGCGCGGAATCTTATTAGTGGATCAGAAGACTATGGTGACCCGTAGATCTTCAGATGTTGATTTGCAGAGCAGGGCCGGAATGCGGGGATTGCATTCTTCGAAAAGTATCATATCTTCTTTCCCTAGGGAGAAAGCAGAAACCAGAAATGAGTGGAGGTTCGATCTCTCACCCAAAGCAATTGGGGCTGGTGGAATCTTCCCCTATAGACTCCGAAAAATCATCGTGTACCTTTCCCCTATAGACTCCGAAAAAGCAGCGTGTACCTTTCCCTAAATCCTTCTCCCGTGCATGCTATTCTCGTGTTCCGTGATTAGAAAAGACCTGTTTCTTGTTTTCTTTGAGGTAATAAATGAGCTGTATCCCGCTTTGCCTATCTTGATGTGGAATCTATCGTTGAGCACCCATGAATGCAGGTAGAAGGTGTTTTTTCTTAACTCTTTCCAGGCCTCAGCTTGATTGGACTTCGTCAGCTCTTGTCGTTCAGCTTCCTCTCTCCTCTCTCATCTTGTCTCTCCGTAGACGGCGTTAAAAATTAAACAGACTTAAAGCAAAGTAGGTTCGATCCTTGTGTTCTATTATATGAAGTAGAAGAAGAAAGAGCCGGGGGGATGGTCTTGGCACCCATGGGTTAATGGTGAAAGCGCTCAAGGAAATAGGGAATGGAATATTCAAAACGATCAGAAGTGCTATGCTTTATGTAATCAGGCTGAAGGCTAACATCTCGCGAGTCATCCGAGCTAGGATAAGAATTCCAATCAAAAAAGAAGTATGAATTGGGCCCAAAATCACTACTTTACTACCTATGTCGCGTGTCACGCCACCTAGTACGATAGACTTTTTGCGGGAAAAGAGCTGGTTTTGCCCCAACTTGGACCCAGGGAAACCAAAGAAGAGCTAGTTTCGCCCTGTTTAGTTAGCAGTGGATGAGCTGATTTCTTTTCACTCCTGTTTCAGAGATACAAAACAAAAGTAAAGTGTAGAACGCAATGTTTGAGCTCCAGGCTTTTACGATTCTTCCGATTGACTTCTCTTCTCTGCTCCTAGCTCCGAATGCCAGTATGTAGAGAAGTGATGGAAAGGGTTGTGCTCTTTCATTTGAGAAACTTCCAACCAAAATAGGAATGTTAGAACAGAATATTCAGATACAGGTCCCTTATGAATACTGTACTGAGTAAGATTCATTGAAGAAATGCTTCTCCGAAGCAATAAGTTTGTGGCACAAGCATAGTCTTCTGCTAACCTAGCCTTTCCCATCTTTCTATTAAAACGAATGTAGGTAACGTGAACTAAAAGCAAGCTCTTGTTCGAGGAAGTAGAAATTGTTAGTTGTTGCTAGCTTGAACTGAGTTGTTCCTGTTGGTGCTAGGGTTGCCAAGGGAGTTGTAGCGAGATGCTGCTAATGCAGCTATTTCTGATATCCGGACGATGCAGCGGAAGTGAAAAGAAAAAGATATGATGCTTAGACCGTTCAGACAGGGATGATTTATTTCTAGATATAGGGTTTATTTGAATGTCTGGCCAAATGCTTACTTTCGTTATGCTTGTCCTGCAAAGCAGGATCTATGGTTCGGTTGCTTTTCTTCTCCTGATTTTCTGATCCAAATCCTATTTCATTGATTTTATGACTGGAATTCCAGAAGGAAAACTCGGAGAAATTGACTGGAAATGATTATCCCATTTCTTGCTTTCCCAACCGGAACATCAAACTAGTAGGAAAGGATCTGTTATTTTGGAGTTCTGTCCCAACCTTCATTCAATTATCCGGGCTCCCCTTCGGCTTGAAGAAGACCGCTTTCCCTTTCTTTTCTTCCCTGGCACCCATCATAAGTTATAGGGCGCCTGAGGGTAGACCCAGCAATTTGTCAATCTATACACAGCATAATTTATAGGTCGGCTAGGTCAATCAGTTGAGGGAAGGCCGAAGTAGTTCTGGTTTCGGAAATCAAGGTAGATAAGCTATGGTGTCCTATAATCCTCTCCCCTGAAGGGTTGTTAGATTACCAAGTCCGCAAGGAATGGGAAATAGGACCTTTAAGTCAATGCAAGTAAGGGCTGATTAACCTAAAGAAAAGAGTGCATGCATCAGAAAACACTTTTATTTGATTCTAATTCTCGTATCAATAAGATCATATCGGGATCCATCTATGAAAGATCTCTATTGCATCAATAAAACAAACCCCTATATATCCCTTTTTGGTATAGAAAGTTCCAGCCAATTCCAATAGCTTGTGATAGAGTCAAGGGTGCGATTACCCTGGAATTTCAGCTCACACTTTCGGAAAGCTCGATAGTATCGTATTCCGCTCGTATGCTCTCGTTATGTAATAGAATACGACACCTTTGTTGGGCCCCCTCTATTTACTCTTGAATTTCTTTGCTTCTAGGACAAGGACCTTAGGTAGGACGTATAGGTCAGGCCTATTACCCTACCCCAGGTTTATGTCCTCATCATTAGCCCCCGAATGGATTGAGGTCCGAGTGAAAAGAAGGGTGAAGTTAACCTTGCCTTTACTGTTGCTGTGACTCGCCTTCATCTCCAAATGGAGGCTAGTTGTTGGAACTTCGGCTTCGTTTCAGTCGCCTTGATCAATTCAAAAATTGCCAACTAGTTTTTATAATGTCACCCGTCAAGTGATGTCCTTGATATGGAATCTTTGGTGTGATCGGTTGTAAAGGATCCCGGATTTCGCGAGATTCGAAATTTTGGTGGAAGCGCGCCAGGCGGAGCGCGCCGTGGTAAGCGTAGTAGATAAATAGGACGTTTCGATTTCCATGCCACTTTTTTCGCCACGTATCCCGTGCGCGACTGTTAGGGGATTTGACAGGATCGCTCGGGCCCACACGTCAGCCACTCGGAAGTAGGCCTTTAAAAGTGACGAGGCCGAGGCGCCTGCACTGTGCGCGTCCATTCCCTTTCTTCTTCCTCTTGATCCTCCACCTCATTCAGCTTCTCCACTCTCGACGCCGCTGCTCCGTCGCCATGGGGAAGGAGAAAACGGCAGCGCTAGAACGCGCGAAGAAGGCGACGGGGGCGGCGAAAAGCAAGAAGACGAATCAGGGATCTTCATCGCGCTCGGGGCTGCCGTCGGGTTGGATCCAGGGAGACTGGATCCGATCCTCACTTCGGCAGGAAGACTTGGACGATATGGCCGAGTTAGGGCTGATCGTCCATGAGTCTACGCGGCTACCGGTGGGGAAACAGAGCCGCAGCCGCGACCGGGTGAGTGTGTTCTGCTCGCCACTCATGTCAACCGCGGCTTCTCGCTTCCTCCACACCCCTTCTTTCGAGGTTTCCTGAATTTCTTCGGGGCTCAACTCCATCATTTTACTCCCAACACCATCACATATCTTGCTGCATTTGTATCCATGTGCGAGAACTTCCTGGGGTGTCGAACGTACTGGGGTCTTTTCAAGCACATCTTTACCATCCGCTCCCAAACAGTGAAGAAAGCGAACTTGAACGATGGGAAAACCCATGTTATCCAGATGTGTGGGGGTCTGGGCATCCAGAAGAGGAAGAGGAGTTCCTTCCCTTTGATGACTCTTCCGGAGTCGGTCAGGGGCTGGCAGTCGACCTGGTTCTACTGCCAGGATATCGTGACCCCAGGCCAGTCGACTGGGCTTCCCCCTTTCTCTTTTGATCATGTTCAGGCTCCATCTTCGTTGAAAGTGACCGCCGCGGAGAAGGCGGAGACGGGCATGCTGGTCGAGAGAGTAGTTCAACTGATCAACCAAGGTGTCACCGGCATGGATTTGCTAGAGGTGTTCCTCAGTCGGCGCGTTCAACCACTCCAAGCTCGTGACCACTCCATGTGGATGTACTCCGGTGCTGGTGACACCGCTCGGGTTCATCCCGAGCAGGTGGCGGCCAAAACAGTGTCCCAGTGGCTGAGGAGCATCACCGGGAACAAGGGCAACCCCAGGGGCGCCAGGAGAGTCAACCCTTTCAGCGACAGCAACCAGCCAGACAAGGTTTGGCCACTACAACTGATTGAATTTGGACGTGTTTTCTGACTGTTTGTTGATCCGACTGATTTCCACTCGGCTCCTTGTTTTGTAGATTTACACAGAGATGTACTCAATGCCCAATGGTGAACAAGCTCTGGAGCAGGACCAAGAGGGCGAGGACAGCGCGGAGGAGAGCGGCGAGTGGGAGTCACCAGCCGACGATGATGAAGATGAGAGCGATGAGTCGGACGATGAGGAAGTAGCCGACGCACCACCTCGTTCTGAACATCGATCCAAGCAGCACCATGATCCCGCGGGCAGGCGCGGCAAGGCTGTGGCGTCGAGCGCTCCATCTCAAAAGAGCGCTCGGTCTTCGACCCCAGAACTGGCCGAGAAGGTCACCAAGCAGCCCAAGATCAATCCTTCGAAGGCTCGGAAGACCTTGCCTAGAATCAAGATGGACGTTCCTGTTGCTTCTGGGTAAATGTTCTTCCAGTATTTTCTTGTTCCGACCGATTCTCTTGTACTGACCAAGTGGATGATGAACCTTTACAGCCCGGCCTCAGCTGCGACTGATATGGATATCGACAAGACCCCCGACGGCGAGGAAACCGACGACGCAGCTACCTCGAAAGCCAGTAAGTCTGCCCAACTCGAATTTGTTTGGACTACTGGATTGTTTGTCAGCTATCTCTATGACTTTCTCTGTTTGTTGCAGCTCCATGGGACGTTGTTGTGCTCCCGGATGATGAATAAAAGTACCGCTGAGGGGAAGGAGGAGGAGGGACAAGGAACTGAGCGGGAAAGCGCCTGAGGTCCAGGTTCCTCAGTCGACCGTGATGCCTGGGATGGCAGTCGAGCGATCGACAGATCTGGCTCGTACCAACGTTACTTTCCCTATCCCGCTGTCGACTGATTGCCCATCAGGATCAGCTGCTCAGACTTTTGCTGCACCAATACAACTCCACGCATCAGACCTAGCGACTGCTTCGATTGCTCTGCCAGCATCACTTTTCACTGCGTATCAAACCCTGGATGACCCACCGACTGCCGCCAAGGAAGCGCTTCTTCAGTTGAACCTTGTGATGGGGCAAATGAAAGTGGTGCATGAGGCCAGTCAGGTGGCCTTCAACGCCGGAGGTGCTCTGCAGACCAATGTCCAGGTTAGTTGATTTCCGATTGATAATTTTTCTTGTCTGATCACCCACTGGGGTGTGACTGTTTTGAAATTGTACAAGTCAGTTTGGGTCGACTTGAATTGAATCTTTGAACTAGTGGGGGCACTCTGAGTGCACCCACTGGGTGTAGTCCCCGATACCATAGTTGACTGCGGCAGTCGACTGTGGTGTGAGAATCTATTTTTTACTCGGACTGGGTGGACCAGGTCGAATAGAACCAGAACCAGTGGGGCATGCTAAGTGCACCCACTGGGTGTAGTCCCCGAGATCATAGTTGACTGCGGGCAGTCGACTATGGTCTGAGAACTTACAGCTTTTTTTTACAACTCACGCTGGGCAGACCATGCCGAGTGTTTTTACTCGAACCAGTGGGGGCACGCTAAGTGCACCCACTGGGTGTAGTCCCCGAGACTGCCGTTGAATGTTTGATTCGGTGGTAGTCTTAGAGTAACTGTCGCAGTGATGCCTTTTATTTCAGTCGACTGACATGTCTTCTGTATTGACCGCAGAAATCTTGTGATCTCGGTGCTCAACTTTCTACACTGAACAAGCAACAAATCAGCCTCAACCTTGATCTGGAACTGGCCAGAAAGAATCTCAAGACTGCTCGTGATGAAGTAGCTGCCATGGGAGGTAACCAATCATCAACTGTTTATCTTACTGCTGCTGGCACTTTTCATTTCCATTTTTTGAACCGAGTGACTCCACTCGAGCAGATGTATGTAGTGAAAAACGTCAACTCCAAGCCCGTCTGAAGAATGTTATTTCTTTAGAGAAAATGAAGCAGGCTTTGGAGAAGAAGGATCTGGATCTTGCTGCTGCACAGAAGGAAGCGCGAGAGAAAACGGCGCTTGCTGCCAAGAAGCTTGCTTCAGTCGGCAAGTTAGAAGAAGAGAACTCCAAACTGAAGACTGCTATTTCTGACGCCAATCGGGAGGTCGAGCGACTGAAAAAAGACAAGGACAAGCTGACTGACGAGCTTGGGAGCCTCAAAGTTAAGAAGGGCGAGTTGGAGTCTTATCTGGGCCAGCTTGCTGCAAAGCTGGTCTTAAAACTTGAAGGTACTGATGATTGACTGATTATATCGTCTTACTACGGTCGACTGTCTTATTACGGTCGACTGTCATGTATGATTAGATCGTCGACTCATCATTTACTCAACTGTGCAGAGCTTTGCCATGACTTTGAAGCGGAAACTGGGCGGGTCGAGACGGGTCTCGATCCCATAAATTGTCGTCAAGGATGATGTTGCGATGAATGTGCTGCGGTTGGAATCTCGCATGGACAGCGCGGTTGCTTATCTTGCCCACCTGAAGGCAGCGATGACTCGGGTTGATGCTGAACTCTGGCCTCAGGCAGAACTATCTCAAGACCTCGAGTCTCTGATGGCTCGACTGAATCAAATACCTGACCGAGTGCAAGAATGGAAGAAGTCATCTGCTCGCTGTGGCGGTGATGTCGCGTTGTCCCTGGTCCGAGTGCACTACAAAGACGTCAAAGAAGACAAACTGGCGGAGCTCAAGGTTGCTAACACAAAGAGGCACACTTTCTAGTCCTTCATGGACACTTTCCTTGACGCCGCCACTCGCATTGCAGACAGCATAGACCTTGATAGTTTCTGCGACCTAGCCAGTCCTTCTCCTGACGCGTGACCAATAAACATTATGCTCTACCTTTATTTGCCTCGGAATGCCGAGTGATTGTGTAACCGTTAAACTTCTTCGGGCTTGGTGCTCGAATACTTTTGATCCGTCGTCCGGAACTTTAGGATTTATCTGAACTTGGTTTATCTCTGAATATGCTTGTATTTGCCTTCGAGTGGAATTTGCTCTTCACTCGGAATAATCTTTATACTTGAGATGTAGCTATTGTACCTATGGCGCAACTCCAAGGAGAAGGTTGCAGTCGAATTGCACCTCGTCGTCCTTGCGGATAGGGATGGAGCGCACGTTGTACTTTTGGCGCAGCTACGAAGGAGCAGGTTGCAGTCGACCTGCACCTCGTCGTCCTTGCGGATAGGGATGGAGCGCACGTTGTACTCGTGGCGCAGCTCTGAAGGAGAAGGTTGCAGTCGACCTGCACCTCGTCGTCCTTGCGGATAGAGATGGATCACACGTTGTACTTGTGGCGCAGCTCCGAAGGAGGAAGTTGCAGTCGACCTGCCCCTCGTCGTCCTTGCGGATAGGGATGGAGCGCACGTTGTACTTAGGGCGCAGCTCCAAAGGAGAAGGTTGCAGTCGACCTGTACCTCGTCGTCCTTGCGGATAGGGATGGAGCGCACGTTGTACTTGTGGTGCAGCTCCGAAGGAGAAGGTTGCAGTCGACCTGCACCTCGTCGGCCTTGCGAATAGGGCATGTTTCAAACTTAGGCGAGTACTGGATTGCAGCTAGGCCCCCGAGTGGGAGGGTTGCTCACCACTCGGTAGGATTTTTGAAACTTAGGCGAGTACTGGACTGTAGCTAAGCCCCCGAGTGGGAGGGTTGCTCACCACTCGGTAGGATTTTTGAAACTTAGGCGAGTACTGGACTGCAGCTAACCCCCGAGTGAGAGGGTTGCTCACCACTCGGTAGGATTTTTCAAACTTAGGCGAGTACTGGACTGCAGCTAAGCTCCCGAGTGAGAGGGTTGCTCACCACTCGGTAGGATTTTTCAAACATAGGCGAGTACTGGACTGCAGCTAAGCCCCCGAGTGGGAGGGTTACTCACCACTCGGTAGGATTTTTCAAACTTAGGCGAGTACTGGACTGCAGCTAAGCTCCCGAGTGAGAGGGTTGCTCACCACTCGGTAGGATTTTTCAAACTTAGGCGAGTACTGGACTACAGCTAAGCTCCCGAGTGAGAGGGTTGCTCACCACTCGGTAGGATTTTTCAAACTTAGGCGAGTACTGGACTACAGCTAAGCCCCCGAGTGAGAGGCTTGCTCACCACTCGGTAGGATTTTTCAAACTTAGGCGAGTACTGGACTGCAGCTAAGCCCCCGAGTGAGAGGCTTGCTCACCACTCAGTAGGATTTTTCAAACTTAGGCGAGTACTGGACTGCAGCTAAGCCCCCGAGTGAGAGGCTTGCTCACCACTCGGTAGGATTTTTCAAACTTAGGCGAGTACTGGACTGCAGCTAAGCCCCCGAGTGAGAGGCTTGCTCACCACTCGGTAGGATTTTTCAAACTTAGGCGAGTAATGGACTGGAGCTATGCCCCCAAGTGAGAGGCTTGCTCATCACTCGGTAGGATTTTTCAAACTTAGGCGAAACGGATTTGCGGCTAAGCCCCCGAGTGAGAGGCTTGGTCATCACTCGGTAGGATTTTTCAAACTTATGCGAAAGGGATTCGCGGCTAAGTCACCCACTGGGGGATTTGAGACGCAAACATAAGCAACAACAATCGTTTAAGAAGACTGTAAAGCTCTTGTCTTTGATAAACAAACTACAAAGGTATTTCTTATTACATCTCGTCAGAATGAGTACTTCAGTATAAAAGGGGCGGAGTAGCTCCGCATTCCAAGCCCGTGGCTCGTCTTTCTGATGCTCGACATTGTAAAGATGGTATGCCCCATTGTGGAGAACTCTGGTGACGATGAAGGGACCTTCCCAAGCGGGGGCGAGCTTGTGTGGTTTCTGCTGATCCACTTGAAGAACCAAGTCTCCCTCTTGAAAGGCTCGACCCCTCACGTTTCTGGCATGGAATCGACGCAAGTCTTGCTCATAAATGGTCGACCGGATTAAGGCCATCTCTCTTTACTCTTCTAGGAGATCAACTGCGTCCTGTCGGGCCTGTTCTGCTTAATCTTCAAAGAAAAGCTCGACTCGGGGTGCATTGTGAAGCAAGTCACTCGGTAGAACAACTTCAGCTCCATAGACCAAGAAGAATGGAGTTCGGCCAGTCGACCGATTGGGAGTTGTCCTCAATCCCAAAGAACTGATGGAAGTTCATCAACCCAGGCGCCTGCTACATGCTTGAGATCACGCATCAATCGGGGTTTCAGTCCTTTGAGAATCAAGCCATTTGCTCTTTCTGCTTGTCCATTCGACTGGGGGTGGGCGACTGAAGCGTAGTCGACTCCAGTGCCTTGGGAAGCATAGAAAGCTCTGAACTCATCAGAATCGAAGTTCGATCTGCTGTTAGTGATGATGCTGTGCGGAACCCCATATCTGAATGTCAACTCTCTGATGAAGCTGACGGCGGTACTGGCTTCAATATTCTTGATAGGCTTGGCTTCAATCCATTTGGTAAACTTGTCGACTGCTACAAGCACATGAGTAAAGCCGCTCCTACCGGTCCTCAGGGGTCCAACCATATCCAACCCCCAAACAGCAAAGGGCCAGACGAGTGGATGGTCTTCAGGGCTGACGCAGGCTTGTGGGACATATTGGAGTAGAACTGGCAGCCTTCACATTTGTCGACTATATCTTTCGCCATTTCATTTGCTCGTGGCCAATAAAATCCAGCTCAGTATGCTTTGGCCACAATGGTCCGAGAGGACGCATGGTGGCCACAGGTCCCCGAGTGGATGTTGTTGAGGATCACTCGACCTTCTTCTGGTGTTATGCATTTCTGGCTGACTCCAGTTACACTTTCTCTGAACAGTTGTCCCCTTATTACAGTAAAGGCTTTGGATCGACGGACGATCTGTCGAGCCTCCTCTTCATCCTCTGGGAGTTCCTTCCTAAGGATATACGCAATGTATGGCACTGTCCAGTCGGGAGTGATGACCAAAACCTCCATGATCAAGTCGACCACGGCTGGGACTTCGACTTAAGTCGGATCTGTGACACTCTTAGGCTGCGGGGGCTCTTCAGTGAAAGGATCTTCTTGAACTGAAGGTGTATGAATGTGTTCCAAAAACACATTGCTGGGAATGGCTTCTCTCTTGGAACCTATCTTCGCCAAATCATCGGCTGCTTGATTTTTCAGTCGGGGTATATGATGGAGCTCTAACCCCTCAAACTTCTTTTCCAACTTCCTCACCGCATTGCAGTAACTAGTCATAGCTGGGCTTCTGACGTCCCACTCCTTCATCACTTGATTAACTACCAAATCTAAGTCATCGTAGACCATGAGGCGACGGACACCGAGTGAAATGGCCATACGTAACCCATATAAGAGTGCTTCATATTCCGCTTCGTTATTGGAGGAATCAAAGTGAATCTGGAGAACATATCTGAGCTTGTCTCCTCGGGGGGATACCAGTACCACCCCAACACCGGAACCATTCAGCATCTTGGAGCCATCAAAGAACATGGTCCAGTGCTCTGAGTGGACTTGAGTCGGCAGTTGCTGTTCGATCCACTCGGCGAGGAAATCTGCTATTGCTTGGGACTTGATAGCTTTCTTTGCCTCAAACTTGATATCCAAGGGAAGGAGTTCAATCGCCCACTTTGCCACTCGACCAGTTGCATCTCTGTTGTTCAGAATCTCTGATAATGGAGCATCACTGACGACTGTAATGGAGTGGTCAGAGAAATAGTGTGCAACCTTTGGTCATGTAAATCCCATAAACGAGCTTCTGATAATGTGGATATCTTTGCTTTGATGGAGTCAGAACTTCGGAAACATAATATACTGGGCGTTGAACTTTATAGGCTTTTCCTTCTTCTTCCCGCTCGACCGTAAGTACTGTACTGACAACTTGTCCAGTGGCTACAATGTAAAGCAGTAAAGGCTCTTTGCTGATCGGGGCAGCAAGCACCGACTAGGTGGAAAGTAGAGCTTTGAGCTCTACAAACGCTGTATCAGCTTCAGGAGTCCACTCGAACTTATCAGACTTCTTCATCAGTCGGTAAAGAGGCAATGCCTTTTCACCGAGGTGAGAAATGAATCGACTTAAGGTGGCCAAACAACCAGTAAGCTTCTGAACATCATGCACACGCACAGGGCGTTTCATCCGGAGTATGGCACCAACTTTCTTTGGGTTAGCGTCGATCCCTCGTTCGGAAACGAGGAAACCGAGTAATTTTCCGCCCGGAACTCTGAATGTGCACTTTGACGGATTAAGCTTGATATCATACCTTCTGAGGTTGGCAAAAGTTTCAGCAAGGTCAGCCATCAAGTCGGAACCCTTACGTGACTTGACCACAATGTCATCCATGTACGCTTCCACATTCCGACTGATCTGAGTGAGTAAACACTTCTGAATCATCCTCATGAATGTGGCTCCAGCGTTCTTCAGGCCGAATGGCATGGTGACATAACAGAAGCACCCGAACGGAGTGATGAAAGCTGTTTTTATCTCATCGGGTCCATACAGTCGGATCTGATGATACCCGGAATAGGCGTCCAAAAAGGACAAGCGCTCACACCCCGCAGTCGAGTCGACTATTTGGTCGATGCGGGGGAGAGGAAAATGATCTTTTGGGCAGGCCCGATTGATATGCTTGAAGTCAATGCATATGCGAAGTGAGTCGTCCTTCTTGGGGACCATGACAACATTGGCGAGCCACTCGAAGTGGTAGATCTCTCGGATAAACTCAGCTGCCAGGAGCCGAGCCACTTCTTCACCAATTGCTTTTCTCTTCTGTACGGCGGACCGTCAAAGATGTTCCTTGACTGGTTTCACTTTTGGGTCGACTCGCAGACGATGCTCAGCCAGCCCCCTAGGAACACCCAGCATGTCAGAAGGTTTCCATGCAAAGATGTCCCAGTTCTCACGGAGGAACTGGATGAGCGCTTCTTCCTATTTGGAGTCGAGTGTTGTTGAAATGTGAGTCGGAGCAGCATTGGGATCGGTCGGGTGAATATGAATCGGCTTCGTTTCACCAGACGACTGAAATGCAGAGTCTGTGGCAGGCTTCTTAGCTCGCAACAAATCACTCGGATCTGCATTTTTTTATATTCCTGCAATTCTACTACTGCCATTTGTGCATCGGCGATCTTTGAGCCCTTCTGGAAGCACTCTTCTGCCTTCTTCCGATTGCCAGTGATAGTGATCACTCCTCTGGGACCAGGCATCTTCAATTTGAGGTACACGTAACATGGTCGAGCCATAAAACGTGCATAAGCAGGCCTGCCCAGAATAGCATGATAAGCACTCTGGAAATCCACGACTTCAAACGTCAACTTTTCTTTGCGGTAATTCTTGGAATCACCAAAAACCACATCGAGGGCGATCTGGCCGAGTGACTCAGCCTTCTTGCCAGGAATAACCCCATGGAAACTCATATTGCTTTTAGTCTGGACATCGGAATGCCCATTCCCTTCAAGGTCTCCGCATACAGTATATTTAGGCCGCTGCCACCATCCATCAGAATCTTAGTCAACCGAGTGCCTTCGACAACTGGGTCGACCACCAACGCTTGCCTCCCAGGGGTGGCTATGTGTGCTGGGTGATCAGACTGGTCGAATGTAATGGCAGTCTGAGACCACTTCAAATAACTGGGTGTCGCCGGAGCGACCATGTTCACTTCTCTGTTAATGACTTTCAGTCGACTTTTGCTCTCAACATCAGCAAAAATCATCAGAGTGGAATTGACGTTGGGGAAACCATTATCGTCTTGTTCCTTGTCTTCACTCTTGTCCGACTCCTTCTCTTTCTCCTTGGGCTGTTTCTCTCGGAACTGCTGAATCAGGAGCCGACACTGTCGAGTGGTGTGTTTAGGGTAAATGAAATTACCCTCTTCATCTTTTTTGGTATGGATGTGGCAGGGTAAATCCAACACATCATTTCCGTCTTGATCTTTGACCTTCTTGGGGTTCCATGGCCCTTTGGGCTTCCCCTTGAACTTTTCCTGGGTCACGGCTAAGGCTTCTCCAGGAGTAGTTGGCTCGGCTTTGCGCTTCTACTTCCGACTGGAGTTCCCCCCTCCAGTTTCGTGGGCGACTGTTTTGTGCTTGCCACTCCGGAGCCGATCCTCCTCTTCACCATTAGCATACTTGGTGGCGATTTCCATCATTCGACTCAAAGACATATCTCCGGTCCGACCGAACTTCAGGTTCAATTCTCGATACTTGACACCTTCCTTAAAGGCAGAAACTGCTTGGTGGTCTGACACATTCTCCACCATGTGGTGCAACGTGATCCATCTCTGGATATAATCTCTTAAGGTTTCATTCGGCTTATGCACGCAGGATTGCAACTCTGTTAACCCCGCTGGTCATTTGCATGTACCTTCAAAGGTTCTAACAAACACTCGGGCGAGTTCCTCCCAACTATATATGCTGCCAGGTGCTAACTCATTCAACCATGCCCTGGCCGAGCCCTCCAACATCAGAGGAAGGTGCTTCATGGCCACTTCATCATTGCCGCCACCAATCTGAACAGCCACTCGATAGTCCTCAAGCCAAGTATCAGGCTTGGACTCACCAGTGAACTTGCTGACTCCAGTCCCCAACCTGAAGTTGGGAGGAATCACTGTGGCCCTGAAGGCCCTGCTAAAACACTCGGGACCTGAAACATGCACTCTGCTGCCAGTCGGGTAATCTCTGTCATGGTCTTCTCTGTGCGCTCTGTTCCTGTCAACCAGACCTTGAACGAGAATAGATCTCGCGTCAAAGCCCGGCTCCCAGGGGTCGACTGGAATCCTTCGCCCACCACTGTGAGGGCGTCTGTCATCGTGTTGCCGAGGCGCGTATGACCCACTCCTTGGGGGAGGCATGGGCACTCGATGACGATCATCGCGGTCGAGTCGGTGATCATACTGCTCACGGTTTCTGTACTGATCCCGTCGATCTCCACGCCCCTCACGCCTTGGAGGCGATCTTGGGCTGTGAGCCGACTGAACTGTGTCTGCCATTACAGATCTACTATGAATCCTATTCCGAGACTGTGACACTGCTGTGTTCTGTTCTCCCGCCGCCCGGAGCAAAGCCCGGATCTACATCAAACCTCTGCCAGCTTCCGACTGGGAAGGCTGAATCGACTCCGCTATTCGGGCCGCAGCTGTGAGATTCTGAATCGGAGTTCGATATACCTGAGTCGGAGGGGGAAAAAGTTGTCCTCGACTGGACTCAGGAACCCGCTGCCGAGCACGCTCGTTGAGTGCATGCTGGAGGTTCTCCACTCGAGTGCGCTCAGCCAAGTTGGCCAGGCGCGCCTCCTCCAAGGCCCGGGCCTTGGCGGTTTCTCCAACGATAGGAGTGTGAACTGCATCCATGTTACGGCGGCGAAGCTCTTCCCTCTGCTACGAAGAGAGGGGCTCGGGCGGTACTCCTCATGGACATGCGATGGATCGCCTCCGCCATCACCACCGTCGTCGCGGGGGAAGCCAGGTGGACTGCATGGTCCGTTGACCATCAGGACTTCCACCGCGGGGTCACTGCTATCGCACTCGGATGCAGTCTCGACGGAGCCAGTCGAACAGGCCGTAGAGAGTTTCGTCGGGATCGATTGCCGCGACTTGTGGGGTGGCTGACTGGCGAGCCACCACGTGCCTCACCCACTGCTGGAGCCGCGACTGACCGGAACGCTTGCGCCGGCGAGCAGCAGGGAGTGAAGACGTCACAGGAGCCGACCGATACTGAGTCGACGGCTGCCGCAGAAGGATGCCGCGGACGCACGCGCGAAAGTTTGTTGCCCCGCGGACAGGGAGCGCCTCGACGTCGAGTGGAGCCTCTTGGAGCCAAGTGGAGTCGTCGGCGATGAACACGAGCGCACCGAGACGGATCTCGCGGCCCTCGGCCAATCCTCCGCCAGAAACCATGTTGATGGGGATCGGAAAAATTGCAACTTCTCCAACAAGTCGCTAAGACACCTGCCCCACGGTGGGCGCCAACTGTCGTGGTACTAAGACTGACAGTAGAATATGGGGGTAAGTATGGAGAGGCAAGATCCTAGCTATAGTGAAGTTGTACACACGAGTTTTACGAGTTCAGGCCCTTCTCAGAAGAAGTAACAACCCTACGTCTCGGAGCCCGGAGGTGGTCGACTGGATTATGTATATGTGTGTTTACAGGGGTGCCAACCCTTGTCCCAGAGGAGGGGGTGGCTTATATAGAGTGCGCCAGGACCCCAACTCCGCTCCGTTACACAGGGTTCAATGTTCATAAAGAGAGAGCGTTACAGGTAACGTCTGTAATAAAGTGCTGTAAATGATCATTAAATATATGAGTAAACGCCCGACCGTTGCTGAGCAGAGCGGCTTTAGGTCTTCTGCATGTCGAGTGGTTTAATGGTCGAGTGACCTAAATAAGGAGGGGTCTCCGAGTGAATGGTAGGTCGAGTGGATTTCACTCGACACCTTTGTTGGGCCCCCTCTATTTACTCTTGAACTTCTTTGCTTCTAGGACAAGGACCTTAGGTAGGATGTATAGGTCAGGCCTATTACCCTACCCCAGGTTTATGTCCTCATCACCGCCGCGTGTCCCGAACGCGGAGAGGAAGAAGAAACAGTCAAAGAGAGGCCCGAGTGTATCGGAGACGATGGACGCGTCGACAACCGCGAGCTTGGTCTCTCTCAAACAGACGATCGAAGGGGGAACGAAAGAAATCAAAGAGCGAACCGCCGTGCGCCTAGCTCGTGAATTCAATCCGCGCACGTTCCAGAAGACAATCTTTAGGTTACAATCCATAGAAAGGAGGGGGGGCGCCGAGGGAAGGACAGAGGTGGAGGGTCCCTAGGATGGGATCAAGATCGGTGACACCGGCGCATGGTCGAGGAGCTGCGTGAGTCCGCGAGGTATGTGCCATCCATAATAGTCCGCAAAAGCCTGCACCATGTCTTCCGCCAGGGGCCGCGCGAAGAGCTGGGCGTACTTGGCCAGAATGGAGTCATCAACCTGTCCCTCCTCTTCTAGGAGTCCAAGACGGCGGAGCAACACCTTCTTGGCCTTCGTCTCCGAATCGAGGCCGCAATCGGCCTTGGCGATCCGGCTACTCCGCCGAGGTGTGAAGTTGGGCGGGACCGCGTTCCGGCGACGCCGCGGGGCCGGCATGGGCTGAGGAAGGACCGACGCAGTCTCTTGCGTTACGCTATCGAGCAGGGAACGTAGAGAGGGCCGTTGCATGGCCTCGGGGCCCGTGGCATGCACAGCGGGGCCTGCATCAGCGGCTGGGGAGGGAGCGGGCCGCGGATCCGAGGTGGGGGAGCGGGGAATTGGCCTGGGGCCCCGCGCACCAGGAGGTGAGAAAACGATCGAACCAACCAGCGGCGAGACCGCGGGTGTGGTGCAAGGAGGGGACAGGCGGTCCAACGTGACCGGGTCAGCAACCGCATCCGAGCGAGGGGACAGGCAATCGTCCTGGGGAGGGGCGCCAGGGTAGAAGGCTCCAGAATCAGCTCCTGGCCCCGCGCGGAGGCGGGAAGGTGAGGGCGGGGTGGTGGGGGACACGCCAGCACCGTCCAAATTGCACAGTGAAGACGGCCCTGGCGGGCCCGGCTCGGAGCACGCGAGGCGGGAGGGGCCAATGGGCGGGGAAGGGCTCCCGCAAAGTGCCAGCTGTCGGGAGTTTGAACACGGACCAGATCCCGGGGGGACAGCACAGGATCAGAGGCCACTTTATCTGGCCCCACATCGAGATTCCCATGCTTTTCCAGAGCCATGGCAGGACGTAAGCGGTCAGAAATGCGGCCCGCCGGGTGGTGGGAGGAAGCGGTGGGGGAGGGGGAGGGACCCAGGATGCCCTGCCAACCCCGGAGGGGGGGGTGTCGACGGCGACGAGCGCCGGTGGCCGCACCAGCAGTGGAGGAGCCGCGCCAGCCCGAGGCACGGGGTGGAGAGGGGAAGCTGTGGTGGGCAGGGCCAAGCAGGAGTGCACGGGGGGGAGCGTGATGGCTCCTCGTCAGAACCAGGGGCCGCCGGCGGGGAAGGCGGCGGCGGCGGGGGAAGACGAAAGTCGACCGAGCGGCGAACGTGGATGTCGACCGGCCAGCGGAGCAGATGGAGCGCGAAGCGCTCGGCACGGTCTGGGTCAGCGTTCGGCGAGACGGCATCAGGCTCGGGGAGGAACAACACAGAGGTACGAGGGATGGCATCCGGGTTCGGCGTCCAGGCCGAGAGGCGGAAAACCGACGTGTCGCTGCCGTCGCGGGTCTCCGGCGCGAGGTCCTCAATGATACAGTACGGGGAGAGCAGCCGCTCCGCCGACGCCCGGCGCCAGCCATGCTCCGGGATACCACGGAGCTCGATGTCGACGCGCAGACGAAGGGTGAGCGGCTCGGCGCCGGCGGAACGGCTCTAGGGGTGGAACAGCAACCGGAAGTGCCGGGTGCGGACTGGCCGCTCGGCAACACGAGCCCGCACCGCCGCGTCTCGGAAACGCACCAGAAACTCGCCCTGGGGCGGAGGTGGACCGAGAAGGCGTCCGCAGGGAGGCTGAACCGCTCGTGGAGCGCAGCGGCGACGTCGTCGCGACCGACGCCCGTGCGGTTGCCCGCTACGATCACCACTAGGGCGTGCTCAAGGGCCTCCTCAGTGGCGACGATCTCCGGCGAGCGGTCCAGGAAGCAGAGCTTGTTGGAAATATGCCTAGAGGCAATAATAAATGGTTATTATTACATTTCTTTGTTCATGGTAATTGTCTATTGTTCATGCTATAATTGTATTGTCCGGAAATCGTAATACATGTGTGAATACATAGACCACAACGTGTCCCTAGTAAGCCTCTAGTTGACTAGCTCGTTGATCAACAGATAGTCATGGTTTCCTGACTATGGACATTGGATGTCGTTGATAACGGGATCACATCATTAGGAGAATGATGTGATGGACAAGACCCAATCCTAAGCATAGCATAAAAGATCGTGTAGTTTCGTTTGCTAGAGCTTTTCCAATGTCAAGCATCTTTTCCTTAGACCATGAGGTCATGCAACTCCCGGATACCGTAGGAGTGCTTTGGGTGTGCCAAACGTCACAACGTAACTGGGTGACTATAAAGGTGCACTACGGGTATCTCCGAAAGTGTCTGTTGGGTTGGCACGGATCGAGACTGGGATTTGTCACTCCGTGTGACGGAGAGGTATCTCTGGGCCCACTCGGTAATGCATCATCATAATGAGCTCTATGTGACTAAGGCGTTAGTCACGGGATCATGCATTGCGATATGAGTAAAGAGACTTGCCGGTAACGAGATTGAACAAGGTATTGGGATACCGACGATCGAATCTCGGGCAAGTAACATACCGATGGACAAAGGGAATTGTATACGGGCTTGATTGAATCCTCGACATCGTGGTTCATCCGATGAGATCATCGTGGAACATGTGGGAGCCAACATGGGTATCCAGATCCCGCTGTTGGTTATTGACTGGAGAGGCGTCTCGGTCATGTTTGCATGTCTCCCGAACCCGTAGGGTCTACACACTTAAGGTTCGGTGACGCTAGGGTTGTAGAGATATGTGTATGCGGAAACCCGAAGTTGTTCGGAGTCCCGGATGAGATCCCGGACGTCACGAGGAGTTCCGGAATGGTCCGGAGGTAAAGAATTATATATAGGAAGTCAAGTTTCGGCCACCGGGAAAGTTTCGTGGGTTACCGGTATTGTACCGGGACCACCGGAAGGGTCCCGGGGATCCACCGGGTGGGGCCACCTATCCCGGAGGGCCCCGTGGGCTGAAGTGGGAAGGGAACCAGCCCCTAGTGGGCTGGGCGCCCCCCATGGGCCTTCCCTCTGCGCCTAGGGTTGGAAACCCTAGGGCAAGGGGGCGCCCCACTTGCCTTGGGGGGCAAGGCACCCCCTTGCCGCCGCCCCCCCACCAGATGGGGTTTTGGCCGGCGCCCCCCTCCCAGGGGGCCTATATAAAGGGGGGAGGGAGGGCAGCAATATCTCAGCCTTGGGCGCCTCCCTCCTCCCCTGCTACACCTCTCTCTCTCGTAGAAGCTCGGCGAAGCCCTGCCGGCATCCCGCTACATCCACCACCACGCCGTCGTGCTGCTGGATCTCCATCAACCTCTCCTTCCCCCTTGCTGGATCAAGAAGGAGGAGACGTCGCTGCACCGTACGTGTGTTGAACGCGGAGGTGCCGTCCGTTCGGCACTCGGTCATCGGTGATTTGAATCACGGCGAGTACGACTCCGTCATCCACGTTCATTGGAACGCTTCCGCTCGCGATCTACAAGGGTATGTAGATGCACTCTTTTCCCCTCGTTGCTAGTATACTTCATAGATGCATCTTGGTGAGCGTAGGAAAATTTTAAAATTATGCTACGATTCCCAACAGTGGCATCATGAGCCAGGCCTATGCGTGGTTACTATGCATGAGTAGAACACAAAGAAGTTGTGGGCGTTGATGTTGCAAATTCTTCTTGCCACTACTAGTCGTTTCTTGTTTCGGCGGCATTGTAGGATGAAGCGGCCCGGACCGACCTTACACGTACGCTTACGTGAGACAGGTTCCACCGACTGACATGCACTAGATGCATAAGGTGGCTAGCGGGTGTCTGTCTCTCCTACTTTAGTCGGAACGGATTCGATGAAAAGGGTCCTTATGAAGGGTAAATAGAAATTGGCAAATCACGTTGTGGTCATACGTAGGTACGAAACGTTCTTGCTAGAAACCTACAAACCACGTAAAAACTTGCAACAAGAATTAGAGGACGTCTAACTTGTTTTTGCAGCATGTGTTATGTGATGTGATATGGCCAGAAGATGTGATGAATGATATATGTGATGTATGAGATTGATCATATTCTTGTAATAGGAATCACGACTTGCATGTCGATGAGTATGACAACCGGCAGGAGCCATAGGAGTTGTCTTTATTATTTTGTATGACCTGCGTGTCATTAATAACGCCATGTAAATTACTTTACTTTGTTGCTAAACGCGTTAGCCATAGAAGTAGAAGTAATCGTTGGCGTGACGACTTCATGAAGACACAATGATGGAGATCATGATGATGGAGATCATGGTGTCATGCCGGTGATGAAGATGATCATGGTGCCCCGAAGATGGAGATCAAAGGAGCATAATGATATTGGCCATATCATGTCACTATTTGACTGCATGTGATGTTTATCATGTTTTTGCATCTTATTTGCTTAGAACGACGGTAGTAAGTAAGATGACCCCTTATGATAATTTCAAGAAAAGTGTTCACCCTAACTGTGCACCGTTGCGAAGGTTCGTTGTTTCGAAGCACTACGTGATGATCGGGTGTGATAGATTCTAACGTTCACATACAACGGGTGTTGACGAGCCTAGCATGTACAGACATGGCCTCGGAACACACGCAATACACTTAGGTTGACTTGACGAGCCTAGCATGTACAGACATGGCCTCGGAACACGGAGGACCGAAAGGTCGAGCATGAGTCGTATAGAAGATACGATCAACATGGAGATGTTCACCGATCTTGACTAGTCCGTCTCACGTGATGATCGGACACGGCCTAGTTGACTCGGATCATGTTTCACTTAGATGACTAGAGGGATGTCTATCTAAGTGGGAGTTCATTGAGTAATTTGATTAGATGAACTTAATTATCATGAACTTAGTCTAAAATCTTTACACTATGTCTTGTAGATCAAATGGCCAACGTTGTCCTCAATTTCAACGCGTTCCTAGAGAAAACCAAGCTGAAAGATGATGGCAGCAACTATACGGACTGGGTCCGGAACCTGAGATCATCCTCATAGTAGCCAAGAAAGATTATGTCTTAGAAGCACCGCTAGGTGAAGCACCAATCCCAGAGAACCAAGACGTTATGAACGCTTGGCAGCAGCGTGCTGATGATTACTCCCTCGTTCAGTGCGGCATGCTTTACAGCTTAGAACCGGGTCTCCAAAAGCGTTTTGAGAAACATGGAACATATGAGATGTTCGAGGAGCTGAAATTGGTTTTCCAAGCTCATGCCCGGGTCGAGAGATATGAAGTCTCCGACAAGTTCTTCAGCTGTAAAATGGAGGAGAATAGTTCTGTTAGTGAGCACATACTCAGAATGTCTGGGTTGCACAACCGCTTGACTCAGCTGGGAGTTAATCTCCCGGATGACGCGGTCA
The DNA here is from genome assembly GCF_002575655.3 of Aegilops tauschii subsp. strangulata. Lineage (NCBI taxonomy): Eukaryota > Viridiplantae > Streptophyta > Magnoliopsida > Poales > Poaceae > Aegilops > Aegilops tauschii. The sequence goes on from NC_053040.3 coordinate 184,868,712, forward strand.
TTGACAGAATCCTCCAGTCGCTTCCACCAAGCTACAAGAGCTTTGTGATGAACTACAATATGCAGGGGATGGAAAAGGCCATTCCCGAGGTATATTCAATGCTGAAATCAGCGGAGGTGGAGATCAGAAAAGAACATCAAGTGTTGATGGTGAATAAAACCACTAAGTTCAAGAAGGGCAAGGGTAAGAAGAACTTCAAGAAGGACGGCAAGGGAGTTGCCGCGCCCGGTAAGCCAGTTGCCGGGAAGAAGTCGAAGAATGGACCCAAGCCTGAAACTGAGTGCTTTTATTGCAAGGGAAGTGGTCACTGGAAGCGGAACTGCCCCAAGTACTTAGCGGACAAGAAGGCCGGCAACACCAAAGGTATATGTGATATACATGTAATTGATGTGTACCTTACCAGTACTCGTAGTAGCTCCTGGGTATTTGATACCGGTGCGGTTGCTCATATTTGTAACTCAAAACAGGAACTACGGAATAAACGGAGACTGGCGAAGGACGAGGTGACGATGCGCGTCGGGAATGGTTCCAAGGTCGATGTGATCGCCGTCGGCACGCTACCTCTGCATCTACCCACGGGATTAGTTTTAAACCTCAATAATTGTTATTTAGTGCCAGCTTTGAGCATGAACATTGTATCTGGATCTCGTTTAATTCGAGATGGCTACTCATTTAAATCCGAGAATAATGGTTGTTCTATTTATTTGAGAGATATGTTTTATGGTCATGCCCCGCTGGTCAATGGTTTATTTTTGATGAATCTCGAACGTGATGATACACATATTCATAGTGTGAATACCAAAAGATGTAAAGTTGATAACGATAGTCCCACATACTTGTGGCACTGCCTCCTTGGTCACATTGGTGTCAAGCGCATGAAGAAGCTCCATGCAGATGGACTTTTGGAGTCTCTTGATTACGAATCATTTGACACGTGCGAACCATGCCTCATGGGTAAGATGACCAAGACTCCGTTCTCCGGAACAATGGAGCGAGCAACCATACATACCGATGTGTGCGGTCCAATGAGTGTTGAGGCTCGCGGAGGATATCGTTATGTTCTCACTCTTACTGATGACTTAAGTAGATATGGGTATGTCTACCTAATGAAACACAAGTCTGAAACCTTTGAAAAGTTCGAGGAATTTCAGAGTGAGGTTGAGAATCAACGTGACAGGAAAATAAAATTCTTACGATCAGATCGTGGTGGAGAATATTTAAGTCACGAGTTTGGTACACACTTAAGGAAATGTGTAATAGTTTCACAACTCACGCCGCCTGGAACACCTCAGAGAAATGGTGTGTCCGAACGTCGTAATCGCACTCTATTGGATATGGTGCGATCTATGATGTCTCTTACCGATTTACCGCTCTCATTTTGGGGCTATGCTTTAGAGACTGCCGCATTCACTTTAAATAGGGCTCCGTCGAAATCCGTTGAGACGACACCGTATGAATTATGGTTTGGGAAGAAACCTAAGCTGTCATTTCTAAAAGTTTGGGGATGCGATGCTTATGTCAAGAAACTTCAACCTGAAAAGCTCGAACCCAAGTCGGAGAAATGCGTCTTCATAGGATACCCTAAGGAAACTATTGGGTACACCTTCTACCTCAGATCCGAAGGCAAGATCTTCGTTGCCAAGAACGGGTCCTCTCTAGAGAAGGAGTTTCTCTCGAAAGAATTGAGCGGGAGGAAAGTGGAACTTGATGAGGTGATAGTCACCCCTTCCGAACCGGAAAGTAGCGCAGCGCGGGAAGATGTTCCTGTGGTGCCTGCACCGACTGGGGAGGAAGTTAATGATGATGATCATGAAGCTTCGGATCAAGTTACTACTAAACTTCGTAGGTCCACAAGGACACGTTCCGCACCAGAGTGGTACGGCAACCCTGTCCTAGAAATCATGTTGTTAGACAACGGTGAACCTTCGAACTATGAAGAAGCGATGGCGGGCCCGGATTCCGACAAATGGCTAGAAGCCATGAAATCCGAGATAGGATCAATGTATGAAAACGAAGTATGGACTTTGACTGACTTGCCCAATGATCGGCGAGCCATAGAAAACAAATGGATCTTTAAGAAGAAGACGGACGCGGATGGTAATGTGACCATCTATAAGGCTCGACTTGTCGCTAAGGGTTATCGACAAGTTCAAGGGGTTGACTACGATGAGACTTTCTCACCCGTAGCGAAGCTGAAGTCCGTCCGAATCATGTTAGCAATTGCCGCATACTATGATTATGAGATATGGCAGATGGACGTCAAAACGGCATTCCTTAATGGCTTCCTTAAGGAAGAGTTGTATATGATGCAGCCGGAAGGTTTTGTCGATCCTAAGAATGCTAACAAAGTATGCAAGCTCCAGCGCTCAATCTATGGGCTGGTGCAAGCATCTCGGAGTTGGAACATTCGCTTTGATGAGATGATCAAAGCGTTTGGGTTTACACAGACTTATGGAGAAGCCTGTGTTTACAAGAAAGTGAGTGGGAGCTCTGTAGCATTTCTCATATTATATGTGGATGACATACTATTGATGGGAAATGATATAGAATTCTTGGAAAGTATAAAGGCCTATTTGAATAAGTGTTTTTCAATGAAGGACCACTACTGGAATCAGCTAATTTGCCATCTACCAGCTCTTTGCCGTCTACTAGCTGACGGCAAAGAAGCTCTTTGCCATCAGCTACCAAAAGCAGACGGCAAAGAAACGGCAGACGACAAAGAAGCTCTTTGCCATCTGCGAGCTCTTTGCCCTCTGCCAGCAGACGGCAAAGAATCTTTGCCGTCCGCTGGCAGACGGCAAAGAGTGAGGTGGCCCCCACCCCCCGCCCGTTTGGGAAAAACTTAACGGCCCACCTCTTTGCCGTCTGCTAGCACACGGCAAAGAGGCAAAAAGGCGGACGGCAAAGAGAGGCGGACGGCAAAGAGGGCACTACCTAACGGCCCGTACCCCCCCGCCCGTTACTCAGTTTCTCCTCGCGCCGTTCTCGCCGCCGCCGCCGCCCACCGCGCGCCGCCGCCCCCACCACTCGCCGCCGCCCCACCGCCCGTCGCCCCCGCCGCCCGTCGCCCGCCGTCGCCCCGCCGCCCCGTCACCCCCGCCGCCCCGTCGCCCCCCCGCCCCGGCTCCCCGCCGCCCCGGGGCCCCGCCGCCCCACCGCCCCGTCGCCCCCCCGCCCCGGCCCCCCGCCGCCCCGGCCCCCCTCGCGCCCCGCGCCCCACCGCCCCGGGCCCAGCCCCCCGCCGCCCCAGGCCGCCTCCTCCACCGCCCCGCCCCCCTCCTCCACCGGCCCTGCCCCAGGTGAGCCCCCCTTTTTTCTTTTTTTTTTCTGTTTTTTTCCTTTTTAGTTTTAGTTTTAGTTTAGATTTAGTTTTAGTTGTAGTTTTAGGTTTAGTTTTAGTTTAGTTTTAGTTTTAGGTTTAGTTTAGTTTAGTTTGAGGAAAGAAGAAGAAGAAGAGAAAAAGAGGAGAGGATGAAAAGAAGAAGAGGAAAAAGGAAAGGAAGAAGAAGAAGAGGAGGAGGAGGAGAAAAAAGAAGAAGAAGAAGAAGAAGAAGAAGAAGAAGAAGAAGAAGAAGAAGAAAAAAGAGGAGAGGAGGAGAAGAAGAAGAAGAAGAAGAGGAAAAAGGAAAGGAAGAAGAAGAGGAGGAGGAGGAGAAGAAAAAAGAAGAAGAGGAAGAAGAAGAAGAAAAAAGAGGAGAGGAGGAGAAGAAGAAGAGGAAAAAGGAAAGGAAGAAGAAGAAGAGGAGGAGGAGGAGAAAAAAGAAGAAGAGGAAGAATAGGAAGAAGAAGAAAAGGAAAAAAGAGGAAAAACCCCGACCCGACACGGCACCCCGACCCCGACCCGGCACCCCGACCCCGACCCGGCACCCCGACACGACACCCCGACCCCTAGACCCCGACCCCGACACCCCGACCCCAACCCCGACCCCGACACCCCGACCCCGAGCCTGACCCGACACCCCGACCCCAACACCGACACGGCACCCCGACCCCGACCCGGCACCCCGACCCCGACCTCGACACCCCGACCCCGAGCCTGACCTGACACCCCGACCCCGACACCGACACGGCACCCCGACCCCGACCCGACACCCCGACCCCGAGACCCCGACCCCGACACCCCGACCCCGAGCCTGACCCGACACCCCGACCCCGACACCGACACGGCACCCCGACCCCGACCCGGCACCCCGACCCCGACCCCGACCCCGACACCCCGACCCCGAGCCTGACCCGACACCCCGACCCCGACACCGACACGGCACCCCGACCCCGACCCGGCACCCCGACCCCGAGACCCCGACCTCGACACCGACCCCGACACCCCGACCCCGACCCCGAGCCTGACCCGACACCCCGACACCGACACGACACCCCGACCCCGACCCGACACCCCGACCCCGACACCCCGACCCCGACACGGCACCCCGAGACCGACACGACACCCCGACCCCCGACACCTCCCGAAAAGGTGTTCTTTGGCCTTCCAGGAGCCGACGGGGTCATATATTTGTGAATTATTAGTTAGGTCATATATCTTTCGATTTTGTTATGAAAAACATCATATATAATTGTGTTGATCGGGTAGTTTTAAATGTGCAGTTGTTTCATCGCTGCGAGGTTTGGTGTTCGACGACCTCGCCGTGCGTTTGACGAGCTCTGCCCCTTCGTTCGTGGGTGAGCACAAATGACATGTCCTCCTCCCCCATTAATTATTTTATCTATTCCGATGAAACTTGATAGCTAGCTATATATGTGTCTTGAATCATCAGTATGCGTAACCAATATGTGTCTCCCGTTCGAAAGCGTCATAGTTATAAATATGCATGCATTTGCATATTTATAACCTTGATTCATTCGAATTGTCCAACGCTATCCATGGAAAGCCCGAGTATGTTTAGATTGGGTTCGTTTTCCCATATGCTTTGCTCCGGATCCGACGCATAAATTTCGTCAGTGCCTCCCCTGTTGTTCTCCGGGTACACATCCTCTCTGTTTATTGTAGAGACGTGTATCAGGAGAACAGCGGGGAGGTGCTGCCGAAATTTTGCGTAGGATCCGGAGCATAGCATGGGAAAATGAACCCAATCTAAACATACTCGGGTGGGATTAGGACCTATCATTACCTATTAGAGTGTAGGTTGCATGGACGTAATAAAATTGACAAAGTAGATCAACTAATGAATATATACATGGTGAATTATATATATATATTTGTTGTGTGTCTAGTAGCTCTGAAAGTCAAGATGAGTGATCGTGCGTGGATGTACACCGGTCACACTGATCAGAACAAATGGAGCACTGAATGGTTCACAAAAACCAAGGGGTTTGTGCGAGCCGCATTTGCAAATGGCCAGAGGAAAACCTGGTGCCCCTGTTTACGGTGCGGCAATTGGGAAAAGAGGACAGAGGCTGAAATGGGCAAACACCTGCAGAAGAGTGGTTTTACGCCCGATTATACGGTGTGGACATTTCATGGTGAGTCTGCCCAACGTGACCGAGCTGAGGTGGATCATCGTCGCACCGACAAGCATGGTACCAGGATGGAAAACATGGTGCAAGACTTTGATGATGCTCGGGATTCGGACGAGGAGATGGAGGAATCTGCAAAGGCCTTCAATGAAATGTTGGAGTCTTCAAAACGTCCGCTCCATGAGCACACTGAGCTTTGTCAGTTGATTGCCATCTCACAAGTAATGGCTCTGAAGGCTCAGTTCAACTTGGGCAGAGAATGCTACGATGCAATGATGACAGTATTTGGACGCTTTCTACCCAAAGGCCATGTAATGCCTGCAAACCTGTACCAGTCGGACAAAATCCTCCGTGCACTGAAGATGCCCTATGATAAGATACATGCCTGTGAGAAAGGATGTGTCTTGTTTAGGCTTGACTATGCGGACTTGAACTATTGTCCCATTTGCAAGTCTTCCAGGTATGTTGTGGTAGACAACGGTATGGGTGAGAAGACACAGACCAAAATCCCCGTTAGTGTTCTTCGGTATATGCCAATCGTACCAAGACTTCAACGTCTTTTCATGGTCGAAGAGACAGCCAGACAGATGACATGGCACAAAACGGGCAAAAGAACCGAACTAGATGCAGATGGGAATCTGATGATTGTACACACATCGGATGGTGTTGCGTGGAAAAAGTTTGATGAATTACATGGTGACAAAGCGGCAGATCCGAGGCATCCTCGAGTCGGCATCAGCACGGATGGGTTCAGTGTGTTTGGTATGACGGCAGCCCAATACAGTTGTTGGCCCGTATTTGTCTTTCCACTCAATCTCCCCCCCGGACAGATTATGCAAAGAAAGAACATTTTCCTGACGTTGATAATTCCAGGGCCCAACTATCCGGGGAAAAATATGAATGTGTACATGCAACCGCTTAAGGACGAATTGCAAGAAGCCTGGGATAATGGGTTCAAGACATACGATGCCTATAGCAAACGGAACTTCATAATGCGTGTCTGGTACATGTACTCGACGCATGACTTGCCGGCGTATGCGCTATTCGTTGGCTGGTGTGTGCATGGAAGGTTCCCGTGCCCCACATGCAAGGGAGCTCTTGAGTTTCGTTGGCTTCAGGCCGGTCGCAAGTTTTCTTGCTTCGACATGCATAGACAGTTCCTGAATCCTCGCCATAAGTTCAGGAAAGACAAGAAGAACTTCATTAGAGGTAGAGCTGTCAAAAACTCTGCACCACCTGCATTGACAGGCCAACAGACCCTGGATCAGTTAAACGCTCTCGAGCCAGATCCAGAGCGTCCAGGGTACTTCAAGGGGTATAATTCTAAGCACGCCTGGACTCACAAAACATGCTTATGGGATCTGCCTTACTTCAGAGACCTCCTTTGCCCACACAACATCGACGTGATGCACACTGAGAAGAATATCATCGAGGCACTTTTTGGTACATTGTTCGGCATAGATGGGAAGTCAAAGGATAATACTAAGGCTAGAGTTGATCTGGAGGCGCTATGTGATAGGCCGTTACAAAACATGAAAGAACCGAAAGGAAAGCAGAACTGGACGAAGCCAAAGGCATGGTTCAATCTTGGAAGGCCAGCTATGAGGGAAATTATCTTGTGGGTGAAAATGCAGTTGATGTTCCCCGATGGGTATGCAGCGAATCTACAGAGGGGAGCCAGTCTTGATAAATTGAAGATATTTGGTCTCAAGAGTCATGATTGGCACATATGGATTGAGCAGGTAATGCCGGTGATGTTGCGTGGCTTCATCCCTGAGGATGAATGGCTAGTACTGGCAGAACTCAGCTATTTCTTCCGTGTTCTTTGTGCGAAAGAACTATCGCCTGGCGTGCTAGAAGAAATGGAAGAGTTGGCACCGGAGTTGATCTGCAAGTTAGAGAAGATCTTTCCACCGGGCTTCTTTAATCCAATGCAACATTTGATTTTGCATCTCCCGACCGAGGCAAGATTGGGGGGGCCCGTGCAAAATCGTTGGTGCTACCCAACTGAGAGGATGCAGAAGACGCTTCGACAAAAATGTAAAAATAAACATAGAATTGAAGCATCGATGGCTGAGGCATTCATCACCGAGGAGGCGGCAAACTTCGTGACAGCACACTACGAAGCCAAAAATCGTCATTTGCATAATCCGAAGCCTCGGTACAATGCTGACGACCCTAAAAAGGGTGGATCCAACCTCAGCCTATTCAAAGGGAATCTCGCACCAGCCAGTGTTTCAAATCCAGTATCTTTGGATAACGAACAATGGCGGACCATTTCGTTGTATATCTTCAACAACCTGATAGAAGTGCGGCCGTACATCGAGTAAGTTCTCGGTACATAGTTTCGCAACTTCTATTTCCTTTGAACTGCTCTTATTCCTGGATATTTCATACAGTCGATACGTCGCCTTATTCTCGTATGGAGCGGTGATCCAAAAGGATTCTGTCGAAGAGTATGAGCTTCTCGCAAAGCAAGGAGGCGGCTATCCCAGTTTCATCTCTTGGTTCAAACAAACGGTAATTTCTATTAGACTTGTAGGCTAATTTGTAGGCGGCTATCCCGGTTTCATTCGCTAATTTGTGCGTAATGCAACAATCCTTTCATATTAAACTTGTAGGCTAATTCAGAGTCTATGGACGCCGAATTGAGACAAGTCGCTAATGGTTTTGACTATAAGGTCCGTTCATTTGACAAATACGACATCAACGGGTATCGCTTTCGTACCTATGGCAAAGAGCTATCTATGGCCGACCGAAAGTCTACAAATTGTTGTGTATCTGCTATCGGCGAAGGAGGTACCGAGTATTATGGGAGAGTTGAAGCAATTTATGAACTTCTATTCTATGGTGAAAACCCACCGAATGTCGTAGTCTTCAAATGTTATTGGTTTCAGCCGAAGGAGACTAGAAGGACTCATGAACATTTAGGGCTAGTTGAAATCAACCAAAGCACCCATTTAGATGTTCCTGATGTCTATATTACGGCTCAACAGGCGACCCAAGTATTCTATCTACCGTGGGCCTGCCAAACTAATCCAAATCTGAAAGGTTGGGATGTCGTTTATGAAGTGCCGCCACGTGCTAGACTATCTCCCCCAAAGGAAGAGGATTATGAACCTCACATTAACCCAGACACATATGAAGGAGAATTCTTCCAAGAGACACGTCTTTCCAAAAAGCGTTTCAAGAACCGCTATACTTCACCCCAAAACATTGAAGTAGACAGCGACAGTGAATCCGACATCACCCCAGAGGAGGAACAAGAAGAGCCGGAACAAGAGGAGGTTACTACTGCGGATGACCTGTCATTGCTTGACCGATTACGTCAAGGTGGCCTTCCACATGTTGATGCCACTGAACCCTATGAGCCCGTCATTGATTATAGTGATGATGATGATTATGCATTTATTGATGATACTGATCGAGATTATTAGTAGTGTCAGGTATTAAATTTTTTAATGTTGTACTTGATGATGATACACTTAAGTGATACACATATTATTATTCATGTCGGTCTTTTTTTTATGTTGTACTAATTTCGTTTACTGTTTGTCATGGCAGGTGTTGAAAGATGGTGGGCGCTGGTCGGGAGCGCGCCAAGGCCCCTTCTTCGTCGGCGCGTGGTCTGAGGTCTTCGATTCCAGACGCACCTCTCCGCCGAGCGTTGCTGGACAGTATGTCCACACCGCCGGGCCCTTCTTCGTCGACCGCGGTGCCCAGCAGGGGACGAGGTAGGAAGAGAGGAGGTGGGGCACGTGGTCGCGGGAGAGGAGGTAGGGTGACTGCTACGGCGCCTTCCTCGCCGCCACCCCCAGCTGTTTCACCCGAGCACGTGACTGCTAGGGTGGACTCGTCCGAGGAGGAGGCTACATGGACTCCGGTCCACGAGCCTCCGGTCCACGGGTCTTGGGCCCACGAGCCTCGGGTCGACTGGCCTTCGGCCCACGAGACCCCGGAGGAGCACACGTCCGGATGGGGTACCTGGCCGGATCAGCCCGAGGAGCCGAGTGACCATGCTGATGATGGCGGGGAGCCGACTGATCTTGAGGAGGAGGGTGGCACCGTCTACCAGCGTGGTGCTACACGGCTCCCGTCCGTGCCGGCGACCCGCGAGCAGAGGTGGTTGATTTTCCCTGATGGGGAGAGGTACGTAAGTGCATTTAATATTTTTGTACCTTCTGCATTCACGTTTCTTCAAATAACTAATGCGTTGGCCTTGTCATGCTGCAGGGGTTGGGACCACCATCATAGTGTCCGCCGGCCCAACTCCGTCCTTGGAGTTCTTTGCCGGCAAAACTTCCCGGGGTTTGTCACGTTGCCTGGTGAGGGTAGGCTTCCAGAGCTTGGATTGAGCTGGGAGCACTACATGGCTGCCCCGGCCCCGCCGGATGAGATTATCGACGGTGTCGTGTGCGACACGAGGGCAGACATGGTGATCAGAAAGTTCTGGGTAATTTCTCCTTTACACATTTCAAAATCTTCAACTAGCTAGTTATTAATTGTACTAATCAATATTGTCTCATTTGATTGCAGACATTCTATAGGTGTGAGGAGGGATACGAGGAGGACGCGGCACATGTTATCGAGAACGTCTGCAAGCGCCTACTCCAGAACTTACGGCACGAGGCTCGGGTGCAGGCTGTTCGAGACTACTACGCCTTGCGTGGTATCAAGAAGACCAAGCCGGCGTGCCGCGATAAGTTCCTGAGTAAGGAGCAGTACATGAAGGTAATTCTTAAGGCCTTCTACTTAAGTTCCTTCATTTAGTAATTCTTAGCCGTAGCGCTCAAGTTTCTATTTGCTAACTTAGGCGGCTCCGAGATGGTGTGCGGATCGGATGGATTGTTCAGAGGTGTTGGTCGATGAGTGGTGCTCAAAAGAATGGCTAGCCCTCCACAACGAGGCCAAGGAAAAACGTGCCCAAATGGAAGGTGTGCCACACCATCAAGGCAGCTCCAACTTATATCAGTTCGGGCGCAACTGGGTATGTGGTTTGCTTCATGATTCATGCAATTCATTCATCATGCTAGATTGAGCCCTTTAATTACTAATTTTCATTGTTTCTCTCTTTCAGGCACGCCACAATAAGGCGGATAAGGTGCCAGAGGTGTACGACCTGTATGCCATGGCCCACACTGCCTCTTTCAAGAAAGTCAAGGCTTTCTCTCAGTCTGACCTCGATGATGCAAACAACTTCACCAACATCTCCTCCCACAACAAGCTCGTGAGATATAGAGATGAGGGGAAGGCGAGGAAAGGGGAGGACTTTAACCCGAGCCAGGGTCCCATTGATCCAGAGCTGGTGATGATATCTGGTGGCGGGAGGTCCCATGGCTCCATAGCCATTGGAGATGGACTTATCCGTTGTCCTAGCACTCTCCCGGAGATCAAGGTGCGCCAGTCGAGCTCCGCTCCTGAGATAAGGCCTCGTGAACGGCCAGTGCAACTCGCCATCAAGGTTAGTGATACTTACTCAGTTATCTTTCTCCATTACATTGTGTGCGCTTCCATCAATGATTACAAATGGTCATGTGAGTGGTGTTGCAGGCTGCTATACAGACTGAGAGAGATAGAACGGAGAAACTTCTGGCGGAGGCGGCGGAGAGGCAGCGGGAGATGGAGGAGAGGACGAGAAAGATGATGGAGGAGGAGAGGGCACGGAATGACATGCAGGCAAGGGCCATGTACGAGCTCCTTGTGGTAAGTTTCTTCTGCAGATTACTTGCTAGTCTTAACATTTGAGTCTCATTACTAACTAGTATGACTCTGTTCTGAAAACCAAATGTGCAGTCTGTGTGCGAGAAGTCCGGTCAGCCCGCTCCGCCGATGCCAGTGATTGCTCCTGGGAGCACGGTGAGTTTAATTTGAATGGACATTACTTGCTAGTCTTAACATTTGAGTGTCATAATGCTAATGAGACATTGGAAATGATCTTTGGTGCAGCTTAACTCCAGAAACGCATCGCACGATCCTTCTCCAGGTAGCGGCACTAGCCACCCCGCTCCTACACCTCCCTGATCACGGTAAGTTTCTCTAGTGTTTTGCTTAACAAATGCATAAAGACCTAGACTTAGCTTTATTTCCTCCAATATGCTTACCATAATGACCTAGAGTTAGCTTCTTTTCCTCCAAAATGACCCATTTTACCTAGGTTAGCTTATAAATGATGCAGTTCATCCAAGTTAGCTCAAAAATGACCCATTTTACCTAGATTAGCTCCTAAATGATCCATTTTACCTACGTTAGCTTTAAAATGGCCCATTTCACCTAGGTTAACTCCAAAATGACCCATCTTACCTAGGTTATCTCATAAACGATCCATTTCAACTAATTTAGCTCATAAATGATCCATTTGACCTAAGTGAGCTAAAAAACGATCCATTTCACATAAATTAGCTCTTAAATGATCCATTTCACCTAAGTTAGCTCAAAAAGATCCATTTCAACTAAATTAGCTCATAAATGATCCATTTCAACAAAGTTAGCTCAAAAAGATCCATTTCAACTAAATTAGCTCATAAATGATCCATTTCAACAAAGTTAGCTCAAAAACGATCCATTTCAACTAAGTTAGCTCATAAATGATCCATTTGACCTAAGTGAGCTAAAAAACGATCCATTTCACCTTAGTTACCTCAAAAACGATCCATTTGACCTTAGTTAGCTCATAAACGACCCATTTCAACTTAGTTAGCTCATATATGATCCATTTCACGTAAGTTAGCCCATAAATGACATACTCTTCTTGTTCTAGGCACCTATTTCTAACTTTCTTATTTTTCATTTTGCAGATTTCATTCACTTGACGAAAGCTTGCATAGATGGAGTGCTCCTTATCCCTTTCTCTGTTTCTTTTGTATCGTTTAACTATGCATGTATCTTGGTAGTTGGATGAACTATGCTATGTATGATGGAACTTGGTAGTTGGATGGAACATATGTGATGGAACTATGTATGATGGAACTCTGCATGTTGGATGGATATCTTATATGTTTGCTGTGAAAATTGTTGTCATATATATCATATATATCTCATATGTTTGCTGTGAAATATATCTATATATGTCATATATATTTGTGATGAAAATTGTTGGATTTAATAAAAACAGAAAAAAGAGCCAATATGCAGGCTCTTTGCCGTCTGCCACCGACGGCAACGGGCTCTTTGCCGTCTGCAGCGGACGGCAAAGAGGCCACGTGGCATCCAGCTGTGCTTCCTGGGAGCTGACCCATTTGGTCAATTTGCCTACAGTGGCAGACGGCAAAGAGTAAAAGAGTTTGCCGTCAGCGGCGGACGGCAAAGGCCTGCCATGTAGTGACATGTAGATGACATCATATGGCAGACGGCAAAGGCACTAGAAAGTTTGCCGTCCGCGGCGGACGGCAAAGGCCTGTCGTTAGCCACTTAACGGACTGAAGGCACAATTATTGCCGTTCGCCCTCTTTGCCGTCCGCGGCGGACGGCAAAGGGCCTTTGCCGTCAGCCGCCAGGAAGCAGACGGCAAAGTAGCTGTTTACCGTAGCCTACTTTGCCGGAGCCTGTTGCCGTCCGCGGCTGACGGCAAAGGCCTTTGCCGTCCGCCGTGGCAGACGGCAAAATAGCTGATTCCAGTAGTGGACCTTGGAGAAGCTGCTTATATATTAGGCATCAAGATCTATAGAGATAGATCAAGACGCCTCATTGGTCTTTCACAGAGTACATACCTTGACAAGATATTGAAGAAGTTCAATATGGATCAGTCCAAGAAGGGGTTCTTGCCTGTATTGCAAGGTGTGCAATTGAGCACGGCTCAATGCCCGACCACGGCAGAAGATATAGAAAAGATGAGTGTCATCCCCTATGCCTCGGCCATAGGGTCTATTATGTATGCCATGCTGTGTACCAGACCTGATGTAAACCTTGCCGTAAGTTTGGTAGGAAGGTACCAAAGTAATCCCGACATGGAACACTGGACAGCGATCAAGAATATCCTGAAGTACCTGAAAAGGACTAAGGATATGTTTCTCGTTTATGGAGGTGACGAAGAGCTCGTCGTAAAGGGTTACGTCGACGCTAGCTTCGACACAGATCTGGATGACTCAAAGTCACAAACAGGATACGTATATATTTTGAATGGAGGAGCAGTAAGCTGGTAGCAAAGCGTCGTGGCGGGATCTACATGTGAAGCGGAGTACATGGCAGCCTCGGAGGCAGCACAGGAAGCAGTCTGCATGAAGGAGTTCATTACCGACCTAGGGGTGATTCCCAATGCGTCGGGCCCGATGACTCTCTTCTGTGACAACACTGGAGCTATTGCACTTGCGAAGGAGCCCAGGTTTCACAGGAAGACCAGGCATATCAAGCGTCGCTTCAACTCCATTCATGAAAGTGTTCAAAATGGAGACATAGATATTTGTAAAGTACATACGGACCTGAATGTAGCAGATCCGTTGACTAAACCTCTCCCTAGGGAAAAACATGATCAACACCAGGACGCAATGGGTGTTTGATTCATCACAATGTAACTAGATTATTGACTCTAGTGCAAGTGGGAGACTGTTGGAAATATGCCCTAGAGGCAATAATAAATGGTTATTATTATATTTCTTTGTTCATGGTAATTGTCTATTGTTCATGCTATAATTGTATTGTCCGGAAATCGTAATACATGTGTGAATACATAGACCACAACGTGTCCCTAGTAAGCCTCTAGTTGACTAGCTCGTTGATCAACAGATAGTCATGGTTTCCTGGCTATGGACATTGGATGTCGTTGATAACGGGATCACATCATTAGGAGAATGATGTGATGGACAAGACCCAATCCTAAGCATAGCATAAAAGATCGTGTAGTTTCGTTTGCTAGAGCTTTTCCAATGTCAAGCATCTTTTCCTTAGACCATGAGATCGTGCAACTCCCGGATACCGTAGGAGTGCTTTGGGTGTGCCAAACGTCACAACGTAACTGGGTGACTATAAAGGTGCACTACGGGTATCTCCGAAAGTGTCTGTTGGGTTGGCACGGATCGAGACTGGGATTTGTCACTCCGTGTGACGGGAGGTATCTCTGGGCCCACTCGGTAATGCATCATCATAATGAGCTCTATGTGACTAAGGCGTTAGTCACGGGATCATGCATTGCGGTACGAGTAAAGAGACTTGCCGGTAACGAGATTGAACAAGGTATTGGGATACCGACGATCGAATCTCGGGCAAGTAACATACCGATGGACAAAGGGAATTGTATACGGGATTGATTGAATCCTCGACATCGTGGTTCATCCGATGAGATCATCGTGGAACATGTGGGAGCCAACATGGGTATCCAGATCCCGCTGTTGGTTATTGACCGGAGAGGCGTCTCGGTCATGTCTGCATGTCTCCCGAACCCGTAGGGTCTACACACTTAAGGTTCGGTGATGCTAGGGTTGTAGAGATATGTGTATGCGGAAACCCGAAAGTTATTCGGAGTCCCGGATGAGATCCCGGACGTCACGAGGAGTTCTGGAATGGTCCGGAGGTAAAGAATTATATATAGGAAGTCAAGTTTCGGCCACCGGAAAAGTTTCGTGGGTTACCGGTATTGTACCGGGACCACCGGAAGGGTCCCGGGGATCCACCGGGTGGGGCCACCTATCCCGGAGGGCCCCGTGGGCTGAAGTGGGAAGGGAACCAGCCCCTAGTGGGCTGGGCGCCCCCCCATGGGCCTTCCGCCTGCGCCTAGGGTTGGAAACCCTAGGGCAAGGGGGCGCCCCACTTGCCTTGGGGGGCAAGGCACCCCCCTGGCCGCCGCCCCCCCACCAGATGGGGTTTTGGCCGGCACCCCCCTCCCAGGGGGCCTATATAAAGGGGGGGAGGGAGGGCAGCAATATCTCAGCCTTGGGCGCCTCCCTCCTCCCCTGCTACACCTCTCTCTCGTAGAAGCTCGGCGAAGCCCTGCCGGCATCCCGCTACATCCACCACCACGCCGTCGTGCTGCTGGATCTCCATCAACCTCTCCTTCCCTTTGCTGGATCAAGAAGGAGGAGACGTCGCTGCACCGTACGTGTGTTGAACGCGGAGGTGCCGTCCGTTCGGCACTCGGTCATCGGTGATTTGAATCACGGCGAGTACGACTCCGTCATCCACGTTCATTGGAACGCTTCCGCTCGCGATCTACAAGGGTATGTAGATGCACTCTTTTCCCCTCGTTGCTAGTATACTCCATAGATGCATCTTGGTGAGCATAGGAAAATTTTAAAATTATGTTACGATTCCCAACAGAGTGCGCCCGGGGGGCGCAGTGAGGGGTGGCCCGACATGGCAGTCGCGGAGCCGGAGGAGATGGATGGCGGCGGAGAGACGGCGGCGGCACCGGACTCCGAAGGGGGGGAGCCCGAGGGCGAAGGCGAGGCAGTCGACCCGGGAGACGCGGGCAGGCTGGGACCCCGCACGCTGGAGGCCGAGGAAGCGGGCCGCGGAGACGACGCGCGGACACGCTTGGGGCCCGGCGCAGAGCGCTGGGGAGAGGAGCGAGGGGCCACGCAGTCACGCGCGATATGCCCGTAGAAGCGGCAGCGCTTGCAGCGGATGTCCCACCGGCACTCCACGCGGACGTGCTCGATGCTGAAGCAGCGAGGGCATTCGCCGGAGGCAGGGGCGGCGGTCTTGGGCGCGCGACCGAGGCAGGGCCCTAGGGGCGGCGGGGGCGACGCTGGCGACGGGGCCGCGGCCTGCGGCGTCCCGATGCCACGATCCAGCCAGCGGCCTTGCCCTCGGCAGCGCGGCCCGCCGACGCCGCGGTGGACACCGGGTGGATCTCGGAGCGCGGGCAGGGGCGGGGGACCGGAGGAGGGGAGGGCGTCAGGGCATCAGCGGCCTCCGGGGTGAGCTCGGAAGGCGCGAGCTCGCCGGCACAGAGGGCCTGACGGTACGAAGGCGGCGAAGCGACCGGACGAGATCGGGACGGGGAGGGGGAGGCCGACGAGGGGCTGGATTGGAGCCAGCGGAGCTGGCGCGAGCGCCCAGCGCCCGAGGGGGGAGGGGAGGCCATGAGGGAGGGCGGCGGAGCGCCTCCGCGGGCCGAGAGGGTGGACATCGGGGCCGGAGTGGCCACCGACGGCGAGGGGTTGGTGGGAGGAGCGGCTAGGCGAGCGGTTGGTGGAAGCAACCGCAGGGACTTTAATCTCTTTGTGGAACATCATTTCTTTTCTTCTGAATCGAGAGGTTCCAAGTCAATATGTTGCCAAACCATTCACTGTGTGTTCGTGGGCAAACTTTTACTTCCGAAGGAGGCGCTGATTATTGTCACTCCTTCCCTTCATTTCCAATCAATTCTTGAAGGAAACCATGCAACCCAGCTATGCCATCCTTGTGTGTTAGATTAGTTAATTTCTCCCCTGGCTGGATCTTGCTGAACTCCGCATGTAAAACATTTTACGTCTAATATATTTTGCACAGAGCTCACATGCATAGTTCTGAAAAACATGATCTTGATATATCTGAAGTTGTATTAATTTGCACAGAAGAACAATATATGCTTTCTGAATGTCTGCCTGCACACAATCAGGTTCTCTAGATGAGTGTGTGCAGAACACTACAATCTGAAGAATTAGCTCCTGCAAAATAGATCATCCACGTGGTTGTTGCGAATGTTTGTGGCACAATCCAAAATTCATATCGCACGAAAGTTATTGTGGTGATGATCTAATCTAAAGCTTTTAAATAATGGATTGTACAAATTAGCATTTGAATTTGTATTCAAGGTCGTGATTCATCCTGAGGGATGCACTGTGTACACTTGCATAATATTCTCTTTCATTTCGCTTCTCTGAGTATTGTGCGTGCCTAAGATTGACGGATGAGATTGACGGCTGAGATTTTTTGTGTTATATAGTAGGATCTTTTAATTATCCGTCCATCGCAGCCCTCGCCTTGCGTGCCCATGGTTATTCGGTTTTCTGGTTTTTTTTGTCTGACGTCTCACCTAAGTGTTAGATATGTGTAGTCCCTTTTCGGTACATCTCCATTGTATAAGGGGTTTCCTGCACTTTACCACACATGTATATGTAATGGCCTTTGGCCCTAAGTGAATACGAGTTGCTGATTATCCAACATGGTATCAGATGCTAGGCTAGCCCCTTCCTTCCGCACGATGCAACTCCGTGCGTCTCGTTCCTAGCATGCTCGTCTCCGGCCGTCCGGACGCCGCCCCGTCCGGCTCCTCAGGCTGCTGCCGCCTTCGTCTTGTCCGGCAGCTGCCCCATTCAGCAGTACCCCCGTCCGGCCGCTGCTCCGTCCGGCCGCCGCCACGCCCAGCCAGTCCCGTCCGGCCGCCGCCTCGCCCATCTGGCACCGCCCAGCTTGGCATGCCCCATCCGGCCGCCCTCTCGCCAGGCCCGCCCCGTCCGCTCGCCCGGCCGCCCCGACCAGCCGCTAAGGCCGCTGTCTCGTCCGCCCGCTCGTGGCTTCTGGCTGGCTCTTGATCCAGTTTTGGATCGAACGCCTGTCCCTCCTCCCCGCCCCTTGATCCTGCCTCGCGCGTGAGCACGTGCGCCCCTGCCCGCTTCCCTCGATCCAGATCGGGTCTCTGGGGCAGTTGATGCTTATGACCAGCAGGTATCAGCTTATAAAGATGCTCTTTCTGTGTACCACGATGATCTGTCTGCTTACACTCAGTAGTGCAATGATGATGCTCGTGTCGCTGCTATTCTCACTGCGAGTGTCCTCCCTTAGTTTTCTTCGGAGTTCATGGGACTTGGCATAGTTGCAGCCATGTGGTCTTATCTCTGTCAGCGCTATCAGCCCTCTGGTGATGCTCTCTACCTATCTATGGTGCGTCAGGAGCACACACTCCAGCAAGGTGATTCCTCTATTGAATGGTTCTATTCTCAGTGTTGTGCCATCTGGCGCCAGCTTGACTCCCTTCGGACAGTTGTTTGTGGGACTTGTCGTTGTTGCCAGACTACGCGGTCTGATTTGGAGTTTTAGAGGGTCCATGAGTTCTTATCTCGTCTCCGTTCTGAGTTTGAGCCTCGACGTGCTCACCTGCTTGCTCGTGGTCGTGTTCCTATCTCAGAGGTTCTTGCCGAGCTTCATGCTGAAGAGACCCGCCTTTGCTCTGCTAGTTTGCTTGCGGTTCCGTCGGTGTTGGCTGCCTGAGCTCCTATGTCGTCTGCTCGTCTCACCGCTACATCGCTCCTGCCTACTACTTCAGGGGGTGGGTCGCCCTCCTTATGCTGAGAAGGGCACGTCGAGCCGTGACACCTTCTGTGGTTACTGCTCCCGGACTGGTCACCCTGAGTCTGACTGTCGCCAGTAGAAGCGAGATCAGAGGCGCTCCTCTTCGAGTGGGACTCCTGCGTCTTCCTCGCCTTCCAGTGGGACTCCGTCACTCACTGACCAGGATATTGTGCGGCTCAAATGTCTACTTGCTTCCTATGGCTCCTCGTCAATTGGTTCTGCTGCCGCTGTGACTGCATCCACACCACCGGCATCTAGACAGTCAGGTACATCTTGGTGGGTTCTGGATTCTGGAGCTTCCTTTCATATATCTTCTGATTCTTCCGCACTGTCTTCTCTTCGACCTCTTGATTCGCCTGTTAATGTTCTCACTGCCGATGGCACACCTCTTCCTGTTGCTAGTCGTGGCACTCTTTCTACTCCATCCTTTTCTGTTCCTAATGTTTCACATGTTCCCGTCTTACCATGAATCTTTTTTCTGCTGCCCAACTTATTGATTCTGGTTGTCGTGTCATTTTTGATACCGACTCTTGCTCTATTCAGGATTGTCGCACCAAGGCCTTGGTTGGTGCTGGCCCTCAGCGCTGTGAGCCAGAGGGACTATGGGAGGTTGACTGGCTATGTGTTCCTCCCGCTGCCACCACTTCTGCCAGTTCCCATGCTCTTGCTGCCTCCTCGTCTACGTCCTTCCAGTAGTGGCATCATCAGCTTGGCCACATCTGTGGCTCTCGCTTGTCATCGTTAGTGCGTCAGGGCCTTTTAGGGCCTGTCTCTGGAGATGTTTCCTTACATTGTAATGGTTGTGGACTTGGCAAACAGACCCAGCTCCCTTATCCCACCAGTGAGTCGGTATCTCAGCGTCCTTTTGACTTAGTTCATTCTAATGTTTGGGATCCCGCTCCCTTTGATTCAAAAGGTGGTCATCGCTACTATGTTCTGTTTATTGATGACTTCTCTCACTACACTTGGCTCTACTTTATGAAACCTCGTAGCGAGGTTCTTCCTATATACATGCGTTTTGTTGCCATGGTTCACACTCAGTTTTCCGCGCCCATTCGTACTTTTTGTGCCATCTCCGCTGGAGAGTATATCTCCCGGATGTTGCATGGTTTTCTTGCAGAGCAGGGTACCCTTGCGCAACTATCTTGTTCGGGTGCTCATACTCAGAATGCAGTTGCGGAATGTAAGCATCGTCATATACTTGAGACTGCTCGTGCGCTGATGATTGCTGCCTCTCTTCCACCATACTTTTGGGCTGAGACTGTCTCTGCCTCCATCTATCTTATCAACATTCAACCATCGGCTGCCTTGCAGGGTGGTATTCCTATGGAGCGTCTTTCTGGTCGTTCTCCTGACTACTCCGCTCTTCGTATGTTTGGATGTGTGTGTTATGTCCTTCTTGCCCCATGAGAACACACCAAACTGACTACCCAGTAGGTTGAGTGTGTTTTTCTTTGTTACAATGATGAGCACAAGGGTTATCGCTGTTGGGATCCGGTTTGTCGTAGGCTGCGCATTTCGCGTGATGTGACTTTTGATGAGTCTCGCTCCTAATATCCACGTCCTTCCTCTTCACACTTCTCTGTGGATGATTTTTCCTTTCTTCTTCTTCTTGACACATCCTCTTCTGTGCCTTATGTCTCTCCCCTCCCTCCGGCACATCTCGCTCCTTCTCTTTCGTAGCTGGGTCTGTTTGGTGCATGGTGCATGATCTAAAAAAACACGCGTGTAAAATACCGTGTCCATCAAAAGAAGAGTTAGCTTTGTGAAAAAGACTAAAAACCGTCAAATAATATTCAAAATAACATTTTTCGTAGCCTAAAAATATTTAATAAATAGGCATATTTGGTAGGTTAGATAAATTCACAATTTATCATCAAAAGCTAGGCACGGATAAGTAGGTAAGATAAATTCACAGTTCATCTCCCATTGTTAGCTTATTTTGTACGCCTCTGCGTCATTTTTCTGATCTCCCGTTGCAACGCACGGGCATGAACTAGTTTTACACATGTACCGGTCGCCCAACATATTTCGCTGGAAACGAAACAACGAACCGATATCTGTATTTTTTTACAGGTGTATTTAGAGGAAATGCGGCAGTCCAATCAGGGTCTTACACCCCGGTTCAGATGTTGATATTGAGGCCTAGATTTTGGCATTGGCATTAGACAGCCAGAATATCTTTGTTTGGATTGCCATGGAATTGACGCTCGGTATTGGCCCAAGATATTGGTTGGCCTGCTTTCCTTCCCCGCTTCTACTATCCCGAAATCAGAGGCTCCTACCTCGGCTTTGTTCTGAATTCGGGGATCGAGCGCCCACTTACCGGTTCGTTCGCCCATGCTCCTGGAAAACGAAGAAGCAGCGCGCGGAAGGAGGGGATGAAGGGCGGTGGCGCGGCACACATTGAGCTCCCAGCGGCGCAGGTGCCTCTCCTTCCCTCTTCCTCCGGCACAGGTGTGCCTCTCCGCCTTTCTCATTCCCACACAGGCACCTCCGTCGCAGGCTCACAACCCGCTCCCCCACCCCGCCTCCAATGCACAAGCACTACTGGGGTCGCCGCCTTGCCTCCCATGGCGATGGCTGCATCTCTCCCCGCCCCCCATGGCTGCTGCTGCTTCGCCATGGGCACTATCCCCAAGGCCCCCATCTCAGGAAACCCTAGAATCTTATAATCCCTTCTAATTTCTATACAATGTTCATCCTATTACAAATAAGCAATTCCAATGTAGAGAATGGCCATCCAAACAAGCTTCAGAATTGAGCCCCTTATGCGAATTCCAAGTGTCAATTTCGTGCGCATCCAAACAATAGAATTCAGATTCAATGCCAATATCAAAGTCAAGCAGATTTGATATTGGGGCCAATTCAATACCACAACCCTCAATATCAACATCCAAACAGAGTTACAGTTATTGCTAATTCATACACACAAGCGGCTACATATTGATGTCTCATATATTAGTGCATTATTATTATTGTCTGATAAAAACCGTGTTTAAAAAAGCATTTAATTTTCTGGTTTTAGTAATAGATCCGTATGAGATTTTTTAGGCCTAAGCCGATGCTATGAACCGTCCATGTCTCCATGTTGAGATTCACAGTCCGTATGAATCATTGTACTCATCTAGTATAACTGTACATCAACAGTATGCACATCTAGAGAGAGCGAGCCTTCCCCACTGGCGGCCACTCCGGCCCGATGCCCCCCTTCCTCTCATCCTGGCCCAGGCGCCCACCCTCCCTCGCCGGCGGCCACCCGGGCCCGGCGCACCCGTTCCGTCGGTGTCGCTTCCGCACGGGTCTCGCCATGGCCTCCGGCTCCTCAAGCCCGGCTTCGGTCTCCTCCAGGCTTCAGCCCATCGTCTCCGGCCTAGGGCTGTCTGCGTAGTCTGGATCTAGAGAGTTCTCGACCGGGGCCGGAGGTGCGCCGGCTGGGGCCAACCCTGGCCAGGCCGCGGGCTCCGCCGTGCCGTGGCGCAAGCCGGGGCCGTCGCGCAAGGTTCTGTGGCGCAAAAGGAAGGCCTTTCGGAAGCAGGCGGCGGCGGGTGGTTCCCGGCCGCGTTCGTCGCGCTCGCTGGCTTCGTCGCCGGAGCGGAGGGAGATACCGGCGGACTTATTCGGCCTCTGCTTCAAGTGCTTCTGCGAGGGCCATCGTCGGGAAGATTGTTGGTTTCCTCCGCTTTGCATCCGGTGTGGCCTGGAGGGCCACATATCCACGGATTGCAAGCGGCCTAGGAGCCCCAGATTAGAGGAGGATCTCCGGCCGGATGCAGTGGCCAAGGTAGCGCGAGCTTCGTAGCCGTCGATCCAGGCCGAACCTGCGAACAGGCTGTCACCGGCGACTAGGCAGACCGCTCCCTTGGAGAGGTCCTCGCCAGTCCCGGCCGACACCGCACTTGTAGGGTTTGAGCAGTCATCGGTTGCAGCTGCTGCTACCGGGAGCGTCTGTGTGCTCTGCCGGACACATGAGATGGAGGATCTCAAGCAGTGCATGAGGCTGGCGGTGGTGGCCTATGTGGGAGGCACCCGGCCAGCGGTGTCATGCCAAGAGGCGGCGGAAGTCTTGTCGGAGGAACTGCGCACACCCCGCCATCGTTTCTCGGTTCACAAGTTCCATCCTGAGGACTTCCTGGTGGTTTTCACGGTGCCGGAGTTGCGCAACAGAGCTTTGGCGACGGGCACCATCGAGCACGGGTTCTTCAAGCTTTTCGTCAAACCGTGGCTCAAGCAAGCTCAAGCTGTTACGAGAGTGATGCGTGCACAAGTGGACCTTATGATTGAGGGGATCCCATCTCATGCGTGGACGACCGAGACAGCGGCGGAGCTCCTTGGCTCGGCGTGTCTGGTGGAGACCTTGGCACCAGAGACAGATAATAGAGATGACTTGTCCCTCTTCAAGATTCGAGCATGGTGCGTTGACCCGGACGAGGTGCCGGTGGAAAAGCGTCTCTGGGTGCCGGAGCCGTAGGTGAATGGCGGTCCGGCGGCGCGCCTGCCCATGTCGCGGGCCTTACTGGAGTACAAGACACTTATTCACATAGGGAGGATGCGAGATCATGAGGGACCGGAGCCCTGGATGCCGCCGCCTAGTTCTGATGGGAGCGGCGAAAGCGGGATGCCTGATGACTCCGGGGACTACTCCAGTCAGGGGGAGTGGCGCGTCTTGCCGTGGACGAGGGGAGTTCGTGATCACTGCGGCGGAGCGCCGGCCAGCGGAGCGCATGGTGGTTCCTACATGCATTCCTTGATGGGGCGCATCAGACCATCAGACTGGAGGATTCCGCCGATGGCTCTCGGCAAGGCGGCGACAGCGCGTGCGCCCGTGATCACCGCCGCGGCACCTGCGACGGGAGCGAGATGGGAGTCTGACGCCGCAGCTACACATGTGCCACCATTGACGCAGCAGGCCTCAGAAGATCTGGGTCGGGGGCGTGGGGCCACGCATACGCCCGAAGCTGCGGTGACCAGTACGGAGCAGCGCGCACCGATTGGTCCGGTTGAGGCGACTTTTGACCAGGAGAGCCTAGGGATCGCGCGGCCACCAATGATTGCCAGCAGCTTCTGATTGAGAACGGGCCTACTGCGGATCCTGAGGAGACAGAAAAGGCACATGATGTTGCGGCATTGGGGGATTCAAATTTGGCTAGCACACGTGCGATGGATGAGGCTGAGGGGCTGCGGAACCTGGCGACGGACCGACCGGTAGGGGCCGCCACAGACCAACGTATCTTGGAACCCGAGGAGGAGGGAAGGCAACAAATCCCTGCGGTGCAGCTGCCCGACAAAGCAGCAGACGGGTGGGCCCCGGTGATGGATTTGATGCAGCTAACGACAGAAGAAGGGGTGGTGGTTCCAGGAGGAGATTCACCAGACAAGGGGCCTAGGCTACAGGAGTTGGGGACTGGCACTGTGCGCGCCGATGTGACTGCGTCAGACGCATGCATGTAGGGGCCGCTGCATGGCGAAAACAATGCGATGGCTATGGCATGTGTGGTGGCAATGCAGCACCAAGTTGGGCATCTTTCGGCCAAGGAAATAGCGGCGCTGGGCAACATCAAGGCATTCTGTGCTGGTCTCCTCAAGAAGCTTGCGCCGCCTCTTCTTAAGGAGTTCGAGGGGCTGAGAGGCGTCAAAGCGGGTCAGGACCCATTCACGCCACGCCGCACAACCCGGTCGGTTTGTTCTGGTGGCGCCAGGAAGACGAAGGCATCGGCTGCGGAAATGGTGCTGCTGAAAACTCTAGGCTTCGACTGCGATGATCTGGCGGTCTCCGAGGACGCACTACGTTAGCTATGTACCGTCTTTGGCTCGCCGCTACAAGAGCCACAATTGAGGGCTATTGCGGCCATTTTCGGGAATGCAATACCGCTAAACCTAGCGGGGGAGACAGGGATGGCTAAGCCTCTTTTGGCGCAGTAGGGGCGTTGGCCACCGTGGTGTTGGAGTCATCATTTCCTGATGTCGTGCAACGCCTTGGAGTTAGTATGCTGGAATGTTAGAGGTCTTAACAGTCCGGCGAAGAGGAAGGCGCTTAGAGGGTTCGTGGAATCTGTCCGTGCGGCGATCGTCTGTATTTTAGGAACTAAGTTAGAGGTGGTGGACAAGTATGTAATCTTGCAATGCATAGGACCAAACTATGATGGTTTCACTTACTTACCGGCGTCGGAGACTAGAGGTGGTATTTTCGTGGCTTGGGACACCACGAGGGTTCGGTTGACAAATTATGTCAACGACTCCCATTGCATCACATGGTATGTCTCGCCTATTGAGGGGACGCCATGGTGGTTAACAGTAGTTTATGGGCCGCAAGATGACGATCAAAAGATTAGCTTCCTGAACGAGTTATCGGAGCAGAAATCGCTTAATCCCGGGCCATGGCTTGTCATCAGCGACTTCAACCTCATACTTTACACGGCAGACAAGAATAACTCCAACTTGGATTGGGGAATGATGGGGAAGTTCAAGCGTTTTGTCGACAATAACGTGCTCAAGGAGCTATTCTTGCATGGGCGCAAATTCACTTGGAGCAATGAAAGGGAGACGCCCACACTCACAAAGATAGATCGTGCGTTCGTCTCCGTCGATTGGGAGCTCAATCACCTGGAATGCTTGCTACAAGCTTTATCCACCGACTACTCGGATCACTGCCCGTTGCACCTCACGCTCCAAGAGTCAATGCATATTAGGAGGAGGTTCCGCTTCGAGAAGTTTTGGGTCAAAATGGACGGTTTTTTAGACGTCGTTAAAGAGGCTTGGACCTGTGATCCGGACATCACTGATCCTTTCTTGCGGCTAGATATCTTGCTTCGTAACACGGCTAGAGATCTTGCCACATGGGGTCAAAAGGAGATAGGAAATATCAAGCTGCAAATAGCCATCGCAAACATTGTCATCATGCGGTTCGACTGCGCTCAGGAAAACCGTATGCTTACAGAGGAGGTGTGACGCCCGGATAATTAGACTACAGAAATTCCCTGCTAATGATGCCATGTCACCTCGGTTACTGTTGATAATCTCGCGTTAGTTCAAAACGATTCAATTTCAAATTTGAATTAAAGTGAAACGATAAAGGTTTTCGAACATTAAAAAGAAAAATGTTCGAATTGTGCCAAATATTACATAGGTAATTATAGTGAAGAAAACACATTTTTAGAAAATGCTAAAATGCTCAAAAATATATAAAACATAAAAAGGAAAGTAAATAAAAGTAAAGTAAAAACAAAAAAGCAGGAAAAATAAAACAAAAGGTAAACCCCCTGGCCCAATTGGGCTTTAGCCCAGCCGAGCGGCCCACCCCCGGCCAACACATACCCCACTACCGAAACCCTAACCGACACCTCCCACTCACCTCCACTCACCCACGTCTCCTCCCCACTCCTCTTGATCCCATCTGGATCGGGGAGGGGTTCGATCCACCTCCCCCTCCTCTGCCCCCGATTGGATCGGGGGGATCAACCCCGATGCCGCCGCGCGGGACCACATCGCCGAAGCCGCCACCGCCGCCCTCCACGTCGACCTCCCCGTCCTCCTCCCCGCCGGCCTGCCTCCCACCGCATGTCGTCTCCGACCTCCTCCCCGAGCACCGCTGCCCGAACCCCTACAGCCCCCGGTGAGGACCCCGGTCCTCCTCTCTCCCTCGCCCCGCTCACCTGCCGCGTCCACCTGCTATCGCCCGCGCTGCGCGCGCACGCCCACGCACGCCAACACGCGTGCCCGAGCCTCGCCTCGCCGCGCCTCGCTCTGCCGCTGCGCTGCTCGCCCGCAGCTCCGCCGCGCCCGCGCCGTCCGCGCCCGACGCGTGGCTGCGCCCCTAATGCCCAGTGCGCCCTGCGCCTCGCTTGCGCGCACGCCCGCAGCCCCCTCATGCGCTTCCCAGCATCGCCGATGCTCGCCGACCCGCCGCTCACCGCAGTAGCAAGTTGCGGCTGCTGCTGCTCCTCCTCCACCGTTGCCCCGCTCCGGCCCGTCTCCTCTGCCTGCCATCAGCCGCTGCTCGCCGCGCGGCGTCGCCAGCCACCGCTCGCGCTCCGATCCGCCCCAATGCGGCGCTCGTGCGCGCACGCCCCCTCCCTCGCATGTCGCCGCCTCCTCCTTCTGCCGTTGCTGCTCCCCTTCCACTCCAAGCCGAACCGGCCCATCCACACCGGCCACGCCCTGCTTGCCTGCCGCGTCACCACTGCAGCCCTCTGCTGCGAGCTGCTCTGCGCCGCCCTCATCTGCCGTCCGTCCCGCCTCGCCTCTGCCCCACCGCCTGAGGTCTCCGCCACCTCTTCCCCTACTTTCGCCCGCGCCGCCCCTACCGTTGCCTCGACGGCGCCACCGGTCCCCCCTGCGCCGGCCCTGCCGGGTCCGCCCGTACTGGGCGTGCGCCCGCTCGGGCGCGTCCTACGCCCCCGCCCGCTAGCGGCGCCCGATAGGCCCCTAGGGCCAATGACATGTGGGGCCCGGCCGAGAACGTTTTTTATAAAAAAAGATTAAAATAATAATAATAATAATTATTAATTAATTAATCATGTTTAGTTAACCTAATTAATTATTGTTAATTAATTAAACAGTAATTAGATTAGTTAAATCCTAGTTAGTTAAACAGAGTATGACATGCAGGACCCACATGTCAGATTGACTCAGTCAACGCCCTATTGACTGCTGACGTCATGTTGACATCATGATGACGTCAGCATACACTATTCTGGATAATGTTAGAATTAAATAGATAAATAAATTCAGAAAATGATTAAATTTTTAGAAAAACATAGAAAATAAACCGTAGCTCAGATGAAAATGTTTTGTACATGAAAGTTGCTCAGAACGACGAGACAAATCCGGATACGCAGCCGGTTCGTCCGCCAAACATCCCTAGCATAGCAAACACGCAAATTTCCCCCTCCGGTTCATCTGTCCGAAAACGCGAAACACCGGGAATACTTTCCCGGTTGTTTCACCCCTTCGCCAGTATCACCTCCTACTGCGTTAGGGCACACCTGGCACTGTTACTTGTCTTGTCATGCATTGATATGCATCTGTTTGCATTGTATTTATTGTTTCTTCCCCCTCTTCTCTTGCTAGACTCTGAGACCGACGCCGCTGCTACCCAGATCGACTACTGTGTTGACGACCCCTCCTTCTTGCCAGAGCAACCAGGCAAGCCCCCCCTTGATCACCAGATATCGCCTATTCCTTCTCTCTACTACTTGCATTAGAGTAGTCTTACTGTTTCATCGGCTTGATCCTATACTGCTGCATAGCCTATCATTGTTGCTGCTGTTATTACCTTTACCTGCAATCCTAAATGCCTAGTATAGGATGCTAGTATTCCATTAGTGGCCCTACATTCTTGTCCGTCTGCCATGCTATACTATCGGGCTGTGATCACTCGGGAGGTGATCACGGATATATACATACATGCATACTATACTTATGCATGTGGTGACTAAAGTCGGGTCGGCTCGTAGAGTACCCGCAAGTGATTCCGATGTGGGGGCTGGAAGGAAAGGTGGCTCCATCCCGGTAGAGGTAGGCCTGGGTTCCCGAAGGCCCCCGACTGTTACTTTGTGGCGGAGCGACAGGGCAGGTTGAGACTGTTGGGGAACGTAGTAATTTCGAAAGATTTCCTACGCACACACAGGATCATGGTGATGCATAGAAACGAGAGGGGAGAGTGTTGTCCACGTACCCTCGTAGACCGAAAGCGGAAGCGTTAGCACAACGCGCGGTTGATGTAGTCGTACGTCTTCACGATCCGACCGATCAAGTACCGAATGCACGGCACCTCCGAGTTCAGCACACGTTCAGCTCGATGACGTCCCTCGAACTCCGATCCAGCCGAGCTTTGAGGGAGAGTTCGGTCAGCACGACGGCGTGGTGATGATGATGATGTTCTACCGACGCAGGGCTTCGCCTAAGCACCGCTACGATATTATCGAGGTGGATTATGGTGGAGGGGGGCACCGCACATGGCTAAGAGATCAAGAGATCAATTGTTGTGTCTCTAGGGTGCCCCTGCCCCCGTATATAAAGGAGCAAGGGGGGAGGTGCGGCCGGCCAGGAGGGGTGCGCCAGGTGGAGTCCTACTCCCACCGGGAGTAGGACTCCCTCCCTTTTCCTAGTTGGATTAGGAGTGGAGGGGGAAAGAGGAGGGAGAGAGGAAGGAAAGGGGGGCGCCGCCCCCCCTCTCCTTGTCCTATTCTGACTAGGGGGGAGGGGCGCGCGGCCCTGCCCTGGCCGCCTCTCCTCTTCTCCAAAAAGGCCCACCATGGCCCATTAAGCCCCCGGGGGGTTCCGGTAACCCCTCGGTACTCCGGTAAAATCCCGATTTCACCCGGAACACTTCCAATATCCAAATATAGGCTTCCAATATATCGATCTTCATGTCTCGACCATTTCGAGACTCCTCGTCATGTCCGTGATCACATCTGGGACTCCGAACAACCTTCGGTACATAAAAACATATAAACTCATAATATAACTATCATCGAAACGTTAAGCGTGCGGACCCTACGGGTTCGAGAACTATGTAGACATGACCGAGACACGTCTCCGATCAATAACCAATAGCGGAACCTGGATGCTCATATTGGCTCCCACATATTCTATGAAGATCTTTATCGGTCAGACCGCATAACAACATACGTTGTTTCCTTTGTCATCGGTATGTTACTTGCCCGAGATTCGATCGTCGGTATCTCAATACCTAGTTCAATCTCGTTACCGGAAAGTCTCTTTACTCGTTCCGTAATACATCATCCCGCAACTAACTCATTAGTTGCAATGCTTGCAAGCCTTAAGTGATGTGCATTACCAAGTGGGCCCAGAGATACCTCTCCGACAATCGGAGTGACAAATCCTAATCTCGAAATACGCCAACCCAACAAGTACCTTCGGAGACACTTGTAGAGCACCTTTATAATCACCCAATTACGTTGTGACGTTTGGTAGCACACAAAGTGTTCCTCCGGTAAACGGGCGTTGCATAATATCATAGTCATAGGAACATGTATAAGTCATGAAGAAAGCAATAGCAACATAGTAAACGATCGAGTGCTAAGCTAACGGAATGGTTCAAGTCAATCACATCATTCTCCTAATGATGTGATCCCATTAATCAAATGACAACTCATGTCTATGGCTAGGAAACATAACCATCTTTGATCAACGAGCTAGTCAAGTAGAGGCATACTAGTGACACTATGTTTGTCTATGTATTCACACTTGTATTATGTTTCCGGTTAATACAATTCTAGCATGAATAATAAACATTTATCATGATATAAGGAAATAAATAATAACTTTATTATTGCCTGTAGGGCATATTTCCTTCAGTCTCCCACTTGCACTAGAGTCAATAATCTGGATCACATAGCCATGTGGTTTAACATCAATAGTTCACATCACCATGTGATTAACACCCATAGTTCACATCGTCATGTGACCAACACCCAAAGGGTTTACTAGAGTCAATAATCTAGTTCACATCGCTATGTGATTAACACCCAAAGAGTACTAAGGTGTGATCAAGTTTTGCTTGTGAGATAATTTTAGTCAACGGGTGTGTCACATTCAGATCCGTAAGTATTTTGCAAATTTCTATGTCTACAATGCTCTGCACGGAGCTACTCTAGCTAATTGCTCCCACTTTCAATATGTATCCAGATTGAGACTTAGAGTCATCTGGATCAGTGTCAAAATTTGCATTGACGTAACCCTTTAGGACGAACCCTTTTTGTCACCTCCATAATCGAGAAACATATCCTTATTCCACTTAAGGATAATTTTGTCCGCTGTCCAGTGATCTACTCCTAGATCACTATTGTACTCCATTGCCAAAATCAGTGTAGGGTATACAATAGATCTGGTACACAGCATGGCATACTTTATATAACCTATGGCCAAGGCATAGGGAATGACTTTCATTCTCTTTCTATCTTCTGCCGTGGTCTGGCTTTGAGTCTTACTCAATCTCACACCTTGTAACACAGGCAAGAACTCTTTCTTTGACTGTTCCATTTTGAACTACTTCAAAATCTTGTCAAGGTATATACTCATTGAAAAAACTTATCAAGCGTCTTGATCTATCTCTATAGATCTTGATGCTCAATATGTAAGCAGCTTCACCGAGGTCTTTCTTTGAAAAACTCCTTTCAAACACTCCTTTATGCTTTGCAGAATAATTCTATGTTATTTCTGATCAACAATATGTGATTCACATATACTTATCAGAAATGCTGTAGTGCTCCCACTCACTTTCTTGTAAATACAGGCTTCACCGCAAGTCTGTATAAAACTATATGCTTTGATCAACTTATCAAAGCGTATATTCCAACTCCGAGATGCTTACACCAGTCCATAGATGGATCGCTGGAGCTTGCATATTTTGTTAGCACCTTTAGGATTGACAAAACCTTCTGGTTGCATCATATACAACTCTTCTTTAATAAATCCATTTAAAGATTGCAGTTTTTGTTATCCATTCGCCAGATTTCATAAAATGCGGCAATTGCTAACATGATTCGGACAGACTTAAGCATAGATACGAGTGAGAAACTCTCATCGTAGTCAACATCTTGAACTTGTCGGAAATCTTTTGCGACAATTCTAGCTTTGTAGATAGTAACACTACTATCAGCGTCCGTCTTCCTCTTGAAGATCCATTTATTTTCTATGGCTTGCCGATCATCGGGCAAGTCAACCAAAGTCCATACTTTGTTCTCATATATGGATCCCAACTCAGATTTCATGGCCTCAAACCATTTCGCGGAATCTGGGCTCATCATCGCTTCCTTATAGTTCGTAGGTTCGTCATGGTCAAGTAACATGACCTCCAGAACAGGATTACCGTACCACTCTGGTGCAGATCTCACTCTGGTTTACCTACGAGGTTCGGTAGTAACTTGATTTGAAGTTACATGATCATCATCATTAGCTTCCTCACTAATTGGTGTAGTAGTCACAGGAACAGATTTCTGTGATGAACTACTTTCCAATAAGGGAGTAGGTACAGTTACCTCATCAAGTTCTACTTTCCTCCCACTCACTTCTTTCGAGAGAAACTCCTTCTCTAGAAAGGATCCATTATAAGCAACGAATATCTTGCCTTCAGATCTGTGATAGAAGGTGTACCCAACTATCTCCTTTGGGTATCCTATGAAGACACATTTCTCCGATTCGGGTTTGAGCTTATCAGGATGAATTTTTTTCACATAAGCATCACAACCCCAAATTTTAAGAAACGACAACTTTTGGTTTCTTGCCAAACCAAAGTTCACAAGGTGTCGTCTCAACGGATTTAGATGGTGCCCTATTTAACGTGAATGCAGCTGTCTCTAATGCATAACCCCAAAATGATAGTGGTAGATTGGTAAGAAACATCATAGATCGCACCATATCTAATAAAGTACGGTTATGACGTCCGGACACACCATTAAGCTGTGGTGTTCCAGGTGGCGTGAGTTGCGAAACTATTCCGCATTGTTTAAAATGAAGACCAAACTCGTAACTCAAATATTCTCCTCCACGATCAGATCGTAGAAACTTTATTTTCTTGTTATGATGATTTTCTACTTCACTTTGAAATTATATGAACTTTTCAAATGTTTCAGACTTTATGTTTCATCAAGTAGATATACCCATATCTGCTCAAATCATCTGTGAAGGTCTGAAAATAATGATACCTGCCGTGAGCCTCAATATTCATCGGACCACATACATCAGTATGTATGATTTCCAACAAATATGTTGCTTGCTTCATTGTTCCGGAGAACGACATTTTAGTCATCTTGCCCAAGAGGCATGGTTCGCAAGCATCAAGTGATTCATAATCAAGTGATTCCAAAATCCCATCAGCATTGAGTTTCTTCGTGCGCTTTACACCAATATGACCTAAACGGCAGTGCCACAATTGAGTTGCACTATCATTATTAACTTTGCATCTTTTGGCTTCAATATTATGAATATGTGTATTACTACGATCGAGATCCAACAAACCATTTTCATTGGGTGTATGACCATAGAAGGTTTTATTCATGTAAATAGAACAACAATTATTCTCTAACTTAAATGAATAACCGTATTGCAATAAACATGATCAAATCATATTCATGCTCAACGCAAACACCAAATAACACTTATTTAGGTTCAACACTAATCCCGAAAGTGTAGGGAGCGTGCGATGATGATCATATCAATCTTGGAACCACTTCCAACACACAGCGTCACTTCACCCTTAACTAGTCTCTGTTCATTCTGCAACTCCCGTTTCGAGTTACTACTCTTTAGCAACTGAACCAGTATCAAATACCTAGGGGTTGCTACGAACACTAGTAAAATACACATCAATAATCTGTATATCAAATATACCTTTGTTCACTTTGCCATCCTTCTTATCCGCCAAATACTTGGGGCAGTTCTGCTTCCAGTGACCAGTCCCTTTGCAGTAGAAGCACTTAGTCTCAAGCTTAGGTCCAGACTTGGGCTTCTTCACTTGAGCAGCAACTTTGCTTGCCGTTCTTCTTGAAGTTCCCCTTATTCCCTTTGCCCTTTTCCTTGAAACTAGTGGTCTTGTCAACCATCAACACTTGATGCTCTTTCTTGATTTCAACCTTCGTCGATTTCAGCATCGTGAAGAGCTCGGGAATTACTTTCGTCATCCCTTGCATACTATAGTTCATCACAAAGTTCTACTAACTTGGTGATGGTGACTAGAGAATTCTGTCAATCACTATTTTATCTGGAAGATTAACTCCCACTGTCGGGTGGTTGGTGCGACATATGCCAAAGGATGGCTTATCATTGTGGGAGCCAATAAAACGTCGCCGGTGCCTGGAAACGGGATGAGGCGAAGACATGCACGCCGGCGAATCTTACCCAGGTTCGGGGCTCTCCGAGGAGATAACACCCCTAGTCCTGCTTTGCGGGGTCTCCGCATGATCACTAGCTCGATAAAGAGTAGCTACAATCGCTCCTAGAGCTGTTGGGATCAAGGGAGAAGAAGAACAAGGCTAGCTCTTGCTTCTCTCTATCTATGGTGTGTGTGCGTGTGCTATGCTTGGAAGCCAAACATGCAGAGGTGCTAACCCTGCTTGGGTGCGAACCAGAAGCCAACTATGCTCAGTGGCCAACCCTTTGCATGGGTGCTCCGGGGGGTTTATATAGGCCTACCCCCCGGGGGTACAATGGTAATCCGGCTGGGATCTGGTCCCAGCCGTCAGTGTCTATGCTCGCCGGCTCCTCCGCCGGCTGCTGGGTCCCGCCGGCTGGCGGGTCCCGCCGGCTGCCGGCTACTCGGCCGACAGGCCGGCCCCACCGCCTAGGGTCTTGTCGGCGGCTGCTTACTGTAGCCGCGCCTCTGATGATGAGGGCTTTGTCGAGGTAAGCGTGGCTACAGTGATCCGCGTCGGGGGCTATCACTGTTGCCTCACCTCGTCTTGTCTCCTTAATGGGGCTCCTACTTCGAGGAGGGGAGTCGCCGGCTTCTGGAGGCCGGCTATGCTCCTGGCCGACTAGGAAAAGCCGGGCCGCCTTCACGCCTCTCTCTGGCTAAAGGGGCCCGCGGTCCTTGGGCCGTACAGGAGGGGGTCGTGGATGACGTCGTAGCTGGCGTGGCTACAGTGCCCGGCCGCACGGGAGACATCCCTCCCATACGACCTCCTGTAACCATGCCTGCCTCGGGCTTCGGGGGTCGTGGCCGCACTGTGGCCATGCCCCGTCAGGTCGTCGTTATGTAGGGGCGGTTGTGGTCTCGGCCGGCTTCTAGGAGTCGGCGTTTCTCTTGGCCGGCTTCTTGGAGTCGGTGAGGCTGGGTCGCCTTCCGGGAGTCGTCTTTAGTGGTAGCCGGCCCGGGAAGGCGGCCCAAATGCTTGGAGTGCTGGAAGGCCCAAAGGCCTGATAAATTTTCTGAAGAGCCAGGGGTAGCCGGTTTGGCTACCCGTGGCCACTTACTCCGACACCCACTTGATTCAAGCGATTGTAGTACCCAGACAATCTGAGCACATGCTCACTGCTTGAGCTATTCTCCTCCATCTTTTAGCTATAGAACTTGTTGGAGACTCCATATCTCTCAACTCGGGTATTTGCTTGAAATATTAACTTCAACTCCTGGAACATCTCATATGGTCCATGACGTTCAAAACGTCTTTGAAGTCCCGATTCTAAGCCGTTAAGCATGGTGCACTAAACTATCAAGTAGTCATCATATTGAGCTTAGCCAAACGTTCATAGCGTCTGCATCTGCTCCTGCAATAGGTCCGTCACCTAGCGGTGCATCGAGGACATAATACTTCTGTGCAGCAATGAGGATAATCCTCAGATCACGGACCAAGTCCGCATCATTGCTACTAACATCTTTCAACATAGTTTTCTCTAGGAACATATCAAAAATAAAACAGGGGAGCTAAACACGAGCTATTGATCTACAACATAGATATGCTAATACTACCAGGACTAAGTTCATGATAAATTAAAGTTCAATTAATCATATTACTTAGATAGACATCCCTCTAATCCTCTAAGTGATCACGTGATCCATTTCAACTAAACCATGTCCGATCATAACGTGAGATGGAGTAGTTTCAATGGTGAACATCACTATGTTGATCATATCTACTATATGATTCACGCTCGACCTTTCGGTCTCAGTGTTCCGAGGCCATATCTGTTATATGCTAGGCTCGTCAAGTTTAACCTGAGTATTCCGCATGTGCAACTGTTTTGCACCCGTTGTATTTGAACGTAGAGCCTATCACACCCGATCATCACGTGGTGTCTCAGCACGAAGAACTTTCGCAACGGTGCATAATCAGGGAGAACACTTATACCTTGAAATTTAGTGAGAGATCATCTTATAAAGCTACCGATGAACAAAGTAAAATAAGATGTATAAAAGATAAACATCACATGCAATCATAATATGTGACATGATATGGCCATCATCATCTTGTGCCTTTGATCTCCATCTCCAAAGCATCGTCATGATCTCCATCATCACCGGCATGACACCATGATCTCCATCATCTTGATCTATATCAATGTGTCGTCACATGGTCGTCTCGCCAACTATTGCTCTTGTAACTATTGCTATCGCATAGCGATAAAGTAAAGCAATTATTTGGCGCTTGCATCTTATGCAATAAAGGGACAACCATAAGGCTTTTGCCAGTTGCCGATAACTTCAACAAAACATGATCATCTCATACAACAACTTATATCTCATCACGTCTTGACCATATCACATCACAACATGCCCTGCAAAAACAAGTTAGACGTCCTCTACTTTGTTGTTGCAAGTTTTACGTGGCTGCTACGAGCTGAGCAAGAACCGTTCTTACCTACGCATCAAAACCACAACGATAGTTTGTCAAGTTGGTGCTGTTTTAACCTTCGCAAGGACCGGGCGTAGCCACACTCGGTTCAACTAAAGTTGGAGAAACTGACACCCGCTAGTCACCTGTGTGCATAGCACGGCAGTAAAACCAGTCTCGCGTAAGCGTATGCGTAATGTCGGTCCGGGCCGCTTCATCCAACAATACCGCCGAACGAAAGTATGACATGCTGGTAAGCAGTATGACTTATATCGCCCACAACTCACTTATGTTCTACTCGTGCATCTGACATCTACGCATAAAACCTGGCTCGGATTCCACAGTTGGGGAACGTAGTAATTTCAAAAAATTACCTACGCACACACAGGATCATGGTGATACATAGCAACGAGAGTGGAGAGTGTTGTCCACGTACCCTCGTAGACTGAAAGCGGAAGCGTTAGCACAACGCGGTTGATGTAGTCGTACGTCTTCACGATCCGACCGATCAAGTACCGAACGCACGACACCTTCGAGTTCAGCACACGTCCAGCTCGATGACTTCCCTTGAACTCCGATCCAGCCGGGCTTTGAGGGAGAGTTCCGTCAGCACGACGGCGTGGTGACGATGATGATGTTCTACCGACGCAGGGCTTCGCCTAAGCACCGCTACGATATTATCGAGGTGGATTATGGTGGAGGGGGGCACCGCACACGGCTAAGAGATCAAGAGATCAATTGTTGTGTCTCTAGGGTGCCCCCTGCCCCCGTATATAAAGGAGCAATGGGGGAGGTGCGGCCGGCCAGGAGGGGCGCGCCAGGTGGAGTCCTACTCCCGAGTAGGACTCCCTCCCTTTTCCTAGTTGGATTAGGAGTGGAGGGGGAAAGAAGAGGGAGAGAGGAAGGAAAGGGGGGCGCCACCCCCCTCTCCTTGTCCTATTCGGACTAGGGGGGAGGGGCGCGCGGCCCTGCCCTGGCCGCCTCTCCTCTTCTCCACAAAGGCCCACTATGGCCCATTAAGCCCCCGGGGGTTCCATAACCCCTCGGTACCCGGAACACTTCCGATATCCAAATATAGGATTCCAATATATCAATATTCATGTCTCGACCATTTCGAGACTCCTTGTCATGTCCGTGATCACATCTGGGACTCCGAACAACCTTCAGTACATCAAAACATATAAACTCATAATATAACTATCATCAAAACGTTAAGCATGCGGACCCTACGGGTTCGAGAACTATGTAGACATGACCGAGACACGTCTCCGGTCAATAACCAATAGCGGAACCTGGACGCTCATATTGGCTCCCACATATTCTACGAAGATATTTATCGGTCAGACCGCATAACAACATACGTTGTTCCCTTTGTCATCGGTATGTTACTTGCCCAAGATTCGATCATCGGTATCTCAATACCTAGTTCAATCTCGTTACCGGCAAGTCTCTTTACTCGTTCCGTAATACATCATCCCGCACCTAACTCATTAGTTGCAATGCTTGCAAGGCTTAAGTGATGTGCATTACCGAGTGGGCCCAAAGATACCTCTCCGACAATCGGAGTGACAAATCCTAATCTCGAAATACGCCAACCCAACAAGTACCTTCGGAGACACCTGTAGAGCACCTTTATAATCACCCAGTTACGTTGTGACGTTTGGTAGCACACAAAGTGTTCCTCCGGTAAACGTGAGTTGCATAATCTCATAGTCATAGGAACATGTATAAGTCATGAAGAAAGCAATATCAACATACTAAACGATTGAGTGCTGAGCTAATGGAATGGGTCAAGTCAATCACATCATTCTCCTAATGATGTGATCCCGTTAATCAAATGACAACTCATGTCTATGGCTAGGAAACATAACCATCTTTGATCAACGAGCTAGTCAAGTAGAGGCACACTAGTGACACTATGTTTGTCTATGTATTCACACATGTATTATGTTTCCGGTTAATACAATTCTAGCATGAATAATAAACATTTATCATGATATAAGGAAACAAATAATAACTTTATTATTGCCTCTAGGGCATATTTCCTTCAGAGACCACCTAGGAGAGAAGTGGGCATGGCCCTGGTCGGCGTCCGCGGTTACTTCATAATAACACGCTTAACGAGATCTTGGTATTTGATCTGAGTTGGGTTGTTGACCTTATACGCACTAACCGCCACGTGGGACAAGATATGGGCAACTGGCGTCGTGGTATTAGCGGAAGCCTTCTTGACGTCAGCGACTGAGCGGCGCGCGCCGGATTGGACCGTAAGCCCGCGCTTGTATTAAGGGGGCTAGGTCTGCTTCCGGCTGCGTTCGCAACGTGCAGGTGTGCAATGGGCGATGGGCCCAGACCCCTGCGCCATAGGATTTAGACCGACGTGCTGACCTCTTTGTTGTGCCTAGGTAGGGCTGCGACGTGTTGATCTTCCGAGGCCGCATGACCCAGGAAAGTGTGTCCGGCCAAAGGGGATCGAGCGTATCGGGTAATGTGGTGCACCCCTGCAGGGAAGTTGATCTATTCGAATAGCCATGTCCACGGTAACAGGCGACCCGGTGTTGTACCTTGACCTTATGACAACTAGAACCAGATACTTAATAAAACACACCCTTCCAAGTGCCAGATATAACCCGGTGATCGCTCTCACACAGGGCGACGAGGAGAGGATCGCCGAGTAGGATTATGCTATGCGATGATACTTGGTGAACTTACCATCTACTCTCTTCTATATGCTGCAAGATGGAGGCTGCCAGAAGCGTAGTCTTCGATAGGATTAGCTATCCCCCTCTTATTCTGGCATTCTGCAGTTCAGTCCACCAATATTGCCCATTTACATAGATACCCATGCATATCTTGTGTAGATCCTTGCTTGTGAGTACTTTGGATGAGTACTCACGGTTGCTTTTCTCCCTCTTTCCCCCCTTTCCTTTCTTCCTGGTTGTCGCAACCAGATGCTGGAGCCCAGGAGCCAGACGCCACCGTTGATGACGACTCCTACTACACCGGAGGTGCCTACTACTACGTGCAGGCCACTGACGACGACCAGGAGTAGTTTAGGAGGATCCCAGGCAGGAGGCCTGCGCCTCTTTCGATCTGTATCCTAGTTTGTGCTAGCCTTCTTAAGGCAAACTTGTTTAACTTATGTATGTGCTCAGATATTGTTGCTTCTGCTGACTCGTCTATGATCGAGCACTTGTATTCGAGCCCTCGAGGCCCCTGGCTTGTATTATGATGCTTGTATGACTTATTTATTTTTAGAGTTGTGTTGTGATATCTTCCCGTGAGTCCCTGATCTTGATCGTACACGTTTGCGTGTATGATTCGTGTATGATTGAATCGGGGGCGTCACAAGTTGGTATCAGAGCTGACTGCCTGTAGGAATCCCCCTTCCACACTCCTTGGCCGAAGTCGAGTCTAGACATTGCAAAACTTTTACTAACATGGCTGTGCGGCTTACGGGCCCACGTCGCCATTGGGTGGTATTAGGATCTTCTATTCCTCATCTATGCTCTGGGAATCTGATCTCTATTCTATTCGGGTTAAATGAATTTTGCTAAATCTAACATTAGGATCTCATGATCACTTTCACCCGGAGAGCATCTTATTACTGATGGTCGCCTGCTGCACCAAAAGATTTAGAAGTTACTCTCCGATACTCCTTCGAGAATTTGTGCCCGTCGCTTTTGCAGTTCCCTACCACCGAAATATCCCTATGGATAAATACATAAACCTGCCGTCCTTACTTTTATTCCCAATTTATCTTGTTATTACAAGATACCCTGAAATCTTCTCTATTGTTCCGAGAATATTTTGTGCCTTCTGCCTTGTAGTTCCTTGCCACCTGAATACCCCTACGGATAATTCCTCACACTTATCGAGGATTCATTCATCCCCAGTTGTTCATGCGTTTCACAAAATACTTCGAAATGCCATTCGATCTTCCAAGAATCCTCTACAGCTTGGTGCTCTTGAGAATCTTGTTGCCTGCTGCATTGTGGTTAATTCCATATGCCTAGCAATATTCTTTGACATCCATTGTCATTAATATCTGGAGTCCGTTGATTCAATATGTTGTGATTGCTGGCAATCCTTATTCGAAT
This sequence comes from Aegilops tauschii subsp. strangulata, assembly GCF_002575655.3. NCBI lineage: Eukaryota > Viridiplantae > Streptophyta > Magnoliopsida > Poales > Poaceae > Aegilops > Aegilops tauschii. The sequence continues at coordinate 184,908,781 of NC_053040.3, forward strand.
CCTAGTACTCATCCTAACGGCTCAAACGTCATTTTAAACATGAGCTGGTTCTCGAGCAATCAAATTGCCTTCGATCGTACCCCTAAGCCTACTCAACTTATCCATCCTTAATCTGAGTGTTAGCTTCTGACCCCTTGATTTGGAGGTCATAATTCTCTTGCATTTGGGCTTTAAATTAGTTAGTTGTCTCCATAATTGGATCTTCTTGCATTCTTTCTTCCTCTCATTGAGTACTGATGCTCACATCAGATCCCTTGAGGACCACCGGATCCTTTGTTGGATTTTATCCGATAGTGTCCTTCATATTCGATCACTTTGGAAATTCTTTCCCTCATACTTAATGCCGTTGGTAAAACATATTCTCTAATTTGGCCAACCATGCTCTGTTTTCGAGCTGGTGACAATTACTCTCGAAGCTTGTGGTATATGTTCCTAAGATGCCCCGATGGGTTGAACCAATGCCTTCCCCAATCTGTATGAACCCCGGAACTTCTATGGGTCATACTCTACTGGTGTTATGCCAGATAAATTTCTACACTACAACTTCGTCGAAGGCAAGGAGTGATTGAAAGGTTATACATTGGAAAAGTGGTTGTCGACCTTGAACTTTGTGTTCATGCCCATGGAAATGATGTTGAGCTTATCATGATAGCTTCTCGTAACAATAATTATTCACTTGGCATAACTTGATCTTGTATCTGTGAATTGATCCTTTGCAATCGTGGTTCCGACCATATTTTCCACTTGATTCCATTTCTCAAGCAAGTGAAAACACTTGTCTTCTGCAGATCATACATCCCCGCCACCCCTATGTCGATTTTCCTTCGAGTATTACCCCCTGGTATCTTGAGGATATCAACCCATGCACTTCGTCTTATGAATTTTTGATGAAGTAGTACATTTCCCTGTCATAATCACTCCACGGGTTCTGGGTTGTCGTCAATCGAGAACACCGATTTGTGAATCGAATCAACACTGTCAGTACTCCCAGTACTTTGTTGTTGAGAAATTTAATTCTCCATCACGTCATTCCTAGCCTGATTGGCTACATCATTATTGTGCTAATTCTAAATGTGCTACATGGTCCTTAATCCTGGAGCACAACCTTCGATGATGAGCTAAGCTTATGTCGATTTCCTCGTCTTATCATTCCACCTCGAACAATAAGCTTGATTCCGAGTTGGTGTCGTATCCGTGGTTCAAATAATCTTTTGCTGCATCAGTCCTTTTACTTGATGTAGTCGATGTTCGGTTACTTCTTCGTGGAGCCTCTCGACAAAATTTGTCATGACCATCATCAGCATTTTGACTCCTTTCAGGATTCCAATCGAATTCATGATGATAAGTACCACCCTCGTCCCTTGGTAAATTGAGTTACGATCGACAACATCCTTACCTTCCTTCCGTCACAAACTTAGTTATGGATGCAACTTGCAATCCAGCTTGTATTATGTTCTACCTTGAAGTATTACTGTCTTTTATGTCGAGGATGTTGTGAGAATTTCACCACCTCTTAAGAATTCTTGATACAGTGATGCTTCTCGCCATCACCATTCTTCTTGGTCCCCTTGTTGCTTCCAACCGGAATACCAATAGGTGAACGGTGCTGTTTGGATTCCACCCTTCTAGCAACCCTATTGCTATGAAGTTAATGGTCGAACGTTCATTCTTAGACTATTAATTATTGAATCACCATACTGACATTGGTTGTGCAACCCAACCCATATTTCGGGCGCACCTTTCAACCAATGTTTAATTGTGTATGTTTTCCTCGAGCATACTTCATTATATCATTTGATCTGGCAAATGTTATCTCCTTATCCACATAATTGTGGAAATCCATCTTTTTGGATATCTCATTGAATTATCGCTGAGTCCATCAGCCACCTCCTCATCCTCTCCTTGGCTTAATAATGAACCCTGGTTCGGAAGTCGCTTCCATAGTTCATTTCCCGAGAATCATATAATGTCATCTCGTCAAATTGTGTTGCACCTCTTATTCTCAGGAATCCTACTCTGAGGTATCCTGACACCAATCAAATCTGAAACTCAGTCAGATATGATGGTTGGAACATCTTTCCAAAAGTTATAACATTGGGCTTTATATGACCCGGCAAGGTGATGTCATGCCTAGCACACCTGGCCAAAGGACCTATTGTTATAGTTCCATTTTAGCAAGATTATCCATTCTTCCATGAGGAAATTGTAAGACTTATTCTACAAGTTATTCCTGATGGATCCTTTGTGTTTCCAAAGTCTGATCTTCACATAATGACCATGTCGATGCTATCTCGAAGCATGTCTATGGTACTCCGATTTTCAACAAGAACATTTGAAGCCCAATGCTAAATGTTTCCTGCTCAATTATCCAGACACCGCTGTATGGGTAATGTCTTGAAATTTCTCTCCCCACACCTAAAGGGGTTTCTACTTTATATCCTGTCATGGGTATCATTCTCTTCTTGTCCTTGGGAAGGATATACCCCTGAAATATGTGTTTAAGCAACTTTTCCTTTCCATTGTTCTATTTAATCTGATAGTCACTTTTTCCTTTCCATTGTTTTGTTTACCTTTTCTTGTGATCTATATGATCTAAGCAGTAATATCCTTCTGCTTATGTAAACACCTTGGTGTACAACCGTGTCGGTAAGACCCTATTACTATTGTTGATGACCTTCCGGTAGCCACAGATGGACGGGAACTTTGCCTATTGGTCTGCCTCGTTTAACGAGCAGGAAAATGGTTCTCTTTGTCCCTTGCCCTTGGTACCGATGTTGACGTCGACATAATTGACAGGCTTTCCTCTGACCTGCCTTGCTATCATGATCGTGCATGATCACAGCGCCCTCCCAATTTTTTTTAACCCACATGGTGGGCCCATAACCCATAGTTCCACATGATCGAAACCTGACTCCTGTACACCCCCTGTTTCCAAGGTTATTCCTCACGCGTGGCTTTGTAAGTACTTCACGAGCCACCTTCCGAAAGGTCATCAATTCTGGTATCAGACACAATACTTATTATTGTTGCTACCCTTTCACGCTCTATTCAGGCAACAAACGTTTGCCTATCCACTTGAAGCTTCTTATTGCACCTTCTTACTTTGCCTCGATGTGTTTCATTTGTTCAACTCGAGAGATACTCTTGTGTTCATTCTTGGGATACCCCCAGATGATTTTCCCTTATAACATTCTATCGTAGTAGGGCTGCCCCTTACCTATTCGTAAGTACGATGGAGTTCCCGAAGAAAGGACGACAACTTCATCATGATGCACTGGAATAAACAATTCAAGACATCAACGAAAGGGTTTGACTTCTTCGAGAAGATCCATTAGATTATCTTAACTAGAACTTTCCCCCTTACTCTACCTCTTAAATCTCGGGACGAGATTTCTTGCAGTGGAGGAGAATTGTGACGCCAGGATAATTAGACAACAGAAATTCCTTGCTAATGATGCCACGTCACCTCGGTTACTGTTGATAATCTCGCGTTAGTTCAAAACGATTCAATTTCAAATTTGAATTAAAGTGAAACGATAAAAGTTTTCGAACATTAAAACAAAAATGTTCGGATTGTGCCAAATATTACATACGTAATTATAGTGAAGAAAACACATTTTTAGAAAATGATAAAATGCTCTAAAATATATAAAACATAAAAAGGAAAGTAATTAAAAGTAAAGTAAAAAACAAAACAATAGGAAAAATAAAACAAAAGGTAAACCCCCTGGCCCAATTGGGCTTTAGCCTAGCCGGCCGGCCCACCTCCGGCCTACACATACCCCACTATCGAAACCCTAACCGACAGCTCCCACTCACCCCCACTCACCCACGTCTCCCCCCACTCCTCTTGACCCCATCTGGATCGGGGAGGGGTTCGATCCACCTCCCCCTCCTCTGCCCCCGATTGGATCAGGGGGATCGACCCCGATGCCGCCGCGCGGGACCACGTCGCCGAAGCCGCCACCGCCGCCCTCCACGTCGACCTCCCCGTCCTCCTCCCCGCCGGCCTGCCTCCCCACCGCATGTCGTCTCCGACCTCCTCCCCGAGCACCGCTGCCCGAACCCCTACAGCCCCCGGTGAGGACCCCGGTCCTCCTCTCTCCCTCGCCCCGCTCACCTGCCGCGTCCACCCGCTGTCGCCCGTGCTGCGCCTAGCTGCTGCTGCTGCGCGCGCACGCCCACGCACGCCAGCACGCGTGCCCGAGCCTCGCCTCGCTGCGCTGCTCGCCCGCAGCTCCGTCGCGCCCGCGCCGTCCGTGCCCGGCGCGTGGCTGCGCCCCTAATCTCTAGTGCGCCCTGCGCCTCGCTTGCGCGCACGCCCGCAGCCCCCCTGTTTGCTGCCCATCATCGCCGACGCTCGCCGACCCGCCGCTCACCGCAGTAGCAAGTTGCAGCTGCTGCTCCTCCTCCTCCACCGTTGCCCCGCTCCGGCCCGTCTCCTCTGCCTGCCGTCAGCCGCTGCTTACCGCGCGGCGTCGCCAGACACCGCTCGCGCTCGGATCCGCCCCAGTGCGGCGCCCATGCCCGCACGCCCCCTCCCTCGCATGCCGCTGCCTCCTCCTTCTGCCGTTGCTGCTCCCCTTCCACTCCAAGCCGAACCGGCCATCCGCACCGGCCACGCCTTGCTTGCCTACCGCGTCGCCACTGCCGCCCTCTGTCGCAACCTGCTCCGCGCCGCCCTCGTCTGCCGTCCGTCTCGCCTCACCTCTGCCCCACCGCCTGAGGTCGCCGCCACCTCTTCCCCTGCGCTCGCCCGCGCCGCCCTTGCCGTTGGCTCGCCGGCACCACCGGCCCCCCTGCCCCGGCCCTACCGGGTCCGCCCGCACTGGGCGTGCGCCCGCTCGGGCGCGTCCTACGCCCCCGCCCGCTAGCGGCGCCCGATAGGCCCCTAGGGCCAATGACATGTGGGGCCCGGCCCAGAACGTTTTTTATAAAAAAGATTAAAATAATAATAATAATAAAATTAATTAATTAATTAACTACATTAATTAACTGAATTAATCCCATTTAGTTAACCTAATTAATTATTGTTAATTAATCAAACAATAATTAGATTAGTTAAATCCTAATTAGAATAAACAGAGTATGACATGCGGGACCAACACGTCAGAGTGACTCAGTCAACGCCCTGTTGACTACTGACGTCATGCTGGCATCATGATGACGTCAGCATACACTATTCTGGATAATGTTAGAATTAAATAGATAAATCAATTCAGAAAATGATCAAAACTTTAGAAAAACGTAGAAAATAAACCGTAGCTCAGATGAAAATGTTTTCTACATGAAAGTTGCTCAGAACGACGAGACGAATCCGGATACGCAGCCCGTTCGTCCGCCACACATCCCTGGCATAGCAAACACGCAACTTTCCCCCTCCAGTTCATGTGTCCAAAAACGCGAAACACCGGGAATACTTTCCCGGTTGTTTCACCCCTTCGCCGGTATCACCTCCTACTGCGTTAGGGCACACCTAGCACCGTTACTTGTCTTGTCATGCATTGATATGCATCTGTTTGCATTGTATTTATTATTTCTCCCCCCTCTTCTCTCGCTAGACTCCGAGACCGATGCCGCTGCTACCCAGATCGACTACTGTGTTGACGACCCCTCCTTGCCAGAGCAACCAGGCAAGCCCCCCCTTGATCACCAGATATCACCTATTCCTTCTCTCTACTGCTTGTATTAGAGTAGTCTTATTGTTTCATCGGCTTGATCATATACTGCTCCATAGCCTGTCATTGTTGCTGCTGTTGTTACCTTTACCTCCAATCCTAAATGCCTAATATAGGATGCTAGTATTCCATCAGTGGCCCTACATTCTTGTCCGTCTGCCATGCTATACTATCGGGCTGTGATCACTTGGGAGGTGATCACGGATATATACATACTTGCATACTATACTTATACATGTGGTGACTAAAGTCGGGTCAGCTCGTAGAGTACCCGCAACTGATTCCAATGTGGGGGCTGGAAGGACAGGTGGCTCCATTCCGGTAGAGGTGGGCCTGGGTTCCCGAAGGCCCCCGACTATTACTTTGTGGCGGAGCGATAGGGCAGGTTGAGACCACCTAGGAGATGTGTGGCGGTAGAAGTCTCTTTACTCGTTCCGTAATACATCATCCCGCACCTAGCTCATTAGTTGCAATGCTTGCAAGGCTTAAGTGATGTGCATTACCGAGTGGGCCCAGATACCTCTCCGACAATCGGAGTGACAAATCTGAATCTCGAAATACGCCAACCCAACAAGTACCTTCGGAGACACCTGTAGAGCACCTTTATAATCACCCAGTTACGTTGTGACGTTTGGTAGCACACAAAGTGTTCCTCCGGTAAACGGGAGTTGCATAATATCATAGTCATAGGAACATGTATAAGTCATGAAGAAAGCAAGAGCAACATACTAAACGATCGAGTGCTGAGCTAACGGAATGGGTCAAGTCAATCACATCATTCTCCTAATGATGTGGTCCCGTTAATCAAATGACAACTCATGTCTATGGCTAGGAAACATAACCATCTTTGATCAATGAGCTAGTCAAGTAGAGGCACACTAGTGACACTATGTTTGTCTATGTATTCACACATGTATTATGTTTCCGGTTAATACAATTCTAGCATGAATAATAAACATTTATCATGATATAAGGAAACAAATAATAACTTTATTATTGCCTCTAGGGCATATTTCCTTCAGAGACCACCTAGGAGAGAAGTGGGCCTGGCCCTGGTCGGCGTCCGCGGTTACTTCATAATAACACGCTTAACGAGATCTTGGTATTTGATCTGAGTTGGGTCGTTGACCTTATACGCACTAACCGCCACGTGGGACAAGATATGGGCAACCGGCGTCGTGGTATCAGCCGAAGCCTTCTTGACGTCAGTGACTGAGCGGCGCGCGCTGGATTGGGCCGTAAGCCCGCGCTTGTATTAAGGGGGCTAGGTCTGCTTCCGGCCGCGTTCACAACGTGCAGGTGTGCAATGGGCGATTGGCCCAGACCCCTGCGCCATAGGATTTAGACCGACGTGCTGACCTCTCTGTTGTGCCTAGGTAGGGCTATGACGTGTTGATCTTCTGAGGCCGGGCATGACCCAGGAAAGTGTGTCCGGCCAAAGGGTATCGAGCGTGTCGGGTACTGTGGTGCACCCCTGCAGGGAAGTTGATCTATTCGAATAGCCGTGTCCACGGTAACAGGCGACCCGGAGTTGTACCTTGACCTTATGACAACTAGAACCGGATACTTAGTAAAACACACCCTTCCAAGTGCCAGATATAACCCGGTGATCGCTCTCACACAGGGCGACGAGGAGAAGATCACCGGGTAGGATTATGCTATGCGATGATACTTGGTGAACTTACCATCTACTCTCTTCTACATGCTGCAAGATGGAGGCTGCCAGAAGTGTAGTCTTCGATAGGATTAGCTATCCCCCTCTTATTCTGGCATTCTACAGTCCAGTCCACCGATATTTCCCATTTACACAGATACCCATGCATATGTAGTGTAGATCCTTGCTTGCGAGCACTCTGGATGAGTACTCACGGTTGCTTTTCTCCCTCTTTCCCCCTTTCCTTTCTTCCTGGTTGTCGCAACCAGATGCTGGAGCCCAAGAGCCAGACGCCACCGTCGACGACGACTCCTACTACACCGGAGGTGCCTACTACTACGTGCAGGCCACTGACTACGACCAGGAGTAGTTTAGGAGGATCCCAGGCAGGAGGCATGCGCCTCTTTCGATCTCTATCCCAGTTTGTGCTAGCCTTCTTAAGGCAAACTTGTTTAACTTATGTCTGTGCTCAAATATTGTTGCTTCCGCTGATTCCTCTATGATCGAGCACTTGTATTCGAGCCCTCGAGGCCCCTGGCTTGTATTATGATGCTTGTATGACTTATTTATTTTTAGAGTTGTGTTGTGATATCTTCCCGTGAGTCCCTGATCTTGATCATACACGTTTGCATGTATGATTAGTGTATGATTGAATCGGGGGCGTCACAGGAGGAGAGATGGCTTAGAAGAACTCTTAAGCATCTCGTGCTAGGGTTGGCATCCTTAGAAAGGACCATTGCTAGGCAAAGGTCAAGGATAACTTGCCTACAAGAAGGGGATGCAAACACGCAGTTGTTTCACTTGGTTGCGAATGGGAGACGTATGAAGAATTACATCCCTTCTTTGACAATGGATGGGCGTATTATCACAGATCAGAAAGGCAAGGAGGAAGCCTTTTACAAAGCTTACAAGGACTTGTTTGGCAAGGATGTGGCACGAGAATTCACTCTGGACTTGGAGGGCTTGGGAGTCGCCCACATTGACCTCTCATAGCAGGACAAAGTGTTTAATGAGGACGAGATTGGGAAGTTATTAAGGACTTGCCCTCGGACAAGGCACCAGGGCCAAATGGGTTCATAGGCCTGTTTTTCCAGAAAGCTTGGGAGGTGATCAAGGTGGATCTCATTCCCGTGAACCACAAGCTTTTTGTTGGAAATGGAAGGGGTTTTGGGAGACTAAACCAAGCTTTGATCACTCTTCTACCGAAGTCCCCGGAAGCATGCACTGTATTCGATTTCCGACCCATATGCCTAGCATGCCCAAGGTTGCTTCTAGGCTTAGCTGCGACCCTGTACTCGCCTAAGTTACAAAAACACTCCAAGTGAAGAGCAATCCTCTCACTCGGGGGCTTAGCTGCGACCCCGTACTCGCCTAATTTACAAAAATACTCCAAGTGAAGAGCAACCCTCTCACTCGGGGGCTTAGCTGCGACCCCGTACTCGCCTAAGTTTCAAAAACACTCTGAGTGAAGTGCAACCCTCTCAATCGGGGCTTAGCCGCGAACCCGATTCGCCTAAGTTTCAAAAACACTCCGAGTGAAGAGCAACCCTCTCACTCGGAGGCTTAGCTGCGACCCCGTACTCGCCTTAGTTAAAAAAACACTCCAAGTGAAGAGCAACCCTCTCACTCAGAGGCTTAGCTGCGACCCCATACTCGCCTAAGTTACATAAACACTCCGAGTGAAGAGCAATCCTCTCACTCAGGGGCTTAGCTGCGACCCTGTACTCGCCTAAGTTACAAAAACACTCCGAGTGAAGAGCAACCCTCTCACGCGGGGACTTAGCTGCGACCTGATGTCGCTTGAAGCTACGTCAGTATTTCCCCAAAGAGGAAGGGATGATGCAGCACATCGGCGATAGACATTTCCCCCAGATATGAAACCAAGGTTATTGAACCAGTAGGAGAACCTAGCAACACAACGTAAACATCCCCTGCACACAAATAACGACTACTCGCAACCCGACGTGTTAAAGGGGTTGTCAATCTCTTTCGGGTAACGGTGCCAAAATTTGGTAAATGGACGTGAGATCAATTGTAGTAAATTGATAGATCGAACGCCAAATAAAATAAATAATAATAAATTGCAGCAAAGTATTTTTGTATTTTTCGTTTAATAGATCTGAGAATAAATGCAAAGGAAAAGTAGACCGCAAAGGCAAATAATATGAGAAAGAGACCCGGGTGCCGTAGGTTTCACTAGTGGCTTCTCTCGAGAAAAATAGCAAATAGTGGGTGAAAAAATTACTGTTGGGCAATTGATAGAACTTCAAATACTCATGACGATATCTAGGCAATGATCATTATATAGGCATCACGTCCAAGATTAGTAGACCGACTCCTGCCTGCATCTACTACTATTTCTCCACACATCGACCACTATCCAGCATGCATGTAGTGTATTAAGTTCATGGAAAAATGGAGTAATGCAATGAGAACGATGACATGATGTAGACAAGATCTATCTATGTAGAGATAGACCCCATCGTTTTATCCTTAGTAGCAATGATACATACGTGTCGGTTCCCCTTCTGTCACTGGGATCAAGCACCATAAGATCGAACCCACTACAAAGCACCTCTTCCCATTGCAAGATAAATAGATCAAGTTGGCCAAACAAAACCCAAATATCGGAGAAGGAATACAAGGCTATAAGAGATCATGCATAAAAGAGACCAAAGAAACTCAAATACTTTCATGGATATAAAAAGGTAGACCTGATCATAAACTCAAAGTTCATCGATCCCAACAAACACACCGCAAAAGAGTTACATCATATGGAACTCCAAGAGACCATTGTATTGAGAATTCAGAGAGAGAGAGAGAGAGAGAGAGAGAGAGAGAGATGAAGCCAACTAGCTACTAACTACGAAACAGAAGGTCTACAAAGAACTACTCATGCATCATCGAAGAGGCACCAATGGAGGTGATGAACCCCATCTGAGATGGTGTCTAGATTGGATCTGGTGGTTCTGGACTCTATGGAGGCTGGATGAATATTTCGTCGATTCCTTTAGGGTTTCTAGAATATTGGGGTATTTATAGAGCAAAGAGGCAGTCCGGGGGGGACCCGAGGTGGGCACAACCCACCAGGGCGCACCTGGGCCTCTTGGCGCACCCTGGTGGGTTGTGCTCTCCTCGGAGCACCCCCAGGTGCATCCAGGGCCCATTATGTTCCTTCTGGTCCAAAAAAATCTCCGTAAAGTTTCGTTGCGCTTGGACTCCGTTTGATATTGATTTCCTGCGATGTAAAAAAACATGCAAAAACAGCAACTGGCACTTGGCACTATGTCAATAGGTTAGTACCAAAAAATGATATAAAATGACTATAAAATGATTATAAAACATCCAAGATTGATAATATAACAACATGGAACAATCAAAAATTATAGATACGTTGGAGACGTATCACGACCCCGTACTCACCTAAGTTACAAAAACACTCAGAGTGAAGAGCAACCCTCTCACGCGGGGGCTTAGCTGCGACCCCGTACTCGCCTAAGTTACAAAAACACTCCGAGTGAAGAGCAACCCTCTCAGTCGGGGGCTTAGCTGCGACCCCGTACTCGCCTAAGTTTCAAAAACACTCCGAGTGAAGAGCAACCACAACGTCTGGTTGCACTCTGAGCTGCGCCACAAGTACAACGTATGGTTGCCCTCTGAGCTGCGCCATAAGTACAACGTCTGGTTGCACTGTGAGCTGCGCCACAAGTACAATGTCTGGTTGCACTCTGAGCTGTGCCACAAGTACAACGTATGGTTGCACTCGGAGCTGCGCCACAAGTATGATACGTCTCCGACGTATCTATAATTTTTGATTGTTCCATGCTGTTACATTATCATTCTTGGATGTTTTACAATCACTTCATAGCAACTTTATATCATTTTTTGGGACTGACCTATTGACCGAGTGCCCAGTGCCAGTTGCTGTTTTTTGCTTGTTTTTTACATCGCAGAAATCAATATCAAACGGAGTCCAAACACCGCGAAACTTTTTGTGGATTTTTTATGGACCAGAACACTTCCAGTGGGCCAGTGCTGCACCTGCGGGGTGCCCAGAGGGGGGCACGACCCATCAAGGCGCGCCTGGGGGCCCAGGCGCGCCCAGGTGGGTTGTGCCCACCTCGGTGGCCTCCCGCACCCCCTCTTTACCCTATAAATTCCCAAAAATTCCAAAAACCCTGGGGGTTAACCTAGATCAGAAGTTCCGCCGCCGCAGGCCTTTGTAGCCACTGAAAACCAATCTAGACCCATTCCGGCACCCTGCCGGAGGGGGAAATCATCTCCGGCGGCCATCTTCATTATCCCGGCGGCCACCACGATGAGGAGGGAGTAGTCCACCCTCGGGGCTGAGGGTTTGTACCAGTAGCTATGTGTTTAATATCTCTCTCTCTCTCTCTTTCTTGTGTTCTTGAGATGTCATGATCTTGATGTATCACAGGCTTTGTTAATATAGTCGGATCATATGGTGTTTTCCCCTCTCTATCTTATTGTGATGAATTGAGTTTTCCCTTTGAGATTTCGTTGTTATCGGATTGAATACTTTTATGGATTTGAGAACACTTGATATATGTCTTGCAGTTGAATACTCGTGGTGACAATGGGGTATCGTATTGATTCACTTGATATATGTTTTGGCACTCAAGTCGCGGATTCCCGATGTGACATTGGGGTAATCTATGCATAGGGGTTGATGCATGTTCTTGTCTTTGTTTCTGCGGTAGAAATCTTGGGGCACTCTTTGAAGTTCTTTGTGTTGGAATGAATATATGAATCTGAATTTACTTTGGTGTTATTTTAGTATGAACTCTTGGTTAGATCGATCAGAAAGAATAGCTTCGTGTTATTTTAGTACGAACTCTAGGATAGATTGATCGGAAAGAATAGCTTTGAGGTGGTTTCGTACCCTACAAACAATTCTGTCTCATGTTCTCCGCTAGATAGGAACTTTGGAGCGATTCTTCATTGCACGTTGAGGGACGGTTATATGATCCAATTATATTAGCATTGTTGAGAGGTTTCACTAGTGAAAGTACGGACCCTAGGCCTCATTTTCAAGCATTGCAATATCGTTCTTGTGCCCATTTACCATTTGCTACCTTGCTATTTTTATTTATTCAGATTATAAAAATATATTTCTACCATCAATATTACACTTTTATCACCATCTCTTCACCGAACTAGTGCACCTATACAAATTGCCATTGTATTGGATGTGTTGGGGACACAAGAGATTTCTTGTTTTTGATTCCAGGGTCATTTGAGAGAGACCATCTTCATCCTACACATCCCACGAATTGATAAACCTTAGGTCATCCACTTGAGGGAAAATTGCTACTGTCCTACAAAACTCTGCGCTTGGAGGCCCAACACATGTCTACAAGAATAAAGTTGCATAGTAGACATCAAGCTCTTTTATGGCGCCGTTGCCGGGGAGGTGAGTGCTTGAAGGTATATCTTTAGATCTTGCAATCGAATCTTTTAGTTTCTTGTTTATCACTAGTTTGGTTTTTTAAAGAAAACTACAGAAAATGAAATTAAGGTTGCATCATTTTATTGATCATCTTTATAATGTATTTCGTGAAAATGATGGAAAGGAAAATTGTGCTCAATTGATAGAAGAAGAATTCAATAGAATGTTTGGTATATATGATGAGCATGATTGCAATCTTGTTAGTATGAATTCTTTGAATATCCATGATACTAATGATCTGCAAAGCCATAAGCTTGGGGATGTTATGTTTGATAAAGATGATATTTTTAGTCCCCCAAGATTTGATGTGAATTTTTTTTATAATGATTGCATGCCTCCAATTTATGATGATTATAATGATGAAAGTGTATTTGGAGAGGTCATGACTTTATTTAGTGATGAATCCACCTTGTTGGATGCGACCTCAATTGACTATGATAACATAGTTGCTATCTATGATGATTATGGTGATGACATATATGATATAAAGAATAATGATAACCATGAAACTTGTCATCATGATTTTAATTTTCAATCACATGATAGTTATTTTGTTGAGTTTGCTCCCACTACTATTGATGAGAATAATTTTGCTTATGTGGAGAGTAATAAGTTTTCTATGATTTTGTGTCATGAAAAGAATGCTTTATGTGATGGTTATATTGTTGAATTTCTTCATGATTCTACTGAAAATTATTATGAGGGAGGAGCTTATGCTTGCAGGAATTGCAATAATATCAAGTTTCCTCTCTATGTGTTGAAAGTTCTGAAGTTATGCTTGTTTTGCCTTCCTATGCTAGTTGATTCTTGTTCCCATAAGTTGTTTGCTCACAAAATTCCTATGCATAGGAAGTGGGTTAGACTTAAATGTGCTTGCCATGTGATTCATGATGCTCTCTTTACATTTCAATTCTTATCTTTTATGCGAGCATCATTGAAATCATCATGCCTAGCTAAAAGGCATTAGAGAAAAGCGCTTGTTGGGAGACAACCAACACTTTTACCTACTGTTTTTGTGTATTCACATGATTATACTACTGTATTGATCATGTTTTATTGTTTTTGTTTCAATAAAGTGCCAACTAAAGCCTTTGGGATCATGTTTGGTGATAGTTGATTTGATCTTGCTGAAAAACAGAAACTTTTGCGCTCACGAAAATAATTCTTATTTTTAACAGAAAATTCATTTTGAGTTGATTATTTTTTCAGAAGTTTAATATACAAATTGCACACGTGGTCCTAATTGTTTCATAATTTTTGGAGTAGCAGAAGTATGGTTTGAGTACATATTACTACAGACTGTTCTGTTTTTGACAGATTCTGTTTTCACTGCATAGTTTGCTTGTTTTCTAGTTTCTATGGCTTATATTTCTCAATATAAATTGTGGAAAAGATATGATACAGTATGAATTGTGTGAGAAAAATTATGAATCTTGTCTTTGACAGTACGAAAAGTGAAATGGTTTGCTCTTTATCATACTAACCTATGTCACAAAGTTTCGTTAAGTTTTGTGTGATTGAAGTTTTCAAGTTTTGGGTGAGATGTCGATATGAGGAGAATAAGGAGTGACAAGACCCTAAGCTTGGGGATACCCAAGGCACCCCAAGGTGATATTCAAGGAAGATCCAAGCAACTAAGCTTGGGGATGCCCCGGAAGGCATCCCCTCTTTCGTCTCCAACATTATCGGTAACCTCATTTGAGCTATGTTTTCATTCGTCACATGATATGTGTTTTGCTTGGAGTGTCCATGGATTTTCTTGCTGTTATTTAGAATAATTTTTTGCATATTTTATTTCAATAAAAGTGGCATTGATAGCCTTTACTATGCTTATTTTACAAGTCTACATGTTGCTGTTTGAAAACAGAAAGTTTATCGATGTTGCAAAAATTCCCTAGAAAAGTCAGAATGTGATAAAATGTTGTTTTTTTGCAAAATAAGCTCTGATAAATTTCGTATATTGTGGTAATTTTTTAAGAATTTTTGGAGTTAGTGAAGTATGATGAATATTGCATTCTTTACAGACTGTACAGTTTTGGCAGATTGTTGTTATGTTTACATTGTTTGCATATGTTTGCTTGTTTAATGATTCTATTTGAGGATAGGAGTATTAAATATGCAGAGGCATTTAGTATGCAATGTTGAATAATATTTTTTGTGATTTGCTACAGTAGAGAATGATAAAGCTTTTGCATTGGTTTATACTAACTTATCTCACGAGTTCTTGTTGAGTTTTGTGTGGATGAAGTTTTTAAGATTTAGGAAAACCGTGAGATAAAAGGAATTAAGGAGACACAAAAGCTCAAGCTTGGGGATGCCCAAGGCATCCCAAGATAATATTTCAAGAAGTCTCAAGCATCTAAGCTTGGGGTTGCCCCGGTAGGCATCCCACATTTCTTCACCAACAATTATCGGTTAGTATCGGTTGATCCTAGGTTTTTGCTTCTTCACATGATGTGTGATATCCTTGGAATGTAATTTTATTTTGTTTTTCTTGCTGTTTTAATAAAGTACTTAGATCTGAATTTTTTAAATAAAATAGAGTCCTCAAATAGTTGCCAGGGGGGCTAGGTAAGCGGCACGCACATCCAGTCAACGAACCTCTTTTCTATGGAATTGCTCTAGTGCTTCACTTATATCTTTTTGAGCACGGTGTGCTTTAGTATTTTTGAAGAAATTCTCTCTTGCTTCACTTAGATTTATTTGAGAGTTAGTAAAATTTTCAAGAAATATTATGCTCATGATCTTCACTTATATTTGTTTGAGCTTATCAAAAGCAACACATGAAAATTAGTCCCAAAGTGATAGATATCCAAGAAGGATATAATAAAAACTTTCATGAAGATCATTGGACAAAATAAACTTGATTCCTCAGAATAGTTTTGAGATATGATGATGTGATATGTGAGTCATGTTGATGAGTAATTATGCTTTAGTAAGAATATTGGTGTTAAGGTTTGTGATTCCCTATGCAAGCACGAAAGTCAATAGTTGTGCAATGAAATTACATCCTACTGTGGTGCATTACTCGGTGTTAATTATGCTCAATGCTCGCTTATGAGATTATTCGTTTCTAGGTTGGTCGCTTCGCAATCTTTTGCTAGCCTTCATTTTGCACTAAGCATGATCACTGCTTGTGCATCCAAAATCCTTTAAACTAGTTTTGCCACATGAGTCCACCATACCTACCTATATGCGGTATTCTTTTGCCGTTCTAAGCAAATTTGTAGGTGCCATCTCTAATTTTCGAAATAAATTTCTCTTTTGTGTGCTCGTACCGCTCGCAAGGTGGTGAGGGGTGGCCAATATTTTCCATGCTAGATGTTTATTCTCACGATGAGTGCTTATTCACTTGTCATTGCACGAGAGTAAGGCAAAGGTATTAGGGATGCCCAGTCCCGAAATGAAAAATGAATTTACTTTATGTTGTCAAATAATAAATTCCTTAGAAAGTGTTGGTATGGAGGGCACCGTGGATACGGTTAGCCATGGAAAGTGGAAGTATGGTGGAAAAAGGAATAAACTTTATTTTCTGTTTGGGAACCGCCTATGATATCTAGCATGGAAAGTGTTGGGAGCTTTAAGTCGTTTTCGTTGGTGGGAAAAGTATGCCTCTCAAATTTTTTTATCTCTCAATTTTCGCTTTGAGCTCTGGCACCTCTACAAATCTCTACTTCCCTCTTCGAAGGGCCTTTCTTGTACTTTATGCAATTTTATTTTTAATTTGAGTCTCCATCTGCTCTTATAAAGCACCAACTAGGGGGCACTATGATCGTACTTGAGCATTGGGTCTAGCTAATATGCGAGTGTGTTTCATGAATGGATCAATGATTGGGCATGATGGGCTAGGGATAACTTATTTTAGCGTTGCCATTTTGAAAGACATGGTTGCTTGTTGATATGCTTGAGTATTTAAGTCTCATGTCAAAACTAGACTATTGCTTTGAACCATATAAAATTCCAAATGTCATGCAAATAAGAAAAGAACATGAGATGACATATTAGGCAGCATTCCACATCAAAAATTCTGTTTTTATCATTTACCTACTCGAGGACGAGCAGGAATTAAGATTGGGGATGCTGATACGTCTCCAACGTATCTATAATTTTTTATTGTTCCATGCTGTTATATTATCATTCTTGGATGTTTTACAATCATTTTGTAGCAAATTTATATCATTTTTTGGGACTAACCTATTGACCCAGTGCCCAGTGCTATTTTTGTTTTTTGCTTGTTTTTTACATCGCAGGAAATCAATATCAAACGGAGTCCAAATACCGCGAAACTTTTTGTGGATTTTTTATGGACTAGAACACTTCCAATGGGCCAGAGCTACACCTGGGGGGTGCCCCGAGGGGGGCACAACCCACCAGGGCACGCCTGGGGGCCCAGGCGCTCCCAGGTGGGTTGTGACCACCTCAGTGGCCTCCCACAACCCCTCTTTACCCTATAAATTCCCAAAAATTCCAAATACCCTGGGGGTTAACCTAGATCAGAAGTTCCGCCGCCGCAGACTTCTGTAGCCACCAAAAACTAATCTAGACCCGTTCCGGCACCCTGGCGGAGGGGGGAATCATCTCCGATGGCCATCTTCATCATCCCGACGGCCACCACGATGAGGAGGGAGTAGTCCACCCTCGGGCTGAGGGTTTGTACCAGTAGCTATGTGTTTAATCTCTCTCTCTCTCTCTCGTGTTTTTGAGATGTCATGATCTTGATGTATCGCGGGCTTTGTTAATATAGTCGGATCATATGGTGTTTTCCCCTCTCTATCTTATTGTGATGAATTGAGTTTTCCCTTGGAGATTTCGTTCTTATCGGATTGAATACTTTTATGGATTTGAGAACACTTGATATATGTCTTGCAATTGAATACTCGTGGTGAAAATGGGGTATCGTATTGATTCACTTGATATATGTTTTGGCACTCAAGTCGCGGATTCCCGAGGTGACATTGGGGTAATCTATGCATAGGGGTTGATGCACGTTCTTGTCTTTGTTTCTGTGGTAGAAATCTTTGGGCACTCTTTGAAGTTCTTTGTGTTGGATTGAATATTATGAATCTGAATTTACTTTGGTGTTATTTTAGTACGAACTCTTGGTTAGATCGAGCGGAAAGAATAGCTTCGTGTTATTTTAGTATGAACTCTAGGATAGATTGATTGGAAAGAATAGCTTTGAGGTGGTTTCGTACCCTACAAACAATTCCGTCGCATGTTCTCCGCTAGATAGGAACTTTGGAGCGATTCTTCATTGCACGTTGAGGGACGGTTATATGATCCAATTATATTAGCATTGTTGAGAGGTTGCACTAGTGAAAGTACGGACCCTAGGCCTCATTTCAAGCATTGCAATACCGTTCTTGTGCTTACTTACTATTTGCTACCTTGCTATTTTTAGTTATTCAGATTATAAAAATATATTTCTACCATCAATATTACACTTTTATCACCATCTCTTCGCCGAACTAGTGCACCTATACAAATTGCCATTGTATTGGATGTATTGGGGACTCAAGAGATTTCTAGTATTCGATTCCAGGGTCATTTGAGAGAGACCATCTTCATCCTACACCTCTCACGGATTGATAAACCTTAGGTCATCCACTTGAGGGAAATTGCTACTGTCCTACAAAACTCTGCACTTGGAGGCCCAACATGTGTCTACAAGAATAAAGTTGCGTAGTAGACATCAAGCTCTTTTATGGCGCCGTTGCCGGGGAGGTGAGTGCTTGAAGTTATATCTTTAGATCTTGCAATCGAATCTTTTAGTTTCTTGTTTATCATGAGTTTGGTTTATAAAACAAAACTTCAAAAAATGAAATTGAGGTTGCATCATTTTATTGATCATCTTTATAATGTATTTTGTGAAAATGATGGAAAGGAAAATTGTGCTCAATTGATAGAAGAAGAATTCAATAGAATGTTTGGTATAAATGATGAGCATGATTGCAATGTTGTTAGTATGAATTCTTTGAATATCCATGATACTAATAATCTGCAAAGCCATAAGCTTGGGGATGCTATGTTTGATAAAGATGATATTTTTAGTCCCCCGAGATTTGATGTGCAAATTTGTTATAATGATTGCATGCCTCCAATTTATGATGATTATAATGTTGAATGTGTATTTGGAGTGGTCATGACTTTATTTAGTGATGAATCCACCATTATAACAGATTTCTTGTATTTGATTCCAGGGTCGTTTGAGAGAGACCATCTTCATCCTACACCTCCCATGGATTGATAACCCTTAGGTCATCCACTTGAGGGAAAATTGCTACTGTCCTACAAAACTCTGCGCTTGGAGGCCCAACACGTGTCTACAAGAATAGAGTTGCGTAGTAGACATCAAAGTACAATGTCTATTCCGAGTGAAGAGAGATCCTCTCACTCGGAGATTCAGCTGTGATTCGAAATTCGCCCGAGTCAAGAAATCTGAAGATGATAAATACAAAGCAACTGCATTCAAAACAAATAGCCAAGTTCAGATAAATCTGGCAAGGTTCGGAATCACCAGCAGAAGTACTCGAGCACCAAGTCCGAAAGAGTTTAACGATTACAGAATCACTCGGCATTCCGAGGCAAATAAAATCAAGTTATCAAGTTTTCACTCGACAGGAGGAGGACTTGCTGGCTCGACGAAACTGTCCAAGTCAATGCCATCTGTGATGCGAGTGGCTGTGTCGATGAAAGTCTCCATGAAAGATTGTAATTGAAGCTTCTTAGTGTTGGCAACCTTAAGAGCCGCCGGCTTCTCTTCTTTGACTTCCTTGCAATGAACGCGGACGAGTGATAAAGCCACGTCAGCACCGCAGCGGGCAGCTGACTTCTTCCATGCCTGCACTCGCTCTGGGATGCTATTGATTCGAGTCATTAGTGACTCGAGGTCATTCAGAAGCACATCCTCTGGCCATAACTCCTTGTCGATTCGGGAAAGCGCTACCTTCAGTCGAGCAATGTAATCCAATACACTGGCAAGGCAAGATTCCAGTCGCAGCATGTTCATTGCAGCTCGTCCTTGATGGGAGAGTTGATAGGGTCCAGACCCATCTCGATCCACCCAGTTTCTTCCTCGAAGTTCTGACAGAATTCTGCACGCACAGAAAGGTGTTGGATTGACAGTAACATAATGAAAAAGTTCTCTGTAGTCAGTCGGATAAACAAAAGTACCTTCAAGCATGAGGAACATCTTCTTGGAAAGACCTCCCAGATAAGTTTCCAGATCATCTCTCTTCCGAGTGAGAGTATCAACTTTGTCCGCCCAGGCCACCTTCTCCTCCTTCAGCTGCATGACTTATTTCTTCGCCTCATCAACAACCGTTTTCAACATAGCGTTCTCTTCTTCCAACTTTCCAACTGAAGCCAGCTTCTTGTCGGCAAGTTCAGTATTCTCTCGCGCCGTCTTCTGCGCCGCTACAAGGTCAAGATCCTTCTGCTCCAGTGCCTACTTCATTTTGTCTAAAGAAATAACATTCTTCAGACGAGCTTGGAGTTGACGATTTTCACTACGCACATCTGTTCGAGTGGAATCACTCGGTTCAAAAGATGAAAGGAAAAGATGA